>NC_090842.1:29108750-30385000 GCF_028021215.1 Eschrichtius robustus | reverse complement strand
TTCTATTGTGCAGCTGGTAGAAAGTCATGCTGCGCCTGCTGGCCCATTTGATGGTTCGCCCTGGGGCCATCTTGGAGGTCTCCACTGGGGCAGGCAAGAGTTCTCTCTGGGCAGTGTCCCCAGCAGACTCAGGACCGGGTTCAGAATCGGCTCACTTCTCTTGAACTCAGCAGGCCAGGCCTTAGGTAAGGGCACCACTGGAGGGCATGGCTTTGCACGGTGCAGCCCCTGACTCTTGGCCTTCAGGCCACCTGGGACGTTTGTTAGAAATACACATCCCCAGGCCCCACCTAAACCTACTGCATCAGAATCGGTGGAGGTAGGGCCCCAGGAAGTGGCATTTTGATCAAGCTACCCGTCCCCATCCCCCATGGGATCCTTTGCACATTAATGTCCAAGAACCAATTCTGAAGGGTTAAGAGCAATGGCTCTGGTGTCAAATTGATCTTGGTTTGAATTCCAGTTTCATCGTTTCTATCACCTGAGCAAATCACTTGACATCTCTGTGCCTCAGTGTCTACATCTGTTACTCATGGGATGGCCTCTCCTTCCCTGGGGTCCTAACCCCCACCCCTGTGACATCGAGCAGGAGGCCTGGCCTCAAGGCAGTCAAATAAATAAGAGGCATTGGGACAGTAGGTTCAGTCCCCAACACCCTTCAGACTGACACCAAACTTCACACTTGCCAAAGCATTTCCCATTTTCAGAGTAAACCACGCTTCTCCTAATTAACTTGCCAGATTAGCCAATATTATCCATTTCTTCTCAAATTAGCTTGGTCGTTGCCTATTCTAGGCCAAACGTCCCAGCTGTCACATCCTCTCCAGTGTGTGCACACGCGTGTATGCCACGGTGGAGCCAGACAAATTCATCCCAAGTTGGTTGAATTTATTCCCAAACCTGTTTATATGCCAGTTGTGCTTGTTCTTATACTTACATAATTACATTAAATATTACATAAACCAATGAAATGGGAGTACAAAACCAAGGAGGTGAATGCTTTGGAAGGTCTCAGGAATGGCAATTTTCTAAGAAAATGTGTGTCAAACAAGGAGGGAATTAAATAACTAGGAAAGGCAGCAGAAGTTGTGAATATCTAGACAGATTCTGCATTCATGTTGCTCTGCGTGTGCAAAGTTCTCACTCCACACTAAAGAACATTAGAAATTATAGGTGGAATGGTTTGGGTTTAATTCAAGTAAGAATGATTCCTGGAACTCCATGGGGGAGGGTCACGTTCAACAAAACTGCCTTGGTCCTATGTGAAAAAAAATCAGCAAATGCGCATTTACTTATCTAATTTAAGTTAAAATGCTTGCAACAAGTATACACCATTTCTGATGATTTCCCACTGTCATTTCTGAATACTGAATTACCACCCAGCTAATCATTTGAGACACTTCTGCTATTCCTCTTCAGGTCAGAAGGGCTAGGATTGATAACCTGTTGCACAGGTGAGAACACAAAGGCCAAGCAGCAGGGAATGGTTTGTCCACAGTCTCAGAGCTGATGAAGGTTCAGCTGGATCCAGCTCCTCTACCTGGGTGGGGGACAGAATTCTAAGAGGGTCCCCAAGATTCCCACCCTCTGGTGTACACACCCTGTCCAGCCCCCTCCCCTGAGGTTTCTGTCCTGTGATGAGGTTTCTAATCCGTGTACTTTGCGTTAACCAAAGTGAGATCATCCTGGGTGGGCCAGACCTAATCAGGTGAAGGTGAAGGCCCAAAATACCTTTTACTTGCTGACCTTGAAGAAGATGAAAGCCACCTTGAGTTCTTCAGCTTCAGGGCACTGAATTCTGGCAACAACCTGCATGAGCTTGGAAAGGGAACCTGAGACTCAAATAAGCCCCAGCCCTGGCCGACACCTTGACAGCAGTCTTATGGGACCTGAGCTAACCCATGCACCTGACTCGCAGAAACTGAGATAATCAATTGGTGTTGTTTGAAGCAGCTAAATTTGTAGGAATTTGTCGCACAGTAATAGAAAACTCATACAGCCCCCAAAGACCCCAAAATATAGTCGTGCTACCCCCAGGCCTGCCTATCAGATGGAACTTTCTGGCCTTGGAAGACAGTGAGCTGCCCTTGTGAGGATAGACTCATTCAAGGTGACTTCTTACTTCTGGAGTGAGGTCTTGCTTTTATTCCAGGCAACTTAATTTCCCATATGAAATTCAGTTTAAGTAAATTATTAGGAAGAAAGTCTCCCGCCTCCTTCCCACTCTGAGGGAAGGGCACTTGCATTAGCTTCTGTTTTTGAATTAAACATCAATAAAGTGGCCTGTCATTAGTGTTACTTCGGATGAAGCTTTTGTAAATTTCATACTGTTAGATCCTCCTCCGCCTAATAAGTTTACTTTTTCCAAGTGTCCAGATTCCTCGCACCCGCCTCCTCTCAAACACAGAGACGCAGCCTCTAATTGCCAGTCCCAGCAGCCCTTGGGCCCTGCTTTTAAAAATGAAAGTGCCTGAAAAGGAACCACTTGAAACCAGTTATTAGCTGCTCTGGGTGTCTTCTTCCCCCTCCAGGGAGATGGGAGGTCTCTGCCGTTTTCACCAGATTGAACAGCTAAAGGGCAAAGGCGAGTTTTTATTTACTTTGTCACTTTCGGTTCCTAGCATAAGACCTGGCAAGACACACAGAAAATATTTGCAGAAGGGAGGCAGGGAGGAGAGGAAGAAGAGAAAATAAAACAAAAGGAAGGAGGGAGGGCAAAGAAAAGGAAAGGCAGGCAGGAGGGGGTTCAGGGAGGAGGGAGGGCAGGTGACAGCTCCTCTGGTCTTGCAGCGCGTGGTGACACACACAAGGCATCCATGACCTGTGTACCCGGCGCCCCAGCCACACCCCTAGCCCACCCAGAGGTCGCTGCAACCCTTCCTGGCCTCTCTTCCAGCTTACCGAATCTTTCTACTCGAAGGCGATTTCCTGGCTGTGGACGTGTGCTCAGACGACATCCAGGACCGGCAGCAAGTGCCAAGGGACTAAGGCCAGAGGAGCGGCTCTCCAGGAATGAGCCACGAGAATTGGCAGCTGCACGCTCCAGCTGCCCTGCCCCCGGGTGGGGTGGTGCTGAGGTGTGCGCTACAGTCTCCACCAGGCCCTCGGAGGAGATGAGCCCCCTCCTGCTGCCCCAGCAGTAGCCCTCCCCGTACTGCCCCCTTCACTGGGTTTCTGCCTTCCCTGTCTCACTGGCCCACTTACGGGGCTTCCTGGTGTCACCTCCCAAATATACTCCTTGCACCCGTCTTGCCTCAGCCCCCTTTGTGGGGAAGCCAACTACAAGCCCTTTCTTGCCTAGCTCATGCCCGGGGCAGACATCGCTAATCAATCACATTGCTTGCTCCTTTGGGGCTCAGACGAGGCTCCAGAATCCTTCCAGGCACAAAGCTCTGGGCAACCATGATTAATCAATCATCCCATGGAAGGGTGAGCCCTCACTCCAGAAATTCTGTCCCTGGCCCTCTTCTCATGGGGTCAGTGGCAACCCCTGTCCAGATGCGGTGCTACAGCAGAGCCCCTCAGCGGCTGAGGGAAATAGATCACCACACTTTATGATAAATGGTGTATGGTGTGGAAAACAGTCAAGTAAAAATGACAACTCATCGATATTAAGTATTTACTCTGCACCAGGGAAATACTGTTCCAGACACTGTTCCACGTACTCCACACGGAATAAAAGCTTTTTTCCTTTTGATAACCTTATGAGGTGATCCTTATGATAATCTTTTATCCCTATGGTAACCCTATGAGATAGATATTTTCATCATCATTTTATAAATTGGAAAATTGAGGGACAGAGAGGTCAAGTCACTTGTTGAAGGTCACAGAGCTTGTCGGTGGTGGAACCCCGATTCAAAGCCAGTTTGTCACGAAACAATGCTACCTCTCATGGTTAATGTACAAAACGTCACTCATCCAAGTGATGGAGATTTTTCAGCACATCCTGAATTAGGAGACAACATGCTTGCCTAAAGCAGAATGCAGCCTGGGAAGGCCTGGATTAGGGAACACACCTGCCCCCCCGATTGAGGTAGGACCAGCTCAGAGGATCAGGAGCATCCAGCCAGGGCCATGTGCCTCACTCCCCTCCCAGGCCCTGCCACCCAGCCAAAGCTCATTGCATCCAGGGTGGCACTTGGAGACCACAGGTCTGGGAATCAGGGAACTTTCCCTGACAAGCCCCCAGTGCCTGGCTGGAGATAAATCATTTCTATGCACCACTGCGCAGCCTGGAGGCCTTCCTCCAGAAAGAAGCCTGCTTGGTTACTTGCCACTTTATCTGCAAGCAGGAAGGGGAAAATGCATTTCTGTACCTCAGATCTCTCCACCATCTCCCTCCAAAGCTGCTTATGGGGAGCCCATCAGTGCCTGAGACAGAGAGAGACTGATAATGCCCTTGCCAGGGCTCAGCAAGTGATGGAACTAATTAAGTGTGTGTCAGCTGCAGACCTACAGCTGCCTCCGAGGAGGGAGGGCCAGAGCCAGGCTTGAGGGTCTGAGAGTTGGGGACACCCAGGCCTGGAGTTCCTGCAGACGCAGGTGTTGGCACTGGGAAGGGTGGGAGGCTGGGCCCTGCCTGTGGACTCGTAGCAACAGCCGACACGGTGGCTTCCAGAGATAACCCACGTCAGGCAGGACCTACTGCAATTCAAGAAATATAATAATAGCTACAGTTATTGAGGACTCATGTGTGCCAGGGGCTGGGCTGGGAGGTTTCCTCAAATGATCTTACGCCACAGTTAGGGCCTGCCTGGGTGCAGATCCCAGCCCCGTAGTAGCTGTGACCTTGAGTAAGTTACCTAACCTCTCCAAGCTTTCTCATCTCTAAAATGGGGTTACGGATAGTTCCCAAACTTGGAATAGTTCACATAGAACTCTTTTTGTTATCACTTTATTTAATCCTCCCAGTGGTTCTGGGAGGAGCTATGATAATCTCCATTTTACAGAGGTGGAAACTGCGGCACTGAGAAGTTAGGCCATTTGCCCAAATTTGCACAGAGGTGGCTGGGCTTGACTGCCAGGACTGCCCGTGTCCTGTGAAGATAAGAAAGTCTTTCTTCCTTGTGAGCTCAAAGTCGCCTGGGAGCTGAGGGAGTGGGCAGAGCTTCCCACTGGGGTCTGGTCTCAGCTCTGTCTTTAGGGACCTAGGCCTGAGATTCACTCTTACTTTCTGAGCCTCTGAGGCCTCAGTGCTGCTATGCGCAGGCAGACGGACAGGATGTTGGCTGTGATAACAGCTGTGAATCGTTCCTGCTCAGAGATCTGCTAGTGGGTGAGGACTGCTCAGTGCCTGGGAGCCTCGTCACGTGCAGAATAACTCTGGTGATTTCCTTTGTCCCGGGTACCTCAATGCCCACCTCCAGTACTAGTCCGGAAAGTGCTTTTGTACCAATTAGATAACGGCTCCCTTACCTTCAGAAAGGATTTCAGAATGGATTTCAGCCCCCACTTGCCTCCTGTGCCAGGAGCCATTTGGCAGTGCACAGCCTGCACAACTGCACATGGCAGCCCTGCAGACGCCTGACATTCTACCCTCAGCCCCCTGTTCCTTGGGATAATAAGCATAGCAGGCTCTGGAGTAGCTATAAGAAGGCAGTCATCCTCGGGGTGAGGAAGGCACAACAGATCTGACCATGCTTCATAGGGGCATCATTAGAATGAAGCTGGGCACGGGCAGAGGATGAGGGAGGAGGTGGCAAGGGGAGACCATTTCTACTCTCCATGGCCCTGTTCTGCTTCTGTGCCCCGGCTCTGGGGACACACGCAGGAGACCCTCTTCAACCCAGTAGAGAGGAGATCAGAGTGTATCTCTGCTTCCCTCCTGCAAGGCGTGGGTGTGTCTGGGCTGGCTAGGGTGGTATCTGCCTTCTGGCTCAGGGTCCCAGACTCACCAGACCTGGTCTACTCCCCACGGTGGGACCCATGGACACCCTTACTAAGCCCATTTTAAATTGGAGCCATTGGGATCAGAACACAAGTCATCAATGGTAGAGGAGTGGACAGCAAGTCCGGCCTTGGAACCCACCATCCCACTACCCACAGGTTGCTCTTACGGCTGACACCCTTCTCCAGCTCTCACTGCAGGCAGACAGTCCCTGTAACAGAAGACAAAGCTGAGGGTCAAAGTGGGGAAATGGCTTGACAAAACTTGTAGGACCCAGAACACTTACAGACTCTAGGGTCCACGGAGCTGGCTTTAGCTTTCTGTCCCACTGGGGGGACAGACCCCTCTCTGAGCCATCTGCTGACCCCTCCCCAAGGCCTCTGTGTGGGACTCAAGTCAGGAAGGTCAGTCTGGATTTCTCATTGTTCCCACGATGACCCCTCTTTTCCCACCCTCTCACTATCTTGCAGAGATGGCTACAATGTCAGTTGAGAATGCGCCTCCTCATTTCGGGGAGAAGCTGAACAGGTTTATATTTACACAAATAAAACCCGAGTTAGGCAGAAACACAAAGTTGTTGTGTTATTGTGTGGAATTTCAAATTGGTATAAAGGGTGCCTACCCCCCTGCCAGCTAACCGCAGGGGCAGGCTGTGTCGGTTAATTAGATTACTGCCTCTCAGCTCCAAGAGGCCCTTCCATCCTCAGCTTTGTGACGCAGGGGCTGGGGCTCTGCAAGCCACACTTCTGGCTCCATGTCAGCTCTGCCAATAGGGTCGCTAGAGGGAGACTGCAAGGCTGGAAGAGGAAGAAGGAATTGGCTCCTTCCGGATTACTTTCTGTCTGCTTGTGGTCCATGCGAACACCATCCAGGGATGCTTCTTCACCCCGGCCGCAGCAGTTCCCTTCCCAGGCAATGGCTGAGCCCAGTTTACAATGTTTCCAATTCTTGTAGACCCAGCCCCTCGGAGATACCAGCACCAGGTGACAGTGCCCCCTTTCCAGCAGGCTGGGTCCTTGACGTCTGGAGGCCCTCCCCCAGAGACACTAACTCCAGCCAACTGGTGTCCCCTCCTCAGAGATCTAGATCCCAGGCCCAAAGGGCTCCCCTTCTAAGCTTCTAAATGTTAATAATTCCAATCTCCTCCCTTTGTTTTCCTGGCCCTAGGGCTGGCAGTCATTTCCCGCAGTTGCAAACTCCATGAAAACTTAGTCTTCTTTTTACGTTTTCAGTTCTCTAATACCTGGTTAATAATTCTTTATATTAAATTCTTTCTGTTCAAATATCTGGAGTGGTTTCTGTTTCCTAACTGGATCCTGACTGAGACATATCCCTGAGGCCTTTATTTTCCCTTCTTCTCCACCAGGAGCTCAATCTCAACCCCCACCCATGTCTCTGTCTTGGTACAGTTAAATCCTCTCCACTCTTCTGAGCCTCGGTGCCACTTCCTCCAGGGAGACCTCTGGGTTCTCCAGCGGTGAGGTATCTCTCCCTGCTGTGAGCTTTCTGACACTTTCCTTGTATTAGGGCACCAACTACTTCCTACTGTGTGCCCTAGGGGCTGGTGTACAGGTCTCACGTACACTATTTTCCCAGGCTCCCAGGAGAAGGGAGTTGAGGGAAGGAAAAGATGAGACAGCTCCATGGTGCACTTTGGAAAAACATAGAGTCATTTAAGATGGCTTTCAAAGAATTTCTGAAGTGCAATGCAAGGTATAAAGCTTCTCTCAATCTCCCCAGGCAACCTAGAGTAGAATGCACATTATTCATCAGTGCTTTGCAGACGTGTCGGTGATGGGCTTTGCTTTGTGGATGCAATGACATTTAAGACTTCCTTGTAGGGGAGCGCTGAGGAGAGAACGTGGCTGCCTCAAACTTGTAGCTGACCCAGTTTCCAGGAGACGTACGTGTGCACAAACATACACCTTGAGGTCCATGTGCCCATCTGCACACTGTAGACACAGCCACGTGCGTGTACACTGGCACCAGCAAACAGCTATGCAAGACCACGTCATATAAGTACTCACAGTGCACGTGAGCACCTCTGCACACATGCTGCCACACACCTACGTGTGTGTGCGTAATTATCCACAAGCACACACACGTACAATGCATGCACACCATAAACCTTTAAAACTTCACAAAGCGCGGGTGAATACACACATGCACCATGCACACATACAGTGCCCTGTGCAGGCCCACATGTGTGTATAACCACACACATTCACACATGCACATGTGCACCACATTTGTACAATCAGATGCCTGCCACACATACTACACAGGCACACACAGGCACCCTGTATGCATGCACGAACACCTCACGTGCAGGCATGAGCTGATACAAACGCATACCCTGCATATGCCTACATGCATGTCTGCATATGCTGTATATGCAGAAATAACTCCGCAGATTTGCTTACGCACACACATGTAGCACATTAAGCACACATGCACTGCGCATCCATGCCCACATGAATATGTAACCTCACACATACCCACACACACCTTGTATGCAGAGGCAAATGCACCACATTTGCACACGTGCGCATGCATGTCTGCATAGCCATACACTGCAGATGCACATAATCAGAATTCACATATGTGCACACATGCACGTGGATCACGGCACCTGTGCACACAGTGCACATATGGAACATACGTGCATGCGTAACCACACACACACAGAGCACATATGCACACGCACACCAAAATGCATGGTGTACGTACGCTTAAGCGTACCTGCACGTTTAACCACCCGAACATGCGTGCACGCAGGCAAGCGCGCACGTACACACACACACACACACACACACACACACACACACACACACATAGACCAGCCCTCGCAGGCCCTCCCGCCAGCCCTGCCGCGCCCGCCTATAATTGCTCCCAGCTCCAGAGTCTGGCAAATCGCTCTTGCTGGGCGGCGGCTGCCGCCCCTGATTAATCCCAGCTTTTCCCGCGCCCTGAGCGCCGACGCCCCCGAACTGCGGCCCGGCCGGCCCAGCCCCAGCCCAGGCTCGTAATCAAAAGGTAGATTTCCGCGCCGGGCACCTGTTTGCAGGGCTGCGCCTCCTCCCGCTGCCGTGTTTTATCTCCGCGCGGCGGTGAATAATTCATGGCCCCGGGTCTGCTTTGCAGTCAAACGCGCTGCGTTCTGTCCGGCGCCGCCGCCGCCGCCGCCCGCCGGCCGCTGTGATTTATTATTTACTAACGCGCGGCCGCGCCGTGTAAGGTGAGCATTGTGGCTGCTCGCAGAACTGTTACAATCTGGCCTCGTTAGTGGCCTTTCTTGCTGCCTCTCCAAACAGCGGCCCCGCTTATTGATTTTCCCGCGGAACCTCTGCCATGAAATCCCACCGCCGCTGCTCTCAAAGCTGTTGCTATAAAGTCAGACTTGGCCCTTCTTCTCGAGAACAAGAACTCGTGTTTGGATGCGCTTTCTTCTTTTATCCATTGTGTCTTCTCCTCTGCCGACGCGTCCCCCATTAGTGCGTCCCCCTCGGCTCCCTCCTTTCCTGGCGACGATTTCCCGCCCGGCAGAGGGGATGAGGGTTTTTCTTACGACGGCGGCAGACCCGTGGGGGGAAAGCGGAGGGGCTTTCGTGGTGGCAGCAGAGACGGGGCCGGCCTGGGAAACAAAGTTTTCCTGCCTTGAAAGTTTTCAAACGCAGAGAGGCCGATCCGGGTAGAGGATGGGCCGGCTACTCTGGCTACTATCCCTGTGACAGTGAAGACAGGGTCTCGGGGCGGCTCGTAAGAAGAAAAAGCCAGAACAGGGAGGGGCTTGGGGGTGCCCACTATGTGCCAGCCACTTGGTGGGACTTCCTGATTTATTTAATCCTCAGAACAGTCGCACAAAGAAACTGTGAGACCTAATTTATGCACAGGAAGTCTCAGGGCTAGCAAGAGGAGGCTCTGGGATTTGAACCCCAGGCCCACGGAGGCCACAACCTGCTAGACTTCTTTCTCCTAAGCCACTCTACTCCAGGGCTAGGTCATGTCAGGGCCAAACTCCGGTGTGGCCTGGGAGGGACCTCAGCATCCCAGGTCCTCAGCATCCATTCCCATGGCCCAGGGAAGCCCCTCTGTCCTGGCGGAGCCACCCCAGCCATAATTCACTTCCCTTGGAGTGCCACCAGACCTGAAATTCCACCGTGATAGCCACCCTTCTCAATTAAGGGACCATGGGTCTAAAAATGCTTATGGTTCTGTAGGGGGAGAAGCTGGGATGACCCACTTGGGTGTACCTGACCAGAGCAGGTCGAAAGTTTCCTTAAATAAGCATTTCATATCTTGCAGCTTGGCAGGGGATGTACCATGGGGGCAGCACCCAGAGCTGGCAGGGGATCCTGGAGATTTGACCTGCTGGGGGTTCAAGGTCAACCTCACCCACTCATGCTCTCCACGGCCCCTTTACCATGACAAGGAAAAGGTGCTAATGTTTGGTGTGCTTAACATCAAGAAACATCAAGAAGCCTAGTGCGGCTGGTGTAATCACGAGCATCCTTCTAAGATGGAGGCAGAGGGAAACACAGCTACAGAAGAGGAAGAAAGTGACGTGTCCACAGAGCAAGGGGAGAAAAGGCACAGTGATGTGAGCCAGAGTCATGGGCCAAGGAGGGCAGGTGGCTTCCAGAAGCTAGAAAAGACAAGGAACTGATTCTTTCCCGGATCCTCAAGAAGGAACCAGCCTGGAGACACCTTGACTTTAGCCCAGTGAAACTGACTTTGGACTTCTGGTCTCCAGAACCGTAAAAGAATACATTCACGAGGGTGTAGGCCACTAAGTTTGTGGTGAGTTGCTACAACAGCAACAGGAAAGTCATACAGCTCCAAGTCTGACCAGACCACTCCTCTGCTCAATGCCCTTCCATGGATCTCCAGTGCAGAGCCAAAGCCAGGGCGTCCACAGGGCCCAGCGTGCTGTGTGTTCCTGTTCCCTCCTGGCCTCACCTTTGAGTCCCAGCTGCCAGCCTCACTCACTCTGCTCCAGCCACGCGGGCCTCCCTGCTGTTCCTCAAGCACACCAGCTACCTTTTCCCACCAGGGTCTTTGCACTGGCTGTTCCCTACACCTGGACACTCTTTCCCACATACCCACCTTCCCACCCCTGTCTCCTCCTTCAGGCCTCTGATCAGCTGTCACCTTCTCAACGAGGCCTACCGTGTCTACCCCACTTAAAATTACAGGGTTCATCCCCCTCCTCACCCCACTCACTCCTGATCCCCTGGGCCTTGTTTTGATCTTTTTTCTTTTATATCATAATGCGTCATCTTCTATAATTTACGTATCATATTTTTTTTTCAGCAGAGACTATGTCATCGATTTCATTATCTCCAGCATTTAACACAGTATATGAAATCTGTTAAATGGTCAAAATTAGAGGGGATTTGAGTGGAGTTGATACTAAAATGATTTCTGGAAACGTATGAGGACACGAGAGGAATAGGGAGGTAAAATGGATCTTTGGAAAGCGATGAATTGGAGAATTTCTTCAACATATTAAAATTGCCTATAGCATATGGTATAACAGTAAATTTTATTCAATTTAACAAACTTGGAAAATTTGGATGTCTATGCCCTATTGTTTCCTTTCTTTCGTTCTTCCTTTCTTTCTTCCTTCCTTCCTTTCTCTTTTTCTCTCTTTCTCTCTTTCTATCATGATTTTTTGAATTGTCTATCTCTTCCACTAGAACGTAAGTTCCATGAGAGCAGGAACTTCTGTCTGATTCAGTGCTGTATTCCCAACACCTAGGCCTCGCACATAGTAGATATTCAATAAATATTTGTTGCATAGATGGATGAGGGAATTTCTCCCTCTGGCACTGTCACCCCACTGGTTGCACTCTGAAGAGTCTAGGAAGGCAAAGCTCCGACACTCCCCCACGAACTACCACTACCCTCTGCCCTTCGGCTCCTGATGGGCTCCAGCAATTCCCCGCGATGTAGAGAGAAAACCCGAGTCTTGGCTCATTCAGCTCACAGTGGAAGAGTTAATGCCAAGGATCAAGGAAGGGCTGGGGTTGCAGGCCAGTTCCTGTCTGGCCAGGGTAGCTCACAAACCCGAGGAAGGGAAGGCCTGGTCAGACCAGAAGTCCACCCGCTGTGCTTTGGGGTGCGGACCTTCCCATAAGCCACACTGGGCAACACTCCCCTCAGGGCCCTGGGTAGGAACAGCGGACATTGGGCAAGCAGAGCCCCTGCCCAGCATTGCTGTTCATTCCTCCTACATGTACTGATCGCCTCCCATGTGCCAGATCCCAAGCTGCGTGTGGGCTGAGGTGGTAGACGAGTCCAGGGCTCCTCAACCTCGGCACCGCTAACATTTCCTACTAGATAATTCTTTGCTGTGTGTTGTCTTGTCCTTTGTAGCATGTTTAGCGGCATCTCTGACCTCTATCCACTAGATGCCAGTAGTACCTTCCCCACCCCCACCCTAAGTTGGGACAACCAAAAATGTCTCCAGTCATTGCCAAGTGTCACCTGGGGGAAAAATGCCCTGGTTGAGAACCCCTGGGCTAGACACTCAGGCATCTTGCGGTCCAGTCAGGGAGCCAGTGAAGGAAATAGCCAATGACAATACAGTATGATGACTGTAATGGAGGAATGCAGGACTTTGCCTAAGGCTGGTCCAAGCTCTGCTCACACACTCCAGTGATGGGGAGCTCATTACCTACAGAGGCCTTATCTTTCCTCAATCCATCACCATCTTGGTCTGAAACCCACTCCCTGTGGCTCCCAACATTAGATCTGTTGGTGACTCCAAACAACCATGTCTGCTCTCTTTTATAGGCAAAGAATTGCCTGAGTGTTGGTTGAATTGACGCAGGTCCCTGAGGAACTTCTCAGGCTCCCAATATCTCCATGGACACCCCCATCCCTTCATGACCTTGGAGATTTAGAAGAGACTTTTGCAATCATTCAACCTCATGCCCATGTCACAGATATGTCGCTGGGGTGTCAACAGAGAAGAGGTTCGCTTGAGGTCACACAGAACACTAGCTACACAGGTAAGACTGGAATCCCATGCTCAGTTCTGTGTTCGTGCTTCTTACCTTCTCTATTGACCCCAATTCCCATGTTTTCCTTCCTTCCCAGAATATGCCAGGGACATGTAGGGTGGGTGCAGAGGGCCAGGACTGTGTGTCAAAGCCTGAGTCCCTGCCTTACCCCTCTGCCATGCCAGAGACACAAAAATGGCCTCAGCCCATGTAGCCCAGATCCTTCAGTAACCTCCCTCCTCCAGACTCAGCTGGCTTTCCTGTTATTTGAGTATGAAACTCTTAAACTAAAAGAATAAACCATTAGATAAGGAAGCAAGCCTTTTTAAAAGATAAATATTAACTCTATCAACAACTCAAATAAAAGAAAGGACCTTAGCCCCAGCATACCGGATGAGTCAGATGTGAGTAATATTTTCAAAGTCATCATAATGTGAATATTTAATGCTATTTTAACCAAATCTATATTGGGAGGCTGGGGGAAGGGAAAAGGTGTGCAGGTGAAGATGGAGAATCTTTGGTAAGAAATCTAAGCTCTCAGATTCCACAGCCACGCGTCAAAACAGATACCTAAAAATGAACAGATTAAAAAATAGCTAAAGACTTCCACTTCCAGCCAAAATGGAATCGCAAGAACTAGGCTTAACAATGATAAAATTCCACCTCAAACAATGATAAAACTGGACAAAATATATGAAGCAATGGTTTTTAAGACATTGCACATGACTTAATGAAGGACACAGATCCCTGAGAGATGGACAGCAAATGAGGTAAGCCTACAGCCCAGCTTACTGCCTAGAGAGAGTTTCTAGGCCATGGCATAGGGAGAGGAAACCCAGGTGAGACAGGGTGGATTCCCTGGGTGAGGAGATGGAGTGAAAAATATAAGGCGACCAGGCAGCTGAAATGTATAGGGAAGAGTACAGGAAAGGAGGGAGCTGCACAGAGACCTGCAGACAGTCCCCTGGAGGATTCATGCGAGGAAGCTTCCTGAGGTGGGGAAAGAACCACCTAGAAGGATTAAAGAGAATAGTATTTGGCATTCACACAGGGTCTGCAGTGATACCTATTCCCACCAGCCAGAGTGGAAACCCCGCATAACTCGGAGGATGGAGTAGAGTACTCAGAAGGGTCTTGCCTCAATAGCAGGGAATAATTAGCCCTAGACTAAACACTTCTCTGATCCTGCCAGAGACAAAGAAGTTCATTTCATAAAGATAACGGGTCTATTCATCAAGAGGATATAGTAATCCTAAACATTTATGCACTTAATAACAGAGCTTCCAAATACATGAAGCAAAACCTGATGGAATTGCAAGGAAAAACAGATAAATCCACAATTACAGTTGGAAATTTCAATGTCCTTTTTTCAATAATTAATAGAAGAAGTAGACAGAAAATCAGTAAGGCTATACAAGACTTGTTACAGGAGTATCAATCAGCTTGACCTGATTGGCATTTACAGAACACTCCACCCAACAATAGCGGGACACACATTCTTCACAAGTGCACACAGAACATTTACCAAGATAGACCATATTCTGGACTATAAAACAAGTCTCAATAAATTTAAAAAGATTCAAAGTATGTTCTCTGACCATATGGAATTACGTTTGAACTCAATTACAGAAAAATATCTGGAAAACCTCCAAATATTTGGAAGCTAAATGACACACTTCTAAATAAACCATGGGTCAAGAATAAATCAAAGGAAAATAAGATTTTTTTGAAATGAATATAAATAAAAAAACAAAATATAAAAGTGCATGAGATACATCTAAAAAGTATAAAGGGAAATTTATAGCACTAAACATGCATATTACAAAAGAATAAGAGTCTATACCAATGACGTCCACTTCCATCTTAAGAAACTAGGAAAAAATAAATAAAAGGAACAAATTGAAACCAAAGTAAGCAGGGAAAAAAAGAACAATGAAGATCAAAGTGAAAATCAAGGAAACAGAAAACTGAAAAACAATGGAGTAAATTACTGACACTAAAAGATGGTATTTTGAGATCAATAAAATTAATAAATCATTATCCAGGTTGACCTAGATAAAGAGAAGACACAGATTATCAGTACTAGCATTAAGAGAGGTGAAATCACTATAGGTTCTAAAGATATTTAAAAGATAATAAGGGACTATTATGACAAGTTTATGCCAATACATTCAGTAGCTTTCATGAAATAAACAAATTCTTGGAAAAAAACCAACAAAGCTCATTCAAAAACAAATGGATATTCTGAATAGCCAAATTTATTAAAGAAATTAAATTTTAGTAAAAATAAAATCTCCTCATAAAGAAAACTCTAAACCAAGAAGGCTTCACTGATGAATTCCACTAAGTATTTAATAAAGAAATAATACCAATTCTATAAAAACTGTTCCAGAAAATTAAAGAGGATGAAATATTTCCCAACTTTCATAGACCAGCATTACCCTGATACCAAAACCAGACAGAGACATTACCTGAAAACTACAAACCAATATCCCTCTTGAATATACAGGCAAAACTTCTTAACAACATTTTAGCAATTTGCATCCAACAGTTTATAAAAAGATACTACATCATGACCAAGTAGGGGTTATCCCAGGAATGCAAGGTTGGTTGAACGTTTGAGAATCATTCCATGCATTCACTGTATTAACAAACTGAAAACAAAAAACATGTATGGATATTTCAATAGATACATGCAAGGCATTCAACAAAATCCAATACTGAGTCTTGATTTTTTAAAAAATTGCAGCAAACTATGAATAGAAGGAAACTACCTTTATCTGATAAAGGCTTATATGACAACCCACAGCTAACATCATACTTAATGGTGAAACACTGATTGCTTTCCCTCTAAGATCAAGAACAAGACCAGCATGTCCACTCTCCCCATTTCTATTTAATATTGTTCTAGAAGGTCTAGCCAGTGTGACAAGGCAAGAAAAACAACTTAAAAACACCCATATCGGGAAAGAAAAAATAAAACTGTCTTTGTTCGTGGATGACATGATTGTCTAATGTAGAAAATCCAATGGCATCTACAAAAACACTACCAGATTTAATAAGCAAATGTAATAAGCTTGCAGTATTCAAGATCACTATACCAAAATCAATTATATTTCTATATGCTATCACTGAATAATTGAAAATTGGAACAAAATATACCATGTACTAGAAAATATGAAATACTTAAGAATAAATGTGACAAAAGATGTGCAAGATCTGTGCCCCAAAAACTACAAAACACTGATGAAAGGTGTTAAAAGACCTAAATAAATGGAGAGATATATCATATTCACGCATTGGAAAGTTCAACATTGTTACGATAACAATTCTTCCCAAATTGATCTATCAATTTGATGCAGTCTCAATCAGAAGGAAAGTTTCTTTGTGGAAATTGACAAGCTGATTCTGAAATTCATATAGAAACGCAAAGGATCTGGAATAGCCCAAACACTTTTGAAAATGAAGATCAAAGTGGGAGGACTAACGCTATCTGACATCAAGTAATCAATATGGTAATCAATACAGTGTGGTATTGGTGTTAAGACAGACAAAAAGATCAATGAAACAGAACAGAGAGTGTACAAATAGACCCACATATATATAGACAAACAATTTTCAACAAAGGTACAAAGAGAAATCAATGAGGAAAGGACAGTCTTTTTAACAAATGATGGAGAATAATTGGATATCCATATGCAAACAATTGAGTCTCAATCCATACTTCTCCCTAAG
The DNA here is from genome assembly GCF_028021215.1 of Eschrichtius robustus. Lineage (NCBI taxonomy): Eukaryota > Metazoa > Chordata > Mammalia > Artiodactyla > Eschrichtiidae > Eschrichtius > Eschrichtius robustus. The sequence continues at coordinate 30,368,371 of NC_090842.1, read as the reverse complement.
TATAAGAAGTAATCACAGACCTCAAAATGGATCATAAACCTAAAATGTAAAACTTAAAACTATAGAATTATAGGGGAAAAAAAAGGGAGAAAAAAGCTTTGTGACCTTGGCTTAAGGCATAGATTTCTTAGAAAAGGCATCAAAAACATGCTCCATAAAAGATCAAAATTGATCAATTGAGCATCACCAAAATTAAGGACTTCCACTCTTTGAGAGGTACTGTTTAGAGAATGAAAAGGCAAGCCACAGACTGTGAGAAAATATTTGCAAATCCTCTGATAAAGGACTTGTATCCAGAATATGTAAAGAACTCTCAAAACTCAATAATAATAACATGGAAAACCCAATTTAAAAAAGAGCCAATGATTTGAACAAATACTTTACTAAAGAAAATTTATAGATAGCAAATAAGCACATGAAAACATCATGAAACATCATTAGTCATTAGGTAAATGCAAATTAACACCACAGTGAGATACCACTAACACCTATTAGATACACAGCTGTTACAATGGCTTAAAAAGACTGAGCCTGCCAGTGCTGGCGAGAGTAGAAAACAACTTGGAATCTCATACACTGCTGATGGGAAAGTAAAATGGCATGACCATTTGGAAAAGAGTTTGGTAGTTTCTTTAGAAAGTTATACCTAGGCATATCATATCATGGAATTATTCCACTCCTAGGTATTCGTCCAAGAGAAATAAAGGCATTTGTACATAGGTGTCCACAGCAGCTTTATTTATAATTAATGAAAACTGGAAACAGTCTCAATGTTCATCAAGTTAATGGATAAACAGTCATATATCCATAAGATGGTACACGACTCAGCAGTAAAACTTGTTAATTGCTTGTTACTGCAACAACATGGACAAATCTCAAAATAATTATGCTAAATGAAAGAAGCCAAACAAAAAAGAGTACATATGGTGTGATTCTATTTGTATACAATTTTAGAAAATGCAAACAAGTGGCAGTCACAGAAAGATCATGGGTGACTTGGGGATGAGCGGGAAAGGGGAGTTAGGGAGACAAGAGAGGGATGGCCAAGGAGCAAGAGGAAATCTGGGGAGATGATGGAGAGGCTCATTATCTTGACTAGTGATGGTTTCATGGGTATAAGCACATGTCAAAGTTTATCAAATTATGTACTGTAAATACGTACAGTTTATGGTATGTCAATTATATCCCAAGAAAGCTGTTAAATTGAAAAATAGCTGAATATTATATAGAAGTATGGTAAATAGTAGAAGAAAGAGTTTTAAGAGCTGAAAGAGGATGCTTTGGGGGAGCGGGAATTGCAGGTGAGGAAAGGGGAGGGAGAAGCAGAAGACTCCTGTTCTTCACTAAACCTCATAAAATCATCTGTCTTTAAAAGCCACATATATTTATTACATTGATACTTTTTCTTAATTAAAAAAAAAATAAAGTCACACACACACACACACACATACCCCTCCTTTCTGAAGCAGGCCGGCCCCCCGAAGAGGTTAAGCCTGTGTTATTCCTCCTCTGGGCCGTCCGCAGCGGTGCCCGTGTTTGTTTGCCCCTGAGTGACATATTCATCCAGATCACTGCCCACCAGACTCTGGACAGGGAAGCAGCCCTAAAGGACAGAGATTTGGTGTTGTGTGGGGAGCAGGAGCCTGGAAGGACCTGGAAAGATCTTTCTGGGGCTCTGCAGAGTCCCACATTAGAGGCTTACCAAAGAAAGTCAAGGGCAAGGCAGAAATGATGGGATCCCAGAGAGTGGGCATAGCAAAAACGGCAGGATCCCAGGAAGCCAGGGGATCGGAGGCGCAGGGGTCCCAGGAGGCACAAGGGGCTGGGCCTGTGCACCCTGGCCCCAGCTTATGGGAAAGCCCTGTCCCCTCCCTGGGGGTGCTTGCCCTGCTCTACAGGCCACTGCCAAGCCCCGACACTTAGTAGGGTAGCACAAGGATTGGCTCTGGGCTCCAGACTGCCTGGATTCAAATCCCATCTCTGTCCCTCCCTGGCCGTGTGATGGACTTAACCGCTCCGTGGTTTAATTTCCCCCTCCATAAAATGGGGCTACTGACAATGCACGACTCACAGGGGTGCTTGTAAGGACAGGATGAGCCAATGCGTGTAAAGGTCTCTGAGCAGCTGCCTGGTCAGAGTCAGGACCCAGGAAGCCTTGTTGTTTCTGTGAACCATTTCCCAGATGCACCCAGAAACAGAACCCTGGCTTCAAATCCCAGCTCAGCCACTTTGTACCTGGTGAGCTGGGGCAAGTAGCTTTGCCAACTTGAGCTCCATTTTCTCACCCATAAAATGAAGGTTATAATAGCCACCCTAGAGGGTTGTTGCGAGGGTGGAATGAACTAAACTGCTCTGAACAGGAGCTGGCACAGAGTGAGGGCTCAGCCAATGAGGACCACAATGATTTTCCCATCACTAGCTTCTCCTCTGGGGTTTGGTCCCCTCATCTCCTCCCCGTGCTCCACCCCAAGTCCACTGCCTATCCTTACACCCCACCCCTAAACTTATTTTAGTCGTTGAAATTTATAAAGAGCTCTCAGTTCAGGTCTCAGGAAGCATGGCTTGATGGAAAGACCTTGAACTTTTAAGTGAGACTGTGTGACCTTTGGCAAGTTACTTAACGTCTCTGAACTTCACCTTCTTCATCTCTACAGGAGACATAATTATGCCACCTACATCATGGGGCTGCTGTGACAATCAAGTGAGATGATATGTATAAAATGCCTAGCACACAGTAGGCATTCAATGGACACGAGTTTCTCCCCTGCCCCCTCTTCGTCTCCCTCTCCTCCGCAAAGGCAGTGACCCAATCTGATTCCATAGCACAGCGCCTGGTCTGCAGTGGATCCCCAGGAAATGTTTTCCAGGTGAGTTATTCACTGAATGAATAGTGATGCCTAGGAGAGAGGCCACCCAGATTTGTCCCCCAGCAGGCCCGCCCGAGTGGCTGACAAATCTATTACAGATGCCTCACATCTCAATAAATATTTCAACGCAAATAAATAAAGGATACCACGGGCCTCTCAGCGAGCGACTCCTCACAGCTCACTGCACACAGTCCCTGATTCCTGCCCAAAGTCAGGGTGTCCCCTGGGATCCTTCACTGGCTCTAGCCGGACACAATGTGTGCCAACATGGGGGCACAAAGAAGCAAGTAAGCTGGCTCCTGGCAAAGGGGAGGTCTCTTCTCACTTTGGGGTGGCCTGGGGGACACTGGGGAAGCCAAGCTTCTGTAGCTTGGCTACACTCAAGTGACCTCCATCAGCTCACCTCTGAGGAGTGAAAGGGATTGTGTCTCCCTGTGTCCAGCCTGGTCTGTGCCAGGACAAATGGCAACTGAAGGTCTCTTCAAAGGAGTTGATTAGGTGGTGAATCAGGGGTCACCTTCCAGGCTAATCTGTAATTCTATCCTACCTTTCCTTCCCAAAGAAGAAGGTCTGAGCCTCACAGCCATTTGACTCATTCATTCATTCATTCACATGTTCAAAGAAGGTTATGAGCACCTGCCATGTGCCAGCGGCTAGAAACATGGTGTTGATAAGGTAGCCAAGTTCCCCCTCGTGGGAGACAGAATTCTAAGCTGGCGGCCAGGATTCCTGCCCCCTGCATACATGGTCTGTATAATGCCCTCCCCTTGAGCATGGGCAGACCTTGAGAATAGGATGGGATTTCACTCTGTGATCAGGTTTTATTATACGGCAAAGGTGAAGGGATTTTTTTCAGATGTAATTAAAGTCTCAAATCAGTGGATTTTTAGTTAATTTTGAGTTAATCAAAAGGGAGATTATCCTGGTGGGCCTGACTGAATCAGGTGAAAAGTCTTTAAAAGAGTGACTGGGCCCCTCTTGAAGAGAAAGAATTTCTCCTCTGCTTTGAAGAAGTAAGCTGCCGTGTGTGGGAGGGGCTATGAAAAGGCCATGTGACAGGGAACTGTGGGCCACCTCTTGAAGCTGAGAGCATCCCCTGGTTACCCCCTCCCCAACCCCTAGCTGACAGCCAGCAAAAAAGCAAGGACCTCAGGCCCACAACTTCAAGCATCTGAGTCCGGCCAACAACCAACGGCACCGTGGAGCCTGCTGGCCGTCTTAAATGCAGACTTGTGAGACCCTGGGCGGAGGACCAGCTAGGCTGTGCCTGGTCTCCCGACCCAGGGAAACTATGAGGTAACAAGTGTGTGTTGTTTTAAGCTGCTGAGTTTGTGGTAACTTTTAAAGCGGTGATAGAAAATTAATCCATGTCTCTTGTGGTTCTCGGAGTCTGGTGGGGCTGACAGACTACTCCAGCCTAGTAGGGCTGGGACCGGCACAAGGGTGAGCCAGGAGGCCGCGGGTGTTCCAGTGGAGTCCTGGCAGAGGAGTCGTGGGGAGGCAGGGAGGCTCTGGAGGGGACGAGGCGGAAGAGGAGACGGGAAGGAAGAAGTGGCGGGGGAGGGAATGGGAGGAGAAAGTGGATTTCAGGTGGATGGAGCCGCAGGTCCAAAGGCTCGCGTCAAGCAGTCTGGCTGGTGGCTGATAGAATAGGAGGAGGGGAGGAGGGGGCATCAGCAAAGCCTGACGGCGAGGGGCTTCGGAGGCCACGCTCAGACACTGGGACTTTATCCTGGAGGGCATAAATCTGCCTCAGGTTGGAGGGCAGTTGAAGGAGGCCAATGGTAGAGACCGAGAGACCAGTTAGGAGGCTGCTGCCAGCCCAGGAGAGAGAGGAGGGGGTGAGGGCCAGGAAGGTGGCAGTGGGAAGGTGAGAAGTGGACATTATTGAAAAGCATTCAGCAGGGGGAATGCATTGCATCGGATGATGACATACGCGGCCATAAGGAAGGGACAAGGTACCAGGAAGACAGCCCGTTTCCAGGGTGGATGGTGGTGCCATTTGCTGAGATGGGAAAGTTGAGGAAGGGACAAGTTGCAGGGAAGAGGAGGCAATATTAGGAACAATAGAAAAATCCATGTAACATTCACTGTGATCCAGGGCTGTTCTAAGGTGCTTTACCTACATGAAGTCATTAATCCTCCCTACAACTTAATGAGCCAGGTACTGCCATTCTTCCCACTTTACAGATGGAGAAAGTGAGGCAGAGAGTGGTTAAGCACCTGGCCCAAGGCTGCACAGCCGGCAAGTGTCAGGGCCAGGATCTGAATACAGCCAGTCTGGCTCTAGAGTTTGTGGTCTGGACCACTTCGCATTGTTCCGCTTGTGATGTGCTGAGTTGAAGTGGCTGTAGGACAGAAGCCTGCTTGGTGCTGCCAGGTAAGCAGTGGGACAGACAAGTCTGAGGCTCAGATGAGGGGCCTTAGCCTATACTGAAGGTCTAGAAATGGTTAGTGGGTCCATGGGAGTCCATGCTGGTGTCCAGAAGGAGAGGGTTCAGTGGAAGGAAGAGAGGGGAGGGGAGGGGAGAACAGAGCAAAAGAAAGGACCAAGCCCTGAGGAACTTTGATGATTGGGGCCTGGGCTGAGAAAGAGGTACCTTGAAGGATACTGAGAAGTATCAACCAGAGAAGTGGGGACACCACAAAGCAAGGTGTCAGGGAAGGGCGTGCTTGAGGGAGGACCTAGGGATTAACACTGTCACATGCCATCAAGGCTCCAAACCAACTAAGGACTGATGTACTTATTAGATTTAGGAACAAAAAGGCCACTTCCAGGTGACCTTGGAGAGAGCAGTGGCCATGACAGGAGAAGCCAGAGGCCATGACACCTGCAGCTGCCACGTGGAGAATGAAAGCCTGGCCCTGAACATCAGGAGCCCTGGGTTCAAGGCCCGGCTGCATCCCTGACTTGCTGAGTGTCTTTGTATAAGTCACTGTCCCTCTCTGGGTCTCAGTTTCCTCATCTATAGAATGGGCTTGGGGGATGGACTCCACGACCTGTGGCAGCTCTCCCAGCCTCACAATGGTGTCCAAGACAGGTGTGATCAGAAGTCCTGGAACAATGTACAGAAATGGGAGAATAGCCCCACCTGATGTGTCCCCAGAGGCCAGACAACGAAACCGAGACAAGGAAGATGCAGGGACCTCAAACTGGGGATAGGTGTCTCACAGAGTGGGTGATAACTGTGTCTTATAGATTGGCAACCCCTGGGGAGCAGCTGGGAGTGTTGGCAGAGGAAACAGACAGACAGACATAGACAGCACCAAGACGACCAGCTAAGTGTCTCAGGAAAGGACAGACCAGAGGAGGGGGAACTCCACAAGGGGGCATCACAGTAGGGCTGCTGGAGGAAGTGGCATCTCAGCTGGACCTGAAGCAATAGGGAAGGTTTCATTGGGCACATAGGAGATGAGATTCCTGCTTGAGGCTCAGCATGGGCAAAGGCCCTGGGGTAGGACCTTGAGTGTGTCAATCTCCTGGGCTAGGCTAGTGTACATCTTAGACCCAGGCACCATGTTTATCCTCTATCTGCTGTTCTGGGCCCAAAGATGAATGTTTAATGGACATTGCAAAGGCTCAAGAAAGGCCAGGTTCCTGGAGGTTAGTCACACTGGTACCAGCAGATGTGTGGGGTGGACCCAGGGAGGTTCGGCCAGGGCCAGGGCTGGGCAGGTGGAAGGAAGGAAGGTGGGCACAGCCTTCAAGGCTCTTCAATTATAGGGAGAGAAGCCTGAGCTTTGGGACAGCGGAACACATTTAAGAACAGTGACTCTCATTCTGTCTCTCAGCCCTGCTCTACTCTGTGCTGGCCTCACCCACTGGCAGGCTCTCCCCATGGGTAACAAGGTGACAGTCACGAGGGTTTCTGAACCTCAGTGCACACAGAGAGCCTTTTCTCCTTTAGTTCTCATCTGGGGTCATGGGACCTGGCTTGAGACGTGTTAATCCAACAAGGACCACGTGGAGATGGGTAGGGTCGGGTACTTCTTCAAAAAGAACAGAGCTACCCACAGAAGAGAGGGAACAGATGCAGAGCCCCACAAAGAATGGCCATCCACACGGTGGGCCGTCACTAGTCCTCCAGCAGCCAAAAGAGCCTTGCTTGATATGCCTTTAGCACAGTGATTCGCAGCCTTAGTCCCCTCTCTACCTACCAAAACTCTGTGCCTTGGCTGTCTTTATGCCTTTAGGTATTGCAGTCCCTGGAAGTCCCCCCAGAGGCCTCTCCCCTACCCTCTTTGCTTTGCTGCCTGAAATTCAATCCTTCGTACTGAACAACTGGAATAGCGATAGTGGTTTATACTTGATGTAAACACATCTAACCCTATGAGGTAGATACTATTATTATCCTCATTTTACAGATGAGGAAACTGAGGCACAGAGAGGCCAAGAACCTTGTCCAAGGTACACAGCTAGTAAGTGGCAGAGCTGGGATTCCAACCCTAATAGTCTGGCCCAGAGTTCATGCTCTTAACCACGACACCATAGCTCCTCTCATCAGTGTTTATAGAACAAGGTACTAAGGTACTACCTGCACATAAGGACCTATGGATAGACTAGCTACCATGTTTTAAATTTCCCATCTAGGAGGAGATAAATCACCATGGGCCCATGGGAAAGACTCATCCATCCATCCATCCATCCATCCACCCATCCACCCATGCATCCATGCATCCATGAATCCATCCATCCATTTATCCTTTCTCCCTCCTTCTCTCTATCCTCCCCTTTCATTCTCCCTCCCTCTCTTCTCTCCTTTCTTCCACTGAAAGACTGTTTGCTATAACTTTCCTGCATGTCAGGCATCCAGAGTGGGTGCCCAGAATGGGGTCAGAGGCCTGGGGGTGGCCCAGCCGGGAAAAAGTGCAGAGCTCCCCTCCTCTGAGTAGGCCCCAAGTTAACACATCTTATCAGACTCCAGTCTACAACTCAAAGCAAAAAACCAGCCAAAACCTAGGCATGGAAGCAATTTCTAGGAACTGGGAGTAGTCTTTCCCTAAGTCTGTACCTGTCAAATTGGACAGACAGACAGAGGCTGTGACTTCGAACAGATGCAATTATGAGCTGACCCAACAGCCCATCTTGCACACTTCCGGAAACGGAGTGAGATCTAGGGCGTCAATTATTTAAACCCTAATTAACATAGCTCTGCATGTCTTTTTTGGGGGGCGCACTCAGAACACACAGCATTGTTATCGTGGAAGAAAAGAGAGAATGAAATATTGATGGGGGTCGGCTTTGTTCTCTGCTCAGCAAGAGCGGGCTGGTTGTAGGAAGCAGATTCCCGCCGTTGCTGCAGCTTTAATTAGGAAGGTCGGTGGCTTCTCCGGCGTCTTGGATTCCTTTAATTTCCACAGAGGGAAGCGGCTTCTGAATTTTATTGAACCCAGTTGAATTTTTATTTTCAAAAATCAAAACAGAAACAGTTCTTGGCATCTGTTATGAGCGCTGGGTGTTATTTGCTCTTTAGAGATAAAGTTGTTTTTATACGGGGAGAGAGAGCCAGGGAAAACGGGGCCCGAGATTTGTCCTGGGAAAGATACTCGACTGGGAGACGGTAATCAGCAGAAAAATAAACCTCCACTCGACCCAGCTCGGCCCGGGCTCCCCGGCACTCTGGCTGGCCCGAGAAATCCATTTGACAATGAACAGTGCGAGCTGAGTTTGAGGTGGTTAACTCTTGGGGCACTGGAGTCTGATCTGGTTCCAGAAGTTTCTGGCACAGGAAATCAAGTGGAGAGAGGTCACTGAGGCCCTAGGGATGGGAGGGAGACCAGGGCGGACCCCTGGGAGGAAGGGGAGCCGGGGAAGCGGGGGAGCTGAAAGGAAGGAACCTGGGGTGGGGGGAACAGAACAGAATATAGGTGCCGGAGAGGAGGGGTCCTGAAAAGGAGGGTCCCCGGTGGCAATCTCAAAGGCCACAGCAGCCTCCCAATGCTTGATCCCAGGTCCACGTGGGGTGGGAGAAGGTGCCATGGAGAAGGACTCAGGTTGAGGTGGCAGCTCTCCTTCCGGCTGTCCTTTTTTGGTGGTTAGACGATGGGTTCACTCATTAAGCATATGCCACTCGTGTCCTAGAAGCCAGGCACCTGGCAAGCACCAGAGGCCAGAGAGACAGAGCCATTGCGGCTGCCCAAACAGGGAGACCAACAAAAGCAGCCCTATGTGATAGAAGCTGAGGGCAGGGTGGGTTCACTCACTTCAGAAGTGATATCTGAGCGGAAGGAAGGAAGGAAGGAGGGAAGGAAGGAAAATGCATTTCAGGGTTGAAAATGGCAAGGAGGACATTCCAGGCAGAGGGCCCGGCCTCTGTAAAGGCAGGGAGGGGTGAGAGGACAAATCAGAAATTTACTGGTGCTGAAGCAGAGGAAGCAGATGAAAGTGAGGTCTGTTCCGGTGACGGGGCCTCTGTGGACTCCACCTCAGGATGCAAAACAGACAAACCAGCCTTGAGCTGGAGCAGCTCTGCCTGAGCCTCAGGGAGCAGGAATGTGGGTGCAGGGCACATGCCACTCATTTAGCCCAGGCCGAACTCTGCAGGCAGGTCCTGGTATCCTCATTTTCGTGTGAGTTGTGAGTTGCAAGGGATAAAGGTGTGGTAGCATGAAATGATGTCATTTCTTTAGCTACAAGAATGTTCCGGTTGCAATTGAGCTAGGCTGGAGCATTTACTCAACAATACGGAGCAGCCCTATTGTAGCAGACGCTGTCAGAGTTCCACCCACAATCCCCTGGGATCCTTCTCCCACCTTGCTGCACACTGGAGGCCAGCTCTGGGTGTGCTATCTTTCCCAAGAGCCAACAGCTGAGTCTTTTTGTCAGTGGGCTGCCCTCAAATTGCTGGAACACGCTTTGCCTGCATGCACAGAGACCTGGAAGCGCCTGGAAAAGTACATCCTTCTAGAGCAGCTTGAAGGGTGTGGGTTGAAAGGTTTTGCCTCACCTGTCCCCGAGAGGGACAACTCAGATGTATGACCCATGCTATCTCCAGCCCCAGGTCCCCTCTGTAGGACTTTGCTTGATACACACCCTCTCTTGGCCTCCTTCCCTTCCCTGTCCCACTTCTCCACTCCCTGTGGATTGTTCCCAGAAATGCTTCCTAATGCATCACTTTCACCTGACTCCATCTCAGGGTCTGCCTTGGGGAACCCAGCCTTAACACCCACCTGTGTGCCAGCCATCGCTTTCCGCCCTGGTGTCACAGTGTTAAATAAGTCACACCCATGCACCCATGCACACCCACACATGACCAAGAACATGCCAAGCAATAGTCTGGGTGCTGGGGATGCAGCAGAGAATGAAACCATCAAGAGCTCCTGCCTGGAGGAGCTGATACTCTCCTGGGGAAGACAGACAACACAAGCATTAAATACATGAGGTAGACAGGAAGGGCCTCCCTGCAAAGGCAACTTTTGAGTAGACACTTAAAGGAGTTGGGAAGGAGGCAAGCCATGAAAATAACCCATGTAAGAAGTTTAAGAGGGTCCCAGGGAGAGGCAGCAGCAAGTGCAAAGGCCCTGAGGCAGCATATGCTTGCAGTGTTCCAGGAATACCAAGGAGGCCAGTGTGGCAGGGGCAGAGTTCACAAAGGGGAGAATAAAGGAGATGAGAGACAGAGAGGTATGGGATGTAGGTCCTGTAGGATCTCTGCATTTCATTCTACACACATTAGTTTTTGTTCTGAATGTGGTCAGAACCAGCAGAGGGTTCTGTATCTGTCTCACCCAGAGCAATTTCACCCCCTTTCGAACACCCAGGTGGGAGCTGGCCTTGAGAAGCCTCGGGGAGCTCTGCTCAAAGTGGCTTTATGAAGAATGGTGCCGTTCAGGTGCAGACTGGCCTCTCCCTGGAAGGCTTTTTGCACCAGCTGCCACAGGAGCACGGCTCTCTGCATCTTGTTACACACGTGCACACAGACATTAAAGGGATCTTAAAACACACTCTCGCTGAAGCTACTTTTTTTTTCTCACTCGCTTATTTATTCAACAAGCATTCACTGGGCTCCTTGACATGTGAGGTGCTACTCTGAGGCTAGGGCCACCCTGGTGAACAAGGCAAGACGGAGTCCCTGCCTGAGCAGACCTCACATTCCAGCAGTGGAAATGGACGAGAAACAAATGATCAGAAAAACCTGCAAAATACATTTCAGGTAGTGCCAAGCCCCATACAGAAAAATAAAACAGGTTCGACTAGGGTTCCCAACTAGAAAGACTTTGCCCCCAGGACGCATGTTTGGAGACACTTTTGATCGTCACAACCTTTGGACGGTGGATGCTACTGGCATCTAATGGGCAGAGCCAAGAAATGCTGCTAAATGTTCTAAAATGCACAGGAGAGCCTCCACGGCAAAGAATTATCCAGTGCAAAATATCAACAGTTCGGAGATTGAGAAACCATGGGGTAGGGGAGAGAGTCACGGACAAGAGGTATTGAAACCGGGACGGTGTGGGAAGCCAGGATGATCAGGTGGCCGCCTCAGATGTTACTTCCATTCAAAGAGGTAACATTTCGGCAGAGGCATGAGTGAAATTGAGGAGTAAGCGACAAGGGAAGAGCATTTCAGGCAGAGGGAACAGCCAGTGCAAAGGTTCTGAGGGGGCAAAATACTCGATGTGTTCAAGGAACACATGTAGACATAACTCATCCTTCAGGGTATTCCGCTTTGGGAAATAGACACCTCAAGGAGCACAGATTTCACCCTGGAATCATTTCTAAGCATTCTCTTCCAGAAAAAGCAAGGCATCCCTATTCATCAGAAGGGCAAATGGCAGTTTCCACCCCACACCAGCCTCTATTTAAGCTGGGCATCTTGGTGGGAAAAGGGTACTTCCCTGTAAGACAGGACCCCTGACCCCTTGGACTTGGATCTGCAGCCCATTCCTTAGTGGGTCCAGTGGCCTCACCCCAACCCTCCATTTTACAGGGTCAACTGAGCCTCAAGGAGAAGCCAGGACTTGTCCAAGGGTTTATAGACAGCTACTGCAGAAGCTACTCACTTCCAAGTCTGCCTCCATCTTCAGCCCTGTTTGCCAGCCACAGAGCCCAGCCAGCCCCTCTCCGATTTTGTAAACAAGGCTGAGCTCTGAGAGTCTCTTTCTCCCAGGACCCCACCCTCTTTGCTGTGACATTTCCTCTTCCCCCCTTGAGTCTGCCTACCAGGGCCCGGCCTCGCTGGAGGCTTTGATTAAATATGCACCTCCTAATCTCATCAGAGACCAGAAACATGCATATATGCAAATCAACATCTGCTCCTCTACTTGGGGAAGGATCCTCCCAGAGTGCTCTGGGGAAAGGAGCCCAACCCAGTGAACTCTGAGGGGAAGGCTCCAGAACAACCGAAAGTCGCTTCAAAATCCCTGGGTCCCTGACGGAAATTCACTCTTCATGTAATTGGAAGTTATACTTGAAGGAGCAATAAAGGAGCAGCCCCAGCATGACCCACCTCAAGATGCATCTCCTTCCGAATCAAGCCTTTTCTGTGTTACAGGAGACATGGCCTGGGACCTGGTCCAGGGGAGCTTGCCCCTCTGGCTGACAAGGGAAGCAGCAGCTGGTGGTCACTTCTTGGCTTTGATGGGTGTCTTCATTGCTAACTTGAAGGCATCGGACCGCTTACCAGGAGAATTACGGTAGATATGGATAGGGCCCATACCAGCACCTCAAAGTCTCTATGGTTTGAGACTGTGACACTCCATTTCTCACTCGTGTGACGCCGAAACAGTGGCAGGGAGTGCAGATGAGGAAGGCCCTTCCATCCTGCGGCAGTGCCCGGCCCTCTGATCTCAGAGTCCCCGCCATGGAGAATTGCAGTGGGGCTCTGTGGGCGGGGCCAGGAAGTGACGCACATTACAGGATGCTCACACCCCATTGGCCAGATCTTAGTCACGTGGTCTTGCTTAACTGCAAGGGAGGCTGGGAAATCAACCTGGCGGTGCAGGCTGGAGCAAGAGGAGAAGGTAGATTTGAGTGTTCCAGAGCAGTCTCTGTCACGGCCATTCCCTCACACAACTTCAGAACTGAAAGGGTCCTTAAAGCACTGATTGGTTTAGGTCCTTGGGTTGTAAGCAACAGAAAGAAATTAGCATTAGGAAATTCATGGTCAGGACATGAAGGAATCACCAGCTTGGGATATGGTAGGGGAGCCTGGGGGGCAGCCAGCACAGCCACGGGGTCACAATAAGAATGGCCTGGTCACGAGGCAGGCCATCCATGTCTTCAGCCTTGTGTCACTGGTTCCGTAAACAAAGTCCCTGTGAGAACACCTGGCTTGTCACACCTAGGTCCCACACCTGACCGACCGCCATCTGCAGAGGGGAGGGGAGAGCACTGCGCTTGGCCTGTGGCTTCCACACAGCATGGTACTGCTCAGGAGTTTCTCATCCCACCCAAACTATGCCTCTGAGGGAGGCGGGTGAGTCTCCAGAAGGAAATCAGGATGCTGACTTCAGGAGCTGGTGTATTGGGACACAAAGAGTCTGTTACTGAGATCAGAGCTCTTCCTTTGCAGGTGGGCCCACTGGGGATCAGAGACAGGAAGGAAGAAAAGAGGCGGAACTGGATCCTGATCTTCCCACGGTTGCAGTGATCACCTTCTGTTTGGTGAGAGATGGAATTGGATGCAATTTTCCTTTTCAAAATCTTTGAGGCCCAGTCTCTCTCTCCTGAGCTTTCTGCCTTGTCAGGGTCTGAAGTCACCTTGATTCTTTCTAGAGGAAGCATGTCTGTTGGGAAATTTGATATTCAGGGGTGGCCCATGTGATGGGGCTGAGGAGGAGGAGTTGTATAAGAAGGACATAAAGGCAAAACCACCTGTGGGAGAAATCACAAGGTATAGCTTGTAAAACTGTAAAACTATGAAATAGCTGTGAAGCTGGCATTTGGGTAGGTGGTTAGCATCTGTGCCTCTCCAAGGTCCCCAATGCTTTGGCCATATTTTTTTGAGGAAAATGTATTTGTATATGATTATATTCCATGTGTGTGGTGGACATGAGTCGTTTTGTCTACCTGGCATCCTTGTACCCTCCTGCTGAAAATAGCACCCCAATTTCCTTTGGGGAACTGCCCTTCCCCCACTTTCAGGCCACATGCTCACATGTGGCTGACTTGATCCCCAAGAACCAGTGTGAACATGTGACACCAGCCTGCCCAATCAGAACACAGCAATTGGTTCAGGAGTGGGCACGTAACCCAGTCTGGACCAAACAAATGGAACTTTGTAGGAGCAGTAGAGACAGACAGAGATGCTCTCTTTCTGTTGTAGATAAAGAACTAGGAAGTCGGCCTAGAGTTGCTGATGGAGATCATTCCTGCCAAAGGATGAAGCCACTCAGAGGAAAACAGGCTAAAGATGGAGAACGGTAGCTCCTTAATGTTATGGACTGAATTGTGTGCCCTCAAAAATTCATATGTTGAAGTCCTAACACCTGGTGTGACTGTATTTGGAGATAGGGCCTTTAAAGAGGTAATTAAATTTAAATGAGGTGACAAGCGGTGGGGGGGGGGGGCGGCGTCCTAACTCGATAGGACCGATGTCCATATGAGAAGAGGTAGAGACACCAGAAGTGTATATGCACAGAGGAAAAGGCCATGTGAGGACACAGCAAGAAGGAGACCATCTGCACGCTGAGGAGAGAGACCTCAGGAGAAACCAACCCTGCTCACCCCTTGATCCTGAACTTTCAGCCCCTAGAATGGTGAGAAAATAAATTTCTGTCATTTAAGCCACGCAGTCTGTGGTACTGGCTATGGTAGCCCAAGCTGACTAATATACCTGACGGCATCATTTAACACCTAGGCCAGCTGTGCCTGCCATCTGACAAGCTTCCTCTAAACATTTCAGTCACGTGAGCTCATCAATTACCTTTTGTCGTAAGCCGGTTTGAGTCCAGTTTTCTTTACTTGCAAATTGTAAATTAAGAATTCCCCGTAATTATAAGATATTAACACTGGTAGTCTCAATGTGGAATTCAGGGGCTCTTAGTTTCTTCTTTTATTTTACTACTCTGAATTTCATAAAATGAACTTGGATTACTTTCATAATTAAAAAAACAGTTTTATATAAAAAATATTCATGTGTCTCTGCCATGCACAGGGGCCAAAGCAATTTTTCCCTCCTGTTGGCTAAGAAGGGCCCAGTAAGGAAAGGGTAAGAGGGGGTGAGAAGATCAATACCTGATAAGATGGTTCCGCGTGTCAGTGGCCAGTTCACAGTGTACATCATCCTATTTTGTTTCCATAAAGGCTCTGCCACGTCGGTCTTCTTTGTGTCCCCCCATTCACAGATGAGGAAACGAGGCTCCAGGAAATGACGCCTTAACTAAGGTCACACCAGTAGTAAGTTACAAGGTGGGGATTCGGCTCCAGATTCGCCTGATGCCAAAGCTCTTTTTGCTTCCCAGCCCTGCAGCGAGTGAACAAGGCGAAGTCCTGGTCAGCAAGCCCCGGAGCGCTGACCACTGTTGAAGTGAGCCCGTACGCTGTGAGGGCCCCGAGACTGTATCAAGACCTGCATGCTTGGGGGGTGGAGTGGGGAGCACAGAGGGCAAAGCAGAGGTCAGTGAGGTTTGTCTGTATCTGATAAATACAATGACTACTGTATCATTTTACACTATGTATACATATTTATATAACTGTGTATATGTATGTACATCTGTATCTATGTCAGCACTACATTTATATCCTTATCACTACAATTGTTAAGTTGAACCACGTGAAATTGACAGTATTAGACCATTTTTGAGCTATAAAAAGTGGCTCTTTGAAATGGCTCAGCTCTATACCTATACTGAATCTCTATAATCTAGATCTATATTTCCTTCTCTTTCACACACAAAAAAACCACAAACATTCCTCTAATTCTGAATCTGGGACTATTGATCCTCCCCCCACCCCGACTAGGAGCCTGGCCGCCCTGAGATGGAGAGGAAGCAAGGCCTCGGGGACCCGAGGGTCAAGGAGGCCCCCGGACAGCTGTCCAGCTCTCCTGGCCTCAGAGTGAGCTGGTCCCCTCCACTCTCTCTGCTGACCAAGGGGAGGCCCTAATTCACCAGCCACCGCCCCCTCAGCGGCAGAAGGGAGAGATGAGTGGACCCTTTTTGACACTGACTTGCAGTTGATGGGCAAGGCGGAGGCACACACAGGGGTTGGGCCCCAGGTCCGCACGCCCTGGGGTGAGGTCAGAAGCTGCAGGGCGGAGCCAGGGCGGAGGGAGGGCAGCCTAGCCTAGGCCTCACTCTGGGCCAGTCCAGAGTCTCCTGTCCTGTCCTCCCACTTCTGCAAGGGGAGCGAAACATGACCGTCCCGCTGCCCCGGTCCTGCCTGCCTGTCACACTATCCCCTCACAGGCTCGGTTAGCCTGGCCTCCAGGCGCCCCCTCCTCAGTCCCGGAGGCCTCTGGCTGCCCAGCTCAGCCCACGGCCGCCCACTCTGGCCGCGGGGCTGTTTGTGGAGCCATCCCAGGCAGCCCCGAGCCTCTGTCTCCCTATTTAGACAAACAAACAAAAGCCGGTTCGGTTACCACGGGCGGGCTGTGAGGCGTCCAACACAAACCGAGGCCGCCCGCCTGGCGTCTCCAGATGCCCTGGGTTCGGTTCAGGCAGTCCCAGGACATTTGCCTTGTTCCCGCTCTGGCCTCGTTACCCGACTCTCCACGCCTCAGTGACACACATCCCCAGCGCCTTCACAGAGGCTGTATGAAATGGGGCCAGGCAACACTTAGGCTGCAAAAGAAGGCTGACACCCTGAAGGCTCTGGGTCTCCGCCAAGGCAGAGCCTTCTCGTACCCTGGAAGCCCTGGACGTCCTGCTCCAGAAGGGTTTGGAGCTAGCCTATATACTAGCCAGTACCTATTTAACAGATAGGAAAACTGAGGCCAGAGAGAAGGGACTTTCTGAGGTTACACAGTCAATTTGAGACAAAATCTTTAAAAGCCATAACCAGGGTCAAGAACTACCTACATGGTAGGATTTGGGAGTACCTCTAAAGAATGTTTTCTTCCATGGATTTCTTCCCTACGGGCCTGAATATCCTGAACCTCTGCCATTAGAGCTCTAGTCCTTGAGTCCAGATGTGCCAGTAAAAATCTTCCTGATACGGAGTTAAGGAAAGAAAGCAAAGTATAGACTAGTGTCTAAAAGTATTCAGTATTCTGCAAAATATATATCTGTGTATGTGTGTATATATATATATATATACGATATTTAAAATCACAACACACACACACACACACGCACACTTGGATGAACATTTTTGGCTGTGGATCCAAGAAACTACTAGCAGAGGTTGTCGCTGAAGAGAAAGGCAGAAGATACACAATTGTGGGCAGACTGACTTTTCATTGTATGCTCTTCTATATAATTCTTACTAGGCGCCTTTTCACTCTGCAATAATAAAAATCAGGGCAAACATTTACGTAGTCCTTACTACAAGCAGGTACTGTTCATGGTGCTTTTTATGATAACTCACTTCATCCTCATAGTTGCCCCACGCCAGGGGTATATTATTATTAGTATCCCCATTGGACAGACAAGGAGACTGAGGCATTGAAACCTTAAATAACCTGCTAAACGTCACACAGTCAGTAAATGGCAGAACTGAAAATCGAACCCTGAAAGCTCAGCTCCAAAGGGCAGGCATATCACCTCTTCATTAACCTGCCACCCTATAAAAAGCTATTTGATAAATAAGAAATGAAAAAGACGCATCCTGGGGTGGAAAAGGGAACGGATGTGACGCTGAGTCACACATAGCCTCCCCTTGGCTGCAGAGCTTTTGGCAGACTACCATGAGACTCACGCACCGTTGCCCGGGGAATAGGGAGTGGGGCAGGCCAGGACCCCCAACGTGTGGGCATGGGGACGGCGATGGGGAAGGTGGCACTGGAAATGTGGGCTCTAGGAAGTGGGAGAGAAA
This sequence comes from Eschrichtius robustus, assembly GCF_028021215.1. Classification (NCBI taxonomy): domain Eukaryota; kingdom Metazoa; phylum Chordata; class Mammalia; order Artiodactyla; family Eschrichtiidae; genus Eschrichtius; species Eschrichtius robustus. Next base: position 30,350,590 of record NC_090842.1, on the reverse strand, counting down.
TTGGAGGGGGGGGGGGACACAAATGTCCTTGGGGACACAAATCTGCCAGAAACCCACTCATTTCCCTCCATCTAACCAGTCCCAGAGGGGTGGGTAGGATCCAGGGCCCCTGCCCCAGATGAAGGAGGAAGCTGGTTTTCAGGGCTGCTCCTTCAGCAAGAGAAGTGGGAAGATCTTGGTTCTGGTGCTACCTCCTCAAATTTCTAACCCTGGGATAATACTAATAATGAATACATAATAATAATAGCAATAATAGTAATGTAGGATGGCAGATTAAAGATGGCCAAAGATTCTTTGATACCCTCCCATGGAGAGATGGGGCCACGTACCCTCTTCTTGAACCTGGGTGCGCTGTGACTGCTGTGATGAATAGAGTATCGTAGAAGCACTGGTTTCCAGGCCCAGGCCTTCCAACACCAGCCACTTCCACCTCCTGTCTCTGGGTCCACTCACTCTTGGAGCCTTGAGCAGTCGTGTAAGAATTCCAACTACCCTTTTGCAGAGACCACATGGGGAGGGACAGGGGTCCAGACAAGCGCAGTCTTTCAAAAAAATGTGACTTAAGGCATCTTGGATCCTCCAAACTAGCGCAGCCACCCACTGAATACCCCAAGTGAGCCCAGGCAAGGCCACTTGGAGCAAAAGAATTGTCCAGCCAAGTCCCACTCATACTCCCAACTCATGAAACCACCCCCCAGGTGAGGAAAGAGAATATCGACAGCCCCTGGGGTGCTCCTAGCCAATCACCACCCTTTCTTCGCCCCCGGAGATAACCACTGTCTAGGCTTTTTCATAATGCTGTCGTGTCTTTTAAAATGTATTTTAGCATTTATGCATACTTATGTAAATGTGGTGTTTAATTGTACTCCTTTCTGAACTTTCTAGAAAGAGAATCTACAGTATGCATTCTTTTGTGTCCTACTTCTTTCACTCAGCATCACATCTGTGAGATTCAGCCACTTTGTTGCATATCTTGGTATCTTGGTCATGTTCATTGCTGTATAGTACTCCATTGTATTGCTACGCAACAATGTGTTTATCAGTTCCATTGTTGATGGACATTTGGGTTGTTTCCAATGTTGGGCTGTTTGGTACAATGCCACCATGCTCATTCTTAACTGTCACTTAGTGAATATGGGCTCACACTTCTTAATATGTGCCAAGGAGTGGAATTTCTGTGTATGGTCTATGCAGATCTTCAACTCTTATCGCTAATTTCTTGCCCCAGCTTTCACTCCCACCAGCAGCGTCTGAGATCGTGGTGTGAATTATACCTCATCCTGGGTTTAACTGGTATTTCTTTGATGGTTGATGAGGTCAACAACCACTTAGTATATTTATTGGCCATTTTGATTTCCTCTTGTAGAGTTCCTCTTTAAACTTTCTTCTCATTTCTCTCCTAGCTGTATAGCATTTAAAATTTTTGTTTCCAACTTTCAAAAATTGAGAGACTCTATACTAAAATACTGACATCTGGTTACAGCAGAGAACAGAGACTCTCTGGCCACCAGTGGCCGCTGTCCCTGCATGGCAGTGATCAGCTGGGGCTTAGCAGCGAAGAGTCCCTTTAGTCAGGCTGTGGTCAATGGTGTCCCTCAGTGCCTACTGCCAGGCCTGCTTCATTCATTCTTGTGTCATGCCCTTCAGGCATTTGTATTTGGGACCTCTGATTTAACGTCTCGGCTGCTTTTCACCTAACCTGCCGCGGTGGGTTAGTTGCAGGAACATCCCAATTTGTTCATGCCTCTTATAAAGTCTTCATCCTTGGGTTGTGCTCTCCGCACGACTTGCTTTGGCCAATGGGACAGTGGCAAATGAGATTCAAGCAAAGACTGGAAAAGCATTTGAGCATAGGGGTTTACCCTCTGGTAGCTCTTAAAACCCTGTAATCTGGGCTAGCCTGCTGGAGGATGAGAACGCACTGGGAGAGAGGCCCCACGTATCCCAGCCAAGACCATCATCATCCAGCCAAGCTCCAGCTGGTCCACTAGTTGACCACAGACACATGAATAAGCCCAGCCAAGATGAGCCAAATCCAGCCTAGACCAGAAGAAATACCCAGTTAAACTCAGCCCAAATGCTGTCATACAGAATTGTAAGATAATAAAACGTTGCTTTTAAAGTCACTACATTTTGAGGTGTTTTGTTACCCAGCAAAAGCAAGTTGATACATTTGCCAACTGAGTATTCCAGGAACCCAGAAAAATCAGAGAGGAATGCAGGGAAGTATCAATATTTGAAACCAGATTCCACATCCACATCTTCACATGGAGAAACAGCTGATGCAGGATTCCTTTCTCCAGAGGTCCTGGCTTGCCCTTCCCTGCTGTCCCAACCCCAATACTCATCCTCCTTTACCCCAAGGCCCTTGCAGTGCCTGCTCTATTGTGACCTCACCATCCTACAAAGAGCCCAGGCAATAACCCGGTATAATTGGTTAATATTTTCTCATCTTAATTAAAAGTCCAAATGGGAATATTGGCAGCTTAGGCCCTCATTTGAAAACTGAGCCATATTCCCATTACTAGGGATGTCTAATTAAAGCATCCGTTAAAAGTCCATAACATTAAGTTAATGGGGAAAGCCAGGAGGAATTCAATTAGATTTTATTTCTGTAAGATTAATATTAGCAACTTTAAATAAATGTCCCCAATGCTGAGTGTTAGTCATAAAATCCTCTCTGAGCATTAGAATGAGCGTCTCATTTGGACAGTCTGAGATCAGGCTGAACTCAGATGGGATTCCAGCAGAAGACAATGAGCTGACGTGCCAAGTCCTGGACAGCGAAGACGGAATTCTTGCCCTTGCACCCAAAACTTCCTAATACTCCTAACCTGGGAGGCTCCAGGCTGGGAATCTGGAGATCTGGGTTCTGGCTGGGGGGGGGGGGACTTTAGCCACGTCACTTAACCTCTTTGGATGCAATTTACCCTTCTGTCACATAGGGTTAGCAATTACAGTTCTGACCTGCTATTTCACAGGTGTGTCTTGAGGCCATAAGATAACGATGATGAAAGACCTTTGAGGAGATAAACTTGATTCAAAAGGAGAGAAGAGGATGAGGAAGAAGGCTGGATTGGAGCTATGCAAACTTTAGCCTGCTTTGGGAGAGACTAAAGGTTTATATAAAGCTTTATATAAGCTGTTTTTTGTGCTGGAGTAGTCGGTCACCTGATGTCTTAGGATAAGTTCCCTAGAAACAGATTGACATGGGGATTCTTATACAAGTGGCTTTTTGAGGACTTGTTCCCAGAACCCTACAAGAGACTGATGAAAGGAGAGGGCAGGGGAAGAAACTGGGCAAAGCTGTGGGTTCTGCAAGAGTCAATCCTCAGCTTGATCCACGGGGAGCTCTAGAGACTGATGACACCAGAGTTGTCCTTCCTTAAGGCAAGGGGTCTGAGTTTTTGTGCCCACACATCAGTTACTGACTGGCGTCCTCCCCCTCATGAGGGTAGTGGGGGGAATGTGGAACCTCTTAGGCATTTCCAGGTGAAGTGGCTCCCCCAGCTGATGAGTCTCTGGAGAAGGGGCAGTAGTGGGCCATTAAGAGTCCGGCTTACAGCATCCAGAGTGGGTGCACCAGCGTTTACTACCCCTGGCTAAGCCCTCCTTATCCTTCAGGATTCCTTCCTTGATTACTCCTCTTTGGCTATGTTTGTTGAATCTTATCTATGCACTCATAGCTTTAACCCCCAACATACAGATAGTAAATGCTTATTCAGTGCCTGTCTCTCCATTAGTGTCAGTTCCAGGAAGGCGGGGACTGTGTCTGCCTTGTTCCTTGTTATATCTTTAGCACCTGGTACATAGTAGTTGCTCAATAAATACTCCAGGAAGGAAGGAATGAAGGAAGGACGAAAGGAAGGAAGGGAAGAAGGAAGGGAGGGAGGGAGGGAGGGGAGGAGGGAGAGACAAACAAGGGACAAGAGAAGTATAGAGAGACAGGTCATTGCCAAGTATTCTTATAATGAATCCTTAAACCTTAAGTTTGGGAGAACAGAGCCATCTCTGGGCCATGCTTTGAGATGCCTGTGAAACAAAAACTAAGCCAGAGAATCTGTCCCTTCCCTGAGGCTCTGAGAACCATCAGTGTCTCGTCTTGGTTGCAACTAGGACATTAGCCCAGAGGAAGCTCTGGCACCCTCCTTAAGGGGGGGCCTCCTCTCTACGGCAGTCCTGACTGCTCCTCCCCCTCCAGGGCTTCCTGCAGACCCAGGAATCCAGACCTCAGCTTTCCCTTCCATCTTCCTCCTTGACCCCTCAGATGCAATTCAGAACTATAAAGCCCAGCACAGATCATTTTGTCCAGCTCCCTCCCAGAATAAATGGGACTCCGAGACACAGAGAAAGCCAGAGACTGGCCCGAGGTCAGCCAGCCAATCAGAAGCATCACTAGTACCAGAATCCAGCACTCCTGGAGCCCAAACATGCACATGGGGACTCTTCTGTCCCAGGCAGCCCCTGCACACTCTTAGCCACAATTCATTTGATCCTGGAGGCAGAACCCCAGAGCAGGTGAATGTGCCGTTGCAGTATAGGAGGAGGAATAAGCAGAGGGGTGGGTGGGGCCTTCTCCACTGCGATGGGAGGGGCTTCCTCTGCTGAGGTTGCCACAGTCCAGTCACCACGTCCAGGTCACAGCCCCAGAACTACAGACACAGAAAGTGCCCCGGAGATGACTGAGTTCAACTCTCTCCTGGGACCAAAGGTAAACTGGGGCCCAGAGAAGGCAGGGACAGAACCCAAAGACACACAGTTCACCCTGAGTGCAGAACCAGGCCTAAACTCCAGCTCTTCTCGCCTTTGGTCTGTGCTTCTGCCACAGATGCTACCCACTGCCCACCCAGCAGCCATCACTCAGTCCCCCTTCCTTCCTCTAATCCAGTCCCAGCCAGTGAGAGGTAACCAGGCAATCTAGCAGGGACGGCTTACCTTACCAAATAAAAAGACAAGGCCTCATTAGAAGAGAGCCTTGGCCTTGACTCCTTCTTTCTGCCTTGGATGCTGACGTGGAATCTAGAGAGTCACTCGCCATTTGGGGACCAGGAAGCAATCACACGAGATCCAAAGTCAACATGGCAAAGATGAGGGAACTGAAAGATGAAACAGACCTTAGTCCCTGATGACATCACAGAGCCACTGAGCCAGTGCCCCAAACTGCCACCCTCCAGATAGCTTGTAGTGGGAAAAAAAGAAACCCCTATTAATTTAGATCATAGTCGTAAACTTTTCTGTTCCTTGAAGCTGGCATTCCTGACTGACAAAGACGTTTTCCCCACACGATTCCTTAACTACCCTTTGAGGTGGCCAGGCCACGTAGCAGCGTGCCCATATCATGGATAGAGAAACTGTAGCGTGTCTACGTGGTCGCAAGATGTCTTCCCTCCAGCACACTCGCAAACTCCAGCACACTCACAAACTCCATATTTGCAGAAAAGACATGCGTGTCATTTGGTCCCAGGCTTGCAGTACAAAAGGGCAGAAATGTGTTCTCCAAACAAACTGTCCCAGAGCATCGTGTGGGTCCTGGGTTTGCAGGAATATCAAATAGCACTGAATTAGGCCATGGTTTGGGAAGCCCTGGCTGCCGCCCCACTGGTTCTTCTGGGGCTCCTGGGAGAGCAGTGGTGGGGCAGGCAGTGGAGGGGGAGGAAGCAAGATGGGTCTCAATTACTCAACGGAAAGTGGCTTCATTTTGGAAAAAAATACTCCCCCCCCCCCGCAAAAAAAAACCAAGACCAAAAAAAAAGAAAAAAACACCCTGCCATTGGAGGCTTTAAGCTAAATAAGAACTGCTTCAATCAATATATACAATAAGAAAGTGAGGGGATGAGATATAAGTTTCCTGCCGACTGAGTTCTACAGACCCTCATTGCACCCCAAAGCTTGTTGTCAAAGCCAGAGCAGTTATATGCGGAGCCCCAGGACCACAACCACTTCCACGTCTCTGCTGAACGGGGACCCAGCTGCACAGATCCCCTAAGAGAAGCCCATCCCTCGGGTGTCCCCAGCTTTGGGGAATAAATGCCTTCTCAGCCTGGGCTCTCCTCACCCTGGCTAAAGCTGGCTCCTTAGAGGAAGCTGTGCTTCTCCTGAAGCACATCTTGCCTGAAGAAGGCACTCGTAGAAGCCAGGGGTCCCTCTGGAGGCAGTTCTGAGCTTCCCATCCTACTGAGTCTTTCTACAAACAGGATGTGATCCACAGAAAAGCTCCATGTATTGGTGAGTTGATTGTATCTGCTGTAACAAACAAACCCTAAAATGTCAGTGGCTTGACATGATAAAAATTTATTTGCTCACTCACATATTAGTCTAAGACAGGAGTGCCTGGTACCTAGATGACTTCTCCTTAGTGATTAGGGACCGGAGCTCTTTCTATATTTTGGCTTCAGTCTCCCTAGTGCCTTGCTGTCCTCTATATTCAATCATGGATGACCAAAAAAAGGGAAGGCAGCCCTGCTTCTCTGGTTCCTTGGGAAATAGAAGCTGAATAACCTGCTCAAAGCCCCACACAGTACAACAGCTGGCTAGACATGTCCAGTTGCATGCTCTACAGGCACCTCAAAAGGAACTCCTCATCTTCATCACCCCCCACCGCCCCTACTTCTGTCGACAAGAGGCTCCACCCTGGGGGAGCCCTGGGGTCATCGGGGGACTGTGTCCTCGCTCCCCTGATTTCATTATCCTCTGAGCCTTACGTTCTTCTCCATCTGCATTGCCCATCCCATCCACCCCATGTGCCTGCATTCATGGCGTGCTTCCTGCCTTCACAGGGCTCACGGTTATGTTATGAGCCCCTGAGGCCAGCACAGCAAATCTCCATGGTGCTGAGGACAGGACCCCTGAATGTTGAACAAGGCAGAAAACATCAATACAACACTGTGCTGTGACCCGGGATGATGATACAATGAGCATCTCTCTCTCTCCGTGAGAGACCACGCAGCAGTATCCTTAAGGAATCCAGGCTCCTAGGTTCAATTCCTGCCTCTACCAGTTAGTAGCTGAGTGATCCTGAGGGGTCAGTTTGTCTGCCCAAACCTCAGTTTGCTCATCTGTAAAATGGGGATAATAGGGTCTCCACCTCCTAGGGCTGGTAGGAAGAGTCAGTGATATGGTGATACAAAGCATTGCCATGGTGTCTGGTGCACTTTAAAAACACAGCGACTGTTTGCTCCAAGTGATTCCAAACATCTTCCGTTTGCCCCTCCAGACCCAAACTCCACTCTCCCACAACCTGCTCTGGGGCTTGAGAGATTGATGCCCGAGGACAGTAGCAAGGACCTGCCTCACTCTCTTGCTTCTGGTTGGGTTTAACCAATGGAAGACCCCAACAGGACAGTAGAGGGCGAGGGGTGAAGCATGCTGGGATATTTATTCCTCCACCTCCCCCACCCTCGCCAGGTCACCATGAGTTGGCTGCACCCTGTACTGAAGGCCACTGCTCCTCCCAGGCGGCCCTCTTAATACAGCCCCACTCCTGGGTTCTGGGATATTTACTCCTTTGCTTGTATCTTCACAGATACATCCTCAGGGTGCTGCCCCACCCCTTGTCAGTGTCCTCAAACCATCCCACTCCTTTGTCAATAGTCCTTTCATTAACCTTGCCTTCTGTTACCCTGTTTGTAAGCATTGTCTGTTTCTCTTCAGGGGTCCTGACCAATTCACTGTGGTTAAGCCCTATATAGTGTTTTATATCTTTCAAAGATTTTTTTTTGCTCATCCACGATCACAGCATATTTTCCCTGAGTGGCATTTTAAAACACCACTTAACAGAAGAACGATCAAAAGCTCAGAGAGGTAAAATGTTTTGCCCAAGGTCACGCAGCTAAGGAGCGGGGAGCCGCGTGGGAGGATGAGGAACCGTTACCATTTCCTCAGCCCATTTTTTTCAGAGCTGAACAGCATGGTGGGGTAACAGGCCTGCTTCATCCTGGGCCAAGAGAGGAAACTTTCCGACACAAATGATCAGAGGAGCTGGGTTGTGGGAGAGGCTTCAGGCAAGAGCCAAAAAACAGCAAAGGATTCAGAGCTAGAGATTGTGTTTTTAATAATAAATAAACTCCAAGATCGGACCCTTTACATGGAAGGCTTGGGGTTCCTGAAGCCAGCATGGGGTACCCAGGAATCCGCCCACCTTCAGCCCACAGGATTCTCTGGTTATCGTCCAAACGGTCGGTGGGACAGGGTCTTGGGGAACGATCTTCAAACCCCAGAGGGGAGGAGAAGTGAATATTCTGGGATGCTCCCTTTTTTCATACAAATAAAGAGGCCCTTAGAAGTTATATCAAGTGTCTGAATTTCCTGACCATATATTAATCCGCTTTCGTGTGAATTATGCGATATTGTCATGGGGGAAGGAGCAGCTGGACACTGGATGAGCAGCCCTGGAGTCAAAGAGGACCCACGCTGTGCAGTCACCTCTGCAAAGAAGCTCAGGGAGGCCGGGCTGCTCCATGGTGGCCCGTCTTCCCCAGGCCCATGGGGCCAATGTGTGCCCAGAGGGACCAGGGGGGCCCAGGCCAGTGGTGGGGACCTGGGTGAGCAAGGGAATAAGTCAGATGCTCCATCAGGAGTGGCCACTCCGGAACTCGGGCCAATGGTTGTTATACCGACATGCAGCCCCAGTGAGAAGTCACCTTCTGATTTTTAAGAGAAGCCAGAAACCCAGGTTCTTATGGGAAGTCTTCCAATCTTTAAATATGGGCGGACAAATTCTAATTTCTAAAAGATATTACGCAGGCCAAGCCAAAGCCTCTGCAGTTTGCCTGTGGACAACCTTTCCAGATTCAATATGTTGGAGGGTGTCTGCTTCAAGGCTTGGAGATCAGTGTGACTTTTTGATTTAGGCTGAAATTAGGCCAAGACCTTCACCTCCATCTTGTTTTCCTTCTCTTTTCACCCTCCTTGGATGCCTCTCCCTAATGCATTCAGTTTCCTAGGGTTATAATAAGAGCACCAGGCTAGAGGTATGGTATGAACTGAACGTTTTTGTCCCCCACACCCCAGATTCCTGTGTTGAAGTCCTGTCCCCCACAGTGTGGCTGTCTTTGGAGGTGGAGCCTCTCAGGAAGTAATTAAGATTAAGGAAGGTCCTAAGGGTGGGGCCCTGATCTATAGGATTAGTGTCCTTATAAGAAGAGACACCAGAGAGCTCGCTCCCTCTCCCTGTGCACACACAGAGGCAGGGCCATGTGAGGACAAGGAGAGAAGATGCCATATGTACACCAGGAAGAGAACTCTCCCTGGAAATCAACTGTGCCGAGCCCTGATCTGGGACTTCCAGCCTCCAGATCCGTGGAAAAATAAATCTCTGTTGTTTAAGGCACCCAGCCTGTCAGGGTGTTTTGTTTTGTTTTCTTTTGTTTTTTTTTTTGCAGCCCGAGAAGACTAATGCAGGGTCTAAGCCCTTGGTTCTATTTGCTCCTGTCCCAGAGACCAGCGTTTCTAATCCACTAAATGGGGATCATGCCCACCTTGCAGGCTTGCAGGTGGGATCAGCGGTGGCCGAGAAAGTCCCTTGTAAATGTCGAGACCTGCGATGGGGTAGGAGGTGCTGACCACCCTGAGGACCCCAGCTACCTCAAAAACATGTAGTAAGTTATGACTATCAGTCTGTATATTCAGGTGGGCAAAGAGGCTTGGAAAGGTCTCTTCGTTTTCCAAAACTGGATTAAGTTTCTGTTCTCCTGTGTGATAGACGCTTCCCGCCAGGCAGTTCCAGTTGGTCTCCTGTCTCACTCAGGGTTCGGCCAGGCAGCCAGGAGTCGCTCTGGGTATCTCCCAGAGGGAGGATTTTAATTCAGGGCCTTGGGAAATGGTGCAATTCCTAAAAGGTGGTGGGGGTCGGGTGGAAGCAAGGGTTGGGAAAGCTGCTGCTGACTTTCAGGAAATCTAGACGTTCACAGATCGTGAGGAAGCTGCTGCCCACGACCTCAGCCGCATGTGGCCCCAGCGTGCGAGCTTTACAGGAGGAGGTCTGGACATCCTGGGAAGCCGGTTGCTGCTGGTTTCACAACCGGAAAATCCTTGCCTCCCCTCTCTCATCTTACTCAGGGGATCATAATGCCCCTCAAGGTCTCAATATCCAAGCCTTGGAGCTGTAACATGGCTCCTGGAGCAGGGGCTGCAACTGAAGTAGCCAGGCCTGCAACTTGGTCCAGGCTCCAGGTCCAGCCAGATAGGAACTATTTCTTGGTCCAGTCTTGGCTGGGAGGAGACCAGCAGGCGTCCCTGGAGGATGCTTCTCTCCCATGGAGCCGAGGAGACCGCTTGCTTTGGAACTGACTGCCGGACATTCACTCTAATTTCATCTTCCTGGTTTCAGCCCTGGGATCTCCAGCCAGCTGCTTATCCAGGGTCTCCTGCAGAGTTTTTGCAGGCTTCAGAGGGCCTTCTGTTCCTACCCTTCACTTGTGTGAGCTACTTCCCCAAACTCTCTCCTCCTTTTTAGCACAGCAATCTGCAACTAATCCAGGTGGCCAATTCAAATTTGCCAAGCCCTCCCTTCTTCCCTCTTTTCCTTTCAGAAATTTATTCTCCTTATCCATAAGTCAATATTTGCAGATAAAACCACACAACATACGGGGTCAGCCAGACCTGGATTTGAATCCCGGCTCTGCCTCTGGACCTCACTAATCTGTGCTTTACTTTCTTCGCCTATATATTGGGGGTCACAGATCATGAGGTTGAAGGGAGAAGAGATCGGGGATGAAACACCACCGCTCCCACCGGCATCTTCCTGGTGTTGGGTCCCCTTGCACGCTCAGATTGTAAAAAGACACGGGGGAAATGTGGCCAATACAGAACAACCTCTGTCCCTTTAAGGAACATCTTCAGTCAGCTCTTTGCCACCATCCAAAGGTCTCCTGGCTTGACTGAGGCAAGGAGGCTGATGCGTAGGGACTTGGACCATATATTTGCCCCGTAGCATGTAAAGTACTTTACGGGGGCATGGAGTGTTCTCACAGAATAAGCCACACAAATCCCACAGTCTCGAAAATCTGCTCTGCCTTACCCAGCAGGGGTCCCAGCCTCCTGGAGTCAGATGCAAGGGCTGCCTTCTCTGGCTCTGAGCTTAAGCTTGTTGTTATTGGATGCTCAGGCTGGTGTCTGCACGATAACCCCAGAGCTAGAATACTCGGGCAAGGGGGTAGATGGGAAAATCCCCAACGTGAGTCTGTTGTCACATGATGACTAAGCCTCCCTCATCGCCACCAGGCCTTGTCACGGTGGAATCATGTTTGTCAGACATGAATTGTAACCCTAAGGTTATCACACGGGTCCAGGGGAGGGATGAAGAGCGTTTGCACCATCACCTTTGATCACTTCTCCTGGAGGCATGGAGGTCTGCGGGGCTAGGTCTCAGAGACAGATTTTTCCAGCTCCAGCTGAGGCAAGAGGCCAGTCCTGGGAAAACCAGAGCTCTCTGCCACAGTTCCTTTCCAGAGAGGGTGATGGATTGAGATGTATAATTAATGTACGTCTATATATTTATATATGAAAACCCTTACAAATCACATCCCTCAAGCCAGGTCTTTAAATAATGGAAGACGGTAGATTACTGCTTTATTAGTCCCTTCCAAAAGCTTATAAAAATTATCTTTTGCCGCTGGGAAGACATTTTTATCAGAATTTATGGCAACTCAGAGAGTCTCGAGATATCAGATTCAGAAACTAAGAAGCTTTCTGCAGCTCTTTCTGTTACAGACAGACCCTGGTCTCCGCTCTCCTTGTAAATTAAAATCTCTAACATTATCTACGTTATGAAATAAGACACTTGGCTCTCCTATCTCAAGTCTGCTCTGTAATTAACATAGACTCGAGTAGTCGAAAGCCATAAATGCGTGTGAGTGACTCAGGAGGGTGGGTGTGGGGTGGCAGAGGGGGACACGTGGAATCTGGAGAGAGGAAAATTTAAAACACACCACTCCACGGGGGCAAGGCTCTGACTTGGGGGTAAGCATTTCATTAACGGTTTGGGGAGATTTTCCTTGGCATGTTTCTGGCCGTGGCTGGGGGTCTCCATGATTCAGCGGCCAGGGTCTTGTATCTCCCACATTGAGGGCTGCTGAGCTGGGTGATCCCACACATTCCTTGTTAGGGAAATGCAGGCTCTACCCCCCAAGAGCTTGCATCTAGCAGGGCCCCTGAAGTGTGTTCAGGGATCAGTGATGAGCCACACACCTTGGAAACGGGTCCACCACGAGCTAAGTATGGAAATCAAGGGGAACCCTTCACTTCCATAGCCATGTGATATAGGCGCAGCATCTGAGGGCTTGATCAATGGGCTCGTCTCACTGAACAGGAGGCAGACAAGTCAGGATGCCCTTCTTTTCATTTTCCTAGTAATGCTTTTTTAAAAAAATTTGATTAAACTGTAGTGATTTACAGTGTTGTGTTAGTTTCAGGTGTACAGCAAAGTGAATCAGTTATACATATACATATATCTACTCTTTTTTAGATTCTTTTCCCATATAGGCCATTACAGAATACTGAGTAGAGTTCCCTGTGCTATACAGTAGGTCCTTATTAGTTGTCTATTTTATATAGTAGTGCGTATATATCAATTCCAGTCTCCCAATTTATCCCTCCCTCCCTTATCCTGCTTTTTAAATTATAGTTTGCGAATGTTCACAACAAATGATTTCATTTCTTTAGTCTCTAGATTATTTTCTAGATTACTTTATTTGGATTTTATTATTTTTGAGAAATTTTTCAAAATTATCTTTGTGGTAACTGGGTTATTTTCTACAGTATTTCACGCTAGGCTATCAATGTTATTTTCTAGATTAATTTCTAGGTTGCTTAACTCCTCTAGTAATTTTCTTTTATCGTATCTTACAAAAGTCCTGGACAGGTTGGAGATTAAAAACAAAACCAGTCTCTAGCCACAGAGAGTTTGAGGACTAAGGGATCCTGGCTTACTTTGATGGGGACCTGGGGGTGCTAATGAGACCCTGGGCAGGAACCAGTGGACTGTGGCGACCTGGTGCTGGCTGGCTTACATGTAGCAGAGAAGGCATTGCAGGTGGGCTGCTGCCTGGCACCCCATACTTGCCCAGTCTACAATGGGGCAAATATTTTCTTTGGCTCCTTCCCTCTTGCTCTGAGCATTCAGGACCCTCATCCTATCCCGTATGCAGTTTTACTGCTCCACCATCCCTGTTCCTGCTCCCATTATAAATGAGCCAGAGTCAGAGACAGTTGTTCTTGCTAGCATCATTCCAAATAACAATAATGCAGGGAGTTCCCTGGCGGTCTAGTGGTTAGGATTCGGCACTCGCTGCCATGGCCTGGGCTCCATCCCTTGTCAGGGAACTGAGATCCCACAGGCTGTGCAGTGTGGCCAAAAAAAAAAAAAAAACAAAACAAAACAAAGCCAACAGCAAACAATAATTCTTCTGAATTATAAAACTCTTTTGCAACAGAGACATTGACAACTCACCAAACACACATATGCCCCCTGCATTTCTCAACCCCTTTGCTACCAGGCAGAGCCATATTCTCATTCTGACCAATAGGCTATGAGCAGAAGTGACACGTGTCATTTCAGATCCAAATCATGTAAAGGTTGGTGTGGACCCTCCTGATCTTACACCCCTACTGTGGTGACTTGGGGAGCCATGAATTGAGAGAGTGAAGCCAAAAGATGGAACCAGAGACATTGACATAAGAAAGAAATAATTATGTGTTCAGCTACTGAGAATTCAGAGTTTGTTTGTTACTGTAGCACAGCCTAACCTAACCTGACTAATACAACTTCACAGCTTCTAAAGTACTTTTTTTAATCATTATTCAATTTGATCTTCACAAGAGCCCCAGGAGAGAGGGCCTGTAGAGATATGTGTTCAGAGTGGATATGTAAGGGAACTGAGACTCAGAGAGGGGAAATGATTTGCTCAAGATTATTCACCTTATAAATGGCAGATGCGGGATTGAAACACAGGCCTCCAAGCCTGGGTGCAACGCTCTTTCCCAACTAAGTATACATTGACATTGGATCTTCTTTCCCAGGGGTACTTCTCTTTTAAAGTAGGTGGCTTGCAGAGAGACAACCCCCAAGAGCAAATGTTTAAGGGTGGAATTAACCCTCTGCTTACCCAACAAGAGAAAAGGCCGAGGTGTAGACTCGCTGGCAGGCCTGCAGGAAGGTGGGGATGATTTAGGTGGTGCATTTGCGACGGAGCTAATGCTGTCTCCTGAGCCAGACCAGGAAAGTCAGCTGGCCGGCCCGCACTGTCGAACCATCCCTGGTGCCCAGGTCACAGCGGAAGGAACTCAGACATCACTTCAGGAGAGCCAGCTGAGGTGGGAGTGGCTGCTTGTCAGACAAGCCTCCCGGGGGCTTCACAGGCAAACTCCATCTGACTTTGACCAGCATTGTCTGGCATCCGGTCCCACCTCCTTCCCCAAAGAGGGTATTGGGCTTCCTTCCAGGATGGGCTTTTATTCCCTTTAATAGAGGAATAGGAAATGAGCCTTAAGAGAAAGTGAGGAGTTATTGCTGTATTTAATTGCCCTAAAAATATCTCAGGAGAGCTGCCTGTGAGTTCCCCCCTGGGTGCTGATCCAGTGTTCCAGGGAGAAGTGGTCAGACCCCAGCCGGGGCTCAAGAAACAAAAACAGCTGAGAATTCTGAGAAGGGAGGGCTTGCACCAGGCCAGCTCCATAAGGAGCAAGGACCAGATCCCCTGGCTTGGTGCAGACTTGGGCACTTCAAGGCTGCCAGAAAGAGATGGTGTGAAACCATTCTGGGAGGGGCCTGACATAGCTCCCCGTCCTGTGTTTGCCCCAGTTCAAAGTGAGAGCCTGGGCACATCTCTCTCGTCTCCACTCTAGACCTTTGCCTCCTCCATCTGCAAGAGGAAGGGGTTTTGTTCTTTCTGATGTCGCTTCTGTAGTGAACGCGGTCGGTGGCCTCCCCGGCACTCCCTCCCTTTCCTTCCTCCTAACAGCACAGGTCTTGTTCAGAATCCATACATCCCATTCCCAGCTCCAGGAGGGGACTCTGGCTTATCTGAGTCAGTTAGCACATGGCATTCCACGGGATTCTTGTTGCTCTAGAAGTGGCCATATCACCACCTTTGTGCCAGAGTCGTGCTTCCCACCGGCTACTCTCAGCCTGTGACAAACCGTGCTGAGACTGCACAGCTGTCGACGATCCTTCTTCACCTTTCCTTTCCTCTCTCTTCCCTTGGCATCTTTTCAGACACTAACTTCTGTGGTCCCAGGAGTGGCCTGAAGAAACAGACGCTAAGATGAGGATTTGGGACTGACTCTCCCGGCACCTGTTGGGAGAAGAGTATGTTGTCCTGGTCGGTGGGCGGAGCAGGATAATCCCTGGCACAAAGTGGCAGCTCAATTGTCAAAGATTTTACTGGAATGACCTGGGAAAGCATACTGGTGGAGGCAGATGCCAAGGCCGGTGCGATGGCACAGGGCTTTGAAATATATGAGCTGAGCAATGCCCCCAAAGACAGTGGAGCCGGCTGGTTGGTGCTAAGCTGTGCTGACCCTGCAGCCTGCAGATGGATAATGAGAGTCTGAGGGCAATTCCTGGGCAGTTCATAGCAAGTATAAGGACCAGAGGGCTTTGGCGGTAGCTCACAAAGAGGCCTTTATCACCTGCCCGGGAAGGGTGGACACAGCTGAGCAAAGGTGGAGGGCTCAGTTCTAAGAGCTGCACGACTCCAGGGACGTCTGGATGCAGTGCTAAAGCAGCTGGAAAATGGTGATGCAAAGGCCGGGGCCTGGGGTTGGGGAAACCTGGGACCCTGAAATATAGAACAGGGACATTGGATTGGAATGGATGTCCTTGAGAATGTGGATCCTACAACCTCCTTGGGCCCTCGGGGTCTGTGGAGGTGACCTGCCCTTCCCTAAAAAGAGCTGGCACTTCTATGCTGGGAGATGCCACAGAAGCCTCTCCCCAACCAGGCAACAAACGCTTCCCCTGGCAGCTGATAACTAGGGTGAAATCCCACGTTAGTGCTAAGCCTGAGATGAAGGGAAGGGGCTATGCGGCTAAAGAATGCGAGAATTAGCGGTGTGTCGTGGCACAGGCAGCAGCCTGGGGTGGGGCTTAAGTGTTCTTGTTCAACAAGGCTGGAATATAAAACTAGATAAACAAGAGTTCACTGATCGAGGGCATTTTCTTGGGTTCTGGGGATTTCACACCCCAGAGAATGTGGCAAACTCACTAACGGGGTGGTTACGAGAAGCCTAGGGAAAACCATGTGTGAGTCCCGGCAAAGTGGAAATGTCTGAGTTGCCCCAGGCAGGAGGTGGAGGGAGGGATGGAGCTTGAGGGAGGTGGGCGTACTGAAGTGGATCTCATGCGAGGCCAGAAGACCCACAGGAGGACTCGGCTCCGTGAGACGGCCCAACGGGCACAGCGTCCACCAAGGCCATCAGGAAAGCACTGGCGTTCGGGGAAGCAGCATCAGGAGAGGTCATCAGGAAAGCTCAGTGGAGGCTTTCCCCTGCCGACCTCTAACCACAGGGACCATGCTAGTCCAAGGGCCACAGCTGCTGTGCTCTGAGATCAGTCTCCACCCTTGCACTCAGGCCGCTCCTCCCACGGGCTGCTCCCAGCCAATGAGTGAATGTGGCAGGGATACCAAGCTGAGCTGGATCCAGGGAGACACAGGACTCCTCCAATGGAGAGTCAGGTGACTGTGGCTCTAGGACTCCCCGACAGCCTTGCTGACCCTTCCCCAGACCTGCCTGGAGGTCCAGGACACTCCCACCCGACCTCGCCGCCCTCTCTCCCAATCAGGGTCAGACTGGCCATTCCCTAATAACATCCTTGTGCATCTGCTTCTCAGAATAACACGTGGAAGAGCCTTGCCAAGGAAGACAGAGCAGAGAGACAGACGAACTGGATTCTTGAAAATTTCCTTGGGCTGTTGAATCCACTCCTGCTGCCTGTCTGGTGAAATTCCCGCACCAGTGCGATGCAAAGCTCCTCATAAGCCAGCCCCAAGTTCTTTGCCCAGGGCAGCCAGAGCAGCCTGCTGCAGCTGATGCAACCTCCCATCGTGATCTCCTATGAGGCTTGGAGGCTCAGACATTCCCATGACCAGGTTTTGAACCCAGGTCTTTCAACTTTGACATGACTATTTCAGGCTATTTTCCCTACAACTCAAGGCTCTAGATTGAATGATTTTCCAAGGGAAGAGCCTTTCTCCAGCAAATGGTACCCAATCCTACAAATAGCCACTCACTAACAGATCCAGTGAGTCAACGAGGACTACCAAAACTTGGTATTTATAACCCCAAATTAGCAGGTTAGGAGAGCTTCCTGAGGACTTGATTCAGCATTTGGCGAAGAAGTCGGGCTGCCGTGCAAGGCTTGGCAGCATGGCAAAATGCTACCACATGTTCCCAGAGGCGGAGATGTCACACGCAAGATGCTTGGGCCCCGGCGGGGCTGCCTCGGGCTGGTCCTGGTTTTCAGTTGCTGCTATTCTTACATTTTAATTATGAATCACTATTGGTTTTGTTCCCTCGTCATCACTGCAGCTTGTGGCGGGTGGTCGGTTAAGCCCACAGCATGTAGGGATGCATATTTGCACCAGTGGAGTGTGGGGCCCGTCATTTTCCAATAACTCCCAGACTCTGAAACATGTAGGTGTTGCAGTTTGGTTATGAATCACCCCTATGCTCTTATTCCTCTAGCAGATGCATCCGTAAAGCTCCTGCAACTGCTCCCATGGGGCCCTTCCATGTCGTCACCACCTTCTTTTTCCTTCTGCCTATGGGATAGGATAAGACAGAGTCTGGGGGCTTTGGTTTGGCCAAGGTGGGCTGTGGACACAATTGTTGGGGAGCCAGTGTTCTAGAAGATTCTAGGACTGAGGTGCTAGGGGGTTGAAGAAGGGGAAAGGGAGGAGGGAAAAGTGGAAGGAGCAGGGCTCTTGACCCTCTACTGCCATGTCAATCAGAGAATCTCCATGGTAGCTTGTCCTGTGGGAGCTGCGTGGGGTGGGGTAGAGTGGGAGCTGGCACTCAGCAATAAGCAGAGACTGTTTCATCACTAGTGTCTGCTGGGGAGGACCCTGGCTCAATCCTATCTCACTGCTGTGTCACTGTAGAGTTAAGGTTTTCTGCTGGCAAGCAACAGAAGTCAACTTGAGCTAAATCAAGCAAAAAACAAACAAACAACAACAAAAACAAAAAACCCAACCTTATTGCAGGGATACCAAGTACGTCATAAAATGGACAGGAAAGTGGAGAGTGAGTTAGTTATGGAGTTAGGATGGGAACCAGGGCAGCTTGGAACACCAAGACAGAAAGAAATGATAGGCAGTCTTTATTGAGGTATTCTAAACATCTAAAAGTCTAAAAGTCTAAAAGACTAAAAGACTTGATGTGTCTTTTCTTATTTAAGCCTGGGCAACAATCCTATGGGGTAGGGACCATTATTATGCCCATTTTGCAGATGAGTAAACTGAAGCACAGATAAATAAGTTGCCCCAAATCACACAGCTAACAGATAGGAGAGCCAGTAGCCTGTCTCGGCCTGGCTGTGTGTCCCCCACTAAAGGTCACTGCTCTCAGTGGTCATCTGTACCAACTGCCTCCTTCAAGGTTCTGGGAACCACTCCCCCAACCTCTGTCTTCAGGTCTGGGATCGTAACAACCCCTCTGTTACTAGTCCCAGGTATCCTACTATAGCCTGTGGTTCCCCTACATCCTGCCCACACCTTGTGTTCCTTTATTCAAACCTCCTCATGTTATCTTAATTTGAAAGTGCCATCTGTCATAGCACTAGTGTTCATACTAGCATATTTCATAGAACCCTAAATGCCGTTGATTATAAACCAAACCAGGGACTTCCCCGGCGGTCCAGTGGTTAGGACTCCGAGCTTCCACTGCAGGGGGCATGGGTTCGACCCCTGGTCGGGGAACTAAGATCCTGCATGATGACACGTGGTGCGGCAAATAAATAAATAAATAAATAAATAAATAAAATAAAAATACACACCACACCTTATTCTAGGTACCATGAAGTCATAGGAAAAATGTGGCCAATTAAACGATTCCATGCTGTTGATTGTAAGGCCAGCGTCAGAGCGTGAAAACGTGTGTCTTAAATCAGCGAAATCGAGTATTACTCCCACTTCCTAGATGAAGGGGTGACGACAGGAAGAAGACAAGTAATTTGCTGAGTAACCCAGCCAGGAGATGGCTGAGCCAAGGTTTATACCAGACAGTTTCGTTCTAGATCCTGTGCCCTACCCACCCCTATGGGGCTCTGGGTGTGTGGAGCAGGGCTAGGGGAAAGGTGCTACGGGGGTGGAGAGGGTGGCGGAGCGGAGGCTCGCAGCTGAGGCCAGCCGGGAGAGGGGAGGCCTGGTCTGGACAATGCGCTGAGCCGGAAGGTCTGGGGGCCCACGCACAGGGGCGGCTGGGCGGCCCAGGGTGGGGTGAGGAGAGCAAAAAGGGCAGCTCCCCCTAGCGGAGAAGTCAAACGCTGCCCTGACCCGTGGGGGAGGGCTGAGATGATGCTTCCACCTCCTTAAAGAGGCCCTGGTCCCCCCTACGCCATGCCGTCCAAGTTCAACATGTCATCCGTCGACAAATATAGACCCGGAGAAACCTAAATAGGCGAGTGGCTGCTCGGAGCCGCAGGACAGCTAACCATAATGGGGGTTTTTGGTTTTCTGCTTGAGACACAAACTGCACATTCCTCAGCTGAAATAGCCGGGCGGAGCAACAGGGCATCCTTGGACGGGAACACCCGGCCAGGGTGAGCCAAACAAGACAGAAATAGGCCCGAGCCACCACATGAAGGGAGCTCATCAGTGCGTGGCTGACGGTGCCCCGCCTGCTCGGCCCTGCAGGGTGGCTGCTCTTACCCGGGGATGCTCCGCCTTTGCGCCCCGGAAGAAAGGAGGGGTGTGCGTGCCTGGGCTCTTAGCCTTCAGCAGCTGGGGCGGCAGCCCCCTCCTCAGACAAGGGTCCTGGGGAGTGAGAAGGAAGGGATCTGGACTCTGGTCGCCCTGTCCCCACCGTGCACACGCAAACACACCCTCGCAGAGTCGCCAGCACACAGCACACACACCCTCACAGACACACACAGACACAGGGCATGCCCCTGCAGCTCCAGAAATTTACGTACGTAAACTCATGCAGCCATGTGCACAGATTCAGGCTGTGCGCACACACAGGAACACAGAGGCACACACAGGCCACGATGTCATGCACACACGCACATGCACACAGACACACGCATGCACACACACCTGCCCTCACCCGCACACACACCTGCAGAGATCTACACAACCGTGTCCACTTATCCTCACACACAAATACACACACACACACACACACACACTCATATGCACTTGTAGCTACACACAGGCAAACACCCAGGTAGGCAATTGTACACACACGATCACACAATCTTAGTCACGGAGTCGCTGGCCCCATGGGCCTCCTCTTTCTCTGGACATGATCACCCCAGTGGTAGCTGGGCCATCCTCGCCCCAGAGGGCTGGTGTCATCGCATCTGAAGATGCATCCAAGGACAGCTTTAGGGGGGCTCTGGGATGGGAGGGTCAGGGAGAAGTTGCCAAGGAAGTCCAGAATCTATCTTGTCTTGGAGCCCACACCCCAGCTCCTAGCCAGCCTCGACTCACCTCATTCTCCAGTCATCCCCAGAAAGGAGTAAATAGTAAAGCAATTCCAGGTCCTTCCATAGTTTGGGTCTGGCCGTGTCCACAGCTCGTTGGTACCACATTTGCCATGAACTTCCCAGTCTCTGTGGGTCTATGAGCTCTTTGGGGCCAGGACCGTGGCAGTGACACTCATCCCTTTATGCCCAGGACGCACTGTGGTGCCTGTTCTCAGAACATAAATGAATAAATGGGTGAAGTCGAAGAGCGGGGATTGATATTCCCACTTAACAGCTAGGGAGACTGAGGCCCAGAGAGGTGTGGGTCTGTCCCGCAAGGCTGCCCCCATCTGTGGAACCCCCCGATGCCTTCTTCCTCCCCACACCCAGCCCTGGGCAGGGGAACTCGGATTAGGCAAGTCGGCAGCAAGGTGGTCCTGGGAACCCCTGGCTTCCGGCCCTGGCTCTGCCCTGTGCCAGCTCCAGGCCCAGAGGGGACACAAGCCCCTTTCTAGCACCTCCTCCACCCTTGAAAGCGCTGGCTGCCAGCTCTTGCTCCAGCCTCAGCTCCCCGCCTCTACACCCAAGGTTCCCCCAGACCTGGGGATGGACCACAATTCTCTGGCCCCGAGACCAGGCTGGAAGGAAGGAGGAACTGATGGAGACAGCAGGGGTCAGTGTTTATTCCGCGGAGGCCACACAGGGCCGGGGTGGGGAGGACCAGTGTTTCCCAGGCAGGGCACCCAGCAGATACTTAGCCACATGGTGTCAGACCCACAGACCAAGCCCCTGGCCTCAACTCAGAGCAGGGTAGGGCAGTATCTGAATCTTCCCAGGAATCCACACTGGCACGCTGGGAAAGACCTTTAGACTGCCCCAATTTGGGGATTTTCCAGCTTCTGTTCTGTAGCAACAGAACCTTTTCTTCAGATGATTTTTGTTTTCAGTTTTAAATTAAGGTATAATTTACGTTCAGTAAAATGTACCCGTAGAGTGTACAATTCTGCTAGTTTAACAAACACAGTTGTGTAACTACTACCACAAAGTAGAGAAGCGATTCAGCCTCCCCCAAAGTCCGTCCCTCCTCCGCCCCACCCTTTGTAGTCGACCCCTCCCCACCCCTGGCAACCAGGGATCTGTTTTCTTTCCGTAGAGTTTTGCTGTTTTCAGAACGTTGTGGAAATGGGATCCTACATATTGTAGCCATTTCATTTAACGTGATGCATCCAGGACGTACCGTGTTGCTGTCTCAGCAGTTCATTCCTTTTTATTGCTGAGTAGTATTCCATCATCTGGATGAAGCACAGTTTATTTATCCATTCCCCACATGTGGGGCATTTAGGTTGTTTCGCTCTTTGGCTATTCCAACTAAAGCTTCTATGAACATTTGTGCACCTGTTTTTATGTAAACATACGTATTTTTTTCCTTCTTTGGTAAATAACCCAGGAAGCAGTAAAGAGGCATGATAAATGAGATGGAGAAGGAAGAAAAGCCAAAAGAAAAGGGTGTTTCAGTGAGCGGGTTACCTCTGTGGACCACTGGGACCCAATCCCCCTGGGGACCCTCTGAGGAACTGAGCAGGACGTGCCTCAGGATTGTCCCACTGAAGGTTAGGACGTTGTGACATTTATCTACCAACTTCCATCTGTCCCTCATTGGTTGAGTGGGTCATTAACTTGCCTGAACTTCCCCCTGTCACTGCCCACAATACACACAGATAGGGCATCAGCCAAGGCTTTGGAAAACGCTGGAGTCAGAGAAGCTGGGGGGTGAGGTGGCATTTGGGATGAGACGCTGCCAGGTTGCCCCAGAGCCACCTACAGCTGCAGCCAGAATCCCAGGTTGCCTGAGTGGGGGTTGATTTGGGGTTACAGTTGCCATAGCTATTTTCCCTTCCTTTCTCCTCATCACTGACATTACATTATACATATATTTATTTGCTTGTCTGTTTTCCCTACTGCAATGAAAGTTCCGTAAGGGCAGGGGACTAACTTTTTTGTTATCCCTTTCTCTCTCCCCAGTGCCTGACAAGCACCTGGCACGTAACAGATGTTCAATAAATATCTGTGGAATAGTTGACAGATTGACCCATCCCACCCCTGGGCCTGGCACGATGTCATAATAATGGAAGCTACCGTTTACTGAGTATCTACTGTGCCCTGAGCAGAGTGACAGCTACTGCGTGCTCATCATCAGCTCTAATCCTTCCAATAACTTGACTTACTACAAATGTGTGCCATTATTTTCTACACATATACATGTAGATTGATTATATGTGCTAATGTAGATATATTAATACATGCATTAATATGTTATATATTAATGTATATATTACTTATAGTAAATATAGAAATATATATTTAAATTTATAATATACATTATGTAATATAAATAATTTTATATATACATGCATTCATGTATCAGGTACTTGTATAGCACTTACTATGTGCCAGATCCTCTTCTTAGAACTTTACAAATATTTTAATTCATTGATTTTCACGATAGCCCTTGTTGTAGGTTGAATGGTAACCCCCAAAAAGAGAAGTCTAAGTCCTAACCTCTGGAATCTGTGAATGTGACCTATCTGGAAAAAGGGTCTTGGCAAATGTAATTAAGTTAAGGGACTTGAGATGAGATCACCCTGGATTATCTGGGTGGGCCCTAAATCCAGTGACAAGTGTCCTTAGAAGAGGCAGAAGAGGGAAACAGAGAAGAGGATGAGGCCATGTGAAGACAAAGGCAGAGACTAGAGTGTCACAGCCACAAGCCAAGGAACTCTGAAGCCACCAGAAGATGAAAGAGGCCAGAAAAGATTCTGCCCTAGAGACTTTGGAGGGAGCATGGCCCTGCCTACACCTTGAATTTGGATTTCCAGCCCCCAGAACAGTAAGCGAATAAATTTCTGTTGTTTTAAGCCACCCAGTTTGTGGCAATTTGTCATGGCAGCCCCAGGAAACTAATACAGTCCTGTAAGTTAAGTATTATTACTATCCCCATTTTTCAGATGAGGAAACTGAGGCACAGAGAAATTAAGTAACTTGCCCAAGGCCACAGAGCCAGTAAGGGGCAGAGCCCAGATTCCAATCCAGACTCAGTGCTCTTAACCATGATGTCCAGCAAGGAGAGATTACATGACTCAGCCATGGTCCCTCAGCTGGTAAATGGCAGAATCAGGATTTGAACACAGGACGCTGACTGCAAAGTACACGGGATTCCCCTGAGGCTGTAACACCACTTAGCTCTCCAGTTCTCCCTAAAGGGCCCTCTTTGAAGCCTATGCCCAAGCTGCCCCTTTCATGAAGCGGTCGGGGGCAGAGATGCAGGTCTGTGTCCAGACACTCC
Source organism: Eschrichtius robustus (assembly GCF_028021215.1). Classification (NCBI taxonomy): domain Eukaryota; kingdom Metazoa; phylum Chordata; class Mammalia; order Artiodactyla; family Eschrichtiidae; genus Eschrichtius; species Eschrichtius robustus. The sequence goes on along the minus strand of NC_090842.1, from coordinate 30,326,624 downwards.
CTCCAAATAGGAGCATGCCTCTGGCCGCCTTGGCCCAGGTTGTACTACAAAAGACCGTGATTTATACAGTGCAATCCGACACCTCCTCGCTTCATCTTCCCACAATTAAGCAGGGCCTGGTGGTGACAAATGGCCCCATGCCCATGGCATCACTGCTCCCAGGGACCCTGCTCTCATCGGCAGGCCCCAGGAGCTAATTCATCCTTTTCTGGCTGCCCAGGTTGGAGTTGATAAATCAAGCCAGCTTGAGAGCCAATTACAAGGTCATCACTCAGTGGAAAGAGAAGATTGCTTGGAGTTTCTGAACTTCATATTTTATTGGAACAGCTGGCAGCGCAGGGCCACTGACCCCCTCACCTCAGGAGAGGCATGGTTTCCAATCCGTCAACACAGCCCACCTGCCCGGAAGAGGGGCTGCCACCCCTCAACCTCTCCAGGGCTTGGTGTTCAGTCCCCACTGAGGGTCCGCAGACACAGGGGTGGGAGGGTGGCCCAGACGCTCTCCCCACCCTTGCCCAGAGCTGCCCCAAAGCCTTCTTGCTTTCTTATTTCTGGAAATATGGTTGAGCATAACCCAATGCCAGGGCAGGGCTGACCCCAGCTTTAAATGGCTATTTGGAGTGTGGCCTTTCCAGTCCAAATCTCGGCTCCATTGCTCACTAGTGTTCTGTGACTATAGACAAATTACTTATCCTTTGTTAGGTTCAGTTTCCTCATTTGTTTACTGCTGCCCTTTATAGGAGGAGTAAATGAGATAATACACACAGAGAGCTTGGATCTACACATGGTCCCCACTTTAAAAAAAAAGTGTTCTCGTCATGTAGCATATTGTTAAGTTTCTGGAAAACTTGGAGGAATAGGAGATGCTATACGATGGGCCTGTGCAAGGTGGGGCCTCAACTTCTCCCCACACATAGGCCTTAGGACCAGTCTCCCTGGGGTTCTTGAGGTCAAGGCTGCCCTTCAGTGGTGGGGGCTAAGGCTGGCCATCATGGCAGCTTAGCCCTGCCTTCCAGCCCCTTGAGCTTCTTATTTATTCCCATGGCTGGGTCCCAGGAGGGGAACAGGTAGTCCCCTCACTATCATTTCATCTCTGTAGAAAAACATTAATCACGTTTATTGAGGGTGAAGCCCTTACCCTGCTATGTAAGTTAGGATTGGATTCTGCTTCATACAATAGAAAACCTGACTGATGGTGGCTTGAACCAGTGATTCTCAAAGTGTGGTACCCATACCAGCACCATCAGCATCACCTGGCAGCATGTTAGAAATAAAATTCTGAGGCCTCACCCCCAGGCCTACTGAATCAGAAACTCTTGGGACTAGAGCCCAGCTATCTTTGTTTTAACCAGCTCTCCAAGTAATTCTAACGCATGCTAGAGCTTGAGAATCACTGACTTGAACAAAAATAGAGGTTAATTCTACATCCCTTAGAAGAAATCCAGAAGCAGAGAGTCCAGGGCCAGTGAACATCTCCATCTTTTGTTCTACCATCTTCAGCACATGGGTCTATTCTCAAGATTTTATACTCTAGAATGGCTGCTGGAGCTCCAGCCATCAAGTCTGCATTCCACACAAGGAGAATGAAGCAGGGAGGGAAGGGCAATAGGCTTGTCTCTCCATTAAGGCAGACCCCTGTAATGTTCCTGGAAACTCTACCGCCACCAATAACTTCCACTAGTATCTCACAGGTCATCCCTAGCTCCAAGGGAGGCCAGGAAGTATAGTCTTTTATCTGGGCACTTTGCTGCCCAAATAAAGACTCATAGGCCTATTGGTAATGAGAAACGGCAAAATGGACATTGGGTGGGCATCTAGCAGACTCTCCCACACGAACACTCTCTTCTTTCATCTTCCCAACAATCCTCACAGGTAGATGTGATTATTTCCTCCACTTTACGAATGAGGAAAATGACCTTTAGAGAGATCAAGGTCAAATAGCAAGAAGGAGCAAATTAGCTTTGGCTGAACTGCTTCATTCTCTTGCCCCCTACCCTCTAGTGTTGCTCTTCACCTTCAGGGGCGGCCTGGGTGGAGGGGGGAGAGGATTATGTAATTTCTCCCCTTCTCCAGACCCCAAAGATTTACCCACCCTCCCTGCGGGAGCCAGATTGAGGTGGAGGATGGAAAGGAGAGAGGGGAGGCCCTCTCCAGAGTCCAAGAAGCCCATTTTCTTCCCAGAGGTAAATAGTAAAACTTAATTAGCAGGTTGTGTGTGCCAGGCAAGTAATCCGCAGGCTTTCAGGGGCATCTGTTTCCAGATGCTCAGAGGGCCTATTACTAGCTCCCTTCCACTTGGGCACCAAAGCTCGCGCCTGCCCGGACTCGGATGGGGCTCACTCAATCAGTGAGGGCAAGGGGTGGGAGTTTCCTTTTCCAGGCTTTCTAGCGAATTCCTCGACCCAGGCCCTTTAGAGAGCCCATGGTGTGGCCTCAAGCAATAAGGTAATTCAGGGTGGTAACCCCAGACGCTTGTCCCTCATCTCGTATGGAATCACTGAAATAGTTCAAGAAAATATTTCGGAATTGACTGGGAATGGGGAAAGAAAGTAGGTTCAGAAACAAAGGGAACACTAAGAGCTTCAGTTCGGGTGGAGGGTTTGAGGGGAACCCAAGAGAGGTGAGCTGTGGTTTTGGAGCAGCAGCAAGGCCCCCTGCTCTCCTCCCAGAGTTCTCTCCCTCCCTCGTGGCCTTCCAGCCATCTGCAGGGTTTACTGTCCATCCTTTGAGGTAAGCACTGCCCAGTCTTTTGGGTTTAGAATCGCTCTGTTCCCACCTAATCAGAGCAGCACATCAAGTCCCCAGGTACTCACCAGGGAGTGAGTTTGGGGTCTCTTTTCGGACAGGAAGGCTTGGGGTCCCCAGAGTTTCTGGAAAGAGGCAAAGGAAGAGACCCAGCCAACGGAGATGGGAGAGGCCCAGGGACCCGAGTGAACAAATAGAAGACAAGTTTCCTTCTGTCCCTTACCAACTCTGAGCCTGTGCACAACTCCTAGTATATCTGGGCCTCAGTTTCCACCTCTGTAAAAAATGGGGATGTCCCTTATCTTGTGTCTTAACTGTCTGAGCTTTGACTACCTGCTTTAACTAGGGCCTGTGTACTGTGTGTGTGTATATATATATATATATATATAAGTTTTTTTTTTCACTTTCTGTATATTATGATGTTTTTACATCTTAAAAAACCTTTCTGACTGGGTTGAGTCCGCCTTTCCCTGGTAGCCAATTCCTAGAGACAGCAAAGGCCCAGCCAGGAACAGGACTTTGTTATGCAAATTAACCCCAGTCCAAGCCGTCTCTTCTTTATCTGGCCTTGCATTCCAAGAGGCAATATTCCTCTGCCTTTGTCACCAGGGGCCACCCCTATAGCTCACACCAGCTGAAATGATTCACACTGGCCAATCTGAGGCGGTTCACTATGTCCTGCCTCGCCTTTCCCTTGGAAACCCCAATAAAGGCTGTGGCCTAAGTGTTCCCTGCCGCCTCCTGTCTTCTGTATCCTGTCACCCTGGTGACTTTCCCATGTGGCTTTGCGTGGCATGCCGTGTCTCCTGTCTCTAGGACCTGTGAGTATAATAAACTTTCTTTTCCCGAGCCTCTCTTGTGTCTCCTCTTGTTGCTGCACCTGACTGACCATCTCATTAAAAAATACAAAGCAGCCTGCCCTGAAAATGGGGTCCTGATAGTAATGTCTCACGGCTATCCATAGGTTCAGAAGTAAATTTCCCCATAACCTGGGAAGAGTCCAGGCATTATCCTAGGGATTACAAGTGTTCAGAGATGTGGAGAATGGGTATGTGTGGCAGAGGAATTTCCTGCTCACCTAATATCCTTATGTTGCCCCAGATCTCTTGCAGTGTATAGGACCATGTGATTAGCACTGGTCTGTGAGCAGAAGCGGTGAGTGTTACTTCTGGGCCAAAGCATTTAAAAGCTGACTGTCAACCTTCCAATTGTCTCTTCAGTGATCATGGACGCCACGTGTCAAGAGGGTAGAAGCTGTCTGGGTCACTAAGCCACCGCAGGGGAACCAGATGCACTGGAGAGCAGCTTCATTTGCACAGGACTTTTCATGGGTGACAGATGAACTTCTGTTGAGTTGAGGCATGGAGATATTGAGGTTATTTTATTATCGCAACAGAGCCTAACCCATCCTGATTAATACTGGGTGGCTGAACTATTTGATACTATACTGATGATGAGCCCGTGAACTCACTGGTTGGCCAGATGAGGAGGGTATTTCTAAGTATAATAATGCATTGAAAGAATGCTTTAGTAGGCAGATTCTGTAAAATGAACGAAAATTGTCTTAGATGACACCAGGTTCCAAGGATGGGGTGAGGAATCATGCCACCAGGGGAGGACCAGGATCCTTCAGGGGGAAGGTCAAGAAGTAGGGGGAGGTTGGAGAGAGGAGAAACAGAGCGAGTAGAAGCAGCCAATGCCCATCTCAGGAGACTCTGTGTGGCATGAAAGACCCCTCCCAGGGAAGGAACAGCAGTAAGTGCTTTATACCAGCTTCAGTCTTGGGAGAGTTTGCAGTCAGGTTGTAGGTAAGATTGTAATTCCTGCTCTCACCTTCCACTCGATATTATGGGCATAACAGAAACACACAAGTGTGGCCCCGTGCCCTCTTCTAAAGAGTATTATCTATCTTTAGAGTCTGAGAAGAAGAAAAGAAAAAAATGCAGCTCCAATCTCCAGCTGGCATTCTGCTACAATAAGCCTATTATTTCAAGCACTCAGGACCAGGTCCTAGCACTGGGGCCAAACCCCTCCCTGAGACAAGGAGGGCAGCTCTCTGCTATGGCCACCAGCCAAGCACAGCTCATTTGCTTCAGAACCTTAACAACAAACACACAAACTCCCAGACCCGTGGGCCTCTGTCTCCCTCCTCCCATGGCTGATGGGGGAGAGCAGGAAGGGGCTGAGGTTATTGAAATGCTATTTTAAACTCCAAGTCAATGTTAAGCAAAACCTTGAGGCTGATTAAACACGACCTTCGGGCCACGGGGCTCCAGCTCAAAAAGGCAAACAGCTTCCACCCTCTCAGCAGCTCCGGGCTTGTTTATTGGTTTGAAAGCCCTTAAGGGGCCTGCCAAGCAGAGGGGCGAGCAAGGGAAACTTTAATATCTAAAGGGAGAGATCAAAAGCAGTTGACATTTCTGGCAGAGAGCAAGCGCGTTCTGTATCTTTATATGTATAATGTTATAGCTGAGCAGAAGGGAAAAGGCATTTCTTCTCTGGGTTAAATCAAATCAGGCCACATGTTCTTGATCTTGACTGTGTTGTCTTATAATCCAACCAAATTTAACTGACATTGAGCATTTCTGATCTGAACAGTTAACATGGAAATTTGGCCCAAATAACTTTATATATATGCTGAACATGAACGTGGTTCAGGCATCAGAAATGATGGGAAAGCCCCCTTCCAGCTGCCCTCCAGAGAGCCAGGCAGGGGGACAGCTGGTGGGTAGGGCTCCTGGCTCTTCATCATCCCTTCTGCTGATGGAGTTGCTGGGGAGACCACCTCCACAGGTAGGCATACTATTTCCATGTCTGACCCTGGGGCACTGGGATTTGTTCTTGGGAACCCCAAAGAAGAGAGGTGACCTTGCTTTGGCAAAAGCCTCTAATGGGCCATGAGGTTGATCCCTGGAGGGTGTCTCTGGGATTTATTTACTTTGAGGTTCTTGGTAAGCTTGGTGAAGAAACTTTCAGTGCAGTGTTAGGTAGCAGTCAGGATGGCCTTGGACGATAGAAAACAGTGCCAGGCACAGAACAGGTGCTCTGGAGTTTGTGGAATAGATTTTGAATAAATGAATGTGTGACAGACTCAAGGAGCTTATTACTCGATTCCTATCCCCCTCCTTTCTTTCTTGCTAATTGAAGCCTGTTTTAGTTCCGGAAGGCAACATACCCAGTCTCAGGTGATGAAACATGATGGATGTAAACTGACTGTGACAATCCTATTCTGTTTTCCCAGCATCCCTTGCAGCTAGGGAGGGACATGTGACCCAGTTCTGGCCAATGAGACCTAAGTGGAAGTCTGCTGAGGGGTTCCGGGAAAGCTTATGCAGTCTTGGTTAAAGGAAACAGATAAGGTGGCAGTGTCTAATTCTTCCCCCTCCCTCTTCTTCCAACCTTCAGGGAGGGCTTACTGTGACAAATGGCTAGTGGTCATTCAAATTCATCTCTTTTATTCCAGAGTTGCCCCTGAGAAGCATCTGCCTTCCCTTTTTGCATGTAGATTTGCCTCCATCGCTGACTTTCATTAATGGGACATGAAAGGAACAGACGCATGTCAATTCTGGGCCAAGAGTCTAAGAAGTAGGTATGCCTTCTCCATGCTTTCTCTCTCCTTTCACTGGGTGGGTAAGGTTGACAGACAAGGCTCTAGGAGACAGCAGAGCTACAAGATGGAAGGAGCCTGGGTTCCCAAAGCACCATGTAGAAGACACCATCCAGTGACCAGAAATACCTGCAATGGAATGTTGAGGTGGCGGTCTGGAGGTGAATTTCTAGTGTGTTAAGCACTAACATTTGGGGGATTATTTGTTACAGAGCTAACGCAACCTTAACGAACACATTTACTTTCTATAGAAATTTAAGCAAGTAACTTAAATGTTCTGTACCTCATTTCTTCTTCCTCATATTGGTGTTATCTATAGTACCTACCTCCTAGGATGGTTGAGAGAAATAAATACATAAAGCACTTAGCAGGATGCCCATTACATAGTAAATGCTCATAACATGTTAATGAATCTTATAACCATTATTCTCATTCCTGAATTGAGAGTGGGTTCAATGACCCCTGAAGTCCCTTAGAGCCTTGAGATGCCGAGATTCTCTAGGAAGCTCAGATCCTGAAAGGAAAGAGCAAAGAGACGTGAGTCTGAGGGGTTGCCGTGTCTCCGGTGGAGGGAGAAATACCGCAAGGGGGTGAACAGCTATAGAGCAAGAGGACTGAGCTTCCTTCCTGCCGCCTCCCCTTCCTCACACGTGGTGGACTCCCAGAGTGCCTTCATTTCGTAAGCTGGTGAAATATCAATGGAAACTGAGATCCATCATTCCTTAATCCATCTTTCCTTTCCATTTTTGCATGATTCACGCTATGAGACCAGGATGTTTAGCTTTGTTGTGGTTTGCTTTTGTCAAGCATCACTGCTACTTTCTTTTACCCCGAGGGTGAGATGAGAAATGCTATTTAAGAACCTTTGAACAAATTCTCTCTCAACTTTTTAGGAGGGCAAGGCCTCCTCTCTGAGCAGAGGGGCACAGGGAGCCCCAATCAGGAGTCAGGGGTGTAGCATTCCAGCCCTGATTCTTCCCTTTCAAAGCTCTTCTCAAGCCTCGGTTTCCTCATCCACAAAATGAGAAAAATAACATTTCCTACTTAAGAGGATTGTAGAGAGGTGTAAATGAAGTACTACATGTAGTCACTAGAACTGTGCCTGGCACATAGCAAATACTTGATGTCAGCTCTATTTGCTATTATGTTGCTGTTCTTATCACTGAGTGCTCACCACAGGCCAGGCACTGAACAGGAAGACACAAAGTTAACCCAGACTCAGTCTTGCCCTCAAGAGTACCGTTTAGTCAATCAAGAGAAACAGATGCATAAGCAGACAATCGATTACAAGACAGAGCAGTAAGGGCTTCAGTGGCCGTTAATAACCCATCCTGGCTTGAGATCAGGGCAGGGTAGGACTCTATAAAAAGAAGACCCACACTAGATGATTTCCAAGGTTTTACCCAGATGCCTTAGGTCAGGTTCCTGAGAAGCAGAGCCCAGAACAGGGACTTGGGTGATTCATGTTTCTCAGAAGAAAGAGAATGAGGGGAGTAGGGTAGAGTGGAGGAAGGAGGTATGAAAGAACTTGGTCGTAGCTGGAGTCTAGCCTCAGGGGAGGCCTGGAGCATGAATTACAACTCAGGGGGCGGTTCGACCCTCAGGCAAGGTGTCCAGGCTTTGGTCCCCTCCGATCAGTCAGTCACTGTATGCTGGTTGCTCTCAGGAATTAGGGAGTTTAACCCCCCTGGCAAGGGGGCTTACCGTTGGCCAAGGAAAATTGTCTGGACAATTTCATGGGCACCTGTGAGCCATTAGCAGCCAATACCCACAGTCACTGAAGGTTGAGTGCACCAGCCTAATAAAGAGATGTGGGCGGGATACCGTAGGATCACTACACTTTAGTCCATGATTTCAGACCGCACAGGACTTGCCTCAATCTTCATCAGTGAAATGGGGGGGGGAAAGTCCCCCTTAGAAAGCAAATGAGAATCTGAAACAAACTACTGTAGGGCCACCGACGCTGCAAAGCTGAGAGCCAGGCCAGAGGTCAGGGGTCTGGGCAGGGGCCAGTGGGACAGGCACCTGAAGGTTTGCCGCACTAACCCGCCACCTTCAGGCCTGCAGATGCGAAAAGATGGACCAAAAATCATCCCCAGGAGGAAAGGCAATGTACAAATAGCCTCCAACAGAGACAGCTGGCCTGGCTTGTGCTCTGGGCCACTTCTGCTTCTTGATGTAGCAATCAGGTGGCCTATTTCAGAATTCATTGAGAGAAGGAATGAAATCAGTAAGTTCTCTGAGCCTGAAAATTAAGGCTCATAGTATCCATTTCATAATATTATTTCAAGGATTAATTCAGAGAAGGCTTAGCGCAGTGCCTGGTAGATAGCAGGCTCTCAGGAAACATTTGTTGAAGGACTGAATAAATAAGGGTGACGAATGGATAAACTCTATGAGCCTACGTTTGTTCCCCTGTGAAATGGGGTTAAAAACACCCACTCAGAGGAGTGATGAGAAAAGAAATGAGACAGTAATGTACAGCGCCTGGGGCCTGGTGGTACCCAGTAAAGGTTGTGGAATGAAGGTGCAGTGAGATGCCAAATGCCCAGGAAGATAATCCATGGCTGAACCCACATCGTGGGACTTCTTCCTTGGATCATGGGAAGGTGTGTACATATGACCAACCAGATCCCAGGCCTCTGGGCTCCCTGCCCAGTGCCCTCCATGGTAGTTAGTCTCCTGTGTCTGCCCACTTCTTGGAGCTTCTTAAGCCATGCCTATGCCCCCCTGGCCCAGTAAAGTGGCTCATCCATCCTCAGGCAAGGGCCTCTTATTCCCTGCAAGATGGAGCTTTTTCATTCACCATCGAATACTTACAACAACCTATGGGGCAAGTACTATTATTACTCCACTTTATAGATAAGGCAAAGACCTGTAAAGAGACTTGACCTTGGTCACACAGCTAGTGAGTGGCATCTGGCTTCTGGATTTGAGCCAAGGTCTAGCTGATTCAAGAGCCATCACACTCTACTCTTAATTACCCAGTGGAGCCAAAGCTGGGCACGTGATCTTCACATCTTCGTAGTATAAATTTGAGATGAGAGTCTGGAATAAGATTTCATCAGTTAGGGATGTATTCGGCTGCAACTAACTGGCAACCTTTCTACAGAGGCTTAAACAGGTGAGAGTTTTTTGTTTTTTGTTTTTAATCACACAACAAAGAGTCTATGAATAGGCAGCCTAGAGCTATAAGTGACTCAACAACATCAGGGACTTCAGTCACATCCATCTCTCTGCCCTACCATCCTTAGCATTGCAGTCTTCATCCTCAAGCTGGTAACCTCATAGTCACAATATGGCTGCTGTACCTCCAGACTTACATCCATATTCCAGGCAGGAAGAAAATGGAAGGAAGAAAGAGAAAGAGGTAGTACATGTATCAGGTTGGCAAACATTTTCCCTGAAACCCTCAGCTTGTGTTTCATTGGTGAGAACTGTGTTCACAACCCAAGCTTCAGAGAAGTTTGGGAAAGCCGTTGTTTTTTTTTTTTAGCATAGAGCATAGCCAACCTGGAAACAAATTGGGGTTCAGTTGGTCAACGAAAAGGAAGAACAGATCTGGGGTGGGAAACTAGCAATTCTGCTTCGAAGGTGGGGGGGATAAAAAATTATTAACCGCCTCCTGACACTAGCCCCTCACTACTGATGCCCCACCTTTCAGCTGCGGCAAACCATCAACTAAATCAAACCAAGAGCCAAGTATTAAAGAGTTAGCACTCACAATTCCACATCTGAGAAGCAGCTCACTGTTCTCCCTGCCACAAGCTATTTATAGAAACTGATTTCTAATAAACACAGATTGGCAGCTGGGGGCAGGGAAGGTCAGCAGTGCACACATACGGCTTTATTGATGCCTTGTCAATCAGCAGCTCTTATTTTGTTGTTTAATTCTTTTTAAGTGCATGTAAGCACTTTCCCTGCTAATAGCAGATTTATTGAACAGCTCCACAACGGAGTTCATCTCCCCCATAGACGGTGGCGGCTGATTATCAACTTTGTGGCTTCGGGTCGGAGGGTAAATTGACCCCATATCCATGGCCCTTTCCAGGGGAATTGCAGGGGTCTGAACAAATTCAATACTCTCCAATAAAATGTCCGACCCTCCCACCTCCGGCACGTCACACGGGGCCTCAGCTTTGCTGTCGAAGCAAAGGATGTCATTTGACAAAGGAAACATCCAAGCGTGTGGTTCCTGTTGGCCATTTTGTAAAGACCAAAGGAGAATTCTCTTAATTGAGAAGTTTGGCCTCTCCCAGAAAGCAGCTGTTCTTTCTGAGCACGGACACTCCCTGCTCTGATGAAACAGCTCTCCTAGTTGAAAACTATGCATGGCGCCCACCACCTTTAAGCTGGGCATTTGGCCTGGGCCCAGCCTACCTCTTCTGCCTCATTTTCTCCTCTTTGCATCTCTTATACTGACTGCAGTCAACATAAGAGACCTCCACACTCCACTTGGTTCCCACCACCTGGAATGCCGTCCTCTCTGTTCTGACTTGCCATCCCCCTCTACGACATTGTAATTTGAGAAACTACCCCTGTTTCTTCGCAGTGGATGGAGCTCAGTCCTCCTCTGAAAGCCAGTGACGGTATTTCTGGAAGCCCAGATGATGAGGAGGAGGATGAAAGCAAAAAAGCTCTCACTGGGGCTTCCCTGGTGGCACAGTGGTTGAGAATCTGCCTGCCAGTGCAGGGGACACGGGTTCGAGCCCTGGTCTGGGAAGATCCCACATGCCGCGGAGCAGCTGGGCCCGTGAGCCACAGCTACTGAGCCTGCGCGTCTGGAGCCTGTGCTCCGCAACAAGAGAGGCCGCGATGGTGAGAGGCCCGTGCACCGCGATGAAGAGTGGCCCCCACTTGCCACAACTAGAGAAAGCCCTCGCACAGAAACGAAGACCGAACACAGCCAAAAATAAATAGATAAATAAATAAATGTATTTAAAAAAAAAAAAGTTCTCACTATGCTGTACACCTGAAACTAACACACTATTGTAAATCAGCTATGCTTCTATAAAAACATTTTTTTAAATAACAAAAAAAAATGCTCTCATTTATCAAACTCTTACTGTGTGCCAACCAAGAAGCTTTTTGTGTATTATCTCATTTTATCTTTACAATTGCTCCCTGAGGTAGGTGCTATCATTATTTCCATTTTATAGCCCAGGAAACAGGAACAGACAGAAGTTAAGTGGCTTGCCCCAGGGTTCCCAGCTAGTAACTGGTCGGGGCCTGGTGCCCTAAGCGATACATTTCAAGGCCCATACCTTTGGCTCAATGCCTCCGTGTACTTGTCCCATTCCCACCGCTCACCACAGCTTGGTGTAACTAAATACCCTAGAAGGCGGGACCCATGGGGACATTTGATGGGCTGGCCTCACCCAGTCTCGGTTTAGAGCATCTGAGAAAGAGGAACAGAGAAAAGGGCCTGAAAAAGATGAGAAAGGGCCAGAAGAAGTCCACTTGATCCAGAAGAGGCTACAGCCAGTTCTGACTCCAAGCCCTGGCGTACAAAGACACAGAAAAAAGAAGCCCTTGGCGGGCACCTCTGGCAAAACAAACCCAGCAGGGATTAGGTGGCACGGTTTGCAACATTTAAAAACCCCAAACTGTAGATCCTTTGAAGGAGAGACCATCAACAGGCTCTGTAATCTGAAAACAACAGCTGTCTGCACGGGGTTTACAAGACCGATTCTCAGAATAAAACACGTCTACAGTGAAGATTAACTCCCCTCTGGGGAGCGCCTGGCAGAGAACTTGCCCCTCTCATTTGTAAATATTACCAGCCCTTTGGTTCCAGGAAATGTTGTGGCCATGAGGGCAGATGGGGGCCCATTGTCTAGTGTCTGCCGTTCTTCCTTTGGTCAGCAAAGGGATGCCAGCAAAGATGGAAGTACTCAAAAAGGCATCATTTTTAATGACCCAGATCTGGAGATTTGACTTAGAAAAGGATTGTTAATCCCTCCCCTCCAATTAATCTCTCCCACAACTCGCCATGGAAACCAGTTGGCTGGTTCACTTAGAATGAACAAGAGAGCAAGGGACTTGAGGAATTTAAAGCTTTCAGAAGGCAAAAGCAAGACTGGCTGGATGGGGTCGAGGAAAGAGAGAACCCAGGACACCCCATCAAAGTCAGCCCCATCAGGGGATTTGAGAGGACAAGGCCATGCAAGGCAGGTGACTTTTGTCTTAGGAGACAGCAAGCAACTTGCCTGGATCTGCACCTCCCCACAAGGCCACAGCATGCGCCATCATGCCCACATAGCACGGAACAGGAATTGAGTCAGACACGGACAGCAAGGAGAGGAGATGTCCTTTTTTAACGAGGCTGGACAAAATGGTTTAAAGCAGAGTAGCGGAGTCAAACTTCTTACAGAAGAGCAGCAGAAGCCACCAGCACTGCCCCCCGCAACGCCCACCCCGTGCAGGCCTTACCCTTTCCGTGCACTCTGGCCTCCCTGCTGCCAGGACCTGCCTCTCTCTGCCCCACGCTCTCTCTGGCCACCGGCTCTCTCTCTGCTTGAGCAGCCTCCACCCGTGATTGACAGGAGTTGGTGTACAAATACCCCAGCTCCCTCTCCTCTCAGGACGGACACAGAGGCACGATCTGCACTGATTCTCAGAGTGACCCCGGCAGGATTAGACTCTAGCTGCCCACAGTAGTAACTATATGGGCTTTCTTCCCTCCCTGCCCACCTCCCCACCTTCTGCACGTATGTTCTGGACTCACCTCCCAAGTAACTGACTTGCTCTCTGATCCAGGTTCTGCTCTAGGAAGAAGCCAAACTAAGACAAGGGACAGCTGGTGACAGAAGGGGCGGGCAGCACAGGAGGTGAATTGTGCCCTGGGGGATGCAGGTCCAGGTTCCCAGATCCGAGTGTTACGGAGAAACTGGAAATCTGGACTCCTTATATGAAATCCTTTATTTTGTTCTGTTTGGTAGGAGAGGGCTCACAAAATACACCCTCCTGGTCAAACCAAATGCATTAAGATTAGCCTGTGGTAAGGTAACCTCTGGCCTAAGGCTAGAAAGTGAGGAGGGAGTGGTGAACTGGCACTTTTCAGGATGGCAACATGTACATGGTGGGGCAGCACGGAGTGATCCAGGGCCAGGCTAATTTTCGTGGTAGGGCACTGAGACCTCCAGGTGTGTAATGAATGGACCCTGGCTCTTTGGCCTAGAAAGGCTGAAGTGACAAAGAGAACTCCCTGTGCCCTTTTCATATGGCACCCCTGTGCCACCTTCTCCACCTTCACCGCTGGAGCCTCCACACCCCCGATGTCTCCCCTGGGGCCCTCCAGTCCTCAGACAAATTGAGCTCAACTCCCCTAACTGGATGGGAGAAAGAATTAGGGATCTCAAGGAATCAGAGGTGAGTGGCCCCTCTTTGAAAGTATGGAGAACAGAATTTAAAACACTGAAATGTCTAACCTACAAAGGTGTGGCTGTTTGCCCAGAGACCTGGAGTTTCCACATCGTACATCTCAGTTTTTGAAGCACAAAGTCAGAATCGGTAATCACAGTGTCACTTGGCCTCTTCTTACATCCCTCCAGCCACAAGGAGCTTACTACCTACAACATCAATCCATTCTGGATTCTTTTACAATGTCTTTCTTTCTATGCTGAAATCTACCTTCCTGTAACTCATCCCCACTGGTTGGATTCTGCTTTGCGGAGCTACACACTTAAAATAGCAAAACTCAGCAGGGAGGTAAGAAAGCCGGCTGGATGGGAATATCAGAATCTCCAGAGTGGAGGGGAGTCAGCAGTTAAAATGGTTTGAAAACACACAATTCAAGTTATGATATTTAAAGCTGAGAAATGAAAAAAAAAATCTATTTTCCGTGATACAAATAAGAGCCTGATAATACCCAGAATGTGCTTATCGTGCACTTTTCAAACTGGGCACATGCACCTGGGAAGGTCATTGGAGATAAGGTAGGGATTAGGTGAAACTTCAGGAAAAACGTTATTTTAAGTAACAACTATTTTTAATATTAAACAAACAGGGACTTTATTGTCCAGTAGATTACAACATCAAAATAAATTTTTTAAATAGTTCAAGTCCCTTGTGCTTTTTTCCCAGCTTTGTCCTTATGTGGCCTTTCCTCTGAGTGTGAGAGAGCTCTCTGTGTCTCTTCTCATACAGACACTAATCCTAAAGGATCAGGGTGCCATCCTTATGACCTCATTTGACCTTAATTCCTTCCTTATAGGTCCTACCTCCAAATACAGCCACACTGGGGATTATAGATTCCTTGTAGGAATTGGAAGGGTGGGGGACACAATTCAGTTTAGTTCATAGCAGCCCTGCTGCAACTGGTTGCTTCAAGGAAATGCCCCTACACATGGGGGTTATGAGTTCATGCTCTTCTGCCCTCATTGGTGTTTCAGTTGGCAAGTCTGAGAGGCCCTGGGCTCTCAATGTGTCCACTGACAGGGTGATGCCCAAAGGAGGAGCCCAGTGGAGGGGGCAGTTGCCTCCCCGATACAGGACATATGTGAGGTGCTGATGCCCCACCCTGCTCCCCTTTATTAGTGGCCAAAATTGAGCCAGGCTAAACCCAGCCTTGGAGTATGCGGAGGGGATAGGTTAGAGCTTGGGAACCTTTAAAGCAAAACCAATAGAAATTATTGCCCATCCAAAATCTGGGATTTCTGACCTATGACCCCCACCCCCTGCCAAGTTCCAGATGGAGGCAGGTCTGTTCATTTTTGTTTGGACCTCAAAATATTCCATTTCTTTCAAAGCCATCTATAATCCAAACAGCATGTGGTGACTTCTACAGTGACAATATGTTCACTTATTCATTAATTCGACAAATATTTATTGAGTCTCTACCATATGCCAGGAACAGTGTTTGGCAAATAGTGGTCCCCAAGGACCTACTTGAATGACTAACTAAAATCCAATGTATTATTAGCAAACTCACTGTTGGGGTGTGTGTGCGTGTGTGTGTGTAGGGCTGATTCCCTTAAGCAGGCCAAAGGGCTGGCTGTCTTACTTACATCTCTCCTCTGTTGAACAAAGCTATTTCCTAAGAGTTTGAGAACATTCATAAATTCTTACCTTGAGTCCAAATTAATGAAGTATAATGAGTGATGAACTTCAGACAGTCCAAGCTGGTTTGACCTTAATCGTGATAGGAAACATCTGAACTCAATAGCCCAGTCTTCCCCCTTTCTCCCCTTTCTCCCACCCATCCCTGGCAAGGAGTTCAGGGGGTTCATGCTCAGTGCTCAACAATGAAGATCCAGCACGCATCAGCTCAATTAATCTCTCCGTTTTCCCAAAAGTAATTCACCAAGCTCAGTAGTTCTTAACCCTGACTGCATCTTAAAATCATCCTGGGAACTTTTAAAAAATAATAATGCCCAGGTCCCAAACCAAGAGACTATGATTCAATTGGTCTGGAGTGTGGTCCAGGCATTAGACTTTTTTTTTTTTTCAAAAACCTTCCCTAGTAATTTTAAAGTGCAGCCACAGTCAGGAAACACTGATATTCATTTCCCCAAGAGAGCTGCATGATTTCTCCAAGGACCATATCTGGGTCACAGGCCTCAGCTTGGTGCCGATGCTAAGTTGGTACTATCAAGTACAAACCTGGTGTTAGAACTCTGTTAGATGCTGCAAAGAGCAGCCACTTAAGCTCTGAGCCTCAGTCATATCATCTGTACAATGGGCTCTCTCCCTCTCCAGGTAGCATCCTGTGTTGACCTACATAGAGTGGGATGACTAATGGTAGGACATAAGGCAGGTGGGCAAGGGCTGCTTTTGTTCAGGGCAGGTTTGGGGGAGCCATCAAATTGTGCAGCATCTTCCCCCACTTCTCTCTTTACTGGCATCCCCAAATGGGAGACAGAATTAAGAGACATTGCACAGACGTCTCCTAAATTGAAGTGAGTAATAAGAAAGTATCATTGACTTGTCTCATCTGTAGGCATTGGTGCCATCTTAGGCCACGACATGGTGACCACCATTTTCTCATACTGTTGGTGTCTTGGTGGCAAAGAGCAGATACCCAGATTTGCACAAGCAATAGAAAGGGGACTATTTTTGGACGTATCTCTTAAAACCGAAGGAGACACCATGAAACTGGGCCTCATGGAGGACAGAAACCAGGACCCCATAAACAGGTTCTCTCTCAGGCCTCATTGCCTGGAATCGCTTCTTTTCTCTGGATCTTCTTCATCTTTCTTTCTCTGTAAACAGGCTTCTCTACGAAAGGCAGGCAGCCAGCATTCGTTGAGTTTATACGTCCACAGTTCAAGCAACAAGAAGAAACTCACTAGCATCTGCAAACGCTAGTTCCAAGTGCTTGGGATTTGGGGAAGAATCTGATTGGCTAAGCTTTAGTCAGGTGACCACTCCTGGTCCAATCTGCTACATCCAGGGCTGGGATCTCGTGATTTCAATATGGCTGTAGGGTAGGGAGAGGCTGGTCTCAGAGAAAGGAGACATGAGCTGGAGAGACACCCCGGTTGGTATCTTCTATAGTCAACACACAGGGTGGTTTCAATGACAGTCTTATAAATGACCAGAGCTAATATACTGGTCTCACTCCTAAAACCAGAAGTCTCCATCCAGCTCATCTCAGGGCAGCAAGGCCAGGTGAGGGCTCTCCCACTGTGCCCTGCCTTCCCTTTTCACCCTTCACGCAGCTCTTAGGAAAGCTTGGCACAAATGCTCTCCAACCTAATTACCAGCCGGAATTAATCAAAGGTAATTCCCAACTGCATGAGTGACACTAGCCAGGAATGTCTCCAAGTTGAAATTCTTAAAATACTTTTGTTTATGAGGAAGTTTTACATGTTAACTTTTTCCAAAAGCCAGTGAGAGGAGCAGTCCCCACAGACATCTGAGAGTACTTTGGCTGCCTTAATTCACTCATGATGTTTCATTAATATCAATTTTCTCCCTGCATCATAGCCTGGCAGGTTTTTTCACAAGTGTTTTATTCTCCCAATCTCTTGGTTTGCTGTTGCTGCTTGGTTTTTTGGGGTTTTTTTTTAACTTCTCTGGAATTCTTTCTCCGTTTTCTAAGAAATTCTCTCAAATCGTCTCCATAATGCACACATCTTTGGGCTCTAACAGCTCCATTTAAAAAATGGAAGACATCACAGACTTCATGGATTTTTTTTTTCCCCACTTGGAAGTTACAAGAAGGAGGTTGGAGGGAAGATAATCTAGAGAAGCAGACATTAATCCTGTTTCTTAATCCTGCCCTTGAGGTTGGTGGTACAGCAAGTCCACCTTCTTCCCCACCCATCCCCACTCCAGAGTATCAAGTGAGTACCATCTTACTTGGACATCTCAACAACAAGAGACAGAGAGCTAGTGAGAAGTCTTAATCCACCATCACCAGCTCCACCACCATGGTCAGAAGAAGTTGATCGGAAGTCATTTCTGTCTGGCTAGTTTCCTGCCCTCTCTCGCCCCCTGTGACAATCATTGGCTTCTTTGCTCTCAGATCCATTCACTGTCATTCCCCTGCTCTTTATCCCCAAGCTCCCTTGCCAACTGGCTTCTGCATAGGTCCCAACCAATAGAAGGTACTGGCAGAATACTGAGGGATAGACAGAGGATAAAAGTCAGGGTATTTCTCTTTATCTCTCCTTTTTTCCAGTGTCATCTAAAGCAGAACCTAGGTCTCTTCCATGGCCCCAGCTCCTGCTGAGAAGCCCTAGCCATGGATCTAGCCCTCTCTGGACAACGCTGAATCTTGATTTTAGTTGCTCCACATCCTTCTGCTGTCCCTCCAGCCCTAGGAATGGTAGCAGATTCCTGCTGTAGCCAATTTCTGGGTTGTATCATCATCCTTTACTTGGCTTCCCAGATCTTCCATTGCCTGTGTAATCAATCCCCTCTATTAAATTCTCTATATTTGAAACACCTAGAGCACATTTTGTTTTCATGGTGGGCCCTGACTGACAAATCTACTCACTCAAAATTAAGCTCTCTGCCTGACTATAACACACTGTTTCTCTAACTATCTGTTGCAAAGGACCATTTTTAAATATTTCCAATCCATCATGGATTGACACTTGGTCCTACTGCACATGACTGGTAAGCAACTTGAGCCACATGCACTGTGCCATGCAAATTCAACAATAACTGAACTGTTCTACATCCTGTTCAGTGAGACACGTCTACCAAGCATGCTTTTGGACGTCAGTCAATGTGAAGCTGCTGAAAAAGTTTCTAAGCTTTTACCCTCAACCTCTATAGTTGTCTCATCACAGATCTCCTACAAAGAGTTTTCGGGCTGGTGTGGGAACACAGACCACACTTTGAGTAGCACTGTTCTGGATCGTTTTTATTCATGTGTAGGACCATCCCATAGTCTGGGAAGTCTTGCATGCAGCCTAGATCATTTATCCTTTGAGTTATATACAATTCCCAGGCAGAAGCCGTATTTCTCACACAGGCCATGTTCCCCACAATATTACAATGCAAAAGACATACAAAACAAGGGAGCAACAATGACCATCACTTACCAGGGGCTGACTTTTTTTTTCAGGCATTAGTTCCTTTAATCCTCACAGGCCCCCTGACGAAGTGCCATTATCATCCCCATTTTACAGAATGGAAAAGTAAAGCTCAGAGAGGTTAAATAGCTTGACCAAGACCACACAGCTTGATGGCAACAGCACTGGGACTCTCACCCAAGTATGTCTGACTCAATGTCTGTGGTCTTAGCTACAACACTGAATTGCCTTATTCACTTGTGTCCTTGGCACCAAACACTGAGCCTGACACGAGGCATGATTAAAAATATAAATGACCAAGTGAAGCAATGCCTGGTCCATTCTTTCTCCCACCTGGGATAGGGTTACCCACAAAACACCCTCCCACTGACACCCACTATTTCTCAGCCAAATCCTCCCATCAACACCTTCCTTAGAGAAGCCTTCTGAACTCTTCCAGGCCACCCTTCTCTGCTTCCTACAGGTCTGAAAGCCTCCACTACACTCCCTGAATTCATGCTGAATGCCATACAATCCTCTTGTCCCCAGACTGTACTTTAGAGGCACTCCTTGTCTCCCCGTGAGTTTAGACACTCTTCAAGAACAGAGGCGTTTACAATAACAGTGGCTCCTGGCACAGAGCTAATATTTATTAAGCACTTCTTGGCGCCAAGCATTGCTTTAAGCACTTTCCCTACAATGACTTGTTTAATATTCACAACAAAGTGAGTGAATTTTATTATACCCTTTTGACATATGAGGAAACTGAGATGGAGAGCCTAAGAAAGTTTCCCCAGGTTCAACAGGTTAGGGCTGGGCTGAGAGTTAAACCCTTGAGTTGGTGGCCTCCAAAGCCTGTACTCTTAGCCAGTGTGCAATTGTTGAATTTTCAAGATGCTTCCGCATCTATGATCTGAGTAGGCCCTCCCAGTGCCATGGGGAAGGAAGGAAGTGCAATCGTGGAGAGAGTTTTAGAGCTAGGAGAACGCTTGGAGGGTTTTTAACTTCCCCATTGTACAGGTGAGGACACTGAGGCATAGGTGAAGTGACCTGCTCGGGGTCACACAGCAAACCCATATAAGACTCATCAGCAGGTCCTGTGTCCCAGCATGGAGATCTCTCATCTGCACCAGCTACAACAGCAGGTGCATGGATATTCATGTGACTACTGAGCTCACCAGAGCAGCATGCAGCGTTTTCTGGGACTCATGTCAGGCAAGCACTGATTCTGAAGAGATCATAAAGGCCACATATATTGGGAACTGTCTCCGAAGGAGGAGGTTTCCAAGTAACAAACAGCAATACAACTATGACAGTGGGTCCTGACACCTGTCCTCCAGGCTGGGAGACTCAGGGACCAGGAAGAGGGTGATTGTGGTGAACCCAAGGGGGCAGCTGCTACTCAGTTCCAGCACTAGTTGTGTGGAAACACGAGCCTGGTTTGCCAGAGCTTGTAGTTTTTCATGGGAAACTGGAAAGCTGGGTATCCATTATATTTGAAATCTTCTGATCTGTAGACGTTGATAAGTAAATAAGAAAAAAAAAATAACTGTGCATGTCAAACAAAATGTACCTGTTGGCTGTGTGAGGACTATGGGTCACCACGTGCATCTTCCAGACTGGGAGATCCACCGTGCCCCATCCAGCCCCATTTGGCCAGAGCGACAAGAGTGACATGACTTGAGCTCCCTGTGGGCAGGACATTGATCATGACTGTCTCACCAACAACCTAGTCCAGTGTCTGGCACGTAGTAAGGGCTCAATAAGTATGTGATGGATAAAGGGATGAACGAATGAATGGCATTCGGTCTTGAATGGGGTCCCAGGAAGCTGAAGATCAAGGCTTAGGGCAGGGACACCTGAGACAAACTCTGCCGGCAGCCTAGCTTGGGTAGAAATAAGCATTGGATTGTGAGACCAGGGGGATTAGGAACAAGGCTTTTCTCCAGCATCTTCCTTCAGCCAGGGGAGGTTTCAGGGGCTGGGCCCTGCCAACAATCCTATTTCCCACAGGTCTGGTGCTCCAGGGCCCAGAAGACTCAGCCTGAGCTGGACTTGACCTGGGGGAAATGTCTTCCCAAAACCATGGTGCCAGATGCCCCATAGAATACAGCAGCCTCATGTCTGCCAGTGAGGAGAGAGACCTGGCCAGCTTCTGGGTCCCTCAGCATCCCCAGGCTATGGACTGACACCTGTTCGTCATTCCCATGGCTGCTCGCAGAACCCACGGCATCCAGGCACATTCTCTGTTGGCCTTTGCGGGCTTCCTATTGCTCCCCACTCCACCTGGCCCTTCATCTCACCCACCTCTGCTTTCCTGTCTGCTGCCTCTGGAACTTTGTACACAGTTTCCTCAGTCAGAATGTTCTCTCTGCTCTGCTCCCTCTTACCCTCTCTTATCCAAACCCTTGCCCTCATTGGGATCTACCTTAAGCCTCACTCAGCATATCCTCAAGGCCTCCTGAATTCCTAGGACCCCAAATAATTTCACCATGGACCCATATTCTGTATACACTGATCGAGGCAGTCAGATATCATGGTTAAGAGTTTTGAGCTCTGACGCCAGACAGCACAAGTTCATGTACTGACTCCATCCTCACTAGGAATGTATTAGTTTCTGATTGCTGCTATAACAAATTACAATAAACTTAGTGGCTTAACACAAACATATTATCTTACAGAGGGTGAACCAGCAAGAAAGGCTTGAGATGCGAGCACCTGCATTTTCCCCGGAGAACCAAGTAGAGACCATCTTGAGGAACTCACAATGTCCTAGCGATGAATCAAACCCACCAACCGCTTAGCCAACAATGAAGTCCTTAGCAATATAAAGGGGACCTAAGTGGTGTGGGATTTCAGAGAGGACCGTCAGCGTGGGCTTGGAGTGGCCAAGAACTGACTCCCATAGAACAAACTAGAAGGGTGGGTAGAATTTTTTCCATTTAGTTGTTGACTTTTCCAATTGTAGAAAAAAAAAAAAGTCGTGACTTACCCTGGAATATTCTAAAAGTTCAGCAAAGGCAAATACATCCAGAAAACAAATACCCATAATCCCAGCTTCTAGGCAAGGTGGGTAGTCTCTGAGCATCCCTTCGGTCTTGTCCTGGGCATAGTATTGATTTTATACAGAACAGTAGAGCACAGTGGCTATTAGTGCAGTTTTAGGGGTTCAACTACCTACCACCAAGCCTCAGTCCTAGCATATACAGTCATGTGATTTTGGACGCAGTCACCTGACCTCTTGTGGCCTGCCTCAATTTCCTCAAATTTAAAGGGGATAATAATAGTACCTGCCTTATAGGGTAAATATGAGGACTAAATCTAAAAGGACTTAGACTAGTATCTGGCACATAGTAAACGCTACAAAAGGTTTTTGCCTAACTTTATATTTCACGTCTGTTTTGACATATAAGTAAGTCCCCTACATGCGAACCTTCAAGTTGTGAACCTTCAGGTGCGTTCACATGTCCGATCACGTTACTTCGTGTGTCTGGCGTACACTGTCACGTGCACGCATCCTCTACATCCTCCTATTGTTGACGATCCTTCAGCTGTACCATCTGCCACCTCCTCTCCCTCCTCCGGTCAGTAACTCTTCTTGCCTGTTCCCTCAATGCCAGCCCCTGGATGCCAGCTGTTGTACTGTACTACTGTACTTTTCAAGGTACTGTACTGTACGATTAAAAATGTTTTCTTTATTTTTTCTGTTTGTTTTTTATCTATTATTTGTGCGAAAAGTATCATGTTATAAAACGATTACAGTACAGTACTATATAGCCAATTGTGTTAGTTGTGTACCTAGGCTAACTTTGTTGGACTTACGAACATACCCTTGGAATGGAACTCGTTCGTATGTAGGGGACTTAACTGTAATTAAAAGTTCTTCGCAAATATGTTTTTCTGAGCTTACACAATGTTGCATTAAGGCATGGATCAGCGATCACTAGAGGGGAGTTCAGAAAACCAGGGAGACAAAGGACGAGGCTTCTTGTTGGTGACACAGGTTGCTCCCAGAACCTTCTTTCGGGATCCATTTTTCTTTTCTTTCTTTCTTTCTTTTTTTTTGTGGGGGGGGAGGCGGGCAGTGGGCCGCACCGTGCAGCTTGCAGGATCTTAGTTCCTTGACCAGGAGTCGAACCCGGGGCCCTCTGCAGTGAAAGCACCAAGTCCTAACCACTGGACCGCCAGGGGAGCCCCAGGGATCCATTTTTCTTCCTGTGGCGTCACCAGCTCCTGCAACACCCACCCCTCCCTCTGCTGCGGGTGCCGTCACCGCTCCGCCCACACCGGGGTCTCTTCCCCCAGCCCTGAGAGCTCATTCTCTGCCCTCTGCCTCCTTTTCTGCTGATAGCTGGAAGATTCCAGGCCAGCCATTTTGTAGAAGGTCCCTAGTCCAGGTTTGCTTGATGTTCCCTTTTGATTAAATTCAGGTTATGCATTTTTGAGAGGAAATCTCAGTTTCATTTCTTCACATGAAAACATTGAATCCATTTGGAATTAATTTGGGTATAAATGATATATTTTTTCTCACTTACATGAAACACCTCCTTTAACGTATAGCAAATATTTAATTGCATATCTTTTATCTTTCTGCTCTTCAAAGCCAGTGTCACACTGTTTGAATTACCATGGCTTCATAATATGCCCCCCAAACATGGTAATGAGCAAACTCCCCCTAATTATGCTCCTTTTCTCAAAAACTTCCTGGCCCTTCTCTCCCATTAAATCTTCCAGGTGCAACGTAGAATCGTGTTATCAAGCTCCTTAAAAAGTAGCTTCGTGATTTAGGTTGTCTTAAACTTTGAAATCACTGTGGGCAAAACTGGCAATTTTAATACTAAATCTTTTCATAGAGGAGCAGTGTCTGTGTATCATTCAAGCTTTTTGTAACTCAGCAAAGCTTTGTACTCTTCTTCATGAAGCTCCTGCCCTTTTCTTGTTGGGCTGGTGACTGTTTTTGAGACTCCTGTGAATGGACTCTTGTGTATCTTTTACATTGTCTTTTCTGGCTGATTACAGTAGCTGACAGGATAACACAGAGATTAAGTTCAGAGTCTCTAGAGACAATTACTTGGGTTTGAATCCTGGGTCACTCACTCGTATATCTTGTCGTATGAGGCAAGTCATGTGACCACTCTTTGCCTCAGTTTCCGCATCTGTGAAGTGGGGAGATTGATGGTATCTGCCTCCCAGGGCTGTTCTGAGGATGGACCACAGAAGGATGCCTGAACACATGTTTAGTGATAACCACTGCGATTTCCTCACAGGCTCCTTACTGACCCCTGGGGCCTTCCTTGGAGATATGGCAGTGAGTGGAAGTCAATCCCTCCTTCACATCCCCTTGCAGGTAGTGGTGACCCTGGGCAGAGAGCTTTACTTAGGTCACTGAGAGTAGCCCTATTGTCATGGGAACAGCTAGTATGGTCTCCTCTCAGGCATTTCCATGTGTCTCTGCCCCCATTTTCCTCTCTCCCCCACCAGTGTCCTCCAAGTCTCAGTCTGTGCCCACCCCTGATGGTGACTCTGGCCCTGAGCTTCCCTCACTCACCACTTCTTAACTCGATACCCACAGGTGGGGTTCTGGTCGTCCTGGCTCATGGTCATTTCCAGGTGCAGGGATCTGACTGGCCTCGTCCATTTTTCCAAGCTAGCCCATGGCCAAGCTGTCCTCGGGACAGAAGCCAATCAACCTGGGGAGGTGGAGGGGGGGGATCTGATTTTACAAAGTTGTCTGTGATGGGGACGACTCCTCAAAGAAGGGGATATTGGCCACAGTGGGCATATCCAGTACCCACAGGGGTGGGCACCTCAGATGTGGTTGGCACGACCCAACAGTCCACAAGCAAAGATTAAATATGTATCCAGGAACCACCAGCAAAGGTGCCTGTGGAATAGACATTATTAGTCCTCTTTTACAGGTGGGAAAAGTGTGGCTCTGAGGGCTTAAGGGATTTGCCAGGGTCACCGAGCCAGCCCTTGATGGAGGGGTCAACAAACGTGGACCTTCAGCCTCTGGGCTCCTCCCACCCCCAGCTCTCCCTCCCCCAACCCCACATCTCAGATGAGCTGCACCTCGGCTTCCTTCCAGAGGAGTTCAAGGCAGGGTTAGGGGAGCCAGCCCGAGTCTTAGCTGATACGTCAGTTTGGGAAAAACGGAAGTGAATGGGAATGATGTGACGGGGGGAAAACATGGTTATCCAAATGGAAGAGGTGGTCAAAGCAAAGGCGCAGAGAAGGGAGAAAACGAAGGATATGGACTGATGGCCAGTAACCGTCTAGCAGATACTCTGGGGTCACTTGGGAGGCTCAAGCAGTAAGGCCAGTTGAGGACAGCGGTGGGAGCAGCCATCACTTGGCTTCCAGGCTGAAAGGTGTGTCTTGCTGTCCCACGTCACCTTCACCCTCTCCCCGCTCACCACTCTGAGAAGCCACCAGACACTGTGCTGGCTGCAGCCAATGCCAGTCTCAGGCTAGAGGAGAGGACTTTGACCACTCCTCACACCTCGGCCCACAGAGCCACTGCCCATTGGCCCCAGGCGCAGACCCAGCCCTGGCTGAAATCTCAACCTCCAGGTTGGTGGGTCCCACCCTGTCTCCTGCGGGGCTTTGGGTCACCGCAGGATGGGGACGGTAGGGGGAGGCCCTAGAGAGGAGAGTCAGGACAGTAGTGGACTGGGGGTACCTCCAGGCTCCCCCATGCAGGCTGTGCCCTTGTCCTGTTTTATTATCTAGAACGTTATGTGGAATTCCACTGCAAAGAAAGGATTTCAGCGTCCATTTAAAAACACGGTAGGGCCTTCCCCGGCGGTCCAGTGGTTAAGACGCCGCGCTCCCACTGCAGGGGGCGCGGGTTCAATCCCTGGTCGGGGAGCTAGGATCCCGCATGCCGTGTGGCACGGCCAAAAAAATAAAAAAAATAATAAAAAAAATAAAAACACGGTATACATTCCCCTCTCCCCATCCTCTTTGCTGAATTAACTCCTACTTGCCCTTCAAGCTTTCCCTAAAACCCCTACACAAAGAAGTCTTTCCTTTTCATTCTCTTAAAATAATCGTACTTGTCTTTTGTGGAAGTCATCACGGTTTGTGATCATATATTGATTTTTAAGAGACAAGTTGTTTATCGTCTATCTTCTTTATCAGACCCGACTGGCTAAGTCAAAACCTGGCTCCATCAGTTTCTAAATGAGTAGCATTGGAATGTTCTTTAATACTTCTGTGCCTCAGTTTCCATATCTGTAAGAAGGGGCTAATAAAAGTCCCTGCCTCACAAGCTTGTTGCAAAGATACAATGAGATAATCAGTGAATGAGCAAGGCACAGGGTGAATTCTTAATAGAAGTTAAAAATTATAACCAACATTATGACCTCCATCACCACCTCCATCGTCATCCCACCACCACCAGCTCCATCGTCAGCATCAGCGTCGTCCTCTTCATCCTTAGGGCCAGGACTGTGTCTTTCTTGTTCACCACTGTATCCTTGCTGCCTTAGCACGTAATAAGACTCAGAAAATGCTTATTAAATGAATAAATGCTTCTCTGCAAACACAGCTGTTCTCCTTCCGAGGAGGCATTTCCTTTGAGCCTGTAAGTTAATCCTTCTTATTTTTCAAGTGGAAAAACAAAACTTTTCCCCAGGTGAAAACACTTAAATGGAGCCTGTGACAGAATCCCAACATGTCGCGTGTTCTTGGAGATATTTTGCTGGGATATTTTATGGGGAATATTTTCAGGCTGTGTGGAAGTGTAATTTTCCTTGTGAAATGTCTAGGTTTCTTTTCTCAGTCATTTTTCATGTGCTTGTCACTTTCCCAGACTAATTGGTAGGCTCCTTTCCCCCAGCTGTCTACACAGGCTCTCGCTCATCTGACCTGTCCACTGCTCAGTGCAGCCCACTTGGGGTGTCAGAGAAAGCACCCAGGAAAGGAACCAGGAGATAAGAGTTCTGTGGGGCTTCGGGAAGGCCTCTGCCTTTCCCTGGGCCTCAGTTTTCCTATGTGGAATATGGAAAGTTTTGACTAGATGTTTGCTAATAGAGTTCCAAATTCTAAAGGAAGCCACTGGCTCAAAGTTGGGCAATTCCCAATTCTGGGAAGGTCTTTGCCTTTGTGCTGTTTAGCCTTATGCACTCCCATCATCACTGGGGCTCAGGGGTCCACAATACTTCAAATCCTCGGAGTACAGTAACTGGTAGGACAGCTCTGCTTTTGGAGTGAATGCAAAGCCCAAGGCCATAAGTCTGTGCACAGACCGAGTTTTAATTGTGGATCTTGGTCACAGCACTGTGAGGGAGAACAGGGGCCTGTAATTCAGTTCTTCTGCACTGAAGGGTTGATGGTCAACCACTCAGCACTGGGAGGAAAGCCAGCCTTCAACAGGGGTCCCAGGCTCCCACTTTTCTGGACGGTCTCTGGAGGACTACCACGAAATGCATTTGTGGGTCTTGGAGCCCAGGATGACTGTTGGAAGCAGAGGTAGCCCACGAATGATGCCCTTGAGATCACTGTGAGAGGAAGGGGAGACTCCCAGGGTTCCAGCTCAACCTGCGAAGGCAGGCCTTTATTTTTGGCAGTGAGGGACAATTTTAGGCATGATATCAAGGGTACCACTCATAATGGCCTCTTACCCAGTCTTCAGGGGATTTCCCTCTACGTTTCTTAAAGGAATGGACAAAAAAAAAAAAAAAAACCCAGCAAGGATTAAGTCAAATAGGAGTGGTTGCAGTGGAAAATGTGCAGACGTGGCAGCCAGAGAGGCCTGGATGTGAATCTCAGCTCCACCACTTCTTGAGTCAGGTCCCATCTGGAGCCACAGGGAAGAGATGAATAGGGGGCCATTCTATCCTTGAAGAGTGGTCGTAAGGCTCAAAATAAATCTTGCATTTAAAAATGCCCAGCACATAATAGAAACTCTGGACATGTTAAAACTCTACCAAACATGTCTACCTTGTATAGAAAACTTCTTAAAAAATTGTAGCAGAAGGGAAGAATGCCCTGCCCCCTGGCATCATGGGAGAAGCAGGCAGATCACAAGGAAGAATAATGTTGGTGTAGGTACAGTGGACAGAATGGTGACCCCCAAAAAGCATATGTCCACATCCTAATCTCCAGAACCTGTGAAGGTGACCTTATTTGGAAAAAGAATCTTTGTAGGTGTGATTAAGTTAAGGATCTTGAGATGAAGACATCCTCCTGGATAATCTGGATGAGCCCTAAGTCCAATGACAAGTGACTTTATAAGAGAAAGGCAGGATGAGATTTGAGACAGACAGAAGAAAAGGCAACGCGACCATGGAAGTGATGCAGCCACAAGCCAAGGAATGTCGACAGTCACCAGAAGGTAGAGGAGGCAAAGAACGGCCCTCCCCTAGAACCTCCAGAGGGAACGCTACCCTGTCAACAGCTTAATTTTGGACTTCTGGCTGAACTGTGAAAGCACAAATTTCTCTTGTTTTAAAGCCACCCAGCTCATGGTTATTTGTTACAGCAGCCACAGGAAACTAACACAGTGACCAAGCTTCTGCCATCAGAAAATAGAACCAGCAGCCTAAGCTGACCCTTGATTAGGGTTAGAAGAGGCTCATATCAGCTGCCAAGGCAGAATGGCAGAGCTGTTCCTCCAGATGTGTTCTGGTTTTGACCTCCCAGTATCCATATCCCCCTTCTCCTGTGTCTGTACTATGTCTTCTTTGGGGTATTCTCTTTACTCCATTGTGCCAGCCTATAAATCAAGGCTGCTTGTAATCCCCTACCAAGAAGAGAGCATGTAGTCCAAGGCTGGTCAACTGAACTCTCTCCCCCAAGACATAGAATCGTGAGTGGAAAACATTTCAAAGGCTGTGCCACACATGATTGTTCAATTCCAGCACCCTGAACTCCTAGTGCTGCCTTTTTCTGAGCCAATTCTCCAGCCTTCCATCAACGCAGTGAGCCCTTCCCTATAGCTTTCCAATCAATTTCTTTGTTGCCTGGGTCAGTCACTGTTGCTTGCAACCAAACAATGCAACTGCTAAAGGGGAGGCGACAGTTCACCAAGAGAAAAGAGAGACTCAGGAGATGAGGGGAGTGACCCACCCTCTAGACTAGGTCTTCCCAAGTATGGATGGAAAATTCAGGGAGACTTAGGCCACCTTAGAGTTTTATGTTACTTGTTGGTCCTTCTTTCAATTGAATGCCCTTCTCCATAGTCCCTGCTCATATAAGGCTGCAGCCGTGGCTTGTGGACCTTTAGCTCTGCAGTGCCTGGTGCACAGTAAGCATCATTGAAATGTAGCAACTGACTTATTGCACACAGAATTTGGAATCTATTATTCTCAGTGAGTTCCCAGTCTAGCCAAAGCTGGCCATAGGGAAGGGTGAGAGACCATTCATGGAGGGCCTGAGAAGATCCTACAAGTCATAGAGGAGACTACCTACTCAGACTAATAGACCTTTATTCAACCTGTTAGAACAGAAGGGACCTTAGAATCCATTTAGTCCAAGGATCACAAACCCCTGGCTTGCAGGATGCCTGACCCATGCCCATGACAGACATTACTAATCAATGGCTGCACTCCCTCCCTCTGAACCCAGCCATAGATTCAGAATCCTTCCCCATTCAAGGCTCCATGCATTGCCTACTAATTGAGCTAATTTAGCCCAAATTCTGTTTACCTTCACAGATCTTGTCCAAACTCGTCATTTGACAAATGGAGCGACTAAGAAGAGAAAGGACATATTCCAAAGTCATTCAACATGTGAATGGGAGATGCAAGACACAAGTTCCCAGGATCCGAGCTCTGGGTGGTTCCCACCACCCCACGAGGGCTCTGGAATGGCTGCTTCCCTGTGAAGCGTTCTTTGCCCTTACACTCTCCGGCACTCTCCATCCAACCAAACCCTAAAGATTGTAGTGTTTATTTTTGCGAACGCACAAATCTGGTCTCTAAGGGATGAACATTAATAAAATATGTGCTCTAACTCTATGTAACAGGGAAAATATAGAATGCATTTTCTATTCCCATTGATCCTCAGGCCACTGGCAATCCACCAACAATTGATTTAGCCATTTGATTAGTTTGGGGGAGAAACATTATATTTTAATGGGGTATATATAATTCTAAGTTATTGCTTTGAAGTTGAACCAAATATTAAAATTACCTCTTTTTATGGATGCTGCACAGCTATGAAGCTTTATAATTGCAGCCCGAGCTTTTGTAAGTGATTTGAACTAAGGAGGCAATTTCTGCAAAGCTTATTGCATGGGCCTGGTGGCTGCCAGGCTAGCCAGCCCCTTGGACGAGCAAAAAGGTACAGATGACAATGCTGATGATCACACCTTGTGTTTCAGCCACATTTCACAGTAACAGACCTCCCTTCTGGGCTGCTTCCCTTCAAAACATTTCCCAAACCCATCACTTCTCTCCGGCTCCTCTGCTAGTTCCTGAGTCCATCAGCACTTACCTGGATTTTTGCAGTAGTTTTTTTTTTTTTTTAAGCAGGTTATCTCTCTTGACCCACGGCCATTCATTATCCTCACAGCAATTGGAGAGGTTACTTTAACAATGTAAATCAGATGGTGTCATACAATGATCAAGCCACTGCTTAAAATCTATCCATGGTCTCCCATGACCTAGAGCAGTGTTGGCAAATTACAGCTTGGGGTCAAATCGGGCCTTGTCTCTGTTCTTATAAATAAAGTTTTATTGGAACACGGCCCCACTCATTTGTTTGCATACTGAAGATGGCAACTTTTGTGCTACAACAGCAGAGTTGAGTAGGCCAGTAGGAGCAGCAGAGAGCTTTATGGTCTATGAGGTCTAAAATCTTTACTCTATGACCTTTTACAGAAAAAAATGTGCTGACCTCTGACCTAGAGAACAAAATTTAAATTCCCTTCCCAAAGCCCACCAGACTCTCTGTGATCAGGCCCTGCCTACCCCAGGCCCCCCCTTTGGCACCACTCTCTCCTCTGCTCAACAACATTATTAGTTCTCCTGTTCTTCCAACACCCAAAGCTCGGCGCTGCCTCAGGGCCTTTGCCCTTGCTCTTCCCTCCACCTGAAATGCTCATTGACCTGATTATTACCCAGCTGACTCCTTCCCTTTACTCGGGTCTGATGAAAACGTCATATCTTCTGAGTGGCCTTTCTAACCCATCTAAACATGCTCTTCTAGGTCACTTTTTCACTAATCCTTCTCTTCCATTTTCTTCATAGTGAAGGGAAGTATAGAACTGATCTTCCAAACCAGAAGACTTTTGAGTGTGAAGGGGGTACTCCTAGTAATTGTGCAGAGACAGCCGATATAATCAGGAGACACGTGGTCACTCTATCCACAGCACCCCTTAGATATTTGGTCATTGTCTTTCTCCCCAACTCAGTGGGAGCCCCTGAGAGCAGAGGGGGATGCTGGTGCCTGGAATAGCCCCGGGCACTTCTTGCACAGGCGCTCTCTGAATCCTCACGGCAGCTCTGTCGAGAAGGTTCTGCGGCCATCCCGTACTGCTCCCCAGTAACTGAATCCAGAGTCTGGCTAGAGGCTGGCAGTGCTGCTTCTGGTCTTGGCACTCTCAGACACTCCACTGACCTCTTACACACCCATTACCTCAATTGCCCTGGCGTATCAAGAGTAGGGGCCAGTGGGTAACGGGAGCTCCATTTTACAGATGAGACAACTGAGGCTTGGCATGGTGAAAAGCCTTCCTGAAGGGGTTTGAGCCCTGTCTTCAGACTATGGCTTCTAATTCTTCAATGAGCCCACTGCCTCTCTCTGAGCTTTCTGGTCCCTTCCTTCCACCTTGACTGTCCACAGTTCCTACTGGTATCAGTGACCTTCTGGAGAGAGGATGGGGAGCCTTGACAAGGGACCTGCTGAAGCAGGCTAGAGCCACAAGGAGCCAGTGTGCAAACAGGTTTGCTCCTTACAGCAGCAAACTTGCACTGAGCAGAGCACCTACAGTGAGCCCAGAGCCTGGAACGGACCTCTCTGCCTACTTTAGGGCTGTGAGTGTCTGACCAGGTTCCCACCAGACAGTCCTAAAGTGTTACAGCCCTCCAAGGCCCTGGGAGACTCTGGCTGCAGTTTAGCCCAACAGGCCCCAATCTGCAGGGTAGGGGTGGGGGGCAGGACGGCAGGGGTGCTCAGGAGGAAGAAGCAGGCCGTGGTTGCTCATCACCACCCAGGGCTGGCTGCATGCCAGGCATCGCACTCAGGACTCAACGGCCCTGTGAGAGAAGCACTATTGTTATCCCTGTTTTACATGTAAAGAAACTGAGGCTCAGAGATGGTACGTGGCTTGCCTGGGGTCACACAGCCAGTGACTAGAAAAGCTAGTACACCCTCCCATGCCTTTGTTGTGAGCCATTTCATGGGATTATTCCAAAAGGAGAACGAGAACTGGCTGGGGATGGGGAGAGACAAGCTGATGGGACAGAGAATCGATGGCTTTCCTTTTCATGCCATCCTTGTGGGTTCTTTGAAGACATGGGGGCGGGTGTAGTTTACCCAAGGGGCTGATTTTTTGATGGTTCCGGGGTCAGGGTATTCCCTGAAGATGGGGTATGGCAAACACGGGGTTCGTAAGGGAGGGGAGAGCTCCCCACTTGCTTTCCTGCCCAGGTCACTTGTTCCAGGGCCCCGTCAGGAGCTGGTCTGCAGTTGCCTCACTGCCGAGGGTGAGGGCCTGGGATCCGGCTGCTGGGTCCTCTGGGGCTTCTGTCCACCCTGCTCTGTGGCCCGGCTCCCGGCACCATCCAAATTTTGAACGGAACCTTGGATATTCACGTCTCATCGTGGGGGCCTCTCCCCAACTAGACTGTCAGCTCCATGTGGGCAAAGACAGGGAGGGTCCCATCGGTTCATCGCCCCGAGTGCCTTCCACAGCGCTGGCATCATTGGTGCTCAGGATATGCGGTGGCTTTTGAGGACAAAAATAATTCTGGCCCCCCAGACACACACCCCCATCACAGGCACGTGCACGTACGTGGTTCCGTGAGACGCACACAAACAACCTGGAGAAAAGGTTTTCTTTGCCACCCCCGGCTGTCCTGCATCCAAGACACCATGAGCTGACCTGGCAACTAACTTCCACTCCCGCCCTTGGTCCAGGAACTGGGCTTCCATACCCTCCTCGGGCACCCCATGTCACCTCCTAGCTTCTGGATGTCATGATTTACCGCAGTGGGGGTCCCTAGCAGGAACGAGAATCTTCTTGTTACCTCTCTCACCCGGCGAGGCCTCTCAGAAGCTGGGATGGCGAGGAAGCCCAGCCCACTTCCTGCCTTGCTGAGCCTCTTGCAGACATACCACCACACCCCCTCCCCGGCTCCCCTCCATCAAGGCATCTCTGCGGCCCGGCCCTAACAGGACGGCTTTCATCCTCATTCAGATACATATTGTATTGGCCGAGAAACATCAAAGGGGCCATGTTGTTACATATTCTATTTCTGAGGGGAGAAAAGCAGCCCCTTGCTTTATTAACGTGGCAAATGTTGACTCTTGTAATGAAAAATGCACAAACGCTGGGCAATTTTTGATGAACCGGTAATAGAGAGGAGGGCCCCGAATGGAGAGAATTAATTTCCTTTCAGTGCCTCCATCACAAGGCTGTGGAGTCCCTGTGAGAGGTCACCCTGACCTCCAGACACGCCCACACGGGCCTTGGGACCCAGGACCCGAGACGTGGGCCCAGTCAGGGAAGTCTAGGCATGAGTGACTGTTAAGAGGGTTCCAGCAAAGGCCTCTTGACACCAGGGCAATGATATTTATTAATAACTGCAATAGTCAGATCATTAACTCAAGAACTAACTGAAGTGTGCTCAGCCCTTTACTGCCATCATCCCAGAAGAACCCTATGAGCTAGGGGTAACTAGCCTCATTTTCCATGAATGGAAACTCGGGTCAGAATCACTTTAATAAGTTGCCCCAGGATGAACCACCAGATTTTGAGTCTGGAACCCCGTCCTGGGAAGATGAGCTGAATCGAAGTTTGCAAGCTTAAGATGTCATTTAGCTGCGCAGATGGTATGAGGAAGGGAAGTCATTGTGGTGGTTTTTCTTTCTTCCTTATCTCTGGGTCTAACATAGTACTCAGCACCCAGGACCCAGCAATATGTGCTTGTTGGCCCTAGAAGACTGATCTTGTCCCTGACTGAACCCATCTCCTATGACCTGTGTCTACTCAGTGGTAGTGGTTTGGCAACTCAGGGGTGTCAAGGATCTTGGTCAGCGGTATAGGATTCTCTTGGTCTTTTTCCCGTGGTTGCAAGTTGGCTGCAGCAGCCCCAGCCATCACATCTTCACACTACAGTGTATGGCGCAAGATGGGAGGGGCCAGAGAATATCAAAGAGGTAACTACTGGGATGCCCTCCTTGTTTGGTAAGGTGAGAAAACATTTTTCCTCAAAACCTCCCAGGGGACATTTAGATATAAGTATGTATTCAACATTTTCATATTTGATAATGATAATTTGAAGAAAGCTACAGGGTGGTGCAGTAGAGCAGGCAACTCACAGTGTCTGCCTCGAAGCCTCCACAGGGACCTCTGTGGACCACTGAGGACACCAGTTCA
This sequence comes from Eschrichtius robustus, assembly GCF_028021215.1. Lineage (NCBI taxonomy): Eukaryota > Metazoa > Chordata > Mammalia > Artiodactyla > Eschrichtiidae > Eschrichtius > Eschrichtius robustus. The sequence continues at coordinate 30,292,255 of NC_090842.1, read as the reverse complement.
ATGACTTCACATCCGGCAAGACTGACCTGGCCACCGGAAGACACAGGGCAGGATTCCAAAGTGATGAGCTCAAGTACCCCACCTGCCCAGGGCAGTGGTGCTTGAAAGAGAAATGAATGTGATCTATAGAAAATAGAGAAAGGTACCTTCTCTGTCTACCAAACAATTCCTTGTACTTTTGAAAGCCAACGAGGCATTCCCATGGGATATGTGATAACCAGGAAATGAGGAAGGGAGAGACAGGATGACCAGGATCACAGATTTAGGAGGGGATGGGGCAAGTTCAAGCCTGCTGCTGCTGATAATGATGGTAATAATATTACTAATTACCATTTACAGGGCATCTACCACCAGGCCCTGCGTTGGGTACTTTATGTCCATTTTCTCATTACAATAATGTGAAAGGTATTATCCCAATTTATAGATGAGGAACCTGAGTCTCAGAGCTCATAGGTTGCCCAAGGTCACACAGCTGGTGAGAGGAAAAGCCATGGTAAATCCCCTGATGCGTCGGTCTTAGAAGCCTGGCGTGATCGGAGTGGGGTCAGGATGGGGCCGGTGGTCTTCAGGCCCAGGACACGCCACAGCAGCTGACCCCGCAGCCAGGCTCCTCTCTGGAGCCACCCCACCCCTCCCTCCCCAGTCTCCCTGATGCTTCCAGGATCCAAGCCCCTGGGGTTCCCAGCCCTCCCAGCCGTAGCCACCTTTCTTGCCCCCTTTGGAGGCAAGAATCATTCCTGACTCGGGATTCAGGATGGGACTTGGTTTCCTAGACAAGGTGAACCTGGGTCTCTACGGAGGTCCCTGGGCCTCAACTGCTGGGCCCAGAGCCTCAGACAAGCTTACCAGCATGCTACCTTTCCAGAAGCCTATGCAAGCTGATCTAGGAAAAAGTATTCCATGGCCAGAGAAGTTTGGAAACATCATGACTGGCCCTCTTGGGGTCACATCAGTGTGTGCCAAGCAAACCTTCTTGACAGGGTTTATCCCAGCATTTCCCAAGCTCATTTGGGCCCAGAATCCTTTATCACATAGAACAGGAGCTGTGAATAGAACTGGCATTGAGGGAACACGCTGGGGACCTGCTGGTGAGGCAAGAGGGCCCAAGCTAAGCATCTGGAGACCAGGCTCTGCCTTTGCCTCTATCCAGATACGTGACCTTGGTGAACCCCGCTGCCTCTCTGTGCCTCAGTTTCCCTCCCAAAAATAAGAGCCTTAGACTAGATCAGCATTTCCCATAGTAACACTTCCCTGGTAGCATGAGCGTGATTATTTTAGGAGGTTTGTGGACAACATTTTGAATAGGCATAGATCTACTTTAATGTGTATTTGGAAAAAATACAGCAGCACATTAGATCCGTGACTTCACAGATATATAAAATTTTATTTAAAAATAAAGGTATTCAGGGACTTCCCTGGTGGTCCAGTGGCTGAGGCTCCATGCTCCCAATACAGGGGACCCGGGTTCGATCCCTGATCAGGGAACTAGATCCCACATGCCGCAACTAAGAGTTCACAGGCTGCAACTAAAAGATCCCGCACGTGGCAACAAAGATCCCGCATGCCGCAACTAAGGCCCGGTGCAGCCAAACAAATAAATAAATATTAAAAACAAAAACAGAAAACAGACAGAAAAACATTAAAAAAAAAAAAAGGTATTCAAGTAAAAACATGGGGTCTATTAAGGAAAAAGCCATCAAAGTAAGGAATAAAGTCACATGGACATGACAGAAACCCTCAGGATATTGTACAAATGATTCAGTTTGGGGACGACGCTGCCCCCGACAATCTCTGAAATTCTCTTCACGCTTGTGAACGTTCACTAACAGACGTGCTTGCAAACCTTGGCAGGTTTCAGCTTTGCTGAGCGTGACAGGCTCTCTTGATCTCGCCCTGGAAGCTGTTCCCAGCAGCCTCTTCAGCAAGGGCCAGGGGTCGGTGGGAGAGGCCTGGTCAGTGGAGGACCACTGACATCTGCTTGGCCACTTCCTTGCCCTCACTTCCGCATCTGCAAAGTGCAAACGATCATAACCTTCTCTCCTGGGGCTACTGCAAGGTGCGCAGGAGATCATAAGCATCAGTGTTTTGTAAACTGTGAAGGGTGGTGCACACACAGAGGCTTAATTAAGGTAGTTCCTTTCTGCATTTAAGACTTCCTGGGCCAGCACTGTCGCTCTGAGGCTGGAGTTCTGGGTGCACGTCTCCATCCATGGGATAGGCTTGTTCCCATGCTTCACTGGGGCAAAGGCCTTGGGCCAGTGCTCAGGAAAGCTCACCTTTAGGCCCCCTTGCACCTCCTTTTGGAGCCTGATCCTGCACAAGGAGATAATCCATATGTTCAATCTTATCGTGAAAGTGAGTAGGCTCTATGTTGTTTTTTCTTCCCACAAAGCAGTAGTTGATAAGATGGGCCAGGAGCTGGCAACTCATCCTCCCCAGTGCATTCCCAACTTGTGGTGATCGTGATGCCTGGGGTGGGGAGAGATGCCTGGGAAGGAAGCAAGGGAAGGCTGAAGGAAGTAGGGATCGCTTTCAAATAATAATAACAATCATATTTAATATTTATTGACTATATACCATATGTGAAGTACTTTATGCTATTATTTCATTAAATTCTTACAGTAGCTCTGCATTTGCCCATTTTATAGATGAAGAAATGAGGGCCTTGGTAGATAAAAGAATTTTCCAAAGACTGCACAGCAAGTAGTTTTCTGAGTCAGCTATTGCTGCATAGCAAACAACCACAGTCATCTGAGGCTTGGCTCCAGTTTGGCTGATCTAGGCTGGGCTCAGCTGGGCTTGGATCTGGGTTTGGTTCAGGCCTGCTCTATGTGTTTCTCCTAGCAGGACCACTGGGGTCCCCAGCATATGTTCCCAGGGCAACGACAGGAGGATGAGAAGACAAGTTTGCAAGAACATTTCTAGCCTCTGCTTGCATCACAGCTGGCCAACCCCTCACTGGCCAAAGCAAGTTATATGGCTCAGCCCAACATCAAAGGCAAGTACCTTCTGACCGTCGAGGTGGAGGAAGAAGTAAATACTTGCCGATCAAAGACCTCATCTACCACAGTGATAGAGCCAGGGTTCAAATCATGATTTTAGTCACGACATCACCTGGTATCTACTGCCAAATCCTAGCCTCCAGGCAGTTGTCGTGGCTCCAGAGACAGGCCATGCTTTCAGCCCCACCTGCTTCCTCTAAGTGGCTGGCCTACCTCACAGCATGTGCCAACCACAGGCACACTCCACTTGCACATCTTCAGCCCTGAGCCCCTTGCCTGGATCTGCTCCTCCCACTGAAGCCTGAGTGCAGACAAGCCTCCGGGGTCTGGCCCTGGCATTCTGTAGCCTCTCTCCCTTCCGGCTTCAGCTCTTGGTTTTGGCACATGCTGCCATCTCCCTAGATACAGCCTAGATTTAGCCTTGAACATTCTGGTACCCACTCCCCACATCCCACAGAAAGTGGACTTTCCTGGAATATCATGGCAAGGTGTCACATATGGTTGTACAGGCTGTGCACTGCACAAAGCCTTCCAGCCTACACACTGCAAGCCAGACCATTGTCCTAGCATGACGCCACATCTCCCCAGAAGAAGGGGCACCTTCTCTTCACACAAGGCACCATCAGCCCACCAAGCCATATCCTAGCTACAAGTTAGGAGTGATGGGGCAGCTTTTTATGCTACTCACAAAGGTGCTATGCAGGCTACATTAGCCAAGTCACACCAGGGCCTTAGAAGACTTGGATTCAAGTCCTGGTCTGCATAAGATCTGAGACCTAGAAGAAGAAGCATTACCATTCCGAGCTGCCTCAGTTTCCCTGAAAGTCATCCCAATCATCACAAGGAAAGTGGGGCTACAGAGTGGGCCCCTGGCCTCCAACAGGCAGAGAAAACGGCCCAGGCCTCTCTGATTTTAAAGGTAAAAGCTGATACAGCAGCCTAATTATTTTCCTGACCTGAGAATGGTATTTGGTTTAGCCCCACTTTCAGAGAATTCAGACTCAAAAGCAGAGACAGAGAGAATGAGACTGATTTCCGAGGAAGGCTTGGAAGTTTCTATGGCATCCCTGCTGCTGTTGCTGATTGAGATAATTCAAGAGCATTATTTATTCGTTATCTGGGTTTCTGGACTCTGAATTCAAAGGTTTCATTTCCCGCCTTCACTCTCTCTCACTCTTTTTTCCTCTCTCTTATCCTCTCCTGAATATTTGTTACAGTTGCATTTTTCAAACCATTTACTGTCTAGAGGGTAAGTGGAGTGACACAGCTCATAATGTGCAAATAAATGGGAACTAAGCTCGTCAGCTCGAGTGGAATGAATTACTGTCGCCAGTGAAATGTGGCGATGGGGAGCAGCTGCCCGGGAGACGGGAAGGGCGCGAGCAGGTACCGCGCTGGAGTGGCCGGAATAACACTTCCTATGATTTATCAAAGAGCACTTGAGAGCCCCTCGGAGGCTTTAAATAGGCATGAAAAGAGGCTTCGTGGCACTCGGGCCCTGGCAGAACAGAGTGATTATCGGGCTCAAATGCCTGACCCTGTGTGCGGCTTCCAAACTAGAGAAGCCAGAAATCTTCAAAGGCACTCCAGAGGGATGGCCAAGTGAGAGCAGTTCCAGGGGAGGGGGCTTCATGGCATGACATGGGCAAGCAGGAGGCTTCAGGAACTGATGGGGAAAGGGGGCCACAGAAAGGGCTTGTAGGAGTTTTGGGGGGCGGGGCTTAAGGGCTCGCAAAACGGGACAGCCCGCGAGAATAAGATGTCTTGGTCAAGGTCGCACGGCAGAGAGAGGTGATCTGCCCGCTGGTACTGCTTGGAACCATCCAGAAAATTCTCCCTGCCCCAAGTTTTCTCCCCTATTTGCTTGATATGGTGCCTACAGGTCCCATTAGAGATGATCCCTTTCAGATAAGCAGTGCCCTATCCCAGCAGGCTTTTTGAAATAAAAATTCCTTTGAGAGACAGAGCGTAATAGTCACTGAGGTCAAATGTATATGAATTCTGGGCAGTGTCAGGAAACTGCAGTGCCTTGTTTGATGTCCATCCCACTAGTGAAGGATTCCTCAGCCGTGGCTCTGTTGACATTTTGGACTGGATAATTTTTGGATGGGGAGGGAGGGGAGAAGCTGTCCTGTGCATTGCAGGATGTTTACAGCATCACTGATCTCTACCAACTGGATGCCAGTAGCACACCACTCGCCAAGTCACGACAGTCAAAAGTGACTCCAGACATTGCCAAATGCCCCCCAGTCCCGCCTCAGGTTGCAGAACCACGGGTTAAGAACCACTGCTCTGATCGAACACCTCCCAGAATATACTAGAATTATCCATTGTGGATCTGCTTCCTCTCTTTTCAACTTAAAGCAATTCTTTAAATTACAAATTTTGTCTTAATTAAAAGAAATCTATTTTAACGTAATGCAACAGGAAAAAAGAAGCAAATTGGAAGGAGTTGCTATACTTCCAGCTAATTGTTCATTTGCTACAAGACCTATTTGTTCTAAGACTTATTTAAAGTTAAGAAAAAAAGAAAAAAGATACTAAAACATTAAGAGGTTGGATTCGTTTTGTTTCTTAAGCTACAAATTTCAATTTTACATAGTACCCATTTACTGTATAAGTGCCTGTACGCTTATTCTTCTCATTTCTCCTCCTCTTTACTTGTTAGGGGTCGAATCAGGTCCCCCCAAATCCACATGGTGAAGTCCTAACCCTCAGTAACTCTGAAAGTGACCTTATTTGGCAATAGGATCTTTATAGGGGAAATCAAGTTAAAATGAGGTCAACAGATCGGGCCCTGATTCAATATGACCACTGTCCTTATAAAAAGGAGAAATTTGGATATAGAGAAGGACGCACACAAGGAGAATACCACGTGAAGCTGAAGGCAGAGATAGAACGCCAAAGGTTGCCAGCAAACCACCAGAAGCCCTCAGAAGGAATCAGCCCTGTTGACACCTTGATCTTGGACTTCTAGCCTCCAGAACTGGGAGACGACACATTTCTGTTGTCTAAACCACCAAGTTTGTGGTAGTCGATTACAGCAACCCTAGCAAACTAATACACCACTGATTTTTTTTTTACTTATTATTTTTATAGTTTAGGTTAATACCACGCACACTCTCTTCTGTACCCACAATCTCTATAGTACTTTAGTCTGAGTTTAGGTTATTACAGTGGGGTAAATCACACACACCCCAACCTCAGTCCTTTCTATTACTTCTCACCCCAGAATCCTTTACTTTATTTGATTCATCTCTAGGTTGGCTGGATTTCATTAAGCATTTCTTTCTTTCTTTCTCTTTTTAAATTTCCAAGAAGGGTCCATAGGTCCTACATAACTGACTTCTCACATGCTTGAAAATATGTGTGGTTTTCATATGTGAGCGCTAGTTTGCTGGGGCATAAATTTGAGGGTCTTATTTTTTCATATCAGAGCATGAACACTGCTCCGTTATCTTATGAATTGCAAATTGCTGTGAAATTTGACACCTACCCAACTTTCTTCCCCCCCCCCAGTACCTTTCACCCAAGATGCTAATACAACTCTCTTTTTTGTTTGCTTGTGTTTTGGGAACTTTAGGAAACTCATCAATTTTTCTACATAATTTTTCCTGTTCCCATTCCACATACAGTTAAAGCCTTTATTTCACAAGGATTTGCTTAACTATGCTTTTGAGTATTTATTTATGCACCATTCTGTTCTCATGTTCAAGTCCACCATTTATGGACGTGTTTGATCTCCTTGGTCTTCCGTGTCTATCAGCTTCTATCATTTTCATATTTATATTTTGCATTCTCCTCCATTCCACGCCTATAATTTTCTCCGACCTGTTCTCCGCCCCACCGCCCCGGCTAAATTTTTGGTCATGTTTATTTTGGGGGGTTGCTGCTTTCAGTGTGGTACTCCATTGTCAAGCGTCTACTTCCCATTTCTTTCCTGAGCTTTGCTAACTGGTCTTTCATCAACTCTCTGAGTTCCTTTTGTAGAAAGACCATACTGTGTGTAATTTCTTTGAATCTATGGATAACGATTTGTCCGACTCTCCGTCTGTTATGTAGAGTAATTCCTCCTGGGATGTATGCTCTTCAGTGGCTTTTGCTTATATTTCTTTCCGCCATCCTGATTTTTCTTGGAAAGAAAGAGATGTCCTGGTAGTAGGATAAGCATGTGCAAAGGTCCTCTGGTGAGAGGGAACATACAAACACAAGGAAATGGAAAACAAGCACAGGGCGACTGGGCACTGAGAGCGACAGACAGGGTAATTCAAACTGAAAAGCCTCTCAGGAAGCTATATTTTAATAGGGGGCAATGCCTCAAGCCAAGTGACTCCCTAGGGATGGTAAACGGCATTATAGCGGTACTTGGAGAAAGAGAAGTAATGCACAAGGGCATCCAGGTGGGATAAACAGCATGGGCAGAGGCCCAGTAGAGGGAATGAGCATGGAGTAGCCAGGAAGTCCGCCTGCCTGGGGTGGAAACTCTAGCCAACCATTCCGATGGGACCCACTCTCATGCCCCATTTGCCTTGCCTGCCTTCAGCGCTAGAGGCTCACCGACATCAGCTTCCTCCTCGTTTCTTCTGGGCTTCCGGTGTCGCCAGAACTAGCCAGGGACATTCAAGGGCTCTAGCCACCTTCCTCATCCCATAAGGAGGCCTCAGAGTGACTCTGGGCTTCTGGAACTCAGAGTTCAGCCCTACCGCCCTCCGCCCCAGCTGCACAGCTGAGTTCACCTCTTACTCTGTTGAAAACATGCTAGCCCGGACCTGAGCTTTCTCTTTCCCACTCAGCACAGCCTGCCCCAGAGTCTCTCTGTCTTCATTCCACCTGCCCTAGTTGAAAAACTGTACTTTTGCCCAAGGCCGGACACTTACTGTATTTCATCAATTTGGAGATGAGCATTTTTTGTTACACATCTTAACATCGAGATTGGGATGGGTGTTGGCCAGGAGCAATCATGACATCACTGGCATTACCTGCACATGGTCACCAACATTTGCACAAAGATGTCATTGCTTAGAAGAATTTCCTGAAGATAATAGCGCAACCTTCTTTTAAGAAAACACAGACATCAAAGACACTGAGCTCAGAAAATCTGGTCTCTGAATATGAAGACGGTTCAAGAATATCTTCGCCAATTTATTCCACTCATATTTTCTTTTTATGTGTGCAAATGAATGATCTGTGATAAAAATCTATGTTTATATAAGTATGAAAGAGCCTGTCATTAAGTACAAAATGAAAATTCTAAGTGATTAAAGAAGCACTATACGTATCTTCTTTGGCAATAACTTTTTACTTTCTGAGTACGTAAAATAATGATGCATTTTACAATGGATGGAGTCAAGGAAATTCAATAAAATGCAATGAGTAATAAATGTTAATACTGTTTATCACTGCCCCCCCCCCCGCCACACACACACACAGGATATCCTCTGCTCAGCCTTAGGCATCTAGCTAGAGCATAATAAAAACTTCTAGAATTGAACTGGATGGAACAATCAAACACCTCCAAGTGATAATCACACCATCCAATATCGGGAGGGAAAATGTGTTTGGGGCACTCAGAAAATAAATCATCCAGTGAACACACAGGAGGAGGTCTGAGTCAATACAGGAAAATAATTTATTGAAATATTAATTAGAGTTTGTTCTCCCTCTGTCTTCTCCTTCAAGCAGGTAGGCAGGCTTTGCAATTCTCAGCCTCAGGAGTTTCAGCAGGGCTGCACACAGAAGATGCCTGAAGTTAAAGGCACTTCTGATCCTTTGAAAAAGGTAAAGTTATTGAAGGGATGGGATGGGGTCATTGGGGTGAGCTGGCGGCCTCTCAGAGGAGCCTGAACTTGGGAAACAGTGAGCTGGCCTGAGGCCTGGGCAGGGAAACTACTGTAAGTCAGAACCTGGCTCCTGGTCCCCATGGATGTGAAACCTCACAGGGCCTGCCTGCCTAACTGACCCAGGTCCGGAGGCTGGACCTTAGGCCCACGGCTCTCAGCCTCCCCAAAGGTTCTTGTGTCTCATTCCTGGAAGGGGGGCCGCATGGTTTCAGAGCCTGAAGGGACTGTGCAGGCTGAGACAGGAAGGGCCTTTGCACTGTGCACGGTCCTGGATGTCAACCTTTCTCGGGAGGTGGGGTAGAGAACTCAATGTATCTGTAAGTTATAGCTCCCACCAACCGGGCAGCATGAGTCTCCAAGTCAGAATTCAGTAAATTTTTAAAAAGCGGAAAAATACGCTGTAGCTTGCACACTTGAGTTTGTAAACCGGGATCTACAGCGCATGACAGCAACAAAATTATTCCCCAGGCTTGGGCAGCTAAGGAGCCTGCATCCCATTCCTTGAGGATGGAGTCAGAACCCTGGCAGCCTCTAGTGCTAAGATGCTTTATCTCCTCAGACCCTGCTGGAAGGGGCGCACATCTGCAAGCTGGAAGGCTGGGCCTCCCCACATCCTGTCAGTCACGCTGAAGACAGTTTTAATGGCCTGGCGTCAAGCATCCCTCGAAGGCCAGCCCCCCTGGACAGCTGTTTGCAAACTCCTCTCCAAAGCAGCTTCCCTTGAAGAGAGTTGCTACACAATCATTACAAATTGATTGCAAAAGAGCTAACAATCATGATTAAATCATTAAATTCTTGTCTACGCTTCAGAGAGCGGTGAGAAAATTAACTTCCCACCAACCTAATTTTTTCCTGAACATGAAATAATGATTTTCTGCCCGTCTAATTACAAAGCCAACATCTGATCAAGCCAGCATCCAGAGGGGATTATCGCATGCACGAGTATTAGACCTCATTACCAGCTTGAGTGCAAAATTATTACATCTTGTAATTGGATGGTGAGATTTATATACAGATCGGCCCGGTTTCTGTAAGATTGTAATTACAAGCTTCGTTGGTTAGCTACTTATCACTCAGCACAGAAGAGAGGAAAATAAGCAACAGAAAAGGCATTTCATTAACCCATAACCCTATCAAGGGAAAGCCACTGTAACACCCATGTCTGCATTAGGGAGAACAGCTAAATTCACAGATGAAACAATTTATTATACTCTTTGCAAATGGGATTGCATTTTGTTTAACCCCTAATGAACTCTTTGGGTAAAGTGTCTGAACAAACCATTCATTTTATAGACAACTAGGTTCAATACAGTAATTATAAGGGGTAACTGACTGAGATAAACGCTCACCTGCTTACAGGCAGTTGATTAGAGACACAATTGCTGGGCGCCGGGAGCCCGCACAAAGGGCCCGGGGGCCGAGACCGCGCTGGCTTCCCAGGAGCGGCTGGGAGGGAGCGGCTGGGAGGGAGCGGTATCCCGCCCGGCAAATCTCCTCCACTCGGAAGAAACTCTGCTCGTTCGTTCGTCAAGCTTGGCTAGAACGGACGAGGTTTAATAAAGCTGCAAGGGCGACGCAGTTTAACAATTTTAGAGGCACTGGTGTGGAACACAGAAATTTAAAAACCGCCTGATGAAGGCGCCTCGCCCGCTCCAGATGCGCGACCTAAATTAAATGTTACCTTTTCACGTGTTGATGGCACAACAATGGGCCTCACGGGCCTCACACAAAGTCGGTTCCGCAAGGTGTGAAACTGCGGGAGGGTGTGACGCCCGTGGTGGGTTATTTTTCTGCCTACTGACCAGCGCTCCTCATTCCCGGAAGCAGCAAAAGGAAGCTTACTGTGCCTTTTGTGAGCCTGGTCTATTTCCGGACACGCACGTGAAAATGACATGAAACTCACAGGTCCGTGTGCATAAATAAAGTCTTATTAGAACACAGCCGCATCCCTCCGTTGTGTTGTCTGTGGCTGTTCTCTGCTGCAACAGGCAGACCCCAAAGCTGGAAGTATTTACTATCTGGCCCCTTACAGGAAACGCTGGCCAGCTCCTATTCTAGTCCGTTTGGCTGCGTCTATTTGCTGGACAAACATTGGCTCAACATGTAGAGTCTAAGTATGTGCTAAGCTCTGGGCCAGGTGCTGGAACAATAAACAAAGGGCCAAAGTTCCTGCCTTCCAGGCCGCACAGGCTGTGGGGACACCACCGAACATCTGTTTCTGTGCCTTCTCGTTCCAGTGTCCTGGATTTTCTCGGGGAAATTAGCCTCACCTTGACTCATGCCATGTCACCTGGCCTCCATGATTGGTACAAGGATGGACACATGGTTTAGTCACAGCCGTGAGTCACAAGCCGGGACCCTCTGTGGGCAGAAAGGGGCCCTGCCTCTTTTGATTGGAGGTAGATTTCGTTGGCTTAGGTCTGGGACCACAGGAAGCACCTTGTTGCCCCTGGGTGCCAAGAAGGGCCCAAAGGGGAGAATGGAGCAGAATGATGGAGAGAGACTGGGTCCTGATACTGCTGTCTGAGCCCTTGAATCCAACTGCCTGAAGTCAGTCTACCCCTGGACTTTTCCATTTTGTGAGCCAATAAAGTACGTTTTTGCCTGAACTGGTCTACTGTCACAAGAGAAAGAATGTTACTCATTCCTGCACGAATGATTAAAAAACAAGGCAGAATGAAATGTGTCATGCACAGGGTATGATCAGAATATAGTAGAAACTCAGAGGAGAACTTGAGTCTTCCAAGGACTCAAGGACTCCTTCCTGGAGGAGGTGGTCTTTGACCCTAGGCTCAGAATGAGTGTCAGGTTTTTGATACATGGAGAAAGTGGGTGATCTAATTCCAGGCTGAAGGCTCAGTAAGGGGCAAAAGCAGGAGAGCATGGAGTGTGTACAAGGTATAGTGTGAAGGGACTGAGAGAGATGAGGTGGGCAGGGAGGTTAGGACCAGGTCACGCACACTTGGTGGCTCCCCCCACTTATCTCTCCTACTTCTGAACCACTTGGAGGACTTAGTCTCAGAGCACTGGGGCCCATGAACACCACAGCCCTCTTAGCCAGGAAGTTATGAGGGTCACTACCACCCAAAGATGTACAGCAGGCAAACTCTAACTTGGCCTCCAATGATCTCATCCCCTGGTATTCATCCCTGATGTAATCTCCTCCCTGGAGTCTGGGAGGGACTTTCGCTTTGCTTCTAATACGGTGAAAGTGAAGATCTGTATGCTGAAAACCGTAAAACGCTGATAAAAGAAATCAAGGACCAAATAAATCATGCTTAACGATAAGATCCAAAATTCTGAATGTGTCAATTCCTACCAAATAGATTTATAGATTAAATGCAATTCGAATCAAAATCTCAGCAGCATGCTTTGTAGGAATCTACAAGGTGATTCTAAAATGTATATGATACGTTTGTTCTCTACATCTGTGTCTATTTCTGCCTTGCAAACTGGTTCATCTGTACCATTTTTCTAGATTTCACATATATGCATTAATATACGATATTTGTTTTTCTCTTTCTGACTTACTTCACTCAAATGTATGGACACCAAGGGGAGAAAGCAGAGTGGAGGGGGGCTGGTGGTGGTGGGATGAATTGGGAGATTGGGATTGGCATATATACACTAATATGTATAAAATAGATAACTAATAAGAACCTACTGTATAATAAATAAATTAAATTAAATTTTAAAAATAAAATATAAATAAATAAATATAAAAGATAAATAAAATAAAATGTATATGAAGAATCAAAGGAACTAGAATGGAGATATATAGGGTCCAGCCTCCTTCCTTAATTTGGGACGACTCTGAAAAACTGTCTGGTTTCAGAGCTCCCTGTAAGGTGAGCTGCTGAAGCCTCAGTTGCAACCGCACCTTGGGGCAGTTTCTCCTTCTGCCCAAACCTGCCTTCCTCACTTCCTTACAGGGGTGTCTACTGGGTCCAAACCCCAGAGGCCCATCTATACACAAGCCTCCACCTCAGAGTCAGTTTCCAGGGAATCCAATCTAATTCAGTAAGTTGGAATGAGCTTTTGTAAATGAAACTGTTGACTACATAAGGGGTGATTTGATAATTTAAAAAAAAAAAAAAAATCAGACCAATATGCCAGACTCATGTGACACAAAAAAATGTGGCACTGTGTCAATTTAGGAATATTATCTATGAGTTTAGCTCTGATTTCTGAAGCAGTCTGTTTAAAAAAAAAAAAGGAAGGATATAAATGTATGCATATACTATACGATTACATTTACATAACATTCATAAAGTGACAAAAGTATAGAAATAGAGAACAGATTAAATGGTTGCCAGTGATTACAGACAGGGTGGGGATGGGAGAGAAGCAGATAGAGCCACTGAGGGCAACATGAGGGATCCTAGTGAGGATGGAAATGTTTGGTATTTTGACTGCATAATGTCAATATCCTACGTTTGATATTGCAAGATGTCACCATTGGGGGAAACTGCATAAAGGGTACGTGGGATTTCTTTGTATTATTTCTTACCACTACATGAGAACCTACAATTATCTCAAAAGTATAATTTTAATTAAAAAAGAAGAATATGGCAAAGATGACAGGATGTCACTTCTGTGATTAAGTTACATAGGAATGTGAATCCATCTTTCTAGTGGACTTTCTCTATTGCTTGCTTGTGTTGCTGAAGCAAGCCACCATGTTGGAGAGGCCCATGTGGCAAAGAACTGAGGGTGGTCTCAGGTCAACAGTCAAAAACTGAGACCCTCATTCTAACAGTCCCCAAGGAACTGAATTCTGCCAACGATCACGTGAGCTTGGAAGTAGATCCTTCCCCAGTCAAGCCTTCAGATGAAATTCCAGCCCGGCCAACCCTTTGACTGCAGATTTGGTTGACAACCTCACTAAGCCGTGCCTGGATTCCTAACCCGCAGAAATTGTGATAAAATAAGTAGGTGTTATTTTAAGCTGTGAAATTCATGGTAATTTGTAACACATCAATTGATAACTAATATGTATATCAAAACCACCAAAATGCTGGTTCTTGTAATTTTATTTTATTCAAGATAATACAAGAGAAGAAGGGTGAACAGAAGTGAGCATTGGCAGGGGTTGGGAGGATAGTGAGCGTTAAGCCATCACTATTTTGGAGTTAGGTTTAATCTTGGTACCTCTCAAACTTTTCCTTCAAAATAACATCCATGACAAAGGAACATGTTTAAATATCTAGGCATGTGGTTACCAAATTTTTTAAATCTATAGTGGACACTATATTCTCTATGCTTTTTCTTTATCGTTGGCCTCTCCCCATGAGAATATCAGCTCCATGAGAGCCACATGATTGCTTTAGTACTGTATCCCCAGGGTCTCCAGATCCATGCTTTGTTGAGTGAAGGAATGAATGCATGAACATTATAAAGCATGCCTATACACAAAACATAAATTTTTGAAACAATGAGATGATGAAATGAGCAGTATTTTAAAATGTTTTTCTAATTGTGAGGGCTACATACTCTCATTAGCTAATATCTCACAGCACAATATCCCCTTAGGGATAGGTTGTTATCAACTATAGGGATGTAAATCTTTTTGATAATTTCAATTGGTTTTGGCCAAACAATTGGATTTCATTTCAGATCTTATTAGATAACCATTGTTTTCATCTCCTAAGGTGGCTGGTCAAAAGCCTGTGTGAGGAGAGGACATGACAGAATGGCCCTGTTCTTTTCTTCTACTGGCATCATCATTGTTAACATTAATCTTGGTTTCTTTGCAGAAATCTTCTTCAGCCACTTGTCCCTTTTGTGAAGGCTGATTTCACTAAAACAAGATAAGATCATCTGTACATCCAATTAACAGGACACATGCACATGTCCTCAAAAGGCACTGAAAACAAACCAAAAAATGAGTAAGAGAGAAACTGTCCACCCCTCCTCGTGGTGACCTCCACTCTTCCCCTAAGGATGCCTTCTAGAGTTTATGGTACATACAGCCTTTATGACATAGGACAGAATGAAAGAATCAGTGGCAGCCTGTAGATTTAAAAATTGTTAAACTCTCATTTATTTCCCAAGTTTTAGATAAAAAATAGATTTACTTATGGACTCTCAATTCCATTCTGTTAAACGACATGTCTCTCTTTGTGCCAGTGCCACACTGGTTTTTTGTTTTGTTTTTTTTTTAACTTTTATTGGGGTATAGTTGATTTACGATGTTGTGTTAGTTTCAGGTGTACAGCAAAGTGAACCTGTTATACATATACATATATTAACCACACTGTCTTGATTCCCATTGCTTTGAAGTAAGTTTTGAAATCTGAAAGCACGAGTCTTCCTCCTTCCCTCTTCTTTTTCAAGATTGTTTTGACAATTTGAGGTCTCTTGCAATTCCTTGTGAATTTTAAAATCAGCTTGTCAATTTCTGTAACGAACTCAGCCGGATTCTAATAGGGATTACAATGAATCTGTAGGTCAGTTTGGGGAGTGGAGATATTTTAACAATGTTAAATCTTCCAATCTATGAACAGGGGATCTTTTCCCAATTATGTACATTTTCTGTAATTTCTTTCAACAATGTTTATAATTTTCATAGGACGCATCTTTCACTTATTTTATTAATTTATCACATTTATTTATTTTAACCCCTTTTATTATTAATTTTATTACTTGATTATTCCACTTAATTTATTCCTAAGTGTTTTATTCTTTTAGTTGCTATTATAAATTGAATTGTTTTCTTAATTTCATTTTCAGGTTGTTCACTCTAGGTGCATCAATACAATTGATTTTGGCATATTGATCTTGTATCCTGCAACCCTGCTGATTTTCAACATGGATACCAAGACTATCCAATGGGGAATAATAGTATTTTCAATAAATGGTGCTGGGACAACTGGATAGCCACATGCAAAAGAATTAAATTGGATCCCTACCTCATACCACATAAAAAATTATCTCAAGATGGATCAAAGACCAAAATGTAAGTGCTAAAACATAAAACTCACAGAAGAAACCATAAGGGAAGTTCTTCACGACCTTAGACTTGGCAAAGGATTCTTAGGTATGATACCAGAATCACGAGCAGTGAAAGAGAAAAATAAACTGAACTTCAACAGAACTAAAAACTTTTGTCCTTCTATGAACATCATCAAGCAAGTGAAAAGACAACCCACAGAATAGGAAAAAAAGATTGCAAATTATATATCTGACAAGGGATTGTATCTAGGATGTATAAAGACCTCTTACAAAGACAAGTAACCCAATTTAAGAAGTGGCCGAAGGAGATGAATAGACACTTCTCCAAAAAAGATATACAAATGGCCAATAAGTCCATGAAAAGCTTCAGGATACCATCAGTCATCAAGGAAATGCAAATCAAAACTGCAGTGAGATACCACTTCACACCCTCTAGGAGACTATAATCAAAAATTCACTCAAATATTGGTGACGATGTGGGAAAATTGTAACCTTCGTACACTGCTGGTAGGAATGTAAAATGGTGCAGCAGCTTTGAAAAATCGTCTGGCAGTTCCTCAAATAATTAAACACAGAGTTACTGTTTGACTCAGCAATTCCACTCCTAGGTATATATCCAAGAGAAATGAAAACATATGTCCATACAGAAACTTGTACATGAATATTTACAGAAGCATTATTTATAATGGCCAAAATGTGGAAACAACCCAAATGTCTCTCAACTGATGAATGCATAAACAAAATGTGTTATAGCCATACGAGGGAATATTTTTGGTCAAGTAAAACAATGAAATACTGATACATGCTACACCATGCATGAACCTTGAAGACATTATGCTAAGTGAAAGAAACCAATCACAAAAGACCACATAATTACATGAGTCCATTCATATGAACCGCCCAGAACGGGGAAATCTATAGAAACAGAAAGTAGATTTGTGGTTGCCTAGGGCTGGAGGAGGTTGAGGGTAGAGGGGGTGACAGCTAAGGCACACAGGGTGCCTTTTGGAGATGGCAAAAATGCCCTAAGATCAATGGACTATGATAAAGGTTTCACATACTCCTGAATATGTTACAAGCCATTGAATTGTATACTTTAAATGCATGGATTGTATAGCATGTGAATTATATCTCAATAAAGCTGTTAATTTTTTTTTTTTTTAATTTTCTTTCCTGCTGGCTTGAATACAAACATAATGGCTGGAGTCGGAACAGTTTTCCTGAACCATTAGGTAGAACCATGATAGTGGAACAAGAAGACAGAAGGACCCTAGATCCCCGTCACCATGGGACATCACACAAGCTCCAGACTGCTTACCTCCACACTTCTATTACATGATAGAGAGATAATCTTTTACCTTGTTGTTGTTGTCATTTTTTTTTAAAAATAGGAGCTATAGAAGTTCTGATGTTGTCTTCTCACCTTCTTATGAATAATCTTGTTCTCCTCCTCAGAAGACCATTGGAGAACAAGAGAAAAATGGAGGCAGAGCCTAAACAACCATGGCAAGTATTATGCCATTCCCCAAATATGCCTGACCCTTTACATTTCAAGTAAAGGGTAGGATTGTGCTTCCTGCTTCCTTGTGGTTGGGTGGGACAATGTGACTAGTCCTGGCCAAAAACTTTCCAGTGGAAGTCACATATGTCCCTTCTGGGCTAAGCATTTAATGGCTGGCAAGAAACCCTCCAAAGCTCACTTTTCTTCTTTCCCACAGTGACAAGCACTGTTCTGAATAGAGCCTGATCCATTGGCCTGGATCCTGGAGGGAGGATGCAACAGAGCAGAGCCCCAGACAATAGGCAATAGATACGGTGGGTCAGGGAGAAATAAACATCTGTTGTCTTAAGACACTGAAACTTTGGAATCTTTTGTTACCGCAGCAGAACCTAGCTTATACTGACTGCTGCAACTCCCTGCAGCAAGATTAAATTTCTTCCAAGTTTTGTGTTTTAACTTTAAAATTTTTGTACTCCATATCAAATCAGTGGTTATGTTGACATCAAAATAACATTTCCCCTCAAACTGCCGAGTTCAATTAAGGCTTCACAAAGACTTTGCTTGTTTATCCTGTGCTTTCCAGATCCTCCAAGACCATCCCGGCTGAATGCATACCCAGTTTAAGAAGCTGTTATTTTTTAAATCCTGGGGCCAAACCTTGGACACGGCAACCTAGACGATGCAATGCCAGGACTTTGAAGGATCATTCAAATGTATTTGAAAATATTTTTAATCAGCACTGTTTGATAAGCATGTGGAAGATCCTCAGTCTCGCCAGGTATGCTATGTTATGAATGATGACAATGAAGTTGATGAGAACAATGAAAGGTGTGCATGGCTTTTGCAATCGGGTTTGAATTTAAGCCCTCCTTTGTCAGGATTTGGACTTTTTGGAACTTTAGCTTCCTCATCTGCAAAACTGAATAATAGTTGCACTCATTTCAGAAGGTTAACATAGGATCGAAGGAGATAATGAGTTAATGAAGCACTTCGCATAGAGCCTGGAACAGAGTAAACTGCAAAGCATGCTAGTTACTATTCTTAATAATATGAGGCTGGCAAATATTAAATGGTAATAAACTTAGTGGTGGTCAAAGGATGGGTAAACAGGCGCCCTCATACCCAGCCAGTGGGAATATACCTTGGCTCATTCTTTCTGGAAGACACGTTAAAAATGGACACACCCTTATGACCCATTCTAATCCCATTAGAAATCCTAAGGAAATAAATGGACAAACATGCAAAATTCAGTGTACAAACAACATAAATGTTCAAGAATAGTAGATGGGTTCAATGGATTCTGCTAAATTCTACTGAGAGCATATCAGAAATTTTCAGAAATTTTGACTGGAATTCACATAAGAGATACATGTTATATTACAACCCAATATATACCTATATGTTTAATACACAGAGTGTTTATAAAAATACTGATCTTCACTAATGCAATACACACTAATATTTTTCTCTTCTGTGCAATGATATTCTTTTCTGTTTCATTTTTTTTTTTAATATAAAATTATCTATTTATTTATTTTGGCTGCGTTGGGTCTTCATTGCCGCACACAGGCTTTCTTGCCACAGGTTGTGGCAAGCAGGGGCTACTCTTCATTGAGGTTCACGGGCTTCTCATTGCAGTGGCTTCTCTTGTTGCGGAGCATGGGCTTTAGGCGCGTGGGCTTCAGTAGTCGTGGTGCGTGGGCTTCAGTAGTCGTGGTGCGTGGGCTCAGTAGTTGTAGCGCACAGGCTTAGCTGCTCCGCGGCATGTGGGATCTTCCCGGACCAGGGATCGAACCCGTGTCCCCTGCACTGGCAGGTAGATGCTTAACCACTGCACCATCAGGGAAGTCCCTGTTTCATTTATTTTTAAATATTGATTTTGACTCACCAAGTTGATTTTTGAACACATTGATGTGTCTTAAGCTGCAATTTGAAAAAACTGCCCTGTGTAGTTTTTACAAAAGGTGATTTAGAATTTCAGTCATTGACAAGATAAGGTGTCCAAAGTACAGTGCTGAGTAAAAAGTAGGTCACAAAATAGGATGAATAATGTCCCATTTGGGTTAAATGTGTGTGCGTGCACGTTTCATCCAAATAGGAAAACAGTCTGGAATAACATACAACAAAACAAACGACAGTGGTCATCACAAGGGTGAGAGTGTGGATTTGTGGATAATTTAATTTTCTTTTCGTTTGTCTCTGTTTTCCAACTTTTTCTGTAATAGGCATGTATTACTTGTATACTTTAAAATGAATTCATTCCACAGGAAGAGCAAGATTCTTCTCTGAAATGAATAAATGTGATTGTTTGAAGTCATAGCAAGAACCTGAGAACCGCACTCAGTTAAGAAAGCTCAACCACGGGGTGGGCTCGGGCCACAGTCACTCAGCAGCCAATCTAAGAACTGGAATCAGAGTCTCCTGCGGCCTGTGACACACCTGGCAGTCTTTCCTTCCTTCCTTCCTCCCTCCCTCCCTTCCTCCCTCTCTTCCTTCTTTCCTTCTTTCTTTCATTCCTCCCTTCTTTCCTCCCCCCCTCACTTTCATCAGTCTTAATTTTCACATCAGAGAGATACAGTGAAGTGAAGTAGCTTCAAGCACCAGCTTCTGAGGCTGGCATTCCTAAGTTTTAAACCCACGTCTCCTTAATAGTTGTGTGCAAGGTGATTAACCTGTTTGCTCGTTAGAAAATGGAGAGGTTATCTCCCACATGGCGAGCGTCATTGAGATGACCGTACAGCACCCTCCCCATAGCCTGTGCAGAGAGTAGGTCTCAACCAAGTGATGCCCGTTACAGTAATAATGCCACCTAGATACAGGGTTGCTGGCAGGTTTCTGTAAGGGAACCCTGGTCAAGTGTTTAGAACAGAGCCTGGCACATAGTAAGCCCACACAGTAAATGTTGGTATTATTACTACTGACATATTATTATTGGAAAAAAATTCCCAAATTGCATGGCTAATATAGAGGTCATTCCTGAGTGAGTTTACTATTCTTCCCAGCTATAGAACGAGCCTTATACCTCACACCTAGGTAAAGGCAAAATCTGTCGATACCGTAATTGGTGCCTGCTGTTTTCCATGAGCCTACACCATGAACCCAGACCTGGGTCCTAGGTTGCTGTTTACTTCCTTTCTTCACTGCCTCCTGCCTCCTTCTGCCTTTGACATCCCAGCCAAAGTCAGTAGGGAGATGATAGCCTTGAAAATTAGCCTTCCTGGGCACACATTGCCCGCTGCCGTTTGATGTGCGGGCCTTGGGAAATGGTCCCAAATCCAGTGAACGCGGCCCTCTCCTGGCGGCAGGTGGTCTCCTTGACCACATCCATCGAGGCTGTGAGATGATGGGGCGGCAACGCCTTCGGGGGAGGGGGGCTGGGGGTCAGCTGGGGTTGGCAAGCTGATGTGGTCAGCAAGGCGAGCCCCTGCCTTTCCGGAATGACAGAGTCTTCTCTCCAGTTTGAAAACATGTCAGAATAATCCTGCCCATCGCGACGCCTGTGGTTTCTGACCGCACATGAAAGATGGTCAGAGGTATTTAAAACCAGGCTTTCTGCCCCCACTCCTTAAAGGCTCCATTCACCCACCCAACAGAAAACCATGTGTGTCTTAATTTCATATGTTACCTTAATGGGTTTCTATTACTGACATAAATTAAAACAAGCACAAGAACACTAATAGCCATTCCTGTTTCTAGCTGCCTGTGCCTGCCTGCGTGCCTGGCCTTGTACATGAGTTAGCTCATCTGACCCTCTTCAGTAACCTCTAAGGTGGTTACTGCTACTATCCCCATAAACAGAGGGTCTGGGTACCTGGTTCAAGGTCACATGGCTAGCATTTGACAGAGCTAGGATCTGAACCCAGGTCCATGTAAGTCCAGAGCCCCAGGTGTTCTGACAGGCATAAACATCCTTGGCTTAGAAAGACGGGGACTGAGGGTGCGAAACCGGGGCTCAGAGACCCCCTCCCCATAACTGTTCAGACCGAGGATCCAGCCTCAGGTTTGATGCCCTAACCTCTAAAGCTAAGGGGGGCGGGGCCATCCATGAGGGAGGGGTGGGGGAGGGGAAGAGCATCCCCACGCCCTGGCGCTCCCACCCCTCTCCAAGCCCCCCTCTGTACGCCAACAACAGCCAATCAATACTGGCTTACGTTTTATGAGACAAGGAGTTAACTTGTTCAATTACGGGGGAGACAGCTCTATTCTTTCGTAACAAGTAATCTGAGTAGGGAAATCGATCCTAAGAGGCCCCATGCACGCTGGCTAATTTTATATTATCCTTAGCCAATGGGCGAGCACAGAGTAATGGAGTTGTTGTTACAGTTTATTGCGGGAGGGGGGATCAAGAGCGGGACAATCCGAGCTCAGCGTCACAGCTGTGGCAGTCAGGGGAGGTCGTGGGGGACTCGGGATGGGGGAGCACCGCTTCCTTTTTTGTGTTCCCGGCCCAGACACTGCTGCTTTTCGCCGCAACCCCTAAGAAAGACATCCTTCTCGGGATGGAAAACCGGAGACTCCCCACTCCCCAAGCCCCCCCGACAGCCAGACTCCAGAGAAAGGCCACCATAGACACCCCAGGTTGATGGAAAACGGAAGGCAAAACCCCCATCATCACAAGGCCTGGCTTGTGACCATCACGTTTTCCCTGCTGTCTTGCAGGTGGCTTTTGGACGGAACCCAGGTTTGGCCTGGCAGTGAATCCTCCTTGGCATCTTGATGGCCCCAAACATTAAATCCTGGTTTTCATCCTAAAAGCACAGCTGACAGATAGACAGGCTGCTTCTGTCCTCTGTGTGCTCAGCAACCAAGAGATGTTGCCCCAGCTCCCCTGGTTCCCTGGGGTGAGGGCGGGTAGGGGTGGGATTTAACCTCCCCAGGGCAGTGACTTCAGTTCCAGGCTTACATCTGACATTTGGGTTGTTCCAATTTCCTCCCCTGCAACAGAAGCGGCTAGTACCAATTCAGCATTCCATAAGCCCCGTCTTGTGTGCACCTCCGCAAGCATTTCAGAAGCTGTGCTTACCATGTGCACAGCAGGCACGGTAGCAGCCTCTTTATCTACATCATCAGGTGTACCTTCAGACTGTTGAACTTATCTATAACCTTATTTAACACCCATTATACGTGAACCTATTTTATATGCATTGTCTTATCAACCCTGGCATTAACCCAATATACAGATCAGTAAACTGAGGCTCAGAGAGGCAAAGCAATGTGCTTGGGACACATAAGTGGTTAAGGTCAGAGCCAAGATTTGAACTTGGTCTCTCTGATATGCCTCCAGCACTGAAAAACGCTCTACATAGCACTCTAGGAAGGAGGAACACAGACATACTTAAATGTCTGTGTCTTCTCATAGGATCAGTCCAGTGCCTGGAATACTCATATATAATGGGATGATTTTTTAAAATCTTAAATCAACATATTTTTATACGCTGCCCCACCATTAAACATGCTCCCCTGAAGTCACCACACCATTATGGCCCCACAGGAGTGGGGAGGACCCAATGCTGCCTCTGGGAGGGGACAGATATGAGGTAGGAGGACACACAGGAAGGGGAGTAAGGGCAGCCCTTCTCGCCCTGGGCAAGGTGAGCAGCAGAAGGACAGAGGTCAGGATACCAATGGTCACACATACTGAGGGCTATCTGCGCACGAGACACTTTATAGATATCATAAATGTATATAAATGTATGCATATGTATTGATTAATATATGTTAAAGCTCTATGCACTTTATATGTATTAATTAATTTAATCCTTACAACAAACTTTGGGATAGTTATCATTGTTATCCCATTTTACAGATGAGGAGACTAAAGTGCTGGAAGGTTAAAGATCTTGCTGGATTAGAAGCCAGGCCCACTAGTTCCAAATGCTGTTATCCACAATGCTATTCTGAAAATGAAAAACAGTAGGATATGCCTGCATTCCTCCCTCTGGACCAAAATCCCAGAGGTGAGGGTATTGGGATGAGGAGAAAGGTGAAACTGGGAGGGCTGGTGCTCCAATTCCCCTTTGGAAATCAGAGATCACTAAACAGGGGTGGTCCTGTTCCAATGTGGAGTAATGTAGTAGAATTAAAATGCAGGCTTGATGTCGTTAGGTGAGGAGGCCTAAGTTAGATGCTGGGTCCCCTTATCTCCATTGGGCAGTGCAGGGATCAGAGTTTTCAGTGGGAGATGTGGACAACATACCTTGTTATGGACTGAGTTGTAGCCCCCAAAATTCATATGTTGAAGTCCTAACCCTCTGTACCTCAGAAAGTGACTGTATTTGGAGATAGGGTCTTTAAAGAGGTGATTAAATTAAAATGAGGTCATATGGTAAGCCCTAATCTAATATGACTGATGTCCTTATAAGAAGAGGAAATTTGGACACACACAGAGACACCAGGGATTCCCACACAGAGAGGAAGGCCATGTGGGGACAAAGGGAGAAGGTGGCCATCTGCAAGCCAAGGAGAGAGGCCTCAGAAGAAATCAACCCCGACAACGCTTTGCTTAGACTTCCAGCCTCCAGAACTGTGAAAAAATAAATCTCAGTTGCTTAAGTCACCCAGTCCCAAACACCCATGGTGTTTGTTATGCAGCCTGAGCTGACTAATACAGACCTAACAGTGAGGCTGCCAGGTAAGGAGCAAGGTGATCTCACTGGGGCGGCCTCCAAGTGAGCAACACAGGTGCAGGGCAAGATGGAGGGTGTGACTTGAGGTTCCACAGAGCAACACAGACAACATAGGGCTGGCTGGGTCAGCAAGGGTGGATCCCAGGCCCTGACCAAGGTCAGCAAACAGACCATGAGAACAGCTGCAGAACCCAACAGGGCAGCCAATCACCAGATGTGGGGAAAGGGGCAGAGCCAAGGTCCTAAGGCCCTGAGGTGATCTGCTCTCACTCTTCAGAAGAGCCCCATGGACACGGAGGGAGGGGAAAGGTGGGGTTCCCGAGTGGGATGGGGGTGGGTTCTCAAAAGGAAGACAAGTGTTCCCCACAAGAACCAAACATAATACTTTAAATAATACCCCACAGGGAACAATTAACATTTTTGTCCTAGACTAGAGATCGGCAAACTGTGGCCCTCGGGCCTATCTGTTTTTGTAAATAAAGTTTTATTGGACCACAGGCATGTCGGTTTGTTTACACATTGCCTATGGCTGCTTTCATGCTACGACAGAAGTATTGAGTGGGTATGATAGCAACTGAGAACGTATGGCACAAAGGCCTGAAATATTTACTATCTGGTCCTTTACAGAAAATGTCTGCCAACCCCGGACCTAGAAACAATATTTCTGTAACAACAGTGGCTGGATTTTTCTAGGACAGCTGGCAGATGGTGTGAAAGATTTCATCCGTTCAATCATTCGCTTATTCAGTCAGTCAACAAACATTTCTCAAGGGACAGCCATGTGCCAAGACCTGTGCTCAGTACTTATGATTTGAGAATGAGCAGAGTCTCGGTTCCCTCACCAAGGTACTTACAGCCTCGTCGGGGCACAGATGTTAAACAAATCATCACGCAAACATGCCGCACTAAACTCAGCTGCATTCTGTACTGGAGAATTCAAAAAGTTATTAAACTGTACCTCCTGGTTCCCCCAGAAGCAGACCCTGAGATAAAGGTTCAAACGGAAGTTATTTAAGAGATGGTCCCAGGAAGTACCAGCAGGAGAGTGGGAAGTGAGGCAGGGAAGGGAGGGACCCCACCAAGAGTGTGTAATCCAGCAAGTGACCCTGAGGTCCTCTAGGGACCCTCAGAGTTATCCCACCCCAGGGGGATGGGGCTGAGGGATCAGCTCCCCATGTGTCATTGGTGGAGGGCTGCTCCCTGGAGCATTGTGTCACCTGCCCTTCTCGCTTGCCCTCATCTGGCGGACTTGAAATCACAGTGATGCTTAAGCAGCCTGCCGCGTGCAGAGGGGATGAAGGTGTCTGGGTTGAGGGGGACATTGGGACTGCTCTGAGGTTGAAGGGGGCCTTGGGGAAGAGTATTCCCGCAGAGGGAGCCTGTGCCCCTCCCCAGGCACAACAAGCCCCTCCTTCCTTGGGGTTCCAGCACCCCCTGCTTTAACTGCAGTACCTGCAGTTAAAGGTGAGTTCTGTTGTCTGCTTGGAGAGGATGGACCAATGCCACATCCATTATCCTGTCCCCAGAGCCAGCTCTGTGCCCAGAACACAGTAGGACCACAGTGAATAAAAGACAAGCTTCCTCCCAGCATTAATGGGATACCAAGGGATCAGGAAAATCCTCCTCTTGTCCAGTACTTTCTGCTGACAACTCCCCAGGGTGTCAGGGTTATATACTGTGAAAGCCTTGCCCACATTTAGGGAAGAGAGGAGGGAGGAGTTGAGCCTCAGGAAGGTCATAGGTACAGGGGACATGACCTAAGTATTAGCTTTTGTCTGATCACTGGAGTTGCTTTGTGTGTTAGGGCAGTAGTTCTCAAAGTGAGGTCAGGGAACCCCTGGGGGTTCCTGAAACCCAGCCAATGTTTTCATATAATACTAAAACATTACTTGCCTTTTTAAATTGTCATTTTCTTATAAGTATACAGGGAAGTTTCCCACAGGCTACACGATGTTGGGATGCTACAACAGATTGATGCAGAAGAAAATGAGAATCAGTTAACCCAGACAGTTAAGAGATGTGCAAAAATGTAAAATAATGTCACTCGCTAAATTAGCTTATCTATGTAAGTATACGGTGGGTTCATTATTGTTATTTTTAAATAATAATTAAATATTTCTCATTTTTAATTTCTAACATGCTAAATATCAATAAATACTACCTAAACAAAAGATCTTTGGGCTCCTCAATAACAATAATTTTTTCAAGCACCAAGGGGTCCTGAGACCAAAAAGTTTGAGAACAGCCGTGTTCAGGAATTCTGCACCTTATGCACGCTCATGGGGCAGAGCCCACATCACGATGTAGAAGCTGGACATTCGCTTTCCTAGCTTCCCTTGTGGCTAGGATGTGACCATATGATTTAGGACTAGCCAAACAGAGATGTATCCTTGGAGGGGGTGCTCATGATGCCAAGTAGGGCACAGAGTAAAGAGGTCTTCCGGTAGTGGAAGCCGCATCCTGATCAAAGGTCAGCAGAGGCCATGGGGCTGCAATGGTGACCAGGACTGAGGCTGTGGCATGATTCAGCTCTGTCCTGGCTGCCACCTGGCCTCCCTGCTCTGAGCCATCAACCCAGCCTGTTTCTCCGGGCTGCCTGGCAATGCTGTGTAAGCTTGGGCAACTTGCTTGTGCTCTCTGTGCCTCAGTGGACATAATCAAGATCAGATAATAAAGATCATTTTTGTAAGGACTGTAAAGATTAAATGTCAGGTGCGCAGTGCCCGGCACATGATAACAACCCAGTATGTGTTGGTTGCTATTCAGATGATGATGATGAAGATGACTGTTATCACTGTGATGATTTGCTGCCACTAGCTTTGCTGCTCATTGTAGAGTCATTTGATGACGATCTCTGGGGGCCCTGAGGCCCCATCCCTGACCTTGGTGCTCAGTGCAAAGGTGTACATGGCCCTAGTCACGAATATCCTTCCAATTATTCCTCTACTCCTTAAATAAGGTAGAGTTAGTTTCTGTTGATGCAACTGAGAGAACCGAGATTGATCCAGTGAAAGATGTCAGGCTGTATGGCACCCACAGGTCCCCAGTGAAGAGACAGATTTGCCCATATATTACATATATTATATATTTACATAATGCTCTTCCTTATACTGACTCACTTTTTCTTTTCTGAATCGTAAGTACTTTTTTAATATTTTAAGTAAACTTTTAATTTTAAAAGTTTTAGATTTATAGGAAAATTTCAACTTTACAAATATTGCACAGATGGTACCGAGAGCTCCCGTATACCCTACGTTCAGTTCTCCTATTAACATCTTACATTAGTATGTACATTTGTTAAAACTAAAATGTAAACTTGTTAAAATTGTATGAACCAATATTATTACATTATTATTAACTAAAGACCATACATTCTAAAGATTTCCTTAGTTTTTACCTTTTGACTCACATTTTTACTTAAATGAATTTGCATTGAAAGGGCTTGATGTGCTAATTCCCATTTTCTTCCTTAACTCCCACTGAAGTCACACATGACTATTCAGTAAAAACTCTTTGGCTGGCACCCCCTAAAGTCCTTTCCTGGTACCACGAGGCCCCACAATCTGGGGAAATGTGCCCCCATGTTGCAGGATCCCTGAGTAGGGTGGCAGGCGGTGTAGCTGGGCAGCATGGTTTTTGTCCCTGAGTCCCAGTTTCCTCACCAGAAAAGCAAGGACACTGAGCATTTCCACAGTGATCGAGACAATTCAGTGAAATAGTAAATGCAGAGGGGCTGACCTGAATCCTGGTACCCAGTAGGGCCTAGGGATGAATTTCCCTCCTCACGGGCAACATGTTTCCGATCGACTACGGCTAAACCCTGTCTCTCTCAGCACAGTGCTAGCCTCGGTTCTCTGCCCCACGCTCTAAGACCCCAGACTCACTCGGGAAGGAAGAGGAAGATCTGAAGGGCAGGAAGAGGAGGAGCTGAGGAAACTGAGTGGGGGGAGGAGGAGAACAGGGGGAGGGAGGGAAAAGGAGAGGGGGGAGGAAGGAAGGGGAGGAGGGAGGGGAGAAGGAAGGAAGGGGGAGGGGAGGAGGAAGGAAGGGGAGGAGGGGGAGGGGAGGAGGAAGGAAGGGGGAGGGGAGGAGGAAGAAAGGGGAGGGGGAGGGGAGGAGGAAGAAAGGGGAGGGGGAGGGGAGGAGGAAGGAAGGGGGAGGGGAGGAGGAAGAAGAAGTGGGGAGGAGAGGAGGAGGAAGGAAGGGGAGAAGGAAGAAAGGGGAGGAGGGAAGGGCAGGGTAAAAGAGGTAAGTGAGAAGGAGGAGGAGGAGAGAGAGGAGGAGGGAGAGAAAGAAGAGCTGGCGGGGAGGAGGGGGAAGGAAGGAGGGGAGAGAGGAGAGCAGAAGGGAGGCAGGGAGGACTAGGTTGTCAGCCAACAGCCGTCCATCCGTGCTCTCAGCTCTACCCCGTCCCCTCTCCACCCAGCGTCTCCTCAGATCTTGGCTCCCTCTTCAGAAATGGCCCACAGTTCACATTGAATGACTTCATAAAAAACTGGAAAGTAGAAGAGGAAGAGTTAAATGTCCTCCTAAAAGGAGGAAGCTGCAGCTAATCCCAATTAGGAGGAAGTCCCAGGCTATTGAAACGCTACAATCCAGTTACATCAGGTAAAATGAATTACTCCGTTAATGCTGACTTATTATGAAGACACCTTCTTATTGCTCTCATTAATAATCTTTAGACATCATTTTAGCACATATTGGCTGCAATAACATTTCTATTAGCATCATGGTGGAGCAGGGCTGACAATTAAAATAAAAAATAAATCAACCCAAGGAGTGAACAAACGTAATTATAGTTCAGAAGGAGCTTTTATGTGTATTTGATTAGTCAATGGAACAGCGCCTTCCTTCTTGCCTTGAATGTGTGTTAGCCTCAATCCATCAGACTCCTGGGGTGGCAAGGAGAGGATAAGTGTGTGTGTGTGTGTGTGTGTGTGTGTGTGTGTGTGTGTGTGTGTGTGTGTGAGAGAGAGAGAGAGAGACAGAGAGACAGAGAAGATGGAGGAACTTATCTACCAGGGAAAGGTTCAAATCCCAGTCCCTGATTCTGTGTCCCCCTGTGTAAGTTCCCACCCCTCTCTGGGCCTCAGTTTCTCCATTCCTGAAATTGGAATTTTTCAAATCATCTGATTTCTGGAATACGTCTACTGTAGTCTAGAGTTCAACAAAACTTTCCTGCTTAAGAGAACTGAAGATTCCTAAATACTGAGAGCCAGGTGACAGGTCTAAGATAAGAAGAAAATTCGTTATTTCCAGAACAGCTGCTATAAGCCTGAAGCTTGGTTTTTTTCCCTAGAGCAGAAGTTCTTATCTGGGGTGGTTGTGATGATCACGACTAGGGGGTGGGGTGGAGGTGAGGGGGGCGGCAGTGCTCCTGGAATCTAGTGGGTAGAGACCAGGGGTGCTGCCAAACATTCTACAATGCACGGGACAGCCCCCTACAGCAAAGAGTTATCCGACCCCAAGTGTCAATAATCCCGAGGGTGAGAGACCCTGTTCTAGACCCCTTCTCAGACTGCACAACTGGAATCGGGTTTACAGGGCAGCTGTAACCGATATCAGATCTCTTTGTCCTCCCTGGTGAGATGATCTTCTTCACCAAATACAAAATGAAAATTCAGCAGAGGATTAAAGTTTAACTTGAATAGAGTAACAAATTCTCAAGTAATTATATATAGACACACACATTAACCTGTGCCCCTCAGTGCCCTTAGCTCCGCCTCCTACTCAGACCTTGGCTCCCTTTCCAGAAATACACATACATATATAATACTATATATGACATATACATACATACGTATGCACACATATGTAATGCCTCATATATTTACACATACACATATATAATACCATATATAAATATATATATCCACACATATGTGTGTGTGTGTATAAATACTGGTAACCTAATGACTTTCTAAGGTAGTGTGAAAGAAGGGCCAAAGCACTCTGACTAAAATAATTTCAGATCAATTAAAAACGTGCAGCTGGGCTTCCCTGGTGGCGCAGTGGTTGAGAGTCTGCCTGCTAATGCAGGGGACACGGGTTCGAGCCCTGGTCTGGGAAGATCCCACATGCCACGGAGCAGCTGGGCCCGTGAGCCACAATTACTGAGCCTGCGCGTCTGGAGCCGGTGCCCCGCAACGGGAGGGGCCGCGATAGTGAAAGGCCCGCGCACCGCGATGAAGAGTGGCCCCCGCTTGCCGCAACTAGAGAAAGCCCTCGCACGAACCGAAGACCCAACACAGCCAAAAATAATAAATAAATAAATAAAGTAGCTATAAAAAAAAATTAAAAAATAAAAATAAAAAAAGGAAAACTCTTTAAAAAAAAACCAAAAAACAAAAAATGTGCAGCTGGAAGGTCCTTGGGTAAATTGCCAACCTGGGATTTTGCCTGTGTCTTCTGGAGCCCTGGATTTGAGAGAAGCCCTTCAAGATTACCTAAACATTTCACTTAAAATTCTTTTTAAAGCATAGTTGTAGATATTTTTAAGACTGTAAGTTTTAGAAATCCCTACAACTCTCCAGATGTTGGACAGCAAATTTAATATACCCAGGACCACCAAATCATTAACTTGTGCTGCCAGGCAAAATCACTTCGGGACAGACCCTGAAGTTAAGCTTCTCTTTCCAGCTCTGTACAATTGAAGAGCACCCAGAATTTGCAAACTGAACTATTAATAACTACTTTATCTAAGGGAATCTGGATATTCTTGAGACTCAAAATTATTCAGGACAAAACTAGACGTGGGATTACAATAAAACTTATTTTCATCCACCATCTATGATTTCAAATGGGGAAAGGAATCCATCAAAAGAAACTTATTATACTAGTTGACTGATTTTTAAAAATTAAGTGGTGCATTTTAACTTTGTATTAAGTTTTGATTGTTACATAGCACTTACCATAATCATAACGGTTTAAATTATCATGTTTATTATCTCACAATTTCCATGGCTCCAAAGTCTGGATACAGCATAGCTGGGTTCTATGCTCAGGGTCTTACAAGGTTGAAATCAAGGTGTTGGCCCCAGCTTGGTCTGGGGTCTTCTTCCACACTGGTCCAGGTTGTTCGCAGAATTCAGTTCCTTGCAGTCATAGGAGTGAAGTCTCTGTTTTCTTGTTGGCTGTCAGCCAAGGGTTTCTTTCAGGAGATCTTAGGTTGTCCAAAAAGAAAATGTCCAAAAGGGGGTGAGGAAGTCCCCAGCCTCTGGTGGGTGAGTTCTCCCTTCTTCCTTCCCATAATTCAGCCTTTAAAAACAACAGAATCTTGTTTTTAAATTCTAAATTTTTTCAATTTAAATGCTCAGATTGTAGTCTTTTATTTTTCCACAATATTTTGCCTGATTTTCCCAAGTTAATCCCACTCAGCCACATACTATTTATGTGAACTTTTTTAAACCTCTCTGGATTAATGACCCATTGCTACATAACAAATTATCCCCAAACTTAGCAGTTGAAGACCACAAACATGGGTTATCTCACCCCGTTTCTGAGAGTCAGGAATCCAGCAGTGGCTTAGCTGGGTGGTTCTAGCTCAGACTCTCTTCTGAGGCTGTTCGCTGGGGCTGCAGTCATCTGAAAGCTTGACTGGGCCTGGGGTACATGCTTCTAAGCTCATTCCATTGGTTGTGGGCAAGAGACCTCACTCAGTTCCTTGCCAGGTGAGCCTCCCTGTAAGATAGGACTACTTGTGATGTGGCAGATGGCTTCTTCAAAGCAAGAGGTCCAGAGAGAGAGCAAGTGATATGTGAGATATGGAGGGTGTCAGCAAGCAATCAAGACAAAAGCCACAGTGTCTTTTATAACATAATCTCAGTAGTGACATACCATCACCTCTGCTGTCATCTATTGGTCATATAGATCAAGCCTGTTACAGTGCGGGAGGGAACTAAACAGCGGTGTGACAGGCAGGAGACAGGGAGCATTTGGGGCCATCTTGGAGGCTGGCTGCCATATTCTCTGTGCCTCACTGCTCAGCTATGAAATGGACTTAGTGGTGATCCAGTAAGTTAATATATTAAAGCAGTTAGAATAGTTTCTGGCATATAATAAGCACTGAATAAACATTAGTTATTGTTATTATTAATCTGTTCAGTTGGTAAGTTGCAGAGTACAGGCCCTACAAGCTTGTAAAGAGCCTATGAAAATAAGTTTAGACAAAAATTAAAATTGTATGCACCAAAATGTGAAAAGAAAACTGCAGAGTCATAATTAATATATGTTAGACTTCTACTTCTAGTTATGAGTTTGTAGCAGATCACTCTTCCATAAGAATAACTTTAAAAACTGGATAAATATTTTTTAAAGTTCTGTTTGAAAGATTCAGAGAAACACCAAGCACCCAAGACCTGAGGAACCATGATCTAAAGAGAAAAGAAACCCACTGAGGCAAAGATCTACCACATTTACATTCTCTACCTCTTTTCCCCTGAAGGCATCAGCTAGTACTCAAGTGGCAGGGATGGAGAGGCTGAGATGCAACCTCAAGTCATCTCAGTACCTTATTGGACCAAGGTGATCTGCTTCTACTCTAATTGGTTGCCAGAAGCTAAACTTTCTAAAGAAGAAAACAGCAGTCAATGCCTCTACAATTTTTAATACACAATATCTGATAATTCGTTAAAAAATAACCAGACATACAGGAGGCTGGACCAAAAGAATAAGAAAAACAATAGAACAGATTCACAGGTAATCCAGATATTGGAGTTATCAGATATGGACTTTAAAATGACTTTGATTCCTATGTTAAAGAAAATAGAATTAGAAATGGAGAATTTGACCAAAGAACTAGAATCTGTATTTAATAAATCATATAGGAACTCTACAGGTGGAAAATACAATAACAAAAATTAAGAACTTATTAAATGGATTTAACAGAAGATTAGATACTGCTAAAAAGAGGATTGATGTTCTGGAAAATATGTGGGTAGAAAATATCCAGTCTGAAAAGATCCAGAAAGGGAGACTAATAGAGAATAGAGAGAAAACAATATTTGGAAAGATAATGGCAGAGAATCTGGCAAGACTGCAGAAGACATCAAGAGATACATTCAAGATGTGCTGTGAACTACAAACAGATTAAATACAAAGAAAAACACGTATCATAAAATAACTGTTGAAGACCAAAGATGAAGGGAAAAATCTTAAAAACATCTGGGTGATAAACACACACACACACAAACACACACTGTGTCACCCAGTCAACTGCATCTCAACCAAACCCTTAGATAGTTATATTTAATTTATATTAAATGGAAAATGAGTATGCCTTTTAATGCGTGTGATATTATGTGGCAAGGGCACCACCAACTAGTACGAAGCCTACACCCTGCCAAGATTCAAATCCAGGTGAGTAGACCCTGAGTCCAGTGCTCTCTCTGGTATTCTGTGTTGCCTTCTGTTGGTCACCTTGCCTCTCTCTTCCCCATCTCCTCACCTATAAATTGTCTACCCCACAAGACTGTCATGAAGATTAAGTAAGACACTACATATAAAAATGCTGTGTACACTGTAATTCATGCTTTAAAGGTAAGGTTCTCCTTCTCCAGGAAGCCCTTCCTGATACAGCACCTCTGAAACCACTCTTAGGGTTTAGGACTCCTCCACGGCGCTCCCACCTTACCTGTTCTTACTGCCCCTGTCCCTGCCACTCTGTACTGAAATCGTCTTTACTGCACTACCTTCCCCACTAACAGAGAGGCCCAGGTGACAGGTAGAGCCTTCAGGCTATATTCACAGTATCTAAAACATAATTAATTCTCAAAGTAAATATGGGCTGACCTAGTTATAGTGTGGTGACCCTGAATATTTTATAATTATCTAACATTTTGGGGTGGTTAGTATGTGCCAGGCACTACACTAAGAGTATGCCAACATTTTCCCGTATAATTTCATAGCAGCCTAAGGAAGATATTACTGTGATTATGATACCTATTTTATGGATAGAGGAACTGAGGCTTAGAGAAGAAAGACATCCAGAGTCAGCTGGCCAGGAAGTGAAAGAGCCGGGATTAAAGTCCGTGACATTTTGGACAACACTCTTCTTCCACCTGTCATGGGCCAGTCCCCATGACCTTCCAGAAAAAGTAGATGTTGTTACATCTTCACCTGGAGATGGGTCCCGAAAGCTGCTGAGGGCTATGCACAGCTAGGGTACCCCAGAGAGGGACTGACTAGGACACCCCCAGCAGCCAGCCACTCTGACTACAGAACTGCAAAGGAACTCAGAGCCCGAGGCACTTGGAATGAATTCCCCTTATACCATCCTAAGAAAGAGAAATCAAAAGGCTGTCTCTTGTTCCAAAGCTTGAGGTTAAAGTAAAAAACTCCCCAGCCACAGGTAGTTAAGTGATTATAAACTGTAAAAGTAAATCAGCCTGATATAATTGCTCCAAGGAAAAAGATGACCAACATATTTAAAACGTCCACGGTGCCCCCTTTCCCATCTCCATTTGGCATCCTCTAATTACCTTCACATTTCATTTCCATCAGCAAGATGACCTGGATTTCCTTCGAGAAGTGCCAGGGAGGGGCCTGGCTGAGGAGCAGGGCCCCTGGTGATAAATCAGGTTCACCATTAGGAGTGAAGTGCTCATCTCGGCAGCGCTAAATGCAGGATTTATAAAGATGTCTCCACCATCCAGCCCAATTGTGGACACCATAATAAATTCATGAGCGGGTGCCAGGGTAGCGCACTTCATTATGTGCGAGGCTCCTGGCCATTAATCTAGCTGGTTGGCGGGCAGGATTCCTGAGGAAGGGAGACAAATTTATGTGGCCCAAACTTACTCATTCCATTATGGATTTAATCGGCCCAGGCTCCAGGCTGCACAGAGGTGAGGGGACCATTTTTTACACTTTGGATCAAGTGTTTATAACTCCCTGTTGTGTCTTATTTCTCTCCACAATAACACCCTAATTTTATCCTTCACACTGCTCTCTGGGAAAATCTTTAGAAAGACCTTCCTGGCTGCCACTTACTCCAGATAAAATATTTATACAATCAATTGACAGAGAGCATTTTCTCTAAAATGTTCTATTAACATGGAAATGCTCGTATGCAAAAAGGGGCCCAGGAGCCTTTCTGGAGACACTTAACCCTTTACTTCACCACACAGAAAGCTGGCAAAGGGCACAGAGGGTAGGAGAACATGGGTCACAAATTAAATGTGATGCCTTCATCCCCTTGTGTGTTGCACGCATGCATGAGGTGTGTGAATGTGTTTGTGCTTGTACACTCAGTCATTTCTCCTCTGAGGGGTTAAGAACTCCTTTGACCTCTCCTTGGAACTAAACTCCGGAAATTGTTTAGAAGCTGCCAGATCTACACCATATTCCCCTAGTACCTACTAACGTAAAAACTTTTCCATTTTCTAGTGCCTATAGCAAAGCCAGCAAATACTTGCCATATGGGCCACCTCTTCTTCTTGCACACTGGACAGCATATTTTTTCTAACTGAGCCAAGATGAGGCCTCAGAATCCTTCTTAACACAGGTAGATAATATCAATCAATCTTCATTGACAAACATAACAATAAATGCATCCCTAATACAGTGACTATGATGAGCTGGCACTGTACTTAGTGCTTTCCATGTAGTAACTCATTTAATCCCAACAGCAGCCCTACACGGCTGGTACTATTCTTATCCCCATGTTAAAGAGGAGAAAACCAGGGAACAGGGAGATAAATAAATAGGACCAGAAGCACACAACGAGTTAGTGGTGCATTCTTAGGCTATGCAAACTCCGGAATGCTGCATTCAAGGCCTTCTGTGATTCACAAGACTCTCCCCAGAAACACACCACTGATATTGCTAAACAGACTACATCTAAGGAGCTATCCAAAGAGATAGGTAGCACCCACATGGCCGAGTGTGCCAGCATCACCCTCACATCAACAAACCACAAACAAGTACACCAAGGCCTGGTCTTATGGCATTTGGGATCTTTTGACCTGAGACGTGCTTCTGACACCGAGGTGATAAGAGACCCTGGGCCGTTTGGTCAATTGCAAGATCCAACCAAAGCATCATCAACCCCTTCAAAAAACATGTATGTGACCTAGTCTGTGTCAGGCACTGTGCCAAGCCTGCACTTGCCAGGGATGGGGACACAAGAGTGAATAAAGCCAACCTTTTGTCTTTGAGCAACTGACCGTCTTTCAGAGAGACAGATGGCAACTAAATGATAACTAAAATAGAGAAGGTAATAAGCTCTATGAAACCTGGGTAAGCACTACGGGTGCACAAACAGGGATGAGAACATAGGAGGAAAGTTTAAAGAGGGAAGATGATGACATTTAAGTGGGCCTGGAAAGATAAGCAGGACTTTAACAAGTGTACTGTGTGATGGGCAAGAGAGAGAAGGGCATTCCAGGCAGAGGGAACAGCACAAGCAAAGGCATGGAGAAGTGATGTAGCATGATGTGCTCGGGAGTGGTGAACAGAAAGATGCACACAAGAGCATCTAAAACCTTCGCCTACGGTAAAGAGTTATGTATTATGGGACTTCCCTGTTGTCGCAGTGGTTAAGAATCCATCTGCCAATGCAGGGGACACAGGTTCTAGCCCTGGTCTGGGAAGATCCCACGTGCCGCGGAGCAACTGAGCCCATGCACCACAACTACTGAGCCCACGTGCCACAACTACAGAAGTCCGCATGCCTAGAGCCCTGCTCCGCAACAAGAGAAGCCACCGCGATGAGAAGCCCATGCACTGCAACAAAGAGTAGCCCCCGCTCACCGCAACTAGAGAAAGCCCACACACAGCAACGAAGACCCAACACAGCCAGAAATTAATTAATTAATTAATTAATTTTTTAAAAAAGAGTTATGTATTAGGAAAGAGAAAGGAGTGGAATTTGCCTGTAATCAGCTCTTCCCTTGAACTCCTATGCTTACTTCTCTGCCGAGGAAGTATGTTCATTTATTCATCAAGTGACTGTTTCTTCATCTGTTTTCCCAGTCCTAGAACTTCGTGTCTACCTGTTGAAATGAAGCTCCTAAGGGTGTGGGAGAAAGACATGGAGACAAGAAGAACTCTGCAGACATTAAGATCAGGAGAGAGGCTCAGACAGAAG
The DNA here is from genome assembly GCF_028021215.1 of Eschrichtius robustus. Lineage (NCBI taxonomy): Eukaryota > Metazoa > Chordata > Mammalia > Artiodactyla > Eschrichtiidae > Eschrichtius > Eschrichtius robustus. Next base: position 30,255,245 of record NC_090842.1, on the reverse strand, counting down.
GAGGAGAAGACAGCCCCATCTTGATTCACTGGAGCCTTAAGAGATGAAAGCCAGCTGGAGTTGTGACTTAGGGTAGGTCAGGCTAAAATTGGGCACATCAATGGGCCATTCAGCTTGGATTGGGAATGGGATTGGACCAGTAGGCTGGTGAACAGAGAACTGGACAGACATATTTAATGCGTCCTTATGTCTGGTGAGAACTTTCCTGAAAAACAGGGAGAGAAAAGCCTATGTTGTGGAGAGGGAAAGAGAATAAATAAATCCTGAAGATACAGAGGATGAGCCAGACTTTGAAAACACAACCTACAAGAAGGAGATAATAATTACAGAGCAATGTTTGATATGCTCAAGAGCAGCATGAGAGCCCGAAGAGGACGATAAGTTAAGACCAACAGAATGAGATACAAATAAAGATAAATGAGATCAAGAAGAACCATAAAGAAACTAAAAATGCAATTGCAGAATTAAATTCCAGATTTCATACGGAAAAAAAGAGCAGAGTTGATATGTGAATATCAAGTCATGGAATAGGCTAGAGATAAGCTGGAGAAACTCTCCAGAATGTAGAAGAAAAGAAATAGATGAAAATGATGCAAGGAAGGTGATAACTGTGGAGAAAACACATTTTTCTTTCCCAGGAAACTCCTCAGCCTCACACAAAAACAGATTCCTGGCAGATGCTTCCCTAAAGCTCGCCAGACTTGTGTGAACCCCTGTGGAGCCTGTGGTTCAAACTCAAGCTAGAGCTCTTTCTTGGAAATTGAATGGTAAAAACTTAATTTTTAAAAAAAAGAAAAAAAGTAAACTTTCCAAATCATAAAAGAAGAAGATAGGAAGAAGTTTAAAAAAAAAGACCTTTGGGGATTATAGCAGAAGATCAATGAATACACCATTTAAAATGGAAAACACAAAATAAAATGAAAGAAATGAGAATATGTATGCTAGTTCTGAAGATAAATTCACACACACACACACACACACACACACACACACACACACACCCCCCACTCCCGACATCGCCTATCTATGAGGGCTGCAAATAGGGTGCTGGTTATAATAATTACTCACTTGTTTGCTTCTGTCTCCACATGCAGGGTCCTAGGTTCCAGAAATGTACCCTTCAGGTTGTCAAGTTTTCTTGAACCCTCTGGGGGAGTCCCTCGTGGGCTCATTACCAAGTCCAACCAGCTGCCAGACTACATGCCCTGGGCTCCAGAGCTCTCCGCCGGACATCCATCAAGGACCTCAGAGGCACTGAGATCCTTGAGGTGTCTGAGCCACCGAGTGGGTATGACAACAATGGGAGAAGGTTTGTCTTTTCTCTTCTGAGCTACAAAGTGTTAGACAGGCTCTGAGACGATGCTGTCTTAGGAGTTATGCACCCAAAGAGCTGCTAGTGAAGTTAGTGCCCCCCCTCTGTCTTCTAACCCCATCCCATTCCTCCCCTGTCTCTCCATATCACACATGACCCATAGTGGGCCAAGATGGAGAAATATGCGAGTTAGAGAGATCATACTGTCCTAAATAAAACCACTTCCCCTCCCCAACCTCTGTGGCTTTGCCTGTAGGTAGTTTTTCCTGAGTGACTCTCTTTTCCTGAGAGGGACTGTGTCCCCAGGGCATCCCTCAGTCCTCTGAATGCACACCCTAGGGTGCAGGTGGGCCTCGACCCAGCTATAGCTAACTATGGCTCCCAGTGTATGTAAATGACTTTAAATCCCCTATTAAAAGACTCACAGATGGGAGTAAAAGTAAAATTTGACTATATTTTACTTCCACGGATCATGACTAAATAGTGAGACTGGGCTTAGAAGAGGCGTTAGGGCTTCCCTGGTGGCGCAGTGGTTGGGAGTCTGCCTGCCAATGCAGGGGACACGGGTTCGAGCCCTGGTCTGGGAAGATCCCACATGCCGCGGAGCAACTGGGCCCGTGAGCCACAGCTCCTGAGCCTGCGCATCTGGAGCCTGTGCTCCGCAGCAACAGAGGCCACGATGGTGAGAGGCCCGCGCACCACGATGAGGAGTGGCCCCCGCTCGCTGCAACTGGAGAAAGCCCTCGCACAGAAACGAAGACCCAACACAGCAAAAATAAATAAATAAATAAATTTATAAAAAAAAAAAAAGAAGAGGTGTTATAGAGAAAAACAAGACAAATTCATGCAAAATGAAAGCAAATGATAACTTGAGTTTCTTAATTTAAATGTGTCATTTTCTTATGAGAAAAATAAAATCTCCAATGAAGATATAATAGACCTTTATGAAACCTCCGAAATATTTCAGTTGTTTCAGAAATGTCAGGAAGAAGTGACAGAGACATAGCTGTCAGAGGGTTAACAAACCTCAATGCCTTCAGTACGTCAAGGAGACCAAGAAAACATGAATAATAGAGTTAATAAGACTGGAGATATATAGTATACCCAACTTTGTTCCCTATAAATACTTTTTCAAGTGTTAGTAGAACATTTTCAAAAGCTTTCCACGTACTGCACTGTCAAGAAAACCTCAACCAAAAAAAGAAGTTTACAGGCCACATTCCCTGATAGAAGTAAAATAAATGGAGACATTTCTAACAGCCACAAAGAAAATAATAGAAACCTGGATAGTAAATAAATAAATAAGTTGAAAAATTCTCATAAATAGTTATTGAGTCAAAAGGGAAATAAAAACTTTAGTTACGGACTATTTAGAAAATAATAAAATGAGAACAAAACAACGCTTTGTCAAAGATTATGGAAAGCTGCCAAAGCTACACTTAGAGAAAAGAAATCTAAAGCCATAAATTGTTTTATTATTAAATGAGAAAGAATAAAAATAAATGAATAAATATTTGCTTCAAGAACATAGCAAATGAACAGCAAAATAAACCTAAGGAAAGCTGGACAAAAATTAAATAGATAAAAACGAAAAATGATCGATTTGAGAAAGAGAAGCAGAGTATAAATGTATGAGATGACTCATTAAAGCTATAAGAAAACAGGCTTTACTCTGGCAAATTTAATAATAAAAAGGAAAGCAAGAAAAAAACCCAAATAAAATGAGAAATGAGAAAGGGAATGTAACAAGAGATAAGAGCTTTATAAAATGAAATAATGAAGTCCTTTCTAAGTATAAAAGCAAAGGTAGAAAGCATACAGGGAAAGAAATTAATAGACTGCATAAACAAGGAAAGTTTCTGTACGCTCAAGAAATTAACAATCGAAAGTATATGACAATCTAGGAAAAACCATTTTAGATGTATAGAGTTAACAAATCACCTAAATTAATAAGAATAATATGAGCACCTAATAGAAAATAGGAAAAGAATATGAATAGACAAACAGAATGGGCAATAAGAATTAAAAATGCCCAATACATATTTGAAAAAATGTTTAATCTGAATAGTAATGAAAAAGATAAAAAATAAAACAAGATATTTGAAATATAATAGCCAAAAATTGGTAAAAGCATAGACAACTAACTTGGAAATAAGGACCGAAAAGCTTTCACATATTCATAATCTTTGACTCACTAATTCTATTTCCAGAAATATATGCTGAGGAAAGATTCACATAAGTATACATATGTATATTTACAAAGCTATATATCCCAGTATTATTCATAGGAAAAAATAGAAGTAACTTAAATGTCTAACAATAGGAAATTGTATAAATAAATTACGTTACCTCTGTAGCATAGGATATTCTACAGTGCTTAAGATTACATTTTTGAAAACTAATGACATACAAAATCTTTCATGTTTCATTAAGCAAAATGGGAAGCTAGCCTGACAAATACATATGAAGTTTACAGACTGAAATGTTAAAAGGAACTTGAAATACATGTGATTTTTATTTTTTTAATTTGCTTTTCTGTTTCTCAAATCAATTAACACATATTTATCTTTGAAATCAAGTTAAAAAGTAGCTATTATCTTTTATAAATGTAAATATTAAGTAAATTTCCCTGAAAAATGTCAATGAACTGGATGGTTTCTAAGAAAATATAATTGATCAAAATTGATTTAAGACATTTCAAAACTATCAAAAAGTTGCCTTTGAAAAAATCTCCAGGACTATCCTGTCTTACTATGGATACTTTCATACTTCCAGGGGGTCAAATTAGTTCCAAAATCTTTCCAAAATTAGAAGAAGTTAGAAAGCTTTCTGATTGATAGTATAGCAAAATATGACAAAAATAGCACAGATATCTATAGCCCGGTCACACTTGTAAATATAGATACAAATATTTTCTAAATTAAAAAAAAACCTAACAAACTGAAACCAGCAACATGTTAAAATATAACTAACCAAATAAAATTCCAAATTTTAGTTATCTCAGGAATTAAACAATGGCTTTAACATCTATTAAGATGAAATTTTACATCAATAAATCAAAGGACAAAACCATCCAATCATTTCAATAGATAACAAAAAGGAATTTGATCAATTCAACATCCAGTTCTTAATAACCTGGAAAAAGAAGCACACTTCTTTACTGTGTTAAAGTCTGGTATAGTGGTTAAAAACATATTCTGGTACCAAATTTCATGGATATGCATCCTGACATCCCCTACTCACTAGAGACAAACAGCATAACCCTGATTGTGCTGGAAGTTCTAGCCTCAATCAGACTTTTTTTTGCAGATGACATGATGTCCACCTGGAATATTCAAGAGAAAAATATAAGCGACACTCCTGAAGAAGAGGTACGTGGGACCTGGGAAAACACAACAATTCACTTTGCATTGTATATCCCTTTCTACTGCTTGAGAACTTTAAAAAATTGTTTATCATAAGCAGGTATTATCTGTTCAATTAAAAAGAAAGATGGAACCAGACTGGGGCAAACCAACAACAGGTTTTCAGTACAATATGTATAATTTGGAAAATTAAAGAGGGAAAAGTCATGATTTAGATTAAAAATTAGAATATATGAAATACTTGTGGGTGAAATGGTATGATATTGTGGAATTTTCTTCAGAATAATTCAGTGGAAAAAAGTGTGTGTGTGTGTTTGTGTGTGTAATGTGTGTGTAGAGTGGATAGGGATTGGGGTGTACAGGTAAAACAAGATTGATCATGTTCGAAAATTTTTAAAGCTTGGAGATGGGTATATGTAAGTTCACTATACTAGTCTCTATAAAATGTTAAAAATGAATATGAGTTTAGAGAAAACCTAATAGTATATAAATTATAGTTCCAAATTAATAATAGCAAAAATAATTTGTCTTATTTGATTTATTCACAATGTTATTTCTATTTGGTATAATAAAGCTTAGCTGTTTAAATTAGAATGTACTATTTAAATTTGAAAATTGCTGAAAAGTAATCTAAAACAATGAACTGAAAAATTATTAAAACCAATTAAAATCCAGTAAGGTAGCTGAATTAATAACGAAATGTACAAAATTAAAAGTGTTCTTAAATAACAGCAAAAACCAGTTAGAAAATAGTAATGATACAATGACCCCAGATGAAAAGCAACAATGTACGTAAAAATTTAAGAATAACGTTTATGATAAATATACAGAACTCTCCATAAAAATATTTTATGGAGATACATAAAATAATTTGTAAACAAAATATAAGATGCCATGTTGCTGGATGGGAAGATGAAATATTGAATGAATGTCAATTATTTCTAAATTTAGTAATATATTTCATACAGTTCAAACCAAATCTCACTGTTTCATCTGGGAATGCAAGGAGAGGTAATAATACTTGATGCAATGAATCAAAAGGCTTTCTAGGAAAACAGATCAGTAAAATTATTCAGAACATTTGGGGGGGGGGGTGGGTAAGAAGCAACAAGGACTGATTTACTTGACCATGTATTGTATTACAAATACAATAATTAAACCAGCAGAATACATCTCAGTCAGCACACACTCAGTTCTGCTGTAGTAACAACCCCAAAATATGAGTGTCTTTGAAACAAAGATTTATATCTTGTTTCTGATGCATGTTCACTAGAGGTTCACTGGGGGCTCTGCTCCACTTCTCTGTACTCCTGCTGATGGAATCAGTGGTGGAGAACAGAGTTCTGGAAGATATCCCATTGGCAAGTAAACGTTCCAGCCCAGAAAGACCCACCTCATATCTGCTCATATTTCATTGGTCAGAGCAAGTCATATGACTCCATGCAACCTTATGGAATACAGTTGCTAAGTAGTGCAATCTAACCATACTCCTGGTAGCCAGCAAACCAGAAATGTTGGTGAATAGCATTAATAATTACTACATATACTGGCAGAAAAATGCAAAGGAGCAACTAACCCACAAACAAACTCTATTAAGTAGAAGAATACCATATGTGATGGCATCATGTCCGGGAGAGAAGGCAGAATTAGGTATTAAGAACCACTGGGAAAACTGGTAAATATTTGAGGTAAAAAAAATTAGTTTCTTACCTTGCCCCATAAATAAACTTCAGATGCTAAATATACCAAAACAAAAAATTGAAACAGTAGAGGAAATTCTGTACATGTAACTATATCTGTATATTTAATCATATTTATATAATTAAAATAAAAGCTTCTCTCTGCATATGTGTGCATGTATGGATACTAGTCATATTTATATATGATTAAGATAGAAAAGAAATAACTGACCTTAAAAGCAGTGGGATAAATTCCAAAAGAAAAAAAAAGTATTTGACAAAACACACTAAAATTTCTTAATGTAAACATACATACATGTATGCATACATACATACACACATACATAAAAGTCCAACAAGACTGATGGAAATATTTATAACAAATATACAAATCTTTTAAAAGGCTAGTATAATCTAAAGAATTTATACAAAAGAAAAACAGAAAAAATTTCCCAAAGAAAAAATGGATAAAAGACATGAACAGATAATTCACACAAGAAAAATACACAAATAACTGAAATCATTTTTAAAAATTCAACCTCACTAACGAATACAAATTTTAAAACAAGACATTATGCTTTTGCTTAAAAATACAACCATTTTTAAATTGCCATTTTTGATGAAAATTCAGAGAAACTGGCCTTCGTATTCCTTCCTGATAGAAGTAAATCCAGAGTCATTTGTCTGAAAGAAATCTAATAAAATGTATCAAGGACCTTAATAATGCTCATAACCTTTGAACCAGTCATTACTGCATTACAAAATTTAATTCTATGGAAAAATCATCATATGCAAAAAAATTACATACAAGTTGTTTACCATGTAAAAATAGCAAAATAATTAATTAATTTTTTAAAAACCCAGCTAGAAAAAACCCTAGCATCCAACTACAGAATATTTATTTAAAAAATGTTAACACATCCATAGCGTGGTATATCATTACAGCCATGAACTAACAATGCTTACAAATATATTTAATGACATGAATAACACACATATGTTAGTGTTAATTTTAAAAAATAACAGCAATGAATCATGATAAATTTAATTTAGGAAAACTTAGGGGAAGAATACATATGGTATTCAATAAAAGTCTAAAGGCGTCTATCAGAATATCCTCATAGCTATCTTTGGAATATTGGGAATTTTTTTTTTCTCTTTATTCGTTCTTATTTTCCAAAATAAACATGTATTACTAAAACAACCAGAAAAATACATTTTTAAGCAAGTAGGATATTTTAAAATATCTCTTTTTGTTTAGCTTAACAAGATTCTAAATATTTTTAAGTGTCCTTATATGTGTTTGCCCTTAACTGTGATGAATGAGGATAAGAAAAATGGTAAAGTGCAAGGAAGGTAACTATTTTGCCCAAGTGCTACCACTTTCCCTTCCTATGCCTGTGGCAGACATCACAAATCAATCCCAGCATCTGCTAGGCTTAGATGCTCAGCAGGCAAGAGCAATCTGGAGAGCCACTGCTAATCAAGCACTTCAAGCGATTTCCCTTCTCTGATGTTGAAAAGAGCCCTGAAGTGCTAATCAAAAGACAAGGATTCCTATTCTAGATCTGCCGCCAATTTGAGAAAGTTGGTCCCCAATCTGAGCCTCAGAACCCATCTCTGTAAAGTGAAGATTACGGAAGACTGTACCAGCTCTGAGAAATCCTGACCAGCTGTTTCTTCTCCTAACATCACCATCGTGCTCATCCATCCCCCTAACTCCTGCCTGTCTGTCCCAAAGTGATCTTGCAACAAATCATTGTGTCTGTGGGCATTTCCTTGAGCTGCCTAATGTTTAGTGATGCTCAACGTTCTCTCTTCCCTGTAGATCTGGATTTCTCAACAGTGGCACTGTTGACAATTTGGAGTGGATAATTCTCTGTAAGGGGGCCAGTCTTGTGCATCACAGAATTTTTAGCAGTATCCCTAGCCTCCTCTACATAGTAGATGCCAGGGACACACCCCTAGTTGTGACCATCTAAAACATCTCCAGACATTGCCAGTGTCCCCTGGGGGTCAAAGTGGCCTCTAGCTAGCACCACTGTTGCAGATCTTTCTTCTCTGGGGGCAGAAATTAGTTCCTTTCGATTCTGAGGTCTGCCTTAACATCATCCCCTCAGCAGAACTGGGGATGGAAAAGAGATGTGAGAATAGGTCACATCTGTCATCCAGATCTCTCTTTGAGGACAAGACCATGTCTCTGATGGTCTGCAGTGTAGACCTGGGAATGCAACCCGCTGTGTGTGCCCCACTCCACCTAACCGTGTACACAGCACAGCTGCCAGGAGGGCCAGGGCTTTCCACAGAGGGGTGTAAATCACCGTTCCGGGCTCGATGGGCACTTAGCATAATGGAGTGATTGACAGGTGGATATTTACACTCAGCTGACTAAATGGGCAAATCAATCAGTGGATGGCAGTGCAGAAAGAGGTCTGTGGGAGGAATTAACAGGGTCCAAGACCACCATGGTCACTCCCTGTGGATACCGTGGAAGATTCTGTGAGTTTTCTTGCGGATCCCTGCTTTGAGTCATTTATAATGACTCCCTTTCAGCTTCAGGGTTTTCTCAGCTGTTATCTTTCATGGGCAGAGCAGCCATTTCCCCCATCTCCAGATGAGAAAACTGAGACCCAGAGAGATAAAGAAATGAGACCAACCACTGGTGACCAGATCAGGCTTGCTGACTTATGTTCAAAGGGTTTAGTTCTTCAAGTTAAACAAAGAAAAAAAACAATACTCCCCATTTTTGTCAGAGCCAAGATGATTTCTAACTTTCAGTTCAGCATTTTGGGCTGAGGGGGATGTAAGTCAGTTAAAGACAGAAACATTAAATGCATAGTAAACCCATCACAGATGGAGGATTTATAGGGGTATTGATTAAAACCATCAGTAAAGTATTTACCTTAATCAATAGGAAAAGGTGATTTAAATGTTTAGGTGTCTCCTGCACTTCTGTGGCCCAAGGCTTCCTTAAAAGCATGCATTTTATGTGATACACCCGTCTGTTTCCCCATCGTGTGCCGCTTGGCAAAATTCATCGCCATGGCCAAAATCCCCCTTTCCACACCGCCACCGTTGTCATTGACCCTTGCTGCAGAGACGGAGTTTGGGGTGCAAGATGTTTTTTTTAAGAATCAACACCTGTGAAGGGAATGAGAGGAAACAGGACCAGGCACAGTAAGAAGATGAACTATTTTGCAGCCCAACAAAGACCTAGGCAACCAAGCAGGGAGCTCTGGAGTGAGAACTGCCCCTTAGGGGGCATCAGACCCTGGTACCCCTACCTCACCCAGTTAGTTACCAGGAAGGGCATAACCTTGGGCGAGGGGGGTCTGCAGCTCAGGTAGACCCTAAAGGCAGCTGCAGGCTGCCTGCTGACCTCACTTCCCACAACTGGGCAGCAAGTCTGCCCCGGAAGAGACGTCTAGGCAGCACATTTCCAAGCCCACCACAACCCCTCAAGATGTCACGAGAGGGTATCTATATGTCATCATATGTTAAACTTGATCTCTGAGAGTCTTTGTTCAAAAGAGACGGTAAATCAAGGGCCATTTTAAACCAAGGTCGACTTTATTTTTCTTAAGACAGTGAATCCCACCAGGACTCTGGTGGCATGGTTGAGGTATAGAAACTTCTACTCATTTAGGTATATTGGAAAAGACACTAGGCCAGGAGGGAGTTAGGTCACTTGAATTCTAGCCCCAATTAGAACTTTCTTTTTGGGTGACCTTTCTCAGGCCACTTCCTTGTTCTGGGTCTCAGTCTTCGTATCTTAAAAAAAAAGTATATATTGCCTTAAAAGAGTGTTCCCCAACTTTCCCTGTCATTTGGATGCCCTTGTAGAGCATTTATTAAAATTCGGTTTCCAGAATCCTACCTGAAATCTCCATGGCCCCAATGAGCTGATACAATTAATACAGTAGTAGCTAATGTTATTGAGCTCTTGCTGATTGCCAGCTGCCCTGTAAATTGTTCTGTACATATTAGTCATTCAAGTCACAAAGGAACCATAAGACTTAGGGACTATTATTATCCCCATTTTACAGATGAGTCAATTGAGGCACAGATTACTGAAATAAGTTGCCCAAGTTCAGATGGCCAATCTGTGCTGAGCTCCAGGAATCTCAGAAGACCTAGAATGTGGTGGATGGGGAATTGGGGGTCATTGGCAGGGTTAACAAGGGGAAACTGAAGGAAGAGAGAAAGTTGGGAAATGTTTTATTATGTTATGGGTCTGAGTGCAGAGAGGAAAAGGAGTCATTATTGCCGTGATTATAATTATGGCACATTCTCAGAAAAACTGACCATTTCAAAGTCCTTTCTTCACAGTGGAAAGATGTAGAATCCAAAAGCTCTGTGGTCATGGAGGACAACATTTACTGCGACCTGGGATCCAGGAGTCACACCGCTTGGGTTCCTATCTTAGCTCTGCTGTGTGCTGCCCTTGGGCAAGTTTCTTAACTTCCCCACGCCTCCACTCCTTATCTATAAAGTAGGGATAATAATAGGATCACTATCTAAAGATTGAGTTAATTCATACAAAGTGCTTAGAACAGTACTTAGCACACGGTGGGGTCTATATAAGTATTAGCTTTGCTTGGTGTTGATCGACCCCCATTCTCTGCACACACACACACACACACACACACAAACGCTTCAACTCCCTTTCCTCACCCCCTGCACCTGGGAAAATATGCCCAGAGGGTTAGGACAGGGTCTACTCACTGGCAAAATGAGAACATGACTTTGGAGAAGGAAGCTCAAGAGGTCAACAGACTGGAAACATCAAGCATTAAGCCGGGGAGTAGAGATTTCAGGTACACCTCCCCCCCCCCATGCCTGGGGGGAGGGGATGGGCTTAGACCTTTCCCATCCTCAGATCTCAAAGTTCTGCACCTCCTACCCCCATGTCCACCCCGCTTACTGGCTTCCCTCCGCCCCTCAGTCAGAGGGCCCCCGTTCTCTGGCCCTCTGGCTTTGCAGGGCAGCCTCTTGGAGTTGTCTTGATCTCTTCTCTCTTTAAATCATTCTCCCTATTTGAAATGCGCCTTTAATGGAAGCCACATCAAATCCTTTTGGGAAGTAGGAAGCCTAGACATCATAAATAAACACATTTAGATTAACTGGGGAGCAGGCCAGGGAGAAGGCAGAATTACGGAATATTTTTTAAGTGGATGCAGCTTTATTACTCTTAAGTATTGGGCGCTGCCATTCTATGACTCTAACTGCTGACAAATTACTTCTAAGTTGAGGTCCTGCTGGGACCGCTTTGTGGACTAAATTAGAGGACAGCCTTCCATACTAATTGTAGGTCAGCAGTTGTATTCATTACAGAGGAATCCTCGCTATTCATCGTTAAGTAGGTCGAAGCAGGGTCTGCCTCACTCCTCGTCCTGTTCACACAAGGCTTGCCTCAAGCAGCCCTGACTTCATGGGTTCAGCTAAGGCCCTGCTCAGCCAGGGCAGCCCCTTGACCCAGGGTTCTTAACCCAGACATGGCATCTGGGGCTGTAGTCAATGCCTTTTGAGGGTGCTCTCTTCTCATTTCCTTTTTTTTTTTTTTTTTAACAGAACCGGCCACCAACGCAGAGCAAGGAGGCAGTGGGGAAGTGGGGAGCCTGCCGCCATGTCTGTATTACATGATTCACCCCTTTTCATTCATTCAACACTGAGCACCTACCAGTCGCCAGTCACAGTAGACAGCTAGGCACGGGGATCCAGCACTAACCGAAACAGACAAAGTCCCCTGTCCTCACGGAGTTTACCGACTGCTACAACGGGACAGGTATAAGCAAGTATACAAGAAGATGATCTTAGATAGTAGTAAATGCTATGGAGAAAACGAAACAGGGCAATGGGATTGAAACTGACTGGTAGGTAGGAGGAGGCAACTATGGGCATCCAGAAAGAGGATGGTGACTTGGACACAAATGGTGGGGATGGTGGAAATGGGAAGAAGTGAATTGACCAATATTTTGATTGTAGTATTTGCTGGGTTAGATGATGGGTTGGATGAGAGGCGGGTGGTAAGAAGGATGAAAGTTGACTCTGAAGTTTTCACCCTGGACCCGTGTATGGTTGATGGTGCCATTGACCAAACTGGGGAAGAAGGAAAAAGAACAAGTTTAATGGAATGTTACGGGCTGAACTGTATTCTCTCCAAATTCATATGTTAAAATCTTAACCCCCAGTACCTAAAATGTGGCCTTGTTTGGAGATAGGGGTCTTTGCAGAGATGATTAAGTTAAAATGAGATCATTAGGATAGTCCCTAATCCATTATGACTGGTGTCCTTGTAAGAAGAGGCGATTACTACAAAAATGTCTTCAGAGGGAAAATCACGTGAAGACCCAGGGAGAAAATGACCATCTATAAGCCAAAGGGAGAGGCCTCAGGAGAAACCAACCCTGTGGACACCTTGATATCAGACTTCTAGTCTCCAGAACTGTGAGAAAATAAACGTCTGTTGATTAAGCCACCCAGCCTGTGGTACTTTGTGACAGCAGCCCTAACAAAATAATGCAGGGAAGAATCAAGATTCCCAACACAGGGGCTTGATTCCAGAGGCTGGGATGAATCAACTGCTTGTCTGTCCCAGGAATGTGAGGTTAGGACACACACTATTGGGCTAATGCCTGATGTGGACAGTCTTGTAAGCCAGGGCAGTGATGTTCCAGCAAAGGCACAAAGACACACAATAACATGGACAAAGGCAGCAGAGGAAGCACTCAGTGGCGGCAAGAGGGAAAAGATACTCAGAGAGCTATACAAATGAGATGCTGAGTAGTTGCTGGGTGACAGCGCTGCCTTGGTGTGTGATGACTTGCAGTCTGATCCCTGACCCACACAAGCCCACTTCTCCTTCCTGCTTGGGGCTCCATGGTAAATCAGTTGTATTAATGGCCCCTCCCAGTATTCATACCCTTTGCTGTGTAACTTGTAGTGCCTTCCCAATCTGGGTCGGGTATTCTGCCCCACCCCCTTGACTCTGGACTAAGTCATGAAACACTTGTGGGGACATTAGCTCATGACACAGTAGAAGCTTGAGAAAGCACTGGAGCATTTCCATGTATGCTATTGCCTCTCAGCCTTGACTATGAGAACATGTCCAAGCTATCCTCTTGGGGGATAAGACACATGGAGCACAGCTTGGTCACCCCAGGCTGCCCACCCAAGGCCATTCTAGATCAATTGCCTTGCAGCTGACCCCAGACATGTAAGTGAGCTGAGCGGAGACCACCCCTACTGAAGCTCACCTAAATCGATAATCCACAAATCCATCTGCCAAAATCACACTTTTTGTTTTAAACTAAATAATGTTTTAGCTGCTTTGTTATGCAGCATTACTGCAGTGATAGATGACCGATACAGGTCCCATAAGACACCTCCACAGCCTTCAGATTAACTCCCTGTTTTTTGGCTTAAGTTAGTGTAAACCAAGCAATTGCTGCCCAAATCAATAGGGACCGTATAGAAAGGAGACCATACGTCATAGCATGCTGGTATCTGCAGATAGACCAACAGCACTGGAATGTTCTCAGTTGCCTGTTATGCCTCAAACTGGGGGGAAAAAAATGACCGACAGTGGAGTTGAAAGAGCCTTCTATTCATAGCCCTCGAGGGAAAAGAAATATTTAAATATTGTATGAACTTTTTCTTCTCTCTCATCATTTAAACAACAATAAATGTAAGATATCAATTTAGATTATGATCCTTTATTACATTATAATCAAGTGCCAAGTGGTGAAAGATTTATGAAGAGATGTTATTATGAAGGTGATAATGAGGATTAATGGGCAGTGAGTAGAACCACTTAGAGGTGAGGGGAGCCTCAGCCAAGATACCCCATAGCAAAGGGGGTGTCCTGGAGGTCAGGAAGGTTAAAGGGATGAAGTGAACGGAAGGAAGCAGCATAGCCCCAAGTAAGTGCCAAGAATGTGGAGCAAGGGTTTGAGTCCTGGATCTGTCACATGCGAGGTGTGTGACCTTAGACAAATAACTTGACAACTCTAAGGCTTGGTTTCCTCATCTCTAAAATGGGTGTGAGACCCATTGTAGGCACTTCCTGGGGTCAAGTTTTCACGACTCCTAGAAAAGCACCTAGTGTGCTGGTTGTTCTGTTATTATTGTTGTGAATGCTCTTATGTTTATTATTACCTGTATTTCAAATTCTTGGAATCCCTGGAGATATTCGAAGGCTGATTGCTTTCACTCAGATGGAATCTGTGATGGTTTCTCCAGGCTAATCTGTACTCGAACGGTCCATTTATAGTTGTGGTTTGTGGAAAACCATACCACAACTCCCAACTAATCCTTGGAAACATGTGAGTGAATCATAATTAATGTCACATGAACTCGAACCCTCGGGCCCTGAAGAAAGCCAGAGACCCCAGCCCCACTTGTTTACTCTTTCCAAGTCCATGCTTGAGTTGCCTAAACTTTAGGCATCTCGGTTTCCTTATCCGTCAGATGAGGATAAAGTCACGTGTCCTATAGTGATAGTGAAGGTCAAGTGTGATACGTGAAGGGGCACTAAAATCAAATTTTAAAACGCCAAGGCAATATTCCTTGGTGATATTTTGGTGAATAAAGGCAATATAAAGCCAGCAAAGACTTTAAATCTCTGAAATCAGAGTACCTGGGCTTGATTCCTGTCTTCACCACCTGTATGTCCTTGTATCAGTGATTTAACCTCGCCCAGACTCGGTCTCCTCATCTGTAAAATGGGAGTAGTACTAGCGTCCACCTCACATGACTGCCTGAAGCTTTAATGAGGTGATGCTAGTAAAGTTACGGCACAAGCCTGGTGTCACCTGTGAACTCAGTAATCATGAGCTATTACTGGGGCTTTTTTAAAACCAGCAGCCACAGAGACGCTCTTCCAGAAAAGCCAGAGGAGGTCCAGAGGGCGATCTTGGACTTGTCTGGGAAGGAGGATGTGTATGTTGAGTAGGAGAAGCAAGCCTAGACCAGGTTTAGGGAGACCTCCCCAAAACAATTCATACCCACACATGACACATAGAATACTCCCAATCCCCTGGCATGTGGCATCAGTTAAGTGAGGTGAGTTAGGAAAGCAGAGAATGTCTAGGGACTTCCCTGGTGGTGCAGTGGTTAAGAACCCACCTGCCAGTGCAGGGGACATGGGTTCGATCCCTGGTCCAGGAAGATCCCACATGCCGTGGAGCAACTGAGCCCGTGAGCCACAACTACTGAGCCTGTGCACCATAACTACTGAGCCCGCGTGCCACAACTACTACAGCCTGCGTGCCTAGAGCCCGTGCTCTGCAACAAGAGAAGCCACCGCAACGAGAAGCCCGCGCACTGCAATGAAGAGTAGCCCCTGCTCACTGCAACTAGAGAAAGCCCGCACGCAGCAACGAAGACCCAACGCAGCCAAAAATAAGTAAAATTAGAAAAGAAAAACAGAGAACATCTAGTTCTAAGAATCAGAATACCTACTAAAAGATCACCAAGAGTAACAAAATATTATCTTAACATTAAAATAAAGGTCAATGGGAAATTAATTCCACCAAATTTTCCGGACCCTTTCTAATGTTAAAAATGGGATGTCCCTCAAATTAGAAGTATGGGGTTAACAGATACAAACTACTATACATAAAATAGATAAGCAACAAGGATTTGCTGTATAGCACAGGGAATTATATTCAGCATCTTGTAATAACCTATAATGGGATATAATCTGAAAAAAAATAATTGAATCACTCTGCTGTACACCTGAAACTAACACAACATTGTAAATCGACTATACTTCAATAAAAAATGGGGTGTCCCTGGCAAGTTCTGAAGCAGGGCCCCCCAACCAGCAGCAGATTCTCAGGTCCCTGTGGAATCAGTCCTATGGAATCCGAAATTCTGGGGGTGGGTTTCAGCAATCTGTGTCTTATCGAGCCCTGCAGGTGATTTGGATGAGGGCTCATCCCCAGTGGAAAGGGGATGGATGCAACTGACAGATACACCATCTTTAGCGTTGGAGCTCAGACCTCCCCGGTCACACACACCTCCTTTTCCCTCTCCTCCCTTGTCACACCAACAAGTTACCTCTCCTTCAAAACTGATCACCCGTCAGTTTAGAGTATCAGTTTCTACATCAAGTCTTTTGGACAAAAGTGGATTTGCCAAGAGTTGTAGGCATTGCCTCCCCTACCCTGCCAAGGAACTGTCCCTCTGCTGTTTTCCAGCCAAGCCTGAGGCTTTATGACACCACTCTGATTCATAATGAATCATTACAATAAGCACTCACTTGGATTATTTATCCTGTAAATACTTTATATGGATCATTTCTTTTACTTTTCACAACAATGCGGTTTAACATTGTCAAAAGAGGATGATACCTATGTAGTGGGTGTTATTACCATCCCCTTTGACAAATGCAGAAACCGGGGCGCAAAAGGAAGACTAGTATTGGAATCACATCACTACTAAGCAGCTGGGAGCTTGTATAGTCCAGAGTCCACCCTCTTGACCCCCCGCATGCAGTGTGGCCTCCTGAGCAAAGTATACTTAGCTTTCCTACTAGTGAATTAGGAAAAGCAGTGATTTCATGGTAGAACAAGGATGCAAGTCCTGGCTGTTACTAATCAGATGTGTGTCTTGGACAGGGACCTTCAGCTCTTAACACTCAGTTTGCCCATCTGTAAACTGGGGCTACTAATTCCCATTCAGCTTTCCTCCAAGGGCCCCTACGGGGACATCCAAAGAGGCAATGCAATTGAGGGTACTTTACAAGCTGGGGATACCAAATGAATCTAAGAGATTGTTACTCCGGTGGAACGGCCCAGACTAAGGTTGAATGGTCATCTTGAATAAAGGTGACATACGTATAGCTCGTGGCCATAATTTCTTCCACAGAGTGAAGAAGCAAATAACCTTGGTTTCCAACACTTAAAGTCACACCCACCAGCAGTCCCCAGCTGCATCCCAGCAGGCTGCTCCCCAACTCCCCAGCTGGAACTGTTTAATGGCTAATTTTCCCAGGGGTGAGTCTGAAGATCAAGTTTTGTATTTTTCACTTGCAAAAGACAAATCTAGGAGGAAGGTGGACTTCTGGCAATGTGTGATTCAGGCTCAGACAATATCAGCATGATCCAGCCCTTGATTCTGTTCCCCATGGGTTGGCTCCAACCTCAGGCACCTCTGGCCATTTCAGGCTCCTCTATTCCCACTGCTGATTCCGAGGAACAGAGGCTCCTTCTCTGATAGCTCAAAGAAAGGTCCCAGTGTTGAGTCAGGTTGGTTCCGGTTGGACCCACTCGGGTCATGTGCCCATTCCTAAACCAAACACCATGGTAGGAGGGATGGGCAGAGCTGATTGGTTTAGCTTCAGTCACAAGCTCCTCCCCTGGAACTTGAAGCACATGAACCATTAGGGAAGTAGGGTGAGCCTCCCTAGAACACAATCAGGGTGCTTTTGAAGAAGATGTAGGAAATGATGAACAAAATTACAAATGATTCTCCCCTGAGGCTTGGCCCAAATTCTTCCCATTCGCCACTGTGGGCAGATGTTTTAGGCCACAGAAGCAGCACACCCTCCTGCTAAAGCAGACCTCTCTGTGCACAGATCCAGGCTCCAGGGGCGAGTGTCCCCCACGGAGAAGGGCAGAGCAGAACCTCCCACACCCGAGTGGAAGCCCTTCAGCAGCTCACAGCAGCCAGCTAGCAGGATAGGGACCAAGGGGGGCCCCACGGCAACAGTCACTAGATAGGGGCGGATGTGTTTCCTGGCCTCTCTGGAAGGTGGCATCGAGCAGGATAAATAGAGTCTGTTTTTCCTTATTGCTCTGTCACCGTAATCCAGAAACAAACACACCCTCAGATGCCCTCTCAGTATCCTCCCAAAGCCACTATCAGTTACTTTATCTCCTCTTTGGGATTTCCTGCTTCTTTTGCTGGAGTGTGTGAGTGTGTGTGTGTGTGTGTACACACACCCGCGCACACATGCATGTTTTCTCTTGAGAGATCACGACTATTCAGCAGCATTTTCCAAAGCGTAAAATGTGTCAGCTACTGGGGTACGTAAGATCATTTGGGGTGACACACACATGATGCTTTTTTATCTTAATGTTTTGTGTCTGTTTTTAAATGTACTGGAAAATGTATAATATATTGGTGTCATAATAATAGCATTTATTGAGGACTTACTATGTCCCAGGCACCGTTCAGAGGACTTTCCATACACAAAATTATTTAATCTTCACAACAACCCTATGCAGAAGGTAGTCTTATTAGCCTCATTTTACAGATAAAGAATCGAGGCTCAGAGAGGTCAAGTAACTTGCTCATGGTCACACAGCTAAAAGTGGTGGCCAGGATGCCAGCCCAGGCAGGCTGGCTCCAGAGCCAAGCTCTTAACCACTACACCAAACATGTGACTTCACAGATATCATGATAGTGATATCAAGTATGCTTTTACAGTTAAATTAAACTATGGGAAGTTAATATAAAGGAAATATTAAATAAACAATAGTAAAAGTGGTGTAACAATGTGTTAAACATTTTCTAGGTGGTGAACAGCATTTGGGAAATCCTGAAACACTATACAAGTTGGTATGAAGCTTAATGCCATGGATTCCTAGAGGCTGCACCATTTAGGGGAGCCTGTGAACCCCTAAAATCATGCACAATTTTGTATGAATATGTGTATTTTTCTGAGGAGAGGTCATGTTGCTTTCATCTCATCTGAAAGGGGTTTCTGACCAGAGCTGCTGCTAATCTATATTATGCCTTCAGGAAATTTAGAAAAAAGCACTCCTTTGGGGATAATGAGTTAGAAAAAGGTGCCACTTCCTCTGGGAAGGCTCAGCCCTGAGCCAAGATGCCCAGCTTAGCAAACAGAGCATGAGCTGGTTTCAGCCCCTCCTCACTCTCTTCCTAAGCTCTTGTACTGGGCGGAAGTTATAGGGTCATTACCCCGGAGCTCCCTTAACAAAAATAGGGTTAAGAACCACCGCTGAATGTGAAGCAAGCCAGGGGTTTCATAAGGGAACATGAAAGTACTTGGGCATCGGAGGATCTTGACAGAGTTGGAGTGACATCTGGAAGGGGCCCAGGGCAGAAGGGTGTGGTATTCGAGATTGGGTCTCAACACTATGGTGTCACCTTACGTAGGTCCTCTTTCCAAACTGAGCTGTAGTGCAACTGAGGGTTTGTAAAGTGAAGACACATCTGCTACCTCTCCCACCCAATCAGAAGGATGTTGTTAGGACCTAATGAGATCAAGTCATCAAAGGAGACAGGATATTCTAAACTTTAGAGGGATGCATGGGTCAGGGTCTGACTTGGGAAACTGGACCCATTCTAGGGTCTCTAATCAGTGGCATTTAATGCAGAGAATTAGGTACAAAGGTGGAGGAGAGCTGAAGAGCCAAACAGGGGAAGGTGAAGCAGCTCAAAGATGACGACAGCAGTGCTGGAAGGGCAAAGGCAGTGTTACCAAGCCTGGGAGCGGGAACCACAGGAAGAGCCCAAATGGCAGGAGTTGGAGCCTCAGAGCCCACTAGAGAAGTCACCCAAAGCAGGAGGGGGTGGGAGACAAATGCCCTAGCTTCTCCCCTTCTCCTATTCTTCAGTCTCAACCAGTGCCCCCCATTGGCTTGCCCTAACCAGAAGCCAGTTGGCAAGGGAATCTGGGAAATGTAGTTTTCAGGGGAAGGATAGGAAATGAGGCAGGCAAGTGACCAGGGCTATGTTTTTAGTTGCCTAACTACACATGGAACTGAATTTCTAATGGTTGAAGTTGATGATACAAAGCAGCTGGTTAGAACAAGTTTTACAGAAATGAGTTCTTCTTTCAACAGAGATTGGCTGAAGACCCACTGTGTACAAGACACAACTCTGAGCTCTGAGATCTAGAAATGCCTTGTTCCCGCTGCCCTGACAGGATGTAGTAGCCTGCTTTCTAAGACGACCCTCCATGATCCCCACCTCCTGGTATTCACACTCTTGTATCATCCCTTCCTGTCAAGTGTGGGCTGGACCTATAATGAATAGAATATGCAAAAGTGATGGATTATCACTCCAGATTAGGTTATAAAAGGCTGAGTTCCGTTGTGCACACACCCTATGATTCTCCTTACTTGCCCTGATGAAGCGAGCTGCCATGTTGGGAGTGACTCAATGGAGAAACCCACAAGGCAAGGAGCTGAAGGCACCTCCACCTAACAGCCTATGAGGGGCTGAGTCCTGCCAACACCAACAAGTTTAGAAGTGGATCCTTCTGCAAGGGAGCCATCAGATGACCACAGACCCAGCCAATACCTCCAACACGGCCTGGGAGAGACCTTCAGCTAAGGAGCCCAGTTTGGCCATGCCAAGGTTCCTCACCCATTGAAACTGTGTGATAGTAAATGTTTATTGTTTTAAGCCACTAAGATTGGGGGTAATTTGTTACACAGCAGTCAGTAAAAAATACACAGGACACTTCACTTGTTAGTTTACAAAGCACTTTCCTAGGGCCCCTCACTCCCACCTACGGTCCCCCTGGCATGTTTCTCAGATAAAGGGATGAGCCTCAGAGAAGTTCAGTGACTTTCCAGAGAGGTGAGGTCAGTAAGCGTAGGGGTGGAAAACAAATTCAGGTTTGTCTGACCCACCAAAAGCAAGTGCTCTTTCTTCTTTCTTTTCTTTTTTTTTTTTTTTTTCTTTTTTTTTTTTGTCCACGGCACAAGGCTTGTGGGATCTTGGTTCCCCAACCAAGGATTGAACCTGGGCCCTCAGCAGTGTGCAGAGTCCTAACCACTGAACAACCAGGGAATCCCCACAAGTGCTCTTCCATGAAACAGTATCTTTAAATTGCTACTGGAAACAATGGTTGACTGGACAGCTTGGGCTTAGGGCAGGCAAAGTGGAGACACCCAACAATTTTTTTTGGAAAAATGTTGACATTTCAGAAATGCATTGAGTACCAATACAATTCAATGAGGGAAAGGATAGTCTTCTCAGCAAATGTACGGAAACCACTGGATATCCTCAGGCAAAAGGATGAAGTTGTAGCCCTTCCTTACACCATGCATAAAAGTGAACTCAAAATGGATCACAGACCTGAATGTTAACACTAAAACTATACAACTCTTAGAAGAAATCATAGGAGTAAATCTTTATGACCTCAGATTAGGCAATGGTTTCTTAGATACGACCTGAAAAATACAAGCAACCATGACAACAAAATAGATAAATTGGACCAATCAAAATTTAAAGCTTTTGTGCTGCAAGTAATACCAGCAAGAAAGTGAAAGGACAATCAAACGAATGGGAAAATATGCACAAATCATATATCTGATAAGGGCCTGGTATCCAGAATATATAAAGAGCCCTTGCAACTCAATAATAAAAACACAAGTAACCCAATTTTTTAAATGAGCAAAGGATTTCAGCAGAAATTTCTCCAAAGAAGATATGCAAATGACCAATAAACACAGGAAAAAAACGTTTAGTATCATAAGCCATCAGGGAAATGCAAATTGAAACCTCAGTGAGATATCACTTCACCCCCACTAGGAGGGCTATAACCAAAAGACAGCTCATACCCAGGATGTGGAGAAATCAGAACCCTCATACACTACTAGTTGAAATGCAAAATGGTGAAACCACTTTGGAAAACAATTTGACAGTTCCTTAAATGATAAACGCAGAGCTATCTTATGACCCAGAAATTCTTCTCCTAGGTATATACCCCAAAGAAATGAAAACATACCTCCACAAAAAAAAAAAAACTTACACGTGAACATTCATAGCAGCATTATTCATAATAGCCAAAAAATAGAAACAACACAAATATCTATCAACTGATAAATGATGATTCCATTTATATAAAGTGTCTAGAACAGACAGATCTAGAGTCAGTGGTTGCCAGGATCTGGGGGGAGGGTGGAAATGAAAAGTGACTATTAATGGGTACAGGGTTTCATCGGGGGGCAGGTGATGAAAATGTTCTAAACTTATTGATATTTAGTGGTGACGGTTGCACAAGCCTGTGAATATACTAAAATCATTGATTTAAAAGCTTTAGAGGGATGAATTTTACGGTATGTGAATTATGTCTCAATAAAGCTATTTTTTAATTCATTGAGAGAACTGTACATTTAAAAATGATGAAGACGGTGAATTTTGTGTCATGTGTATTTCACCACAATAAAAAAAGAAAAAAATGCATTGAGAAATATAGGTAGAAACTTGCCCCCATCCGTGAAGTGGAGCTTAATTCCCCCCTTGTTGAGTATGAGCTGGACTCAGTGACTTGTTTCCAAAGAATAAAGTATAAAAAAAGAAAAATATTAACTTTACAGTGGAGAAACCTGGCAGATACCACCTTTACCCAGTGAAGGTTAGTATCCCAGGTGAAAAAATCACGTTGACATCGTATGCCCCTGACATCATGTTATAGAAGGGTATTTCACCTCTGTGATAGTCTTACACAAAACCCATAGCCCCAGTCTAATCATGAGAAAACATCAGACAAATCAAAAGTGAGGGCCATTCTACAAACTACCTGATCTGTACTCCTCAAAACCGCCAAGTCGAGCAAAACAAGGAAAGACTGAGAAACTATCACAGATTGGAGGAGACTTGACAACTAAACATAATGCAGTCTCCTATATTCCACATTAGTGGGGAAATGGTGAAATTGGAATAAAGTCTGGAGTTTAGTTAATAGTAACGTACTGATGTTGGTTTCTGGGTTGTGACGAATATACCATGATCCTGTAAGATGCTATCACTGGGGGAAGTTGGATAAAGGGTCTACAGGAAGTGCCTGTACTTTCTTTGCAACTTTTCTATTAATCTAAAATTATTCCAAAATAATCTTTTGGATTATTCCAAAATTATTCCCAAAAAAGTCTTTTAAATGGGGAAAAAGCATAACTTTATTAAACTTTTCTCCACTTAGTTCATAGTTTAATGTCAGAACAACTGGGCCTTGGGTTATACGTATACTTAAGTTGACCAAGTGGTGCCATATTGCTTTCAGAATGATCTCGAGACATGGCAAGAAGCTCTCTGTGTTCCCTCTCCAGTCCCCATATCCATAATGTTTTCAATGTTTGCACCCCCATAGATCAAAATCTGGTCTTGAGTTGAGGAATGACAGGGATGACAATGGGAAATAGCATCCTAATATTTGCTGAAATACATTGAACACTTGCTTTGGACCACATACTCTTCTAAGCCTTATGTGTGTGTGGCAGGGGACAGGGGGAGGTATAATTTATTTCTTGCAACAGTCTTTTTAGGTAAGTACTATTACTATCTCCATTTTACAGATGAGGAAATGGAGGCTCAGAGAAGTAAGGTGACTTGCCCAGGGTCATTCAGCTAGAACCACAGTGTTCTATGGCTTGAGACAGCTCACTGATCATCCCTTCCTCTGCTTTCCCATCTCGGCCCTGAGAGCCTGTGTGTGTGTCTTGTGCCAGCCCAGCCTGCTCCCCAGCCTGGCCACATGGGCTTGGGATCCCTGAACAGCCTTAGTCTTAATTCTGAGACTTAATGAAAACATAAACCACCATCAGAATAGTATAACTCAGTACTTCCTGAATCCAATTAAGGCATCTTTTCTGCTCCAAAGAGGTAACATGCTGGGTCTTAAAGTAGTCAGAAATTGCTCTGATGTCCCCAAGATGAGAGCATGTTTCCCACCTTTGACCCGATTTATAACGCTAGGAAGCCGTACCACAGGAAGAGGTTGCTGTCCAAATAACAGGGGTGGGAACACTGCCCAAGGGGGCCACTGTTACACCATGTGCCAATCAATGGTGTTTCGTTAGGAGGTGTAATCAACACGCAGCAGCAGACCTGGCCAATTAGGCTTATCGGCTGACAGAGAGGGGCAGGAAGCCTCTTTTCCTCCTGCTGTTTTCCTGCCCCATGCAAGAAGTCAGTTCCCATTTTTTATCTCTGGGTTCCCACCAAGCCATCTCGGTGGGGAGGGAGTTCTGACAGAAAGCAGGTTTAAGCTATCTCACTCTCCTTGAGCCCAGGGTCAGGCCAGACTGCCCTTAAGGCCAGGTTTGCAATCGGATGCAAAAAAAAAAAAAAAAAAAAAAAAAATTGGATACAAAATCCAAGAGCTTCTTGGCAAAGAGGAAAGAGACCTGGCCTGACCGTGCCCTCTTTCATCTCTAGACCCCTCATCCTCCCTCCAGACTTGAGAAATTTCCCATTGGCCAAACGTGAGTGTCTCTCCACCACCACCGCAGGCAGAAAGTGGTTGGGTTGGCGGAGAACTAGCTCCAAGTTGGGGTTAGTTTAAAATATCTGTTTCACAGCAAAAAGGCAGCCCCCGTCGGTAGCACTTTAACATTTAACTGAGGCTAATTGTACCCTGCAAAATAGTGTACTTATCAACTGTATCTGTCTTTACCCCTGCTTTCTCCTTCCAAAGAGATAAATTACTGGGGCAGATAAGGATCCAGCTTTCAGGGCGATCAAATGAACACCAGCAGTCCTCAAGATAGGAATGGTTTGTGAAACCCAGCTCCTGCCCACTTGAGCGAGCCAACCAAGAGGGTGCTTCCTGCCAAGAATGTAATGGCTACATGGGTTATTGGCCTTTCTGCTCCCCCCTCCCCCCCGCCTTGGTACATTACACTGCGGAGTGAGGGAGTTTGCTTTTAAAGTATCTTTTGCAGTCTCTTCTAATAAATCATTCAGCCACTCCTTGTGCTTTTTGTGGTCCGTGGTGTTGATCCATGGTGAAAGGATGGGCTAGTCTCCACCAGTCACAGCCTGAGTGTAGCGGCTGAACCACAAATACAGCAAAACAAGATGGTGGCCTCCAGGCCAATGTGCGTGCGTGCAATGCTATCCGCATGGGGTTGCACAGGCTCGCTCTACCTCAGCCAGGACTTCATGGTAGACTTTTGGAGCGGCCACATGGATTCCCCAGCTCATGATTCAGAACCAGTCTTCAGGGGCTGAAGATTCCACTTAGCAAATTGTATTTAATGGTGTATAACCTTGAGGCGCCAAACGGAAGACTTATAGAGACAGAAATCAGACTTTTAAGAAAACCTGCCCCACCTCTAGGGGACCAGGAGGGTTTTTTTAGTCTCTGTAGAGTACTGCCAACCTGTGTTTAGGATAAACCTAAATGAAATGTCTCAAGCTTTGGAGTATCTAATATTTCCCCTTTGAGACCCTAATTGAAGGACAGCCCCCATCAGTCAGGGCTATTATAGTGATGTTTGTCCTAAATGTTCTTCTTTTTTATTTGTCATCTACTTACTCTTAATTCAACCTTGTCCCTATAATGTAAATATTCCCCATTTTTCCTCGCCATGTGTCCCTATAGGGATTAGCATATCGAATCACACCCCCTCTCTGCAGCCCACGCTACCACCTAGCCAAACGACATGCATATATATTTATCTCTTTTAATCTTTTCTCTCATAAGGTTCGAATTCTACATTTTCCAGGGTATTTCGGATTTGGCAGAATAGCCTTCGTCTGTGAAGAGTAGAACTTAATTATCAAAAGCTGAACCGGAGTGAGCAATCCATCACGGGGTGACACAACCTTGCCTGTGTTCATTTGAAAAACATTTTTCTGTGGCTCTTGGAAGAGGCTGGGGGCGGGGAATAAAAGCTGTCAGAAACAAACAAGACAAAAAAAGAAGGAAAAAAATCCATCCGGGTGTTCATCATCCCACAATACAACCACATAACATATCAGAATATCACAATTTAGGGGATTAGGAATCAGGAATGTTCATTCGGCTTTTCTCTTGCCTCTCTTTTCTTCTTTTTATTTTGTTTGAAACTGGATCTAAAATATCTCCTAGCATGTGAAAGTTAGTCATGTAAAATGCCTCCTACAGTAAACATCATATTTTTGACAAGGTTTGCATTATAATTAAGACCCATCTGAGCAGTTACCCAACTGTCACGTTCCGCTGTTTTCCTTAAGAGGCAGGGTTTTTTAACAGCCAGATAAATGCTCTCTGTGGCCCAGCTCAGTGGCACAGCGACACCCAGTGGCCATGTAAGGTCATGGCCCCAAGGTGGGGTCATATAGGGCTTGACTCAAGGAAGGCCAGCCCGGGAGAGTTTCCCAGGGTGAATCTGGCATTATCTTGCCATCTGAATGCTGACAAGATTTGCCAGAAAGGACCCAGTTTTGCGGCAGGGGAGTTTGCCCTGTGTGGATTTAAATGAGATACAGCAGTGGAGGGCCAGGTAACAGCTGGGTCTTACTGAGGCAATTCCAAAGTCCACGTGAGGAACTCCCTTCAGCCTCGTTTACACTTCACCCAAGACAGGTGACAACTCCAGTTGGTCACCCAGGGTTTACCAAAACCTTTGGACAATGGGTTCAAATATTTCATCTTTGAGGGGGAGAGATGGTTTTTTTCAGTTGCTTTGTATTCTAGCCACTCGTGTAAACCATCGACTGATGAAATAAACACTTTAGTAGTAAATACAACCAGCAGATCCTTGCCCCACACACAGCTGGTTGGTCCAGCACCACTTTTATCCATTATACATGGACTTAACCACAGCAAGATGAGGTGACAAGCTTCCTCCTGCAGGGAGCGCTGTGAATGCCTACAGTAGTGGATAAAGCTTCAGCTCATATTTTCCAGAAACAGATTTGTCAGCTCCCTCCTCTAACCTATTCCAGGTCCCTTCAAAACACACAAATTTAAATCACTTTGTCCAAATTAGGGTTGTTTTTTTTTTCTGTTTTAGTTTTTTATACTTATTGGGCATAACCAAAGGCATTTCCCTCCAGCCTGCTGGGACTCAGCTGCCAATGGCAGTTTCCACTCTGAGTTGACTGGGTTCCCCCTGCTGCACCCCCAATGCCAGATGCAGAAATGGGAGGGCAGCTCGTCTCTAATGGGTTCGATTCGGGGAAACGTCAACTCCCAGGGACTGACCCTCGTGTTCAATAAACACTCAGAAAAGATGCACCATGGCGATGATGAATAAAAACAGCAGATAAAGAAACAACCTTCTTCAGAGACTAGGTCAGAATCATTCCCTGTGTTTAATCTGTTAAGTATCTTTTACACAGGACACACCAACTGGTTCTCAAGGGTCGCCTCTCAAACCCTAAAGCATAAGCACAGAAAAGAGACTAATGAAAATAATGATGATGATGTTGATCAAAATACCAAATGTTTTATTGAGCATCTGCTTTCTGCCAGCTACTATTTAAGTAGTTTACATTTATTAACTCATTTGATTTTCATAATAACTCTAAAAGGTGGTACTATCCCCACTGATGCAAAGGTTTAGAAAACTTGGGACTTCCCTGGTGGTCCAGTGGTTAAGACTCCACGCCCCCAATGCAGTGGGCCCGGGTTCGATCCCTGGTCAGGGAACTAGATCCCACATGCCGCAACGAAAAGATCCCACGTGCCGCAACTAAAGATCCTGCATGCCTCAGTGAAGATCCCGTGTGCCACAACCAAGACCCGGTGCAGCCAAATAAATAAATAAATATTTTTTTAAAAAAAGAAAAAGGTTTAGAAAACTGAAGCACAGAAAGGTTCGTTCTTCAGCTGAAGGTCACCCACTTCCTAGGGAGCAGTGTTGGTTTCTAATTGGGAAGGCAGCTCCAGAGGCTACCTGCTAGATAGCCACACTGCACCGCCTTTTAAGTCATCAACCAACGAAATACAT
The DNA here is from genome assembly GCF_028021215.1 of Eschrichtius robustus. NCBI lineage: Eukaryota > Metazoa > Chordata > Mammalia > Artiodactyla > Eschrichtiidae > Eschrichtius > Eschrichtius robustus. The sequence continues at coordinate 30,227,245 of NC_090842.1, read as the reverse complement.
TTTAATAGTAAATAAAACCTGCAGCTCCTCACCCCATAACTGATTAGTCCATCATCACTTTTACCCATTATATGGACTTCACCACAACAAGATGGGGATGTACACAGTTTAAAGCTGGGGAGACTGGGAGCCAGGGTATGGGTGTGGACTGCCCACAGCTACAAGAGGTAGCAGGGAGAGACTAGGGCCCAGCACAGCTAATTCTCAGTGTAATGCCCTTGACCCTGCCTGTCAGCCATCCAGGTACTCACCAGAGCAGCCTCCGGATCATGGTCCCGTCACCTTGACAGCAAATACCTAAATCTCTGTTCTCTGCTCTCAGAGAATCATCCTCAGGAAGCTTTCCAGTTTACAATCCTTTCCCTTCCTTTGGTTTCATTGTCACCGCAAATGGAAAAATCATTATAATGTTAAAGAACCATGCTTCATTTATTACATGTTACAAAAACAGGGCCTCAGGGTAGCCTGGGCACGAGAAAGATGACAGGGCTCAGTCCATGATCTGTGTCTTTCCAAAGCACATCCCAGATCTTTTCATTTTCTTTTCCAAAGCCTTCAATGGCTCCCCAGTGCTTACAGAAGAAAGTCCTAGATCCTAGAACCAACCCTAACTTTTCACTCCTTTCCAATCCCCTCCAAGCACCTTATCTTCAAGCCAAACCTCACACAAACTGTTCTGCCTTTGGGTCTTTGCTTGTACTTTTCCCTCTACCTGCAAGGCTGTTACACTGTACAGCTCCAAGAGGCCCGCTTTCATCAGAGGCAATGTGACTAGCATCTATTGGACTTGGTCAGTGCACAGCCTGCACAGCTACACCTGACCACCTGCCCATCTGGATCATATATACCGCCACACCCATTTCCTTCTATCTAAAGCAGGATTTCTCTATTTGCAGATGATATGACTGATAGCAGCTAATATCCAAAATATATAAAGAGCTCATATGACTCAATATCAAAAAAAAAAAAAAAAAATCAACCGGATTGCAAAATGGGCAGAAGACCTGAATAGACATTTTTCTGAAGAAGACATACAGATAGCCAACAGGCGCATGAAAAGATTCTCTACATTGCTAATTATTAGAGAAAGGCAAATCCAAATCCCAATGAGATATCACCTCACACCTGTCAGAATGACTGTCATCAAAAAGACCACAAATAACAAATGTTGGAAAGGATATAGAGAAAAGGGAACCCTAGTTCACTGTGGGTGGGAATGTAAATTGGTGCAGCCACTATGGAGAACAGTGTGGAGGTTCCTCAGAAAACTAAAAATAGAGCTGCCATATGACCCAGCAATTCCACTCCTGGCTATATATCTGAAGAAAATGAAAACACAAGTTCTAAAAGATACATGAACCACAATGTTCATAGCAGCATAATTTATAATTGCCAAGATATGGAAGCAACCTAAGTGTCCATCAACAGATGAATGGATAAAGAAGACGTGATATATATACGTATATATGTGTGTGTGTATATATGTGTGTGCATATATATATGCAATAGAATATTACTCAGCCATTAAAAAGAATGAGATTTTGCCATTTACAACAACATGGATGGACCTGTGGACCTGGAGGGTATTACGCTTTTGGAAGTAAGTCAGACAGAGAAAGACACATACTGTATGTTATCACTTATTGTGGAATCTAAAAACGGAAACAAACTAATGAATATAACAAAACAGAAACAAACTTACAGATATAGAGAACAAACTAGGGGTTACCGGAGGGGAGAGGGGAAGGGGGAGGGGAAAGCCGGGATAGGGGATTACTATGTATACAATACATAAGCTACAAGGATATATTGTCCAGCACAGGGAATATAGCCAATATTTTAGAATAACTTTAAATGGAGTAAAATCTATAAAAATATTGAATCACTATGTTGTATACCTGAAACAAATATAATATTGTAAATCAACTATACTTTACTAAAAAATTTTAAGAAAGCAAAATCACAACACAAGAAATAAAAATAAAGCAGGATTTCTCAATAGCAGAGCCATTGACATTTAAATCAGATCATTCTGTGTTGTGGAGAACTTTCCTGTACACTGTCCAATGTTCAGCTGCATCCCTGACACCCCGTCCTCCCAGATGTGACAACTGAAAATGTTTCCAGCCATTGTCATGGGTCCCATCGAAGGCAAAATCAGCTCTGGTTGAGAGCCACTGCTGTAAAATCTTACCCAAATTTGAAGCTTTACCCTCAAAGCCACATGCTCCACAAAGCTGAGAGTATATTCACTTGCCAGGGAATATACGCAGAGCTATGCCCTCTGTTCTACCATTAAGGCCCTGAGCCCTTTCTTCTTCATACCTATTTCCACCCAGCATGTAATCTCCTTTGGATCATGGTTTTCAATTGCATATGCCTCAAGGACTTACATATAATAGAAGTTCGGCAAACATTTATCAAATGACCGAGGGCATTGGACAAAATTGTTTGCCGTGCATCCCTCCCAGTAGGAAAGCAAGTTTTAAACATGCCTTGTGTCAGCTGCTTTACCAATCACATAAAAGAACAGCCTGTTGCTAGGTTTGATGCAATAGAAACCTAATATTTTACCTGAAACCCTGATTTATGTGTAACCACTCTACTCCTCACTCAAAGAGAACTTGTTTTAGCAAATGGGTCCAGATTTAGTCCATTAGCTTAAAATAAGTGCAAAACTCTAGGGTTTGGTGAAATCACACAATAAAATATCATTAAGCGCTATAGCCTGTCAAGGCAGACGGCAGGTTTGAGTTGAAAGTCAGAAGACCGTCTGAAGTGAAGCAAGCGCACGGTGGATGAGACGGGGGGCAGCTGGCTTTCATTTGGGGGAGGTCGTCAGAGGACTCTCGTGTCTGTGGTGTAAATGAAGACCAGAGGCCTCGACAATTTAACTGTCATCGACAGAAATGCTTCGACGGGCACGGCCACAAGCCCTGGCCCTTCGCTCCATCTGGGCAGCTCCTGGTCTGCATTTATGAGATGGGACCGTGGAGCCGGAAGATGAAAGAACTGGGTCAGGCCCCTGGGAGCTGGAAAGGTCCTGCCAGTGTGCCAGGCTGAGGGCTGATGGGCAGCTGGTGTCCCGGGGACAAGATGGGGGCCACCAACACTTCTGATGGTCCCTGGGTGTGCAGATTGGACTATCCAGATGGAAGAAACTGGACGCCATTCCCTGTTGCTTCTGGCTGTGGGAGCTAGGGGTAGCCATTGGTCTCCTCCTCCTCTCTCTTCTCTCTCTGTCTCTGTTGATCTCTCCATCTCTCCTACTCCATCTCTCTCTGCCTCTGTTCCATTCTGTGTAGGGGTATCTCTCTTCCTCTCTCCCTGTAGACCGTCTCTGTCTCTCCATGTCTCCATCTTGGTCTCTGTCTCACCTTCTCTGAGTCTCTCCTTATCTGTCTCTCTGTTTGTCTCCATCTCTATCTCCTTCTCCTCCATGTCTCTCTGACTGTATGTCTCTTCGTCTTCCCATTCCTCTCTCGTTTCTCTATCTCTCTGTGTCTCTTGTCTGCTTCTCTGTCTGTCCTTCTTAGTCCCATGCTTTTGTTACTTCTCTCTTCTTCATTTTTCTGTCTCGTTCTCTCTCTTAGCCCCAGGGAATCAACCCCAAATGAACTATTTCCCTGGGGATTCCCCCAACATGTTCCCCAAGATACTAACAGCACAGGGGAGTCAAACCTCCAGCTCAAGATTTGTAACATTTGGTGGCTGGCAGTCATGGGCTATGGCATCTCTCCTTCTGACGCCGTCACTCTGTGCATCTTCTTTCTTTACCAGCTGAATATGTGCAGGCAGTGGTCTTAATGTCTTCCCTGCCAGAGTCTAGAGCAAGGTCATCAGATTCACTCGGGTGCCCTTATTTCTCGCTCCTTGCCTTTGGCAGAGAGCACCAATTGCTCTTTCCCAATGAGCCAATCGCTCTTTCCCAGGTAGCTCCTTCTGAAGAAACTTCTCCAGGCAGCTCCAGCCAAGATCAGAACAAATACAGGAGACACAGAAGACAGGATGGATGTGCCATCCCAGACGTAGAGAGTAAAGGGCTCAAACTCATCCAGAAGTAGCTCAGCCATAGTCGGCACGGAATAATCACAAGGGCAGCCATCCTGAGCACTTGACATAGAGCTACGTGCTTTACATATGTTGCCTCAAGTAGTCTTCATGATCTGTTATTAGTCCTATTCCCCAAATTTAAAAACTGAGGCTCAAAGAGAAAATATAACTCTCCCAAGGTCACCCAGGTAGCAAGTTACCTAGCTGGGACACAACCCCAGGGCTGTCTGACTCTGAGCACCAAATGGGGGGCTGTTCTTCCTCTCATTTCAGCAAAAAGACTCTAATCAATTCCATTTATTAAGTACATACCACGTGCCAATCCCTATGCTCTCCATTTTATATGCATCATCTTGTTTCCAATTCATAATCCCATAAAGTAGCTACTATGCCTATCACCTCCCATTGAACAGATAAGGAAACTAAAGTCCAGAGAGGTTAATTCACTGGCCCAAGGTCACACAGCCAGTTAAGCAACAGAGCTAGGGTAATGGGCTGCAAGCAAATTAATAGATTCCAACTGGCGTCTCTAAATTTATATTTCCGCCTCCACCGAGCTCCCTACCACTGCAAGTAATCCTGAAAATTCGTCATGAAGCTTTCAAAACAATTTATGCAAACAAACCTCAAGTGGGGCTATTTGTATTGGCAGCCCATTTCACTTAACCACCCACAACAAGGAACAGATGGCCGGAGCGCTGGAATCGCCTGCAAAGAAAGCAGGAGAGGCAAAGGCATCAGAAGCTGCCTTCCTTTCCCCATGCCTGCCCAGCTCTGTGACGATTACAGGCTTGTTCTTGTTTATGTCTTTGATTCCGTTGTTATTTTATGTACTTGTGAAACCGACCCGGCATTTCACGAGACAAGTTTGTTCAAAGACCATTTGCCAACCATCTTTGGTTACCAGGAGCCTGGCTTTCGACACTGAACTTGGAGTCCTTTCCTGATTGAGCCTCCTGGAAAGGGGCACAGCAGGAAGTAGAAACAGCCTGTAGATGCTGGATTAGAGACTGGCAAAACCTTCAAGACAAACATTTGGAGAGTCTTAGTTACCTGCCTTTTTTCTTCACCTGTGTTTCAACTGGACATTTGCCACTCTGAGGATGAGTCCTACACTGGGAAGCAGATCCTGGACTCAAATTTGTCCTTCACCAGTTGTGTTGACATTACACAAGTTGTCTAAACCCTCTGAGGCACCTGTGAACTCATGAATTAGGCTACCAACACCCCCTTGACAGGGCTTTTGTGAAATTTAAATGATATTTGAATGATGCATATATATGAGTGATTTGTCCATCATAAAATGCTATTCAATCCCAATTGTCTTCATCCATAATAGTCAGGTGGCTGTCTCCATCACAGGCCAGTTAATCAACCAGTAAATATTGTTACACATGTATTTTTTTCAAGATACTGTGTAATGGGCCTGGAAAAGATTCAAAGGAATTTAAGTCATGGTCTCCATCCCAGAGGGAATGTTTCTAGGACTGTGGCAGATGATACCTTCCAAAGATTGCTGCAACAGTACCTCCCACCCCAAATGCTCTTACAGTGGGTCTGTGACATTCCTCACTGAGAGGTGGGATCTATGTTTCTCCTCCCTGAATCTGAGCAGGCTTGGAACTTAAAGCGGTGATACGTGACATCCAGGCAAGCTCATAGTAGGCAGTAGCTTCTGCTTGGTTCCCTTGGGGCATTTGCCTCTGGAGCCCTGAGCTGTCGTGTAAGAAGTCTGATGCCATCATGACGGGAGGAAGCCCAGTCCACGTGCAGAGGCCGTGTGTAGGGGTTTCAGCCAACAGGCAGCATCAAATGCCAGTCGTGGGACTTCCCTGGTGGTGCAGTGGTTAAGAATCTGCCTGCCAATGCAGGGGACATGGGTTCACGCCCTGGGCCGGGAAGATCCCACATGCTGCAGAGCAACTAAGCCCCTGCACCACAACTACTGAGCCTGTGCTCTAGACCCCGCGAGCCACAGCTACTGAGCCCGCGTGCCACAACTACTGAAGCCCGTGCACCTAGAGCCCATGCTCTGTGACAAGAGAAGCCACTGCAATGAAAAGCCCGTGCACCACAACGAAGAGTAGCCCCCACTCGCCTCAACTAGAGAAAGCCTGTGTGCAGCAACGAAGACCCAACACAGCCAAAAATAAATAAATAAACAAATAAATAAATAAATTTATTTTTTAAAAAACGCCAGTCATATGAGTAAAGACATTTCCATGTGATTCCTGTCCCAGCCATCAAGTCACTTCTACCCTTGGGGGTCTTCCCAGAAGAGACCCCAGACATCTTGGTACAGACACAAACCATCTCAGTTCTGTCATTTCCTAATTCCTGACACCAAAACTCCATAAACATAATATGATGATTGCATTTGGTGCTAATTTGGGAGTAGTTGCAGCAATAGATTACCAGAACAAGAAAGCAAAATGAGATAGATATACACGTGAAAAGTTCACTGAAAATATACGTGGAGGGACTTCCCTGGTGGTCCAGTGGCTAAGACTCCACACTCCCACTGCAGGGGGCCCGGGTTCGATCCCTGGTCAGGGAACTAGATCTTACATGCTGCAACTAAGAGCCCGCATGGTGCAAATATACCCGGCGCAGCCTTAAAAAAAGAAAATATACGTGGATACGTAGCACAGAGGGTCGTCAGGACAGGAGTTGAGAGGAGGGAAGAAACGTGTTGGCTGGAGGTCAGGAAATATTTTGGAGGCAGTAAAGCAAAAGTTAAGCCTTAATTAAATGGGCATTATTTGGATAGGGGGGCACAAGGTGAAGGGAGTTCACTTATTAATAAAAGAACCCATAACTCAATATGTCTATAGCGATTATAGTAATAACAATCATAGTAATAGCTAATGATGTGGGTGATAATTTTAAATACTTACCAATTATTGTTTTTCCCTGGTATTTCCTGTTACCCCATGACCCCTTCGTACCTTTTCAGCAGCTCCACCATATGGCATCCATTGCCTCCAGGAAAGGATGTGAAAGCAAAAGCAGAGAAAAGGTATTCCTGAGCCGAGTGCCTGGGCCTCCGAATCTCCTTAGTAAAGACATGACAAGGGGATCCATGTTTCCGGTGGGACAGCAGAAGAAAGAGGTGTGTCAACCAATCGACAAGACTATTATGACGAATTTTAGATCTTTCTCTGTGGTGATTTCTTAGTGTCAGAGCTATAGGGACAAGTAGATTATTTAAATGAAGCTCTAGATGAGATTGAAGAGAAACCTGAAGTCCTGGAAGGAAAAAGGATGATGACAGCTTAACATCTTCTCCCACCTTCTGAAGGGCCCCCTTTAACATATTGCAAAGCCAGCTCTGCCCTGGAGTGGGCCCCCTGGAGGCTCAGTCATCAAAAAAGCAGATACATTTCAATGCCATGTACTGTTTTAGAGTGGTAGGCACCTTTTCTGCTAATGTCCTAGTGTCTCTTTGTTTCCCATCTATGCCCAGAGATTATGAGCTACGGAAGCTGCAGCTGTAATATGACTGAGGCAAGGAACATTTCCCAGCTCTGGCTTCACGTACTCCCATCACCCTTCACAGCCATGGCGAGGACCAACAGGTCAGCAAGCCTGGGAACGGAGAATGAAGCAGGGTCTCAGTTCAGGGATTACAACCGTTCCTGGGGATTTTGGTTGCAACTTTAACACCAAACTAATTCATTCTCTGAAAGATCTCAGATGTAAATCCCCTAGGAAATCTTAATTAACCCTTCTTAGGATTATACTGGTTCTGAAACTTGGGAGGAAATATCAGACACATCCAAGTAATACTGAATCGTGAATGTGTCGTCTTTCATACAAAGGGCTCACTACCCTTTCATCCATCCAACCATCCAACAATTTATCCAGCCAGCCAGCCAGCCATCCACCCATCCAACCATTTATCCATTCATCCATGCATCCAGCCATCCATCCAACCATCCATCCAACCAACCATCCCTCTGTCCATCCAAACATCCAACCATTTATCCATCCATCCATGCATCCATGTATCCATCCAACCATCCATCCATCCATCCATCCCTCTGTCCATCCAAACATCCAACCATTTATCCATCCATCCATCCATCCATCCACTCATTTAACAATAAGCAACATTCTAAGTTACATTCCAGTAGAGGCTGGGGGAAAGTTGGACATCCATCATATAATCGCACAAATGTGTAATTACAAACTGATATACAAAAGGAAGGTACATGTGGACATAAGGGCAATTAGAAGGAAATCTGGTCTAGTGGGGAGGATGTTACGAGTGTTCACCCTGCCTGGCATTCAGGAGATTAGCTTCCCAACCCAGTGGGGACGTGTGATTGGTTCTGGCCAAAAACACAGGGATAAATGACCCACTGGAACACCTCTCCATGATTCTCCAGCCTCTTGTTCCCCTTTGAGGCAAATGTGTTGAGAAGGTGGAGCTACAAGATGGAAATAACTTAGGGTTACACATGGAGGAACAGGGCTCTGAAGAGTTGCCTGGATCTGCAAGTGACCTGACATGATTGAGAAATAAACTTCAGCTGTGATGGCCCATTGAGATTTTTGAGGTTGGTTGTTAATGCAGCATAGCCTAACTAAAACCCCTAGGACGGGACAGGGCAGGGGGTCGAGAAAGACTTCCCAAGGGAGTGGTAATTCATCTGAAATTTCCAGGATGAATAGGCGTTTACTGTACAAGAGAAAGTAGATCTGCTGCTATGGAGTCATCCACAGTCTCTCTCGTGGTCTCCTGTGACCCAGGGCCGGTCTCTGCACTGGCTGATGCCAGGTAAGAGAGCACAGCCCACAGAAGCAAGCCCTGCAAGCCTCGTCCCAAAGGCTGACAAAATGAGCCCATGGCTGGGGGGTGTTTGGAAAAGGGAGACACTCGTTCTCCAATGAGACCTAATCTGACCACCAGCAAGACATTAAAAACTGAACCTTTCAGGAGAAAAAGAAGGCGGTGTGGCTGCAGCAGTTCAAAGCATGGTCTAGAGCCACACTGTCTGGGTTCAAATCCTGATTGATCACTGACTAGCTGGGTAACCCTGGGCAAGCTCCGCCATCTCTCTGTCCTTAATTTCCTCTTCTGTTAGATGGGGATAATAACAGTAGCTACCATCTAGAGTTTTTTTACTTAAGTTTACTTGGTTACTCAAGTTAATGTTTGGAAAGGACTTTGTAAGTGCTGTGTACAGAGCACACAGTAAGTGTTGTGTGCGAATCTGATAAATAAATAACATAGGAGAGAGAGAGAACAGATGGCAAGCCAGCCTGGGGCTCCAGTGGCCCTTTCTCCAGTCTGGGGAGACCATGTGCCCGAGGGTAAGCCAGCCCTGTAACTCTGGCCACTGCTCCATCACCCAGTGAGGTCCTGAGAGCAGACAATTTAGATCAGTACATATTCCCTTCTCTGGGGGAGGATTGAGGAGACAGGAAGCGAGAACTTCTCCCACCTATAAGCAAAAGACCTTTAGCATAGAATAACATTAAAAGGGACCTTAAAGTTCAGCTCCTACAGGCTTCCTCCCTGTGCTTGCACACCTCCAGTGACGGGGAGTTCACTACTTTATGGGTCAGCCCATTCCTCACTTGTGCACCAGTTTTTCCCACTGGTTTCTGCCCATTGGGTTTAGCTCTGCCTTCCAAGTCCCGGAAGATGGAGGGTGCCGTATCTATACGCCACGAGCAAGGGAGGGATGCTCAGAGAGTTAGCCCAGGGCCAGAGCTGGGAGAAGGAGCCATGACGAAAGACTGGAATGCTGGTCTCATATACTGGGAGGCACGGGGATATTGGAAGAAGCAGCAATCTCGTGAGCTTCTCTTCTAAATGGATCTCTCTCGGTGGCTGTGCAAAGGACGGCAGGGAGCGAGGGTGGAAAGCAGGGGACCAGGTGCTCAATTACAGCTCATTAATTAATATTGAACACCTCGGAAAGACTTGCCTGCAGCAATGGCCAGTGATAAAAAGACTTCTCAGTGGGGCTTCCTCAGACCCTGAGTCACTCCTCTCAAAGTTCTAATCACACTGTGCTATAATTATCCGCTTACTTGTCTGTACTCCCTCAGCACAGAGTTCCCCAGATGCAAGGGCTAGGTCTTATTCACCACTGTAGCTCACCACCCACGCTGTGCCCAGGATAGCCCCTGGCACATGGTAGTTTCTGGAACCACTTAACACTAGCTGTTCTGTGGTTGTTGATGTCACTGACCTCAGGACTATAAGAGCAGGTTTTCGTTGCAGCTGGAAGGATAGAAGTTAGACAGTAAGCAACCTTTTCCAACAGTGAGAAATATGTTGGCAGCTCAAAAGCAACCTACCTGAAGATTGGAGGTGACAGTACAGTTTATCATCTGAATTGGGACCCACTTGTGTTGGGGACTGAAGCTAAATAAACAAGTGGGACATCAAGACCACAGGTCTAGTTCCAGGTGTTAACTGGGACTATCCTGGACAAACCAGGATGGTGATCACCCTACTGAAGACTTACCACGATTTTCTGCTCCTTAACCCACTTTTTGGCTTGAAATAATTATGTTCCTGCCATCAGCAAACTTCCACCAACAATCCTCTGACTCCAAAAGCTCCAAATCTTTCCCCTTCTCTGTCTGCATCCATCTCACTGGGCAAGATCCGTTCACTTGCCTCTCTTTTCCCCAGATGTGTCCTTCATCCTGTTTCTCTCAGGGGCACCCTCATCTGGGCCTCTACTACCTTTCACCTGGACAACCACAGCACATGATTAACAAGCAGTTGTATTCGTAGCTGTGAGGGTCAGTTTTATCAACTCGATTGGGCCATGGGGTACCCAGATATTTGATCAAACGTGAATCTGGATGTGTCTGTGAGGGGGTTTCTGGGCAAATTGATAGACTGAGTAAAGCAGATTGCCCTTCCAAATCTGGGTGGGCCTCATCAAATCTGTTGAAGGCCTGAAGAGAACAAAAAGGCTGACCCTCCCATGAGTAAGGGGAACTTCTTCCTGCCTATCTTCAGGCTCAGGCATTGGTTCTTTCCAGCCTTTGGGCTTTAACAGAAACATCACATCTTCCAGGGTCTCCAGCCTGCTGGCCTTCAGACCAGAACTTACACCATCAGCTCTCCTGGGTCTCCAGCTACCAGCTGTAGATCTTGGGCCTTGTCACCCCTCACGATCGTGTGAGCCAATTCCTTATAATAGATCTCTTTATATATGTATTCCATTGGTTCTATTTCTCTAGAGAACCCTGACTAATACAACAGCTATATCCTAGGACCTAGCCCAATACTTGGTACTTAGCACTCAATTAATGCTGATGGAATGTGGGACCAGATTTAGATGTTTTTGAGACTCTGAGCCTTGTAGAGATAGTGGCGTCCCCAACTCTTTATATGTAATTCAAATTAATAATAAGAATAAGACACAAAACACAAAATGTATATGTGTGCTAAAATTTTTTAAAAGCATATTTCTAAATTTTCAGTTTATGAGATTCAGGAAAAGTCTACTGAAGCTGAACCTTGGAGTGAGGGAGTTCCCCTACTTGCTGGTGCCCAAACACGCTTAATCTACAACTGGGTGATCTCACACTGGTTGAAAGAATGAATATAAGAATGAATGAAGGAGCACACAAGAGTCTGGGGTAATACAGAGAAACTGACCCATAAATCACACTTTACTATTCTTTCACCTCTCTTAATTTCAGCATTAGCCTGATTCCAGTGGGTTTTGTGTTTTGTTTTTTTTTCTGACGTACTGGTTACTTGATACTCACCCTTTCATTCCCGTGATACAGCAGTTTAATCTAATTAACTTCTGGATACAAGTCCTTCCCAGCTCACCATCTGACCCGGAAACTCGAGCTCGCAGCTGGACCCCTCTGCGATGCTCAGTGCAGATTTCCCCACATGGCAGCCTCCCCGCACAGGGGAGGACTGTCTCCAGTGACGCTTAGAAACGGCAGAGAGCTGCCTCTTCCCTGCCCCCAAATCAAGCCACTTCGGCTTTGCCATCTCTTTGTTCTGGCTCCCCCACCATGAGACAACTGACATTTCTCTCGGGAATTTATCTCTCACACTTGCAGTGAAGCCAGAGAGGGTACCCAGATCTCCACTGCAGGCACTGCACCCCAACAGGGCACCTGCCCTGTACCAGCCACCATCTAACGACTTTCCTCTAAGGACCCAGGGCTGATAATGGCACCTCTCTTTACTTCTGCCCTTTGGGGGCATTCATTATCACAGATGACAGAAACTCCCTGGTCACTCAGTCATTCTTGGCTGTTAAAAAAAAAAAAAAAAAGATGGAGCAAAACCCAGCCCAATTCTCTGTCTTTTGAATCAGCTCAGAGAGAGGCAAAAAGACACTCGGTTAGGCTGATGCGTACAAGACCCAAAGGCTGTGAAATGGGTGAAGTTTCCCCTGGTGATTTCGATTTTTGTTACTTGGATCTTTTCCTAGGATGTTCTGAGTACTTTCTGTGTATCAGGCACACCGTGGAGCCACCTAACCTTATGGCTTCTATGAGGCAGACAGTGCAGGGTAGTGGTTAAGAGCCGTCCTGGCTCAGAGCCCAGCATTTGCTTGTTGTGCAACCTTCTGTAAGTTACTTAACTTCTCTAAGCCTCAGCTTCTCTATCTGCAAAATGGGGATGGTCATAAATAGTGATCTGTTCCATGGGCTGTTGTGAGGACTAAATCACTTCATTCCAGCGAAGTGATTAAAATCAGTCCTGGCCCTTAGTAAGAACTCAGTGTGCCTAAGCTCCTATTGTCCCATTTTTACACATAAGGAAGTGGAAGAGGCTCAGGGAGGGTGGGCCAGTTTCTCAAGGTCACAAAGCTACGAACTGAAATAATCCAGATTCCATCCCAGTCCTGCCTGATTTGCTCATAATTGCTGCTGCTCCAAGATTTAACAACTACAGAGGGCGCCTTGCCTTGGGTAATTCAAGGTCTGCTAGATCAAAAAGGAATAACAGATCTAACAGGGCACAGCATTAGACTCCCCTGACGGCTCATTTTCTACATGACCATTTGCTAGAAACGAATATCCTTCCAAGAATTCACTCCTTGACTTTCAAACATCTTTCTCCAGGTGTTTATGTTTGCTTCTTCACTCGGCGTGGGATTGAAGCCCTGATCTCTACTTGTTGTCCCTTTTTCGATATAAAGTTACACATGATGTCTTTCGAAGTCTTCAGTCACCTGGAATCCCATTCATGTTAGGGCTGGAGGAGACCCAGTCACAGCCCCTCATTCACGCATGAGGAAACTGAGGCACAGGGAAGGCAAGGGACTTGGAGAAGGTCCCCCAGCCTCGTAACAGGCAGGACCAGGGCTAGAACCCAGGACGCGGGCCTGAGTCCACATGGACTCTTGGTACTGAGATGCTAAAGCACATTTGCCACCTAATTTCATCCACGACGTTCCCCAGGATTGTGGCAGGTGCTGCAGAACAAGGAGCCTCAAACATGAAGCAGAGGATGTCAGTTCGCTTCTCATTCAACATTAACGCAGAATGACCAGGAACCACATCTTGCCAGAGACGCACCAAAGCAAGAATTGATTTCCCACGTGAGTGGATCAGCTGGGCTCCGCTGCTTCACGCTGTAGCACAGGCTGAGATCTACTCCCCCGGGCTCATCCTGGGGCCCCAGCCATAGGGAAGCGACTTCCTGGGAAGCTTGATGATGGCCAAGTGTAAGATGGCCAAGTGCCTACACTTAAGGCTTTGGCTTAAGCTAGCTCACAGGCATTCTTGCCCCCATCTCACTGGCTAAAGCAAGTCACATGACCAAAGCCAAAGTGAAGATCTGGGACATTACACCTCTAGTGGGAAAAGCAAAAAAAAGAAATCCTACAACAGGAGCTAGGGAATTAAGCTCATGTGGTAGAACACTTGCTTAGCATGTGAGAGGTAGCGGTATTGATGCCCGCATTCTCCACAGTTCAATTTTATAAAGGGGGATCACCTGTCATGGTCACTTTGCCCTAAAAAAAATCACTTGACAAAGGGTATAGGTACAGAGAGGGGTAATGAATTGGGACAACAATTCGATCTCCCACAATAGGCAAGAGAAGAGAGAGTCCAAGAGTCATGGACCCTGACGTTAGGCAACTATGAGTACAAATCCTTTACCCTGTTCTTTACCAGCTATGAAACTTGAGCAAGCCACTGAGCCTCTGTTTCCCCATCTTTAAAATGGACATAATAATAGTACTTACCTGGTAGAGCACTAGGGAGCATTAAATGAGGCAATGCATGGAAAGAGCTTACAGTAGTATGTGACACAGAGTTAATGATCAGGAAGTGCCAATCCTTTTTTCTCTTGTGGGACCACAGTTACTCAGAAGAGACACACTCAGGGTTTAGTAAATGTTGGCAGAGGAAGAAACCCTTGAACAACTCAGATTTAGACTTCCACCAACGCCTCACTAAGTCAGTTAGGATGCATTTGGCTACAAACCTCTTGGGGCAAAGAGTGGCTTCCTCAAGCAACAAGGTGGGGTGGATCTGCGAAGCTGCACAATGAAGATCCCCCATGAGCTAGTCCTGGGCCAGCAAGGGAGGCTTCACCCCGCAGATGAAAGAGGCTCCCAAGAAAACGTACCTTCCCCATGGCACAGGAGACAGGAAGTCTAAACCCAGCTGGACTGCGTGCTCTCTGCCAGGCATGCTTCAGCCTCTCAGAGCTGGCTTCCACGTCCAAAGGTCACACTCATGATACTTGTGAAGACCACACGAGTAACTTGGCAGGAGCTATAAAAACTCTAAAAGCGCAGCCACTCCCACCCCACAGTTGCACTTCTAGGAATCTATCCTTGTGCTCAGGAAAACACATTCACCAGAGTTGCCTGAGTGCTCATAAGCAGAGGAATCAGTGAATCAATTATGATTCTTCATGATACATCATCGTAAGGTGCATCAATTCTGCTCCCGCATCCCGGAAGGATAGCCATGATAAGTTAGGAAAGAGCTAAGGCACTGCAGAGCACAGAAACAGTTTTGTTGCACAATAAAACGATAAATAGAAATTGTGGTAGGACACTCACAGAGCCACGTGTTAATCTTAGGAGAGGAATCAGAACAGTGTTTCTCAACATTTTGTTATTGCCCCTCAATGTCCCACCTATGAAATTTTAAAATCACAGATATATTACATATCTATTCATGTACTGTGTATCTGCGCTTTATACATAAAAGAGTTAGCTTTTTTAAGATCCCACCAAGAACCAATTTTTGCCCCCTTAGAAGTTACATCACCCCCGTTGAGAATGCATAGTTTGAGAAAGCACGTCAGGCTTTTCCTTATTACTATTATTTGCTTCTCAATGGCTCAAATTTTTATTTTAAAAAAAAAGATAGTGGGCTCTAGAAGAACATTGCAGGCACAGGGACAGCACCAGCAAAGTCCCTACATACAGAGAGAAAGCTGAAGCAAGTGAATCTGAGAAAGAGAAGTAGGAGATCAGGTCAAAGAGGCTTTCAAGATGGTGAAGTAGAAAGACCCTGAGTTCACCTCCCCTCCTGGGCACACCCAAGTTACCACTATTTATAGAACAACTATCAAGGAAAAAGACTGGTACCTACTGGAAAAGATCTTCTACAACTAAAGATATAAAGAAGGAGCGCAACGAAACAGGTAGGAGAGGTGGAGTCATGATATAGTCAAGTCCCATACCCCTGGGTGAGCAACCCACAAACAGGGGAATAATTATAATTACAGAGGTTCTCCCCAAGGAGCTAGGGGTCTGAACCCCACATTGGTGTCCACAGCTCAGGGGTCCTGTGTCAGGAAGATGAGCCCCTAGAACATTTGGCTTTGAAGACCAGCAAGCCCTACTTTCAGGATACCCAGAAGGCTGTGGGAAATAGAGACTCCACTCTTAAAGAACACACACAAAATCTCACATACTCTGGGACCCAGGGCAGAAGCAGTCATTTGAAAGGAGCCGGCATCAACCTGATACCAAAATCAGACATAGATATCACCAAAAAAAGAAAATAGAGGCCAACATCACTGATGAACATAAATACAAAAATCCTCAACAAAATATTAGCAAACCAAATCCAACAATACATTAAAAGGATCATACACTATGATCAAGTGGGCTTTATCCCAGGGATGCAAGGATGGTGCGGTAACCACAAATCAATCAGTATGATACATGGCATTAACAAATTGAAGAATAAGAACAATATGATCATCTCAGTAAACACAGAAAAAAGCTTTTGACAAAATTCAACATCCTTTTATGATAAACATTCTCCAAAAAGTGGGCACAGAGGAAACATACGTAAACATAATAAAGACCATATATAATAAGCTAACATCATACTCCATGGTGAAAAGCTGAAAGCATTTCCTCTAAGATCAGGAACAAGACAAGGATGCCCACTCTCACCGCTTTTATTCAACATAGTACAGGAAGTCCCAGCCACAGCAATCAGACAAGAAGAAGAAATAAAAGGAATCCAAATTGGAAAGGAAAGTGACATCTATCACTGTTTGCAGATGGCATGATACTATACATAGAAAATCCTAAAGATGTCACCAAAAACTACTAGAGCTCAACAATGAATTCGGTAAAATTTCAGGATACAAAATTAATAGACAGAAATCTCTTGTGTGTCTATACACTAACAATGAACTATCAGAAAGAAAAATCAAAGAAACAATCCCACTTACAATTGCATCAAAAAGACTAAAATATTTAAGAATAAAGCTACCTAAGGAGGTAAAAGACCTGCGCTCGGAAAACTACAAGACACTGATGAAAGAAATTGAAGGCGACACAAACAGATGGAAAGATATACAGTGTTCATGGACTGGAAGAGTTAACATTGTTAAAATGACCATACTACCCAAGGCAATCTACAGATTCAATGCAATCCCTATCAAAATACCATTGGCATTTTTCACAGAACTAGAACAAATAATTTTAAAACTTGTAGAGAAACACAAAAGACCCCAAATAGCCAAACAATCTTGAGAAACGGATACACAGATATAGAAAACAAACTAATGGTTACCAGAGGGGCAAGGAAAGGGGAGCAGGGCAAGATAGGTGTAGGGGATTAATAGGTACAAACTACTATGTATAAAATAAATAAGCTACAGGACAGCACAGGGAATATAGCCCATATTTTATAATAACTATAAGTGGAGTATAGTCTATAAAATTTTGAATCACTATGTTGTACACCTGAAACTAATATAACATTATAAATCAACTATACCTCAATAAAAAAAATTTTTAATTGAAAAATAGTAGTGAATACTTATATAGCACTTCCTGCATGCCAGGCACTATTCTAAGCACTTTATACATGTTTATCATTTAATCCTCGTAAAATCCTATGAAGTAGGTCCTGTAAAATCTACATTTTACAGATGAGGAAACAGATTCAGAGAGGGTAAGTAACTTGCCCAAGTTCACACAGCTGGTAAGTGATGGAGCCGAGATTCAAACCATGTCAGCCTACGTCCAAAGTGGGTGTTCTTCATGAAACATAACTGTTTTATCACATTTGCAGTGCAAGGAAAAACTTTAAAAAGAAAAGGCAGAATGGGGGTGGGGTTCTCTGTCTTTCAATGGGTTATTGTAGGTCAAAGTAGTTTTCAAAGTTGAAGTGGTTTATAAACCTAGGACGATATTCATTATTATGATGAATATGTGACTACTACCACTACTATTACACTCATAAAATCAAGTCCAAATAAAACCACAGCCAAACTTGGAGATTTGACATTAAGTCGAGGTGGTGGGGAAGAACTGACAAAAAGCCAGAGGCAGAATGAGAGAGGCCCCTTTAATTAAGATGAACCAGAGCATGGGCAGCTGCAGGGAGAATCTGGAGGCAAAATATTTAGGCAGCTGCACAGCGTTCAGATGGCAGCCCCTGCTGCTGGAGCAGCGCCCGGCTCACTCCGTCCTCCATTCAGCTCCTCCTGGCCCCCTGGAGCGTGCTGCAGCCAGACAGGTCAACCTCTCAACAGGGAGGACACACCTAGCTGGGGAGCGGCAGGGAGTCACCAGAGCGCCACTTTGGCCCACGTATAGAATAGATACAAGGAAGGTCACTCTGATGGAAATGAGAAAGGGGGCCCCAGGACCCCACAAGCTCAGCAGCACCCTCCTGCCCCCAAACATCATCTCTGAATCTTTGGGATCCAAGGGACTCAATTCGAAAACCATGTTTCTAGTCCCAAATCCTTATTTTACAGATGAGGAAACTGAGGCTCAGGGAGGGAATGTCATTTGTCTAAGGCCATACAGCAAATTGACAACAAGGTTGGAACTGGAATCCTGCCTCCTAGATCCCTGGTTACCAAGCCTAATTGCATGATACAACTCTCCCTGGGCATGACAAAATGAGCTAGTTTCCTTCCTCTAGGCCATGTAGGTGGAATGGCTTATCTTTCCAAGTTATAACAAAACTTGCTCATTCCCAGGCCTCTTACCACATCATCTCAATTTTTTTTTTAAGTCTTTGTCTGAATCAGCCTGACCTGGGAAGAACCCAATTAGAACTCTTTTCCAGGGTCAAATTCATTGGTATTTCTTTTTCATTGAGGTCTTTTAGAATAACCTAGTGCACACACACACACACACACACACACACACACGCGCACATGCAAAATAGAAAGAAAATGAAAAACCTGGATAGAATTTCCAGGCATCCGTAAGGCAGACAGCTTGCTATCTTTGATGTTAAAACTGCTAAACTAAGGGACTCACTAGCGATGAATTGACTCCAGCTGCCCAGTCTCTGAGGTCACCCTCAGCTGGACACATATGCTACTGCAGCCCTTGAAATCTCTGCCATGAAGAGACTCATAGATGTCAGAGAACAACGTGCCATGGCAGCCATTGGTGTGCGGGTTCCTTCTCTCCCTTCCTGTGCCTGCACCAATAATTGGCTCCTGCAGATCCATGACTCAACCTCAGAATCTTTCTTAACACAGTGCTCCAAGCAGCCCTGCCCAGTCTATCGGAGCTGGCCCTTAAAATGAAGCACTCTTGCTGTTCTTAATCTCATCCAACATTCCCCATTGTACAGATGAGAAAAGAAAGCCCAGAGAAGCTAATTGTACCAAGCAACCCCTGACTCTTAAGAATCCCCACAGATTAATAAAGGCCAGCCATGGAGCCCTGACAGTCTTGTCCTCATCTCACTTATTATTGACATATATGTCAGTATAGTGGGTCACTCAGACCCTAGGCACCCAACTCCTGGCTCTACACTACTGCTCCTGCCTCAGGCTCCTGGTGGTGGTGTTTGATTCTGCATCCATTAAGCAATCCAGGCTGTCGTAACAAATGGACACCAAAACATGATGCCTCAAATACCATCGATAATAGTCCCTATGTAATAGTTTTAGGCAGATGTTCCTAAACACTGGGGTTTCCTCCGTGTCATGAATCAGGAACCTCACCTCTTTCTGTTGTGTGGCTCTACCAACTGCTGGGGGTGAGGGTCTTGTCATAATCAACATACAGCTGGAGGAAGGGGAGAGAGCATTTCTGTTTATATTCCATTGGCTTAGACTCAGTCGCATAGCCAGACCTAAGTGTAGGGGAGACCAAGGAATGAGAATGGGGTCTAGCTCTGTGATGATGGTAATGATGATGTTGATGATAGAGGAGATGGAGACGATAATGACGGAGAAGAAGAAAAAGAGGAGGGGGAGGACAAGGAGGAGGGGGAGGACAAGGAGGAGGGGGAGAAGGAAAAGAAGAAAAGTTGATTTTTGGTGAACGGCAAGCTATCTCCAGCAGAGGTTCAGCCCTCCCTAGTGACTCGGTTTGACTCACTCCTGTCTTTTTCCCTAGTTGGACACTCCCACTCCAGGTTCCAGTTTTCGGAACCTAATCCCAACAGCTAAGCCAATGTCCACGCACAGCAAAAAGAATGATTTGCCCAAGTTGACACAGCAAGATGGGACTCAATCCTGACTCCAGGACCGCCATGCTCCAAAGTTTAATTGAACAGGCAGTTTTTAGGAGTAACATCTCCAACACTTAGAATAGTATAAATAAGGCACAAAACAGCCTGTATTTACATAAGGGAGGTAAGTTTTCTTATTTTTCATGATTTTCTTTGTTACCTTCAAACCAGCCATTTCAAACTTTCTCATAGCCATTCAGTCTTTGGATGGCATAAAGGGTTACTCAGAAAGACTCTCTTGTAAAAGGAAAAACAAATTTGAATACTGGAGACAGAAGGAAAGCACCATGTCACACTTAGGTGCTCAGTGAAAGGGTTTTTATTAATTGGAATTGAGTTCAGGTTATATCCTGGACTCCAGGCGCAAAATAAGAAAGCAAAACTACTTGTGAGTTTTCATTTTGCTTTGTCCTAAGTACCTCCTATTTTTCTTGTTTCTAAAGCCATATTCTTCCATTCTAAAAAATTTAGAAAACACGGATAACAAGAGGAAGAAAATGAAAATCTCTCCCAACTCAACACCTTTGAATGGCCACTTTTAATGCATAGACGGGCATTTGGCCAGATTTTACATACTTAATTATTAATAAAAATGGGGTGTGGGGCTTTTAAGAGATTTTACCTAATTAGGCAAAGTGACCGAGTCCCACCCTGCTTCTCAGGAACCCACTGATGTTTGGCAAGCCACACTTGATGAAATCTTCCAGCACCGGTGCAAATGCGTGACCTGCATATATTCTTAATATGCAAATTTTTGTTTTGGTTTCTGAACAAAACCCGTCTTTTAAAGAAAAATTTAACAGATTTGAAACTAGAAACCCTGTCCTCCCTGGAGGCATTAAAAAATGCAAACTGAAGGCTTCCCATGTGTGGAGGCTATTACTGATTTCCTTCCAAAAACAGGAGAAGCGTTGCCCTGGCTGTAACGCTTGAGGTCCCCGAGCCAGAAACTGTTTGCTTTCTGCACACTCATTAACCATGGTGTGGGATCCAGTAACTGCTCTAATTTCCTACTTTAAATGTTTTTCTTTCCCCCGCTTTTCAAAAATGTCTTTTTATGTTGTACATTTACATACTCGTATTCAGCCACTTAACGCTGATAGGCTGGTCGCTGTCAGACACAATAAAAAGAGACAGAAACCACTGCGAATTACAGTAGCATTAGTGTTGAAAATGGAAATTTAATTTCCAGAAATGAACCTCAGCAATAAAAGCTCCCTTTGTTGCTGTTCAGATCAGAAATGAATCAGGTCTGAAAGGGAGCTAACGTGCAATTAAAAACATCTCAAAGAGGTATTTGTTATGTGTTAGAACACATGCGTCGGAATGGTGTTTGGAACACAGGGGGGCCCGGGAAAAATGTTTTCGATGAGAAGGAAGATAGTAGTAATGCCTTACATGTGTACGGTGTGTTTAAGTTTACGAAGTGCTTTGCATTTGTGACATATTTGGAGTCTCTCGCGGAGCCTGGGGAGGGACAATGCAGATGTGGAAACTGAGGCAGAAAGAGGTTAAGTCACACAGTTTCCCCAAGGTGAGCTGGTAGAACCAGGACGAGAATGGGGCCTGCAGGGCTCCCCCTTAATATAGTTCAAATGACACAAGTATCTCAAACTTCCAACCATCGCTCCCCAAGTACCAAGTTACTCCGTGTGGTGGCGCGATGAAGCCGTATTTTGAAATATTGACCCAGGTCTCCTTGATCAGGACTTCCTGCCCCCGCTCCGGTCGCCCACCCTACCACACCGTGACAGCAGTGACCAGCATTCCAGGGGACTGGCCTCCGGGGGCAGAAGGGAGAAAGGAAACATTCTCAGCTTTCGAGTTTCAAAATAGACACTGGAAATGCAAAACAAAAGCAATAGTTTGAGAGAAAGGTCTTGAGTCTCTGAAACCTGAGGTTTTCAAGTTGAGTATCAAAAAGTGCAGCCCTAAATGTCCGGATACGTGTTTTAAGAGAAAACAAGATCAGCCAGGGCCATCCCCCAGCCCCAAGCAAGTCAAGACCTGGGGGGGTGGGGGTGGGGGCTGGGGGGGAGAGGGGTGGAGGTAGTTGGGGGGAGCAATAGATCCCCAGAGAGGGATGGGGACCCCAGAGGGGAGTCCCTGTGGCTCTGTTCCTGGGTGGAGACCAGGGAGACAGCAAGGCATTTATTGTTTCCCAGGGAAAATATGAATTGACCGAATTTACCCTCACTTGACTAATGGCTGCCGCCACATCTGGAATCAGCGGAGGAACAATGGGCTCTCTGACACGTGAGGCTGGAACAACTGTACAGACAATGGGAAGAAAAAAAGGGGTAAGATTGTTCCGTACCTCACACCTGGACAATTAAAACTTGATCAAATATTTAAATTTTAAAAATTAAGCTGTAAAAGTTCTGGAAGAAAACATGGAACCATTTCTTTATCACCTGGGAAGCTCAAAGATCTTTCTAATGATGGCTCAAAACCAAGATGGCATAAAAGAAAAGATTGATAAATTTGATTAAAACATTTTTTAAATCCTGCAAGTTCCCCAAAAAAGCAAAATACAAGTAATAACTATTTACAGGACTAGATAAGAAAAAAGCCAGCCAGCCAATAGAAAAATAGGCAAGATTAATATAAGTGACTTTTACTGAAACTGCCCTGAGCTACTGTTACTCGCCTATCATACTGGCAAAAACTCAAAAGTTTAAAACACGTTCTGTTGTCAAGGACAGTGGTTAACAGGCATGCCTCATATATTATTGGGATGAAAATAAATAGTACAACCCTTATGGGGATGCGGGATTTATCAGAATTACTAATGAAGATATCTTTTGACCCAGCAATTGTATTTCAAAGAACTTATCCTGCAAATATAAATTCATGGAGAGAAATGACATAAAAACAAAGCTATCCATTGCAGCATAGTTCATAACAGCAAAAGAGTAAAAATAACGCAAGTGTTTACAATCCAAGGAAATACTATGCATCAGTAAGAAAGTGAGAAATTATCCTATGCACTGATACAGAAGGATTGTCAAAATATATTAAGTGAAAAGGATCAAGGTGCAGTATTTTATTACTGGGGAATAAAGAAAGGGGAATAAGAAAATAAATTCGTATTTGTTTGAGTGTGCAAGAAGATATTTTAAGGGACACACAAGAAACAAACAAAACAAAACAAAAATGTATGCTCAGAGTAATGATAGAAACTGGGCAGATTGGGGAAAGGGTGAGAGAAAAACTTTTCACTGTATTTTTAAAATTATACTCTATGACTGTATTGCTGTATAAAGATAATCTATTCAATGCATTAAAAATCAGTGACAAATCTTTTAGGAAAAATAAAGTTTTGTGTTATTAAATGAAAGAGAGATCGAGGTATAAATTAGACTGACGCAAGACATCTTTGAACGTTACATTTCTGCACAACCTGAGCCTGTGGCTTGAGTGAAATTTGTGTATTTTACAGCATTATGTAAAAGAAAAACAAAAGAGCTCTGGTAGTCAAATATAATTGGAAGCTACTGAATTAAATAAAATGAGATTTCATTAGGCAAAACTTTCCAGAACCTTAAATAAGCTAATGGGTGTAGCGAGTCTGTAAGAGGGAAGTATAGAATGCATCATTGTACAAACATATTTGACCCAGAAAGATTTTTTTCATGGACTATCTTGTGGGAGTGCTGCTCAGTATGAATCAAGGATCCAAATTTGTGCAGTTTTGGACAGAGACGACCTCCTACACTGTTGGTGGGAATGTAAATTGGTGCAGCCACTATGGAGAACAGTATGGAGGTTCCTTAAAAAACTAAAAATAGAGCTACCATATGATCTAGCAATCCCATTCCTGGGCATATATCAGGAGGAAACTCTAATTTGAAAAGATACATGCACCCCAATGTTCATTGCAGCACTATTTGCAATAGCCAAGACATGGGAGCAATGTAAATGTCCATCGACAGATGAATGGATAAAGAACATGTGAGATAGATATATATATATATATATATATATATATATATATATATATATATATATATATATATATATATACACATATGCATATATATATATGAATATTACTCAGCCATAAAAAAGAGTGCAATAAGCCATCTGCAGCAATATGGATGGACCTAGAGATTATTATACTAAGTGAAGTAAGCCAGACAGAGAAAGACAAATATCATATGATATCCTTATACATGGAATCTAAAAAAAAAATAATAAGATGCAAATAAACTTATCTCCAAAACAGAAAGAGAGTCAGATATAGAAAACAAACCTATGGTTACCAAAGGGGAAAGGGGGGTGTGGGGACAGATAAATTAGGAGGTTGGGATTAACATAGATACACTACTATATATAAAATAGATAAACAACAAGGACCTACTGTATAGCACAGGGAACTCTACTTAATATTTTGTAAAAAAATAATAATAAGACTCAGAATTTGAAAATACATTTTAAAAAATTGTCCTTTTCAAATACTGCTGGTCCACAGAACAACTTCCCAATGTTCAAAGGCTTGAAAAATATACATAAACTTTATACCTAACCATTTCATTTGCACATGTGCATCCTCAAATATAATCAGTGATATGAATTAGTGGTTATGATCAAGGACATTGATTGCAACAATATTTATAATGCAGAAAGTTTGGAGCAATCTAAATATTTAAACAATATGAAATTGGTTACATATATCATAGTATATCCATCACACAAATTTTCTGTGCAGCCATTAAAAATCACATCAGAAAAAATGTTTCATCACATGGAAAAATGGTCCCAACATGCTAAGTGATAAAGGCAGATTACAAAGCAGTAAGCCCAGTATGATCTCAATTTTGTTAAGAAAAAAAGGAAAAAGGAAAAGGTCTGAAGGGATAGGTATTCCTGGTGACAATCTTCAGATAGCTCAATTCTTTTTTGTACTTTTCTGCCCTCTTCAAATTTACTATATTGATATTGATATATTATGTAAATGAGAGATAAATAGATGATAGAGAGATAGATAGATGATAGAGAGATAGAGGATAGATAGATAGATAATAGATAGATAGATAGGTGATAGATAGATGATAGACAGATGATAGATAGATAGATAGATAGATAGATAGATAGATAGATAGATGATAGATAGATAGATGATAGATAGATAGGTGATAGATGATAGATAAGAGATAGATGACAGATAGATAGAAAGATGATAGATATATTGATAGATAGATGATAGATGATAGATAGGTAGCTAGATAGATGATAGACAGATGACAGATGATAGATAGATAGATGATAGATAGATAGGTAGATAGATAGATAGATAGATAGATAGATAGATAGATAGATAAATAGATAAATAGATAGATAGATACAATAGTACCGCATTCAGAGATGTGCTGTGGCAGTTACGCAGGTAAGTTTTGGTTATCTGCATGACATACTTCCCTGGAATTTAATGGCTTAAAACAATAACCAAGTTATTATTTAATGTGATTATTATTTTATGTGTCAGCAATTCGAGCAGACCTCAGATGAGAGATGCTTCTGTTCCGTACGCCATGGACTGCAAGGGTCCCTCCGTGGTGTTCGGCTGGCAGCTGGATGGTCTGGAGGGACCAAGAAGGTTCACTCATAGTCTGGTCTTTTGGTGGGGTAGTTGGAAGGCTGGTTCAGCCAGGCTCGCTTCTTCTCTGTGTGGTCTCAGGGTTTCTCCACATGGTTTCTCCAGCTGGCTAGTCGGACTTTTCACAAGGCAGCTCAAGACTCCAAGAAGAAGGAAGTAGAAACCGCCAGTCCTCTTAAAGACTATACCCAGAACTGGCAGGATGTCACTTCCTCTGCATTCTATTGGTCAAAGAGTTCCAGACAAGCCCAGATGCAAAGTGAGGGGAAACAGACCAATCTCTGACAGGAGAAGGGTCCAAAAATTTGTGGCCATGTTTAACACCCCATGATGGCATATTTAAACAGCAGGGAAAAAACCAAAGCCTCTTATACTTAGAGAAAGAACTTAGGCTCAGGATTTCTGCCTCACTTCTTAACCACACAGATATCACTAAAGGAGCTCTTCCTCATCTGTAAAGTGGGACCTGTAATCATTATGAAAGTACTTTCCTACATGGTCAAATACTGCACAACTATGAAGGATTATTTGTGTTAAAAGCCCCACATATAACCCAACAAGGCAGAACGTTCATAGATGGAAATGCCACCTATATTACTGGGTGCCAAGCATCATAATCAAGCTTTTAGAGATAGCTTTGACTGATATATGACAGTGTTTGCAAACTGCAACCCTAGTGGCCCACAGGCATGTTTCACCGGGCTGTTGGATCACATGAAAATCCAAATTCCTGCCTGGGCCCACTGCATTCCCGCCTGGCAGCAGCTGACGGGGCTGAGTAATGGTTGTCCTCTGTTGCGGAGACAGGGCCTCCTGTTCGGCCAGCACTCCACCTCTCACAAATGCGTGCGTGTGCTAAAACCTGGCCCACTTCGCGCACGTTACTTGACCGTCCCATGGCCAATTGCACTCGGTACACCTGAAATATAACATGCCCACATTACTCATGAGTCACAGGAGAGGACAAATGCCTGCTTTCTACTATAGTCTATCCATAGTTATGTTCAACGTTTGCCCTAATATCTAATAGCAGATCCATCACGCCCAACAACCGAGAATGGTTTTGACAAAGATGGTGATGTGGAGCCAGGGCTAAAGGAACATGACAGAAAATGAGATTGGAAAATGCTGACCCATCCCCTGTGTCAAGCAGTCTTTGAAATCTAGGAACCATGCCCAGGCAAGCCAGGCCCCAAGAAATCCCCCCTGAGGTCTTCTTGCGGGTAGTATGGGGTTCCTGGATACCGCCGTGCGCCTTGGCCGACTCGGGCCCCCAGAAAGTGTGAGATGCCAGCCCTGTCGCCATTCTCACCACAAACCTGGAATGCATGTCTTCATTTATTTTGAAAAGCTTCAGGACATTTTCCCTCCCAGCTGTTAAACATTAAATGGCAGAGCTGATAGAGACCGACCCAATGTGACTTTGATGTTTGCATACGCCATGATACCCTCTCTGCTAGAGGAGGTCCTTGGGGGGAGTGGGTCCTTAAAGAGATAGTCACCAGCCCCCCCTCCCCACTCTCCCAAGAAGAAAGAGCCCATGCCTCTCTCCACCATCAGCAAGCACAACTGCTTTTAATTCCAAGGAGTTGTTTTCTTTTATCATTCATTTTGGCAGTAGAAAAATTACCCTTTGATATCAAAGAAGGCAAGCCTACTAGAAATTATTATTATTATTAGATTAGTAATAGCGCTGGTAATAAACTGGACCGAACAAGAGTTGATGTAACGGACCCTCCTGGCCCCAAGCACAGAGCTGTCAGCTCTGCTTAACTTGCCCTTCTCTCTGCCCTGGGTTATGAGTGCTTGTGTGTCTGTCCCCCTCCCCGCTGGAGTTGTCAGCACCTGGAGGGCACAGGCCTCGTCTTGTTCACTGTTTTACTTCCCAGCCCTCTGTGGCACAAAGCACAGAGAGGTGCTTAATCAATGCACTAAATAGGATATTCAGGAAAGCCTCAATTAGCTGGAAACCTCATTGAACTGAATTTTATAAATGACTCTCTCCTCGAAGAAGGACAAGGCCAACAGGAGGAGAAAAGCTCAAGGATTAGATGGTTTCTGTTCTGTTTGGGCGTTTGTCTTTGAAACATTTTTAAGGGCTGGCCTGGGGTCTGAACATGTTTAATTCTACACTGGGTACTTCCCCTCCCCAGGCCTGGAGAGTAAGTCAGATGAAGGCATGATTGAAGTGAGTTCCTCTTTGTCCCAGAATTATGTTTGGGGCAGAGACAGGGGGATAGCTTCAGACAATGAATATAGGTTGTCCTGGGGCCTAGATATTCATTCATTCATTCATTCATTCATTCAACAAATGTTCATCCACCACTTACTATACACACTGCTCTAGGCAGTAAAGATATAGCCCTAAGCCCCCAAGTTCTGGTGAGGAAGGCAGACAGACAAACGAAGAAACGTGTAAACATGTGCTATGTTAAGTGACTCTAAGAACTGCAAAGAAAAGTCAAGCAGACTGAGGGAGTAAGGGTGGAGAGTTCCTTAGGAGAGGGGGCTAAGAACGCCTCTCAGGGAGGGAATGAAACCTACAGAGAGCGGGAAGGAGAGTTCCAGGCAGAGCGCCGGGCCAGTGCAAGGTGAAGAGGGCCCGGGAGTTTGGGGAAGGAGACCTGTGTGATGGCCAGGCTGCCAGAAGGACTTGGGCTTTTACTCTGAGATGGGTTTTGAACAGAGCGATAATGGGATCTGGTTTACATCTTAAAAGCGTCACTCTGGCTTTTTTTCTGGGACACAGACTGAGGGGGCAGGAGTAAGAAAGGGAAGGGCAGGTACGACACTGCTGCACGATGCAGGCTGCACATGACGGTGACCTGGAGTGATGGACACGGTGGAAAGTGGTCAGTTTCCGGGTAGACACCGATGGTAGAGCCAGCAGGATTTGCTGACGTGGGCTGTGTGTGTTCGGGGTGGGGCGGGGGTGTTGAGGGGAAGCCCCCATCTGACTGTGATGAGAGTCAGAGGGTAGTCAAGGGTGACTCCCAGGTGTGGGCCTGAACACCTGGAGAGCCAGTGTGGGAGATGGAGATGTGGGGTGGGATAGGTGAGCTTACCTGTAAATCTAAGCATCTTCTCGTGTAAAGTAGAATGAGGCCATTGTCAAATTTGAGGGGCTGATATCTAAAATGATGAGTAAAAAGATGTGCGTGAAGGCAGATTTTATACCTAGCCTTGCTATATAAAGGTTATCTTTATTCCCTCATCATTTTTGTTTGGAATCTGTGCTGCGTCCTTTCAGGGTTTCTTACCTATTGCTTTCGAATCATGGTTTCTCTCAAGGGGACAAATCAGAATTACGAGGGGGGTGTAATTCATTACACAGATAAAGAGTGTAATTCCTGGGCCTGCCCCTGACCTATGAGTTCTCTGGCTAGAGCTGTGGGCTTGTGTAGGTCACAAAGGTCTCCAGGTGTGCTCTGATGGAGAACTGAAGATGTAAAACTTCAGTGAAGATGCAAACATGTGAAGATGAGAGAGAGTGCCCTGTCTTAGGAGGGTCTCTGATCTTGGGGGTTAAGACCTGAGTTTAAAGAAATATCATTAGAGTTATTATTATTAACACTCTATACTAAGATTCCCCCGAATACCAGAAGAAAATGTGGAGGAAGAGGAAGAAGCTGAGTACTTTTACTGTCTATATTAAAGGTGATATTAAAGTGATTTTATATGGGAAAGAATATTACTCTATAGTTTTACTATTTTATATTTATTATTATAAGTACAATAGACTTATTGTACTTATTGGAATTCAGTAGAAAGTCATCATTTCTGGATATTCAGTAATCATTTTATACTCTTGAAAGAGTATAAAATGACACAGCTTTAAAAAATTACACATGTGCATATGTTTGTGTGTATATATATACGTATACATACACATTATAATATGTCAGTGTATCTAGAAAACAGCAGAAATAACTCAAACTCTAATCATTCATGTGACATGTTTTTTTAAATTTTTATTTAAAAAATTTTACAAAGTAACTATTTACCAACTGTCCCCACTACCAAAAGGCAATGATACTCTTACCTTTGCTGTGAGGTGTTGAATTCCCTAACTCCACCACTGGGGGGTAGTATCTTCCATTACCTTCTCTCTTTAACATTCATTTCCACCCGGAATATGGGCACACTGGACACACAGTAATTTTCAGGGTGTGGAGGAAAGTCAGGGCGATGTGTCTTAAATGCCAACAAATTTACTGGGTCTTCTCATCATCTCCATTTAAAAGACAAAGAAACTGACACTCAGAGAGGTTAAGTGACTTGCGGGAAGCCACACAGCTAGAACTGTGCAGAGCTGGTTCCAAAACTCAGTTCTAACTGCAGAGACCAATTTGCTAACTGCAGTGCTACGTACCTCTCTGCATCCAATGAAATTATTTCAACCTACTGTCAAAACTGTCCTAAGGGATAAGCTGGTCCCTTGAAAGGTTTTTGAAAACTACAAAGCTGTATACAGATATAAGAAGTTTTATTGGTAGTAGAATTGTATCCTGGCTCTCCCATGTTGCCCTACCAAGATTACATACTCCTTGAGAATGGGGAGCTCTGCCTTCCCCTTTTCTTAGGGAAAGCCCAGCACCCAGTGGGTGCCCCAGACACGCTCACTGACATGCTCATTTGAATTCATCTGCTCTGTGAAATCAGAGGAGCCAGAATTAATTCGGTTGCACTGTATTATTAATGTTGCTGAGATTGATACCGGTGTTGAATGCCGGAGGAGCATTCCAGCTGCCTGTCCTCTTGAATAGGCAAAGAAAGAGTGATGAAACAGTTTCGAGTTTCGCCACTGAGGGCCTGCCTAGCACTGATTCATAACCTCTGTTCAGACTGCACACCACAACAGGCAGCAAACTCAAGGTGCAGCTTCTTACCAACAGCTTCTATGACAACAGCTGATATTACAGGGTGTCTACCAGATGCCTGACACCATGCTAGGAAGTTTTCATGCATAGACTTCCTTAGTCTTGCCCACAACCTTCTGAGGCAGGAACTACCATGGATCATACCAAGTATGATCCTTATTTTATGGCTGAGGTTCAGAGAGGTTAAGTAACTGGCTGATGGTCAAACAGCTGTAAGGCACAGAGCTGTGTTTCAAAGCCTCAGCTGGTAACCTTTATGCTTTCCAACCTCTGAAAATCAAAGATGAGTCAATAGGACAGTACCTAACCAGGTCACCAAACTCTGGACACCCAGTAAAAAGCCTAAGATCCAAGGAAATATACAACCCCCCCAAAAAAGCTGAGGAATTGATTACACAATCAATCAATCTCCCTCTCTCTCTCTCTTTCTCTCCCTCTCTCTCCATTAGGACACAAGATATTTCTTCTGTATGTGGACAGTTTGATCAATTTCATCTGGAATATTCTATATGTGCACCAGGACATCAAAATGGAAAGTCAGGAGATCACTGTCACTTCAACAAATAACAAATTATAAAGCAAGGGATGTCATTTGAGTTATTGAGGTTCAAAAGTATCTCAAGACCCATTTACCATTGAGTTAGGCCTCAGCACTCTTGGGAAACAATGCCCAGGTAATTATTTTAAATGAGCATTAATTATGTCATTATTAGAAATGGGGAGAAAATGCAATTTCCTTCTGTCACTTCTTGATATCTTAACTAGAGGAATATTTGCCATGCTATTATAACAAGCCACTGTTCGCATAATGGTGCCCAGGCAATAATACAGAGACATGTACATTTTCATATGAATATATCATGCCTAACTAATGAGATTGCTCATTTCATAACTTCAGTTCCATTTTTATTATTTCATAAAACTGGAAGTCCTTATCCATTTTATGAAAAACACCAAACCTTTGTGAAATTCATTAAATAAGCATAAAAAATTCATTAAACAAGTGAATTGCATTCAGGGCTGCTTTGATGCAAATGCCCTTTAAGCAATGTAAAACTCCATATTGATTTAACCTTTCATGTTCTGATATTTCCATGTGGATATAAAAAAAAAATTCTTTATTCAGGGAATGAAATTAAGTGCTGATCCCTTGATCTCCAGCTGGGCAAGATAGATTGGTCAATTTAAGTAGCTGCGGCTGATCAGCAAACAACTGAATTTAAAAGTATTAAGGCATGTCGATATTTTAAGTATTGTCACCCGCACATCAAGCAAAGGAGAAATATTATTATTCCAGCTCAATTAAGTTTGTGTTTGCCATCAAGCTGACCTTGGAAGGGCCAGCCCACTGGGCCATGGCTTCATGCCCTTGGAAGTTGACAAGGGCAACAGTGGCAAGATGTAAAACACCAACAATAGCCTGAATATTCTGAATTGTGTGGTCAGAGCAACCACAAAATCATTAGCCTGGAGACACGGTCCCCTTGGGCTGTGTCCCCTCATTAGTGGGAGACAGACAGTGGAGCAAACACTAGTTCAGAGGAGGAGAAAGGAGTTTGCCCTTCACTCGAGAAATGCTTCTGGGAACTCTCATTAGGCAAAAAGCACAAGGCAGATTTCAAAGGACTTTAGAGCTGAATGGGCTCTTGGAGTTCCTCTGGACACTCATTCATTCATTCATTCATTCATTCAACCAATATGAATTAGATGTCTACTCTTTGACAAGCATTATGCTTGGTGCTGGGGGAATAAAGTGTGAATAACATAGCTGTAGCCCTAGATGTTCACAAACATACGAGGAGTTTTGCAATGAAAAAGCTGGTCTCAAAAAAAAAAAAAAGTCATTGTTAGATGCCTGAATCACGTCTCAGCTCTGCCACTTATTAATTGCATTGTGATTCAACCTCTCTGGGCATCAGCTTCCCTATACTACTACTTCATGAGCCTATTGGACCAACTAAATGAGATACTGTGTATAAAAGCCCTCAGCAAAGCAGATGGAAGCAGACAGTGCCTGATAAGTGGCGGCCATCATGACCATCCTCATCACTGCTGTTGTTTCAATGTGGTCTTCTCCAGTTACAGATAAAGAAACTGAGACTTGGAGAACAAAGGTCACATGAAGACTGGGTAGCAGACTGGGACTCACAGGAGACTTTTCCATGCCAACAGTGGCCCCCACAGCCTCCTAAGCTGTAGGCTTTGGATTCCAATTGACACCTGACTCAAACTGTCTTCCGTGACTGTAAAATCCAGAGGTGGAACTACTGAGGCTTCAGGTGAGGCATGATCCAGGAACCCAGCGATGTCACCAGGATCCAGCTTCTCTCTCTTGATTTTTCAGCTCCATTTGCTTGGTTATGACTCCAACCTCAGCCAGAGTTTCTTCACCCAGTCTTAAGATGGCTTTCAGTAGTTTAGAGAGCTTCCTATTTCTTTGTTCATGTCCTGGAGAGGAAGAAAGAGAACCTTTATCTCAGCATTCCCAAAGACCTGAAGACCAATAGAATCAGGCCAGCTGAATTCACCCTTCCACTCCTGACCCAATAACTGGAGCCAGTAGAGGGAATGCATTGACTGGCTTAGCCTGGTGGGAAAATGCATGCTAGAGATGTAACCACCAAGGTCCTCAGCCAAACTTAAAAGCCACACAAACACAACACTAAAGGGTGAGGATTCTGCCATATCTAACCAGTATCCAGAAAAACAACGACATGAGAAAGAGCTGAGTCTGGATTCTTACCAACACACGCTGAACTGTGAACTCCAAGAGGACAGAGACCACGTTTCTCCTATTCACCAGCATCTCCCCAGGGAGTGGAACTATGCATTTGGGACCATTAAGTATAGTTAGTGGATATGAGATGTCCAATGACCTGGTAGGAGGCTGCATCCCAGCCCTACCACTGACACATGGGAACTCTTATGCAAAGTGGGAATAATTCAGGATATACCACAGGGCGCTGTGAGCATCCAGCGAAAGAATATCTATAAAGCACACAAAAGAAATCTGGCCAATAGGAAGCATCCAAAAGATGCTATCCATTATTATTATCACTTGGTACTGTCAGACCTCGATCTGTGGCTTCAGGGATGCATCGCATTAAGGAAAAGTCGCTGCCTCTAGCATACTTTGCATTGTCTTGACCCAGTACCTCTGTCACTGATGTTCCCCTTCTCCTCAAGACCCAGAGCAAAAGCCACCTTCTCTGTGAGCCCTTTCCCAATTCCCCAAGCCAGAAGCAATCCCCCTTGGCCTCACACTCCCACAGATCTTTTTCTCCTCTCTCTTTTGGAACCCTTACCACAGTATAATGCTATTTACCCCTTATTTCCCAGGAGGTACTTAGAAAATGTTGGAGACAATGTATTAAATTCTGCCTGTAGATCAACCCAATCGTGGTACTTCAGTAAAAGACATGCGTCAACAGGAGGGAATTCAATCTTTGGGCTTGGAATCGAGGCCTAGATGTATCTAAAAGTGTGGGCCCCCTTGGTTGCCAGGGCTAAAATCTCAACTCAAACTAGCTAGCGGAGTGTATGGAAAGAAGAGAATAAGAGTATTGTTGTCACAATGGGATGCGGATGCTATTGATGAAAAGGTGCTCACAGACTCAGAGAATATTAAGATTTTTATCATATCAAGGGACTCAGAAATTTACAGAGATGCTACACCAAGCAGAAGATAACAACAGCATGCGCCCATCAGGGCCCCAGACCGAAACCACCTGCTTGGATGAAGGATTTCCGTTTTAATTTTCACGAGAAAGATCAATGGTTAATACCCTTCCGGCTCTCATCTTCCCTTACCCTTTGCAGCATCTGGCCACTTCCCTGCTCACTTACACCAACACATTCCTGAACTGATACACTGAGTGAATTGAAAGTTGATTCTCTGGGTCTAAGTCCTAGAAATTGAATTCTTATCAAGTGTTTAGCTGCAGTAACTCTGTGAGATAGGTACTATTATCTTCCTCATTCTATAGATAAAGAAACTGAGACAGAAAGAGCAACTAAGTGACTTGCCCCAGATCAAGCGTTAGTCACCATGTTTACATGATTCCACACCCCAAACCCTCAACCTCTAACCTGAAGCACCTGGTTCACTGTCCGGGATTGACGGATGGGTGAAACAGCCAGAGCACGTGAGGGACCATGTTACAGCTGGACCTGCTCTACAGCTGATAAAAGCTAAACAACTGGATCCAGGGATTTGCTCTCTCCTCCTCAGACTTAGCGGACAGAATTCATTTTCCCTCAACGCAGATGAGAATCCCCCTTGTTAGGGAACATGGCTGAGTCACAGCTTCTGCGCTTCATATCATACGGTTCCACTCAGCGTCCAATGCTGATCCACGGAGGTCAGTGGGGTGGGGTTTTGTGAAAACCAGGCTGCTCCCGCTGGAGCCACGTGGCTGAAGTGAGTAAAACTGTTGGGAGGTGCTGAACCTACAGACCATGGATTTCCAAACAGTCGCAAAAGTCCCAGCTTCTCTATTAGAGTTACGGTAAACTGAAGAGATGAAATATACATGCAAGCCTCCAATGTTAAAAAAAAAAAAAATGATGAGGTGGAAATCATCATGAGGGTTATATGTCATCTTTAAAACTGCTTGATGATAAGGTTGCCTGCTCACTGCGAGGAAGAATAAAGCAAGAAATACGCAAGACAGAACCACGTGGATATGCACGGCTTCTGAAACTGGCAAAGCATGTTGCAGGCAAGGTGTTGGCCAAGGAAGCAAGTTATCTGCTTTTTTTTTTTTTTTTTGGCCGTGTTGGGTCTTCGCTGTTGCGCGCGGGCTTTCTCCAGTTGCGGAGAGCAGGGGCTGCTCTTCCTTGCGGTGCATGGGCTTCTCATAGCGGTGGCTTTGGGGGCTCAGTAGTTGTGGCTCGCGGGCTCAGCCGCTCCGTGGCATGTGGGATCCTCCCGGAACAGGGCTCGAACCCGTGTCCCCTGCTTTGGCAGGCGGATTCTTAACCACTATGCCACCAGGGAAGTCCAAGTTATCTGCTTTTGAATCTTAATAACTAAAGCAGGCAAAGCGCATGACTGGCATTACTCGGTTCTTCTCTGCCCTTTGTGTCAGCTGTGTGACTTTGGACAAGTCCCTTCCCCTCTCTGAGTCTCAGGGTTGGGAGCGAGCAAAGCTAATAAAGCAGTGCTTTTTTGTTTGTTTTTTTTAAATTTATTTATTATTTATTTTTGGCTGTGTTGGGTCTTTGTTTCTGTGCGAGGGCTTTCTCTAGTTACGGCAAGCGGGGGCCACTCTTCATCGCAATGGGCAGGCCTCTCACCATCGCGGCCTCTCTTGTTGCGGAGCACAGGCTCCAGACGCCCAGGCTCAGTAGTTGTGGTTCACGGGCCTAGTTGCTCCGCGGCATGCAGGATCTTCCCAGACCAGCGCTCGAACCCGCGTCCCCTGCATTGGCACGCAGATTCTCAACCACTGCACCACCAGGGAAGCCCTAAAGCAGTGGTTTTAAATTTATGTTCTGCTGAGCCCTTAGGCACTTCACAGAAGCTATTGTAGGAGGAGGGTCTGGGGCTCAGGCGGTGGGATTTTGGACCCCCATCCGCACCTTAACCAGAGCACTCTGCTTTTATCTCTTTTATAATCAGAGTTCAGTATGATATTTTGAAAGAAGAAAGAGTTCTGAGGCTAAAAAGAAAATGAAAACCACTCTGCCAACTGATCTCGGAGGCCTTCCAGCCCTCATATCCTAGCAGCCGAGAGAGATAATTGTCTGTGTTTTCTAGTCCTTCGACTTCTTGCAAATGATTTAGGCACCAAAAAGAAACCACACCCTGACTCCTGTCTGCATGCCGCCTTCTGGGGGTACCAGATGGCTCTGTGACCCCCGATAACGAGAAAAGCTTTCCCTCTGGATATAAAACCCATCATAAAGAAAGAGCTTTCTCTCTTGGGCTGGACCTCACCCTCCCCGACACTGCCTCATGGCGGGCATCTTCCTTTCTGCTTTACTGTTTATGTTCCCTTCAGAAAATCCAGAGTCATTGTGGTAAGATGGGGAGTAATTTTCCCTCTTGGCTAAATGGTTTCATGTGTAGTTTTTTGGTGTCCGTGAGATTGAAACAGAGCTTTTAGCGGCCCGGGCAAAACTATCTATTCATTTGAGTTAATAACAACTGCTGACAAACACTATCTTTTCCATCTTGCTGATAAATTATGCCTCTCGTGATGGACATATGATAGTAAAGGCCCTTGGCAGTACTTGAAGGCATTTAACTTAAAACCATTATTAGATTTTAGTTTAGCTCTCCCTTGATACCCTAGTCCAAAAATAAGGCCTGCAGGTACCTCTGAGATATTTAAGTATACATTGTCTTAGGAGACCTCCTTCACACCGAAGGCAAATACTTTAAAAGTTGCTTTGTAATATTAAAAAGAGAGAGAGAGGAAGTGAGAGAAAGAGCGATCTGGCTAGGTTTTTCATGATTACTAATTTAGCAGACTCTCAGTTATGTTTTATTGATAGCCCTAAACATAAATTTGCCTTTGGTATACTTTGCTGCTGGTACCTAAAATAAGATGTGGGAGAACACATAATCCTATGCCTACAGCTTTTCAGAATAAAGTACAAAGGCTCTTTGTGGCAACCCAAGCAATAGATATTTAAATGGAGAAATGCAGGGCTTAGGCAGTTCTTCAAATTGGGGCAGAAAGAGAAGTCGCTTGCTACCCACCAGTGTATCAGTCTGTCTCCGTGTTCATGCAGTTTTAAACACGACATTTCTTCTAGTTTATTCTTGAATTAGGAATACCGATCTCGCCCACATTTTATTATTTGCAATTGGAGAATCATGTTGTGAGGCCCCAAGTTCACAGGAGAAAAATAATACATATTGCACCACTTAAGAGAGTGGTTATATTTATGACTAAAACCTGCCGAGGCTACCAGTGTAATATGTGTTATGAGACGCCTTTACATGCTCAGAGAAACACGAAACTCCGTGCACAGAGCCCGTAAAAAGCAATCACTTTCAAGGATTTGCTGTCAGCGTTTTTTTTCTTCTTCCTTTTTAAATCATGAGGTGCCCAAGGATAACCAAGTGTATATATTTTATCTTCCAAATACTAATGAGCTTGAACACAGTGTGAAAGACGAGAGGGCTGATTAACGGGGGACGTGATGATGCCGTTATAGGCACTATTTTCTTTATAAATAAATGATCTCGATAAAATCTTTTATCCAAGAGGAATGCTACTATGAACGATTTGATAGCATCTGTAACAGGAGGTGGAGATGCGGAAGCACTATCTTTGTCCTGGCGGATAACGCCGTGTTTTCGCAAATTACATCTCCCGAATCAGACTAGTTTGTTTACTCCAGCTTGCCCACTGCTGGAGATCCAGGCAGTGGGAAAGCCCTCACTTTGTGGTACGCCAAGGCCCTTCCCAGCAGGGCCAACGGTCTCTTCTCCTGGCCCCGTTTCTGCAGATGGCAATATAGGGCAGGAACAGAGAGACTTCATAAAGCCCATCTCTTAGTATTATTTTAAAGAAGACAAAGTATCTAATAGTGCGCTCTAGGCAAACACACTCTCAGAGACAGATCAGCTTAACTCCCCAGTATCCTGCAGCACAAAGCATTTTAATAAAAAAAAGATTTTGGCTGCTGCACGGGTCTGAATCGCAGGCCTCTTTCCTAGATGTATGTCCTCAAAGAGAGGCAGCTGGGAGCATAGCTGATGTTACATTGAGCTTCAGGGCCTCTCCTCCAACCCTCCCTCTCCAAACTAAACCTCAGACCCTAAGATGCCAACTGGGGAGCCAAGAAGAAGTCTCCTTTCTCTTCTCCTCCAAGCCGTGGCTTGCCTTCCCCAAGCAGGAGAGCCCCAGAGCTGCCCCCCTCTGCTGGCCCACTCTCAAGCCACAGCCTGGGCCAGCCTTCCCCACTACAGGTCAAGAGCAGCTCCTGTTGCCAGCGCTAGGCTTTTCTCTTCTTAGAATCCTGAGCTATTGTCAGCACCTTTTCTGGGAAGCTTTTTTAAGCTACTCCCCGGCTGAGAGAGAGGGCATGGGTTCCAGGGGCACTGGTGCTTTGTCTCATTGTACTAAATGTTTCCTGCCCTCCTACTGTGTGCAAAACGTGATTCTGACCATCCGTCCCCACCCTCAAGCAGCTCCAAGAGAGAACAATGATGAAATTGGACCACTTGGTCCAAAGGGAAAAGCTAAAATGGAGCCTAAACATTGGA
Organism: Eschrichtius robustus; assembly: GCF_028021215.1. Lineage (NCBI taxonomy): Eukaryota > Metazoa > Chordata > Mammalia > Artiodactyla > Eschrichtiidae > Eschrichtius > Eschrichtius robustus. Next base: position 30,188,559 of record NC_090842.1, on the reverse strand, counting down.
CTATTCATTCATTCATTCATTTTTGAATGTTCCTACTATATACGCCAGGTGGTTTTCTATGTGATGAGGTGCCATAACAATGAATGAACTTGATTTTTATTTTCACAGGGAGAGCCTACTACAACATAACATAATAAATGTAACAATCAGGGCTGTAACATAAAGAGGGTTTGGGGGGGTTTTAGCAGACCATTCTTATAAAAGCCCAGTGTTAGTGATACATCATTTATTAAAACTCTTGGTAGGTCACTAGGGTGCAGTGGGGAGGGGGTCCCCTAAAATGATGAAGAAAAAAAATGTGCTCAACTCTACACTTAAGAGAATAAGTCCTTTTAACTAAAGGACCCTGTGTTTGCTGGACACTTTGGTGATGTGGAAGTCTGGGGCAAATAGTTCATTCCATTTGTCAGGGAATAATAGAGGGGGTGGTGGAGAGGAAGGAAGACAGAACCAGAAAGCAGAATGGCACAGGGTCACTTTTGTGGCCCATGGATATATGACATAAGTTCACAGATTTAACAATTCCTAAAATTTTGGCTGATGACTGAAATCACCTTGGGAACAGAGCCAGGACCAGGGTGAGCAGAGTAAGGTACCTAGTGTGCAATATTTAAGGAGCCACTCACTCTCAGGGTCCTGCGAGCACAGAGTTGGCACCTGACCGGGGGTGCCTCCTTAAATTCTGCACACTAGGCAGCTCCCGTACCTTACCCTAGTTCTGACCCTAAGGAATTTGAAAACTACTGCTTCTTGGGCCACACCCCTGAGGTTCTGATTTAACTGGCCTCGCAATGGACCTGGGCATTGAGGTATTTGAAAGCTCCACAAGTGATTGTGATGTGCAGCCAGTTTTGAGAACCACTGATACAGAGGGTCTCATCAAGCAGAGCACATTAGTAGTGGGCAGAACTGTTAATTATGAATATCAAGGCTTGGAAGAGGAATGGTCAGATTCTTTGCATGCACTTGGCTTCTTCCTAGGTGATTTTGCAAGATTTCAGATTCCCCTCTTCCGATGATGCAACCCTGCTCTTGATCACAGTGACCATTGGGAGGTCTTCACCAGCTCACCTAGTTCTGATGCCAACCCTGAGAAGCAGATATTACCGTTTTCATTTTATAAAGAGGAAACCAAGGCCCACAGAGGTTAAGTCCCTTGTCTAGGAACTTCACAGAAAGGAAATGGGCTGTAGTATTCGGCCCTGAGTTTGTCTTTTTGCAAAGCATGTGCTCTTAACCTCCCACTAAGCTACACAGACTCTCCTGGGCAGATTGCCACCTGGAATCAATGGTAATGGGAACCGTGGCTCTGAATTTGTGATCTCTGAATAACTTTACTTATGAAAGGTCTCTTGCACTTGACCTAGGAGAAAATCAAGCCATGTTACGCCTTTTAACGTCCAGTCACCAGAGTTAGCAGGTATCCAGTTCTGAAGCCCACATCTGATTAAGGTTAGATTTCAGGTTTGCTTCTGGCTCCAGGAAGAGTCCCGTGTCACCATGCCCAGATCTCTGAATGATGCAAGTGAGCCAACTGGGATGCTAGGTCCTCGCTAATTCTCCACAGTCTCCGGAGCGCTCAGCCAATGGTAGCTGCCATGCAGGGATGCTGGGGTGACATGAGTCCTGGGAATGACAGGTCCTTTCTGCTTGGAGATGCCTAATAATCACAGAACATACTGGGAAGGTGCCCTGAAAGGACAGCGCTTGGCTTCCTGAAAGGCACAGAAGATTAAGGGACTGGAGCAAAGGCAGGCTCAGTAAGAGCGTCTTTCAAAAGCCAATACCATAACCACGCAGTGCTCCGAGAGAATGCTATGTCCCAAAGCCAACTTGAGCTGAAAGTGGGGTGGAATGATGTTGGAATAATCAAGGTTTGCCTTCTCCATGGTGCCAGCTTTTAGCCATAGAAATACTCCTTCCTTCCATTCTGCTGAAAGCATCACTCCTATGCACATGATCTTCATTGGCTCCCCCTGCTAACTAAGCTAAGTACAAGTTCTGGTTCTTCACTTACCAGCTACATGAACTTGGGCAAGACACTCAACCTCCTGTGACCACAGGTTCTTCACTTGTAATATAAAGATAATAATAGTAGCTACTACTTGTGGTAGATTGATTACAATGTGATTTCACAGCAGCTCCCATCAAGAGGTGGAGCCTATTTCCCCATTCCTAGAATCTGGGCTGGTCAGATAGAATAGTGACTGTGCCAGTTCCAAACCTAGACCTCAGAGGCTTTGAATGTTTCTGATCTCTATCTCAGAATCCTACCAAAGACATGTGAGCAAGCCCAACTAGCCTGCTGAAAGGATGTGAAAGCATTCAACAGAGGCTGCCCAGCTTAGGTCATCTTAGACCTGCCAGGCCCAAGCTGACCCATCAGTTGAATACAGACATATGAGTGAGGCTGAAATCAGCCAAGCTTGACCCAGATCTGAAGAACCTCTCTAGACTCATGATAAATAACAAATGACTGTAAATTTAAGCTACTAAATTTTGGAAATGTTTGTTACACAGTGATAGCTAACTGATATAATATTTTATAGGCTTTCTATGATTATCAAATGAGATCATGTATCTAAAATGCTTAGCACAGTGCTTGGAACAGCCTAAGTGCTCAATAAATACCAATTTGTACTAGTAACATTACTAATAGTGGTAGCAAAAGTAGAAGAGTATACTCTAAACTTCTTATCATAATGTTCAGTGTATCTTGTCTATCTTACAGTATGGTACCTGGATTTAAGCCAGATTTAGCTACTCTCCACACACACTTTGCACTTCTTATATCTTAAACTTGATTAGACCCTTCCTCCTACCTGGAATGTTCTTCACAACGTGTGCACCTCCCAAATCATCTCTAACCTTGAAGCCTTAGCTGAAATGCTATCAGCTCCAAGAAACGTTCAGTGATGTCCATCGTAGAATCCATTTCCCATTTTTCTGTGTATCCATAGCACTTGGGTGATTCATCATAAGATTATACTTTGTCTTGTTTTGGACCTAATTATGCCTGCTGCCCCTGCATGACTTTAGGCTTTCTGAAGGCAAGCCTAGGACATGTTCATCTCTGCTCTCCCCTAGTGGACTCAACACAGTGCCCAAATGAGGAATGGCAAAAACTAAAAATTAAAATTTGGGATGCAAGTCATCCCTAATGAGTTGGTAGTCTTCCAGGAGTGCTAAGTTGAAAAGGATTGTGAGGCTGCATCCAGCTCAATTAGAAACATCTTTCATGGGCACAAATGGGAAAGGGGCACCATCAGAGCAGGCCCTTGAATGTTTGCCAATTACATTCAGTTTTAAAACTCCATATCTGAAACAAAAAAATATGATATGATGCTGCATTTCTATAGCATGTCCAACTGTCATCTCATTTATCCTTGTGACAACCCTGTATTTATTACTCTCCACTTTACAAAAAAGGTTAAATGGCTTGGCTGAAATCACGCAGCTAACAAGAGGCAGAACCCAAACTTGAATGTAGATCGCCTGCCTCTAAACTCAAGGCTGCTTTTATTATGGGATATGAATTGTCCTAATTGACATCATGGCCCTGAGTTTATATTTTCATGCACCATGGAAATTCGCTAAAATTATGGAAATTGGAATATTTATTTAAAACACAGGAAAGTACATATTGCCAAAAGCACACATGCACATGGGCAAGCATACACATAACAGTGAGACATAAAATCAAAGAGCTTGCTTTCAGTTCTTTCCTACTATAATTCTCAATGTGGGCAAGTGGGCACGGCCATCGTTATTGCTATAATTGCATCATAAGGTCATAATTTAATGACTGATTTACTCAGTAGAAAATGAAAACAATATTTCTAGTAGAGTAGTCTTGGCTGGGGAATAAAGGTGTTCTGGTAAATCCAATGTTCTGGCTAATAAAAAGGGACGACGTGGAATATATATACAGTAGTAAGGAACAATGAACTAGACGTACATAAAACAATGTGGACAGGTCACAAAGCAGAAGGCTTCAAGAGATAAGTAGGAAGGAGAGCAAAATGTTCAGTACAGGGCTTCCCTGGTGGCGCAGTGGTTAAAGATCTGCCTGCCAATGCAGGGGACACGGGTTCGAGCCCTGGTCCCGGAAGATCCCACATGCCCTGGAGCAACTAAGCCCGTGCGCTACAACTACTGAGCCTGCACTCTAGAGGCCGCGAGCCACAACTACTGAAGCCCGTGCGCCTAGAGCCCGTGCTCCTCAACAAGAGAAGCCACCGCAGTGAGAAGCCCGCGCACCACAACAAAGAGTAGCCCCTGCTCATTGCAACTAGAGACAGCCCGCGGGCAGCAACAAATACCCAACTCAGCCAAAAATAAATAAATAAATAAAATTTTTTAAAAAATGTTTAGTTCAATCCAATTCATATAAATTAAACACACACACACAAAACCACATTACATATTTTACATATAACATACTTATCCTTACATATGAAGGGGAGTGGAAATGGGTATCACAAAAAGAGAAGGAAATAAAGTTAGCAAGAAGGGCTTCACTCAAACAATGATAATAATTGGCTAAGAATTTTTTAATTAAAAACAACTTTAGTCCCTGTATAAACAGAAAATGGATTCAAAATATACAAATACCTCAAGTAGTGCTTTATTGTTGAAAATCATTTTCTCTGCCTGCCATTCCATCAATACACATGGACCACTTTCTATGGTCGAGATGCTGGGTGTACAGAACAATGTAGAACCTCAAGGAACTTAAGAACTGCTAATATTTATTCAGCACCTATTAAATGCTAAATTCTGCTGAAGGTATGTTACATACATTGGAATTAATTCTCACAACTTGATAGCAATTCTCATCCCCTTTTCAAAGAAAAGGAACCTAAGGCTAACAGAAGTCAAGAATTTTACCCAAAGACACAGCCAGGAAGTAGCAGAGCTGGAATTCAGACTCACGTCCCCTTGTCTACAAAGCCCAAGTTCTTTCCATGGAATCACATTGTGTGCAATCTGGTATTGGGGTAAAGTGGGGATGGAGATATAAAACACGTACTCCTGTTCTTATAGTATCTCAGTGTAGTTACTATAAATGTTGTATGGACCATGAGCTCCTTGAGGGCACATACCAGTTCTCCCTCATCCTTACAGCGGCAGCGCTCTGTACAACGCCCGACTTCACACTCTTGTCAAATGAAAAAAGTAATAACACTAAGAATAGAAGAGCATATTGTCGGCTGAGCTCTCCGGCTAATAGCTTTCCAAATAAGGCAAATGTTTTTGTATTCTCCTTTTATATACAGACTAGGCAGTTGCATAGACCACCACAGGTATTGACACTTAATTGGTTTCACATGATACAGTAAGCCATGCACCAGCATGTGCCAAAGAAAATGCTTGCCCACTGTCTAGAGGTGGAGATTATCTGGGTTCTTCTACTTAAGTAAAAGGGTTTGAATCCAGTTACTATATCCAGCTTCCGAATCACCACCATCATCACCATCACCCCACTACCATTATTACCATCACTACTGCCATGATCATCAAGCATATTCTATGGCCAAACCCAGAGCTAAGCATTTTACATGCATCATCTCGTTTAATAACCTTATGAGTTAATGCCATTATTTATCCTATTTTACAGACAAAGGAAGACTCAGAGAAGTTAAGTTGCTTGTCCAAGATCACATAGGTGGTAAGCAATAGAATCGTATATTCGTCAGGATAAGTTAGAATATGCTTCGATAACAAATGTCTCCCAAATCTCAGTGGCTTAATTTTTGCAAAGTTTGTGACAGGTCTGAGAATCTTAAAGCCAACCATCCTCCATGCAGTGACTCAGAGATCTAGCAGCTCCACCATGTCCACCTGAGGCCTGCATATTTGCAGACTCAAGGGAAGAGAATGATGGGCATCTCATACAGAGACTTCTCATTTCCTCAGCCTGGAAGTGACTCACATTACTCATTATTCTGTGGCCCAGATTAATAACATGACACTGTCTAATGGCAAGGAGGCTTGGAAGTGTTGTCTCCAGTATACCAAGAAGGAAAGGAGAAGTATATAGGTGAGTGCTAGAAGTATCTACCACAAATAGGGACTCCAAAGGCCTCTTGGTGCCTGGAGAGACCCGCATTCACCATGAATGTTAGATACGACTTCTTGAACACTTCCATGGGAGCTGGGGAGGATTATCACGTGCTGTGCCTAGACCCTGTGCTCAGACCCATCCAAGACCACTTGCATGCATTATCATCTAACCCTCACAATAACATCACAAGATAGGCACTATTGTCCCCATTTTCTAGATGAGGAAACTGAGGATCAGAGAGGCAAGGTGACTTTCCTAAGCAAAGCTGAGACCCAAAGCAATGATTTTCTACCTCCAAAACCAAACTCCAGCAAGATCACAAAATAATCACATTCACTCATTTGTTGCTTTACAAAATGCTTCCAAATGTGTTCTGGATTTTTTATTCATGACCGTCCTATAAGGTTGGTAGGAGCAACCCCATTTCACAGGTGAGGACGCTGGAGCTCAGCAACGTTAAGTACATCACCCAAGAGTCCCAGGATTGGGAGAATGAAAGGTAGGCACCCCCCAACCTTATCATGGCAGCCCAATCACTGGTGAGGAGAGAAGGCAAGAGACATTCCAAACCTTACAGAGTTCATGCTCTTAAACACTTATAAAATCTTTAAGATCCAGACAAAATCCAGACCTAAGTGCAAAGGTTACTGGAGTTGGGATTTTATTGCCGGATGTAAATCCGTCTTCTCTAAGACCTGCTCCAGGTCCCTTGTGCCTCACTTGAAATATTTCATGTGTGCTGAATGGATTTGTTGGCTCCCTGTTGCCTTCGTAAATTATGAATTCCAAATTTCTTGGGGCCTGGATCCAGCAGAGGTAGTCCTAGCTACCCACCTCCAAGCCCTGAATGGAGGACAGCTTTGTTTCACTCCTGGGGATTGCCCTGATTTACTCTTTGATCCACCATTTTGGATTGGGGAGGGTGGTGCTGCTTGGTTCATAACAGGTGACCCCGCAAGCCTCAGTGCCCAAGTTTGGACCATCACCCCATCATTCTGTGGCCACAGATGATTGGTCCAGCCATAATAATACTAGACCAAAAATGGACCAATCAGATTCTCTCTCTCAGGAATATGACACTTATTAAAAGGGACATAGCTATTGGAGGCCGAGACTGCTTAATGGCAGCCTTCTGGAGAGAAAGTCTTTGAGCCTCTTGCTGAGACCTCTGGATATGTTTCCCTAAAGTGGGATTTCTAACTCATCCTTTCTTCCACGGCTCATTTACCTTTTTGTTCTTAACCGAGCCAGGCTCCATCTGTTGCAGCAACCTAAAGAATCTTGACTAATACCTGTGTTAAGCACCCACCCTCAAGACAGAGACACATCATCTTCAGCCTTCCCACTGCCCATGACCTACTTTTCTGTATTTCTCTCCCAAACTCAGCAACTTTAGTCACTTTCTTTTGGAGCCCCTACAGAATGGTACCGCTTGGAGGATGGGATAGGAAAGAAGCTGACAGTGTGTACTGGGCAAGGGTTAGAGCTCTAGAAGATGCTGCATCTCATCGGCTTTGTCATTTATGACACTGCTAGATCCCAGAGCAGCTAATCAGAGACTCAGCGGGACCCAACACCCTTTTCAGTCTGCCCCCATCACCATCTCTGGCCCCATCCCCTTCTCTGGCCCCATCCCATCCATGCCTTCCCATATACCCTATTATGATCCCCAATATCTCACTTCATGGCTCTGCCTATGCTGATTTCCTCTCTTACCTGAAATGGCCCCTCCTCCTTCTCTGATCAAAAATCCAGCTTGCCTGTCACAGCCAGATCATTTCCTGATCTTCTGCACAAGCTATAAGGCACAATTAGTTAAGATTAGTCACTCCCATTGCCTTTTATGCTTATTCTCCCTCATTACACTTAACGTGTTATGGTACTATTTTCTGATTTATTTCATGTCTGTACCCCCATTGGACTAGTTGTTATTTAAATACGTCTTCCTTCATAGGATTAATGCCACCAAATTACCTATTATGTGTCTATGTAGATAGAGGACTTCTAGGTTCCTTCCTTCCTTCTTTTCTTTCTGTCTTTCTTTCTTTCTTTCTTTCTTTCTTTCTTTCTTTCTTTCTCCATCCATCCTAAAACAAGAGATGCAACCTCATGGAGGAAAAGTCTGCAAAGGTCCAGTTCTTAAACGCTAAGTAGAATGTATCATAAATGCTGCCCTGTAAGTGTGCCTAGCTCTGCACATAACTAAAGGGGAAAGTGTACAGAGTGGGGTGAGAGAGAGTAGAAGATAGGGAGCCGTGTAAAGGGAAGGCTAGCAAAGAAGAAAGAAGGTCAGTCTCCGTAGCTTCTCCTTGTGCTGTTAGCCAGCTTCTGTGTGACGTAAGTCCTTTTAGAACATGGTCCTCCATCAGGAGGGCTCATTCAAATGTCCCATGGACATTAAGAGAAAAGAATACTGATCTCTGTACTGAGGAATAATACACACGTGTCCAGAAGAGGAATACCTATGTGCATGTTGGAAAGAGGTACAAGTAGATGGTCAAGTGAATAGAAGGATACTCATTGTGTATAAAGTAGCAAACATTTCTGAGTGGTCACAATGTACCAGGGACAGCTCTTTGTGCTCTACCTAATAATTTATTAAATCATCAGAAGAAAGTGTGGTAAGCTTGTTATTCTCATTTTCTTGATGGGGAAATTGAAAAACAGGAATTAAGAAACTTATTCAAGATAATCATGGCTGGAAAGTGTTGGAGCCACAATATAGGTGGCCTGTATATCATGCAATACATATAGGCTGCCTACATCCAGACCTCCAACCCCCATGCTATACTGTCATTAATTGTGTGTGTGTGTGTGTGTGTGTTTGAGAGAGAGAGAGACAGACAGAGAGAGACAGAGAGACAGACAGAGAGAGATTGAGAGATTATATATAGTTTATACTTATATGGCTTATATTAACACAGAAAATTTCTGGAAGGCAGCCAAGAAACTGTTAGGAGTCTGTGCCTCTGGAGAGTGGGGATGAAATAATCAGATGACTTACTTGTCTCTTTGCAACCCCACTACACTGTCTCTCAGGAATTCATTCAGCTGTAAGTAATAGAAAACCCAATTAACAGAGACTTAAACAAAACCAGTTTATTTGTCTGACATAACCAGAAGTCCAGAGGTAGTGTTTTATTGGCTCCCTGATAACAGGGCTACTTTTGTGCAATTATCTTGACCTTACACTCTTGGTAACTCTCCTTCCTTGCTTTATTTTTTCCTCTACAGCATTTATCTTCGTCTAGCATCTCTATATTTTACCTGTGTACCTTGGTTATTGTCTGTCTCCTGCACCAGAATGTCAGCTCTATGAGGATGGGAACTTTTTTTTGTTCACAGCTGTACCCCAGCACCCTAGAATCCTACCTGATACAGAGTTAGTGCTCAATAAACATTTGTTGAACCAATGAATGAATGAATGTTGCTGCTTCAGTCATCACATCCATGTTCAAGACTGAAAAGAGAGGGCAAGTGCCACCATTGCTTCTATCCTCTTTTATCATGTAAACAAGTGCTTTCCCAGAATCCTCCACACAGACTTCCTCTACGTCTTATTGGCCGGAACTGGTTCATACGGCATGCTCCTGTTCCCCATCCAAAGGTGCTAGAATCCAGGAGCCGGTGGTTACAACTTCACATGGCCACCCCAGCCAACATCAGGACGTGCTTAGCCAGGAAGAAGCAAGGAGTGGGTATCAATTAGACAATCAATCGTATCTCCCACAGGTAGTCTGGCTTTTTACCACATGAATATTCTACTTTAATTTTATATATTCCTTTTTCAATTTTTTTTTTAATTTTTTAACTTTTTAAAATTTTTATTTTATATTGGAGCATAGTTAACAATGTTGTGTTAGTTCCAGGTGTACAGCAAAGTGATTCAGTTACACATATATATGTATCTATTCTTTTTCAAATTCTTTTCCCATTTAGGTTATTATTACAGAATATTGAGCAGAGTTCCCTGTGCTATACAGTAGGTCTTTGTTGGTTTCTCTAATTTAAATACAGTAATGTGTACATGTCAGCAACATGGATGGACCTGGAGATTATCATATACTAAGTGAAGTAAGTGTGGCAGAGAAAGACAAATGTGATATATCGCTTATATGCAGAATCTAAAAAAGATGATACAAACGAACTTACTTACAAAACAGAAACAGACTCACAGACTTAGAGAACGAATTTATGGTTCCGGGGAGCGGGGAGAGTGGGGGTAGGGATAGATTAGGAGTTTGAGATTGACATGTACACACTGCTATATTTTACATTCTTCTTGAATACAGATGTCCAGGCCACACTTGAGGCTTACTCAAATTCTCAGAGGGCGAGGCTGGGCGTGTGTGCTTTTTAAAGATACTCAAAAGATTTTGATGCACCATCCATGATAAAAAGAAGTTTCCAGAGAGTCTGCACTTATAGGTAGCAGAGGAGTTTTTAAGTCCTGGAAAAGGAAGTGTGACCTGACTCCCAGAGAGATGTGAGCCCAAGGGACCTTTGTAGATCATGGAACTCAGGCTCTCCATTTTGCAGCTGAGTAAACTGAGGCTTCCAGAGGGACAGAGAATTGTCTAAAGCCTCCCAGGCAATCAGTGGCAGGGCCAGGACTAGATTCCAGCATTGTCTCTCAAACCAGTGCTTTGCTCCCATAAACTCTTGGCCACCTTTTTCTCCATCATCAAGTGTTTATAGCCAGGGGCGGGATCCTGCCGTTACTCACATTTAACTTTTACAGAGAAACAACCAAGTATCAACTTTCCCTTTCTCCGTTAACTGCATAATCTACAGTAATAAATTAGTCCCCAGGCAAAAAGATGCCCTTAATCCCCACATTGCTTTTTCATATCCCTGTGGTGTTTATAATGTAAAAGGAGTTTTAGTGGTTAATATCCACTCTCAGTCTTCCCCTTTATATATGTATAAATTTATATTTCATAATTATAGTTGCAGGTTTCCCCTCTGCTCTGCCCCTGCCCTTGAGCTAGAGAGTGACACAGGAAATGGTTTATGTTCTCCGGTCTACGCTGACAGTCTAATCCCGCTTGTGTATTTCATGCTGTCTCCGTCAAGTCCATTTTCTCTCGGCTACTGTGCCCAATGTCTCCATCTCTGCAGACTCGAAGCAGCATGTGCCTGGAGCAGATATAGGCATCCCCCCCCTCTGAAGGACTCCAGCTTTAGGGCAGAGGGTTTCAGAAATGCAGGTGAGGAGACCCAAGGTCCTGTTGGTGGATTTATCACGGTTGATTAAACCCTTCATACTCGGCGCCGTGCCTGTGTGATTGCTATGAACAGTGCAAACTTTCTCTTCTGAACTCTCTGTTAGAATAAACCTGAACAATCAGAAAGCAGAAGCATGTGTGGCGTTAAAACTGCCAAGGGAAATCTGATATAGCAAAAGCCAAATGAAAGAGCAAGGTACCGCCTTCGCAGAGATGGGAAGAGCTGCCAGGCTACCTCCCAAAGCCTGTATAGAAATCCAAGGTCAGACTTCATGCTTTCTTGCAAAAGGTGCTAGAACCCCTGAGAGGAACAAGAATCAATTCAGAGACCCGTTGGTTCCCGGGTTGTCTCAAATGCTAATCGGTTATGGGACCTGAACCAGAGGCTTAATCCCTCTGGACCCCAGTTGCTCATTTATGAAAAGAGTATAAGAAAACCTCCCCTATTTAACCTCCGGAGTGACTGGGAGAACAGAAGAAAGCAACTTATGAACGTGTAATACAGGTAATATGGGTAATGTAATACCCATGTAATATGGGTAGATTTGAAGCAACTGAGTCATAGGTGCCCTAAAATTCCAGCTCTGTATTGCTCCCTCCCCTATGCCCATCAGCCAATATTTATAAGAGATGTATTTTCCTAGCCATTTAGACATTATATATGGCTCTAGTCTTCAGTCAAAGGCAAGTGTAAAAAATATCTGCTGAGAATCCAAGGTGCTGGTGTCAACAGGACCAAAATATCTATTTAGCTGCTCCATTTTCTTTCATTTCTATGCAGATATTTGGTATTGCCTAGACTTAAAAACGTAAGGAAAGCCAACCACCTGCTATAAAAAAGAACATAGCAGCAGTTCGGATCATCGGTTTATTAGGTGAGGTGGTTATTTCTTGAAACTGCATCATCTCAACAATTAAGCATTCAATTGGAAATGTTATTTTCCCCAGACTTTAAAGCCAACAGCTTGAGTTCAAGCCCCAGATTTTCAGAACTAGCTCTATTACACTGGGCAAGTTAAGCTCTCTTAGGCTCAAACTTCTGTAAAACGAAACAAATGATATCTAATTTCAGGTATACATTATAGCTCAACTGTAAACCCCACGGGGACAGGGATATTCATTGTCTCGCTGCACTAAATCCGCAGCCCCTAAGTCAGTGCTCTTAAATAACAAGCACTCAATGAATGCTTGGTGAAGGAATGAAGGAAGGGTAACATAAAAAGTGCTTAACCTCATGCCTAGAGTCTTGTGAGCATTCAGTAAACATTAAGCCGCTTTCCCAAATTATTACGGTGCTAGATAAGTGATTTCAGGATGATGCTAGAATATTTAACTCATTCAAATGCAGCGTGCATGAGGGCAGGAACCTGTTTCGTTTAGTGTTGAATCCTCACCTCCTTGAACCATGCCCAGCATTCAGTAGACACTCAGTAAATATCCGTTGAATGAATGATATGGGCTGTTCTTCCCAGACAGACCACGTGCTAGTTGAAGAGAAGGACCAGCACCGGGATTTTCTTATATTCTCACCCGGACTGTGTGTGCACAAAAGATATTCAAGCATTCATAACATGGGAGGACTGCAGACTATCAGGGGCTCAAGACTGCTTAGAACCACCACCATCTGTCAATTACACGTAAGTGTCATGGGGGGCTGTACAATAGTTTTGACTCCAAGTAACAGAAACATCTTCTATTACCCCTGAAACTCTTCCTGCAGACAGAATTTCGAGAGAAAAAATTGCATGAGAAATACCTACTGAGAAATTCCACAACCTCTGTCACTATGAAAAATGTCATGGAAAAGGATTTTTCTTATAAAACAGCAACTTATGAAAGCAATCAGTGCTGGAAAGCTCAAAGATAGATGAAGAAAACAAGAGGAACAGATCCAACAGCTCCGGTTTTATGAATAGACGATTCCACCACCCCACTCATTTGTAAGATTCTCATGAGATCTTTTTTTTACAGCAGGTTATGAATCTTCTTCATGATATCTTTAAATGGATGATCAATACTATATTTTCCCATAAAATGTTTGGTTTGAAATCCGATTTTAAGTGCATTAGAGTTTTTGTGCACCGAATGGGTGAATGCCATAATAAATTGTCATCAAATATGAAAGAAATATAGCAGAGATTAATTGCCGTATTTATTTATGAGTCTATAAAATACCTTGTGACGGTCCTGGCACATTTTTGGGATACCAATTTGAACCTTCAGGAAAGTTAAAAGCATTAAAAGAGACTGCAAGGAGATTTATTATCAGAATGTTTTTAATTGCAGACCCAAGCAGACATGCAGGTATTAGAATGGCTATGCCCTTAATGGGCATGTCTCATGTGTTTCTCTTTTTTTTCCCCCCTTTAGAAATGATATACTGCCCATATTTTTATTGATTTGTGAAGATTTGTCATAAATTACTCTGGCCAGCACGTGACATCACAAATGGTCCCAGCTTCCCTAAAGTAGTGGGCCCCAGGTGGCACAAAAAAAAGAAGGCTCCTGGCCAGTTCTAATGCTCAGCTTTAAAAGTAGGAGAAACCACAGTGAAAGAGAATACCAGCAGAATGCAGCTAATCAGACAAAATGAATATGGCTTGAAGCTGCTCGTATTTTAATTGAAGCCTTAAAGTCTACGACAGTGAAATCCTTTGGGAAGAAGAATGACAAAATAGCATCTTTAAAAATTGCCTGTTAGCAACGGTCCAGTTAGATTGCTGTATGCAAAAACGCACAGTCCCTGGCTAGAGTCAGAGCCAGCACCAAATCAGCTCCCTTTCCCACTTGTCTAAGCCATGACTCTGTCCCCTAAGTGTACACTCAAGACCGCTCCTAGGCCCTGTCGCAAAGGGGAAAAAAGACATGGCATCTTATCCTAGCAAGTCCTTATGTGTGGCTTCTTTCAGGTCTTTATTTTTTACATGCATATTTTTTCCCAGAGACTTTGGCTTCAAAAGCTGTTCCCTGGCCTTCAAATCCATACATCTGTCATTAACTTTCAATTTTAATTCCTTGAGATGCCTTGAGCTTATCATTAGAAAGATATCACCATCCAGAAGATAAAAATTATCAAGAATTTCTATACATAAAGCCTGCTTTGTAAGTGAGAAGTTAATGTACCAACCCCCTCCCCCAGTCTACTGATGCGAAAACAAAGATTAAAATATGTATATAAATAGATATATAAATATATAATTTGGTTAGTGACTATATATATACAGTCATATATATGTATATCTTTCTGAAAATAGTCACTAACCAAATTCCCTTAATTGTTTTATAAACTGTCATAGATATATAGACATAATCTTGGCTGAATTTCTTAGAGGTTTTTTGTTGTTGCTGGTTTTGTGTTTTTTTGTTTTTTTAGTTTTTTTTTTTAATATTCTTATCCATCACAGCTGGGTCTGTTTGCTGTTTTCTATTTTAATTAGTGACCATCATCAAATTTCTAAAACTCCCAAAGTATTACAGAAGCTCTTTCATAATACAAGTTGATATAAAAGCACATAGTAGAGACCCTGAACGAGTGTGCTTACTGCAGCATCTCTTTAGATATGTTCTCTGCTAAATTACACTGTGTTATCCCAGGGCACGACATCTCCAGCTGTATCTGGCTTTATGTATGTTTGAAATAAGGTCTTGTGGAAAGACCCAAAGTGGGGAGGTCTGAATTCTGGCTCCTCCTCTCTCATCTATTGGGTTATGTAATCTTAGATTTGCTTCCCACCTCTCCAGTTTCCTTATCATGAACCTTAAGTAAGATAAAGCAGTGGTGTTTAGGATAGCTCCCAAGCATGCTACAAATGCAAAAGAATAGCAAATAGCAAAAGCTATGATTTTTAACTCCAAGCTCAGGTTTGTACCTGGCTCACTGATACACCAGGATTGCTGCATTGTCTCGTTTTTTACTTTATCCAGAAGTTCATTCTTTATTTCTATTTGCCACCTTCCTGACAAGCAACAGCAGCACCCTCCCTCATCTGGGAATTATTGCCTTTTTATTTTCCCCTCCTGATGCCAGAGCTGCTGCTGACAATATGTATTCAGGCAAGGGGGCTCGCTGTGTTTCACGATCAGATGCCATGCACACTACTTCCGTCAAAACAATTAGTGTTCATTTCGGTTTTACTCGGGGAGACCTGCGGTGACTGATCAGTATAAATTATAGATGCTTCTGTCCAGATGCACTTGTTCATTCATGCATAGATTTGAGGAGATTTCATTCTTCCCAGTTCAAAAACCGTCACTAAAAATCTCATACTTAAAAAATATAATTTAGCACATTTTCATCGGTGTTATTTTATCCATATACTTACGCATTCCATCCGTGATTTGAGGCATTTGAAGTTGATTTGGGGCATTTGGGAGTGATCATCCCCTCCCTGTAAAATGTGCTGTCTTTCTAAATCATTAGGAAATGATGGCTATTTAACTCAAAATAGTGCAATGTGATTTTTTTGTGTGTGTGGTACCTGCACTCAGGTTTACTGTCAAGACACATCCTTTACTCTGCCGGCTCAGGACCTTCAGTGCATTTCAAGCAAAGCAACATGAACTTCAAATAAACGATGTGGATTAGTGTTCTCCCTCCTCCAAACAGGCCTTTGACTGTTGACTTTGTTTTAATGAGCAGCTAGAGGAACTATCAGGGCATGTGGCATAATACAACGAAAGAATCTGTATCATCTGTATAAAACACGTTAGGTGGAATGACTCCCTTGAATATAACTGGGAGGGTCTGTATTTCAGAGGCTTATTTACTTGCTTCAGTAAAATTCAATGCGTACACATAGACAATTGGGCATTTTTCCCGAAACTAAATTAGTCGGCGCTGAATAAAGCAATGAAAAGCCAGCACGGTGGAGAAGCTCAGAGCACTTTGGCTGCAGAGGCGAGTACCTGTTGACAGTCAGGAGGACGAGAGCAAATTCCACGGCAGTTTCCCTGAAGCACCTTCCAGGAAAGACTTCTTTTCACCTGAGGTTTCTGCCAGTCAGAGGTTGATACTGGTTGAACCTGATGGTTTGGTTTTGTAATGAGGGCCCCAAAATAATGGGAAAAGGCACACTTCATAGGACCCCTTTTTAGGGAACATAGACCCTTTTTTAAGGTGGTGACAATCAAATGTCAGCGGCACCAGGTAGGTTTGCTTTGGGTGCAGCCTCTCCCCAGGAAAGAAATGTTAAATCAAGGTCTCCCATGCCTGGAAATTGCAGCCTTCCTCCCCAAGACATCCTGATACCTTAAAGCAACTTTGGACACAATAGAAAGATGCCTTAACAGAAAACCTGCTCTTTTGTTTGTCTTCTTTTCTGCAGATGAAGACAAATGCTGAAGCATCTTCAGAGTCTCAGCTCCCAATTCACTTCACCACTGTTCTTCCTCCTCTTTTCTTTCTCTTTTGAAAAATCTTGTTGCTTTTCTCAAATCCTAGAGAGCAAAGACAAGAGGTAGGCCTGGAGGCCCTGCACACAGCATTGATACCGCAGAGGTCTTATAAATCAGCTGAAAATCAATAAATTCTATATGGTAGTTTCTCCTTTGCAATCAGATTGTCAGGGGACAGAACTAATGCTTTTTCTTCACCACCCTCCCCATTTTTATGTCATAAGAAGAAAAAAAAAATCTGCTTAGGAACGAATGGGCAATCAAAGTTGCTGAGTAAGTATTTCAACTACCTAATTTTATTACTTTACAATTGACATACCTTCCCTCTGGAAATGTTTGCAATTAATTAATTAGCAGTAATCTTCCCCAAGGGACTAATCTAATGAATTCTCTCCATTTCTTACGTTTAAAAAATAGCTTAGATGTATCCAAGCTGCAAACGTGTAGATGGCTCCAAAGTGCATTTTGAAAAATCGAGGGATCTTATCTATTACGGTGAATTTTTATCACTAAATCAATCTGGCGATAACTATAATTCTTTTTCTAACTAGGAGTTTCCCGGGTTGAAAACAAGGTTTCTCCAAGGTAACGACACTGTAGCAGCAGCCAGGAAACCTCTCTGGGTTTGTTCGTATTTAGAATGGAGCTTGTCCTCATGTTAATAATCTCTTAGGCGGAGGAGTCTTCGGTTTGCACTTATCCAAGCTCGGTGCGCGTTCTGCAGAATATGTAAAGAAAAAAGAAGCCGATCCTTCTAAAGACGTCGCTGGCTTCCGGGCCTACCAGCCTCCTCTGAAAGGTGCCGGAGGAAAGCTCGCGGCCAGGGATTCGGGGCCAGGGCCCCAAACCTTGTCCGTCCCTGGGCTCCCTCCTTGCCTCGCCAGAACCCAGGGCAGAGATCCGGGTTGTTCCTAACCTCTGCGCCACACGTTCTTGCGTTTCAACTAGAAGATAAAGCTGGGCCCTTGAACCACCCCAGCCGCCCCGATTCCTCCGGGGAGGTGCAGAGAGCGCCTGGGGGAACGTTTCTGTAAACTGTAAAGCGCGGTGACCCCGTGAGTGAAAGGCGAGGCATTCGATCCCGGTAGCATCCCCCGAAACGCCACCCACCACCACCACCAGGCCGGCAGCCCCTTTACGCCCCCAGACGTCGCAGGTCAGAGGCCCTCAGCGGGGAGGCTCCGGGCCTGGGGATTGAGCCTTTGGGAGTGCAGGATCTACGGTGCTTGCAAACTGGCGGCCGCTTGCCCGGCAGCCAGGCCTAGAGGACGCGCGCGGCCCCCTCCCAGGCACCAACGAGCTCGTCCGCCCATCAGTGCCCTTTTGAGAGCCCCTGGGATGGAGGGGGTGGTCAGACCGCTAGGCCTAGCCAGGCGACCCAGCGGAGCGCAGGGAATGGGCCGCCCTCCCCGCGCGCTGAACCGCGGCTCGCCAGCGCCACCCCCAGCGGAGCGCAGCGGCTGCAGCTCGGCCCCAGCGCCTTCCTGCGGCTCCCCTCTCCCCCGTGGACACAGCTCGCCGTGCGCACGAGGCAGCCGAGTCTCGCCTAAGGAGGAGACGCCCAGGAGTCTCAGCCCGTGGCCTGCAGATGCCGGGGATCAGACTTGGCGCCTTTCCTGGCAGAGTCCGAAGGGGGGATCTGAACCTTGACCTCGAGGGGGCGCTATTCGGCCTATTGGAGGGCCTGAAAGCCGCAGAGAAGCCCCGGGGTCAAGGCCCTGGCAAAGCCCCGGGCATGGAGAGCGTGCATCGAGCTAGAGTCCTAGGGAGACTGGGGCGGAGAGCCAGGTCCCCGAGGACAAAGACGGCCGGAACAGTGGGATCCACTGACGCTGCCCAGCGCTGCCCCAACGAGCTCGGGGCCTGTGGCGCGAACAAACTTTCCTGCAGCGGAGGGGCGGGGGCGGGGGCGGCGGGCTGGAGGCTTCTCCCCCGAGCTTTTGCTCTCCTCCACCTGCCAGCTTTCAACCTCCGCCCAGCCTTCGCCCACCCCTGTTTCCTCCCCTCCCCCGCGCGCCTCTATTCACTTAGACTTCTCATCTCTCTCCTCTCCCCTCCTCCTTCTCCCTCTAGCCTTTCTCCCCCACTTTTCTCCCGTAGTTTCTCCTGTCTCTTCTTTTGTATTCTCTCCTCCCTCGCTGCCCGGTGCTTCTCTCCTCCTCCGGGCCGCAGGGGAGGAGGTAAGAGCGCTGCGCCCGGGGCCTGCGCGGCACAGTGGGAGGCGTTTCTGCTACTTCTCCCGGGTAATTTGGTGAGATTGTATGTGCGCGCGCGCGTGAGTTTAAGGCGAAAACGGTAGGATCCTGCGCCAGGCAGAAAGGGTCAGGGTCTTTGACTTTCCTCACCAGCTGCACAAACCTCCAGGAACAAGTGTGAGTGTGGTGAGTGCGCGCGCGCGCACGGGCTGGCTGCGCTTGGCAGGCTTGGTGGCCCGGGGCCCCAGGGCTCGGGGGCCCGCCTGGCAGCCCGGGATTACAGTGACGTCACATTGAGCCTCTGGCCACCTTGGACTGGGGCACCTCGGGAGCTGCACGGCCCCGCGCCGCGCCTCACCTTGCCTCGCCACCGCGCGCTTTTGGAAACCCGCATCCTCTCCCTTCCCCTGCCCATCCATGGGCCCTTCTGTCTTCCGGACCACGCGGGCCGGAGGGGAGCCTTCTGGAGCGCAGGGCTCGGCAGCCGGGCTGCCTTCGGCTCTGCCTCCAGTCGCGCCAAGCGGGCGGAGGAGCCGGCGCTGGGCACCGGCAACCGTGTAAGGAACCGAGGCCGCGGACGGCTGGAGGCGCAGAACCGCGGGGCAGAGGCGGGAACTCGCAAGAGAAGAGGGAGGTGGGTCACGGACAGCCACCATGTCCTTCCCGCACTTTGGACACCCTTATGGCAGCGCTTCCCAGGTAAGAGCCGCCCCCTTGGGGGATGGGGGCAGGCTGGAAGGAGGGAGCGCCTAGTGCAGGAGCCTGCTCCTAAACGTCCCCCTCTCCCACGAGTCCCCGGGGAAGTCAGAGAGAGCGGGCACCTGGGTAATGTACCACCGACCCCTCTGACAGCCCCAATCCCTGGCTGAGAACGTTCAACTTCCCCAGTGTAAGCTGGAAAATCGTGGGACCCGAAACTTGGGCACTCTGGCCACGCGAGCTGCGTGAGGTGGGTGGGATCTCGGGAGTCTTACAGAGAGGCCTCCTTATTGTACAGATATCCGAGGTGGCCAGCAGAGTCTCAGACTTCCAGTCCAGAGCCCTGTCCGTCTCACTGTTATTCTGGGCTTGTTCGTTTGTTGTCCTCTGTTCTTTTCCTTCCCTTTCCATGGGCAGGTCCAGGCGCTCTGCTTCTGGTTCCTTCGATTTTTCCAGACCTGGGTGGGTACTGTACAGTGACAGGGTTTCCTGGGGAAATTCTGGAGAGCCCACCCCTGCTCAGTTTCTCTGCAGAGTGCCAGAAGGCTAGTCCCACTTGACCTCTGCCCCGCTTTGTGCTCTAGGATAAGTCTCCTACTCTCTCTAGCCCTCATTCCCTATCTGTAAAATGGGAGCAGGAGTGAGACGTGGTCTCCAAGACTACCTTCAAGTTCGGCCTTTGTAGGATCCTGTGACTCCGGGGAGGGAGGGTTCGCGAGGGAACTGGCCGAGGCTGGCTTCTGTAATATGGGTTTTAGAACCTTCCCATGACCCGGAGCCCCTGGAACTCTGGAGCTTTAGCAGAGGTTTAGGAGTATTTATAAAGGCAGTTTGGATAAATTGCGTCTACGGATAATTCCTGACCCAGTCCTCAGCAGAACGGTCAACACAAGTACAAGGTGGCATTTAGTTTATATTGAATGAAGGAATGATCTGGCAGTTCCGCCGCTGGTTCCCGCCAGCCCGAGGCGCCGGTCTCTGACCTCCGGTGCCCCCTCTCTCGCCCCCGTAGTTTCTGGTGTCTGCAAGTTCCAACGCCACTTGCTGCGAATCCGCCCCGCGCTCGGTCCCAGATGTGGCCTCAGGCTCCACCCCGGCGGCCGCGCTCTGCTTCGCACCCTACGACAGTCGGCTGCTGGGCAGTGCGAGGCCCGAGCTGGGCGCGGCCTTGGGCATCTATGGAGCTCCCTACTCGGCCGCTGCAGCTGCCCAGAGCTACGCAGGCTACCTGCCCTACAGCCCGGAGCCGCCCACGCTGTACGGGGCGCTGGTGAGTAGCTGGGGTGGAGCCTGGGTCTGTGCGTCAAAACCTACCCTCCTGGGGGCAGGAGCGGCAGGGGCGAAATCCAGGGTGATATCTCCATCTAGGAAGGACGCACAACTCCGAGGAAAGGAAAAGGTTAGGACTGTATATAAAGAAAAAAAAAAATCTTTACAGTTTACAGGAGTCCGTCCTGTTTGGAAAGCATCTGTACCTCTATTAATTGCGTGGGGTAGGCAAGTCATCACTCGGCTCAGGGTACACATGAGGAAACTGAGGGGCAGAGGGGCTCGAATAACCTTACCCAAAGTCACAGAGATAGAAAGGGTCAGGGAATAGCTCTGGAAGGGGAGTAAAGAAAGTTCCCCAGCTGGTGGGAGGGGGGAGGGGCTGGGGGGCACAAGTAGTAACAGTAATCTTCACAGCTAATATTTAACTACTGCTTATTCTGCACCAGGAACTCTGTCAAGCATTCTTCTTCAATAACCTCCAGGCATTATTGTTATTCCATTTTACCAAGGGGAAACTGAGGCATAGAGGGGTTAAACAACTGTGCCCAAGATCACACAGCCAATGCGAGTGGTGGTACTGCAATTGGAACCAGACTTGACTCCAGAGTTCACACCCTTAGCAACTCCCCACCCCTCCTCCTCCCCAGATGTAGTTCTGAATTCTTCCTTCCTCCCCCACCAGAATCCACAGTATGAATTTAAGGAGGCTGCAGGGAACTTTACACCCGGCCTGGCGCAACCAGCAGCCTATTATCCCTATGAGCAGAGCCTGGGGCACTACCAGTATGACCGGTAAGACATGGGGCATTGGTGGCTGGCATTGCAAGTCCTTTCCCCCCTCCCTGGCCAAGGTAGGACCAATCCACAGAGCATGGGGGGCTGTGTGCTAGGATGGGGAGCAGAACCTCACTTCCAGGACGTAAACAGTCTCCTGACTACAGCCCCAGGTTCCTCACCCCAGAACTGTGAGCCAAGTTCTCCCCCAGGTACGGAGCAGTGGAGTTGGGTGGCGCTGGGCGCAGAAAGAATGCCACCCGGGAGACCACTAGCACGCTCAAGGCCTGGCTGAACGAGCACCGCAAGAACCCCTACCCCACCAAGGGCGAGAAGATCATGCTGGCCATCATCACCAAGATGACCCTCACCCAGGTGTCCACCTGGTTCGCCAACGCGCGCCGGCGCCTCAAGAAGGAGAACAAGATGACTTGGGCGCCCAAGAACAAAGGCGGGGAGGAGAGGAAGGAGGAGGGTGGAGCAGAGGAATTGCTGGGCTGCCTAAATGGTGACACCAAAGGTACCGAATGTTCACTGTCCCAACCTGCGTGGGTTTCCAGCCATCAAGCAGTTTAATTGGATTTTCACAACCACCCCGTGGGGTAGCTTTTATGAAGGCACCCCCTTGCTTACCCTTGCACGTGCAACCCCTGCATGCCTCAGGGCCTTTGCCTGTGTGGTTCCCTCTGCCTGGAATTCCCTACAGAGCCGGCTTCTTCTCGACTTGAAAGTGCCACCTCCGAAAAGCCTTCCCTGGCAACCCACGCCAACTAGCTTCCCAAGTTATTCTCTATCACGTCAGCCTACTTTATGTGCCATACTTACCCCCTCAGGGATGTCACCTCCCCTAGAAAGTGTCTTATCCACTGCTGTATTCTCTAAGTTCCTAATACCTAAATGCCTAAATGATGTCTGGCGCATAGTTGGTACTCAGTAAATATTTTCTCAATTAAATAATACACACCAGCCACCTGTGGGTGTTGGAACTGGGTAAAAACTTTCCCTTGCTTTTTTAAGGCTGAGGAACTGAGATCCAGGTCTTAGGCAGCGAAAAGTGGACATTTCCTTGGGGTATGGGAGGGGAGGAGTCTTCCAAAGGGTGGGGGCAGGTCTAGGGGCGGGAATTCTTTTCCTGCGGCGCGCCGGCACCCCGGGGGCAAATGTAGGAGGCGGTGTGGCCATCCTGGTGAATTACACCGAGAATGCCCTGAGTGCAGAGCGCGTTTGCTAAAAGCTTCTCAGGGATGGGCACTCCCGAGGATTTCCCTTGGGGCCTGGGGCTTTTCTCACTCGCTCCTGATTTCCCGCAGACGTTTCTGCTAGCCAGGAGGCTCGGGGGCTGAGTGACCTGGAAGACCTGGAGGAAGAAGAGGAAGAGGAGGCGGATGAAGAGGAGGCAGTGGCCACAGCTACGGACAGGCTGGCTGAGCTCCATCAAGACACTCAGTCGCCGCCGGCGGCACAATGTGCCGCAGCTCGAGAGGGCCGGCTGGAGCGCAGGGAGTGCAGTCTGGCGGCGCCCCGCTTCTCGTTCACTGAGCCCCCCAGGTCGGGAGAAACCGACTTCCTGCGGGCCGAGCCAGGAGGCCGCACTTTGACCATGCACTACCCCCGCAGCGAGAAACCGCGCATCTGGTCTCTGGCGCACACTGCGGCAGGCAGCGGCGTCGAAGGGGCACCTCCAAACCTGTTCAGGCCGCGAAGTCCTGAGTGCCATCTGATTCCCAGACAGCCTCCAGGCCCCGGCGCGCGACCCGCGGTCCCCAGAGACTCCGCGTGCGAAGAGTCTTCCCGAGTAGCCAAAGCCTTTGGAAACCCCTCGTTTGCCCAACAGGGCCTGCCTCTGGACTGTGCGCCGTGCCCGCGGAGGAGGGCGCCGGCAGTGCGGTGCCAGTACCAGTCGGGTGCAGAAGGTAGTGGGCCCCCAACGGCGCTGGGAGTGTCTGTCCAAAAGACACCTTCCCCCGACACACACATCCATCCACCCACCCCCCGGGTGCCCAGCCGCTGCACACTCTCTCTGCCTCTCCAGCATGCCCAGGTTCAGACCTAGCACAAGATTGTCTCACAGCACTCCTTGAAACAGAAGCTTAGAGATAAAAGTTCTAGTTACCGAATCTTAAAACCAAATAATAGTACTAAGCTCAGAATGAGACAGTAACTTGCCTAGAAAACCCTTAGAAAGTCATTGAAGAGATGGACAGCTAATATCTCACCACTGTTCAGCCCAATGTGCCAGGTGGGCACCACCATGACCCTCTCCGGCACAGGCACCCTTGTCCCCTGCCTGCCCTTCAGAGGAAGCCAGCTGGCTCCTGCTGTTCGGGTACCAAGACTTTGCTAGGGCTAGGCAGGTACCAGGGCTTTCCCGGAAGTCTGAGGGGAAGGGCCGGATACCTACAGTCGGTTCAAGGCCAGTGCTTAAGTTCAGCTTGCAGCCCTCTGTGCCACCCACTAAATCCCTAGGGGCGTAGCTCAGGTGGGTGCTGTCCCTGGAAAGCCCCGCACCCCCCACCAAGAGCTCACCTCCAAGCAGGGCAGGACTGCCAATCAGTGTCTCCTGCCCCTGGCTGGTTCTGTGGCTGTGTTTGGTGGAAGGGAATTTCACCCCACAAAGGGACATTCCCGAAGCATTTGGCAGCCTCCAGCAATTACTGTCAGATTCTGCTCTTTGAAGTAATTTCTCTCAGGATTAGCTACTGGCTTAGAAAATTGGGTTACACTGTTATTTGAATTTACACATAACGGGGTCCAAATGTTACCTCTGGCAAGCAAATTGCCTCTAGACCTTTGATTCCCTTTGGATGAGACATCACTGACCTCAGATTTCCTAGGAATCACCACCAAGTGGCCCTCCGGGTTTTAATCAACCTTTCCTCTCTCAGCAGGTTAGCGCAATGGCTGCGATTTGCAGAAGAATCTTGGAAATAAGCCCTACTTTTTGGAACTCACCTCCACACGAAGAAGCTGAGAGACCTCCCCAGGGTCTGGGGCTCTCACTTTGCCTAAGAGACAGACACACAGAAACCCTCCTACCGGCCCTCCTCGCACGCAGAGCTGGGAGTGGCTGGCAGACGTGCATTTTGTCAGATCCCACGGAGGAGGTGGCAGGGCACCTTGGGGAAGGTCAAGTGGGAAGGCTTGGCGAGTCTGCACCGTGCAGGGACTCAGCATCCAAGTCTCCCTCTCCCCTCTGGATTCAGGGTCTGAAGCCACTCCCTCTCCTGCTCACTCCCATCACCCTCACTTTGTAACTTCAATGCTGACTTGGCCCCTAAGGACCACGTGGGTCTTCTCCCCCTCCCCACTCCTTGTGTCCTTAAAAATAATCCAACCGAACCCAAGCTGTGTGGCCTCTTTGCGCCAGGGGAGCCTGATAAGGTCGGGGTGGAGGGGAGGATGAAATGCGGTTCTGGGGACAGGATGCAGATTTCAGTCCCATTCAGAGCTGGGAGAGAAACTGACAAGGGAATGGTCAAGGCCACGGCGCCTGCGGCTTAGCCCACCGAACTGCGGCCCCAGCCAACTCGCAGAGCCCGGCAGACGCCCGGCCGATTCCTGGGAGTTGGGGAGGGGGGCGGCAACTGGGGGCAGGGAAGGGGCGGCGTGGAGCCGTCAGGATATTTGTGTGGAAGCTGCATTTGTTTCCGGGTTCGTACTTGGGTTTTAAGTTTGTTGGGAGGAGGGGCGATGGCGATCCTCTTGTCCGTCCCTGGGCGCACCGCTGGGACCCCCGCTCTCCTCCCCTCCGCCCCAGCGGCCAAGTGTGACAGCTTGCCGGGTCGATGAGAGGCGAGAGGGGGCATTCTTTCCATTTAATCTAGTGCCAGCAAACACTTCCGGTACAGGCCAACCAATGGGAGCTGACGAGCGAGGAAGGGGGCTTTGTCCCCCTGGCTAGCAGCGTCTGGAGTAGGGCTGGGGAGTGCGGGGGCGGAGATGAGAGATCTAAAGATGCCGATGCCAGCCCGGAGTTCGTGTCCTCGGCGCAGTGGCTTCGGCTTTAGCCAGCGAGTGCGTTCGCCGCTGCACGCAAGGAGAGACGGAGGCGAACCCGGGACAGCGCCCTAGTGGGGAGGTCCGGGGAGCTGATGCGGACGGGAAGGCAGGAGGGAGGGCAGCTGGGGTGTGCGCCTAGGGGCTGGATCCTCGGGAAGCTGTGTCTCCACTGCTGGGCTCCAGCCCGGCCTGAGGTGGCTGAATGACAGCCTTCCAGACCAGCGCCTGCCACCTGACGGGCCGCTGAAGTCTGGGACGGGAAGGATCCGCATCCTTGGGAGGAGATTTTAAGAACCTTGAAGGCTGCAGAGAGGAAAAGAGGGGGTTAAAAAAACTGAAGGGAACAGGCCACCTCCCCACCCCACCCTGCCTTCTTTTCTATAGAACAGTCAGAGATAATGAATTACAAAAGCACAAACCCCTTCCTCAGATGAGGAAACTGAGGCCAGATGGGAGGGCAGGGACTGGCTCAAGGTCACAGAGAACCGGTGGTGAAGAGGGACCCAGCTCTCCATTGAGGGTTCAAGGCCCCTTTTAGCTCTGGCTCCCCTCCCTGGCTTCCTATTGGGAAACCACCGCTCTGCTTTGGTTTTGCTTCTGGGCGACAGCTGCTCCTACCCCCAGCCTCCCCGGGGACCCTCCAGTCGCCCTCACTGACCTGCGGCTTAGGGTCCGGGAAATTAAACTGCGAAAAGATAAACATTATTTCCAGTCGGCTTTGCGGGATTAACGCTTGTAATAAAGCGCATTAGCTAGAGGTTTCTTTCAAGGCGCTCTCGACCCCAGCCCCTCCTAGGGGGCCAGGTAAACCCCTCGGGAGGCGGAGGCGGCTGAGGCTGCAGAAGCTTGTTCCTCGGGCCTCCAGTTGGGAGCGGGGCTCCCGCTAACCATTCAGTGGAGAGGAGAGGGGCCCTTAGCATCACATCGAGTCAGATTTCCAGATGGGAAAGTGAAGGCCGGAGAGAAGGGACCCACCTAAGCCCGAGGTCACGTGGCTGAACCGGGACAGTGGAGGATGGTAGTGGGTTTACCTGCATGCTGCCTCCAGCCATTCAGCCTTTACAGGACACTGAGCCTTGCGAAAGGAGGCCCAGCTATCAAGCAGGACTTCTAGAGGTTGTTTCTCTCTCTTGTCTGGGAGGTCCAGCCTCTCCCCACCACAACCCAGAGCAGGAGCCTGCGGCCCAGGGTTGTCCCAAAGACCTGGGCCTGGTTGGCTGGAGGCAGAGGCGTGTCAGAAGGGCCAAAAAGAGTAGCCTTGAATCCCAGGAAATGGCTTGACCACCTCAATCCCATTACTACCTTGCTATGTGGCCGTGGACAGCCCCCTTCCCCTCTCTTCGTTTCCCCAGCTGTCAGGTACAGAGATGATCTAGTTCCCCATCCTGGGGCTCAGTGTCCGCTCCGGAGCTGATGGTGGGCTCCAGGAGTACAGGTGAAGGCCTGAGAATGGCGAGTCTGAACCTGTGATTATCCCAGCCTCCGGCCCCCAGCGGCAATCTGTTCCCACCAGCTCTGCCCCCACTGAGAGCCTCCTGCAAATCTCCCAATATAATCTCCCAGAATCATATTTTGAATACTGTTTTGATTAAACACCAGAGCAAGGGGAGGGAGGAAGCACCCTGCTGTCCTCAGCTGAGCCTGCTGGGGCCCTCAGACAGCTGGCCTGTGAGCCCTGCGAAGTGAGTGACAGTCAAGGCAGCAAGGTGACTTTCTCAGGTTTGGAGAGACTGTAGGAGTGACCCTCCATACTCCTTTGATGGCTAAAGTGCTCCTTCCCTCAGCTGGGAGAACCATTAGGGGACTGGGTAGAGAGAAGAAGCTGAGTCGAGGGACCCACAACACGTGTCTTCTTCCTTTATTGATTCCTTTCCCGCCAGGAGTCACGACATTGGCATTGGACTCACTAGATGATCTCTGTGATCACTTTTGGCTCAAACATCCTGTGACCCTGGTAATGATGACAAGAGCTTCTGGAGCCCTTAGCACGTGCCAGACTCAATTCCATGTCCTTTAAATGCACAGACTCATTTATATGTCGCAAGGGTCCCAGGGACCATTATATTATACTTACTAGTGTGTCCATCTACCGAATGAGGAAACAGAAGCTCAGAGAGGTAAAATAACTTGATGTCAGTTATCCAGTTAGCAAGTAAAGAAGTCAAACCCCAAGTAGGACTGATTCTAAACCACTAAGCTCTACTGTTAATGCATTCTCTTATTTTAAAATTCTTTTATTCCATTATGAATAAGAGCCTATGTCTTTGATACTCTGTTTATGAGTCTATTGTCTCATGCCTCTGGAACTCCAGGTTGCCCTTCTTCCTTCTCAGGAATATCCAGTGGAAAAGGACTTCTGGGGCCTCCTGGACCTGCCCCCATATCCTGGCTGAGAGCACCCCCCATCCCACTGCCCACATTTCCCTGGGACATGGCTGTCTGAGACACCCCTGGTCGGTGTTTGGCAAAATGTAGCCCATGGATCTCCACCATCAAAGTCAGCCCATGACTAAAGAATCCCACTGGGAGGTTGCCTGGAAGATCTGCTTGTGTGACAAGCACCCTAGGAGGCCTCATGGGCCTCTAATCTGAGTAGCAGTGGCTGACCCTCAAGTGGTCAGACCCTAAATTCAGCCTGAGACCTTAGGATGCCTGCTGTTGGCCAAGAGTAAATCACATCCCAGTAACAGGAGCAAACATTTTCTCCAGGATTTAATCTGGATTGGCATGCAGTCGCCTCACCTGGTTCGGCTCCCCACGCCCCATCCTGAAGCTCAAAGATTTGTTGTTATTGGAGGGGGAAGAGGTGACCTAGGAGACGAACTTGCCTCTCCGAGCAGTCTGAAGACTAACTAGGATTCCACGTTTGGAAGCATCTTTCGAGTCCCCTGCACTTCAGCATGTAAGAGAATTCTGTGCCCAAACACAAGCATGCAGTCCAGAATCGCTACATATCTGGGGAAAGCCAACACCAGGAAGGGAAGACTGTATCTTAAGCAAAAAAAAAAAAAAAAAGTGATGGAGGGGGTGGGTCTCTCGCTGTCTCCTGTTGCAGCCTTGGCTGCAATAGAAAGTTCTTTCTTTTTTGAACCAAATTCTTTCTCCACATCTCTTCTGAAATCAATTTTCTGAACCAACAAGTCTTACTCTTCTCCATGGTTCCTTCTTCTTTGTCCTACCCTCTATGCCTCCTCTTCCCCTTGTCCTCTCAGTGGGACTTGCTTGGCCCTTCCTCTGAGATCAGAGTAAGAATGGAGTCCAACGGCTGTCTCCCAGTTATATGTTGGAGGATCCCCTCCGTTGGCATGATTTTCATTAAACACTAAGTTGGAGAGGGTGGAGAAATAGTGACCTGAGTCCTTGGGCAAGTCACCAAATGCCTCTGATAGTCAGCTTTCTCCTGGTAGGTGGGATCATGTTAAACCATGTAGCTCTTTCATAATTGCTCTAGCTGCCGTGGAGACAAAGATTTAGATCAGTGTTACTTGAATGTTGATCAGTGGCAAGGCAACACCCCTAATTTTTGCCAAGAGTTGGAGAGATGTTAAAGACAAGCTAGCACCAACGGAGGCTTCTCTTTTGTGAATCAGAGGATTGACAGAAAGTTGAAGAGGGAATCATTTGTGTCACTCTGAGATTCAGCATTATTTAACGCCATGACCAGCTCACATCACGGCTTGTACACATTCGACTGTTTGGTGAGTTAATCTGTATCAATGTAAAGGGTGATTATTATTCAAGAGATCATCAGAGACTGAGGTCTTCCCTCATTGCCTGGGTCTGTCTCCAAATTCCAACTTGGCTTTATTTAAAGTCTTAGACAACCTGCCTTAGAACAATAATGTCCATAATGATAATGATGATGAGTCTAGAGTATTTGTTCTCAACCCTGGTGGTGCATCAAATCAGCCAGGGAGGTGTTTGGCTTTGTTTTGATTTTCCATACCAGCCTCCAAGCTGTACCTCAGACCAATTAAATCCAACCTCTAGGGGTGGGCCCCAGCAGTATTTTTGAAGCTTCTAAGTGATTCCAACGTACAGCCAAGGTTGAGAACCAGCGAACTACAACTAGGCTGTTTCTCCTTCCAGCCCCAGTATTTTCTAGAAGGGTGTTGGAGTAAGGGATGGGGCTTGGCAGACAAAGTCTAGAAGCCTGTGGTTTCTCCCCGGAGTCTATGGACTTCACATTTTCCCCAGGGTAAAATGAGATATGATAGTTACAGTTTACCACATCATTCACAAAGGAACCCAAAGATGGATGTCATCCTGGACATCGAAGGCCAGTGTCAAGCCAGGGAGACCTCCTTGAGACTTGCCCACCTCATATGCCAGCTGCCTGTACACAGAGTGGAAGACCCTAGGCACATGAGCCAAGTCATCCCTGGGACAGCTCAGAGGTGGCCCTGAGCTGGGATAAGAGCCCTTTGGAGGTGTTTCTTGGTGTTCCAGTTATGTATTGCAGAGGGAAAAATCACCCTCAAACTTAATGGCTCAAAACAGCAACAGTCATTAATTTTGCCCACAGATCTGCAATTTGGGCAGGGTTCAGTGGGAATGATTTGTTTCTGGTCCGTGAGGTATTAGAAGAGGTATCTTGACTGGAGCTGGAGGATCCACTTCCAAGGAGGATGTGGAGTTCCAGCCCCTGCAGAGGTTTCCATGCTTGCCATGGGCTGCTTGAGTTTCCTTACATCATGGCAGCCAGGTTTCGAGAGCAAGTGTTCCAAGAGGCCTGGGTGGAAGTCACAAGGTTTCTCATGACCCATCCTCAGAAGTCCCAGGATGTCACTTCCACTGTACTCCATTGGTTAAGCAAGTCGCTAAGCTTGTCCAGAGACAGGATAGGAATTCAACTCTACCATTTAATGGGAGGCGTAGCATAGAGTCTGTAGCCATGTTTACCCAAATTGAGATCATCGCTGAAGGCACAGTTCTGAATGCAGTTCCAGACTTTATTACTCTCCCATTCAACGTGTGGACTTGGGGTTCTGTCTTAGTCAGCTAGGGCTGCCGTAACAAAATACCACAGACTGAGTGGCTTAAACAACAGACGTTTATGTTCTCACAGTTCTGGAGGCTGGCAAGTCTAAGATCAAGGTACCAGCCAATTTGGTTCCTAGTGAGAGCTTTCTTCTTGGCTCACAGACGGCAGCGTTCTCATGGTGTCCTCACATGGTGGAGAGAGAGAGCTCTGGTGTTTCTTCCTCTTCTTATAAGGGCACCAGCCCTATTGGATCAGGGTCCTACGTTTATGACCTCATTTGACTTTTATCACCTCCACACAGGTGCTGTCTTCCAATACAGTCCCATTGGGGATTAGGGCTTCAACATAGGAATTCTGGAGGGCCATAAACATTTAGTTCATAACAGACCCTAACCCAGAACTCAAGATGGACAAGGTCAGCTAGGAAGTAGGTGACCAAGAAAAGGGTGCTGATTCTCTCTCCAATGGTCCAGGCCAGCCCCTAGCCACAGAGGTACTGGCTGGGGCAGGCATCTAGCTACCCATCATATTCCCCCATCAATGTCCTGCCCTGGGGACTTCCCTAGTGGTCCAGTGGTTAAAACTCTGTGCTCCCAATGCAGGGGGCCCGGGTTTGATCCCTGGTTGGGGAAGTAGATCCCGCATGCCGCAACTAAGATCCCACATGCCGCAACTAAGGCCCAGTGTTGCCAAATAAATAAATAAATATATTTTTTAAATGTCCTGCCCTGGCAATGTGTCTGTAACCTCAATGTGGAAGAAGAAGGCAGTGACATATATTCAAGAGCCATTAAGTGCCTGACACTGCACATGATTTCATAACACTCTGTAAATGAAGAAACTGAGTCTTAAGAAGCAAAGTCCTTTTTCCAAGGTGCCCATTTGGAAAATGGCAACGTTGGGGTTCCAATCCAGGTCTGTGTGACTCCAAAGCCCTTGCTGTCCTCCAAGGGAAGACAGAAGGAGGCTGAGTGCCTCCACTCTAAGATCATGCTGTAGAGCAAAGTGGTAAGAGCACAGCCTCTGAAACCAGACTACCAGGGTCTGAATCCCAGCTCTGCCATTTACTAGCTGTGCAACCTGAAGCAAGTAGCATAACCTGCCTGGACCTCAGTTTCCTCATCTCTAAAATGGGAATAATAATAATGCCTGTGCCTGCCTCCCTGGACTGTTGTGAGGATTAAACAGTTAATATGTAAAGCATTAGAACTGTGTGCCCGGTCCATAGTATACATTATGTAAAATGCCAGCTGCAACTTCTTTTCCCACTACTGCACCCCAGCGGTCCCTGCCTCTCCAGTGAAGCCTGAAATCACTGTTGTGTCCCCACCCCCGGCAGCCCTGCCTCCCCTGCTCATTCTGCCAAGTCGATGTCACAGTTCACACATGTCCCTCTTACCTGGAACAAAGACATGGGGTCACTCTCTCGGGTGTCCATTTAGGGAGAAACCTCACCCAGCAGATTTTATGAATTGCTCACACTTCCCCTTATCAAGATTAATGGCACCATTGCCCACGGTCAGTCCTTCTGTGGTCTCAGCTAATGACTTCAACCCTCAACATGTTTCCTCTGCATTTGCTTCAGAAAATCGTTCTGAACAGCAAGACTGCTTTAATAGCCACTTGGTACTAATGATGCCTTTTAAGTGCATAAAGAGAATCTCTAAGCACCAAACGGGAGGCCCATTGACTGGTGACAACAGCTATTGACATTGACACACGAGGCAAGGTCAGAACGCTGCCGATCAAGGGACTGTCACTGAGCCTAACGGTGGGGTTTTTTTTTTTATTACACTGGAAAATTCCTTATTTTTTCCTCCTGCTCCTTAAACACACCCCACTAGCACCACTTACTGGACTCTGCTCTGTCCATGTCAGAGCTATCAGCCTCTGCTAGTTTTTATTTCACCTTCAAGATTCAGGCCATAGCCAAACTTGTACTGTTTTCTCTTGATTTTTTTTCTTTAAATAGATTCACTTTTACATTTTCACTAAATGTTTTTGAAAAAGAAACATTGTGTGGTTACCCACTCTTTATGTCTGCCCTTCCCCTGCAGTGTGGCCACCATGACACACTCAGCTGGTCAAGAGGTGGCGTGGCAGTGTGATGAAGAACATAGATATAGGAGGCAGGGTAAGCTGGATTCACATTCTGGCCCCAGCACTTAGTACCCGGTGATGGTGAGCTTCTGCCTTAATCTCTCTGAGCCTCAGCTTCTTCATCAATAAAATGGGATAGAACTTGAACTTAGCTCGTGGGGTGATGGCGACGATGAACTCAGCTGAGAAATGTTAAGTGTATAGCTCAGGGGCTGACACACATGCTCAATAAATGTTGGTTATGACTGAATTAACTTGTTCCACTATAGTTGGGCTCCCTAGGGAAGTGACAAACTGCCTTAGCTTGCCATACATGCCCCTGCTATGATCATGATATAGACTGTAGTCCTGAGTGTCTCATGTGTCACCCCACTGTGAGGTCCCAATTCTGTCGACAAAGGGCCATTCCCCAAAGATGGAATCTGGGCACGTGCTGTCACCCTCGGACGGAAGCACTGTTTCACTACCACACTTTTCTCCTTCTTGGGGACTGACCCAAGGGAGTGTTCCTGTTCATTACCAGCTATTATCTCAACACCAAGCTCCTACCTCCCAGGGCTTCAGATCTAGTACCTAGTGTCTGCCATGTTGTCTAGTCCTTGATCATTCATCTCATTACCTTCCAGGAGGTCTCCAACCGTCCATTGTTGAAATGCATTGGTTCTTGGCCTCAATTTATGCTTAACTTCTTGTTGGTAGTGGTTGGTGTTTAGGTCCCGTCTGTGGGGTGAGGGCAGAGCAGCGGGAGGAGGCCACCCTCGGGGAGGGGTTTCCCAAGCACTGATGGGTAAACGTTCAGAGAGCAAGAAGAGAGGGGAGGGTTATCTACAAAGCAGAAATGGAGTCACAGATGTAGAAAACAAACTTATGGTTACCAGGGGGTAAGAGGGGGTAGGGATAAATCGGGAGATTGGGATTGACATATACACACCACTATATATAAAACAGATAACTAATAAGAACTTACTGCATAGCACAGGGAACTCTACTCAATACTCTGTAATGGCCTATATGGGAAAAGAATCTAAAAAAGAGTGGATATACGTATATGTATAACTGATTCACTTTGCTGTACACATGAAACTAATGCAACATTGTAAATCAACTACACTCCAATAAAAATTTGTTATAAAAGAGAGGGGGGAGTAGTACGTGGGGGAGAAGCAGAGATGGAGCCAAGACCGGGGGGGAGGAAGTGAAATGAGAACGTGCAGATGAATGGGCGTGGAGGATGTCAGCTCAGAGACTTCAGAGAGTGAGGGGCCAGTTGTAGGGTGAGCAAGCTTGGGATGTTCAAGAATCGAAGTCCCTCAATGCTGGGCATCCAGCGGACTTTCCTTAATGTGCAACACGCTGTGCATTGAATGCATGCGGCAGAAGGGCATGGGCTATTATTACATTTCATGCAAAATCAAATACTCCAACCTACATTCTAACTGAAGGAGAGATACTTCTAATGTGGGGTGAAGGCAGTAGCCCTTTGACTGTGGGCAAGGAGGCAACAGGCCCCGGCAAGGAGGCAGAAGCTCTGTCTGCAGTTCCTCCCACTCTCTCTTCACCTAACTCTCAGCTCCTGTTCAGCCCCATCCCTTCACTGTGACATTTGACATATGACACCCATGAGTTTCACTTGACCCCTTTGTTGGGTGCCATTAAATGGCCTGAAGTTAAAATGTTAATTATCATTAATCATTTTTTTATGAAATGGCTTTGCCAAAGCCATAAATTCAGCGGAGAGAGGCTTCTTGTGTGGTGCTGACAGTTTATGGGGTACTGACTGTCAGAGAAGGTACCCGAATATGTGAATGTTTCTAGAGGGGTAAGTTATAAAGAGAAAAATGAATGCCTACAGGTGGCATGGAATGATAGAAAGTGACTCGGGACAAAAAAGAAGAAAACGAGATGGCGGGATGAGTCGGGGGATGGGGGGGAGGGACAGAAAGGAGTCGGTGTTGTCCACCTTGCTCCCTACACCAAGCTCAGTGACCCATCAGAGGTAGATGCCCAAAAAACCAACCTGGAAAGGTGAATAAATGAGGAAGGAGAGAGGAAGGCCAGAAAAGGAAAAGAGGGACAAAGCAAGGGGAAGGGGAGGTTTACAGAGAGTTGGAGAGTAAATCAAAAGCATATGAAAAGAAAAGAGCCCAGATTTCTGCCCTTGAGTTCAAGATCCTGGGAACCTCAGTATATATGCATCTGCTTATTTATTTTTGGCTAAAGTGTGATTTACCTGCCTCATTCCTGTTCAAGAAAAACCTGCCCATCGTTAGCAATACTGCATTGTGCACTTGAAAATCTGTTAGGAGGGTGGATCTCATGTTAAGTCTTCTTACTGCAAAACAAAAACAAACACACAGGGCTTCCCTGGTGGTGCAGTGGTTGAGAATCCGCCTGCCAGTGCAGGGGACACAGGTTCGAGCCCTGGTCCAGGAAGATCCCACATGCCGCGGAGCAACTAAGCCCGTGTGCCACAACTACTGAGCCTGTGCTCTAGAGCCCGTGAGCCACAAGCACTGAGCCTGTGTGCCGCAACTACTGAAGCCCGAGCTCCTAGAGCCCGCGCTCCGCAACAAGAGAAGCCACCGCGATGAGAAGATCACTCACCACAACTAGAGAAAGCCCGCGCAGCAATGAAGATCCAACGCAGCCAAAAATAAATAAATAAAATAAATAAATTTATTTAAAAACACACACACACACGAAAAGGGACACAAGGAAACTTTGGGAGGTGATGGACATATCTGCTACCTTGAATGTGGTCTTGGTTTCCCCAGTGTATGCATCAGTCCAAACTCATCAAATTGTATAGATTAAATATACGCCATTTTGTGTATCAATTATACCTCAATAAAGCTGTTAAAATCATCTTTTCATAAGTACAAACACGCAGAGAAAAAGACACTGCAAGATCATGTGCCAAAATGAGAACAGTGGTTTTCTCTGGAAGATGAGATTATGGGTATTTTCATTTTTCTGGTTTTTACATTTTTATATCTCCAAATTTTCTGCAAGATTGTGCTTTATCATGAAAAATACATAATAAATCTGTGTGTGTGTGTGTTTGTGTGTACATACACAAATATGAACAATAAGAGATGGATAGAAAGGACGGTTGTGTTCCCTGGGGCTGTCCTGTTGAGGTGGGTGACAAGAGAGTACCCATTAGTTTGGGTCCCTTACTTTTGGCTCGGGAAGTCTGCAAGAGCATGAACACAGAGGCTCTGCAGAGCCGGCTGGCAGCTCCTGACCTGAGGGCCCTGCTGGGAGACCAGATGTTACAGTGGCCTAAAGACACGCTGGAATAATTCCTGATGAGGACATTTGGAAGCAAGAACTCTTTCCCTGGGATCCACAGTTGGACTTTGGGGGGCTCTGAGCCTCCCTCAAACCGTCTGTAGAACTGTGTCCACGTGCAGTGTCCTAGGGAGAGGGCATCCTCATTTTTCATCAGACTCTTAGAGGTGCCAGTGATCTCCCAAAAGGACCTTTCTTCTAGACCAGGAAATGTCTATTATTAGTAGTAAACATTTTTTAAAGGTGCACCCCAAATATAGGTGTGTTTGTTTGTAAATGACATGCATGTGTTATATATATACAACCTAAGTATATATAATATATACAACCTAAGTATATATAAAATAGACATTAAAAAATATAGAAAGTAAGATCATTTTAATATTTCCATCCCATATCCCAAAGGAGCATTTCCAACCCTCCTGGATAGCACTTTTTGGAGAAAACCACTTCTAGAATTAACAAGGAGCTCCCCATCTCCCCATTCTCCAGCCCACTAACCCCCAAGGAGCAGGGGCCAAGTTCCATGATAAGAAGTAAAAATTCTGGGGTCAAATTTGACATTTACAAAACACTGAAAGTCTATATGACACTTCACAGTATCATGAAGATAGAAATGTACTTCCTCTTGGCATAGTTTTTCTAGTATCTTCGGCTTCTTGACTGTAGTATTCACATCACCAAAGTTGCCCTGCTGTCTCAGCTTTAAATTCAAACAGCAGTGGTTTGACTTTTAGGGTTTAATATAATCAGACTGATGGGGGTCACAGCATGAATGGTCATACAGAGTACATTTACCTCAACCCTACCCTGAAAGGACCATGGTTCTCACCCTTATGCCTACTCTATAGCACAGGGAACTATATTCAATATCTTGCAATGACCTATAATGGAAGCGAATTGGAAAAAATATATATGTATGTATAACTGAATCACTTTGTGTACACCTGAAACTAGCACAATATTGTAAACCAACTATACTTCAATTAAACAAATATTTTTTTAAAACAGGATGAAGGGGGGTTTCCCTGGTGGCACAGTGGTTGAGAATCTGCCTGCCAATGCAGGGGACACGGGTTCGGGCCCTGGTCTGGGAAGATCCCACATGCCGCGGAGCAACTAAGCCCGTGAGCCACAACTACTGAGCCTGAGCGTCTGGAGCCTGTGCTCCGCTACAAGAGAGGCCACGATAGTGAGAGGCCCGTGCACCGCGATGAAGAGTGGCCCCCGCTCGCCCCAACTAGAGAAAGCCCTCGCACAGAAACGAAGACCCAACACAGCCAAAAATAAATAAATAAATAAATAAAAAAGGATGAGGGTTTCCACTACATGGAAGTAGATGACTTTGCTTCTTATTTTGAAAAGCGTGGCTTCATTAGGGTGATTGTATTCAATGCATCAAGATGCCCTTTTTTCCCCCGTGGAGAAATGAAACCAAGGGTAAAGTTTTTTGAGGCAGTCCCAACAGATTTCCAGTTAAGTACCTGTAACAGAGAATTAACTGTTTATCTTTGTCAACATACTGAATATTGAAAACTGTAATGCAACCGTGCAGACCATTTTATCACCAACCCCCCATCTCTAAAGAGTAAGAGCTAATTGGAATCCTAGTGCAGTAACAGCCATAAAAGCAAGGCTCTCAGCTGAGACTGAGGGGAAGTACCACTTTAGCCATTACACTTCCTTTACCTGTCAAAGGAAGGGATCTCTGCCCAAAGACTCAGTCCTTGGCAAGTTTGGGTGAAATTACAGAAATGGAATCTAAACTGAGGGCTTGGGTGAAAAACACATTGTGTTTTCCAGCCCACATTATCCCTGTGTCCGTTTAATGCTTTATAGTTCACAGTGTATTTTCACATATGTTTTGTCATTGACCCTCACAAGTGGTTACCTGAGTGGAGATTATTATCTCCTTTCTACAGTGAGCAGAACTGAAGTTAAAGAGGTTCACATAGCTAGTATCTTAGACCAGATTCCCCCTGGAAGCTAATTCAAAAGCAAGGCCTGAATACAAGTGGTTTCTTTGGAAGATGGTCTCAGGAAATACCAGTGCGAGGGTCGAGAAGCAAGACAGAGAAGGCAAAGAAGCCAATTCGGAGTGCACGGACAAACAAGTTACCTCCGTGGGCAACGGGAGCTCAATCCCACTGGAAACCACTGGGAACTGATATGAAATATGTCTTAGGGTTGTCCCACTCAAGGGCAACGGAGCTGGGGTATGAGTCCTCCATCCCCAATGTCCATGTCCAATTTGCTCTCAGAGGTGTAACTCCCCAGCACCAAGGAATTGCCAACTTGCAGGCAAGAGAAAACCCTCAGCCCCTCACAGTAGAACAAAATTAGCATGTATGGAAAGGTGAGTGCCCCAGGGATTCTGCTAGCATAACCAGTACATGGTAGGCACCACGGTGCCAATCAGCAGCACGCTCAATCCCTTCATCCTTGCCCACCTCCCAGCAAAGAGGCTTTCCTTGCTATCTCTGCAGCTAAGGTTGGCTTTCTTGTGGCCAGTGAGAGGTAACAGAACACCCCCTAGAGGCTTCTGGGAAAGATTTTTCTTTCCTGTTAAAAGGAAAGAGATTCACAAGGAAACTACTCACTGCCGGGCCTCCATGTGTTTCCTGCCTTTGGACAGGTCATGTGAGGTCATGAGGCATGAAGCAGTGGCACCAACTGGGACCACATTTTCAACCCAGACATCATTTCTATTCTGAACCAATACTGAAACTGCATATACCCAGACTGAATGTAATGTAAAAAATGACTGTCCTACTGGTTGAGTTTTCTGTTACTTGCAGCTAAATACATTCTTAACTGACACAAAATTTGCTTTTGTCTCAGAATACGAAGTTTGTATCATTGTCCATTTACCTGTTTTACTTTTGGGGTTCTTTTTGCCAATCTTAATTCCCCAACCAGGGATTGAACCCAGGCCCTTGGCAGTGAAAGTGCAGAG
The DNA here is from genome assembly GCF_028021215.1 of Eschrichtius robustus. NCBI lineage: Eukaryota > Metazoa > Chordata > Mammalia > Artiodactyla > Eschrichtiidae > Eschrichtius > Eschrichtius robustus. The sequence goes on along the minus strand of NC_090842.1, from coordinate 30,149,597 downwards.
TCCTAACCACTGGACCACCAGGGAATTTCCTTACATTTTTTTTAAATAGATTTTTTTAATTTATTTATTTTATTTACTTATTTTTGGCTGCATTGGGTCTTCATTTTTGCATGAGGGCTTTTCTCTAGTTGCGGCAAGCAGGGTCTACTCTTCGTTGCGGTACACAGGCTTCTCATTGTGGTGACTTCTCTTGTTGCGGAGCACAGGCTCTAGGCACACGGGCTCAGTAGTTGTGGTGCACGAACTTAGTTGCTCCGCAGCATGTGGGATCTTCCCAGGCCAGGGCTCGAACCTGTGTCCCCTGCATTGGCAGGCAGATTCTTAACCACTGCGCCACCAGGTAAGTCCCTTACATTATTTTTTTAATAATCAGAATAAGGGTGGTGGTTTAAACCGATGTAAAAATATGCTGAGACTTAACAAATCTTTGATTGTGCAATTGAAACAATCAAAATAGGAGGCAAGTTGTTATTTTAATGAATTAATTTGCTGTATTTTCTCAATGCTCTTTTCAGCTTTTATGCCTCACGATTTATCCTGGATATGACAGAATTCCTCACCCCAGCACAACCACCACCCTCTGTTCTCCCTGCAAACAGTTCATTAATCAGATGTAATACAGCTCACCCATGGTGGGAGGAAGGGACAGAAGGGTAACTTTTGGCAGAAATCGAGTCCAAAACAGACAGAAATATAAACACAGCCTTACCAACAAACAGTAAAGAGTTGGTTACTTAAGGACTATAAGGGCAAGCCTTGGAATGAGAGGGGAGATGGCAGACAGAAGAGGGAGTCCTGGGTTTGAGTAGAAGCTTCACCAGTATAAAGGGAAAACTCAACTTCCCACCTGTGTGGGAAAAACCCAGTTCTTTCTTACTGTGTATTTCTTTCCTGTGTTCCCTTTTCTCTCACACTAATGCCATGCTCACACAGACACTTCATTTCTGACACCTCTGGTCACCAATATGTTTTTGCTCCACAACAAGCAATTCTCTGCAACACCAGCTGGGTATCCTACAATTTAACTCACTTCTGAACCCCTCTTACCTGGAGATAGCATTAGATCCCACAGGTTAAGGACTCAGTCCCACATGATTGTCCCCCATGCACACACTTCAAATGCCAGTTGCAAGCCCAGGCTGTCACCTGTGCTTCTGACCAACTGGCTTTAGATTGGAGGGTCCAATGACCCCCTCCTTAGGTTTGATTATTTTGCTAGAGCAGCTCACGGAACTCGGAGAAACACTTATGTTTACCAGTTTATTGAAGGATATGATAAAGGATACAGATGAGCATCCAGGTGGAAGAGATGTGCAGGGCAACAAGGCATGTGGGAAGGGACACGGAGCTTCCCTGCGCTGTCCGGGCTCACCACTCTCTTAGCACCTCCCCATGCTCACCAATCCAGAAGCTCTCCAAACCCCATATTTTGGGGATTTTTATGGAGGCTTCATCACGTAGGCATGATCAGTCGTTTACTCTCTTTGCATCCCTCCTCCCTTCTCTGAGAATGGGGGCAGAGGGCGGTGCGGCTGAAAATTCTAAACTCCTAATCATGACTTGGTCTTTCCAGTGACCAGCTCTCATCAAGGAGCCCACCTGAGTCGCTTCATTGGCACAAAAGACACTCCTATCACCCAGGAAATCACAAGGGTTTCAGGAGCTCTGTGTCAGGAACAGAGGTCAAAGACCAATACTAGAACAAGAGATGCTCCTAGCGTTCTTATCACTTAGGAAATCACGAGGGTTTCAGGAGCTCTCTGCCAGGATCCGGGGGCAGAGACCAATAGATATTTTCTATTACCTCACAGCCAAGCACAGATGCTGGGCCTTTGCCCCATCTAAGCCCAAGTCGTCCCCTCGGTAAATGAAAGGGCTATAAGGACTACCTCTAATACACTAGGATTCTAATAATGCCCCATTTATCTTCATTTTTCAGATTAGATCTTTATATATCTGTTTTTCTCAAAACTGAGCACATATGTAATTAGAAGTTGCAACCAAAGGTATGTTTGGTTTGTATATCACTTCTAAATCTTTATTCCAAATATTAGTTGGGAAAAGATTCCAAAGACAAAAAAAAAAAAAAATCAACCATGCCAGAAAATGGCATCTATTTATTTTAAAGTCTTCAGGCGCTACAAAACAAGTAGCATGTTAATATGACATTTACAAATCACCCCCAACCACTCTCTAATTAACTTATTGTGTGCCTTCTCTAAACTAACATACACAGAATTAGAGGAGAAACACTTATTTATTCTGTTGCTAAGTAACCAATATAATTTGCATAGCGAAAAAAATCATTAGTATATTTAAGCTGAAATTCTATCTATTTATAACAGCCAGATTTAAAACATGAGATCAAAGTGTCAGCATTATTTTTTTCTGCATTCTTAAGGAAGCAGCCCAAAGCAGCAGTGTGTTTGTACTTAATACATAATATTAGCAAGAAGTTCTGTAGCACTTTCTGTTACTTATTTCTCCACAGTCAGCCGTAGGCACTAGTACGAGGAAGGTCAGAATCATACAATGTATGTGGACCAGGGGCTTCATCTGACATTACACATGACACAGCTCAACATACACCTGGATTCCAGGAGAGTTCAAGTTGGCCAATTCCTTTTTTAGGCTCTTGATAAAGATAACTGTGTTTTTCCCTCACTTTTCCAAACTTACTCCTTCATTTATATTTCTCTGGGCATGATGGAAAGAGCATTGGATTTAGAATCAGAAAACCTGGGTTTGAGTCTTAGGACATTGCCCCTGTGTCAGCTGGGTGAACATGGGCAAATGTCATCACTTCTCTGAGTCTCAGATTTTTCACCTGTAAAGAGGGATTCCCAGAATTATTATGAGGAATAAAAGAGAAAATGAGTCAGGAAGGACTTTTCAAAGAAGGAGGTGATTATCTTTCACCAGTTTTGTTGAGGTATAACTTTTTAAAATTGTGATATTTAAAGTGTACAATATGATGATTTAATATATGTATACATTGTAAAAGGACCTCTGCCATTGAGTTAATTACATGCATCAAGGAGGTGATTATTAATTAAACATCCAATGAGATTTTTGGGAGCAACTTGTCATTAGGGTATCAAAATACACACAGAAAAACAATCTTATAAGATAGCCATGAAGATTCTGAAAATAATATTGAGGGGAACTAACACTACTGTATATTAAGACATATTATGAAGCAGCAGTAATTAAAACAGTATGATCCTGCTGCAGAACTAGGGAGGCAGATCAGTGATTAAAAGAATTCAAGCTAAATACATATGGGGATCTTACATATAATAAAAGTGTCATTTTAAATTGATGGAGAAAGCAATTATACTCCAATAAAAATGTTAAAAAAATAGTTAAAAAAATAAATTGATGGAGAAACTGGCTAAATATTTGGGAAAAAAATGAAATTAATCATTAATGCACTTTACAACTATTACAGATGTCTCAAATATTTAGATATAAAATGTGAAGCCATGAAAGAACTGAAAGTGAGGCCAAATAATTGCATTTTAATAAAAGGGCAGAAGAAGGCTATTCCATATATGGCATACCACCCAGAAACTATTATGTTAAAGATTGATAAATTTGACTACATAAAAATATTGTGTGTGGTTAAAAAAAAAATCAGAAGACAAACTGCAAAAATATAAAGAAAAGGGCAAAATACGTAAACATTTCATGTTTTTTAAAGAAATACTAATGGATAATAAAAATATGACTAGATGGTTAAACATATTAGTAATTTGGAAAATGTAAACAATAAGACATCACTTTTCACTCACTGCCTTGGCAAACATGAGAAGGTTGGATAATGTCTACAGTTATTGCCTTTGAAATTCAACAGACATTCTGATGTTCTGTTTGCAGAGCATATATTTGTTGCAAACTGATTTGGAGTTAATTTTGGTAATGGCTATCAAATTTTGACTCAGTAGTTTAACTCCCAGGATTTTTTTTCCCATACATAAACTCACACAATTGTGCAAATATATTTGTGTGATTACATTGCAGCATTGTTTGTAGCAGCAAAAAAAAAAAAGCCTGGAGATAACCTCAATATAAAGGAGCCTGCTTAAATATAGTTTAGTACATTCATATAATGGAATAGTAGGTGACTTAAAAAATAATGTGAGAGAAATGATCTGGTATAGAAAGTTAACACACTTCCTCTCTTATGCTTGATGTATATTCATTACAGAAGGCTCACAAAGTCCCGAGATAGGTGCTTTTACTCTGTTCTAGTTTTACAGATTAGGAAACGGAGTCAGAAAGGGGAGTAACTTGTCCAAGGTTATATTGCTGGTAGCTGGTGAGCCAAGGCTGTCTGGCTCCAGAGTGGTGCTCTAAACACCAGGCTGCACTGCCTCTCTGCAGAGCCCGGCTACATCATTAAGTGAGCAGTAACAACAACAACAACAAAACAAGTTACTGAACTGCACACAGAGAGCTGGTGTGGGGCGAGGACAAGAAGTTTAGCATCTGCATAGAAATGTCTGGAAGGCTACCTAGGAAACCACAGCTGGGGAATAGATGGGGAAGATGACTCTCCTTTTCACTCCTCATAAATCCTGGTTTCAAATTTTTTAAATCATGACAATGAATTACTACATTTTTTTTAATAGTAGTTATTAAACTTCCCCAGGAGGAAATTGCCACAGACCTCTCCTTTTATTCTCCCTCCTTACGGACTCTCCACCTCCCTCCTCTTTGCCTCTAATCCGTGGGCCTCCAAGCACAGAGGAAACGTTGATTCATTCATTCACCTCTGTGGCAGGGCCGCCTGCAATGCAGCGAAGTGTCCAGCGATGCCAGCTCCGACTGAGTCAGACCGAGCTTCAAATGCCCTGGAGGCACAGCAGTGATCTCCATCCTACGCTCATCTTCACCGAGGTTCAGCTCTGCCTTCCTAAGGCAACCCGATGCCACTGTGGGTCCTTGGAGACCGAGCTCCTCCACCTGATCCTCCCACAGCAGTGAGTGGACCGATTGGACTTCGTGGACTCAATGGCCACCTGGAGGGAGCGGCTCTGAAGGGCAGCTCAGGTGATGCGTTGGTTTAACAACTGGTTGGCTCGGCAGGGTGGAGAAAAGGGAAGCCCTGATTCCTCATGTTGGCTGATTTCTGGAGGGTAAATACCCCTACCCTAGTCAATTGACAGCTACTAATATATCACAGAACATGAAGTTGGGAAAAGAGGCATAGTTGGAATAGTACATACAACATAGCATTTCCATCCCACAGATGTATAAATAATCTCATGATCAGCAATACAGTAATAATAATTAGGAAGTGATGACCTTTAAAAGTATATTACCTTTGTTTTGAATATGATTTACTTAATGGAAAGGTTAAACTGTTTCATTTTTAATGACGGCTGCGCTTAACAAACAGCTTGCAAAATTCCCAGAAATGTAGCCATTAGTTTTCATGAGTTGGTGCAGGGCTCAGGCCAGTGCAACTGTTCAGATTTTCTGGAATTGGAGCAAGTTTACTGATTATAAACAAAGATTATTGCTGTTTGGGATTATTTTTTTCTTGTTGGATTTTCCATTTATTTAAAATCAGATTTGACTGACAACCATTATGGTTTAAGGCCCAGTGAACCCTTAGTTCCTACTTCACTTTTTATTCTCAGATCCATCCTTACCTCCTCCAGGAAACCCCTCTCTCTCATGGCACTTGCCCCTGTTCCGTTATTATATAAATAATCAGTATATTATTGGTATAATATATAATATTGTATATTATAAAGCATATCATTATTATGCAATTCATTAATTGTCTTTCTCTTCCACTAGACTGTAAACACTCTAAGGTCAGAATATTCTGTTTGGTTTGGTTTGGTTTTCAGTGGGATCAGGGAGGCTTATTATTTTATCCCCAGCTCCTGCCTCAATTGCCTGGCACAGAACAGGGGCCCAAAGAACATTTGTTGAATATCTTATCAGAAAAATATATCAGCACCGACCCACCAGGAAGGGTTTTTGAGCTGGGCATACTGCAAGTTAGAACAGCTGTCTTTGGTTTTATTTTTGTGTTATTGGTTCTATTTATTTGTTTATTTTGTTTGATTTTGTTTGTTTGTTTAATTCATGGATAGCAGGGGCTTTAGAGAGAACCGTGTCCACCTACCTTCCATTCTACAGACTGGAACACTGAGGCCAGGGAATGAGGAATGCTTTTCTCCAGGGCACACAGCCATTTTGCAGGGGCACCAAGATCTCCTGAGTCTCAGTCCAGCACTTTTTTATCACACTGTGTTGTCTCAGACAAGTTATTTATCATAATCCTGGTAATACGATGAGAATTTTTTTAAAAATGAAAGACAGCAGCACCAATAACAGCATTCCTTCTCCTAAGACATGAGGGCTAAGGAATGTTCTGAAACTTTGATATAGGTGAGTAGAACTTTAATGATGCCCAATGGCAATTATGAATCAAGGGTTTAATTTGTTTGGGGTTTTTTTTCATATGTATTCTCAAAAAAACCCAATCACAGTGCATTCCCAACCTACCATTTTCTTTGATTGAGAAGAAAGCAACCATGCTGTCCCCCAGGACATAAAGATGGGGCTGTGTTTAGCTAAGTTCACATTTTAAAGGCACGACCTGAGTTCAGGTGTAGGAATAGAGAAAAGAGAAACAGGAATAGTTTGCGTTTGCCAGGCAGACTCTAGGTTTGGTGTCTTAAAATGAGACAGTGTAGTTACATGATCAAGAGAATCATGAGAGGCACATGTTAAAAATCCAGATTCCCAGGCCCTCCCCAGAACCACTGAATCATAATTGACAAGGGAGAGACCTGGAAATCTATATATATATAGAGAGAGAGATTTTAACATCTTTATTGGAGTATAATTGCTTTACAATGTTGTGTTAGTTTTTGCTGTATAACAAAGTGAATCAGCTATACATATACATATGTTCCCATATCTCTTCCCTCTTGCATCTCCCTCCCTCCCACCCTCCCTATCCCACCCCTCTAGGTGGTCACAAAGCACCGAGCTGATCTCCCTGTGCTATGCGGCTGCTTCCCACTAGCTATCTATTTTACGTTTGGTAGTGTATATACGAGGATCTTTTTTTTTTAAGATTCCATATATATGTGTTAGCATATGGTATTTGTTTTTCTCTTTCTGACTTACTTCACTCTGTATGACAGACTCTGGGTCCACCCACCTCACTACAAATAACTCAATTTCGTTTCCTTTTATGGCTGAGTAATATTCCATTGTATATATCTGCCACGTCTTCTTTATCCATTCATCTGTCGACGGACACTTAGGTTGCTTCCATGTCCTGGCTATTGTAAATAGTGCTGCAATGAACGTTGTGGTACATGACTCTTTTGGAATTATGGTTTTCTCAGGGTATATGTCCAGTAGTGGGATTGCAGGGTCATATGGTAGTCCTATTTTTAGTTTTTAAGGAACCTCCATACTGTTCTCCATAGTGGCTGTATCAATTTACATTCCCACCAACAGTGCAAGAGCATTCCCTTTTCTCCACACCCTCTCCAGCATTTATTGTTTGCAGATTTTTTGATGATGGCCATTCTGACAAGTGTGAGGTGATACCTCATTGTAGTTTTGATTTGCATTTATCTAATAATTAGTGATGTTGAACATCCTTTCATGTGTTTGTTGGCAATCTGTATATCTTCTTTGGAGAAATGTCTATTTAGGTCTTCTGCCCATTTTGGGATTGGGCTGTTTGTTTTTTTGATATTGAGCTGCATGAACTGCTTGTATATTTTGGAGAATAATCCTTTGTCAGTTGCTTCATTTGCAAATATTTTCTCCCATTCTGAAGGTTGTCTTTTCGTCTTGTTTATGGTTTCCTTTGCTGTGCAAAAGCTTTTAAGTTTCATTAGGTCCCATTTGTTTATTTTTGTTTTTATTTCCATTTCTCTAGGAGGTGGGTTAAAAAGGATCTTGCTGTGATTTATGTCATAGAGTGTCCTTCCTATGTTTTCCTCTAAGAGTTTTATATGGTCTGGCCTTACATTTAGGTCTTTAATCCATTTTGAGTCTATTTTTGTGTATGATGTTAGGGAGTGTTCTAATTTCATTCTTTTACATGTAGCTGTCCAGTTTTCCCAGCACCACTTATTGAAGAGGCTGTCTTTTCTCCATTGTATATTCTTGCCTCCTTTATCAAAGATAAGGTGACCATATGTGTGTGGGTTTATCTCTGGGTTTTCTATCCTGTTCCATTGATCTATATTTCTGTTTCTGTGCCAGTACCATAGTGTCTTGATTACTGTAGCTTTGTAATATAGTCTGAAGTCCTGGAGCTTGATTCCTCCAACTCTGTTTTTCTTCCTCAAGATTGCTTTGTCTATTCGGGGTCCTTTGTGTTTCCATACAAATTGTGAAATTTTTGGTTCTAGTTCTGTGAAAAATGCCACTGGTAGTTTGATAGGGATTGCATTGAATCTGGAGATTGCTTTGGGTAGTATAGTCATTTTCACAATGTTGTTTCTTCCAATCCAAGAACATTGTCTATCTCTCCATCTGTTTGTATTGTCTTTAATTTCTTTCATCCGTGTCTTATAGTTTTCTGCATACAGGTCTTTTGCCTCCTTAGGTAGGTTTATTCCTAGGTACTTTATTATTTTTGTTGCAATGGTAAATGGGAGTGTTTCCTTAATTTTTCTTTCAGATTTTTCATCATCAGTGTATAGGAGTGCAAGAGATTTCTGTGCATTAATTTTGTATCCTGCTACTTTACCAGATTCATTGATTAACTCTAGTAGTTTTCTGGTAGCATCTTTAGGATTCTCTATGTATAGTATCATATCATTTGCCAACAGTGACAGTTTTACTTCTTCTTTTCCAATTTGGATTCCTTTTATTTCTTTTTCTTCTCTGATTGCTGTGGCTAAAACTTCCAAAACTATGTTGAATGATAGTGGTGAGAGTGGGCAACATTGTCTTGTTCCCGATCTTAGTGGAAATGGTTTCAGTTTTTCACAATTGAGAATGATGTTGCCTGTGGGTTTGTCGTATATGGCCTTTATTATGTTGAGGTAAGTTCCCTCTATGCCTACTTTCTGGAGGGTTTTTATCATAAATGGGTGTTGAATTTTGTCAAAGGCTTTTTCTGCATCTATTGAGATTATCATATGGTTTTTCTCCTTCAATTTGTTAATATGGTGTATCACATTGATTGATTTGCATATATTGAAGAATCCTTGCGTTCCTGGGATAAACCCCACTTGATCATGGTGTATGATCCTTTTAATGTGCTGTTGGATTCTGTTTGCTAGTAATTTGTTGAGGATTTTTGCATCTATGTTCATCAGAGATATTGGCTTGTAGCTTTTTTTTTTGTGACATGTTTGTCTGGTTTTGGTATCAGGGTGATGGTGGCCTCGTAGAATGAGTTTGGGAGTGTTCCTCCCTCTGCAATATTTTGGAAGAGTTTGAGAAGGATAGATGTAAGCTCGTCTCTAAATGTTTGACAGAATTCACCTGTGAAACCATCTGGTCCTGGGCTTTTGTTTGTTGGAAGATTTTTAATCATAGTCTCAATTTCAGTGCTTGTGATTGGTCTGTTTATATTTTCTCTTTCTTCCTGGTTCAGTCTCGGAAGGTTGTGCTTTTCTAAGAATTTGTCCATTTCTTCCAGGTTGTCCATTTTATTGACATATAGTTGCTTGTAGTAATCTCTCATGGTCCTTTGTATTTCTGCAGTGTCACTTGTTACTTCTCCTTTTTTATTTCTAATTCTGTTGATTTGAGTCTTTTCCCTTTTTTTCTTGATGAGTCTGGCTAATGGTTTATCAAGTTTGTTTATGTTCTCAAAGAACAAGCTTTTAGTTTTATTGATCTTTGCTATTGTTTCCTTCATTTCTTTTTCATTTATTTCTGAACTGATTTTTATGATTTCTTTCCTTCTGCTAACTTTGGGGTTCTTTGTTCTCCTTTCTCTAATTGCTTTAGGTGTAAGGTTAAGTTGTTTATTTGAGATTTTTCTTGTTTCTTGAGGTAGGATTTATTGCTATAAACTTCCCTCTTAGAACTGCTTTTGCTGCATCCCATAGGTTTTGAGTCATCATGTTTTCATCGTCATTTGTTTCTAGGTATTTTTTGATTTCCTTTTTGATTTCTTCAGTGATCTCTTGGTTATTTAGTAGTGTATTGTTTAGCCTCCCTGTGTTTGTATTTTTTACAGTTTTTTTTCCTGTATTTGATATCTAGTCTCATAGCGGTGTGGTCAGAAAAGATACTTGATACAATTTCAATTTTCTTAAATTTACCAAGGCTTGATTTGTGATCCAAGATTAATCTATCTTGGAGAATGTTCCATGAGCACTTGAGAAGAAAGTGTATTCTGTTGTTTTGGATGGAATGTCCTATAAATATCAGTTAAGTCCATCTTGTTTAATGTGTCATTTAAAACTTGTGTTTCCTTATTTATTTTCATTTTGGATGATCTATCCATTGGTGAAAGTGGGGTTTTAAAGTCCCCTACTATGATTGTGTTACTATTGATTTCCCCTTTTATGGCTGTTAGCATTTGCCTTATGTATTGAGGTGCTCCTATGTTGGGTGCATAAATATTTACAATTGTTATATCTTCTTCTTGGATTGATCCCTTGATCATTAGGTAATGTCCTTCTTTGTCTCTTGTAATAGTCTTTATTTTAAAGTCTATTTTGTCTGATATGAGAATTGTTACTCCAGCTTTCTTTTGATTTCCATTTGCATGGAATATCTTTTTCCATCCCCTCACTCTCAGTCTGTATGTGTCCCTACATCTGAATTGGGTCTCTTGCAGACAGCATATATATGGGTCTTGTTTTTGTATCCATTCAGCTAGTCTATGTCTTTTGGTTGGAGCATTTAATCCATTTACATTTAAGGTAATTATCAGTATGTATGTTCCTATTACCATTTTCTTAATTGTTTTGGGTTTGTTATTGTAGGGCTTTTCCTTCTCTTGTGTTTCCTACCTAGAGAAGTTCCTTTAGCATTTGTTGTAAAGCTGGTTTGGGGGTGCTGCATTCTCTTAGTTTTTGCTTGTCTGTAAAGGTTTTAATTTCTCTGTCAAATCTGAATGAGATCCTTGCTGGGTAGAGTAATCTTGGTTGTAGGATTTTCCCTTTTATCACTTTAAATATGTCCTGCCACTCCCTTCTGGCTTGCAGGGTTTCTGCTGAAAGATCAGCTGTTAACCTTATGAGGATTCCCTTGTATGTTATTTGTTGTTTTTCCCTTGCTGCTTTTAATATTTTTTCTTTGTATTTAATTTTTGATAGTTTGATTAATATGTGTCTTGATGTGTTTCTCCTTGGATTTATCCTATATGGGACTCTCTGTGCTTCCTGGACTTGATTGACTATTTCCTTTCCCATATTAGGGGTTGTTTTCAAGTACAATCTCTTCAAATATTTTCTCAGTCCCTTTCTTTTTCTCTTCTTCTTCTGGGACCCCTATAATTCGAATGTTGGTGTGTTTAATGTTGTCCCAGAGGTCTCTGAGACTGTCCTCAATTCTTTTCATTCCTTTTTCTTTATTCCGCTCTGTGGTAGTTACTTCCACTATTTTACCTTCGAGGTCACTTATCCGTTCTTCTGCCTCAGTTATTCCACTTTTGATTCCCTCTAGAGAATTTTAAATTTCATTTATTGTGTTGTTCATCATTATTTGTTTGCTCTTTAGTTCTTCTAAGTCCTTGTTAAACGTTTCTTGCATTTTCTCCATTCTATTTCCAAGATTTTGGATCATCTTTACTATCATTATTCTGAATTCTTTTTCAGGTAGACTGCCTATTTCCTCTTCATTTGTTTGGTCTGGTGGGTTTTTACTTTGCTCCTTCATCAGCTGCGTATTTCTCTGTCTTCTCATTTTGCTTAACTTACTGTATTTGGAGTCTCCTTTTCACAGGCTGCAGGTTCATAGTTCCCATTGTTTTTGGTGTCTGCCCCCAGTGGGTTAAGTTGGTTCAGTGGGTTTTGTAGGCTTCCTGGTAGAGGGGACTTGTGCCTGTGTTCTAGTGGATGAGGCTAGATCTTGTCTTTCTGGTGGGCAGGACCGTGTCCAGTGGTTTGTTTTGGGGTGTCTGTGAACTTATGATTTTAGGCAGCCTCTCTGCTAATGGGTGGAGTTGTGTTCCCATCTTGCTAGTTGTTTGGCATGGGGCATCCAGCACTGGAGTTTGCTGGCTGTTGGGTGTGGAGATCTGTATTTTTACATGACCACATGGGTTTCCTACTATCAGATGAGTTTGGGGGACCCTGGCATAGTAGCCAAGGGAGTGGACTTGGGGGTTGCCAGTGCTAGATTTTCCTAAGTGGTAACCCTGGGAGAGTTTCTTAACCTCTCTGGGCCTCAGCTTCCCCATCTGTGCAATGGGAATAATAATAATCACTACCTCCTAGGGTTTCTAAGACTCTGTCTGCTCCAGGTTTTGAGAAAAGTATCTTTAAAAAGAGCTTTCCTAGTGAGTTCTCTAGCCAAGACAGCTAGTTTCCTGCTACTAAGAAAGGCACGTTAATACAGCATATAAAGGAAGAGGAAAACAGAACAAGGTCCTCTTACCCAACCAATATGATGGAACCAAGTGCTGGTTTTTCATAGTTGCCACAAGGTGCACTGTGCTGCTGGGTGAAACTGAAGAGCATATGCCAAGCAGGCAGAGGGGGCTGTGTAAGAGCATCAGTTCAGGAGTCTGGAACTCTTATCATGAATTTCATCTCCAACACTTACTAGAAGAATTAAGCTTTTAAAAACATCTCCGAACCTCAGTTTCATTGTTTATATTGAATGGGGGGGTGATTTATCTGGGCTGTTAGGAGGCTGCAGTGATCAAATGAGATAATAAATGTCAGTATGATCTTCATTTTGAAATAGAGGCTGTTTCTACAATAAATGCTCATTAAACAAAACAGAGAAACTCCCAGATACAGTTTTTAAAATCCGTTACCTATAATCTACCCAGTCCAAGACAACAATATGGACTTTTTTTCTAGTTTCCTAACATTCATGATTTGGGGTTGGGCTTTTTGAAGAAAAAATTTTGATTCTCATGTTCTGATCATAGGGTATCTACAGTTTTACACTTTATTTTCTATTTAATATTATCCCATCTGTATTTTTCCATCTTTAAAATGGCTACACAAGACCACCATTTACTTCAACAGTCCCCTATTGTTGGACCCTGCTTTGCTACAAAACTTGTGCTATTATAAAAATCACTGTCATGAACATCTTTGTGCCTTACTATTTTAAATATATTTGTACTTTTTCTTTTCTTTTAAAGTAATTCCCAGGGAATATGGAATTACTGAGTCAACAGCACACAATTCCAATTTGTAAAATGCTATTTAAAACCACAAAATGCAATGCAGTGGAAGGACTGGTTACAGCTCATATTTTCAAGTTTTTCCTGCAACAGGCACAGGACTGTCCTCAGTACCCCGGGAATAACTCATGGAGCAGCGGAGAATCCTTGTGTCAGTCCTAAAGACACGAAGAAGTTAACAGGGATGACAGAGACGAAATCAGCAGAAACCCAGCCCTCAAGGAGCCCTCACGATGGAAAACAGAACAATATCTTCGTAAATAACATCAGCAGATCCAGCCTCTGCTCAACCATTTAGGAGCTGTGCTAACTTGGGCCGGACGCTTCATCTCTCTGGGGCTCTGTTCCCACCCAAAAATGAGAATCTCACTCCAGATGTCCTCTTAGATCCTTTCAGCTCTGGCAGTTCTCTGATTCTCCCCCAAATTGTAGTCTGTGTCTTCTAGCAGGGATTCCAAAAAGCTTTACTGCGCAGACTGAGCGCTCAGCACTCAGGTATGTGAAAGATGGGACCAAGAGTACAGTGGGCAGAGCAGGCCAATGACCCTTCTGCCAGCTCCAGACTTGGCAAGAGCCGCCATACAGTGCGGAGGGTTTGCCTGGGCAAGGACACACTTGACATTCAGACTCTCGGTCCATGATTTTCTCTGCAAAGCCAGACTCAGTACTTGGGAGAGACAGGTGTCTCTTCCCTCATGGGCATGCTGTTTCCTTCTCTAGCTTTGGAAGTAGTCAATCCTACCCAAGTAAAATTGAACTCTATTCATCCATGAAAATAAAAGGCTATATCATCAAGACCCGAAATGAAAATATTTCCATGCCCAAATGTAAACAGAACTAACATGTTTGAAATGGCATGATGTAAATGACTTCACTAATATTTTTGTTTTTAAAATACTTTAAAGCAGTACAACTCAATCTCAAATTAAATATAAGCTTACGTTCATGTGTAACATCTGATTTTAGAGACAATGGAGGGATGAATCCAAAATGTCTCTATGGTAACTTTTCCAAACCTTTTTATTGTGCTTCTCTTTTAACTCAAATAAGACATCTTGTTCTCTGTGGAGTGAAATACCTCCCTCGTTTACTTAAAAAAAATCTTCAAGAAAACCTCCCTGATTCTGACCTCATTGATTTTGCAGAGAGGGAGGCTCGCGAGATGGGAGTGGGGAAATCTTGGTCCACCGCCCCCTCTGCCATCCATTCATTCTTTGACCTGGGAAAGGCATTTGCCCTCCTTGGACTTTAGTTTCTTCATGATGAAAACCAAGAGGACGATATTAGGTACTTAGAACTAGGACATTCCTCCTTTCTGTAGTTCAATATTCTTGCTATTGAACTCGGATTGCATTGAGATGCTCCTTGCAGCTAAGAAGATAAACAGGTAACCGATAGAGTCACAGAAAGGGATATATTCCTGTGCTTAAAAAGAGGGCGTGGAGTCTATGTTATTGGCCCTAATTCGTCACCCCTCCCTGTGTCCATGCCCTTCATCACATATTTGTTGTATATTTCTCTGCCCTTTGGCTTTAAGCTCAGCCCTGTGACTTGCTTTGGCCAATGTGATGTTCACAGATGTGATTGGAGGCTTGAAATGTGCTTGCGTGATTGTGCTTGCAAAGATAGACTTGCTCTTTTGCTTCTCTGCCATCATTCTAAGATCATATCCTGATTAGCCTGCTGGTTCCAGAGGAGAATGAGAGCGAGACACACATGGAGCAGAGCTGTCTCAGCTGCGGCGTCCTGAAGCAGAATCTCTCCAATCAACCCACAGATGTGTGAGCAATAATAAATGATTATTGTTTCAAGTCACTGAGTTTTGGCATGGCTTGTTTTGCAGCGTTGCTGTGGCAATAGCTAACCAATACAGAAGGGAGCTTGTTATAGAAGGGAGTTTACATTTGCCTACGAATAAAATACCAAATAAAAATAAGCTTTATGTGTTGTAAAATATAGACATTAAGACCTCCTACACGGTAGGCAGCCTAAATTGGGTTGTCACCTTTATGATTTGGGGCCAATTAACTTCTCTTGGCCTCAGGTTCCACATCTGTTAAGTGGGATGCCTGTGTAATTAGATTGACTGTCAGGATTAAATCTGAGAGTGCATGAGAAACATTTAACACGGTGCCCACATGTAACAAGCACTCAATAAAAGGTAGCTGTTAATTAGCCTGGCATATTCTAAACTCCTACACAACTTAAGAGTGCATACTACAAAATTCAGCACATATCTAGAAAAATAATAGATAAGATAATCATTCTGATGGGCAAGTATCTTCTCACCCAACAGGCAAGCATCTTGAAAGCAAAACCAGTTTCTGGTTCTAACCCAGAGGAATGGGACCACTGGGAGCACTTTGAGTGAAGTCAAATCATTTATTCCTTTTTTCACTGCTTTTTGCATCCTTCTGATTATCACAGAAATGGTGTCCACTGGTACTAGCACACCTTCAGCACCTTTCTGACAAAGGACACAGCATAATCTCCCTTTTTAATGAAGAAAGAGAAGGCCTGGGGCTCAGAAAGCCTTAGGCAAGCAACAATTATTTTGGTGGTTACTTTGTATTGGTGGTAAGTGGTGCAGTTAGTGGGGTTGTTTTCCATTTATAGAAGTGATACAAACTTCCTCCTAAAAATAAATTTAATTTAAAAATTAAGTCTGTTTGAATAGAAGAATAGGTAAATGATAGGACAAGCTGTATTTGGATCAGACAAAAAGCATAAAGTTGGAACTTGAATGAATGATGTTTGGAAATCACTGAGTTAATAAATACCTAAGAGATTAAAGCAGAAGGCCTGTTCACAAATGGAATTTAGAAATTATATCTGCTCTGCTAAAGCATTCACTAATTCAGATCTGATTTAGTGATTGACTTTATTTTCTATTTAGTGATCTACTGATTGGCTCTATTTTCCTACCCCTGATTTTAGCCCAAATAACCGGATTTGATGGTGTTGCTGGTCTAAAAGCATAAGGAACACTTCTAAAAAATCAGCATAACATTTCTCATTTCAACACCCAGGGCACTGACAACCAGCCCCTTTCAATAGTCTGAAGGGAAAAAAAAAAATACAGATTCTGTGTTTTCCAATTTTATTGGAGCCGGCAGGAACCATCTGCACACATGCAGACATGCAGGGTGACACCCATGACTCCAATAGGCTGGCAAATTAGGCCAAGTGTATCTTTGTGTCTGCAATTATCAATTTCAAATCCTGGAACGATGTCTATAGAACAGAATCAGAGGGAAACAGGACTCTCTCTCATGTCTCCATGCAAACAGCCATTGTTCAAGACCAATTAGCATTACTGGTGGTCCCTTCTTCCTGAGGCTTACACTTCTGGGCTGGGAGCATCTGCTGTACATTTTTCATTTCTTTCCCATTTTGAACAATTTGGTTCCTAAGATCTGTTTCCTTGTGGCTTCCTGGAGTTCTGATGACAAACCACCACACTTTGTTCCTGTCCTTTAAGGCCTGAAGGGCACTGGAGAACATGCAGAATTTGTTTCTAATTTCGCATTTGCCAAAACATTCCTGGGGTAACAATACAAGCCTGTAAAAATAGGATGCACCACCCCTCTAATTCCACAAAATAAACAAATCCAAAAGGAAATCAAACACAGTCCTTGAAAACGCATATTTTTTGCACCCACTCCCCCTTTCCTTAGCTGGTGAAAACTTGTTCTTGAATTATGATTTCAGATTGCATATTTATCCTTTTATGTTTACAACAAATATCATGACATAAGCAAATGAAAAGAAACACTCAGGCTTTCTTCTTCTTCTGGGTTTCATGTTTTGTAAAATGAATGTCCCCGAAGACAATTTAAGAGAATGTGGAATCCAATTTCCTCACTGGTGTTAGGAGTTTTATTTTTAACTCAACTACTCAAAATAATAGACGTTCCCCCACGTACTCTTATCCGCAGTTGGAGTACACATAGGCACAAAGCAGAATCATCTTTCCATTTTCGTTTTCAGATAATTCAGGGAACTTAGAGTTCTGAATTCCTGAATCTTGGCCAAGGTGATGTCATTAAATCTATAATGAAAACAGTGTCACTGGGAGAATTAATTCATTATGGTGGAATTAAGTTAAATCCTTTATGATATGCCATTAAGTACCCAAACTAACGTGCTTGCATCAACCTGAATGAAGCACATTCAAACACAAAAAAGAAAAACAAGTTCCAACTTCAAACATCATAGAATATTAAGTAACTTTCAAAGTTAAATTCATTTAACTATTAAAATATTTATAAATCTCATGGTATTTAAGCATCTTAAGATGTCTTAAAAGCTGCAGTGGCCAAATACTTTGTGGTTTATATAACATCTTTGCCTAATGGAGTATAACTTACTATATAAATCATTATTATGTATTTTATAAATGTTTTTGCCTAGTTACTCAGTTCCTACAACAGCCAAATAGCACAAGAATTGCCCAACATTTCAATAATCCTCAAAATATTACTATCTCCGTCCAAAATATTACTATCTCAGCATTGCCAGAGTTTGAAGTAACTGGGTCAAGACTTTAAGGACATTTCTCATCCCCAAGTCTACCATATAATCAACAAATACTTATTTTGTTAGGGCCTGCAGAGAGAAATAAACAAATGGAATCCATTCCCTGTCCTCTAGGATTTTACAGTTCAGTCTTGAGCCATAATGTATTCGTGTAAAAAATCTATCCCCTAGAACCTGGCCAGTAAAGGAAGAACTACACGACTATTAACCTAGCACTTACAAGGGGCTATTTCTGCTTCTGACACCAAATTTCTGCTGAGTCCAGGGAAACTTCCCACTTCCTCTCTATATCCTGGCTCACCACATAACTTATCTAGAATAATGACTGCTTATGAAGGGGGTTGGGTTTCTTAGAGAAAAAAAAATTATGTTGGTATTCAATATGAAAACTCAAATGTTAATAGTTCGGTTTTTTTTTTTTAATAAAGATTACTGCTTCAAAAACTAGGTCATTTCATACTGGTGAAAGAACATACATTTTTAAGATATACTGAAAAAAAATCACAATTGTGTTCAAAGCATCCTTCTTCTGACACATGCCTGTTAAGCGACAAATGGAAAAATTTCCCGAGCTCAGTAAAATGACTTGACAATAGGCTGTGTAGAGTTTCTACCAAAGCTGGCTGTCAAAAAAGTTGTAGCAATCATGCATTCCATCATTAATGATGACCAGCCAAGCTCTTTGTCTGCAAAGACCATGGACCAAACATTGACATAGCCCGGACTGGCTGTGCAAGCCTTTTTTGTTGCCGCCTTGCAAAAAGAAATTTTATTTTTAAAGATTTGCTCTCATTACAACAAATATCACCCCAAACCCTTGAAATAACAAAAAGAATTCCGAGGCCTAGCCAATGACCTGCTTGCTTTATACAATATTGATAGGGCAACCCCTGGGCAACAAAGGAATTCTGACGGTGCCTTGGTTCTCTTTGTAATGGGATTTGGCCAGGATCAGGAAAAGCATGTATTTATTTTTTATTTATTTAAAACATATAGCCTTCCTGCTTCTCAAAAGGTTTAGGATCTCCTGCAAAAACAAAAACCAGTACACAACGGAAAAACTATCTGCATTAAGACTGGTACGAATATAAAAATAAAATGTTTTAAAAGCAAGAAAAAAAGGAAGGTAAGAAAATAATCAAACACATTATTAGTCTAGGCAAATACAGCTCCTATAATTGAGCATTAAATGAACTTAGATGTAGTATTTCCTGTTCAAGAAACAAGCAGGACAGAAACTCAGCTGGGATACCAGAATGACTTACCAGACTTAACCAGCTGTTTTGTTTTCAGCTGGCTTCCGCTCCAATTGGTGAGTGCTCATGCTGTACTAGTTGTTAAATATTTTTATCATCACCCCAGGAGCCAGGCAGAGAAGAGGCACTCGATTAATGGTAGCAGTTCAATACTTTTGCCCTGCATTCCCAGCAGCCATATCACCTGCAGTATTCAGTTAATATATATTTGCAATATACAGAAAATATATTCATGTTTTCCCTTTGAGCAGCTGCTTGCTAAGTGCCTTCTGCCAGCAAAAGAAGGCAAGGAGTCAATCTTTCTTTGGGTTCTGTTTTCCTTAATAGGCGAAATGAGCACAAGAAGCCACAGTTTTACTGATGTTTACCAAAAATCTGATTCTTCTTCCTAACAGAGGCTTTGCAACCACATTACAAATAAATCGAATACCACAATGGGGTACCCCAGTTCTGTTCTATTGCTGAGGAGTATGAAAACATGAGATGGAGTTTCAAGCTTACAAGAAAAGGCAGGAGTGAGGGGCCTTTCTCTCCTTTTCTCAGATTTCCTTTATATTTAAGCTTCCCACCTTTGGGAGAGTTCATGGAGCTAATTGTGCATTTTCCCTTGTGTGAGTAAAGGACAAGTTGCCTGCTTTCACTTCAAATTGCCTGGCCCTCAATCAACATCACCATAAATGTGACAGAGGAATATTAAATCCAAATATTTTATTGGTGCAGATAAATATGATTTGTAAAAAGAGTCAAATTAACAATCCATTACATACTAATGGGTTCTAATCAATAAGTTTAATTTGACTAAAAGGAGACGGGCTGGGGGGAGGGGAGGAGTGACTCAATTACACCCAAATGGTGCAATTTAAAATTATAAAGGTGATTGACTTCTACAACTTTTGAGCTATATTCTGACTTAGGGGCTTATGGAACCAAGGCCTGAGCTATGCTGAAAGTGGACTTTTGTCCGTGGTCTCCACACTTACATTTCCAATTATTTTTCTTTTTAAAATATTGCTTTAAATACAAAAAAAAAATGCAGAGGATAATAAAAACAAGCTCTCACAACCCAAAAAGAAAAAAAATATTTGTTAACGTCAGATTTGCATCGGATTATTTTAATACAAATAAATCAATGCACATAAAACAAAAGTGTTTTTTGTCCCCCTCTCTGTCTCAACCTCTATTCTTTTCCTTCTCCTTCCCCAGAGGCTGGGCTGAATGTTGTGTGTTTCTTTCTTGCCCTTAGTTCTGTACTCTTGTTAAATACATAGGGCTCCATAACAGTATCACTGGATGTGTTTGTGAAATTCTACCACTGGCTTTTCCCACTTGACACCCTAAGTCATCTCTTTTAATGTTCCAATTTGTGACTTTTTAAATTTTTTATTTATTTTTCCTCCATTCATTCCTCTACTGTCAGGCAATTGGAAGGAGCCAACTTACTAAGGTTATTCCGTCATCAGTTAGGAGAAAGGTGCCCACATCCCTTGGTTATAGATGTAGATTTCATTCAGGTCCTAGGACAGGCCACACAGCCTCATCTATGGGAAGATCTACCTCCTCTCCTCCACGGCTCAACCACGGGAGATCCAAGGTACAAAAATATCCCCTCCTCCTCCTTGGCCACTGCTTTTGAATTTTATGCCAGGACGCCGATCCGTTTGGCTCAAGCTGGCAGGAGCCTTTGAGCATGAAACGTGCCCTCCTTCCCTCTTTTCTCTCCCACTCTGTGGCAATAGACAGAACCAAAATAAAGAAGGAAACGGACAACGCTTTTATTTGCAGCGGCTTCTGCCTCTTCAGACGGGGCATCTGCGGCGCATCCGTAATCCTTGTGTCAGTCTGCTCCCTAGTGTTGCCGGCCAGGTCCAGCATCTGACAGCCTCCAATCTGAAACTGCCGGCATCTCCTTTCTAAGAAGCAGCTCACAGCTCCAGCCACCCTCCCGCAGAAGAGGAACAAAGCCCAGCGGACTATCTTGCTATCTTCTGGGTGGCAAGGAAATCTCAATTATACACCCAAGGGATGTGGTTTATGAAAAACTAGAAAGAATGTTTAAATTGTATACGTAAATTGTTTTGTTTTACAAGCTGGGGTAAATCAGCACATTTGCAGCCCATATTTATCTGATCCACTCCATAAGACTCTTTTTGAATGTATGCCATTGATGTGGGATAGATGCCTATCCAAAACATAACCGACCCCCTAAATTCAATTAGGGCATTAGGGGGGAAAATGGAAATTTTGCTCTGGGGTTAGTCAAGACTGCTGGGAACTTCTCGGAATAGTTCCTTGGCTGTAACCAAAGATTGAAATCGAAGGATACAATTTCCAGCGGATGCCGAGTAGTCAGAATATCGGCTCGGGCTCGCCCTTTTAAGGAAAAGATGGCAAAGGAAATGCCCTCCTTTTACCTGATTTCTAGCTCATTTTAAAAACTCTCTTCTTTGTGTCTCCCCCAACATAACATATTCAACATTTACCGAGCTAGATACAGGTTTCCTTAATGTTCTCTATCCTGATGATCATAAATGGTGGAAGATGAGAATACCAAATTCCACAGATCAAACCATAAACTGGAAAAAAAAAAACTACCCCAAGGAAGAAAATATTTGAAGACAGTGTTTTATTTTTGTGCAACTCTTAGCAGCAGAGCACACCCCAAGGATGTGGTTGATGAAAAAGTAGGAGTGTTTAAACGTTATATGTAAACTTGTTTTGTTTTGCAAGCTGGGGTAAATCACGGATAGAGGTCACAGCGATGAGAAAAGTTTGAGGCGGCCTGGGATCCTCAGCAGGAATAATCTCCTGGCTTTGACCGTGGGTTGCTGAGCCCTAATCACTGATAACAGCCATCAAGCAACCGAGGGGCTCCACTTCATATTGATGTGGCATTTACTTCTCCAGAAAGTCCCCCACTCCAGCCGGCACTTATGGCGAGATAATTAATAGTCCCCTGAGTTATAGATTCTGAGTTAAAGGTAACACTACATAATAGAAGTCAAGGTCACCCATAATACAGTAGCTTCTATAACAAAGGGGATTATTACCGCAATTACCGTCCTGTTGGAAAGATTTTATAAGTTTTCATCGTTTTAATTCTTAAATCTTCCTCTTGCCAGTCAAGTTTAAACTCTCCGATTTATGATAGAGGAATAAAAAGCCTCTCCCACAAAAGCTTTCTCCCCCCCGACCATTCAAGCGGCTTCTGGGGAGGTGGAGAGACAGAAAATGGTGATCGTATTTAGCAGCAAGGCCTTTGAAAAGTTTCCACAGGCTGGACCTCTCTACTTTGCTTTGCTCCTTCCTATGTTGTATCAAATACTAAAACACACTCAAATCCCACCTTAGATGTACTTTTTTTTTTTTTTTTTTTGCTGCACAAAATGGGAAAGAAGTTTCTAGCTCTGTGTATAACATTATTTATTCATTTTCAGTGGATAGTGTTCTTTTCTCCTTCTGCAGCCAGTGATTTTTTTTCCCCGAGTCTCAAACATTTTCGAAGGCCCTGGAAAAGTTTGGGCCTCTGGCCTTTTGCCTAGTTTGTCCAGTGAAGGCAACAGCTCTGTTTACCAAAACCTAAATTGGACTTGAACCCAAAAGCATGTTTCCCACCCAAACTATTTAGTATCTAAATTTACTCCTGGCTGGAAGAACTCTAGTTCCTGTCATTTAAACCAAAAACAAACAAACAAACAAACAAACCAAAAAAAACCCAACCAAAACAAAACCTGTTTTAAAAGCTTCTAAAAAAAAAGAGTTCAGGTCTAAAAATTGTAATTAATTTAATAAGACATCCTGCCCAGAGCAGCTCGGAAGCTCTATGTGCCATGTGGGTGAGCCCCATGAGCAATGGTGGTGACAGACAGCATCACACAAGTGCTTTCTGAATTGGTTTCTAACTAACACCGCACTCATTTTTATGACCTAGACAGTCTTGCCGTCTTTCTGTTTGGGACAAAAGAGCGAGCAGACACAATCATCTTTTGAGAATGATGGCATCGTCATTGTCTGCATAGCAGGACTGTAATTAAGCACCAGAAATAGGACAGCTGAGAACAGACAAAGAGAGGGGAAGGGAGGGACGGTGAACCGGCGTCGCGGTGAGAGGCCTCAGCAAAGATAGTAGCTGAAATCGAGTGCACGCATGGATGAGGTCATCCTGGGAAAGAGTGTGTGTCCGCATGGAAAAAATGTGAAGCAGGCCAGAGGAAGGGAGGCCCAATGAGCTACTTAGTGTTTTGGGCCCAGCTCACATGCCCCTCCTCCAGGCAGACCTCAGGGATGTCTCCTGGAAGAATTATTCATGTACCAAATATTTATGGAGGGCCTGCTATGGCCAAACATTGTTTTAGGTGCTGGAGATTCTCCGAGGTGACTGAAACAAATCAGGTCCATACCTTTTTGGGGGCACCTAAATGTCAACTCCAGAAGGAGCCAGGCATGGGAAAATCCAGAGGAAGAGCATTCAAGGCAGAAGGGCCAGTCATGGCAAAGTTCCCAGGGTGGACATAAGGCTGGTGTAACTCTGTAGGCTAAAGAAAGCCAGGGCACTGGAGCTGAGGACGCTGGAGGGAGGAGTAGGGGGTGAGATCAGAGAGGTGGATGGGGTTTCGTCACATGGGATCTGTGGACTCCAGGTGAGGAGTTTGAATTGGGGTCTCTGTTGGAGGGTTGTAAGCATGGAGCTGATGTGATCCTTCACTTGCACAGAACTGTGTGTATTCACAGGGGCCCTTCTTTCCGGGTTTCTCACCTCTGACCCAGTGCTTACAGGCAATATACACCCATAGCAGCCACCTCATCAAGGTGCACGGAACTGAAAATGGGTCAGGCTTTAGGTGAATATGCAGACTGTGAACGCCCACTTATTCTGGGTGCTACCCACAGACCTCACTTAGGCTCAGCAGGTTGGTGGATGATGACAAATAAATTGAGAGCTGATTCTGAAACTAAACTCGCCTGGAGGGTTCAAAGAGGACACCAACAAAACCGTAATTGTCTTTGACTTCTCTCATCCCATGGCTGATGAAGGCACATAAAAACGTATTTCTTTCCAGAAATCAAAAGGCCAATCATGAGTCATTTAATAACCACGCAAGTGTAGCCCCCGTGGAGGATTGAATAAGAACACATGTGTGAAAGTAGTACACAGGAATTCGTTACATACATGAGCAAATGAATGAGTGATTCGTTACATACGTGAGCAAATGAATGAATGGATTTCATCATCTGTGCCTCGGAAGATGTCAAGAATTTTGGGCCTAGATATCCTGCTTTGCTGCCTGAAGAGAAAGGATTCCCTTATTCCAGCTCTCAGCAATTCCCCTGAGTTATTTAGAGATCCTCTTTAGTGAGTGGAGTCACGAAGCATCAGAGCACCAAGTCTAATCACAGCTGAAAACTCTGAGGCCCAGAGAGGGGAAGTGACTTGCCCAAGGTCACACAGCCAAACCAGGACTGGAATTCTACACTGTGCTCCTTCCAGTGTGCTCTGCTTCCTCCTTTTAGGATAAAGAAGGGCAGGAGAAATTGATGGAGAACACACACCTGTGAGCATTAACTAACAAAGAAGGACCTGAACGGCAGGTAGAAATCTCTCTCACTTTCCTCACTGGCCCTGATCTGTAGTCCCATAACAGGGCCCTTTCAGCAGGAAACTCCAGGGTATGGGATTTCTAGGGCAAGGACTAGAAGAGGGGCATGAGCTTTGGATGGGCACACCCCCTCAGTTTCCTCATCTGTAAAGTGGGTATAATTACAATACCTATTTTACAAGGTAGTAGTGTGGTAAATTAATCTACAAAAAGTTTATCACATGCCTGGCATGTGATTAAGTCCTCAATAAATAGTAGCCATTGTCAACATTGTTTTTTTTTTTTTTTAATGATAGAAAATATAGAAAACACACATACAAAAAAATCACCCATTATCCCAAACCTAGAAATAACCATACTTAATACTCTGGAGACTATCTTTCCAGTCTTTCTTCCAAGCTTACATAATACATATGACATATAAGCATATATATGTTACACATAATATATACACTATTTCATACTTTCCTCATTAATCTCAGATATATAATAAACATTTCCCATGTCATCAAATTCTTGCAAAAATATGATTTTCAGGGGTCTTTTAACCAATCTCCTATCACTGGTAATTCAGGTTTGTCAACTTTTTGCTGTTGCAAATAGGGCTTCAGTAATTATTCTTATACATAAATCTTGATAAATATTTATGGTAATTTCTTCAGGAGAATCCCTAAATGTTGACTTGCTGGGTCACAGGGCATGCACATTTTTCAAGCTTTGGATAGAAATTGCCAAAGCGCCCTCCAAAAAGTTTGAATCACTTCAAACCCACCTAAGCAGGGTACAAGAGTTTATGTTCACATCTCCACCAACCCTGGGTAGCACCACTTTAAATACATGTACTTTTTAGATAGGCCCAAAATATTGCATCTTGTTGTTTTAAATTTCTTGATTGCTATGAAGTTATGAAGGTTGAACTTTCATTTGTATTGATTCATTTAGGAACTTCTTAGTTAAGTCTTTTACCTATTTTTCTACTAGTTGAACTAATACACCTTAGTTGAACCAGTCTGTAAGAGGATGTTGTATAATTGGGGTGCCTTATGTTCTGTCACAGTGTTGACTGAACTGTTTCTGCCATATTTTGCTTGTAGGCATTTGGTATTTTAATCAAAACTTTGGAAGAACAAAAGCTTGGCATCATGTGCATTTGGGTCTGATATCTAGTCATTGGTGACTAGACAATCTCATTCCCGTTCACTCCTGTTCCCCAAACTGTCATCCATGTGGGAGTCGCTCCAATAGGGTTTCACTTTGGTGACCATTTGAGTTCTCTTTAGCACCCCCTGGAGCCCCAGCACCACCCACCTTCCGGTAAAGACCATCTTTAGGGCCTGGTGGTATCTGCACTTGGACTCCTCATTCCCTGTTCCCAGGATATACATCTAACACCCAAAGGCTCTGGTGGGTCCCAGGTAAGGGATATTGTCTTTGAATAAAGCGGGGGAAGCAGGGGACGAAAGGAAGGGTAACAGCTGGGGTTTTTTAAGCAAACTAATTTAAGTGAGAAAATCAACTTCCCTTCTGAACAATGTGGCAACAACCTGAAAGCCGTGAAAGATGGTGCTAAAGCTAAGGAACTTGTGAGGAAAAGCTTTTATCAAAAGCCCAGGGGGGTTATTTTTGTGCATGGTGTCAGGGAGTGTTCTAATTTCATACTTTTACATGTAGCTGTCCAATTTTCCCAGCACCACTTATTGAAGAGGCTGTCTTTTCTCCACTGTATATGCTTGCCTCCTTTATCAAAGATAAGGTGACCATATGTGTGTGGGCTTATCTCTGGGCTTTCTATCCTGTTCCATTGATCTATATTTCTGTTTTTGTGCCAGTACCAAACTGTCTTGATTACTGAAGCTTTGTAATATAGTCTGAAGTCAGGGAGCCTGATTCCCCCAGCTCCATTTTTCGTTCTCAAGATTGCTTTGGCTATTCGGGGTCTTTTGTGTTTCCATACAAATTGTGAAATTTTTTGTTCTAGTTCTGTGAAAAATGCCAGTGGTAGTTTGATAGGGATTGCATTGAATCTGTAGATTGCTTTGGGTAGTAGAGTCATTTTCACAATGTTGATTCTTCCAATCCAGGAACATGGTATATCTCTCCATCTATTTGTATCATCTTTAATTTCTTTCATCAGTGTCTTATAATTTTCTGTATACAAAAATAAACTCAAAATGGATTAAAGACCTAAGTGTAAGGGCAGACACTATCAAACTCTTAGAGGAAAACATAGGCAGAACACTCTATGACATACATCACAGCAAGATTCTTTTTGACCCAGCTCCCAGAGAAATGGAAATAAGAACACAAATAAACAAATGGGACCTAATGAAACTTAAAAGCTTTTGCACAGCAAAGGAAACCATAAACAAGACCAAAAGACAACCATCAGAATGGGAGAAAATATTTGCAAATGAAGCAACTGACAAAGGATTAATATCCAAGATTTACAAGCAGCTCATGCAGCTCAATAACAAAAAAATGAACAACCCAATCCAAAAATGGGCAGAAGACCTAAATAGACATTTCTCCAAAGAAGATATACAGATGGCCTACAGACACATGAAAGAATGCTCAACATCATTAATCATTAGAGAAATGCAAATCAAAACTACAATGAGATATCATCTCACACCGGTCAGAATGGCCATCATCAAAAAATCTAGAAACAATAAATGCTGGAGAGGGTGTGGAGGAAAGGGAACACTCTTGCACTGTTGGTGGGAATGTAAATTGATACAGCCACTATGGAGAACAGTATGGAGGTTCCTTAAAAAACTAAAAATAGAACTACCATACGACCCAGCAATCCCACTACTGGGCATATACCCTGAGAAAACCATAGGTCAAAAAGAGTCATGTACCAAAATGTTCATTGCAGCTCTATTTACAATAGCCAGGACATGGAAGCAACCTAAATGTCCATCGACAGATGAATGGATAAAGAAGATGTGGCACATGTATACAATGGAATATTACTCAGCCATAAAAAGAAATGAAATGGAGGTATTTGTAATGAGGTGGATGGAGTTAGAGTCTGTCATACAGAGTGAAGTAAGTCAGAAAGAGAAAAACAAATACAGTATGCTAATACATATATACGGAATCTAAGGGGAAAAAAAAGGCCATGAAGAACCTAGTGGCAAGACGGGAATAAAGACACAGACCTACTAGAGAATAGACTTGAGGATATGGGGAGGGGGTGGGGTGAGATGTGACAGGGTAAGAGAGTGTCATGGACATATATACACTACCAAATGTAAAATAGATAACTAGTGGGAAGCAGCCGCATAGCACAGGGAGATCAGCTCGGTGCTTTGTGACCACCTAGAGGGGTGGGATGGGGAGGGTGGGAGGGAGGGAGATGCAAGAGGGAAGAGAAATGGGAACATATTGTATATGTATAACTGATTCACTTTGTTATAAAGCAGAAGCTAACACACCATTGTAAGGCAATTATACTTCAATAAAGATGTTTAAAAAAAAAGCCCAGGGGGGAAGCTGACTGTTTCTGTGCTTACAAAGGACCTCCCCAGCCTGCAGGGATAACCCACCATGACTCTTCCTTAACCCTTCAAGGATCTCTTCATCGGCCCCACGGGTGACCTCTGAACAGGAGCCACGTCGTGACTTCAGTTGATGTGATGGACATTCTCGCCCCCAGCTTTACTCTCCCTCCTTCTAGTTACAGGACCCCCATTTCCCTCTGGCAAATCCCATTCTTGGTTCATGTGTTTGAGGGAAGGTTGGCTCCAAAATCAGCTCGAGGGGTGGGGATTTGACCCACGCTCGGCCAGTCACAGCTGTGCCATACTTGTGGTCTCAGCTATCTGTGTGGGGATGGGCACACAATTCAATTCAGGCCAATGAGAGTCAAGCCCAGCACTCTGGCCCAAACCTTCGGGGCTCAGAGCTCTGAAAGCCTGGCACTGCTGGTGGCCATCTTGCCATCCTGGGAGCCCATAGGGAGAAGCCAAAGGGAGAGATGGGGATTAGTGAGCCCATGGATGAAGCCACGCCTAGATTTTCAGCGATGTGAGCCACTCAACTCCCTATTTTAAAGTTAGCACTTTTGAGTTGGGTTTTGATCACTGACTGTGGAAGGAGTCCTAAATAATACAATCTAGCCCATCAGTTGGATCTCTGCCTTGAACAGCTGAATTGTCGATACCCATTAACCCAAACCCAGATGAGGTTCCGGATGTCCCAGTTCAGTGTGTGTGTGGGCGGGGTGGGGGGCATTGGTAGCCCAGTGGGCTCCTAGGAAAGAGACCTGGAAACGTATGTGAGGAATAGTTGAAGAAAGCAGAGGAGGACTCCAGGGAGATGTGACAGCCTGTTGTCATGGAGACCCCACAGCATAGACCATTGGATGAAGGATTTTTAGAGCTGGGTTTTAACTCAATATGAGGAAAAGTTACTGACTCTCAGATGCGAGGAGGTAGTGAGTTCCTCTCCCCTGGGAGCATATAACAGGAGAGTGCCTAACAGGATGTCACTGGAGAGATTCAAGGATCAGATGCCGGTTGAACTATTGATAGATACCCTTGACGTTCCCGCTAACCCTGAGCCATGATGCATCTGTTTCCCGGATGCAGAGGTTGGTGCTCGAATCAGGTCTTCCTCATTTGTGACCCAGCTTTTCCTGCAGGGAAATTATGTTTATGAAGGTAGAGAGATGCTACGGAGATGATTAAAATGACAGAGTCAATGCATAAAGCAAGGAACAGAAATTGCCCTTAAGGTTATGGCTCCTACACCCGACCCCAAACCCTTGCCAACTTCTCCTGTTACCCAACACTTACACACACATTAGGGGGCTCCCTGAAAAGGAACTTAGCCCCCAGAGACCCAGATTTGCAGGCTGGGTAGATGGTGGGGGGGGACAGGGTTGATATCTGGACACTGCACCAAGGTTTGCCTTACTTGGGTGTCAGGAGGCCCCGATGGCTAAAGGGCTCTTGTCTTGGTCAGTTCCTACTAAATATGGGATTCTTGATCCCACTGCTGTTCTCTCTCCTCCTCTCAACCCAGAACCACCTGTTCTTTTCTAAAATGGAAGCTGAGTCATTCACCCTCCCGTGCTCTTAACGCAAGTGGCATTGCTATGTCTCTTTCAGGTTTTTGTTATTTTTTTAATAGTATAGATTACCATTATATTGTACATTCATATTTGGGGCATTATTTTGAGAATCATTTAATACTAAAAAAATTTTTTTCTAGTTACTGGTGCTTGTTTTTTCATTTTGATACTTTTAAAGTGTGTGTGTGCAAGTGTGTGCCCGTACATGCATACTTTGTTGCTATTGTTCAAGTCCAGTTAAAAAGTTCATGCAAAAAAAAAATTTCCGAGATACAGATTAGCTGTTTATAGGCTCCTTCTTTTTTTTTTTTTTTTTTTTTTTAATTTTTATTTATTTATTTATGGCTGTGTTGGGTCTTCGTTTCTGTGCGAGGGCTTTCTCTAGTTGCGGCAAGCGGGGGCCACTCTTCATCGCGGTGCGCGAGCCTCTCACTATCGCAGCCTCTCTTGTTGCGGAGCACAGGCTCCAGACGCGCAGGCTCAGTAATTGTGGCTCCCGGGCCTAGTTGCTCCATGGCATGTGGGATCTTCCCAGACCAGGGCTCGAACTCGTGTCCCCTGCGTTAGCAGGCAGATTCTCAACCACTGCGCCACCAGGGAAGCCCCCAACCTCCTTCTTTTTTAAAGAATCTATTTATTTTGCCGTGTCAGCCATACCTGCACTACAGGTGTTTTTATGACCTTTCTGTAGGTCTAATAGAGCCATTGGGAGGAAGCTATCTTTTTACTAAACTTCCTTTAAAAAAAGAAATGAGAAGCTTTCCCTTTATCTCAGCATCTTTCTTCTCTCCTTCTTCTGTTAGTGACTTATCCCCTCTCCCTCATTTGGGTAAATACTTACCATGCCTGGGACTCTTATGATCCATAATCCACCAAAAATAAAAAGTACAGATGTTTTTCAAATGGGTCAAAATGGACATTTTCCATATCTCACTCCTCAGGGTATTTTATTACTGATTTTTATTTAGGGGAAAAGATACATCATCACTTTTGGCAATGAAACCAAAGCTACGGCCTGTCTTTAAAAGCTATGTCCTGGTAACCCTGATGGGAACACCTGGTAGGAGTGGACCTGTAATTAGAAAACTTTTCCTAAAATAAAAATGCCAAAATACCAACAATGTTACCTTCGGGGTCTGAGAAATATGATAAATTTTTATTTTCATTTTTATACTTTTCTGTGGCTTCTGGATTATCTACAGCAATCATGTGCTAGTTTAAAAAATAATTGAATAATATGTGAATACATATTCCTTGGAAAAAAATGAAATATTACATATAAGGTTAAAGTCTCCTTTGACCTCTACCCCTTTCCACCCTGGCTCCCTCTCTAGAGGTAACTGCTGTTATCAGCTTAGTCTGTATCTTTCTAGAACTATCTTTTACTAATTTACACACACGCGCGTGTGCACACACACACATATGCATTCATGTTCTTCTTTAAAAATCAAGGGAAAAAACAAACAATGAATTTGGTGAAAGCATAACCAAGAATACTTACAAATGTTAGAACAAGAAAGAGTTTTAAGGGCTTTCTAGCGCAACTCCCTCATTTAACAAATGTGGCACTCGGCTCTTGGGAGCCTCTTTTCCCAGGAAACCGCACTCTGATGCGAGCCATATTTTGATATGTGGGTCTTCAGATGAGCAGGAAGATGTGTAAATACTCGTCTCCCAGGCCTGAGTATGATTTTTAATAATCGAATATGGAGCTCAGCCAACATTTTATTCAGGCACTAAATTTAAAAGTGGAGCCAAGAGACTTTAAAAAATTTATGATTCCACAAACGCAGGGAATCTTCCCCCACGATCACTATATCAGAAGTAAAAGCGTAAAACCGGCCCTGTGTGGCTTGGCTCTCTTTCCCGAGCTCCAGCTCAGGGGTGTTCTGGAGTCTCAAGCGAGCTCCCCAGGCTGGGGTCCCTCCAGACGGCTGGGGTGGGGAGGTGTCCGCTCCCACCCCCATCCCTGCCATAGGACTAAGGAGGCCTCCCGAAGCCATTTGGCTCCCTTATCGCCCCTCTCCCTGTCCTACAGCCCTCGGAGCAAGCGCCTGAGTGCCCTCTGATAAAGATAGTGCTTCGACTTGAAAGAGTAATTGCTGACACATATTACTGTTTCCCTGGAGGAAATCAGTCCAGGCAAATCCTCTACAAACCTAGGACAGCAAACGCGGCAGATTATGATGGGAGACGGCTTGGCTTTTGGTCTCCCTTGTGAAGTAGCTCTGTCTCGTTTTCAAGACTCCAAATGCCTGCCATGCCCATAACACCCTCAATCCTTCCCATCCAGCCTGGCCCATCACCAGGATCTGGACCTCAGAGGTTTGGGCAAAGCTTTACCCTCCCTCCCTGCTCCTTGGAGACTCGTGGAACAGAGCAAACCCCTCCTACATGAGGCTCCAAGGACTGGGGGCCAGTGGATATCCCTCCACCCCAGAAGGAAGAAGCCCACTGAACAGACCGTACTTTCATAGGAATCTGTGTATGCCAGAACTCACTCACTCACTCATTCATTCATTTGACAGTATTCATAAGGACCAACTATGTGCCTTCACAAGCGTGTATCAGGTAATGATAAGCTCAAGAAAGAAAAATAAAGCAAGGCAGAGAAGATAGCAAAGGCAAGGGGGAGGATTTGTTATTGTGTAAGTGGTGAGCAAGGATGACCTCACTGGTTGGGTGACATCTGAGCAGAGACCAGAAGGAAGGAAGGGTGTAGACCATGCAGCTATCTGATGGAAGAACAGTCCAGGCAGTGGGAACAGAAAGTGCAAAAGTCCTGAGACCGGAGTAACAAAAATGCACGTCTGGCAGGATAAGTGAGGGGGGAAATGGGAAATTAGATTGGGAAAGGAGATTATTTATGGCCATTGTAAGGATTTGATTTTTCCTTCAAGTAAGAGAAGCTATTGGAGGGCTTTGAGAAGAAGAATGACATAATTGGATTCAGATTTTGACAGAATCACTCAGACTTAATTCAGTAAATACGTGACAAGAATGGAAGGAAGGAAACCAGATAGGAGGCCATTGTTGTCATCCAAGCAAGAGATATTGGTGGCTTGGACCATGTTAGTAGCTTGGAGGTTGTAAGAAGTAGGAGAGGCTTGGCTTACGAGATTGGGGAAATGGAGGTATGTTCCAAAATGGGGAAATTACAAAAGAACCAAGTCATAAGGAGTGGGAGACTTAGGAATTTGGTTTTGGACATGCTAATTTTGAGATTCCTTTTAGACACTTAAGTGGGTAGAGAGTCTGATGTTCAAGAGAGAGGTCTCATCTGGAGATACGTTTTATGATGGTATTTAAAGCCATGAGACTAAATGAGTAGCCAGAGAAGAAAAATCACCAAAGGCATGAATAAAAGCAGAGAAGAGGGGAAAGGGAGGGAAGGGGAATGAAAGGAAAGGGGAGGGACGAGAAGGATAGGAAAGGAAGGAAAGGAATCTGAGGGCTGAACCCAGAGATGCTTCAACATTTAAAGATTGGGGAGATATGGAAGACCTCCAATTAAGAAAGGGTTTTCACTGAAGTATCGGGAGATCCAGGGGAGTGTGGTACCCTAGAAGCCAAGGGAAAAAGTGCTTCCAGAAGGAGAGAATGATCAACAACATTGAGAAGTTGAATAAGATGAAGTCTGAGACTTGACCGTGAGATTTAACAACATGACCCTGACAAGAGCTTTCTCTGTGGAGAGGAGCCTGATTGAACCAGGTTCAAAAGAGAGTGGAAGAAATAGAAGAAGATAATGAGAAGAAATAATTAGTTTGTGAAATTCCATAACCTTAAAGCTTGGGGTGATGAAAAGGCACCCAGTGCCTACATGGATTTCCATGGAAGTGCAAGACACCAGCTGCTCATGAGGCATGGCATTGCCGCGTGCCTACACTTGAGAATTTACCAAGTGTCCCAGGTACGAAAAAAAAAAAAAAAAGACGGGTTTTTATAAAAAGTACAACGTCTCTAGCACCCTCTTTTCAGGAGGAAAAAAAATCCTATAACACAAATGAAACTAACCATGTAGCTGTCCAGTGAATGGCCCCTACTGGACACATTCCTTATTATTGAGGTTTGGAGGATTCTGTACCTCTCACTTAAACATTTAGAGACTATTGAGCAAACTGGCTTTTTTCCAAATCAGCAGGGAAAGAAAAATATCTGGTCCTCAACAATTCATCTATTTAAAAAAATCATGACCCAAGGGTAGTAGTCATAACTATCATCGTTTAGTTGTTTAAAAGACGCAAGTTATTGTGTTTTCACATGCATCGTCACATTGCATCTTCACAGCTATATAAGATGGCAAGGACAATTATCTCCACTTTGCAGAACAAGAAACGGAGGGTCAGAGAGAGTAGAGACTGGTCCAAATTTACTTAGAAAGCAAATGGTGACCCTTCACACAGCATTATTCCTTCTGGCTCTGAACTCTGAAGGGATCCCAATGTTTCCAAATGCATACTTGCTATGGGATGAATGCACACAGCACTGATGTGAGCCGGAGAGCCAGACAATTTCCCCCTGGACGTTTCCCCTGCATGGAGTGGATTTTTCCACATACTGCAGTGGCTTCTTCTGCCCAAATGGGTATCATGGGCTGACACTGAGTGAACGTGGAAAACCATCTCTGAGTGCCTCTGCAGGCTCTAGGAAACAAGGAACGCTCACCATATTCTTCGTACTTCACATGACCAACTAGTTTGTCCTTTTCTTTTACAAATGTTCAATGATGGTTGCCAAGACTTCCCACCGACCATGTGGACAATATATCAAATGACTAATTGGCAAACACAGTGTTTCCAATCAGAGTCTTGATAGATCACTGCACTGTTCCAGTGGAAGGCTGCCCAGCTGTAAAGTCCTAATGGTAATGGGTCCATGTTGTCTTTGACCTCACATCCAAAGTTCTCAGTTTTTAAATATTATTAATGGGCAGTCATCGGGTATGGATTTATTTTAATCAACCAGCAACGGCCACTGTGGTATTGAAACATGAGTAGATAGACATCCACAAATTAAGAGAAACTTTGGAAACAAACACAAATTTACATATTCATTTGTTTGATAAAGGAGGTATTTCCAAAAAGTTAGGAAATTAATAATGTTTGATGAACTTGTGCCAAGGAAATTGATTAACTATTTAGAAAATACAAAGTTAAAGCCTCACCTCACTCTCCCTGCTCAAATGAATTCCATTTCAATTAAACACATAAATGTAAAACTAAAACAATACAAGAAATAGACCAAATGATAGGGAGCTTTTTATCTGACCTTGAACTGGAGAGGATCATTGTAAATATCCACACAAGGAAGGGAGCTGTATATGAAAATACTAATGATTTGACGAAATATTTTTCTGTTTTAATTAAAATAGGGCCCTGCTACTCATGGCCTTCCCCGACTCTTACTGCTAAAATCCCTTTTCCACTCCTTCCCTCTGTCCCCGAGGCCTTCCAGGTTCCAAGGAACATCAGGGTAAAACTACTCACTCATCTTGAGAAAGGAAAACCAAAGACCCAGAGAAAGGAAGCAGCTCATCTAATAACAGATAGCTTGTAGTGGAGAGCTAGACAGCCTGGGTTTGACGCTCAGCTCTGCCACTGATTAGATGTGTGACTTTGGGCAAATCACTTCCCCTCTCTGAGCTTCAGGATCCTCAGCTGTAAATTAAGAGGGAACTAACACTGTCCTAGTGGTTTGAGGATAAAATGAGTTAACCTGCAAAGTACTGGCAACTGTGCCAGCTCTATAGCAAGTGCTCAATAAATGGTAAGTTTATTATTAGGCTAGGGTTAGCCTTACCTTATCCTGGAAGACAGGGTTTAGATCATACATGTCTTCACCACAGTGATAGGTGCTGGGCCAGTATCAAGCCCTCAAGAAATACTTATTTTAGATAGAAGCTGAGTAATTGTGTATAGCACCATTACTTTGAGATCTATTCTTTTATTTTAGCCTCACAACAACATTAGGATGCAAACAGGGTAAATATGATTGTACCCATTTCAAAGACGATAAAACTGAGATGTGGAAGGCATTGCCTACAGCCACAAAGACTTGGGTTAAGCTCAAATATCCTGGCTTCTCCACTATACCTTTACACTGAAACCTTAAACCTGTCCCCCTGCATCCAAACTACCAATAGCCATGGTGTTTGTTCTTGTCATCAAAGGCCCCCATTTATTGAGCTTATCATGTACCCAATCCAGCGCTAATGCTGCACACGTGTCATCTCATTTAATCCTTAGAACAATCCTGTGACTAGACATTACTGTGCACATTTTATACCTAAGGAAACCAAGAGTTAAATAAAAAGCCCAAGGTCATAGGGAACAGAACAAAACCCCTATTCAAATGGAGGCCTTTGTGATGACAAAGCCCAGGTTCTTTGCCATTTCTCTAAACCAGGAGAGAAACTGGGAAGCAGAAGGGCCCAATTCTTGCCTTAAAGTGGTTGGGAGTCCCTTGGGAAGATACCACCCCTGAGACTAGGCATCACCAGGATTCAGACCCAGTCTGTCTGATTTGGGGGCTTGTACTTTCGTTCCCATGTTATTCTGCCAATTAGTCCAAAAACAATAATACTGAAACACTAAATGCTATTAAAATACTAAAACAATAATGCTGAAAGAAATCATTGTGAGCCTACCCAAAAACAAAAGCACCAGGCCAGGCTATCTGGGTACCACAGAGATGGATCCATTGATTATTAATACACCAATGGACCCAACCAACTGGTGTTGATTCCTGCTGTGTGCCAAGCACTGTTCTGGACACTGGTGACATAGCCACATCACGCCAAAGAGTTTGCAAAAAGGCTGGGGAGACGAGACATAATTAGACAACTGGACATCTTTAAAGATGAAAGTAATAGTTTGGGAAAAGAGTTGGTTGGCTTCATGATTCCAAGAGATGGATGGTGGTCTCTGCCTTCAAAACACTCAAGACCTTTCTGAGGAGGCAACACACACAAATCATGAAGAGACAAGTTCAAAGATAGAAGTAAATAATGTAGGTGTTGGTAGGAAGGCAGTAAATGAATTGCCAAATGAGGAGTTTGAACAAAACATGATACTGGGAGGGTTAGTGGAAGTTGGGAAGCTGGGGAGATCTCATGCAGGCTTCAGGGCCTAAGCTTGTATATCTGTGACTTAGATCCATTTATAATCTTATTTTCCTGAGTTTAAAATGAAAAACAAAAGTAAAAGAGGAAAGATGTTGTCTCCTTCCCCTGCTGCCCTTCCTCCTCCATTCTCAATCTTGCAAGTTGTCACGCCTCTCTCTCCTGGATTGCATAGTCCGTAGACCCCCGTGTCTGATGGAAATTGAGGCAGGGAGGAATTGTGAGAACGTGTTCCCTTTGCCTTGCTCAGCCCTTCCCCAAATCACTTCTGAACCCACTGTTAGGAGACAATATTGAAAACAGTCCAAAATCACCCCACTAAAAACATGAATCAAAAAGTCACGACTCCTGGACATGTTTTTAAAATTGCTTAGTTGCATGCAAGTCCCTTTAGTGCTGGAAGGACTTTAATAAAATTGATTTTCTGAGTATAGCCTTTTAGCAGCTACTGTATAAGCTTGAAATATGAACCCTTCGTTGTTGAAAGTGTTTCATTTTTGCCCTGTTACTAATGATGAAGGGAAAGTGTGGGTTTGGAATTTTCCATGGCTGACATTCTCATAATTAAATAGTGTTAATAATAAAGCTCTTGCAGATTTTAAACAAACTGGCATAGAGGTGGAACAGTTTGCCGTATTTCATTTAGAGACCGCAGCAATTAGCCTTTAATGAATAGTATACAGTGACATAGAAGGGCGTCATTTCACCCCGTCGTTTATTTGCCAAATCACAAAACGCGACGTTTTCATTCTGCTGATTGAAAATGATTCTCAGGGTTTCTCCTGAAAGCCTCTTAAGTAATTGCATTGTGAAACTGAAAAATAAATAAATAAAACGAAAGGGAAGAACGTTAATTGCTTTTAATATCTCCGGTCTAATTTTGGCCAAGCTTAGCACTCTAATAGCTCAGGATCTCAAGCCATACAACAATGGATCAAAAATAGAAGACTCATCGTAGTTGATATATTTAGAGGCTGATGTTTTTCTTTTATAATTTTAGGAGAGATTTGTTCCCAGGCACATTGTGACTCCTCTCTGTGAACTGACATGGGGGTGTTTTTACAGAGGACTCACTGGTGGGGTGACTCTGAAGTCATTGCCAAAGGAAAATGACAATGATTATCCTGAAGGTGAGATGAGAAAGAGCTGCTCCACGGTCAAGGTTGTGAACAACAAAGGAACGGTTATCCTTTTAAGGTCTTCCTCCAAGCTTTTGCGGACAAAGACAAATTATTTTTAAAAAGGTAGGTGGGCTCTAGAACTATGTTTTCCACACTTGAAAATATTACTTCTTATCTCTGAGACTCGAGTTTCTTATCTGCAAGATCCTTGGAGGAAGGAAAGGCAGGAAATATTGACTCAGCTGGATAAATCCTAACATCACCTGGATGCTGTTAAACATTCAGATTCCCAGTTTCCATGTGGGATCGACTGAATTGGAGTTTCCAAGGAAAGGGCTTAGGAATGCTGCCCTTTATGAAAGCACACTAGGGGGTCCTGAGTACAGGCTTCCCCCACTATTCAAAAATTCGAATTTAACACCACCTCGCTTTTAGGAAAGACCTCCAGTAGTACCTGTTTTCACTAACCGAAAGAAATTCGAAGAAGGTTTTAGCCTTTAGGAATAAAAGGCAAAAAGCGAAAGTAACATTCAGCGTTTGTTTTGCAGGAGCCAGTACGGAGACACCTGGCAGAGTGAGAGTGCTGCCGCCAGGCTCCTTCCCAAGAACTGCACTCGGCCTCTCGGCATCAGGCTGCCATAGCTTTGAACTGTGAGCTATGAACTCATAGTATGAACTATGTATCTGTGAGCATCTGTGCTTTATCTCGATTTATTTTGTGCATCTGTTAGAAAGATGTGTCACGAAGTAATTGCTTCTTCATACGAAAGTACAAAATGTTGTACCTTTGGACCACGGGGAATCCTGTACCCGGTAAGTCTGGTAAACACTTACTTTGGCATCTTTGGACCTTCCAGTTCCACAGCTGTTGACAGACTCAGGTCCAGCCTTGCTGTGAAGCAGTGCAAAGTGGGAGAAGGCAGGGGCTCCCTGAGTGGGGCTACTTGAGGAATCACAGGTCCCCAGCCTAAGAAATCTCTTTCAACCAGTCTACCACGGTGCTGCAAACGGCCCCATCGAGGCCACAGTTCACGCTTCAATGTGATGCTGAATGAGCAAGGGTTGTGTTGAAATAACTTTCTAGACTCAAGATGGAGCCACTCCTGCCCGGGGTGCCAGGTCAGCAAACCGAAACTCAGGCAACTTCTTTGTTCCTGTAAATGCCTCGCTGGACCAGAAACACAGGATATCCAGTCAGCCAGCCCCCAGATGCCAAGCCAGCTCTGGGCTCTATACTTACTTGCTTGTTCCTTCTCTGTTTTCTATCTACCTCTTCCTTGTTCCTTATTCTTTGCCTTAGAAAAGCTTCCTGCCTCCTGCCCCATTCTGCAGTTCTCTGGACCCTTGGGAACAGACACTGCCCACTTCATGGAGCGTTCAAGTTTGTTTGTATCACCTATATGGTCTTCTTTAATCATTTTCAACAGTTTTAACAAGGATTGGGTTGGAAGTTCACCTGAGGATGGGAGAGGCAGAGGCCCCACGGGGGGACAGATGCTCAGTAGGGAACAGTGCAAAGACAGACCAAGAGACAATTAGAGTATCACGTGTGCACCCCCTTCTGTGCCCTAAGACCTGACTGATGCAGGGGTCCTTCCCGCTTCTGGGTCTCAGAGTGCAGTAGTTGAACAGACTACAGGATGCAGTAGTTGAACTAGACACTAAAGGCACCTTCAGGTTCTGACATTACAGCTCATAACACTTGGCAGCTTTGCTGGGCTGGTCCTGACTTCACCTTGGAAAGTCTAACCTAATTCTGCTTTGCAGGAAGGGCCTGGGTAAAGTGCCTTGATTTGGCCTTCTAGTGAATTCCAGATGGGTGTAACGGGAGCAGGCCTAATCCAGGATGGCCGGTGTTAACTTCACAGGCAGGCGTTTTAGAAACTAGACAGCCTTAAAGACTGAAAAATAAGATTGTTTTGTTTGCTTTGTTTTTAATATCCTGCTCTTTCTAAACAAGGAAAAATTAAGAACTGCTTGATATAAATACCTGTCATCAGAAACCAACCTACTTTTAAACATTTTAATCTTTTAGTACCATTTAACTTTTTTCTCAGTCCTCTTGCAAACTCATTGGTAGGACATGGTCCATATAAGCTAGAGCACCTTGTGCCTTGGCAAGGTGTTCAATATGTGTCAGGAGAACTAATTGATATATTAATAATTTATTTAGATATCACTGTGCTAAATACTTTCCATGTATTTTGTCATTTAATCTTCATAATCTTCCTTAGATCTAGGTAGGTAGGTGTGAAGTGGCATCTTACTGTGGTTTTGATTTATATTTCCCCAGTGATTAGGGCTGTTGAGCATCTTTCCATGTGCTTATTTGGCCATTTGTATATCTTCTTTGGGGAAATATCTATTCAAGTCTTTTGCCCATTTTTGAATCGATTGTTTGGTTTTTTTCTGTTGTTGAGTTGTGGAAGTTCTTTACATATACTGGATAGTAATCCCTTCTCAGGTATATTATTTGCAGTCCTATTCTATAGGTTGCCTTTTCACTTTGTTGATAGTGTCTTTTGATGCACAGAAGTTTTTAAGTTCGATAGTTCAATTTTTCTGTTTTGCTTTTGTTGCACTTCAAGAGCTTGAGTGATTTGGGGGACTTCCCTGGTGGCACAGTGATTAAGAATCCGCCTACCAATACAGAGGACACAGGTTCGAGTCCTGGTCCAGGAAGATCCCACATGCTGCGGAGCAACTAAGCCAGTGCGCCACGAGTACTGAGCCTGCGCTCCAGAGCCCGCGAGCCACAACTACTGAGCCTGCATGCCGCAACTACTGAAGCCCGCGCGCCTAGAGCCATGCTCCACAACAAGAGAAGCCACCACAGTGAGAAGTCTGCGCACCACAGCAAAGAGTAGCCCCCGCTCACCGCAACTGGAGAAAGCCCACGCACAGCAACAAAGACCCAATGCAGCCAAAAATAAATTTTAAAAATTAAAAAGAAAAAAGAGCTTGAGTGATTTTGATGCAGCCAAATTTGGGAACCCTAAATCTGGTCCATAGTCTAAACTTTTTTTTATTTAGACAGTGTGACCCTCACTTCCCTCTCTTTTGGTTTTTCCAAACAAAAACTCACTCAGAAAAATCTACCTTTAAAAGAGAGAACTTCTTGGGCTTCCCTGGTGGCTCAGCGGTTGAGAATCTGCCTGCCAATGCAGGGGACACGGGTTCGAGCCCTGGTCTGGGAAGATCCCACATGCCGCGGAGCAACTAGGCCCGTGAGCCACAATTACTGAGCCTGCGCGTCTGGAGCCTGTGCTCCGCAACAAGAGAGGCCGCGAAAGTGAGAGGCCTGCGCACCATGATGAAGAGCGGCCCCCGCTTGCCACAACTAGAGAAAGCCCTTGCACAGAAACGAAGACCCAACACAGCCATAACAATAAATTTATTAATTTAAAAGAAATAGATACAATAAAAAAAAAAAAGAGAGAGAACTTCTTGAATGAACAGTTCTCTTCCAAATGAGTACCTGATCCCCAGTCCACCAATATCGCCCAGCAATAACTTCAGAAGAACCTCCACAGGTTTAAAAAGCGTTGTTCTAGGGATCGAACCCCCCACCTTTTTAAATGGGACACTGAGTCCTAGGGAAGGAAAATGAGTTTCTAGAAGTGGCTGCTCTCTCTGCTGCCTGCCCCTTCGTACTCTGTCTGGAGGCCCCTGAGGGGATCAGCCATGGTTGATGAAGGGAGAACCCCTTGATTCCTGGCTGGTCAAGATGACCAGTTGATGTAAAAATCAATGAAGAAGATGTTTCCATGTGTATGGAGAGCTTTGGAATAAAAGCACAATGCTAAGGTAAAATAAGACAAGTTTCCTATCTTTCAAAGGAAAAAAAAAATCACCCAAGTTTAACTAGGTAATTAATTAATTCACAAGTAGGACCAAAGTGAGAGCAATTGCTAAACAATAACAAATGATAAAGAATAAACCCTAAGGTAAGTGATGATCGAGAAGATGAAACAGTTTTAGCTTGGAATCCTATTACAATTCTATTTCAATATAAATAGGCTGACACCAGAAGCAAACGATTAACCCCAAAGCCACTGGCTGTTCATTAGCTAAGGAATAATTTTACATTTCATTATTATTCGTGTTGGCTAAAGTTCCATTAAAACCAATTTAGTAAACTGGCCCTCTTATGGGCTTGAACTTAAAAGGAGGAAGAGAAGGCAGGGAGGGGACAAAACAGAGACCATCACTTGAGCATCGAGGGACGGGAAACTCATGGGGGCAGATTGCCACTTTAATTAAAAATAATGTCTCAATTCACTTTCAAAATGAGCCTCCAGAAAGCGCCTGGGAAATTTTCCCTGGCCAGAGCGCCTGGCTCGTTCACCAAGTGGGTGATTTCTGTTGCCGGGATTTCTGACTGAATGGAGGAATGGTCGGCTCACTCCCCCCAGGTCAGCTCCCTCCCTCCTCAGCACAACAGCTTCCAGTCGGGGAGAAAGGGCCTCGAGCTCGTCAAATACTAGTCCCAGAGCCTGGGCAAGGAAGTCGCTGCTTCATTCTTTGGGCCATCGTGCAGGCTTAAGGACTCGTATGTAACATAAAAGGTGACCCAAATACCAATGACTAGCTTAGCTCACATTTAGAGAGCACTCACTTTAGCCATGCCCTGTACTAAATGCTTTCATGAATCAACTCACTTAATTCTCCTAACTCTCTAAGGAAGTAGATTCTATTTATATTCCCATTTTACAGATGTGAAAGCTGGGATGAGTAACTGATATTACTCAGCCAAGATGGCACAGAGCTGGGATTCAAACCCATGTCATTTACACCAGAGCTGTGTGCTTAACCACTAAGCTGTACTGCCTCTTGATAAAATAATGAACCGACTTCATGCTGTTTAAGTACAAAACCCAACAGAAAACAACATATGTGGTGAGTTGTTAGGGAAGACAGTGCTGCAAAGGTGAGTGGGGGACAATTTTGGGGGCCACTTAGAATGCCAGGCCCAAGGGTTTGAACTTGACTCTTTGGGGCTTCACAGAGTACAGTGCCCAGACCACTTGGAGTCCATAAACAGATTTTAAAACAATATTTAGTAGTTATGTGTATGTTTTCAGTTTATTAGAAATATATTTAGCTCTCATATACAATTGGGTAAAAAAGATCATCCTTCCTCAAGAACAAAGGACATTTTATTTAACACTTTACATATTCTCTTACTATGTATCAGGCATTGTTCTAAGTGCTTTGCATTTTAACTCAATTCTTAGAATAACTCTATAAGGTGGGTACTATTATTCACTTCACTTACAATTAGGGAAACTGAGGCGAACTGAGGTTCACTTATGCAGATCTCACAGCCAGCACATGGCAGAGCGGGG
The DNA here is from genome assembly GCF_028021215.1 of Eschrichtius robustus. NCBI lineage: Eukaryota > Metazoa > Chordata > Mammalia > Artiodactyla > Eschrichtiidae > Eschrichtius > Eschrichtius robustus. The sequence continues at coordinate 30,106,212 of NC_090842.1, read as the reverse complement.
ATTGGAACCCAGTTGTTTATCTCCAGCCTGTGCACTTTTTTTTTTACATCTTTATCAGAGTATAATTGCTTCACAATGGTGTGTTAGTTGCTGCTGTATAACAAAGTGAAGTGATTAAGAGATAGGAGGATGGGTTATGAACATCATGGAGGCAGTTGTCTGATGTCTGGCATCTGCTCCAGGCGATGTTGTACGAACGTACTCTTCCCGAGGGCTGCGGGGGGATGTGGCCCAGAAGCTGGCCCCTGCCCCTGGGAGAGGCGCTGGCAGCAAACCTGCACTCCTTAGCCAACAGGGCGGGATTCCCAGCACATTTCAAGGATCAGGTGTCCACATCGGAAACCAACCCAGCTCTAGTTGCCCAAAATCACTTTGCGGGGAGTGAAGCTTTCTCGTTCATGTGCCCGGACCAGCACTGCACCCACTCTGGAAGCCAGAGGCCCCGGGGACAGCCCAGCCCAGCTGCTTTGGAATGTGGTAGACGGAAGAGCAAGAGTCTGGCTTTGGATGGCTCTGATGCAGGAAGCATTATGCATCCACAGGAGACATAATCATGCCGCCTCCCCTGACCTACGAGAGCCGCAGCAGGACGGGAGACGGTCCTCCACTACATCAGTGGCTAGTCTATCTCCATCGGAACCCTATGGCTGGTGAGTTCCCTACTTGGACCACCCTCACCCAGGATGCCCACTCCCACCCCAACCCACCTGCTTTCCCAAAAGCCCCACTGAGGCAGAAACCGTGTCCTGTGCTCCTTTCCAGTCCTGCATGGCCGCCATAAGCATTTGATGCCTGATCCAGAACTGGGAGGGTGGTCACCAGCCCAGGTTCTGCCACAAGCCGCTTTCCATCTTCTAACTGAATGGCCCTGGGCAAGCCTGCTAACGAGTCTGTGCCCATTCTCTTCATCTAAAAATGGCACTGACAGCAGATCCAAGTCATATGACTGTGTTGGGAGGGTTACCTAGATAATGTATCTAAAACGGTTATCCCAGTGTCAGGGAACATATGAAATACTAGATAAATAATAGCCATGACTCCTAATAATAGTAGTACATGTTTCAAGTTTGATGGCCGAGATCTGAAGTCTGGAAACGTGCAAGCGTAATTTACAGTCTACCACTCACACCTGTGTTGGCTTTGGCACCAAATAGCCACGCAACCTCCCAGACCTGACGCCGTCTTTCCTTTATTAGATTCTCTGCTTTCCCTTCTGGCCTGGACAAGCCCTCACTTCTTTAGCTAATGGGAGGAGTGATTCTTTGCCAGAAAAAGGGGAAACATCCTTAGAAAGGCGTCCAAAACGTTGCCATTTATGGTGCAGAGAGAAGGCCATAGCTACTCTTTCAATGACACATGCACAAAAGCTCTTGTTATGGACACAAATAAGAAAAGTGAACCCTTCGCCTGGTGTAGTTCACTTCATTTATTGACCAGAGTTCTCTCCCCCAACCCCGATTCCTTTGCATTTGTCAGCAGTTCAGAGACCCCTGGCATTCAGCATGATTTGTAATGTAAATTATATAATTGTACTTTCACATATTTTAACATCAAATGAAATGATTGACTACAGAATCAGAGCTGTCTACAGGTGGGGGTCAATTACCATCTGAATAATCACAGTGCCACACAAGAATAGCATAGCCGCTGAGCGTGACATATTTTTATCTCTATGCATTTCAATGAAGTCGGGCTGGTACATAAAAGGTTATCACCTAGGAAACATATTTTCCTAAGCACAAGTTAAACATGCAAGTGAGATCAGCAAAGATATTCAATTTAGCCAGTCAACCCTAACCTATTAATATTTTAACAAAATCCAGTGAGGATAATTTTTTTCTTTGATCCCATTTCATGTGAGCAGCCGGGAAAGGGAAGAAAAATTAAAAACAAAATAGTCAAGCATACAGAATGAGGTTATGTATTAAGTGGGCTATTTAATGTTTCTGGCATTTCATAGCCCAGGGGAAAGTGTGGATGGATTTAACCATCAAGAGCTGTGTTCCCTTGGCCACAAAGTTCGAGAAACATAAAATAATCTATACTTCCAAGCTGACAAATTGTACCTGACACCCAGCTTCATCTCACCGGGACTCCGGAGATCAGCATTAATCATATGTTACAGGGAGTAAAAAGAAAAGTAAATCATGCCACGCTGGAAAGTGAGATGGAAGGTCTTCAGGCAAGGATTTTAATCAATAATATGTGGGTTGATAACCAGAAGCTATTGTTTTAATCTTCCAGTATGAAAAGAAATGAATGCAAAACACAAAGCTACCAGGAGCCGAAGCGGCTTCCATGATGCCTTGTAAGAACTGAAAACAGTTTGGCCGCTCAAATTCCCGGCTTGATTCATGACAACACACACAAGGATTTCTTTTTAATGGGCAAGAGTCAAGCGCATCCTTGAAGTTGCCTATTTCTGGAGCCTCAGCTGTTGCCCAAGTCCTGGGCCATGGTCTCGCGTTTGCTCAGTTTCCCTTGTGTAGTAAATGTCTACTGGTTTTGTGCATTCAGCACCCATTACTGCCTCTTCTAAGGGCACCTTCATTTTCCTCGAGATCCTCCCCTCCCCCACCCTCAGTCCCTGTGGTTTAGGTTGTGTTGGCTTCACCAGTGGTTCTAGGGAAAGACATGTGTCTCTGTCCTGGCATCACTGTGATTAATTAGTTCAGGGATGGATGTGTGATTCATTAGAGCCCATGAAATTCAGCCTTGGGTGTTCTTGGCAGTACTCTTATGAAAGAGGTTGTTATGGTTTGAACTGTGTCCTCCCCAAAATACATATGTTGAAGTCCTAACTCTGAATACCTGACAATATGACCCTATTGGGGCACAGGATCATTGCAGAGGTGATTAGTTAAAATGAGGTCTTACCGCAGTAAGTAGGACTCCTAATACACTGTGACAAGCATCCTTATGAAAAGAGGAAATTTGGACACAGACAGACACACACATAGGGGAACGCCATGTAAAGATCAAGAGACTGGGATGAGGCTTTTACAAGCCAAAGAACACCAGATATTTCCAGCAAACCACCAGAAGCTGGGGGAGAGGCATGGAAGAGATTCTTCCTCACAGCCTTCAGAAGAAACCAACCCTGGCAACATTTTGATCTCAGACTTCTAGTCTCCAGAACCATGAGACAATCAACTTCTGTTGTTTAAGCCACTCAATTTATGGTACTTTGTTACGGTAGCCCTAGCAGCCTAATACAGAGGGCCACTCTCTTTTATGCCCATGTACTGGGTACTTTGAAATTTAAGCTTGGCCTGTGCTATGGTCTGTATGTGTTCTCCCAAAATTCATATGTTGGAATCGTAACCCCGACAGATGGTGGTATTAGAAGGTGGGGCCTTTGGGGGGTGCCTAAGCCATGACGGTGGAACCCTCATGAATGGGATTAGCATCCTATAAAAGAGGCTCCTGAGAGATCCCTAGCCCCTTCCACCATGTGAGGACACAATGGGAAGTCTGACCTAGAAGACATCCCTCACCCAACCATGCTGGCACTCTGACGTCGGACTTACAGCCTCCAGAACTATGAGAAATAAATTTCTGCTGTTTATAAGCTACTCGGCCTCTGGCATTTTGTTATAGCAGCCCGAACGGACTAAGAGAGCATGGCAGGCATTTATCTTACTTAGCAATGGAGCCAACAGTTGCAAAGCTGAGCAAATACTTCCAGAGATACCTACCTCAGGCAAATGTTGCCTGAGCCATTCATCCCTGAAGTTCTATCCCTGATTTTTTGGTTATGTGAGCTATTAAATTCCCACTTTTACTTAAGCTGGTTAGAATTTAATTTTCATCATTTACAACCAAAGGAACCCTAAATGGTTTATTCTGAAAGCAGTTGATATGATCTTAGGATGAATTAGCAGATATGAAGTCTTTAGAACAAAAGACATAATCATGTAAATTAGACACAGGAAGATTGCATTCAGTTTGAGGCATCATACTTTCAAGAGGGATTCGGATAAATGTGGGCAGAGTGTTTAGGTGGTGAGAGGCCTGGACGGTGAATCACAAGAGGCATAAGGGATGCTCGTCACAGGCCAAAAAAAAAAATGTTTATAGAAAACATGATAGATGACCTCAAATATCCACAGGAATGGCAATTAAAGGAAATATTCGGATTTAATCACATATCCCCAAAGAAAGAAATGGGAAGCCACGGGAAGACAGAAAGAAAACACTGACTTTCTATTGCTCCCAGCTCTGGGAAAAAGTAATGAGATGGCCCTGAGAGCAGGAAGTTCTCTGTCACAGGAGGTATTCCAGCAGCAGAGGGGAATTCTGTCTCCTGATAGGTACCCATTGAATGGGTAGATAGGGTGGATGGCCTTAAAGCCCTTCCGGCTTTGACTTTTAGTTCTGTAATTCTTTTACTAAAACCCAAGTGACTTGGACATGTCCTTTCCCATCTGTGGACCTCAGTTTCCCCATCTGTGAAGTTGGACCTGATGCTCTATAAACATTCTTTTGACTGGAACATGCCATGATTTCATTTTTCCAACTCAGTCCTTCCTGCCTCAACTTCTATCAGACCCTTGGGAAGTCTTGGGCTCGCTCTGAATGCACAATATCACACCACTAATCTTTGATTCAAAGAATGGCTGACACTGGATGTGGGACTGTTAGTGGCAGGAGGGAACAGAGTGGGGGTCATCTCACATTCTGTTCCTCTTTGCTTTGATGAAATTGCCCACTTCACAGCTGAGAGCTGAGGGACGATATTAAACTTATCATCAGTCTGGCTCTAGATTTTTTACAGATGGCCCATGGTAGGCATACGCTATGCTGTTGTAATCAATTGGCTGGTTAAGGAACAAACTGGATGAAAGCTTAAAGCTGCATGATAAGGTCTCTCTAGTCTTTCTTTGGAAGATGCTGGGATTTCATGCCTAGGAACAGGGAAGGTGGGACGCTCATCTTATCTCACAGCCCCAGGTTGCCCTCTTCATCTGGACTGTTATCCTTTTGCAGCCCTTGTCAGATTGCCAGACAGTCAACTGACAACTCAGCACAGGATTTAGCTTTGATATTGCAAAAAAGCCTGGGCAGTATAAGAGTAAACATTCTTGTTTTGCCCAGTATGGATATGGGCTGGGCCAACAGGTGAAAGAAATTTGTTTGTAATCAGGAAAGAAATCCAGAGTGGATTGTGAGAGAATTTCTATCCACTGGGCTGGGGAAGAAGCCTTGAGACTGTGCTCAGCAAGGCAAGTCCCGGTCGTTCTGAAGAGACCCCATTCTGCTCTCCACCATTTTAACATCTACTTATTGTCTTGGCCTATTTAAGCTCTTCCTTGATGCTAAATTTTCCAAGTCAGCAATCTTTTTTTTATATGTCTATAATCTTTAAAATGAATCCCCAACATGAACAGGAATGCTGTCTGTTTAGAACATCCACAAGTTGCCATCATTTTGAGGGCTTCGCCTACTCCACTAAGTAAACCCATTTCTCAGGTTGGAAAGTGTTCTTGGAGATGGAGGAAGTTACAGTGTTTTCTCTCAGAAAGGATTCATTCTTCAGCAAAATAACCTTTTGATCTTCACAATTCTGAGGGTCTCTCACCTTAAAATAGTCTTACAGATGAGGTCTCCCCAGAGTGAAAAACAAGAACAGACTGGAAAACTAATTCCTAAGGTTCCACACTCTCAGTAAGAGTCCCTCATGCCTGAATGGAGGGTCTCGAGCACATGCACCCCCAAGGTCATTGGCATCTCCCCAGACCCCTAGGAAGGAAGCATGACTGGAATTACTATTTCCAGTTTCCAGGTGGGAAAACCGAGGTTCAGAGAAGGTAAGTGTCTTGCCCAAGACCACAGAGCTGGTGACAGAGGGTCAGGGCTGGAACCCAGGTTTCCTGACTTGATTTCCACTAGGACTGGCAGCCTCTAAATAGTAAGACAAGCAGGTATTTTAAGGGGAAGCATTTCCTGATTTTTTAGACACCTGTTTGCCAGTTCCTTAGAGTACTGGTTCTCAAAGTGTGATCCCTGGGCCAGCCCCCTCAGCATCACCTAGAAATTGGCCAAAAACGCAAGTTTCCCGGAGGTAGGGTAGGTCCTATCCTAGACCTTTTGAATCAAATCTGGAAGAGGGGCCAGAAACCTGTGTTTCCAAGCCCTCCAGGTGATTCCGATGCACGCTCAACTTTCAGAACGGCTCCCATCGAAGTTGATGGTGTTTTGTGGGTTTGCTGAAAGGGCTGCTTCAAAATATCAGTCAAAATTCATACTCATCACCTCTGAATTCCATTTAGTGAAGGCCAGAGCCCAAAGCCCTGAAAAGCTTGTTATGATTCAAAGCTGCCTTCCTTGGCTCTGAGACCGCAGGAATAAAGACTCACTCACACTCATATGGAGGCCTGGCCCCAAATTCTCTGCCAGTCACTCACCATTGGCGCAGAATTGAGCCCAGCTCAGCCATGCGGCTGATTACATTCTGGGACAGGGTGACCAGTGCCTCTAATCCTGTAATCTTTGGAAAACAAAGAGCCAAAGTCTCCTGGATGTCTGGGGTAAGCAGAGGAGGCCCAAGGGGTTCCGGTTTCATCTGTATTATGCCAGAAGGACTATGAATGTGTCTGTACACATTCCCCACGCCTGCTCCCTCTTGGATTTAAGCATTCTTCTGTGGGACATATTAATATGCAAAGAAAACAAACATCACCAGAAAGATGGAAAGTACAAAGAGTCAGTGATTATTAAAGCTGGGAAAGCAGGACTGGGTTCTTTTCCCCAAGCTCAGATGGACTTTAAGACCCTCCAGAAAGCAGGCTGCCATGGAGAGGATTGCACTACCCAAGCTCACCAGCCTCTCTGGTGCTGCAATGATCTGGCACAGAAAATCTATTTACAAGGACTGCTGCCACAGATGATGCTGGGGAAAGAGACGGACAAAAGGAAGGAAACTGCAGTGTCTTCAAAAGGCAGGGCAGTTTAGGACAAAGTCGAAAATCATATGCAATGATATAAACCAAGGATCTTTGCAGACTGGTGTTTCTCAGGCTGAACTTGGCCTACAGAAGGGTTCTGTTTCATCCACACTAGGCCTAATTCAACAGCTTCATCTTAAAGGTGAATGTGTTGCCACATAAATAAAAATTTATGTGTTGCCACATAAATAAATAAAAATAAAAATCTGGAAATTTCAGACAAAAATTTCTGAATCGTCCCATCTCAGAAAACTATCAGAAGATCTGGCCATACTGGGTCCACTTCCCCATGTGACAGCAGTTTCACAGTCCCAGTTCCAGCCAGCTGCCTCCTTTGATGTGACTTACCTGACCTCAGCAGTAATTTAAGTTTGCAAGCCCCAATTTAAGCAAACCCAGAGTTTATACCATTTAGTATCAAAAAACCAAACTGGTTTTAGTTCCAGGCTACAGTAGGATTGTCTCCTGGGTGGCTATTTTCCAGTGAGCAATCAGCAATGAAACGCCAATATAAAATCAGGATCTTTAGAAAATGAGTCTTTAGACGTCTAGAATCAATGACCCAATAACTGTTCACATTCTCTGCCAATAAAATCAAGTGACAAAGGTAATAATCTATAAAATGACAGTTTGTAAGAAAAGCTAACCAAATGACTTTAAAATGTTTGTATTCATCGATGTGTTTATTTTTGCCTGCCTTTGTGACTATAAGCCCCATGAGAGCAGGGACTTTTTGTTCTGGTCACTGCTATATGCCCAGTGCCTAAAACAATGCCTAGTGCCCTGTAGGCATTTACCAAATATTTGTTGTGCAAAGGAACAGTAGTAGTAATTGAGGCATTGCTCTGAGCACTTTACAAGTATTAAGACTTCAGGGATACTCTTTAACAGATGAGGAAACTGAGACAATGTGCAGGTAACCAACATGCCCAATGTTGCCCAGCTGGTCAGTGATGCAGTGCACGAAGGGGCAGGCAGCCCACATGCCCAACCACTGGTCTATCCTACCTCCTCTCTAAGCTCTTACTGTAGCTCCATCTCTTGGTCTGAAACTAATAAACTAAGGCTCCCTGAGCCAGCCCGAACCGTTGAATCTCTTTCTGGTGCAAAGTACATACTCACTAAAAGCTTTCTGAATTTGAGTCATTAAAAGTATTATTTCTCTGAGAATAAGAACAGGAGGGCTGTTAAAAAGACCTGTAATCTAACGAAAAGGCAAAAAGTTAGGAAGTTAAAGACCCTCTCAGGGCTCTGTTTCTATTCTGTTTCGTCTTTAAATCAGTCACTCCACCTTTATAGCTTCCTGTTTTCCCATCTATAAAAATTGGGGAACAGTCAGCTCTACCCACCACCAGAGCCTCCCATCAAGCCTCTTAGATAGCCTCAACCACCAGAGGGCAGACAACAGAAGCAAGAAAAACTACAATCCTGCAGCCTGTGGACCAAAAACCACAGTTACAGAAAGATAGAGAAGATGAAAAGGCAGAGGGCTATGTACCAGATGAAGGAACAAGAAAAAACCCCAGAAAAACAACTAAATGAAGTGGAGATAGGCAACCTTCCAGAAAAAGAATTCAGAATAATGATAGTGAAGATGATCCAGGACCTCGGAATAAGAATGGAGGCAAAGATTGAGAAGATGCAAGAAATGATTAACAAAGACCTAGAAGAATTAAAGAACAAACAAACAGAGATGACCAATACAATAACTGAAATGAAAACGACACTAGAAGGAATCAATAGCAGAATAACTGAGGCAGAAGAACGGATAAGTGACCTGGAAGACAGAATGGTGGAATTCACTGCTGCGGAACAGACTAAAGAAACAAGAATGAAAAGAAATGAAGACAGCCTAAGAGACCTCTGGGACAACATTAAACGCAACAACATTCGCATTATAGGGGTCCCAGAAGGAGAAGAGAGAGAGAAAGGACCAGAGAAAATATTTGAAGAGATTATAGTCGAAAACTTCCCTAACATGGGAAAGGAAATAGCCACCCAAGTCCAGGAAGCGCAGAGAGTCCCATACAGGATAAACCCAAGGAGAAACACGCCGAGACACATAGTAATCAAAGTGGCAAAAATTAAAGACAAAGAAAAATTATTGAAAGCAGCAAGGGAAAAACGACAAATAACATACAAGGGAACTCCCATAAGGTTAACAGCTGATTTCTCAGCAGAAACTCTGCAAGCCAGAAGGGAGTGGCATGATATACTTAAAGTGATGAAAGGGAAGAACCTACAACCAAGATTACTCTACCCGGCAAGGATCTCATTTAGATTTGATGGAGAAATCAAAAGCTTTACAGACAAGCAAAAGCTACGAGAATTCAGCACCACCAAACCAGCTCTACAACAAATGCTAAAGGAACTTCTCTAAGTGGGAAACACAAGAGAAGAAAAGGACCTACAAAAACAAACCCAAAACAATTAAGAAAATGGTCATAGGAACATACATATCGATAATTACCTTAAACGTGAATGGATTAAATGCCCCAACCAAAAGACATAGACTGGCTGAATGGATACAAAAACAAGACCCATATATACGCTGTCTACAAGAGACCCGCTTTAGACCTAGGGACACATACAGACTGAAAGTGAGCGGATGGAAAAAGATATTCCATGCAAATGGAAATCAAAAGAAAGCTGGAGTAGCTATACTCATATCAGATAAAATAGACTTTAAAATAAAGAATGTTACAAGAGACAAGGAAGGACACTACATAATGATCCAGGGATCAATCCAAGAAGAAGATATAACAATTATAAATATATATGCACCCAACATAGGAGCACCTCAATACATAAGGCAACTGCTAACAGCTATAAAAGAGGAAATCGACAGTAACACAGTCATAGTGGGGGACTTTAACACTTCACTTACACCAATGGACAGATCATCCAAAATGAAAGTAAGTAAGGAAACAGAAGCTTTAAATGACACAATAGACCAGATAGATTTAATTGATATATATAGGACATTCCATCCAAAAACAGCAGATTACACGTTCTTCTCAAGTGCGCACGGAACATTCTCCAGGATAGATCACATCTTGGGTCACAAATCAAGCCTCAGGAAATTTAAGAAAATTGAAATCATATCAAGCATCTTTTCTGACCACAACGCGATGAGATTAGAAATGAATTACAGGGAAGATTACAAACAGTATTGTCCCTTTCCCTGATACAATAATTATTATTATTCGCTGAAAACTATTTTGTTTCAGATGAACCTTGCAAGCATTATGTGAAGTGAAATAAGCCAGATGCAAAAGGAAAAATATTGTATGATTCCGCTTATATGAAGTACCTAGAATAATTTATAGAGACAGAAGGTAAACTAGAAGTTACCAGGGATGCAGGGGTGGGGGGAGGGCAGTGGGGAGTTTGTGTTTAAGGGTTCAGAGTTTCTGTGTCGGGTGACTGAAAAGTTCTAGAAGCGGATGGGAATGATGGTTGCATAACAAAGTGAATATACGTAATACCACTGAACTGTACACTCGAAAATGGTTAAAATGGTAAATATTATGTTATGTGTATTTTACCACAGTGAAAAACAATGTTTTATTACTATTTTAGATCTTTTTTTTTTTTTTTAGCCACACTGCACGGCTTGTGGGATCTTAGTTCCCCGACAAGGGATCGAACCCACACCCCCTGCAGTGAGAGCACAGAGTCAGACCACTGGACCACCAGGGAATTCCCTTATTACTATTTTAAAACTGTAATAAAAATGCATTTCAGCATACCGCACATGGTTAGTCTTGCGTGGAGAAAACGCCCAACGAGCAGCCCATGCATGCCGGAAGCCAGCTCTGGAAATTCCCACTACGGCCTTTTGAAGCATCAATGCTACAGTCTAAAGGAAGTGAGAACCGATTGGCAAAGGCCAAGAGGAAGTGGCCTTGAAGAATGAAGGCCCGGAGGTGAAAGTTGGAGCCCCGGGTAGTTTGCTGTGGAGAATCCACTCTCCTCTGGAGTCCAAAGAGAAACTGAACGTTTGGTTTCCTCCCCACTGAGAATTCCGTGCAGTGTCAGGCAACAGAAGCACACTTGCTGTTTGTTTGATAGTTTATTTTGCACTTTACCTCATTAGGCATATTCAGCTGAAAGCCTTTGGCTGTGGAATTTCTTCTTTAGGCAACTGCAGTAATGGAAACAAGAGGCCTTTGGGACTTAAAGAGGAGCATCTCCTGGGCCTTTACTGGAAGACAGGCTCCTAGAGTGAGCCATGGAATGCTAATAAGTGTTCCATGAAAAAAGGTATCTGTGGTCCAGTAAGTAACTGCTGCCGCAGGTTTCTCCACTGCAGAACTTTCCAAAGTGGTTTTTGAATTGACAAAAGGGTTAGTCCTTTCTTTTTGTTTTTAAAATTTTTATACAATTTTTAAAGGTTACTTTCCATTTGCAGTTATTACAAAGTATTAGCTATATTCCCCACGTTGTACAATACATCCTTGAGACTATATTACACCCAGTAGTTTGTACTTCCCACTCCAGGTTAGTCCTTTCTTAAATGTTGCTGACATTGTGGTAGGTCTTAAAGTCGACCTCCTTTATTCTTTTCACAGGGTATTTTGTGGCACGTGTGTTCTGGGGAGCACATCCTGGGGAAGGTTGGCCCTGAGGAATTGTGATACTGTGATCAGAAATATATATTTGGCTTTCCTCCCGATTTCTGGCACAGAGCTCTTAAAGCCCCTGGTATTTTCTAAGTGATAAGAATGATAAAGGTGTCTTTTTAAAAATTAAAAAAAAAAAAAAATTGGGAAAATGCCTCCTCCTACCTCCTTTTCACAGGAACATTTGATGGGCGAAATGTGATGGAGAAAACTTCAAAACATGTAAGAGTTATAATAATACAACTTATTTTACAAGTTTAAAACATGGTTTTCAATTATCGTATTGTCTCTTTCCCCACCCCCAAGAACTCTGTTAACAGACCACGGATTGTTATTCCATCAAAATGAGAAAAGTGAGGCTGGGAAGCAATTATCACTTGCCAAACATCACAAAGTTTACAAATAGTAAAACTGGGGCTAGAACCAAAGCATTTCTTCTAGGCCAAGTGTAATAGTTGGAGAAGAACTATAGGGAAAATAGGATATTGTTATAGATGTGCTCTGTGATGTATGGGGGTGGGGGAAGGGTGATTCAGACATGCAGAAGGTCTAGCACAGGACCAGGCTGTATACCCCACAACAAAGAGGAGAGGGCAAGCTTCCCAGAGCTTATGTTAAGCCATGAGCAGCATAAGAGAGGAGAGATGAAGGACGAGGATCCCAGATAAAGGGCACTTGCAACATAGTTCAAAGAGCGTTCCAGAAATGGTAAGCGCAGAGGCTGTCTGTGCCGGATCGGAGATGCTGGCAGATATAAGAAGGGTCAGGGGAACTGAGACCTTGAATGCCACGCTACGGACTTATCTTTTTTTTCCTAAACAATGAGAAGCCCAGGAGGTTTCCTTAGTGGAAAGAACTTGGGCGTTGGAGGTAGCAAGTCCTGGGTTCAAATCCTGAAACTGCCTCTTTCTGTTTCCAAATCACTGGTTTGGCTGATTGGAGCCTGAAAGCTCCCAGCTCCTGACACTCAGCACAGCAGCGACTGCTCGATGGTCCCCAGGCTGGCTGGACAGGGACTGAGGAGACGCAGGCAGAGGAGATGAGAGTCTGAGACGCCCGGCCGCGAATTCATTAGTGATGTGAAGTGTAGCGTCATTCCGGCCTCCAGGTTCTGCTGAAGTACAGAAGCATGTCGATCAGGCGGGGCGAGGGCGCGGGGAGCTTGCAGGCTCCAGTGTTGATTTGCATTCGAGTGTTTTATACAAGGAGCTCTCTCTTCAGACTTGCATGGGGCCCATAATTGGGGAAAAACGGTGATGGTGTCCCTCACAAGTTGGCTGATGCATTCCACTCTTACCATCATCTTTCAAGTGTGTCTTTGAGGCTTCTCTTTCTGGATTGTTCCGGGGAAGCCTTGTGTGAGGAGATAATCACATTCTCTGCACAGCCCTGACCAGACACTTCGCAGCCCCTGCGAACCTGGCAAAGCATCTTCCATAATCAGTGTTCTTATTTAGAAAGGCCAGCTTTGTTATTATTATTTTTTGAGTGCTATAGTCTAGGAAACAGATCCATTCAAGGGGAAACAGGCAGCTACTAGCCATTAGAGGGAAAGAAATAAATAATTGCTTTTTAATACATTATTTATCGCCTGCTCAATGCTAACATGTTTCTTGTGGAGTTCAGAACTTCAGCCACACTAAAGGAGGCTCTTATCTACTCATCATTGTATAAATGTAGACAATAAAAGCGTATTGATATTAGGGCAAAAACAGGGACTACTTAAGAAATTTTGGCTCTGCTGTAGAAGGTTTCTGTACTGCTCTAATGGGAACGTTTTTTTGTTTCTGGGTCAAGACATTTCACAGGTGGTAGAAAATAACCTCTTTCTGGGCTCAAACACAGTTCTTACTAAACAGCATTTCCATTCTAATATGTTGGGAGGATGTGAGCTTGAACACAGGCGTTCATGTCTATCCATTGAGGGTTGGTGAGTTTGCTGGAGTAGGATTGGGGTCTGGATGGGTGTAACATTGGCTTCGCTGAACTTCCTCTATGGGACTGAAAACTCTCCAAGGTCCCGTGAGGATGGGAGAAGGAAGGAAAGTGACCAGGAGGGCTGATGCTGGCCGCCCAGGCTTTGTGTCCCTGAAACAACGTCATACCCACACCCTGCCGCTTTCAAAACACTCTTGTATTCAACAATTCATGTGATCCCGACAACTACAGGCAGGGCAAGTTGGTGGTTGTCTCCATTTCATAGATGAAAAAACCGAGGCCGGCCTCCAATCAAGCATCCCGTGTTTACTAAAGCCCAGTGCCTTTTCCATTTACCACGGCAGCTGGTGTGGAGCCATCACTGTGCCTCACTGGCCAGGGCCACCATTTGCACAGTTACTAGTAACAACCTGAAAAGAACTCATTTTATGCTTGCAAATATGTATGCAGTGGCTGCAGGTGCCCCGGGCAGAGGATTGTCAAAACTGAAAGAAAACTTAAAAAGCGCCTAATACATCAGCTACCAACTGGATGCCAGAAACCAATGCTGGCCCCAGACTTTTTGGACCCACAGAGTTTTGTTTTGTTTATCAGAGTTTTAATCAGTTGCCAACACTTAAGCATCAGAAGAGTTCACATTAAAATGTCAATTTCTATTTCTCTTGGGAAATCAGGTCTGGCTACACTGGTCCCCTGCCCCATGGGCACAGTCGAGTGAGGTTGACAGCTGTCTCTCTGGGTGGACTTGAGCGCTCCAGGTCACCAACATCCCCACTGCTCCCTGGCATTTCACTCCTAGCCTGTTTCAGTCACTTATGTTACCTATCTGGGTTCTATAGACATTTAAAACTTTAAAATTTTTTATTTAATTGATTTATTTAATTATGCATTTGGAAAATACTTCAAGTTGCACCGATAGCATATGTAGTGAAGAGGACCCTCCTTTCCACTCTGTCCTGCAGGCTCCCATGACAACCACTGTTACCAGTTCCTTCTCTTTCTAGGGATACGATATGCCAGGCAAGCATATTACGTCATTACCTTTTCAAAAAACACAAATGCACTAATATTTTGCCACTTTACATAATGATATATTTTAGGCACCCTATCTTATCCATATGAAGACAGCCGCTGCCCTCTTTTCAAAGGCTGCATAATATTCCTTTGTGCACGGCTGCACCGTAATTTATATAACCAGTTCCCTAATGATGTACATTTAGGTGGTTTCCGATCCTTTGCTCTTACAAACAGTGCTAATATGAACATCCTTGTGCATGCTTATCTGTAGAAATGTGTGAGCACATCTGGAAGAAAGATTCTTAGAGGTGGAACTGCTGGAACAGAGGGAAAGTGCCTTTAAAATTGTGATATTGTCAAACAACCCTACAACAAGATGTGCCAATTGACAATCCCACTAATAGTATATAAGAATACCTTCTAGATTCAGGGCACCTGATTTCATCTAATCCATTTGATAGGTGAGGAAACTGAGGCCCAGAGAGAGGAAGCGATGTGGTTTATAAATAGCACAGTCTAGGCTTAAATTGATACCAGACCTGTGATGCTATTCGTCACCCACTCCACTAAGCCCCAGCTATTCTGCTGTCCCTCTCCAGCCCCCCTTTGCAGGAAACTAAACTAAGAGGCCCTGAGATTAGTTTTGGGGTTTGGCAACTAGACCCGGGTCAGCTCTGGGGGAGCAGATGTTCTGCTAACAAATACTTCCATTGTGACTGGCACACGCTGTCACCTTGGTAGGCCAGCTCAGGAGCAAAGGCCAAGGAGTAAATGGACCATGGAAACTCAATTACCAGCCCAACCCTTGGTGGTTTTTAAATTATAGATTTTTAAACAAAGCTAAATATAGAGCAATTAAGAAATGGCTCCACATTCTACCCCAAAGAACGAAACAGCTGAACTGGAGCTAACGCAGCACATGCACGTGCATGTGAAATGGGAGATAAACAGAGGGAGCTACTTAGAGTAAAACCCAAACTCTTTCCCTCGGTTTCTCCAGCATAGTCCACACATTCCTGCCTCAGGGCCTTTGTACATGCTGTTCCCACCACCCGATATGATCCCCTCCTGTTCCATTCTTCTCTTAACTAACTCCTTCTCACTCTTTTGAATAGAGTCCTCCCTAGGTTCTCCCCCAACTCCCATCTCAGCCTCATTTTATCTTTTCTCATGGCTTTTATGACAACTGGCCATATTTTCATTTATTTACTTTTTTGGGTCTGATTCCCCGACTAGAGCCCAAGTCTCTGTTTCTTCATCTGCATCATTATGATAACATTTCCACTCTGACTGTTGCTGTGACAATTGAGACACTGAAGGCCAACCACCCTCACTGGTCTCCCCTCCTTTGACTCAACAGGACTGCTACTCTGTTTCACAGAAACAATAAGCATGGAGAGTTCCCTGGAGGTCCAGTGGTTAGGACTCAGTGCTTTCACTGCCAGGGCCCCGGGTTCAATCCCTGGTCGTGGAACTAAGATCCCACAAGCCACGCGGCACAGCCAAAAATTTAAAAATGAAAATAAGGTAAAGAATATGATCAGTTTTAATTTTAAAAAAAGAAAGAAACAGTAAGTACGGTGGCTGCCAAAGGCTGGAGGGAGAGGGAAATGAACGGGTATAGAGTTTTAGTTTGGTAAGGTGAAAGAATTCTAAAGCTTTGTTGCACATCAGTGTGAATATATATTTTTTTTAAACATCTTTATTGAAGTATAATTGCTTCACAATGGTGTATTAGTTTCTGCTTTATAACAAATTGAATCAGCTACAGATATACACACGTTCCCATATCTCCTCCCTCCCTCATCTCCCTCCCTCCCACCCTCCCCATCCCACCCCCCCAGGCGGTCCAGTGTGAATATATTTAACAGTACTGAACATACACTTAAGATGGTTAAGATGGTAAGTTTTGTGTATGTATTTTTTACCACAATTTTTTTTAATTTAACGTATATAATATGCTAACTTTTGTGTAAGAACTATGAGGAAATGAGAACATATATATATAGTATTTTTGTAAAAAGAAACTGAGGAAAGATAAACCAGAAGTGAATGAAAATGGTTTTCTATTATGATGGGCTGGTAAAGGGCAAAAGAGAGGGGGATGGGAAGGAGACTTTACTGAATACACCCTTTTAAATAAGGCTCTGACGTTTGAACCTTGTGAATATTTTAAAAGAACAGAATTAAATTTAAAAGGGTCTAGAAAGCAAACCCTAACATTGAAATCAAAGAGAAATGAATGAACTGAACTATATACCACAATGATAATATAGCCACACACCCACACAAAAAGTACTTCTAGCAACTTCTGAATGTAATATTCTGACTGTTCACGTATAGTGGGATATAGTCTAAAAACAAAATAAGTATAAAGAAATCTTGAACTTTACTTAAAGCATCTTTTGTCCATAGGAGTATCCATGTAGTAAATCTGAAATGATTTTGTGTGTATTGTAAGATAGGGCAAATGAGTCAATATATCAATATTGTTGGGAGCCAGTGTTCTCCTTGTGAGAGAGGGCAAATGTATAGAGGGAATGAAGGAATTTAATTGAAGGTATCACATCAATCCAAGAATTGTAACTGGGAGAGAAATCATATGAGGTCACAATTGTTTGGAACTCTTCTCCCTAAATATGGTTCCCAGAAGAAGAATTCCATGCACACCTGCTATTTGGATTTTAGAGAAGTCCTTGATTCTTTTAGTGTGGCTTTTCCTTTATTCTTGGAACTATTCCATGCCCTTCTCTGATGGTCAATTTTATGAGTCCATGTGGCTAGGCTATAGTCTCCAGTTATTTAATCAAATATTAACGTCAGTGCTACTATGAAGGAATTTGTAGATGTGATTAAGGTCCCTAATCAGTTGACTTTTGATAGGGAGATTATACTAGATAATCTGGGCAGGGCTGATTCAATCAGGTGAAAAGCCTTAAGAGCAGAATGGAGGCTGTCTAGAAGAGAAGAAATTCTGCGTGTGGACAACAGCTTCAGCCCATGTCTGACAGTTCCAGCCTGCCCTTCCTGATGGCGATCCTACAGATTTAGGACTTGCCTAGCCAGCCAATTCCTTGCAATAAACCTCTTAATATATATCCTCTATTGGTTTTGTTTCTTTCATTGAACCCTAACTGATACACCTTCTAATAGATTTCTTTTGTTTCTCTTTAATTTAGTTATGTTACTTATCACCAAGTAATGGAGCCCCACTTAAATCACAGTGTTGAGAAAGTCCCCATCAGTCTTCCTCTAGAAACTTCTGGCCGTGGAGGAGGTCAGCCATAACCTCTACCCTTCATAACCTCTACCCGTCATCAGAAAGAGGCTGACCAAGGCTTCCTCCTTCCAGATTTGGGGGCCCCACAAGGATTCAACGCATAAATAACTAGTTCTATTGCAATAGCCTGTAAGGACGGCCAGTTCTGGGGTTCTTCTCTCTTTGCTCTTCTAATCAGACTCGGGATTTGTCTGAGGCCCTGAAATATTCATGAACAACTTCTTTAATGATTTTAACAGCTGCACAAATAGAGATGGGGTCCACAGGGGAAGCAGGAAGGCAGGGATACTGAGGGTTTCATGTCATCTGCTCACTTATTCTCAATCCCATCAGACAAAGAATTAATTTGGGAAATCCCAAGGAACTCTGATAGCCAGATAGTGCCAGGCTTCAGGCAGGAAGCTGCAAGAGCCCAAGGGCCAGGGCATCAGTATCCCCCGAGGGGCTTCTTAAAATACAGGTTGCTGGGCCCCACTGCAGATAATCTGATTCAGTAGGTCTGGGGTGAGGCCCAGGATTTTGCATTTTTAGCAAATTCCCAGGAGGTGCTGATGCTGGAGTTCTGGTGACCTTACTGCTCTACAATATTAAAGCAATGGCTCAAAAAGACAAAAATGTAGATGGTCGATGCTTTACCTGTCTAGTGAAAGCCAGCATGAGTCTTATTCTTATCTGAGTCTCCTCTCTGAATCGCAGGGTTTGCACTGAACTGCTCGGAGCTGCCTGGTCATTATGGGATGTGGTCAGAGGCCCCGAAGTCATCAGTGTGAGTGCCGTTCTGAGCAAGACCTATCACACTGTCCCTAGATTCCAGTCACTCCTATAAGAATCAGTTACACTACTTTCTACCTGTACGTCTTAGTAAATGATTTAAAATCTCTGTCCTTAGTCTGTCATCTACGAAAGGGAGATAACAATAGTCATCACTTCATGGAGTATTGTAAAGACATCGTGAGCTGATGTGGATAAAGTAGCGGCTCATAGCAAGCAGTGGTATCAGTCAGGATCCTAGCAGGAAACAATTCACTTGGGAGGTTCCAATGAGAAAGCTACAGTGAAGAAACTACTCACAGAGGTCTGGGCAGGTGTAGGAACCAAGGTGGGATGTTGAAGCACCTAAAGACTAGCAGTAGAGAAAAACTCTTCCATCTCTTAGCCCTGAAAGTCAAGGAGAGGAAATTGTGCTAGTGGAGGCCAGAAAGGACTGGGGCTTGGAGGAGGGCCAACCTGGCAAGAGCTGTAGCCATGGAAGGAGGAAGCCACGGCCAGAGATGCTACACCCGTGTAGGGAGGGAGCAAGGAAGAAATACTCCCACTTCTCTCTCCTCCCAACCTATGATCTCCTGCTGGGCTTCCCACTGGCTGACGCCAAAGGGCAATGAAACGCAGATATGTGGTACACAAGAGTCCACGTCCTGGATCACAGAGCAGGGAGAGAAGGCAGCAAAAGGATGGAGCACAGCAGTACCAAATGGAGACTCAAGAACACGGTGCTTGATAAATGTGTACTGTTGTTATTGGTACGGTGAACACATATCCTAGCTTCCTGGGACAATTCCAATTTATGCCTGTTGTACATTTTTACTCTCAGAGGTTTCCCAGTTGGGAAGATAAATTATATGGTCACCCTAGTTATTATCAAAGTATGTGAGAATCTGATCTGCAATGGGAAGAGAGTTCCAAAGCAATAATATGTGTCCAAACTAATGTTCTGTTCACTGATGCCAGTGGGGGTTACACGGGTGTATTCAATTAGTGAACATATATATATATATATATATAAAGGTGCACATTCGTGATTTCCAGAAAGTACTTTTCTGTATTTATATTATACCTCAATAAATAAGTTTATTGTTTTGAAGTATCCAAGCCACTCTCAGAGCCAAGAGCACAGAAAAAAGCTATTTCACTATGGCACTCTAGAATGCTCTGTAAAAAACCCTAACCCAGGAAATAGGGTAGCAGGTGCACTAGGTCCGTGTATAAGAAATACCCCAAGGAGGCTATAAGGAGCCAGGACAGCGTGAGGTCTCTGTCTCCGAAGAATCTACTACACATCCCTACCCACTTGCTTTATCTGTTTAGCAAACTCACCCCACATCTTGCCTCCTCTTTGCGCCTGACATCTAGCAGGATCTTTGAAATTTATTTTCTCCTTTTAGCCTGCTGTATTTTTAATGTCTGAGTGAAAGAACAAAGGAAGGCGAACACCAGACAAGATCGTTTCATTCCTCCAACGAGCTGTTGTGTAGCCCAGCTCAAGCTCAGCCAACATAAATGTTTTAAAATTCCGCCTCCGCTCGGAACAAGTACTGGTTTAGTCATCAACTCCAAAGTCGGGCCCCTTGTTTCTGCCTTTCATTTGGTGACATAAAAGACCCCCGCATCAATCATTAACAACCTATTAACACAAGCAGCCCAGAGAAGTTTTCCTGGTCCGGTCAACCACAGTGGAAGAAATTCCTGTCGCCCAGCTGGCCGGCCATCCGCGTGATGCGGGCTGTTTTCAGCTTTGAAAAGGGCCTGCTGATTCTCTTTCATCTCTCTCTGAGTAACAGATACCTGGTAGGCCTGCTTTCCTTCTCCCCCAGTGCAAAATTCCACCTGCCTCCTCGGCTTCTGGTGTTTAGGGACGCTGGCACAAACACCAACAACATTGACTAAGTGCAACCAGCATACCGGGCTGTTAGGAAGTCCGCTCAGCATGCGGGCCAGAATCAGGTCTGTTTCATCCACGCATGTCAGGGCGAGGAGGGTCTTGAGAAGGCAGTCGTCTGCCTGATGTTTCTGACTCTTGTATCTAGTTGGTTTTGATTTGAAGCAAAACCAATCAACATGAACCTGGCTTTTTAAATAGCCTGTGTGGCTTGGATAAGACACATCCTGGAACCTTGCAGACCCACAGAACTAGATTCATAGTCTTGACTCTGACACCTATTCACTAAGTGGCCTTGAGGAAGCCACTGGTCTGCGCCAGACTGGTTTCTTTGCCTAGAAAGGAAGGGTTGGTCTCCTCTGACTCTAGAAATCTTGAGCACAAAGTCCCTACCCCAGCTCCGACACTGACCTTGGCTGAATGTCCTACTCCCTCGGTGCCTCTGCTTCCCCATCTTGCAAATAAAGAGAATACCACTTGCCTTTTCTCCTTCCAAGAGCTGCTGTGCTGGTCAAGGATGGGGCAGCAATTTAAAGGACTTTGGAGGAGTAAGGAATCAAAGTTCCAAGGACTTTAGGGGAAAATGCACAGTTACTTCTTGCAGGTGCTGAGTGGGGTTCCCCCAAGCATTTTGGGCCTGGGTGTGACAGCACTTACCGTGGGCCTTTCTCCCTATGCAACTGTGAGTTTCTAAAGAGAATAGATCACATTGTATCGCCTATTACCTAAGCCAGGAGCTGGCGCCTAGTAACTACTCACCAGATCTGCAGACTAAACCGCAGGAGGAATCTGTGAATAGATAAGAGCAATGGAGAGCAGATAAATTAGCCCATCTAAATTAAGTCCTGATGTGGATGAACCTAGAGAATGTTATGCTTAGCGAAATAAGGCAGACAGAGAAAGACAAATACAGTATGATATCACTTATATGTGGAATCTAAAAAATAAAACAGGGACTCCTCTGGTGGCGCAGTGGTTAAGAATCCGCCTGCCAGTGCAGGCGACACAGTTTCAACCCCTGGTCTGGGAAGATCCCACATGCCGCAGAGCAGCAAAGCCCATGCTCCACAACTACCGAGCCTGCGCTCTAGAGCCCGCGAGCCACAACTACCGAGCCCACGTGCCACACCTACTGAAGCCCACGCGCCTAGAGCCCGTGCTCCGCAACAAGAGAAGCCACCGCAATGAGAAGCCCATGCACCGCAATGAAGAGAAACCCCTGCTCGCCGCAACTAGAGAAAGCCTGTGCGCAGCAACAAAGACCCAACAGAGCCAAAAAAATAAAATAAAATAAAAATTAAAAAAAAACACGAATGTATATGCAAAACAGAAAGAGACTCACAGATAAAGAAAACAAACTAGTGGTTACAAGTGGGGAGAGTTCATAAGGGAGGGGCAAGGTAGGGGTATGGGATTAAGAGATACAAACTACAATGTATAAAATAGACAAGTTACATGGATATATTATACAGCACAGGGATTTATAGCCATTCTCATGTAATTCATTTTAATGGAGTATAATTTGCAAAAATACTGAATCACTATGCTGCACACCTGAAACTAATATAATATTGTAAATTAATTCAATTTTTTAAAATTAATTAATTAAGCCATGAGAAGAGAAATGAGGGGAGGAGAGTGGATTACTCACCACCTGCTGATTCCTCTGTCTCGTTTTAGCTCAGCAGTCAAGTATTAATTCTTTTTCCTGCCTTTTTAAATTTTTTTAACTACCAAGGCACTGTTAAAGTCAATATCAAAAGAGTTATATTTTAATCTTTAAGCCTGCCAAGGAGACAGGATTGGACAGGTGCTAGCATTCCAGTTTGGTAACTAATCCATCTACTTCTACAACCAACTCACCTTTGGCATTATCTCTATTCCCACCCTCACCTCCTTCCTACTCAGTTGGCTCACATGAAAACTGTTCCTTTGGAAGGTAAGGACTCTGTCTTCATTCATTTATTAATTTGGCAAATAATTATTGAGGGCCCATAATATGTCAGGTACTATCCTGGATCCAGGAGCTAGAAAAGTGAATAAGGTATGAATATCAGTCAGGAGATGTTGGATCATGCTACAAAAACAAGCAACTCAGAACGGTAAAACAGGGAGTTGACTTCACAGGTCAGCAGGGGGCTCTGCTCCTCTTAATTTCTCAGGGACCCAAGCTGGACAGGAGCTTCTGCATTTCTGCAGGAGTGGGAAAAGGATGTAGTAAATCACGCATTCACTCTTTAAGCTTCCTTCTGGAAGTGACACGTGTCCCTTTTGCTCACATGTCATTGCCATGCCTACCTTTACGGGGGCCTGGAAATGCAATCATACCACGTGCTGGAAGAAGGGAAGAACTGGAGCGTTTGTGATCAGCACTAATGACCCAACACAGTTCCTGCCCTCCTGCTTGTGAGAGACTCAGATGTGTAACCTACAAAATACTGGAGTCTGATAAGTGCAGGGTTCAGCAAAAGGCCACCCCGAGAGTCATGGGATGATGGGGAAGAGAGGCCCTGCCCATGTCTCTGCAGCTGCAGGAGGGGAAATAATCTTTCTCTTTCCCTGTTTAACAGAGATCTCTAAAGTCAACTGAGATAAAATCTATAATAGTCAGTAAGAGTGAAAGGGAACATTATTTTGGTCATGCAAGCAAAAATATTTTTAAACACTTTCTCTGTCTTTCAATTTTATTTATTTCCAATATATTTTTCCCTTTTATTCCAAAGTAAGCAAAGTTTTCTCTTTTAAGATCAAAGCAATTAGAAATTCTGAAAGCCCACCTAAACTATCCATATTTCATTTAACAAAGTTTTCATGAGCACTTATTATGTGCTAGGCCCTGTGCTAGCACAATGTAGTGGGCTCAGCCAACTGCTGCTCCGTGCTTTGCTCCTTGAGGATAAAGAGAAAAGAGAGACCTTAATCAAATGAACATGCAAATAGCTACAACGATACCCTGTGACAAGTGCTAGACAAAGAAGAGACTCCTGTAAATTGTGTCAAGGAAATAGAAGACAATCCCTCCAGTTTTCAGGCTTGTGGAAAGCTGATCTTGTCTACCATTTCTTCATTAAACCAACAGACAGGTAATGGAAACCTACTCTGTGAAAAGCCCTGGACAGGGCAGGATGGGAGAAGAAGGCTCTGATCTGGGAGAGGGTCCAAAAATCAGGAAAACAGGTTCTGCTCATTTCAAGTTCACCATCTCGTTGGAGAGGCAGAGAGATAAATTGCTGAATGGCAATCCAGTGTGGACGGTGCTACAACAAAGGCACTTCAGTCAAATAGTCTGAGTATTTAAAACAGAAGGAATTTAATACAGGGAATTGGTTACCAATGGAAGAGAAAGTCAAACATGGGATTGTGAGGCAGCTGAGATCTTAACAATAGCAGGATGCAGCTACCACCCCTAAGCTGGAGAGACAAAGGGAGGAGGGGGGGTTATGCGAGCCAGGGGCCAGGCATGACCCAGAGAAAGATGGAACTACTGAAGGTCAGCCCCAGGGAAACTGGAACTCTGGAGGAGACACAGCTGCTGCTGGAGACCCCACCAGAGGCAGAGAGGGAGGGGAGAAATGCCCTGGCTTCTCCCTTCCTCCCACCCTCCAGGGCCCAGCAGTGCCTCCCATTGGTTGAATCCAGCTGACTCAGGACCTGGGAAAGGTAGCCTGCAGGGCTCTGGCCCCACCTCTCCTTGCCTTGTAGTTCAGAGCAGGGGAAATATAAGGAATGGTTCCTCAGCACAATCATTATGAACCAAATTCCAGAAAGCCTTGAAGGATGAGGAATGCAGCCCAAGAAGAGGAAGAAGAACGCTCCAGGCGAAGAAACAACACGGGTAAAAGTTTCGGCGTACAAAAACCTTCTTGCCCGGTCACATAGTGAAGGCATCCAGTCTGGCTAAGCAGAGGTTGCTCTCAGCACCCACCTCCACCCCGGCTACACATGCACACACACTCACGTACACACAGGTACACACCACAGCACTGGGTCCCAGTCTTCCCAGAATATGCTCTCCAGTCACATCTTCCCTCCACCTACGTCTGAAGCCTCTTTGGTCCTCCCCGGGCTCATCTCTGCTCTCCCCTTGTTCTGTCTCTGCTGTTGACTGGGTCAGGCTGCCAGAGCAGACAGGGCCCTTCGGATCCTCTCGTCCTGTCCAGAGGCATGAAGCAGGGTCCTGAGGTGCCCTGCTGTGCCAGGAAATAATACTTTACTTGCTGGATGCAAGGCAGGTTCAGGGAGTCCAAGGAAAGAGACAAGAAAGCCAGCGCAGCAGAGGCATTCAGAGTGTGTCCTGTGTTAGATAGTGCCCCCCCAAAATTCATGTTCATCCACAACCTCAGAAAGGCAAACTTAGTTAGAAAATAAGGTCTCTGCAGATGTTATTAGTTAAGGATCACAAGATGAAATCATCTGGTGCCCTTTATAAGAAGAAGAGGGGACACAGAGACACACGGAGAAGGCCACGTGAAGATGGAAGCACAGACAGCATAGATGCTGCCACGAGCCGAGGAACATCTGGGGCCACCAGAAATCGGAAGAGGCGAAGAAGGACTCTCTCCTAAAGCCTTCAGAGGGAACGAAGGCTTCAGGGTGTGACCCTGCTCACACCTTGATTTTGGACGTCTAGCCCCCAAAACAGTAAGAGAATACATTTCTGTTGTGTTAAGCCTCCCAGCCTGTGGTTATTTGTTATAGCAGCTCCAGGAAACCAATAGAGGGGGCTTTTTTTTTTTTTCTTTTTTGGCCATACCACAAGACATGTGGGAGTCTTAGTTCCCCAACCAAGGATGGAACCCACGCCCCCTGCAGTGGAAGTGCGGAGTCTTAACTTCTGGACCACCAGGGAAGTCCCTAGAGGGGGCTTTTTAACAAATAGTATTTCAACTTTTAACACCTTATACAGCAGAATCACAGCATATCAGCCCCGATTCAGTCCAAACTCTATTCAGTATGATTCTGAATGCTGAATAGCTAGGAAACCGGAGCCCAGTGTAATCAATGGGATGCAGATAAAGTTGGACCTCAAAGTCAGTCCCACTTTACTTCCCTGAGGGGAACTGAGAATGCAGTGGGGGGGAGGGGTGTCCCTTCTCTGTCCCCTGCTGTTCCCCCTTCCCTGTGCCCACCCCTCTGGTCTGTTTGTGTTTCTCAGGCACCCCACGCCACCCTGCCTTGTTTGGCAGCCGGAACCTTTGCCAAAACCCATATTTAGTTGTTGAAAGTTCTTTGCCTGGGCGCCTCTGAAGTTAATGATGGAATCTTTGAAAATGACATTAGAAGCAAAACAGAAGCAGCGGAAAACATGAAACCACCTCGAGTCCATCTGTTCGAGCACGATCCACCTCAGAGTTCCTGTTTCCCATGTAAAACAGAAGATATGATTTATAATTTATATCTCACCGGTACAACCCTGATTGAAGCAAACCACTTTGATGAAATGTTGGTTTCATGCTAGTGGAACACCATTCCAAATCAGAGGATATTTAGAACTCTAACTCCTTTGCTGCCACTTTGAAGTAGAAAGATTTGTATTTTATATGCTTTTCTGAAGAAAAAAAAAAAGAACAAGAAAAAAGAAAAATATGTACACTCTAACATGCATGTGGTGGAAATATGAAAACATTTACGTGTGAATCAGCACCAAAATGTAATTACCGCTTTAAGGATTGGAAATATTTATAGACTCATATCTCGTGTTGAAGACCTGGTTCCAATAATTCTCAGAAAACTGCAAAATTAATACTTTGTTTTCTCGGGATGAGCTTAATTTATTTGAAATCTACAACACGTGAAGAATGAAATCAAAGAGCGTCAACTTTCCATCACCTCAGCTAATGATCTAATAAAGTTGTTCTGAGGAGATGTATGTGTATATTTGTATAAGACTTTTGGTTGAGAAAGTGAGAGGCAGAGTCAGAAAGAGAGACAGAAGTGGAAAGAGAAATAGATTGAAATTTGGGAGACAATCCCAACTATTCCTACAAGAACAACTAGAAAATACCTGTTACACTACAACCAAAATATCAAACCATCAAGTTCAATCTCTTAATTATTTCCCCCAGTGACAAAACTAGACAGTTAGTTGACATCATAATTAATAAGCACTCATCATTCACAGGTGTTCATTGATCCCCTCTGTGCCAAGCACCATTCCAGAGGCTGAAGATGTTATGATAAGCAATGGCTCCCACCCTCATGGACTATACATCCCAATGAAGGGTCAGAAAATAAATATTTATTTCCTTATATTTATATAACATGCCCTTATAAAAGCTGTAGTAAACAATTTAGAAAGGGAGAATGACTTAAAAATAGAAAAAAAGGTGTGCCATTTTTGATTAGGAAGACTTTTCTGGAGAGATTTGAGTAGTTACCTGAATTAACTCAGGGAGACAATCATGCAAAGACCTGGGGCTAGAGCGTCCTTTAGAGAGGGATGAATGGGGTGAAGAGGCAGAGATGAGGATGAGGTCAGGGAGACGGGCAGAGCCAGACCCCGTGGGGTATGACAGGGACACCGTGCAGTCTTCCTTCTGCATCAAAACCAGAAAGGGTGAGTTAAGCTACTTCAGGTCTATTTAACAACCATATGCTAAGTGTCTATGATGGGCAAGGCTCTGAAAGTCCTAGGCACCACGGGAGAAGGAGAGACAAATTCACAATGATTGTAGACCAAGGAAGCATAAGATAAACATCATAAGGAAAGTACACAAAGGGATTTGTCTTTGACCTGAACTGGATATTTGGGCAAATAGAAATGGGAGACAAACTTGAGAGAAATTCATGCATTCATTTGTTCATTGAATCAATCAATACATATGGAGTGCCAAGCACTATGCGATTAGGCTGTGGGAATACACAGCTGAACAAAAACAAAACAAGGCCCATGCCCTTATGGATCTTAGAGCCCATGAGCTGTATATACAAATACAGTTCTGACTGCAGGGAGTGTTATACAAGAGAGGCTCATGGTGGGCTTGCCAAGGGTCTTTAGAGAGACTTCTCTGGAGAAGGCATGCCTGACTAGGAGATGAAGGATGATTAGGTGTTTCCCGGAGGAGGGGAGATGGGTCTCTCCAGATGGAGAGAATGGCAAGGGCAAAGGTCCTGGAATTCAAGGCCATAGAAAGAGAGTGATAGGAAGTGTGACTTGAGATGAGGCTGGCAGGGAGTGGCGGGGGGTGTCTGTGTTTTGTTTTGTTTTTTAATTGGGATATAGTTGTTTTACAATGTTGTGTTAGTTTCTACTGTGCAGCAAAGTGGAGTTCCCTGTGCTATACAGCAGGTTCTCATTAGTTATCTATTTTATACATATTAGTGTATATATGTCAATCCCAATCTCCCAGTTCATCCAGCCCCCCCTTTCCCCCCTTGGTGTCCATACATTTGTTCTCTACATCTGTGTCTCTATTTCTTCCTTGCAAACTGGTTCATCTGTACCATTTTTCTAGATTTCACATATATGCGTTAATAGACGATATTTGTTTTTCTCTTTCTGACTTACTCTGTATGACAGTCTCTAGGTCCATCCATGTCTCTACAAATGACCCGGTTTCATTCCTTTTTATGGCTGAGTAATATTCCATTGTATATATGTACCACATCTTCTTTATCCATTCATCTGTTGGCCACTGGGTGGGAGGGTCTGTGTTTTAAGAGCAATGGAAAGCCAGTGAAATGGTTTAACTTGACGTGAGGGCAATGAAATCAGATTTGCATACTGAAAAATTCACTCGGATTGGAGTATGGACAGCAGATCGAGAGAAAGAAACAAGAGTGAATTTAGGGAAATCAGATAGGGACTCCTGCAGAAGGCTAGGCAAGGAGAGAGGCTGGTGGGTTTGATAGAAATGAAGAGGAAGGAAAGTGATCAGAGAGAGATTTAGGAGGTCGTGACAGGTCTCAGGCTTATGAGAGATGTGGCCATATGACTTGCTTGCCAATGAATTGTGACCAGAAGTGACATGTGCCAATTCCAGATGGAAGCTTTAAAGAACCAGTGTGTGATTGCCCACACTCTCTCTTTTCCTTTGAATGACATGTGTCGTCATTTCAAATGCTGGCCACACGCACATCTCGGGTCCCTTTTGCAGAGGAGAAATGGAGCAAAACCCCAGGTGAGCCACTGGATATGTAGCATGAGTCAGAAATCAACTTCTGACATCTTAAGCGTTTGCAATCAGGGGATTGTTTGTTACTGCAGCATCATATACCCTATCTTGCCCCAAAAAGGAAATAAGAGGAAGGCATGACTGGGACACAACTGAGAGGAATTGAGATGGAAATGACAATTATCCTGAGAGCTCTCCAGTGCTTATTTTCAGCCTGTTTTCAAGCACAGCTCAGCACTTTAAGGCAGTCCCCTGCTCCTTGTCCCCTCTAAATTCAATCTGATGTGATTCAGCGTGACACAAAGGAAAGCGAATCTATCTTCAGCAAATGTGGCCTTTAATGGTAGCAGAGTGCTTTGAAGATGAAAAGTTCTCTTGTGAGTGCTAAGCATTATTATTCTACATCAGATGTGAGTATGCAGTTAAAAAAAAAAAGGATTCAATTAAACTGCCTTGCCATTGTTTTATGATACGACCATCAGACATTTTCAAAGGGGTCAGGCCATGACAGGAATATTTAACTCCTAGTAGGAGCAGAGAGTAATTGAAGTGAACCAGAGGATGAGCCAGGAACTGAAAGACCGGGTATTAATTTTTAGCAGTGGGATCTGTAGGCAAGAGTGTCCGCATAAGAGAATGGTGGAGTCAGTGTACTCACTTAAAGAGCCTAAGAGTACAGAACCTGTGAGGGGATGGTTGGTTGGAGCCAAGGCTCTGGCATCTGCACATGGACAGGTGAGGCTGAGACAGCCCATCTCGGACATAAGGAAGGATGGATGGTTGCAGACACACACACACCCATGGTCGCTGGTGTTTCCTGTGCATCACTGTCTCAGGTAAAAGAGTCTGGGGGCCTGGGAAGCTGAGCTGGAAGACTAGGAACCTGTCCAGCTCAGCCCCAAGACCCCCACTTCATATTTGGACTACTGTTGGACTACTGCAGTCATTCAGTGTGGGCATCGTCATTGCAAAAGGGATGGAAGAGGATGAGGAGGCAAAGGATATCATGGAGAAGAAGAAAACAGGCTTGGAATTGTTGGGTGGCTGGGATGGTGCCAACAGGCAAACATCTTTCGGTGTAATATTAAGGCCAACCTAAGGTTCTACCATTACAGGGTGTGGAGGCGGGGGGGGGGGGGGCGGTTGCCATTTCAATCATACTGCTACTCAGATGTACAAAGAAAATGTAGCAGCTTTATTTTGTATAACTGATCTTCTCCTTTCCCCAAACCTCTTGCCACTGGGGATGCATGTTGGGTGGTGGGTTCAGGAATGGATATTTTAAGCTTGCTATTTAAAGACGACTCCGTTTCCTCAGTTTGAAGCATCTCCTCTGAGTTCAAATAGTCCTGTCTAGTCTTCATGTTTATGACACTGGGGAGAGGGGACCCCTTGTCCGCACTGTGCCTTCTGAGTACTCGCTAGTGTCTTCTGCAAGGCAGCTGCTGGTGTCTGCTTTGCTCCCAGAACCACAGCCTCCCAACAATCTATCCCATCTGGACATTCACACTGTTGCTTATGTAGAGGCGGTTGTCCCAGCCCTAAGGAGGGTGGTCCTCCGGTGGCACATGGCTCGCATCCCCTACGCGACCACGCCCTTCAATTTCCTCTCACCTCTCACCTGCCAGGAAGGGGCTTTCTCCTTCCTCTTCTTGCCCAGTCTGGGCATTTCCTACCTCATAGCATATTCGTTCCCAAGGTGACATTCACCCTTCACTGGAGCAATCACAGGAGGATGGCTGTAGACAACATTATTTATAGAGGAGTTGGATGAAAACCACAGGCGTTTAATATTTTTAAAATACTCTCTCCATTACAAGAGGAGCATTCTTTTAGCCCAAGGTTTACTTCATCTCATAAAATGCAGATATGCCTAGGGAGTGTCAAGCAAAATCTCTTCTTTCCGAAACACTTTTGGAAAATATGAGTTTGTTGGTGGCTCATCCAGCCCTAAGACTGGATAACCCCAGCCCATTCATTCATTTGTTCATTCAGTAACGGGCCATTGAACACATCTCTGTGCTGGCCCAGTTCCAGGAAAAGGGGACCATAAACTACTGAGAGGGAGAGAAAAGGGCAAGAATAAGGAATTCATGACAGCGGTGAGAAGGGCCACACAGGACAAGTACAGGACGCTGTGGGAATGAATAATTTAGGCCAGGGGCTCTGGGAAGGCTACCTGAGCAGGTGACAAGTGGCACAGGAGGACAAGAAGGAGTTACTGAGGTGGGGTAGGGCAGAGGCACAGGCACTCACAACACAAAGGACAGTATGTGCAGCGGCTTTAAGTAGGAAGGAGCTTGGAGAGTCCCTTCCAAAGTGAACTCCGGAAACAGGCTCTTAGAGGGAAAGGAGGAATCATCACTGAGAGAGAGGCTGGAGGGAAGGCGTGAAAGGAGGAGGGGGACTCAGGCAGTCAAAAGTCACCTTGAGAAATTGATGGATAAAGTCATGGCCACTTTTTCACTGTTCGTTGCAGAAACGTCACCCCACCCCAGATAGTTTAAGCCTTATTCTCATCACTTCCAAACTGAATTTGGATGGCCCTCCACTTTGGCCAGCTCTGTTTGTTGTCAGGTTCTCTCTCCTGACCCTCTCGGGGGACACTGGCTTGAAGGGACCCTCAACGCTGCACTGACCCTGCACCTGCTGTCGACCAGGTCAGGAGCCAGGCGCTGGGGAGGGAACTAAGCTGTGGTCCTTACCAACAGGGCACCTGTTCCAGCAGATCCCAGCAGTGTGAACTGCCAAGGCTTTCACCCTCCTGCCAGCACCCTGGTTGCCCTTCATCTGGGGGCACAAATCCCAAACCTCAGAGGCATTTTGTTGCCTTTTTCTCCCTTACACCTCCTGCCTCATCTTTCTACCAAGTCTTCTCAATCCTACCTGCAAAATATTCTTGGGTCCATCCACCAACCTCAGGCCTCCCTTCCTCCACTCTCATCAAAGCAACTATAATTTTTTTTTTAATTTAAGTATAGTTAATTTACAATGTTTTGTTAGTTTCTGGTGTACAGCACAGTGCTTCAGTTATATATATATATCCTTTTTCATATTCCTTTCCATTATAGTTTATTACAAGATATTGAAAATAGTTCCCTATGCAATACAGTAGGACCTTGTTGTTTATCTATTTTATATATAGTAGTTTGTATCTGCTAATCCCAAACTCCTAATTTATCTCTCCCCCCACTATCCCTTTTGGCAACCATAAGTTTGTTTTCTATGTCTGTGAGTCTATTTCTGTTTTGTAAATAAGTTCATTTGTGTCATATTTTAGATTCCACATATAAGTGTTGTCATACGGTATTGGTCTTTCTCTGTCTGGCTTACTTCACTTAGTATGATAATCTCTAGGTCCATCTATGTTGCTGCAAATGGCATTATTTCATTCTCTTTTATGGCTGGGTAGTATATATATATATATATATATATATATACACATATAACACATATATATAACATATAACACACACACACACACACACACACACACACACATATATATAAAACACATCTTCTTTATCCATGTCTTGGCTATGGTAAATAGGGCAAAGCAACTATAATTTTTCAGCTTGATAACTATGTAATAACCCCTTAACAGGTGGCCCCAAATCTACTCTGATTCCCCCTCCATGGGGGCAGCCAAAGTGATCCAGTCCAACTGCATATATGATTGTGTCATTCCCTGCTTTGCCCACTTCAGAGGCATCCTTGCACTCAGGAGAAAGGAGGAGCCCTACCCAGCCCACAAGGTGTGGGGAGCCCCAGCCCACTGTTCCAGCTGCACATGCCCGCCATGCTCCCCTTCACTCTCCGACCTGCAGCCACACTGGCTTCTCTGAGCTCCTAGAAGGGGCCATGCTGCTACCTGCCAAAGGCCCAGCTCTTTCCTCCACTCCTTCCTCAGGCAGCCTTCCCTGATTGCCAGACCGGCTCAGTGTCCCTTAAAGCCTCTTCTCCCCATCACTCTCCAGGGCAGTGGTCTGACTTGGGAGGGTTTACTGAATGAATGCCTGTCTACCGCCACTTGATTTTGAGTTCCTTGAGAGCACAGAGTGGGTGCTGTGTGGATATGAATACTGGATGAAAGAAGAAGTAACTGCAAAGGGCATGAGCGAAGACTCTGGCTGCCTCCCAGGCGTCCTCGGGCATGAAGGCCTTACAGGGACCTACAGGGCCTAACACGGTCTGCACGCCTTCCCCAGCCTCGTCCTTCTCGGGTATCTGTTCTACCACCTCCCTTTAGGACGCTTAACTCTGGCCTCATCACATGTTCCTGGTGTTCTGGCTCCCACTGTGTTCCTGTTACAGGACAACTATGTTCCAGCCTCAGCGCCTTTGTACCCCTGAGGCTCCTCGTGCCTGGAATTCTCTTCCCCCAAACATCCACGTGGCTGACTCCCTCCCTCCTTGCATTCAGGTCTCTGTTCATAGAACACCTTCCCAGTGACGCCTTCTCTGATCTCCCCACATAAAACAATCATCCCCCTGCAGCATTTCCTAACCCTCCCTACTCTGCTTTATTTTTCCTGATAGTCTTGTTCACATTCTGACATATTAGGTATGTCCTTATTTGTATGTGTATCATCTATGTCCCTCCACTAGAATATGAACCCGTTGGGGGCAGGGATCTGGTCCATTTTGTACTCTGCTGTGTCTTCAGTTCTTATTATAGTGCCTGGCATGTTGTAAACCCTCAATAAAGTTTTGTGAGTGAGTGAGGTAATGAATGAATGCATGCATGCATGCATCTTAGGCCCAGAGATGCCCTGGGCTTTGTGCTCAGAGACCCCCTTCTCCCTTGACCCTGTGGCAAAAAAAGAAATGAAGTTCTATCTCCAAACAAGCTCTTATCCAAGCAGGCCCTAAATTCCCAGCTGCAAATTAATAACATTAATAATAAACCACTACTAAGGGCTAACCGTATGCCAGATATTCTGCTAAGTGTTGTATCTGTATACATCATTCTTATAGTACTACTATGAGAAGGGTAGTTATCAGTCTTATTTGATAGATGAAGAAAATGCTGATCAGAGAGGTTAAATCACTTGCCCAATGTCACACAGCTAGTAAGTGACTAAGCTGGCATTTGAACCTCAACAGTCTGTCTCTCTCGGGCAGGGGGTGGCAAAATATGGCTCACAGGCCAGCTCCGGTCCTCTATATGTTTTTGTATAGCTTGCGAGCTAGGACAGGTTTTTACATTTTTTAAAAGTCGGAGGGAGGGACTTCCCTGGCGGTTCAGTGGTTAGGATTTCGCCTTCCAAGCCAGGGGCTGCGGGTTCGATCCCTGGTCAGGGAGCTAAGATCTCACGTGCCTCGGGCCCAAAAAACCAAAACATAAAACAGAAGCAATATTGTAACAAATTCAATAAAGACTTAAAAAAAAAAGTCGGAGGGAAAAAGTATGCAACAGAGACCATACATGGCCCACAAAGCCTCAAATGTTTAAGAGAACAAATACATCAAATTAAGAATTCCCTGGGCACTCCCCATGTGGACACAGGAGTCACAGAGAAGAGATGCATGTTTAAGTGGTATCCATCAGGCTCCCCTTTTGCTCCAGGCGCCAGCTAGGCACCTTCGTGGATATTACCTTGTTGAGTCACCTCACAACCTCCAGCATAGAGATGATTAAAAGGAGGCCTAGAGATAGTGACATGGCCAAAGTCATATTTTAAGAGACAGAACAAGTGTAGAATCACAAAATCGTGGCTGAAGAAGCATCTAACATTCATCTCTTCCCAGCTCCCTGTTTTATGGATTCAGAACACAAAGTAGCCAAGTCCCGGGGAGGCCGGGGACACTCGGGGTTAATACCGTAGCCCCTCTCCAATCCCTTGACCAAAGGTTTACCCTCTGCTCCATCCTCATTTCCAAAATCTCCGGGAGTCTTTACCAGCCCCAGCCTCCAGCCCGTTTCCTCTCCCCCTCCTGACCTTCCACTTCACCCACCGCTGCCCTGCCTGCAAGGATGACTCCAACTACAAATTAAGTGAAGGGGAAAACTGAATTGATATGATCTGAGCAAGGGAAGCACAAAGGCCCCAATTTCCTCTCCACATTATACAGGAAGATCTGGGCCTCGTGGGGAGACGGCGCAGGGCCTTTTGATGTTTGCCTTCCTGCAAGAAGGCAAAGCAGAAGGACGGGAGACGCCTTCACCTCCTCCATGCAAACTCACAACATCAGGTTTCCAATCATGCTTGAAACAAATGCAGAGATGAAAAACCGAGAAAGGGAGCAAAGAAGGAAGAGAGAGATATGGTGGCTGAGAGAGCTTGAAGGACAACGAGACCCTTTAAAACTAACAACAGCATGTGTTAAAGAGCTTACAAACACTCTCCCAACACAACCCTGGGCTGAGCTCCTAGGGATGTATCAACAGGGGAATCAGCCTGAGCTCGGGCCTTCCTGCAGCTCAGCTGGGCCCATTCAGGATGGGGACGCCAAGGCCTCCTCCCTAGGCTGGGATTTCTAAAAGCCCAGGGCCAGGATGCTGCCACCGGCCAGAGTTTAGACTCCAGTTCACATAGTCAATTCCACCAGCCATGGCGCTGGGTCTGTAAATATACCTTGATATCCTCACGCCCAACTCAGGTATCTGTGGTTCAGCTTGGGACATGTGCCAGTCGTGGTGGCATTTAGTGAAGCACCAGTCAATCTCTCTTTCTCTCTCTTCGCTTTCTCATTCTCTCAAACTTTTTGTTACAATGAGGTGGGTAGTTAATTTCTGTCTAAATCACCTTGGGCTTATCCTGTAGCACTAGTAATTCTGGGCCATTCCAAGGTACCAACTGAAGATCAAAGGTCCTATAGCACTGAAACACCTTCCTGCCTTCACTTACCACATTGCCACCAAAAATTATTTAGGAACCGTGGAAGAAATATATCCAGACAAGAAATCGCAGTAGCTTTTTCCTTCCAGAGAGAGGGGAATGAAGTAAGATCCCTTTTCTTAGTTGAATCCTTTATGGCATGATTTTTTAAAAATCATAATATCCCAACAATTCGACTGTCATTATTTTATAGATGGTGGAACTAAAGGCTCAGAGAATTTAGTTGACTTGTCCGAGGACCACATGCTACAAAGCGATGGAGCCCGACGTCCAGCCCAAGGCTGTCTGATTTTAAAGCCTGAGCCCTTTCAGATAATATCCACACACATTCATCTTAAAATGGCCATGTGGGCCATCTGTGAAAGCAGAGTCATGTTGAGCCTAAATGTTCCTTGAAAATGATATCAGAGTAACCTGGATTTGGCACCTGCCTGAACTTGTACTTGTCAGTGTTGTTCATGTTGCCAGCAAAGCTGGAAGGTGAACGTCTCCAGCTGCTGACATACCGAAGTACGAGCATGCTTTGCCTGAAACTGGGGACCCGTTACTATGTGGATGGGATAAGTCATTATAAAGGCAATTAAATGCTCACCTCCATAGCTAGATGCCAACATGTAGGGCTTTGTGCACGGATAACTTAGCTCTTTGAGCAGGGTTACAAATCTTTAGTCATATTTTCTCCCAAACCTAGGGGTTACTCAAGAAGTCAGCTTTGGTGACTCCTACACAGAGGCCAATGTGTGTGGCCGTTGCCCGAAACTGGGGGGACAACGGCACGTAAAGCACATTGTGGCGACAGGCAGCCATTGAATCCGATTTTAATATTCTAGTCCATGAGCCTGCAGTTTCACTAGAGCCTGGTGTTGCTTTTTTTTTTTTTTAAAGGCAGGCAAACGCCACACACATTCTTTCAATTTCTAAAGGGAAATTTGACTCGAGCTGTAGAACAAAGGACGAAGAAATAGAAGTAAAAGAAAATCAAAGAAAAAGTGATTTGGATTCAAGGGGATCAGATGTTTCATTTACTGCAGGTTGAAGACCTTCAATCAGTCAAATGAAAGGAACATTTGTATTAAAATACCTACGAGGCAGAGAGAAAGCCTTGATCGGGCGCGGGAGAGTTAAGTTACAGCAATCTTGCTGAGAGATATGAACCCACCTTCGAGGCTATCTGTTCCCAATATTGAAGGTTTTCTGTGTTACAAACCTGAGATGAAAGGTAGTTGTTTTGACGTCTGGGTCTGGAAGCCAGACACTGAAATTAGCAGCGTTCTCAAAGTGTGTGTTGCAGGGGTGGGGAGCCCAGGATGGAGTGAAAATGTAGCTGCTTTATTAAAATGAAAAGATGTTTAATGCAACACTGAGGGTCCAAGTCATCCATGTAGGCAGGGTATGGACGGGAATTATGAAA
The DNA here is from genome assembly GCF_028021215.1 of Eschrichtius robustus. NCBI lineage: Eukaryota > Metazoa > Chordata > Mammalia > Artiodactyla > Eschrichtiidae > Eschrichtius > Eschrichtius robustus. Next base: position 30,069,382 of record NC_090842.1, on the reverse strand, counting down.
ACACCTCCTACCGGATGGGAAGGGGCAGGGAAGGAGCATTAGACAAGGAATCAGGGGACCTGGGATAGAGTCCCTCCTCTGGCCCTAGGATGGTAGCTCCATCCCAACAGGGACTGGGCCTGTCTGGTTCACAGTGCCAGGCATATTGGAGGTATTCCGTAGATAGACGTCAAATGAATGCATGGATGAATAAATGAATGTGACATTGGGTAAACCCTTCTCCTCTTTGAGCTTAAGTCTTGTAAAATGAGAGGGTTGGACTAACGGAGGATTTCCCCAGTGGGATGGGTACAATGATGGTTGGGTACCATATGGATGGGATTGGGTGATAAACATGAATACAGCATTAAATCATACTGAGGCACAGAGGGAGAAAGGTATCACTTTTGAGCTCTCTTTCAAGCTTTCTGCTTCCCCCCAAGAGAAAGTCGCCAGTCCAAAACTAGTATGTCTTGAACACCTCTCTTATGTTCTTAGACCTCCCTTCATAATAATAAGAGAGGAGGACTCAGGCTCCCATCCCTCCACAGGCAATGGCATCCAACTAAAGTTAATAACACGATTTCTTTCTTTTGTCCTTATTTTTACAGTTACCCATATATGGCAAGTAAAAATAGTTTTTCCTTTACAGAACTGATTTTTTAAGGCTTCTTTATCAGACAAACGTAGATAAGTAAACATGGATTGATGTAAAGAAATAATATTTCAAGAGGGATGCAGGTAAGGCAAACATCTTGACAGTGAGACCGAACGCCTTTGCTTTGGGAACTCCTGTCCCAACTGACCTCCAAGGTTCCCTCTAGAAACACTCAGCATCCGAACTATGCTCCTCTGGTTTGTGTAGAGCAGACGCAGCTGTCTCCAGCAAAGAGGCAGCTGTAGCTCGAACTTTAGGATGATGGGCCCATTCATTCATCTATTCTTTCAATAAATATTTATTGAAGGCATACTATGTGTTCGCTGCTTTTCCAGGTATTGGGGATAGAGCAGGAAAAAGAAAATAGACCAAAAAAAAAATTCCCTGCCCTCATGGAGTTTCCGTTCTAGAGGTCTGAGGCAGGGCCAGGATCAGGCGAGGCAGATGAGGCACCAGGGTGCAAAATTTAAGGAAGTACCCACTATCAAGGTCATGTACGACCTGGCCCTGGCTTGAAGACAGTGCCCTATCTTGACCATAACTTGACATAGTTTGTCATCAATATGGGAGCCATGGATTCTGCCTCCTGGGTATCTGCTGTGTGGTCTTAGGTGGGGCCCCAGAATCAGTATTTTGCCAGAATTCTCCAGATGAGTCCATGAACATCATGATTGAGAACCACTGAGTTACAGACCTAGACCAAGAAACCTTTAAAATTTATAGTCTGGCATTTTTCAAAAGCATCTACCAATAGATGTTTATCAAGCCAATTAACTAGTAAGTGAATGTCAATATGTTACCACGCATCACAGTGACAAAAATAGCTCCTTTCTTCTGTGCACTTGCTAGTGATCAGGGGCTCTTCTGAGCGCCTTACACTTCTTGACTCATTCAGTCCTCACAACCACCTCCAGGAAGTGCGATTATCATCATCACCCCGTTTTGCAATGAGGAAACAGAGGTAGGGAGAGTTTAAGGAAGTTGCCCAAGGTCACCCAGAAAGCCACGTTCCTAACCACTGTGCCCAACTGCCTCTGTGGGAGGGGCCTTGATGCTTGGGTCCTTAGGCACAGGGGTAACAGTGAAAGTGAGGGAAATAGGGGGTCATTTGCATATTAAAGACAGCACATAGAAATAGTCATTACTTCCACCAAAAAATATGTATGTCCTCTCTCATCCTCTCCAAACACAAGGCCCACTCCAGCTTCATTTTGCATCCACATTTGTTAAGGCCATGACTGTATAATAATTTTCCTCTATGCAGGAAAAAACAACAACAACAACAATACAAGCGCAATACTACATAGCAACTGTCTTCCCTCCCTAGTGTTGGGGGAATCTTGGGGAATGGTGGGGAGTGTGGAAAATTGGGAAGAGGAAGCCTTTTCAATGTCTCCAGATTGTCTGACTTATCCAAAGAAACAAAAAATTCAGACCTAGTTGTGAGAACTCCCAATTTCTATGTGGGCTCTAACTTTTGAATAACTGTGTGGGGCAGATAAGTGTTTTGTAAAACATGAATGTGAAGTCACTGGGAAAGACCAAAGCTGGAGAAAAGTCCCTGGGGATCTGGTCTAAGATCACTGTGTGATCTGGGACCAGTGGCTGCATTTCTCTGTGCCTTGAATCCAAAGCGGTAAGAAGGATATAAAAAAAAATCATAGATTCATTCTTCAACTTTTAGTGACAATTTCTATATATTTAACCCTGTGCCAGATGGCAGGTTTAAAGATTAAATCAATATGCTTATCACTGAGAGAGAGTCAGGGGACAGTGAACTCTAGGTCCATGGAACGAGGGCTGCTATGAAATCAGAACCTGGGAGGAGTTCTGCCTGGAACAGATGACATTTTAGCCAGGCCTGGGAGGCTGAAGTGATGTTCCCTAGCAGCAAGGGCAGAAAGAAGAGGACTTTTCCTTGACACCAAAGTGCTCTGTGTGCCAACACAGCATGAATCTTTCATGAGTTCAAAAATCACGCATGCACGCCCATAAATAGCTTGGAGAGTGTGCAAATTGGTACTACAAATCCAAAACTGCATCTCTGTTTTATATATGAATTACTTATCTAAGTGTAAAACCAGACTCACTGGGTTTTCCCCTGAGCTACTCTCCCTCCTTAGTCTTACTGGAGTCACGATGTCCAGGAGCCCAGGTCAGGCACGTTGGGATCACCTCCAACTCTTCTCTCTTCCTCCTCCTCCACACTCGATCCAGAGAAGTATCCCTCCAATCAAGTGGGTGTCCTCACCCACCACCCGCCATCAGGCCACCACCATCCAGTTCAACCACTGTCTCCTGTGTGGACACTTGCTGCTGTTTTCTCTCTGCTTTTCTTGTCTCTCTTCCAGTTGGTCCATTGTTGTTTCCAAAAACCAGATCTGACTGCACTGCTCTGTGGCTTTAAACCTCCAATGGTTCCACTGGCAGCAGGACAAAGTGTAGCATGACATCCACGGCCCTTGGCACTCTGGGCCCTGCATACTCTTCCTCCTTCACCATCCTTTAGGCCGTAACCCCCTAAAACAGATGCCCGCAGGTGCCTTAGATTCCTCCCACCACATGCTCCGCAGAATATGCCTGACACTTTCCTACCTCCGTGACCTGCCACAGGTTATTCTCTTTTCCTCACGTGACTCACCTGCCATGTTTAGCAGTCGACCCACAGCCATGGCCAAGCAGTCCCTCCTCTGGAAGCCTTCTCTGGCTATCGCCCCCAGCCGTCCCTCTCCGGCCCCCGCTGGGGCACAGCAAGCTGGGGACAGAGCTGGAGAGTTAAGACAGGCGAGGTAGGAGGGGTCTTGAAAGTCAGGGAGGGAAAAGTCTCTCCGAAAAGTCATTTTTGCAAAAGCCTTAACCCAGAAAGTCATTTTTTTGCAAAAGCCTCAATCTCAAAACCCCTTCAGCAAGCATGGAGACCCACCTGAGGAAAAAAAGAGAATGCAATTTCACACGTTGGAAAAAGGCCCTGGGCAGGAGACATGAAAGCCACGAGTTGGCAGTAGGTGCTGCAAGGTTGAGCAGGAAACCCATATCAAATGGGAGGTTGGGACGTTTCTGACACGCATATGGGCCCCAGCCCTGCTCAGGCTGATACTTGCTTCTGAGGGGCGGGGCAGCCAGTCTTCCAAAGGGCTCAGACAGCCACATGTCCCCAGCCTTGTTCACAGCCAATAAGGGAGAGGGGACTGGGCAAGGCCGGCTCTGGGATGAGGCAGGTAAGCCCACCAGGTTAAGGCGGAACACACTCAGGGCTGTGCCCTTACCGGTCACCAGGGAAGAGAATAACACTTCCAACCGGGGTGTCTGTCTTTCTGCCTTGAGCATCAGACACTCTCCTTGTAAAACAAAGTCTCAAACTCAAACACCTAGGCCGGGTAGGTGACATTAATGTCACCTAGTAGGGACAAAGATGAACAGACTATGGCCGTGGCAGGCAGACTCAGTTCCAGCTGATGGTCTCAGATCCGCTGATTTTTGTAGAGATGTCAGATATTGGAATTTTCATGGGAAATCTTGTTATTCAAATGTTTACTCGGTTTTAAAAAATACCATACAGTGCAAAAGAAAGAAGGCCTCCGCTGGCTGAACTCTGATGTCTGGGTTCAGATTAAGCTCATTAACTCAGAGCAAAAAAATATGACCCTTAAATCTGCATGACTCCCTCCTTTTGGCTGATAATTGAGATTCTGTCGAGTTGGATTTTTCTTACTGTCTAGGTATTTGGCCCTGCAGAGATGGGGCTTCAGTACGCACTAAAATTCACGAGGATTTCTCTGTGCATTCTTGTGTATCTGTATTTTTATCCAAGAGCAGTATCCATATCATTAAGAACAAGAAGAGTTCTTAGACATCAACTAGCCTTGTCGCCCCTCCACGAGTTTACAGTTCAGGAAACTGAGGCCCCGCGGAGGAGACAGGCTTACTGCAGCACACAGAGCAACTTAGAACATCTGATCCCAGGCTCAACCTCTACCCCTTCTTGGCACACCGCGGCTGTATTTATACAGCGTGCACACCCGCGCCGCTGTGTTTGTTTTCCCTGGTCCCGAGAAAAAGCCCACCAGGTTGCCAGATGTGCCGAGCTCAAGGGAGCCCGAGGAAGTGGTTTGCCAGCGATGAGAAGCAGGCCTGGTCTGGGTGTAATCGACACTTCGCATCAGCCTCGCCTTTCTGCCCGCAGGAGAGAAAAGGCCGGCGTGGAGGAAACTGACGTGCAAGCACGCACCCCGCACCCTGAGAATGGTTTCCTCTGCCCTCTTACAATCTGCGGGCTTTGGCCACCCAACCCACTCCTAGGCACGTGCGAAGCCTCAGGACCTCTCAGCCCACGGGGGAGGGAAAGGCAAGCCCCTTGGATAGGTCCAGTCCTTTGCCCCTTCCTTCCATTTCTTGGGGTCCCCCCTTTCCCAGAGTCGCTTTTGAAAGAAGGCACCTGACACACCCATTTCTGCTTTATGTGTTGGCTCTTGCATTTCTCTAGGGAACCTACAGAAGCGAGGCCAGAGCCAAACTCAAAGGCGTGAGATTCCAATGGTGGAATTACAGGCTGTTGGCCATGAGGGACTTCCTGGTCCATGTCAGACGATCCCTCTTGAGGGACCCCTTACTCCACCTTCTGGTAAGGTTGCCCTGAAACTCAAGGGGCTATATCTGCCTGTGTCTTTCTTGTCCCGCATGTCACATTTATTCTCATGTGCTCAACTACAAAATCCCTATTTTCACTTAAAACAATATACACACTTATGTGTGTGTTTTGTGTGTACGCAGAGAGAGGAGGGGAGGGGAAGGGAGGGAAGACGGAGAGTGAAGCACCTACTATGTGCTCAAATCCTCCCGACAATCACCTATCCTATGAAGTAGGGAGGTTTTTTAAATTTATTTTATTGAAGTATAGTCGATTTCCAATGTTTTGTTAATTTCTGCTGTACAACAAAGTGATTCAGTTATACATATATACATTCTTTTTCATATTCTTTTCCATTATGGATAAAGAAGATGTGGTACATATATACACCATGGAATATTACTCAGCCGTAAAAAAGAATGATATAATGCCAAATGCAGCAACACAGAGGGACCTAGAGATTATCATACTAAGTGAAGTAAATCAGACAGAGAAAGCCAAATACCATATGATATCACTAATATGTGGAATCTAAAGTATGACACAAATGAACTTATCTAAGAAACAGAAACAGACTCACAGACATAGAGAACAGACTTGAAGTAGGATTTATTATCCCTGTTTTCCAGATGAAGACCCTGAGGCTCCTCTCCTCCTCTCCATCCCTTGCCTTCATCTCCTTCCCCCTCTGTCCATTCCTCCTCTCCTGCATCAGTGTCATCCTCATTCGCTAAGTCTGAGGAGGTCCAGCATTGTGCACGTGCATTTCTGTCCTGCACAGGCAGGGCTGCGGGTAGGCACTCTGTCTCAGCACGGGGCCCTGTACAGTGGAGGTTGTGCTTGGATGGACGCCTGGCCTAGGCAGCTCCTGAGGAGTCACAGGATGCTGCCAGATGCTCTTTTCCTGGGCAGATGTAGCCATGGAACAGAACACCACTGTGGTCAGGCAGCCTGGGGGAGAGGAGACCCAGCTGCAGAGTCAAAGAGAGCAGGGGTGTCCCTGCCGGCTACGCCACCTAAGGCTAACTGAGCAGCCTCTCTGTATCCATCAAATGGGGTAGTAGTAACTAGTTCTAGTACTAACTACTAGTAGTACTAACTTGTACTAGTGTTAACTAACTACTACTAGTACTAACTGCTACTAGTACTACTAGTAATACTAACTAGTACTAGTACTAACAGCATAGGGTTGTTTCGAAGAGGAACTGGGATAATGGAGTATTTGAAGACAGTAAATATCATTGATTCACACAGTTAGTAAGTTATGTCCTTGTAAATTCCCTTTTGACCCTCCTAATTACATCAAGAAAGTCTCCATTTGATGCTAGTGTGTCTTTAACACCTAACAAATGTTTTCTTTGAGTTTTAACAAAGAGAGAGAAGACTTAAGGTGCTGAGTCTATTCTAGGCAGCAATACCGAGGTGGAATTGAAGAACAAATTTTTGATGGAAGTAATTTATATGGTTATTGGCTTTCTATTTACACTGGTGATACAAATTTCACTTTGTAAGTAAATGGATTTAAGTTTTAATAAAAGCAGGTCCATTTAAGGGGGGTGGGAGCACTAAGTAGATAAGTTCCAATGACACTCATATATGGCCAAAGTTATAAAGGGAGCCACAAGTGATGGAAGTTTGGAATCATTGAGAAAACCCACATCAAGGGGTTAACACAGTGACTGTGACTATGGTTTTGGTGTCAACCCAAGAAGTGACATGGGTTCTGAGAAGCAGGACATGATCCAAATCCAGACCCTCTCTCCCATTCCCTCCATCACCAGGATGCAGATTGAAGAAGAAACCATAGTTTGTATAAAACTGTGTGAGGATGGAAGCCTGGACCAGCACTTGAGCTGGTGGCAGGGCACTGGGGCTCACCAGCCTGGCCTCAGCTCTTCTGTGTGCCCTCCCCATGCCTCAGTGTCCTCATCTAAAACAGGTAGGACAAACTAGATGGCCCTTCCCACTCTGAGGATCTGACAATCCTTGTTTGTTTAGTCCGTCATTTTTCTCTGTCAGGTTCAAAGTCAGATTCTCTGAAGAGAAGTGATCTTCATCTAATGCAGCCCTGGGCTTCTCCTAAGAAACATCGTTACAGAAAGATGTTCGATGCAAAAAATTTCTGGGGTCAGACAAGTTCACCTTTCTGAGTCTTAGTTCCTCCTCTGTAAAATGCTGTTCCTGATAGTACGAACCTCCTAGGATCTATAGATTCACTAAGATTATGTCATGTCTCACAAAATGTGGGAAGTTACCTTGAGATGTATGTGGATGGTATGTGGACAAAGCATTAAGTGATATCGACTCATAAAGCAAGTTTCCTCATTGCACCAAGGAGGAGTCTTAGTTTGGTACTAACATGGCTTGAACACTTCTCTGATACTTGCCTAATAACCCCTAACTAAAGCAGAGAGCAAAGCCTCAGGCTCTTGGTAGGCAGCAGGGTCCAGCTGGGATGCTAGAGGGATGCTTGGAGGGATATGAAGAATTTATCCCCAGGTGAGCCTTGGGGACAGAACAAGAGCCACAGGCCAGTGACATTTGAGCTGAGCCCTGAGGAGGGAGGAAGATTCGTCCAGGTAGAGCAAGCTTGGGAAGATATACAGGTATGAAGAAGGGCAGTTCCCCCAGAATCAGAGTGTCTTAGCCTGGTTTGTACCATGGACCCATCCAGTGAGGCCCATGAACCCCTTTACAGAACAATGTCTTTTTTTGAATGTGATTCGACTCCTCTGGGTACCTCAAATAAGTAGAATCACATAGTATTTGTCCTTTTGTGACAGGCTTATTTCACTTAACATCTTCAAGGTTTGTTACAGATCATGTTTTTACAGGCATAAAATTTAAAAATAGGATTACAAAGAAAAAACATATTAAATGACAGTTATTCAAATAATTTTAAAAGATATAGGAATTCATGTGCTTCTATTAACCTTTAAATAACAAGACATAGAGGTGGATCTAATAGTCATTATAATTTCAAGATATAATGAGTCTATTTTAAGATATCCTAGAGCAACTATAAATGTGACATTAAATATCTGTGATTTCTGTTGATGACAGAAGCCACATGTAGTGCCAATAGGGTTATGGTTTGTTACCTACATTCAAAATTGGAGGAAATGCTAACTTTCAGTTAGGAATTAGAAAAAAAAAGTGTATGTGTGTGTATGTGTGCGTGTGTGTATAAATTTTTCCCATCTAAGTTCACAGACTCCCTGAATTCTGCCCCATGGATCCTTTAAGGGGCTTCTGTTCCATGGGACCCAAGTTAAGAAACCCTCCACCCCAGAGAAGGGGCATTTTTATTCTCCACCAGCTTATGTCCGTCTTGGTTCAGAAGTGAGGCAAAGGCCAGATCCTTCCAGCCTCCACCTAGCCCCAGAAACCGGCCCACTATCCACACCAGTGGTTCAGTTTCCGATGCACTGGGGTGCACAATGGGGCTGATTTCTGGACACCAAACAACCTTCCCTAACCCCACTCCCACCCCAGGCATTGTGTTTGGGCTGCAGCCCCTGAAGGGGAATGATCACCAGAGAAGACAAGCCCGTTTTTGCTCTGAAAGCTCCTCCCTTTAGCCCTGTGGTTCATTTCTATTTGCTGTACATACACCATCCAGGGGATGGCCTGAAACGCAGGAGAGCCTCAGCATGTGGACTGGGGTTTTAACCGACAGAGGAGATGCGCTGCCCCCTTCATAGTAGTTGTTTAATTTTTCTCATCTGCAAACAGGCTTTGGATTGCCAACCTTTAATTAAGATGCAGTTTTCTTTTCAAAAGCAATGTGTTCTAATAAATACCATCTGAGCTGGGGCAGGGGGTGCTACAGAAATTATAACTGCAGCTGAAAAACCATGAGGCTTGCAGCAGACTAACCATGAAGACCTTCTGGAAGGCAATAGTTTCCATGTGCTTCGGAAAGGAGGACACGCCTCGTGGACAATGTTCCCTGGCTTCAAAGCCAAGCCACTGTGCCGTGGGTTCTGACTTCTTGTGTGGAGGGAGGACCGGAAGAGGCAGTGTCTTAGCTTACATGACCTCTGCCCTGGCATTTTGACTTCAGAATCAAGAAGGTACAAGGAGTGAGGTTAGAAGGATTTCCTACTGCCCTGAGACCTAACAGCTTCTGAGAAGGGATCTCCTAGAAAAGAAAATATTTCTGCCCTGAAATGTCTTGGCATCCCTGTGACTGTTCCCTCACCCCCCAGTTAGATTTGCCAGATAAAATACAAGATGTCCAGTTAAATTTGCATTTCAGATAAACAATGAATAATTTTTTAGTATAACTCTGTACCGTGCAATATGCTAAAATATGCAAAAACATTAGGGCTGTTTCTCTGAAATTCAGATTTCACTGAGTGTCCTGTATTTTTATTTGCTAAATCTGGCAGCTCTACACTGACTCAAACTGGATTCCGGAACACCTCCTTGGGATCTTGGGAAAGAAACCCTGGGCCACCCTGGGACTTACTGAGGTCAGCTTACAGACATCTCTGCAGTCAGCACAATGGTTAAGAACGTGAACTTTGGGGTCTTAAAGACTTAAAGTGGCTTCCAACTCAGGCCTGTCACTGCCTAGTGGGTCGTCCTTGAGAAGGTTACTTGGCCTCCCAGAGCTTCATCTCTGTCCAATGCAGAATTTGGAGACTGAAAATCAGGGCTGATGTTCAACCATATGCAGATATGGTGAGTGGTCCAGCTCGTCCTGGTTGTTTAAAACTGAAAGCCCTTCCCAGGTCAGTTGTTAATTAGCCTCCCAAGCCCCCCTCCATCTTACCAGCCACCCTGGCTCCCACTACCTCCTCCAAAGCCACACCTCTTCTCATCTTGCAATGAACAGCTGACACAGACAAGGGCTTTGCTCGGTGTCCTTTCTGTTTGGCCCCTATTGTAGTGTATTGATAGTTAAATAGGTTGACTATCACTCCCATTAGGAAAACCCAGCTCAAAAGGTTGTTGTAGGATTAAATGAAATGACGTAGAAGAGCTGTGGGATACAGGACCTGGCCCACGGGGAACAGACACACATGAATGAATAAATGAATGAATGAATCCATATACCACTTATAAGTGAGACCCTTGATTTTCTTTGTACATAGAAAAGTTATTCTCTCTCTCTGTGTGTGTGTGTGTGTGTGTGTGTGTATGTATATATATATATATATATATATATGTAATTTATATATATATGTAATTTATATATATGTAATTTATATGTGTATATACACACATACATATATATGTGTATGTGTGTGTGCCAGAATCACTAATCATACCTGCTTTGAGAAATCTTAAAGATCATTCTAGTTCCAATTCAACTCCTTCCACTTTACACAGAGGAAAACTGAGATCTGGTTTAATTTACTGACTTATCAAAACAAGCCTATCTCTATGCATTGGAGAATAATTGTTTTGAGGAATCGTTGGAACGATTTTTTTGTTCAAAAACATCTCTTTCATCCAACAACCACAAAGCCTAAAATTTCCCCATTAGCATTTTTGCCATCTTTTAAAATTGAACTAAGGCTTATCATGGTATTTCTCAAAGTCCACTCTCTTCAAGCTGGAAATGACCCAGAGTCAACCTGAGAGACTTAAGTGCTGGGCTTGGGGGGAGGGGTGTGGTAGAAAGGAGATTCTAAATGAAGCTGAAAGGGGACCTAGGACTTGCCAAAGACACATGTGGCCAACTTTAAAACTTTGTGACAGCCTGGCTATGCGTTGAATTGTCCCACTATGACAGTTGTACATTTGTGCTATTGCATAATACAGAAGGACAAAATGCAGAAATACTAACTGACCATTTCATTCAAAAGAACTCCGACAAGAAAGCCAGACCCCTTAATGTAGTATTATGCTAAACAAAGCTAAAAGTCTTTCTTGTATTGTTGGTCAAGGGTTTTTCAACTGGATGGATGGAAATGTTTTTCACAGATCTACAAAGCATGGATGGTAAAACAAAACCTCAAAACATCCAGGGGCAAAATGTGGCTGGGACTGTATCTGTTCATATACACAAGTTGGTTCCACCACTTGGGTTAATGCTAACTGTTGGAGTTCAACATCCCTTGTGTTTGAATGTGGCTTTCTCTGCTGTCAGTTAAATTCAGTCCACCTACATGCTATTTTGGGGATGGACGGTTGCTGGTACAGACTAGACTGCTTTCTCCAAAACATAATAAACACAACCTCCAATAATTTGACTGGCTTAGTTTGGAAGACCAGAGTCTTAGGGAAATGAAGAAGGAAACTTCTGGAAAAACAGGGTTTCAAATTCTGAACTTTTCTTCCAATATCAATATTGGTGATTTATTCATTACCAGTAGATGATCACTAAAACATCGCTGTGGGGTGGGGGGAGGTGGTAGAAAGGAGATTCTAAATGAGGTATTTTTCCCATCAGAGTCTAATTACTTTCATTGTCCTTTCTCTGAATTCTGTTGTATTCCACTCTACCCATTGGCTGCCTGTTTTAATTAATTTTGCCCTGTATTCAAAGGTTTTGCTTTTGTGCCTCTCTGTTTGATTTAAATTCCTTTCTGCAAATAAATAAATAAATAAATATCAAAGCTAATGAGGCTCTGAAGATTTGAGATGTAAATATCATATGCAGATTCTTTTTTGGGGTCCCAGCTCAGCGGAAGACCAAAAACAACACTTGGAAGTTTGATTAAGAAATCTCAGGGCCCCCCCCCTTCCCTGTCTCCCTCCAGACACTCTTTCTGCTGGCAAATCTCAGTTATTTGACAAAAAAAATCATGCCCCACACATGCAAACGCCCAGAAGCAAGTTTCAGAAGCAAGTTTCTCTCAAGAATAGCTCAGCCGGGTACAAGATTGTGCTGAGCTTTTTTTTTTTTTTTTTTTTTTTTATTTTTGGCTGTGTTGGGTCTTCGTTTCTGTGCGAGGGCTTTCTCCAGTTGCGGCGAGTGGGGGCCACTCTTCATCGCGGTGCGCGGGCCTCTCACTATCGCGGCCTCTCTTGTTGCGGAGCAGAGGCTCCAGACGCTCAGGTTCAGCAGTTGTGGCTCACGGGCCCAGTTGCTCCGCGGCACGTGGGATCCCCCCAGACCAGGGCTCGAACCCGTGTCGCCTGCATTGGCAGGCAGATTCTCAACCACTGCGCCACCAGGGAAGCCCCATGTGCTGAGCTTTTTGAGATGCATCTCCCACTGACAAATTCATGTCCATCCAGAGAAGTTTCCTATGTACACACTCACACACTCGTGTAAACTCACACACCTACACACACCAGTGCTCTCCGGACATATGCTCCACTTATGCTCACACATCCAACACACACACCAACTCATACAGACACATTCTGTATACACACACCCTCACACGTACACCAAACACATGCACACACACACACAAGATCATGCGCGCTCTCACACAAACTCACCCACATTCCTGCACACAGGCACTCACACACATATTCTCATGCACACTCATATAAACAGCGCACACATTTTCACACACAAACTTGATTTCATACACGCACTCACACACATGTTCATTCACACATAAACACACATACACACGCACATTCTCACACCCAACACATGTATCATGCTTCGGCCAGCCCAGGTTTCCCATCTCAAATCTATGCCACCTAGATTTGACCCATATCTCCAACATCCTCTCCAAAGACATCTTTGCAGGGCATCTCAGGAACCCCCCTCCTTTCGGGTGTACATAGGGCCTCCCGGGGCACAGTTATTAAACTGTATCTGAAGAGCTCTTACACTGTGCAATCTGCTTTTGCCCAGGATATGTGTATCCTTTACCGAGAAAGTCTGATTCATTTCCCAGAAATTTTCATCTCTCTATTAATCTTTCAGGATATGGTTAGTGTTGTGATATTTTCAGATATTGTCTTCGGGTGGCTGGGGGGAGGGGAGGGCGGATTTCACGTGGCTGTCCCCTGGCAGTTTCTGAGATTATTCAGTGCTCTAAGCAGCTCAGAATTGTGTGACAGCATTTCCATGCAAGGGACTTACAATCATGTTTCATTAATTCGACGTGAATGAAGCCTCATTTCTGGCCTTGAGGAGCTTAAGATTTATGTGAAATTAATAACAGAACAGATGTCTTCACAATTTGGTTCCTCTGGAAAAAAAAAAAAAAAAAAAAGGAACCTGATTACTTTGAAAACTTCAATGCTGGAAAATGCAGACCCAGGGAGTTTTTACTCCAGGGTAAAGAGTTACGCCTTGATATGGTCCACATCTCAGAACTAAGTGGAATTTAAATGTCAGATTTATATTAAATAGTCATATTCCCCATTATGACATATATAAACAACAGCTTATTACTTTCATTAATAAGATGTGTTGGGCATTTAAACTAAAGCTTCCGAGATAAAGCTGGCACCTCATAAGCAGGAGACACTGGGGAGGTATGGGGGAATATGCAAGCAGCCTGGTTTTGAGCTTGGTTTCTGATAATTTAATCATCGATTCCTCCTAGGAAAACAAAATGCATCTGTGCTCACACAAAACTCACCACTTTCCAAAGGAGTCATCTCCCGCGGACGTTTGTGCTGAGGGGCCAATGCTCCCCATTTCACAGGACATTTTAAGTCTTGCCTCTTTCTTTTATTTTTTCCTCTTGCCTGAAATCCCTTTTTTTTTTTTTTTTTTTTTTTAATCTATGCTTCTATCTCACTAGGCACCTCTCCAGCTGAATTTTAACACTCCTCCAGGCTCAAGAGTGACTGCACAACAGCGGGCCCTCAGTTTTTACTTCTCAAAATCCAAAGAGGGAAAGTGTCATGGAAAGATCACCCATGGGCATGCTCTGGAGGAGGGGGCAAAAGAACAAAGACCCCCAGGCACGCATGGTTGGACGGATGGACAGACCAGAGTTCCCCTCCCTCTAGCTAAGCAAGTTAAAGAGGTTGCAGGGGGAGGGGGATATTAAATGGCAAAGTCCAGAGTTAAGGTCCCTACTACGACTACGATGACCCTTTCCTCTATTCCCAGCCTGCTGTGTCTCCTTTAACCACCTCCCCCATTTCTTCCATGGAGAAAGCAAGAGCATTGAACCAAATGACCGGAAATCTCCTCACGTTCACATCCTCCATTTACTCTAATTTTGGGCTTTCCTGACACTGACTCTCTTCCTCTCCCTCCTTTCAAACCTGGACCAGGTCAGGGGGTCCCCTGCTCCAGTCACTTCTCCAGACTGACCCATAGATGATGGTCAAGGGAAGCTCTCGGGTCCAGCCCCGGCGCTTCCTAAGGGCGTGGCCTTGGGCAAGACACAGAGTATGTTGGACCCTCTGTCTCTTCACCTGAAAGTGGACAGAATAACGCTCGCCCAGGGCTGTTGTGACAGTGATATGAGCTGATGCTGGAGAGTGGAAGAGACTGTCCAGCTCTGCTCTTAGTATTCCACAGCTTCACAGGGATGACAAACAGTGGGCCTGAGGGACACAGAGGTACCCAGGAATGACATTAGGAAACTGCGGGCTGCCGCGGTCCCTACCACCACCCCACCACCAACCCTTGAAAGAGGATTGTCCGAATCTTCTCTATCCTTGGCTGATCTTGGGCTATGGGTGCACAGCAGTGGGGACCAGGCCAGAATGCAGAGGGCAGGCCCCTTCCAAGGGCGAAGGGGCCTCTCAGAGTTCAACAGTTGTCACCCCAGGGGTGCATGCCAATGGCACTGTGGGGAAAGGCTGGCCCTCCTTCCACCACTTCTTTTTTTTTTTTTGGCCTTACTGCACTGCTTGCAGGATCTTAGTTCCCCAACCAGGGATCGAACCTGGGCCCTCGGCAGTGAAAGTGTGGAGTCCTAACCACTGGACTGCCAGGAATTCCTTCTTGCCACCCCTTCGAGGAAGCTGGAACTATTGAGTTTTATGTGAAAGTTTTCCTGGGGTTTTTTTAACGCTTTTTTATTGTGGTAAAAGTCACATAATATAAACATATTATTTTAACCATATTTAACTGTGCAGTTCAGTGGCACTAATACATTCATATCGTTGTGCAACTCTCACCATCATCCATCTCCCAAATTTTTCACCTTCCTAAACTGAAACTCTGTCATACAGAGCAAAGTAAGTCAGAAAGAGAAAAACAAATATCGTATATTGACGCATATATGTGGAATTTAGAAAAATGGTACAGATGAACCTATTTGCAAAGCAGAAATAGAGACACAGATGTAGAGAACAAACATATGGACACCAAGTGGGCAGGGCAGATGGCTTGGGAGATAGGCATTGATGTATGTACACTACTATGTGTGAAGTAGATGGCTGGTGAGGGCCTACTGTATAGCACAGGGGGGAAGAAAAATGTACAATCTGTTTGCAGGACATAGATTACGTTAACCTTAAAAATACGTCCTGGTTTTGAGTAGAGGTCACTAGAAGACCACAAACCCTCATCTGAAACTGCTGGGGCCAGATGTATTTCAGTATTCAGAAATTTTCAGATTTAAAAAGATTACATGGTGCTGCTACCACTTACTACCTGACCCTCCCAAGTGGAGCCTAGGG
Organism: Eschrichtius robustus; assembly: GCF_028021215.1. Taxonomy (NCBI): domain Eukaryota; kingdom Metazoa; phylum Chordata; class Mammalia; order Artiodactyla; family Eschrichtiidae; genus Eschrichtius; species Eschrichtius robustus. The sequence goes on along the minus strand of NC_090842.1, from coordinate 30,053,603 downwards.
CAGCATGTCACAGTCAAACTCATGAATATCCCTGCATCATAGGATGCCTCACCACTTCCTCTCCCCAAGGGGCACCCAGGGCAGGCAGTCCCTACCATGCTGGCAGAGGCAGGAATGCATATGACCCCCAACTGTGTCTTGTGATGAAGTGGGGCAGCCATGGCTGAGGCCTGCGACCCAGTTTCCTTCAGCCAGCCCTGCTCATTATAGGAAGGCTCCTAGAAGCCATAACACTTTGGGATTCCTGAACTGAAAGACCCATAATGATCATTGCGTAAGTCAAGACGCTCAGCTCTAAGTGACGAAAACCCAAGTCAAATAGGCTTAAGCAAATAATAGCACTAAAAATCAAGTTTCCTAGCTCACGTAACATAAAAGTACAGAGGTGTCTGGTCAGGATCAAATGGATCCAGGTGTTCTGACTATGTCTCTAGGACTTAGGTTCTCCTATCTCTCTGCTTCACTTTTGATTGTGTTGGTTTCATACTCAAACAGACACTTCCCTCATGGTAGCAAAATGGCTGCCAGAGCTCCAACCCTATGTGTTTCTGGGGTTGGGACCCCTGGGAAACAGCTTTTGCTTTTGCCCAGAAGTCACCAAAAAAGCCATTGGGCACCTCTATGGCTCTGATGGGGTCACTTGCCCATTCCGGAGTCAATCACAGTGGTCAAGGTTACATATCCACCTGGAACTGAGGACAGACTCAGTCAGCTACAATGGTGATCTAGCTAAACCACCTCATTTCAGCAGAGGGAATGGTAAAACTAAGTGAGGAGGCAAGATCTGGCCAAGATCGCACAGTCAGGCACTGGGAAAGCCAAGACACTGACCCAGATGTCTCACAGTTCTGGGTCCCTTTATGACACCACCAGGCTGCCAGAATAGGTGGTGGGTGGGACTGAATCCCCAGGGCTCCAACCACCCCAGGCTGCTCAACAGAGCCTGCTCCAAAGCCCTTTCCCCACTTCCCAGGTTTCCTCACCCTCAGGCTGTGTTGAAGGGGCAAGAGGTGAGGGCAGCCCACAATCTAACACACACACACACACACACACACACACACATGCACACACCATGAATGGGGGTCAGAGCTCTCCATCAGCATGTTTGTTCTGAAGGACCCACAATTTATCTTTTCTTCTCTTGTACCTCTCACACCTCAAGACAGGCCTCTGCTGAGACCAGCACAGAGTTAGCAAGGAATATATGTCACTAATAATAATATCATTGTTGTTACTGTTATTATTATTATTTCTCCTACTATTATTTATTCTTACCCACATTCTCCTTGGCCAAACTTCTTCATTTACCCTGAGGCACAAAGGATGAAGCACAGAGGAAGTATGAACAACAGAGGAGAAGGACCAGGGAGTTGACATTTTGAACGGGACCCAAAGCCTGAATTCAGCCAAAGGCATGAAAGCCCTAATAATTACTCATATGCATAACTCTTTCCAATGTGCAGACCACTTTCTCCTCCATCACCTCATTAGATTCTTAAAAAATAAAAAACCGTAAACAACAAGGACTTACTGTATAGCACAGGGAACTATATTCAATGTCTTATAATAACCTATAATGGAAAAGAATCTGAAAAAGAATATATATATATATGTATATATATATATATATACATATATATATATGAATCACTTTGCTGTACACTTGAAACTAACACAATATTGTAAATCAACGATACTTCAATTAAAAAAAAAAAAACTCAAGGAGTAAAACGAGGAGGGAAAATTATGTCCGTTTATGAATGGAAAAAACAGCTCCTTCCCCCTAAAGAAACATTTATGTAAGGTTTTCCAGCTACTAAGTAGTGGAATTGGGACAGAATTTGAGTCCCAGTTCAGAAGTTTTTCTACGAAACACACATGTATATGCTTGCAGCACACCCACACGTACTCATACTATTAGAAATACAGATATCTAGAGATATAAATAAACAGATGGATCTAAAAGCCACCAAAGTCACAAACCCTCGTAGGCCTTACATGACCCCTGTCTTGAGTCAACTTTACATAAAAGTATCAAAAGCTCCCTGGGCCACAAATCTTTAAGCCATGTATCAAATAAGCTGCCCTCCCTACCTCCCTCCAATCTTTCTACTCTCTTTTTTTTCATCTCCCACCCAAGGGCCACCACATCGGCCATTTATCCTGTCCCCCACGCTTATTTGTCTCAGTTGTGACCAGAAGTTTTTCTTCCCTTTGCTAATAAAAACTCTATTCAATTCAGTTCACATTTACTGATCTCCTAGGAGGTTGTTATTATTATAATCATTGAACTGACCAGGGAACAGAGACTCAAAGAGTTTAAGTAACTTGTCCAAAGTGGCACAGCTAGACCTGACCATTTCTTCCTGCCATCCTTTGGCCCAGGTGGCCTGTCATTTGATTCTACCCAATTTTTCCTCTTTCTGAAACTGGGGAGAACGAGTGTTCAGTTCCTACCCTTGAAAAAAGTGGAAAGGAAGGTGTTCCTCCTGGTCCGTCTTCAGGTGGAGTCATGTTCATTCATTCATTCTACATTTACTGAGTTCCTACTATCTGTTAGGCCTGAGGTTGTGAGGGGTTTGAAGGGCAGAGGAGGAAGGAGAAGGGAGAACAGTACTTGTTAAGGTATAATTGGCTCTAAAATGTTTGTTCTTGAGCTAGAACCTATATTAGCAACGATTCATGGAAAATCAGCTAGCAGAAAAAAAAAAACGTTCTGAAGAACCTAGGGGCAGGACAGGAATAAAGACACAGATGTAGAGAATGGACCTGAGGACACAGGGAATGCGAAGGGTAAGCTGGGACGAAGTGAGAGAGTGGCATGGGCATATATACACTACCAAATGTAAAACAGATAGCTAGTGGGAAGCAGCCGCATAGCACAGGGAGATCAGCTCGGTGCTTTGTGACCACCTAGAGGGGTGGGATAGGGAGGGTGGGAGGGAGACACAAGAGGGAGGAGGTATGGGGATATATGTATATGTATAGCTGATTCACTTTGATATAAAGCAGAAACTAACAACAACAAAAAAATCAGCTAGCAGTATGTAGATATAGAGGTAAATGTAGATGCAGATCTGGATCAAGATCAAGATCTACAATAGTGGGTAATACATGCATACACTAAAAAAAAAAATTAGGTATTAAAGGTAATAAAAGTCTCTCTTACAGTCATCACCCAGCCACCCAGTTTTTCCCCTTAGAGACAATGACTTTAGTTTCTCATGAGTCCATCCAGAGAAAGGAAAGCATATATCAATGAGACCACTTATTTCTCCAGAATCCCCCCAAAACAATATGTTAACAAACTTTGTCATATTTGCCAATCTAATCAATGAAAAACAGTATCTCATTTTTCTTGCCTATTCATAGTCTTAGAACATTTTTCTGTTCACTTGTTTGACTCTTATTGATTTATAGAAACTATATATTCAGTAAATCCAACTTTGTATGATACAAATTACAAATAGTTTCCCACGTTTAAATTGCTTTTTCATGTTTTTATTGTTGCTACTGTCATTGTTGTCATGCAGCCTTAAAAAATATTTCTTTGTAGGCAAATTGATCAATATTTTCTTTTATGGATTCTGGTGTTTCAGTCATATTTTGAAAACTCCTACCCATTCTGAGATCATTTTAAAGTTTCCCCCTATCTTCTCCCAATTCTTTTAGGTTTTATTGAATGCATAAAAACATTGATTCATCTGAACTTTATTTTGGTGTAAGTTGTGAGGTAGGGATCCACTTTCTATTTTTTTCCAGATGAGGATCCAGTTATTCCAAAGACACTTATTAAAGAAACCATCTTTTCCCCACTTATTTGAAATTCTCAAACCTTGGTAGCAGCTTCTATTTCAGCTTTCTTCAGTTATTTTATTGTTTGGAGTCTAGGTCATTATTTCAGACTGATAATATCACTCACCATGCTTGCGGGGGTCATTTGCACCAAATTTAGGTGATAAAAATAAAACGACGTTGGTACAGAACAAGGGCTGTAAACATATACCCATCAGAGAGCTGCATCACACTGATGCCTGGTGCGAATACTTCCTATCATGAACCTCTGATTGTGTTCAGGCTTCAGCCACCAAGAGAAAAAAACTTGGATACCAAAATGAGACATAATAGTGCATAGTTTTATAAACAAAAATTTGTAACATGAGGGTTCAGGAGGTTCTCATGTGAGGGCAGCTTCAGGAACATGCTGTTAAGGTTGTGATTCTACAGTCATGATCACACCACTGCCCCCCTCCCCCTACACACACACACACACACCAGAGTCCACCTCATCCTTTACAGCAACAATTTTAATTCCTGGGGCCTGCCTTGAGCTTGAGGTGAACCTAGGACCTCCTTTCCACCAGAGAAGGCCTGGGTGCCCTTTAATCTTCTTAGAGCAAAATCCACTGAGCAAAATTATAATGTAATATGGACGCACTTAGCCAATAGAAACTCATATACCGTCTTAACATCATAATGCATTGTGAAAAGGAATTGCTAAATACCATGAAACATATGAGAACCTCAGGCTTCCATTCATCTCCAGCTTTATACTAGGGCAGCATGTTAAAGTGATTTCAACTTCAGAGCAGAGCTCCCCAAAGAGTGCTCCAGTCTTAATTAAAATGTCAATGAAATACAAAGGTGCATTGGGGACTTTTTCAGGCATCATTCCCTTTTCACTTTTGGATGGTTGGCTGTTCCTTCCCTCAAGCCTGCTTGCTTGTCCACTCAGGGCAGACACTCGACCCACCCTTTTTCTCTGCCATGGGGGAGCCCTTGTCCAGACCCTTTACCATCCCCTTGGGAGACTGGAGGGAGGTGGGCTGCAGGTGCCTGCTTGAGGCTTCCCTGTATCTTGAGTTGCCTGAGTTAGAAGACAGGGATTAACATCACCTGGGTACGTAGCCCAGAACTGCAGAATGAGGGGCAGGGTGGAAGAGCAGGGGGAAGGAAAGTGAGAAGACACAACCTCAGAGTGACTGGGGCAGCATTGGTGAACCAAGGGAAACAGGAGTGACACAGGGATGTTTTTAACTCAGAAGATGAAAATGCAGATACCTATGGGTCTAGACAAGGGACATAACTGAGGATGTGGGGAAGATGCAGGGCAGTAGGGAGTGGTGGGGATTGTGGTGAACTCAAAATCAGTCTCCCCTTGAGAGGGGCAGCTGCTACTCAGCTTCAGGATTGTTTATATGTGGGATGCAAGCTGGGTGTCACCACATCTTCTGATTTTTTTTCAAGAAAATCCAGAAGTCTGTATTTTTTTAATGTGAAATCTCCTGGTTTTGTATTGGCTACTTATTATTTAAATATTTAACATTTTTAAATATTTAAAGCCCTTGTGTGGGTCACCTCTATGACCAAAATAAAGCATTTGTGTGGATGAACTTTGGCCTTCAGTCCTAGGAGGCAACTATTAGGTCTCAGTTTTGTCCCTTCGTTAATTTCAATATCCATCCCTCTATCCATCCGTCTGTCCATCCATCCATTTATCCATCCAACCATTTATTCATTTATCTGTTCATCTATCCATCCATCTGTGCATCCATCCGTCCATCCAGTGAATATTCAGTAATGCTCCCAGGTATAAGGGAATGTGATAGAAACAGAAATAAGTCTACCCCCAAGTCCAATCTTATCTCCAGCCCCATTCTGGTCTTATCTTGACTTGACAGAGAGAGGCAGCCAGATATAGGTTTTAAATAATAGTGTGTGTGTGTGTGTGTGTGTTTTAAGCACAGACCAAGGATCAAAAGTTAGCATGTGGGATCTTAGTTCCCCAACCAGGGATCGGACCCACGCCCCCTGCATTGGAAGCAAGGGATCTTAACCACTGGACCACAAGGGAAGTCCCAAAAGTCAAGTTCTTGAGGCCTATCCTGGCTCCTAAGCTGCATGTGACCTTGGGCTCATGCCTTCCCTTCTTTAGGCTTCTTCTTTCCCATAGCACAAGCTGGAGAATCTTCTTTGATACTTGAAGCTGTCACCTGTGACCATTTCTGGTCTGTTTCTTTCTTTCTTTCTTTTTTTAATAAATTTTATTTATTTATTTATTTATTTTTTTGGTTGCGTTGGGTCTTTTGTTGCTGTGTGCGGGCTTTCTCTAGTTGTGGCTAGCAGGGGCTACTCTTCATTGTGGTGCACCGGCTTCTCATTGTAGCTTCTCTTGCTGCGGAGCACAGGCTCTAGGTGCGCAGGCTTCAGTAGTTGTGGCTCGCAGGCTCTAGAGCGCAGGCTCAGTTGTTGTGGCGCACGGGCTTAGTTGCTCCGCAGCATGTGGGATCCTCCCCAACCAGGGCTCAAACCCGTGTCCCCGGCACTGGCAGGCAGATTCTTAACCACTGTGCCACCAGGGAAGTCTTCTGGTCTGGTCCTTAACCTCATTTCAGGCCCAAGGCCAATGCTAACCTTTGTGCTGACCTTTGTGCTGACGTCACCTGAGTCTTAATAGGCTCACCCATTAAGCTGGTCTTAACAGGCTCACCTGCCTGAATCTGCCACAACTTCCTCCCTGTGCCCCGCCTGGACCATAGCCACAAGAAATGTCTCCATAAATGCCTCCCCAGAAGGAGGGAAGAGACGCCTGAGACAGGGCCTGAAGATACGGGCTGAGCTAAGGCTCCATGGGACCGCAAGGCACTCTGGGTTGGCTCTTCTCCCAGGGAGCCCTTCCTCTCAAAAGGTACCCAGGTTCATGCTAAATATTTGACTCTCATTCAAGTAGCATCTCTCAGGAAAAATTGTTACCTTGGCAGCGATCTCCTGGACCTCAGGCAGAGGTATCAACCTGGGAGGACATTTCCGCTGATGGCGAAAACTGTCCTGTCATTCTTGAAATCCCATCTCTGAGGCATTTTTTACATCTCTGGAGGCACAAGGAGGGAACACACACTTCCACAAGTGCATCCAGACTTGGCCTTTGGCTGAAGAATGAAACATTAAGTCATTTATGTCAAGAGTTGCAAAACTGCAACATAGCTTCTAGGCTATCCTTTATTAAAAGCTCAAGATGGTATCTTTAGACCACAAATGCATACTCACTCTGTGTCTGTTTCTCTGAGCTCAAGGTTCCCATTTCCTTTATCTGCTTATCTTTTCCTGTGTGCTTATCCTTCCTTTTGTGGGTCTGTATGTTTCTGGCACGTATTCGCTGATTTGGGGCCATTTCAGGTCTGTTTTCTAGGGCTTTTATTCAACTGCCTTTCAAAATTTATGGGTCTCCCGCAGATCATTTGGCCATAATTTAACATTTGGGTTTTCTCAACTCTTTCAAACGTTCTTCTTTTATGGGGTTAGCAGCCCTAAAAGGAGGCAGGGATGAGAAGACATGCTTGGGTTTGTTCTGCCTTTGTTTGAGCCTGTTGCTGAGAAATAGTGTATACTTTGTTCGCCATCTTATCTTTCCAGCTTTTGATCGATAGCAGAATGTGTTTTTTATATAAGAACTAACCAAATTTATTCAACAGATTATACATTCATTTTACCATTATGACATCAGACAAACAGATAATCCACACACACAAAAAAAGCTTTGGATTTCTTAAAAGTGAATTTAATTATAAGTAGTCATGTGTGCTGGAGAATTATAATTATGAAAAGTCGTGTTCTGTAAGTCTGAAATGACAGATTATATTTCAAAGGCTTATTGCAGAGGAATTAAAGGACCCAATTTATTAGTTGTAAATGTACGATTATTGCAGATTTGCTTTTAAAAAAAACCCACACGCGCACACACGATCACAGTATATTGTAGCTGGATTTACTACGTCTAATCCTTTCGACAAGAATCATATTTGGCACCAAAAGCTGCCACTTGGTTAATTTGTTTGTGAGACAGAGACAGGCAACTAATCTTCGTCTTCTGATCCCTGAATGGCAATAATTTCAAGGACTTTGCGGGCATGTTTTACTTCCCTCATTCCCATCCTTGCAAAGTGATTAAGAAGTTGATGTGGATCAAAGAACAGAAATATTGTTGTCAGGGAAGAAATGGAGACAGTCCCGTGGATGTTGGTAAGGAGGGTGGGGTGGGAGGTGCAGGAGCTTCAAAGAACCTGGAACTGGGCTACATTTGTTTCTGCAACAAACATTTTTGGGGGCGTCTACTAGGTTCCAGGCACCGTACTAAGTACATTCTGTGTGTTTTCGCAATAAAAACTCTCAGAACACCCCCCTGAGGTCGCAAAATTGTAAACATGTCTTACAGATGGGGAAACTGAGGCTTGGAGAGATCACCAAGCAACCTGCCCAGGTAACTGAGTTCCTGAGTGATGGAGCCAGGACCTGACCACAGATCTGTCTAGCTCCCATGTTTATATTGTCACCCCAGGCCCCCCATTTCTCTCCCACGTGGCACTCACAGGCTCACTGGAGAGAGAGTGGGGGGCAGTGTGCATGTCCCAGTGGCATTAAGCGGGGTGGGAGGGCTGTGTTTATAGCAGTCCCCGAGACACAGAAAGGGAAGGAGGAATTAATCATGTAGATGGGGATGGGGAGGGGACATCAGGGAAGCCCAAAAGGATCAAGCAACACTTTGTAGCCATGACATTGAGCCAGGCCCTGGAGGACAAGTAGGTTACTCCAGGCAGTGGAAAAGCATTCCCAGCAGAAGGAACAGCCTCTGGAGGAGACAGATTCTGAGGTGTACAAATAAAGTGTCTTGTGTTTGCAAACGCTTGCATGATGAGGGCTTAGGGTATAAATAAGAACAGGAGAGAGGGGTTAGAGGCAGGAGGTAGGCTTGGAATAGAAACAGGGAAGAGCTTTTAATGCCCAGCTAAGGAGCTTAGACTTTCTTCTGTAGACAATGGGGAGCCATAGATGGTTAAGGAGCATGAGTTGGTGGTATTGGGGGAAGATGTCACCAATCACTTGTCTACAGGGGCCAGGCGGGTAATGGATATGAGCGATGCAGGCCTGGAGAGGTTGTATAAGCCTGAGAAAGCACACTCTATCTAAAGGGGTGACCGCTACTCGGCTCCAGTCGACGGTGGACAGGGAGAACCAGATCTCCGAGTTCTTAAGAGAAGCTAGAAGTAGCAGCAACTCGGTAGATTGATTGCAAACAAGCCCCATCTCTTTCCTTATGCAGGCCCGTCACAGGGTGAGTCCCCAGCACCTCCCGTCATGTGTTGGAGCCTATTTCCCACCCACTGAACCTGCTATGTCCCATTGAATGTGACAGAAAGGAACGTGTGTCTGTTCTGCGTCTGAGCTCAAGTGGCCTTGAGGACTAGCCTGGGCCAGCTTGCGGAGGATGGAGACCACGTGCAGTGGAACCATGTCATCCCATCCTGGCCCACCTAGACCAGACCAGCTCCAGTGAGCCACCAGCTCTTCTGGAAAAAGAGAAAGCCCAGCCCAGAACAGCAGAACCACCCCCCAACCTGTAGACTAATGTAAAATGATCAATGTTTGTTGTTTTAAGCCACTAAGTTTTGGAGCTATTTGTTAGGCAGCCATAGCTAACTGATACAGTAACTAATTTGTATTTTTAAGAACTCTGTGCTGATGTCTCCCCCTACCCCACCCCCCAAAATGGAAGGATCAGAGACTCAATACTCAGCATTTCTTGTTCAGCAAGCATCAAAAAGTGTTCAGTTCTAAGTTGCTGGATGGGGCAGAGGAGGGAAGACCTAAGAACATCTCACACACTGCCACCTGCTCTGTCCTTCCCACAGGAGGCTGTGCCAACAGTGGAGTCCACCGTGGTCTCAGGATCCCCCACTAGTGCATGACCACCAGGCCCTCCTGCTCCCTGTTCAAGCAGCTCCCACAGCCTCCACCCAGCTCCCCCCCTGTAGTAACTGCACTCAGCAGACCCTAATCCAGCCATCTCTTCCTTACCCTAGACCCCCAGCTCCGTATGTCTGAGGCTGTGACACCCAGGAGCTTGAAGCCCCCAGCATTTTAATCTGAAGTCACTCCCATTTTAGTTCCAACACGGTTTGCACATTCTGTGGACACACCAAGCCCTCAGGCAGGCTGCACAGGTCCCCCAGCCTCCAGACAGCCTGCTCCCTCCAGGCCCTGCGTTTGTGGCTCAGGGGACAGTGGTCACAGGGCTTGGGGTGGGCTCTCGAGCTGGATCCTGCTCTGCCACCCTAGCTTTGCTGCCATGGGAATTAGAAACAGCCTCCTCCAGCAGGCATGGGCAGACACAGGAGGTCAGGGGCTTGTCTTAGCTGGATGTGAGCCCCACTCAACCCCCAGCCAGGGCCCCTGGTTCAAGATGAAACATGACATCCATCAGAACTTGAACCAGCCCAGGCTTTCCCGACCCTTGTCTCCAGCTATGAATGCTTTTCCTCCTCGGCCTTCAATGCCTCCTCTGGGAAGACCTCCCTGACCCCCTCTCCTGACCAAGCCCCTTGACGCCCTGGGAGTCCCCCCTCATCAGCTTGTGCCTTGTCCTGGGGGTCTCTCGACACCTGGCAGCCACCCCCAGTAGACCGCAGTCTCCTCCAAGGGCAGGGAGGTGTGGAGTGGGGTCCTCTGGGAATCAGAATTAAGGGGAACCTAGAGGCTCAGAAAGGAGGCTGGCCTCCCTCACCTCTACTCTGCACAGCTGGATGTGCCTGAAAAATGAATATTCCCTCAGGAGCCTGGGGCACTGCCCACACGTGCACTTTGGAAACCCCCAGCCGTTTTCCAGGCCTTCCTGAAATCCCTCCTAGCCGCCTGCCTGCAATTCCGCCCTTAAGTCTCTCCTGGATTCCGTGACAATGAGCCTCCACCAGGTGAAGGAGTCGGCAGGGACCTCCCTGTCAACCCCTCAGTGCTGGTCACCGAAGTGGGAGGCCAAGGACCAGTTGAGTTTGATGAGAGTGGAGATGGGACATGGGGAAAGTTCCAGAGTTGGAGACTGACTTGGGCATCACAGTTGGGACTCCAGCCTGCGATGGCAGTTTTCAGGTCTCTGGGCTACAGCTGGGAGGGCAGCAGACAAAAGCTGAGCTGTGGGTTTTCCTCTTTGAAGGGTTTCGCTGACCCGAGGGGGAAGGATGGGGTGGTACTTACAGGAAAGGGGATTGACTGGATTCTTAGAAAAACAATAGCCAGAGCTTACTGCTGGGGCAGAAGGATTGGGGTCACCAGCTGGCTGTTTGATACAGTGATTGGTTCCTGCTGCTTTGGAATTCAAGGGCAGGAGGCACTTTGGGGCCTCGGCTCAACCTCGGGCTCCCTGGCCCCCTCCTGAGCCCCCTCCCTGGATCCTATAATATGTAGGATGTTCTGATTGTCCATTTCTCCTTCCTTCTCACTTGACTTTGCTTTCACTGGAATGTGGCAGGGGATAAAGTCTTAGAGGCATTTATCTGAGCCATGGAGGGACCTTTGGCGGTGGGGGGGGGGGGGCACAGGAAACAGATAAATCATCTCAAGCTCAAAGCCATTGGCTTTCTGCTCTCTGCCTGAGGGCAGCTGCTTGCTAATGATAGAGAGGGGTAGGGACCTGGCTTGGGTGGGGAAGGGAGAAATTCTGGATGAGGGCTGTTAGAAGAAAGGTCATCCCTGAAGGTAAGAAGCCACCTACACATAATCAAGAGATCTCAGAAGGGCAGTGTCAGAAGAATCCACAGGATCCCCATAGTCATTAGAACACAATCCAACTCCTTAGCTTGGCCAAACAGCACGATCTGTCCCCAACTTCATCTCCCTTTATTCCTACACTGCTTCTTTAGGGTTATTTGGGTGCAAGCAACAGAAATTAATGTTGGCTAACTTAAAACAAGTGGGCATTTATTGGAATAATAATAGGGGTGGTGGCAAAAGCTAGACAACCAGGGCAGGCACCAAGATGGGAACACCAGGTCCGTGGGACCCCACAGTTGGCATGCCTGGGCTCCCAGTGTTCTGTTTATATGTATGTCATTCAAGATTCCCTGAGTGTCCCATTGGCTGAGCCCAGATCACAAGCCCACCCCTGCTTGTAACAGAGGAAGGGAACCCAGAGGAAGGGCCTGGCCCAAGAAGGCACCAAGGACCCATGTGACTTCTGAAGAGGGAAGGCATGTATCCCAGTATGTCTTCCCAGCAAGAGAGAAGTTCCCCAGCAACATTATCCTCAGTGGAAGGAGAGAAGTATCCCCAAAAGGGGGGGGGGGGGGAGATGTTTGCAGACCAAACCCATGAGTGTCTCGTGTGTCCTTCACTCTGCTCCCACCACAGGGCCTTTGCACCTGTCATCTTCTCTGCCTTGAACATTCTGCCCCTGGTTCTGCACATGTCTGGTTCCTTTTCTTCCTTCGGGACTCAGATCTCACATCAGCTTCTCTGAAAGGCCCTTCCTGCCCACCCATTCTCAAGTTTTCCCCATCAGATCATCTTGATCCTGTTACGGAGTCCAAGCTCGCTCTGCTCACCACACGACAGGCCAATAAATCGGGAGACGAGGTGTTGAGACAAGGAATAATGACTTTATTTGGAAAGCTGGCAGACCGAGTCCTAGTGTCCCCAAAAACCATCTTATCGGGGGTCTGGATGCCAGTTTCTCTTATAGAACAGAGAGGGGGAGGAGGAGAGGAAGTAAAGTAAAATGGCCATTAATCTTGCAAGATATCTCCTCGCTTGGCCCACATCAGGGAGGGGATGTGTTAATTTCTTCTTTTCTGCGGCCATTCACAGGTGGGCAGGGATCCCTGTGGCAGGCCATCATATATGTTTACAGCTATAGACAGCATCCTTTTAGTGATTATAATAACAAAAGCAACGAAAAGCAAAGGTTAAAGTAAAAGAAACAGAGCCAACATGGAGTCAGATTTTGCTCTTCCCTTTTACAATCCCATCTTCACAGGTCTTCCAACCATCGAACATTACCTTGTTTATTAGTATATTAATTTGTCTGCTTTGTATTGTCTGTTCCCCCCGCCACCAGAATGTAAGCACCCTGAGAACAATGACTGTAGTTAATCACTGCTGTATATCCAGTGCCCAGTGCAAGGCTTTAATAAACATTTACCAGGGAAACAAACAAATAAGGACAAAGAGACCCAGACAGAGAAGGTTGCTTGGCCAAGGATGATCAGAGAGAAGATGTTGATATCCTCAAAAATGCAGAAGCCAAACCTTGCCTGCTCTGGGGCACTGGATGGCCCCTGGCTAAAAGCATGGGCCCAGAGCAGATTGCCTGGGGCAGTGCTCACTAACTGTACCTCAGTTTCCTCTGTGCAAAGGGATAACCCTCTGTGTAAAGGGATAATCATAATAATATATTCTCAGGGGCGTGTTTGTAGGATCAGATGAACTAATACATAGAAGGTGCTTAGGGCAGAGCCTGACATTATCAAAATGCAAGTTGTTACTATTCTAGACCTTCTGTGTCCTTATCCCTGACAGATCAGTGCCCCATCCCACCCTCATGCCAACCAGGATGAAGAACAGGCAAGCAAGATAGTTATAGTAATAATCCAACAGACAGACAAACAAACTGCAGCATCATAAGACCGGAGGCCGGGAGATCCTGCCACAGTGAGCCAGCTCACCTTGGCAGAGCCCTTCATTTATTTGCAAACAGCAGGTAACAGATGCCAGGTCTCCTGATGGCAGACATGCTTCCTTCCTGCTCACCCACATGCCCTAGAGCTGGGAGGGGAGATGTCTGCTGGCTCGCTGTGTGGTCATGGGTGAGTGACTGCCACTTTGTGGACCTCGGTTTCCTCCCCTTTAAATGCGAAAATGAGAATCTCATATATGAAGTGGGTTGATGATTTTATTACCGAACAGGTGGGGAGCAGGTACAAATACATTGGTAGAAGTCCCTTTACAGTCCTGCTTCTCAAACTTAAACTTTCCTTGAGTTCAGAATCACGCCCCCCAAATCTGGCTCATTAGTTCTAAAGTGGAGTCCTGGAATGTTTAACGAACCTCCCCGGGTGATTTCTGAGGTTGAAGCTGATAGAGTGTGATTGCTCATTAATGCCACTAGATAGAGCCACAAGCCCAGATAACGGTCTAACCCAGCGGGCTCCGAGCCCTGAGGCTGCTTCACCAAGAGTGGCCACCGGATGGCGCAGCCCGTCTGCAGAAGGAGCCGCTGGCCTTTCTTTCTACTTGGGGACCACCACACCATTCCCACCTCTGCTTACTGGGCCTGCCCTTCCATCTCCCCACATCTAGGGGCGATTCATTAACGTATTCAACCATTTATTTGACAAGTATTCATTCAATACCTTCTATATGCAAACCCTGTTGCAGGTACTAGGGCCACAGCTGACATTCTAGTACAGGAGTCAATAATCAAACAAGAAATTAAAGTTAACAAGATTGTTTCAAGACAGTTGTAGCTGCTTGGAAGGAAAAAACACAGGGGGTGGATCCTTTCTGTGGATGGTCAGTCAAGGAAGGCTTCCCTGGGGAGGCAGCATCTGAACTGAGACCTGACAGATGAGAAGATTTGCAGGCCAAGAGGACAGGCATGTCAGTTGGGTCCTCCAGGAAGTACATTCTGGGATGGGGTCAGGAGTTCAAGGAGTTTTGGAGGATAAGGCCAGAGAAAGAAAAAGAGTGGGAAGCAGGATGGGGCAGAGAGTCTCAGCCTCCAAGACAGCTCCTCCAAAAAGATCAAGTGGCCCCAGAGGGGAGCTCTGGAGCCCTGGTACCCTTTGTGCTCAGTCATCGTCTGGGGCTTTGGCCAAACGAGCATGGTGTAGGCTCAAAAGCTCAGGCTGATTCCTACAACTGTAGGCAGTCAGCTCACTGGACTCTTTGCCACTGAACAGCATGTTCTTTCTTGAAAGAAGATCTATGGCTGTCACAAGAAGGTTGCCATCTTTCAGGAACAGAGAGAAAGCCAGCGTAGCTGCAGATAAAAAGTGCAGGAGGGAGGAGATGGCGGGCGTGCTGGTCAATTTCCATTTGCTCCTCCAGGTGGCGCTCCACCTCCCTCCCCCTCGGACTGCTGGGGCCAGCTCCTCCTGCGCTGGGGAGCCCCACAAAGGAGCGGAGGGAAGGAAGAGAACAAAGGAGGGTGTTTATTCCTGGATCCCGCGGCAGGAGGTCTCTCGGGCTGTCGTTTCGTTAAAGGCACCTGCTCTCCCATAACTGCGCCCTCCGGTCAACCTTCTGGGCCAGATGATCAGGGTCCTGCTTCTGGCCCATTAGTCCCCCCTACCTTCCACCCACACACTTTGTATTTAATCCCTTCCTCACTAAGCACTCCTGGAATTAGCCTCCTCCGAGAGTGCCATCTGCTCCCTCCTGGGCTCCTGACTGTACGGAGGGGACATGGCTTGGAATCTATAGGCCTGGACCTAGGGTTGGGGTCCCAGCAGGAAACCGAAAGGTACCTGGGGTTCCCTGGCCCCAGAGAAGGTCCTGCTATGCTCCTCTAGGATGGAGTGTGTTGGCACACTCCTGTGCACCCAGGACTGCTTCTCAGATGTCCCTGGGACCAGAGACAGAGACAAAATGAGGGAGGGCTGTGACCTCAGGCAGAGGGTCTGACTGGTGCTGATTTCTCAGCTAAGTCTTTCACTGTATCAGTCAGGAATCTCAGGTTGCAAGCAACAGAAACTCAACTCAAACAGACTTAAGCAAAAAACAAACAAACCACATACAAAGTTAGGAGGAGAGGCTATATTGACTCACAAACTAAAAAGCTCAGGATACTTTGGCTGCAGGCAGGGCTGGATCCAGGAGTTCAGCCGATGCCAGCAGGAGCTCAGCATCACCATTTCTGTTCTCTTTGGTGTAGTTTCAATCTTAGGAAGCCTCTGTCCTTAAGGGCTCCTCCACCATTGCATCACACCATTTATAGCTGAAAGTGTAGGCTACATCCCAAATACCTCCAGTGAATGTCCCAGAATTACTTTCCATGGGCTCCAATGGACTCATAAGCCTCCTTCTGGACCATCATCTAGCCAGTGATGTTGGATTTGCTTTTTAGCCAGGCCTGGGTCACGTGGACCCACGATCCAGGAGGTACGTCACATCCACTGAACCTCATAGACCAAGAATTGGTTAGAGGAGGTTTCCTCAAAGGAAAATTAAGGGGCCGCTACCAAAAGGAGGAGGATAGGATCTTGGGAAGCAATAAACAACAGATGGCCACTACCTCCCCCAGGGCCCAGTCTTCTCATGTTTGGTATCTCCCATCCTTGTTTTCCCTCTTCATCAATACAAATTTTATCTTGTTGTTGCTGTACCCCAGCACCTGGAACAGTGTTCATTAAAGTTTTCCTAAATGAATGAATAAATGAATGCATGGCAGAAACTGATGCCATATCCTGGTGTCACTTAATTGAAGCCTGTATTAATTTCCTAGGGCTGCTGTAACCAAGTAGCACAAACTGGGTGGTTTAAAACGTCAGAAATTTATTCTATCATAATTCTGGAGGCTAGAAGTCCAAAATCAAGGTGTTGTCAGACCCATGCTCTCTCCAAAGGCTCTAGAGAAAAATGCTTCCTCGTCTCTCCCAACTTCTGGGGCTCCTGTCAGTCCTTGGGATTCCTTGTCTTGCAGCTGTGTCACTTCAGACTCTGCCTCCATGGTCACATGTGTGTCTCTGTGTGCAAATTCCTTCTCTTATAAGGACACCAGTCATTGGATTAGGGCCCACCCTAATCCAGTAGGACCTCATCTTAACTTGGTGATATCTGCAAAGACTCTATTTCCAAATGAGGGCACATTTACAGGTACTGGCGGTTAGGAGTAGAACATACCTTTTGGGGGGGCCCACAATTTTTACCTGTATTAGTATTGGCTGAAAGATGCTGCAATACCAACTGTATCCCCAGATCTCAGTGGTTTATAGTATTATGTCAAAGTTTTTTTTCCACTTACCAAGTCTACAGTGGGACTGGTTGCTTTCATTTTGTGGTTCTGCCACATCACCATGGGGCTCCCGGGGTTACCATGGCTCCCAGGGTGACCATGGCAGGTTGCCAAGGCAGAGAGAGCTAAAGGGATACACAGGGGTCCTGGACTGTATCGCATGCACTCACCGACAAGTTCATTTCCACTAGATACTGTCTATGCTCTCCTGGTCCCCTGGGCTTTAGTCACTACTGGGCACTGCCACTGCTCTGCTGGGTATAATGGACACCTGCTTCTGCAGCTGTCACCATCTCTAAATGGGCACCAAGCACCTACACTGGGCACCAATGCCTTTGGAATGCCAAAACTACACAGATTGTGAAGAGGCACAGTCAAAGCTGCCCTGTGCCAGAAGTGCCCAATGTCTTACAAAGGTTTTCGGGAAAATGTTAAACCTCAAATGGGACAAGTGATGTAAATGAGCAAAACTGAGCTGAGTCACATGCAAGGCAATAGAGAATGGTGGGGACTGTGGCAAACCAAAGTACATGCCTCATCTAAAGGAGGCAGCTGCTGTTTAGCCTCAGCTAATTGTTGCCATGTGGACATTGGCACCCAGTATTGCCAGATTTGCGGGAATTTCTGAAAGAAAACCAGAAAGTCAGATATTTAGATGAAGTGTCCCAAGTTTCAAAGTGCTGTTCAGGCGGGATTCAGCCCACAGGCCACGAGTTTGTAAGCCCTGCTTCAGTGAGACAACTTTTTCCATTTTCACTCCTAGCTCTCTGCTCTCCAACTTGGCTCTCTGGTTATCCAGAGGATGTGGACCTGAGCCAAATGGGGCCTAGCCAGGAGGCAACCCCCTCTCCCACTGACCTCAGGCTCACCCTCCCCCAAATAGCCAAGGCTTCTCCCTGGGTCAGGATGATGGGCTGGGCTCCTCCTGTGGAGTGAAATCCTTCCCAAGGGGTGCCTTTCAGGTTGACTTCTGGCCAGCCAGCAGCACATGCCTGCCAGGCAAGCCTGTACTTCTCTGAAACCCACTGACACCCAAGCTGCAGAAGCTTTTCTGGTTCTTATGATACAGACCAGATTCATCACCCTGACTTCCAAGGCCCTCACAGGCAGATTGTTGCTGACCCTTTCAGCCCATGACTTTGCTCCTCAAATTGGTCCCTGCCCACCCCCAGTCCCATCTCCTCACCCTCCCCCCTCACCCCCAGTTTTCAGATAGAGGGAACGTCCTTCTCCAGTGCATCTTGCTGTCCTTCATCTCTGGACCTTTGTAAATGTTGTTCCTTAGACTGTGCCTTCCACATCCCTCCCCCCACCCCAATACTCTCATGTCTTGTAGCTCTTCAGGTGTCAGCCCAGAAGTCCCTTCTTCCAGGGAGCCTTCCCTGACCACCTATACTAGTTTAGGGACTGAGGTCAGGTGTTCCCACACCTGCTGGAGTTCCCCATCACAGCTTAGCACCTAATGAATTCTCCTTCCTGAGGGAGGAAGGGGACATTCCTCTGGCACAGAGACCAGGACTGCTGGGTTTCCAAGTGTTTAACTAGCACCTAGCATTATGCCTGAGGCCAAGTAAATGCTTAAATAGTCATAGAAGGAAGAAAAGGAGGGGAAGGAGAAGGAAGGAAGGAAGGAAGGAAGGAAGGAAGGAAGGAAGGAAGGAAGGAAGGAAGGAAGGGAGGGAGGGAGGGAGGGAGGGAGGGGAGGGGGAGGGAGGAGGGAGGGGAGGAAGGAGGGGCCTTCACTTTGTTTCCATCTCTGTATCTCTTTCCATTTCTGCCGATCTCTCTCATCTCTCTGTCTCCATCTCTAATCATCTAAAATCTCTTTCTCTGACGATCTATAGGTGCAGCTGATCATCTGTTCCTGACCCTTCCTCCCCATCTCTGACCTACGCCCCTGGGAGCGCAGGCCGTCCGGCCCCCCTCCGCGTGTCCCTCCAAGAACCGCTGCTCTCCAGCCTCAGGACGTCAAGTGTCTAGAGTGGTCGCGCCAGATGTTTCCCAACAGAGGTTCCATAGGTTTTGCGCCCGGATTGGGGAGTAAAGGTTGGAAGGTCGCCACACTGATGGTTCTCGCAGAGGCCCAAAGCTCTGGCTGAGGGGAAAAGAGGCGGAGGAAGGAAAAGAAAGGAGAAAAGAGGAGGAGGGCGAGAGGGGGAATGGGGCGGAGAGGGGCGGGCCTGAGCGCTCCCCCTCCACCCGGCGCCGCACTGCCAGCACCCTCCCAGCCCAGCCGGCCACATCTGGCGGCTGCCCTCCCTTGTTTCCGCTGCATCCAGACTTCCTCCGGCGGTGGCTGGAGCTACGCATCTGGGGCTTTAAACATACAAAGGCTTTGCCAGGACCGGCGAGAGCTGGCGGCGGCGGCGAGGGCTGGGGGCCGGACCATGCGCCGCTGAGCCGGGCAAAGCCGAGGAGACCGAGTGGAACAGCCCCTGGGGGCGCAGCGCTGCGCGGGGAAGCAGGCGCCAGCCAGGCGGCGACGCGGCCACACGCACCGAGCCAGCCACCCCCCGGGCGACGCGCGGGGCCCGGGAGCGCAATGACCGAGGCGCGAGTGGCTCGGGGCGCGCTGGCCGGCCCCCTGCGGGCGCTCTGCGTCCTGGGCTGCCTGTTGGGCCGCGCCACCGCCGCGCCGTCGCCCATCATCAAGTTTCCTGGAGATGTCGGCCCCAAAACGGACAAAGAGTTGGCTGTGGTGAGTTCCGAAGCGAGCCTCATCCAACCGAGTTTAGACAAACTTCGGAGGTGGAGGAAGGGCCACCCCTCCCCCCATCCCCACGGAGGGCACACAGCGTGGGGGAGGGGCTTCAGCAAACAGCACGGGGTGGTCTGGTTCGCAGGAGGAGGGGGTGGGGAGCTGTGGTAAGAGGAGAAGCCCAATTTGTTAACTTTGAGGACACAGCGGGGGGCGCGGGGGGTGCTTTGGCAAACCGCTGGAATGGGCCCCCTTTGCAAATAACAAGGACATTGTCTAGTATCCGGGATTTGGCAAAGGGGGGCGGCTTTGTATACATCTCTTGGACACATCTGGGGGGTTGGCTAACGAGGCCGTTGGCCAGCATCCTGCTAGGCCTTTGGCAAAAATCCTAAAGGGGTCTCTTTTGCAAACGGTGGAGGATCCTTTAAACCCCTGTGGGACTTAGAGAAGAGGGGCCTTTGGCACACAATTTGGATAAGGTTTTGCACGCGTGAGGGTGGGAGCTCTGGGCAAAGCGGAACTTTGGCAAACGTCTGGGAACCTTTGGCACACATCTGGAGAGGGGCCTTGGACAAACCGCTCCCCGGGACCTTTTGGCAAGTATTGGGGTCAGGAGGGAAGAGGACAGCACTTTTTCCGATGGCTCAATGAGCAAGTTGGTCAAGGAGGGTCAAGGGTTGGACTTCAGAAAGTTTCCTCGAACTTCTCCAGAGGCGTCGGAGGACAGAAGGAGAGAATTGGCCTGCAGGGCGGAGGGAGGGGCGGCACGAGGGCCCTGGCGCGTGGGGCGGGGGCGGACTGAGGCCGGCTGGGGTCGGAGAGCGGCCAGGGAGCCCTCCCTCCTGGCGGGGCTCCGAGCTGCGGCTCAGATGTTGTTTTGCGAGCGCGCGCGCGCGCGCGCCTGGCCAGAGGGGCGTCCAGGCCACCACATTGCACAAGCAGAGATGGGGGCAGCTGAAGGGCACTCCCCCTCACCCTGTAAGCGCCTCGGGCTGGGGACCCCTCAAGATGTTCTTTGCAGCACACAAGACATCTGCCACGTTATTGCTTCAGCCACCTTAGAAAGCCCCTATTCTCCTTCAGTGTGGTCCCCAAACTGCCCAGGACAGGATCCTCGTGCCTCCTGGTTACCTGGGGGGCCCCTTCCCTGGATGTGACACCACCCCTGCCCCTTTTCCAGCATCTAGGTCTCTGCCTTCTCTGGACAAATGGGTTGGGAGACCTTACATTTTTAGGGGGCTATTTTTCTCAAGGGTCTGGAGGTGGTCTGCATAATGAGGGGGCTATGGCTGAGGGCGAGGGTGGAGCTTTGGAGCACTGACAAAGCTACCCGGGTCCCCATGCTTTCTACAGCATATGGAAGTCCATGTTGCCCAGAGGCAATGCAGTGGGGACGGGGGCTTGAGAAGCCAGGCTTTGAACTTAGTCTGCCTGGCCTCAAATCTGGGGGTGCACTAACCAACTGGCCTAGTAAATCTTGGGCAAGTGACTTAACTTCTCTCAGCTGCTTCTGCAAACTGAGGGCAATAATGGTACCTGTCTTGGGGTTCGAGGAGAGGTAATCTTAGACACTTTGAAGGGTACCTGGGACGTGGTAAGTGCTCAATAAGTATTAGTCATTATATTGTTATTATCATTATTATTATTATACCCTTTATTTCTTCTTTCCTAACTACCCTCTCAAACAAGGTTAGGGCCCCAGTAATGAGATCTCCTGGCTCCTCCCACCATTCCCATCACATATTTAATTTTTCACTTATTTGTGGTCCATCAGCCTCCCCACACTGGGATTTGAACCCTAGAGACTAGAAACATCTGTCGTGCTCACCACTTGACCCCCAGCACTAGCACCGGGCTTGGCACCTGGTACGTGTCAAAAAGTATTTGTTCAACAAATAAATGAGCTGATTGGTCCCGGATGCCCTGCAGGGGCCTGTCTGGTTTTGGCCTCCCTTTTGGGGCAGAGTCTGCTGCACAGGCCCTGAAGGACAGGACTGTTTTCTTCTGGGAAATGGCAGATTCAGGATTTGAACCCAGGACTGACTGCTGCTGGAGCCCAGGCACATAACCCTTGAATCTCTTTAAAGAAAAGTGAGGAAAGTAATCCCTATGTCATCAGCAGTTTGGTGGATTAAAAGAGATGATGGAGGTAAAGAGGGGTGGTAGAGAGGTACAGTTCTAAGCCTGGGCTCTGGAGCCAGTTTGCTTGGGTCCAAATTCAGTTCTGCCATTTGTGAGCTGTGTGATCTTAGGCAAGTTTCTTAACCTCTCTGTGCTTTAGTTTCCTCCTGTATGATGGACTGTCTACATGATAGAGTTGCTGTGAGCATTCAGTGAGTTAACACAAGCTGACATTAGTGCCTGGGCACATAGTAAACACTCAACATGTGCTCCCAAGCCGTGCTCTCTACAGCTTTTATGTCACTCGGCTAGTGGGTGACAGAGCTGGTTTGGGAACCTGGGACTCCACCCAGTGCCCTTGGGTCCCTGACTCCTTTGATCAGTACTGTGCCATCCTGACGTGACTGCCTGTGCCGGGGTGCTTACTTCTTCCAGCAATACCTGAACACCTTCTATGGCTGCCCCAAGGAGAGTTGTAACCTGTTTGTGCTGAAGGACACGCTGAAGAAGATGCAGAAGTTCTTCGGGCTACCCCAGACAGGTGAACTGGACCAGAGCACCATCGAGACCATGCGGAAGCCGCGCTGCGGCAACCCCGATGTGGCCAACTACAACTTCTTCCCCCGCAAGCCCAAGTGGGACAAGAACCAGATCACCTACAGGTGCCGGGGCAGGGCTGTGGGAGGCAGGGCCCTGGGCCAAGGGACACCGCGTCTCATTGGGCGTTGCCTCCCCGCTCCAGGGACCCGGGAGTTATCTTGGGAGGACTTGGCCTCTTAAGGAGCTTGCATGCAGAATTCTTAGGACCTGGAATAAGACAGACCAGAACTTGAATCTCATGTTTACTGGCTGTGCGGCATTGGACTCCTTCCTTTTCAGCGCTCTGAGCCTTGGCTTTCCAATCTGCCACATGGGGTTAAAACGAAGCCTTACTTACGGCTTGGGAACTGGATCATATGTATAAAGGGCTTTCAGTGTCCAGCATGTAGTAAGAGTGTAATAAATGCTAGTCACTATTATTATCAGATGAGGTCATTGGGGCGGGTAAAGGGAACTTGATGATTGGTTGCTAATTGGGTTTTTTATTGTATTGTAGAGTTGTTATAATTGGTTGTTAATTAGGCTGTGGGCTCTGTTCTGTACGGCTCACGTTGGACTCCAAGGATGAGATCTCTGTGCTGTGTCCCGTAATGCACTGTTCACACCCCCATCCTTCTCCCTCAGCCAGAGGGAGGGAAGAGATGCCTGAGGCAGGGCCTGAAGATACAGGCTGACCTGAGGCACTGCCGGCCCTCAAGGCACTCTGGGCGGGCTCTTCTCCCAGAGAGCTCTACTCAACATGTACACACGTTGTCTGCCTGTGCATCCACACTCACATGCACATGCACACAGACTCGCACACCCCTCCCATGTATGCACACACTTGCATACACACACACCCTTGCACACTCACACACAATTGCATATACAAACCCTTGCATGCATGCACACACACATGCATAGGTACACTCACGTTCCTTTGCACACCCGTACACACTCACGTGCACTTCTGCCACCTCCAGGATTATTGGCTACACCCCTGATCTGGACCCCGAGACAGTGGACGATGCCTTCGCTCGTGCCTTCCGAGTCTGGAGTGATGTGACTCCACTGCGGTTTTCTCGGCTCCGTGATGGAGAAGCTGACATCATGATCAACTTTGGCCGCTGGGGTAGGCAGAAGAGGGGCCAGCAGGGGGGTCAGTGCAGAGACAAGGGGGCGATCCGGACATTAGAGAGCCACAGGGGACTCCTTTCCAGCTTAGCTAGGAGGGCAGAAGGTGCAGACACTGGAGAGCCGCATTGATGGGAAGGCAGTGACGTGACTCCCTGGAGGTGGTGTGAACCTGAAAACAAATGGCTCCACATCTCCTGTCCAATATGGTAGCCCCTGGATCCATAGGGCTACTTACTTTTAAATTAGTTAAAATTAAATAAAATTTGAAATTCAGTTTCTCCGTCACACTAGTCAGATTTCAAGTGCTCAGTAGCCACGTCAGACTGTTAAGTTAGACAGAGAATATTCCCATCATGGCAGGAAGTTCTATTGGATGACACTCAGAGACACTGAGGAACTCTAGATATGAGAGTGGGTCAGATGGACCAGTGTAGACATGAGAGTAAGTGGAATGGAACCCAGCGTCCAGGGCGCCATGTGTGTTGGGGTGGGAACACTGGCAGTAGTGTAGACACGAAGGTAGGCAGTGTAGACATTGTGAGTGGTATGTGATGAGGGTAAGTGGCACAGGCACAGGAGACAGTGTAGGCATGTGGCCCTGGGTGGCAAAGCGGTTATGAGGGTTAGTGTTATAGCCATTGGGGATAGTGTGACATGAAGGGAGGTGATACGGCTAAGAGAGAGCAGTGTGGACTTGAGGGTAGATGGTATAGACACTGTGGACAATGCGGGTGGGTGGTGAGGAGACTGGTACGGCAGTGTAGGTATGTGGATAGCTGTAGTGTCATTGGCAGTAGTGTAGACAGTGAAGGTTGGTGGCAGAGATTCTGAAGGCTGTGTAGACTTGAGGGAGTAGTGTAGACCATAGGATGGTGACAATCAAGTCAGCAATACTCTAGACTCACTGTGTCCCCAGTCCTGGATAACCCAGCAGGACAAGGGAAGGGGACAGATGCTAGGTGGGCTAAAGGGCCCCAACCATGGATGGCATGTGCTTGGGTTTCAGTGCCCAGCGGGGTAGCTAGAAGCTGAGATCCAGTGTGTTTCAGAGCATGGAGATGGGTACCCTTTTGACGGCAAAGACGGGCTTCTGGCTCACGCCTTCGCTCCAGGCCCTGGCGTTGGGGGAGACTCTCACTTTGATGACGATGAGCTGTGGACCCTGGGAGAAGGGCAAGGTAAGAAAGTGACCATCCGCATGCCCAAGCCTCCTTGCCGGTCCTCTGCATGCCTCCCTGTCACCTAGCAACAAGGACTTTGGCTTCCCTGGCAACCGCGGACCCCTCCATCTGCTCAGATGGGAGGGGGAGGGAGGTCACACACCCCGGTGAGTCACAATCCTGGTCTCTAAAGAAAGGCCCGGAGAGGTTCACCCTCCACCCTGTGTGGCCCCTCAGTGGTCCGCGTGAAGTATGGGAACGCCGACGGGGAGTACTGCAAGTTCCCCTTCCTGTTCAGCGGCAAGGAGTACACCAGCTGCACGGACACGGGCCGCAGCGACGGCTTCCTCTGGTGTTCCACCACCTACAACTTCGACAAGGACGGCAAGTACGGCTTCTGCCCCCATGAAGGTGAGTGTCCTCCTGGCCCCAGGCCTCCACCTTCCCGGCCTCCACACTCCCCAGGCGTGGCACTGCCAGTCAACCAGTGTCCCCTCAACTTCCTTCAGGCCCCATGTCCTGATCTGAGCCATCACTGTGCCCCTCTCGTCTGTTCCATTATTCACTTAATACTTTCATTAAATCAATTCCTTTTTTTTCTTTAAGTTTTATCATTAGTAATAATATTTTTGAACTCACCAGTTTGATGCACTAATTATTTTTTTCTAACATGCGTTAGAGGAACTTAGAATGATTAAAATGCCCAGCGGATCTCTAGAGAACCACTCTCTACCCTCCAGCAGGATTGGAGGTTCAAGGGCATGAGGAGAGGCTTGGGGGTAGATGAGAAGCCTAGCAGTGGGATTGGGAGGCAAGACTCAGACACCAAGGCTGGTACCCAGCCTGGCTTGGGGATGCCAACCTGGGGAATTTCAGCCATCACTTCTGGTTCTGATTTGGACTCTGAGTATGTGTGTGGGTGTGGGTGTGGGTGTCTGGGAGGTGTTGCGTCTGCCTTTCTTGGTCTCCATCTGTCTTTGCTTGTGGCTGCATCTCTGTGTCTTGGCAAAGGCATTAGGTTTGACTCCGTATTTTTGTGTGCATTTTTGTCAGTGCTTGAGACAAGCTTCAGATATTTTGAAGCAATGTAGAGGGAAAAGTTTTTTAAAAGGGTGAGGGTATTGACATACACACTCAATCCTTTTTCATCTATCTATCTATCCTTGACACACTTCATACAGAAATCATAAAAGGACAGCACACGTACTTCATACTCTATCAAGTCATCGTGTTTAATGATTCTAGAGATTGAAAGCTGAGAAAGTTTGGGGAAAAGGGGAGAAAGTCCAAAACCTTTTAAAATACTTTTTAAAAGTATTCACTATCCCATAAACACTCCTTGATCTATAGATGCCTCTGTCTTCTTGGCTGTAATTTTACATGTTTGTGAATCTCTGTGACTTTATTGCAACTGAACCCTAAGCACCGGCCATGTTGAGAGAAGGAAAAAAACAAAAACCTAGTTAACTGTGTTCCTGTTTACGCTTTTGGTACCAAAGTGCACGCAATACTTTGTATTAAGTAAGAGTTCAAGGCATTGACCATCAGTAAGTCAGAAATATTTAAAACCAAAAATATTTAATGTATCTTGCATTTCCCAGTAGGGATTTGGATGGCGTTAACCCTCCCATGTGTCAACCCCGGTGTTTAGAACAGAATGTCTTGATAATAGAAGTGGAAACAGCTGGAATTCATAAGTTAGGGAAGGGTTTTTCCCTGCCCTGAACATTAGCCATTGATTTGGTCTTTAGCCAGATGCAAGTACGCACGACATGCACGTGTTTGGGTCTTGGGGCAGAGGTTCTGGTTACTCAGCCCCTCCTGACTGCTGAGTCAGCGTCTGCTTCTCTCCATCCCTTTGGGGGCAGGATCTGAGAGGAGATGGGGGCTTCCTGGGTGGTAGAAATGCAGCTGATGGAAGGCCGGAGGTGGAGACTGGCCTCCATTGAGGTTAACACCATCCTGCCCACCATGGATGATATATTTAACAATTGCCTTTCCCACTTTGAGGCCACCAAGGCATCTGGCCTCAGTGTTTCTTCCTCCATTCGTCCCCTTGTTCCTGGCGTTGCAGGAGAAGGTCACTTGGTTGGGGAGACGGGAGCAGTGAGGGAATGGGGCCCCAAGACCTGCGATGGGGGCTCCACGGACTGGGTCAATTCTGGCCATGGCGGAGTTAACGGGGGCTGGTGAGGTCACCTCTGGCGCCGTAGTGCACAGATGGTCCTTGTTATGCACTTGTGGTTTTGCTAGTTGGCAAATCCAAAGACACACAATTTTGTAGCTTTGGGGTGGATGAGGGTATGGGGGAGCAGGGGAAGAGCCCAAGACAGACAAGCCCAGACTCTTAATCCCACTGTCTCCCCTGAACTCTCCAGTCATGGCCCATGTCTTGGGGAGGTCAGAGTGGGAGCCTGGGGTGTGTCTTGAAAGGTCCCCCAAAACACCACCTCCCTGTCCTGCCCTCCTTCTCCTCTCCTCCTCCCTCCTGCAGGGACTGGAAAGGGCCTGGGGTTGAAAGGAGGTGAAGCCTTCTCTGTGTGCACGAGCGTGTGTGACAGAGTGAGGAAGGGAGAGATTGCGATTAAGTGTGTTTTGTAGTTTTCAGTTACAACCCTCATCCAGTTTTTCCGTTTATATGACCATGAGCAGTTCTGGAACCAGCTTCTGCAAACCTCTGTTTCCCGATCTATCAAATGGAGAGACTCTTGCCATCCTGCCCACCACGGATGACATATTTAGCCATCCGCAGGGATGTGGGCAACGACCAGGCAGAGCGGACAGTGCTCCTGGGGCTGGGGCAGGGATCTGAGGGCCCCACTGTGTGCCAGGTGTTAACTATTTTATTGCTGGTGTGGAGGGGCCGTCCATAACGTCCCAGGGGAAGGATGGGGTTGGCCGGGTAGGCAGGGGTAATTACCCCCTGGGAGCTCAGAGGAGCAGCAGTTTACCAGCCAGGATAGATGTTTTTTTTAACGTTTTACCAACGCTACAACTCCCCTGCTATGAGCGGGCAGGTGGGCAGCAAGCCAGCTCTGCGCCCATGCAGGTGCCCAGCGGATGCGCCCGTGGGCAGATGGGCGGTCTCCCTCACATTCGCACCCTCCCCCTCTCTCCTGCACCCCAGCCCTGTTCACCATGGGTGGCAACGCCGACGGACAGCCCTGCAAGTTCCCGTTCCGCTTCCAGGGTACATCCTATGACAGCTGCACCACCGAGGGCCGAACCGATGGCTACCGCTGGTGTGGCACCACCGAAGACTATGACCGCGACAAGAAGTACGGCTTCTGCCCCGAGACCGGTAGGTGTCACGCCTCTCCCCGTCCTTCGATAGCAAACCCACGGGAGCCCTGTCCCCACCTCCTTTCCCCAGGACCGGGGCGCTGGTCAGGGTGCTTAGCAGCTGGTCCAGCACGGACACCAAAATCAGGACAGACGCTGGGCACCAGCAGCCAGTTCAGCTGAATCGGTTGGTGACGTCTAATGTCAGGTCCACCCAGGACCCTCTGAATGACCCGCACTCTCGCAGCCTCCCTGGCAATTGTCTCTTCCTCTCTCTGATCTCAAAGTCTCTATTGCCTGCCTTTCTTTGTCTTAGTCTATATCTCCTTTGGTCTCTGTTTTTCAATAAGGACTCCCTCCCTCCTTCCCTTCTTTTCTTCCTCGTTTCCTTCAGCAGACATTTGCTGAGTCCCTGCTCTCTGCAGGAGACACAGGTAGGTCTCCTGCGAGACCATGTGTGATGGAGCTCCCGGTCTCGGGAAATGTGTTGACACCCTCAGCTCTGCCCAGCCCCCTTTGCCTCTAGCCACTGTGGTCCCATCCATGGGAGGCTAATTAAAGCTCTGGAATCTGGCTGCCTGGGTTTGCATCCCAGCCCTGCCACTTCCTAGCAGCATGTGCCAGGCAAGTTACTTAATCTCTCTGAGCTCCAGTCACCCCATCCATGAAATGGGGGGTAACCTAGGGTCCCAACCACACAGGGTTGTTGGAGGGGGCCAAGGGGGTGAGCGTGTGTAAAGCACTTGACCACGTGCCCCGGACTGAGTGAGTACTCAGTAAGCCTGGTTTTTTCATGTCCGCATCATATCATTGCTCCCTGGCGGTGGCCCCAGACCCCTTGCTGCCCTCTGACCCATGTCCCTGACCCCACAGCCATGTCCACTGTGGGCGGGAACTCGGAAGGTGCCCCCTGTGTCTTCCCCTTCACCTTCCTGGGCAACAAGCACGAGAGCTGCACCAGCGCCGGCCGCAGCGATGGGAAGTTGTGGTGCGCGACCACGGCCAACTACGACGATGACCGCAAGTGGGGCTTCTGCCCCGACCAAGGTAGGAGCCCTGGCCATTGGGCAAAGACACTGCACACCCCGCCCCGCCCGCGACTGGGCTGGAAATCTTCCAGAGTCCCCACCCACCTCAGCCACAGACACTGCCCCCCAGACACCCACCTACCCTGGTAGAGACACTGCCCACAACAGACCCGCCCACTTGACAGAGGTGCTGTCCGTTCCTCGTGGAGACAGGGTCCCTGCCTTGACCTTGTTTCTCCAGGCAGCGACATGGCCTCCGAGATAAGACCCCGTCCATCCCAGTACCCAATTCCTGGGTGGGAACCACCTTTCCCGAGGAGATGCTGCTTTTCCCTCCCACATCTGTACCCCTCCAGGTGGGGCTGTCAAACCCCGAAATGTCTCAGTGCTGGGCACAGGGAACCCTGCCCCAGAGAGATGATTCTCCTGCGAGGCATTCTCACTCCAACAGAGAGCTGCCTTCAGGGAGCCAGGTGGGCAGAAGAGAGGAAAACAGGAGGAGCCTCGTCCTTGCTCTCCCCACCCTCCATGCAGCACGGGGAAGCGCCCACAGCCCTCCTGCCCCATGGGCACCGTCCTTTGCCAAGTTGTGAATGGAGGGGTCCTTGTCAGTGCTGGGTGTTGAAAACACAGCTACCTGGGACAGTTCTCTGCCCTCCAGGACTCACAGGCTGGAGCGAGAGAGTGACCAGGAGACAGGTTATGACTGTACTGTGTGGTCACTGCAATGAATAGAATCCTTGGGGGCACTGTGCCCACTCTAGGCTGCAGGGCCCAGTGTCATTGGGTTCAAGGCCCCAGATGGCCAGGTGAGAGTGCTGATCCTGGGCCAGCCAGAATTAGGTCAGCCTCTCTTTAAGTTTACTTTTCTTCTTTTTTACTCTCAATGAGATGGAACTTGGAGAACGCCAGCTGACAGAGGCTGGCCAAAGGAGTTTTTCTCATCCTCCACCAAGTGCCGTGCTAAGACATATCCTGATTTTACCTGCTGCAGTCTCTACCTAAAGGTGGGATTCTCCACCTGCCGGAGTGGTTTAAGACTCCAGAGCAGGTGTGGTGCACCTGAGGGGCTGTGTATTAGTGTCCTAGGGCCGCCATAACAGAGTACCGCCAACCAGGTGGCTTAAAACAACAGAAATTTATTCTCTTGCACTTCTGGAGTCATCTAGAAGTCTAAAATCAAGGTGTGGGTAAGGCCACATTCCCTCTAGAGGCTGTATCCCTCCAATCTCTGCCTCTGTTGTTATTTGGCCATATATGTTCATCTCTAAGTATCTTCTTTTCTTAAAAGGACACGGGTCACATTGGATTAAGGGTCCACCCTACTGCAGTATGGCTTCATTTTAACTTACATCTTAATTTATCTGCAAAGACTCTATTACCGAATAAGGTCATAGTCACAGGTACGTGGGGTTTGGAGGGACGCAATTCAACACACAACAGGGTGTGACAGTAGGGTTTGCCCACTGTCTGGCTTGAGCCTGGGCAACCACTGCAAGTGAGAATCTTTTTACTGCTTCCCCTGGAGCAGAAATGGTGGTCCCATGGGTTACCTCTTTGGAGACCCCGCAGAGCAGGTTTTGTCCTTAGTCTTTATATAGAGAAACAAAGAGCCAGGAAATAGGATTTTTAACAAATGGGACTCTACATAGAGGATTTGCCGATGCTACGTGCTCCCCTTTATAGCACACGTGCAGCCCACCTGGAAAGGGACAAGCGGACTTTGGTTGACTCTCCTTGAAAGCAATAGGCATGGTCTGTTAACCCCAGAGTTCTTGGGAGAAGGAAAAATCAGTACATGTCACCTCCACGCTCTCAGCCCCACCATGGGGCTGTCCTCAAATGTCGCCATCGCCAGGGCCAGGCCTGACTTCTCTCTCATCTCTCTCCCTATCTTTCTGTCCCCCCTCCCCTCCCTGCGGCCCTCAGGGTACAGCCTGTTCCTGGTGGCAGCCCATGAGTTTGGCCATGCAATGGGGCTGGAGCACTCAGAGGATCCCGGAGCCCTAATGGCCCCCATTTACACCTACACCAAGAACTTCCGCCTATCACATGATGACGTCAAGGGCATTCAAGAGCTCTATGGTAAGCCTCAGCTTGGGGTCCCCAGGGCAGGGGTCTGGGGAGGTCATGCCACTGGGGATGGAGGCCCAGGGGGTGGAACCATCCAGGTCCCATTTGTCTAGGACTGCAGGAGACAAGGGCAGTAGTGCTAACCTGGTCTGGGGGTGTCAGAGCAACTCTCCAAGGGGGCCGTTGGACAGCCCTTTCCTTTCCAAATAACACCAGTGTCTGTGCCCCACTTGGCTCCCCAGGGCCACGCTGTGAGGCAGGCGGGGCAGAAATGGGCTCTCCATTTTCTAGGCGGGTCAACTGAGGTCTGAGAAAGGTAACCCTCTGGCCCAAGATCAACCAGGTTTATGCATCCAAGTGAGGTTTAGAATCCAGGAGAATTAACTAAACACAGGGTAGAGTTTCCCAGTGCCTGGAATGACCTTAGTGATACAGGGGTGCAAGTTTCTAGTCTTCCTAATGATTCTTCTATTTTAACGTGTAATAGGATCAATACAACTAGTACCTGAAACTAGGGATTTTATTTATATTAATGCTTACAGTGAGGCCAGAGTTTACAAAGTAACTCCATTTTAAAAAAAGAAAAGTAAATATATAATAGTACTGGTGGTACCTGGATAAAGCTGAAATCATGAAACTGGCTCTGGAGTGATGAAGTGTGGGGAACATTGGACTTGGGGAAGAACTGCAGTAGAGTGAGAGGCTGTGGGTTCGAGTGCTGCCTCTGCCACTCACCAGCTGCAAGAGATGGAGCCGGTCTTTACCTCTCTCAACTCAAGTTTCTTCATCTCTAAACTGTGGCTGGTTATCCTAAGGAGTGAAGGAAGTGCCACACCCCCTGTGCTAGACACACGAGTATCCCCTCTGACCGCCGTGACTCTCTTGTGGGCTTACTAACATGAGCTTTGGGTTTAAATATTTGGGCAAGTCATATACAACCTTTCTGGGCCTCAGTTTCCTCATCTGTAAAATGGGGGTAATAATGATGCCTACCTCTTAGGGATGTAGAGAGGACTGATTCTGAGGATGTCAGGGAAGAGCATTTGTAAAAGGCGAAGGGCCACAGGATTCTGGTTTCTGTTCAGTCTCCTCTCTCCAAGTCCAGGCCTCGTCCCCCGTCTTCCCTGGGCTGACACCGAGGCCAGAATACTATTCTTCTGATGCTTCGCAGGTTGGGTGGGCCAGCCTAGGGGCTCAGCCTGGTAGGGAGAACCCCTGGAGCTGGGGAGAGTCTGAGGTCAGGTGTCCTCCCCCAGGGGGCTCCCCTGACATTGACACTGGCACCGGCCCCACGCCCACACTGGGCCCCATCACTCCTGAGATCTGCAAACAGGACATCGTCTTTGATGGCATCTCTCAGATCCGTGGGGAGATCTTCTTCTTCAAGGACCGGTAAGTGCGGGATCTTGCTTCTTGTCCTCCTTGCCCTCTGCCCCTTCTCCGTTATTCTCGTGCCCCCATCTCTTGCTCAAGGATCCCACTGTGGGCTTCACAGAATGGCCTGTATGAGACCATTTTTGCTGCGTGTCAGATAGATCCTGGTGGCTACCCCAACAGGCATTTCTTGTGCCCTCTCCTAGTCTGTGGGTCTACTAGGTGCCTTGGCTTCGGGCTGCAGTTTGGGCTCAGGTATGCTCTGCATGTCACTCATTCTCCTGGGATTAGCGGCTACTTGTGGCAGATGGCAGGTGCACAAGAGGCCAAATCAAACCACACAAGCACATTTAAAGCCTTCAGTCTCAGCATGTTTGAGAATATTCCACTGGCTCAAGCAAATCACATAGCCAAGCCCAATACCTACTCTAGGGGATGGTACTGCATAGTCATGTGACAACACACATGGATGTATACTTCTAAACTAGGGATGGAGGGAAGAATTAGGAACAATAATCCAGTCTACCACAGGCCTTCTCCTGGGATGGCCTTGACCTAAAATGTTCTATGTATGGGGAGCAGGTAACCACAGGGTAGAAAGAGGTGGTGTCCTTCGTGCTATAAATAAAGGCCCCGACTCAATCCATCAGGGCTGAGACTCACCCAACTATCCTAAAGGCAGGCAGAATCTAGGACTATGTTAAAGGGTCCATCCATCATCCATCAATCCATTCATCTGTCTGTCCATCATCCATCCATCTATCCATTATCTGTCCATCCATCATCCATTGTCCATATGCATCATCAAGCCATTCATCATCCATCCATCTGTCCATCCATAGAGCATAATAGCTGGGAGAATAGTTCTGGAGCCAGATTGCCTGGGTTAGAATGCTGGACCTGCTACTAACCAGTTGCATGATTATAGGCAAATTAATTGTGTATCTCTTTTTAACCTCAATTTCCTCATCTCTAAAATGGGACTAATATTCCAACCTATCTCATAGGGCTGTTGTAAGGATTAGGTGAGCTTAGTGCTTAAAACAGTGCCTGACACAGACTAAGTGCATTCAAGTATACTAGCTGTTATTATTGACAAATAATTACTTGCCATCTACTGTGCCAAATCCTTTCCTAGGCTTTGGGAACTGGGGGTGCGAGGTGTTGTTCTAGAGGTGGAGGGGCTGCTTACTGCCTGAATTGGTGTCCTCAAAAAGAGGTCAGTGGATCTCCCACACAGAAACCACCTAGAGTGTGAGGGTTAAACGTGTGGGTTTCTGTCCCCACCCTCAGGCCCTCTGACTGGAACCTCTGGGAATGGGTCCCAGGCATCTGCATTTAAGAGAATTTCCCCATGGGAATTCCCTGGCGGTCTAGTGGTTAGGACTCTGAGCTTTCACTGCCGAGGGCCTGGGTTCGATCCCTGGTAGGGAACTAAGATCTCACAAGCCATGTGGCACATCCAAAAAAGAAAAAAAGAAAATTTCCCCAGTGATTCTGATGCACTTTAAAGTTTGAGCACCCCCAGCGTGGTTTAGGGAACAGAGGTATAGAGGACTGACATGGCAGAATGAAAGAGATGTGACTGCAAGAGACATTAGCAAAACGCTTTGTGGACACGTCCAAGTGAAGGAAAAGCTCTGCAGGTGAAGCAGCACTCAAGCGGAAACGTTAAAGGAGAAGCAGATGCGGATGGACGTGATGGGGCTGGCAGGGTGGGAGCGTGTTT
The DNA here is from genome assembly GCF_028021215.1 of Eschrichtius robustus. Lineage (NCBI taxonomy): Eukaryota > Metazoa > Chordata > Mammalia > Artiodactyla > Eschrichtiidae > Eschrichtius > Eschrichtius robustus. Next base: position 30,019,639 of record NC_090842.1, on the reverse strand, counting down.
GAGATGAGGGAACTGCAAGAACAAAGCCGTAGAGATGTGAAAGTTCCTGGCTTATCCCGGGAGAGCCTGGTGAGGCTGAAGATGTTCCAAAAACTCTTGTGAAGGGGCTCCTCTGCTCCAGGCACTGGGCTAGGTGCCGGGGGGCAGATGCCAGTAGGGAGAGAGAGGGCAAGAATACAGAGCGAGGTGAGACCCAAAACGCAATGAGAAGTCAGGTCCATCAGGGCATGAATGCCCAAACCAGGACATGTAACAACAGACGTCAGTGCTGTCCTGCAGCCCCCATTACAGGGCTGGGGAAGAGGTGAGCCCAGGGGCCCCATGCCCCAGCACCACCCTTGGTCTGGAGCACTTCTCCCTAAAGAAGCCCTGACCACACGTGCGGATCTGAGTACAGAGTTAGGAAAGGGTGCAGTGCCTAGGCCCAGGTCGGAGCCATCCCTGGCCTGACACATCACACTTTCTTTCAAAAGGAAGTTGATGAGTGTTTTAACGGGCTCCTTGAATTAATCAGTAAATATTTAAGCGCTGACCATATGCAGAAATTGGTGCTAGGCATTGCGGGGGACAAGAAAGGCAGTATTGTAGGATAATTAAACTCAGACTTTGGAGTCAGATGTGGATTTGAATCCTGGTAATTCCATTACCTCTCTGAGCGTCATTTGCCAAATAAGGATTGTGATACTTTCCTGTATCAGGATGTTTTGGCTGCAGAGTAACAGAGAATCCCAGCTCAAACCAGCTTAAACAATGGAAAGAAATTACTCCCACGTGGTACAAAGTCCAGGGGTAGGGCTGCCTCCAGGGACAGAAAGAGGGTCACTGATTCAATGATGTCTTTGTCCACTGCTGTCCTTGGCATTGACTTCATCCTAAGGCTGGGTCCCTCAGGGTCACACAATGGCTGCCAGTGGCAACTTGGGCTATAAACTTCCTTGCAAACATCCAGCAGAAAAGAAAGAGAGAGACAGATCTCCAGATGTGAAATATAAGTGTATGTGTTCAATCTTATTGTGCCAACATAGGACATATGGCCACTGCTGAATCAATAACAGTTGCCAGGGAATGCTTAGCTCCGATAGGCTTAGATCAGTGGTTCTCAAACTTTGGCATGCATTAGAATCATCTGGAAGGCTCTTAAGACACAGATTACTGGGCCCCAAGCCCAGAGAGTCTGATTCATGGGTCCTGAGTGGGGCCCAATAATTTGCATTTCTAATGAGTTCCAGGTGTTGGTCTGGAGATCACACTTTTTGAGAACCGGTGGCTTAAACTCATCAGAATGGGGATTGGGTCCACCTATATAGGAAAGGAGGGGCCATATATGTGGGAATTTTGTGAGGAAGGATGATAGGGAAATAAGATAATAGATGCTGGGTAGACCACTGAGAGTGCATATTATCTTATAATATTGACATTGAAGTTGACATTTTACAAGCCACATAAAGTGCTTGGCACTTAGTAGGCCCTCAGTAAACAATGGCTCTTTACTACTCCTGCCAAAGTGCCTGAATCCATCATTTCAGTTCAGGAAATACTTTTGAGTGCCATCAGCCTCTGCCTGAATTGGCTTTGAATCTGACAGGAAAGATAAGACACTTAAAAAAACAAACAATCAAACTACTCTTCTGGGCACTCAGTGTTGATGATTTTGAGAGGCTCAGAGGAGGGAGAACACAGTAAGGGACAGAAGTAGTTAAGGAAGGCTTCCTGGAGGAGGGAGCAGGAGGGCGAGCAAAAGGTTGCTTCTCAGCCCTGGCATCTTGCAGAGGGGGCTCTGCCCATTCTCCAGTCCTTCTCCACCCTTTCTTTGATCTTACCTCTCCCCCTCCCAGGGAATCATCCAGGGATGTTTCTGAGAGGGCTTATAGAGGCATGTGCGGTTACAACTGCAGAGTGACTGAAGGTGTGGTTTCCTGTGCCCCCTTCCCCTACCCAGGTTCATTTGGCGAACAGTGACACCACGTGACAAGCCCATGGGGCCCCTGCTGGTGGCCACATTCTGGCCTGAGCTCCCGGAAAAGATCGATGCTGTATACGAGGCCCCACAGGAGGAGAAGGCTGTGTTCTTTGCAGGTGTGTGGTAGGGGAGCTGCCCGGCCCTCGGCCCCGGGCGGCACTGCACCGTGATTCCTGTGCACTGGCGGCTGCTCCCTCTCCTTTACGGATCCACTCTTTCAACCATCATCTGGGAGATGGGTTCAGACACCCAGCGTCAACTAGCATTGGCCCACAGAACGACCATTTCAATAACCTTTTAATTCCTTTTCAATCCTTCTGATTCCTTTTCCAGAGGGAAAATGACACTTTAGTTCTGGTGTCTTTAACACCTTCCTAATGCTAGTGCCTTTGGCAGATGACAATTTTAATTAGAAATTTTTAAACACCTATTTGTTTTCATTTTTAATGTTTAAATTTATTTCTATAGACTTCAAAATGAATTCCTTCAAAGCAAAACGTTAATTCAAGAGTTAAGTAATATGAGGAGTCTCTATGAGTGGTAAAAATCATCAAGGTAGGGTCATATGGGTAACATTTGGGAAACCCTGCTCATTTAATCTTTATTCGAGCAACTATCATGTGCCAGAGATGCAGCCCCTGCTCTCAGGAAGCTCATGAACTAGTGGGGGAGACAGAAAACCAGGCTGTTATGAGGGGGCGCAGGAAGGGCTGCGGTGGAGGCCCAGGGGTGGCTTCCTGGGGGCGCTGAAGCACCACGGGTGCATGTTCCACCAGCCGGCTTCCCAGCTCCTCCATCCCAGAGTGATCAGGGCAGCTGCTGGCTCACAGGGGACCTTTGTGCAACTTTGAAAAAGGTGCCTCTTCACAATGGGTGTGGCACTTAGAGTCTCTGTCCTGGTGAGTGGAGCCAGGCTAGGACTCACTCCCACTTACCTTCTTGGCCAGGGACCTTCCATAACCAATTTGTAAAACCTTATATGTGGACCCTGATTCCAGACACTGAATCCAGAACTGAGCAGAACTTGTGTCCCTGCTGAGAAAGGCCACAGTGGGGTCCCTGGCAGATGGATGGTGGGAGGAGCAGCCTCCAGCACCTGCCACCAGCCCACCCTCTTCTTCCACCCCAGGGAATGAATACTGGGTCTATTCAGCCAGCACCCTGGAGCGAGGGTACCCCAAGCCACTGACCAGCCTGGGGCTTCCCCCTGATGTCCAAAAAGTGGATGCTGCCTTTAACTGGAGCAAGAACAAGAAGACGTACATCTTCGCTGGAGACAAGTTCTGGAGGTAAGGGAGGGCGGAGCGAAGGAGAGCAGCACCTCCAGCTGCGTGGACGGAGAGAAGACACTGGCTTTGAGCCTCCTGGGTTAAGTTTGGAGGCTGGTGGACCATGGATGTCCCCTCTCTGCTCTCTAATCTGCCAAGGCTATGAGCCCTCTGAAAAGTCACCAAAGGGTGAACTATTCTTGGGCACATTACTGGTACAATTCTGGTTAGATCCTCCTTTCCCTTCTCAGAAGTCTTTGGATTGGGCCCATGTCCGTCTGGTCTGGAGCCCCATATTTTAGAGTGAATCACTGAAGAAGGGAGTGATAAAAATAAAGATAATAGCTGCTACTCTGATGCTATGTGCCAGACACCATTCCCAAGGCTTTATGAGGTGGATATTATTATTACTATTCCTCCCATTTTACAGGTGAAGAAAGGGGTTCAGAGAGGTTAAGTGTCTAGTTTAAAGTCACACAGCCAAGTAGTGGCAGGCTGGGATTTAAACCCTGGATTTCTGGCTCCCAGAGAACATTCTTCACTTTTCTACACTGTACCTGAGATAGTGGGGTCCCAAGAGACGGGGGTGGTGGAGGCAGGGATGGCAGATGGCAAACACAGGATGAAAACTGAGACGGGTGTCCACTGGAGCCAGCATCCAAATCCGGCCTCATTGAAAACAGCGGCACCCTCTGGCCCATCTGCCACAGGCTCAGTAGCTGTGGGCACAGGCTGGCCGGGGGCCAGTGTGGAAGCAGGTAGCTCTCTGCTCCAGCTCATCCAAAGGGAAGGGTCTGATTCTGAGAGGCCACGGTCAGGCCTGAGGGTCAGGGAGCCTGATCTCCAGGAAAGGTTAGTGAGAGGCAGCCCGGACCTCAGGAGTTTGATTTTAAATCTTCACATTTCCTAGATGAGGAATCTGAGACCCATAGAAATGAACCAACTTGTCTAAGTTATTTATAGGCAAGTGTGTTGGCCACAGATTATAGGATTATAACCGCTTCTTCTGGCTTCTAACCCTGGGCCCCCTGCACTGTACCCTCAGGGTCATTGGGTCGGTGGGGGAGGGGTGGTCTTCCTCCTTCCCTCCTAGCGTCCCCATGTTTCCTCCCGTGGCTGCATCTGGACCTTTGTCTGCCACCCCTGGAACAATCCTGCTTCCCTCCCAAGGCCTCTCTCCTCCCGTCTCCTCCCCACCACCCGCCCCCAGCTGCCCTGCATTCAGGAGCTGTTTATGACCCAGGCTGCCGTGGCAGGGTGGAATTCCAGACATATTGCTAAGATACTTAGCAACTTAAGCTGATTGATATCTCAAGCCTCAAGAAAGGAAACAGTCAGCCAGGAAACCACGGAGCGGGCACTCTGCCCACAGGCTCCGGAACACTCCCAGGCACGCGCACGTACTGTGGAAGGGCATCTCGGCACAGTAGGCACTCCGAATCTCCAGATCTTAGAATCATGCACAGCAAGAGGCCCAGCCTCACAGAGCAGAATCATAGAACCCTTGTCTTTGAATCATGGTGTTGAAAGGACATTTATAATCACCCTCCAGCACGTACTGTGAATGTAAACATATGAGAATAGACGTGTCCATGCGTAATCATGAGTGTATAGTGTGTGTGTGTGCGTGCGCACGCACGCGCACACACACACACACAGACACACTGATGCTCACGCTGTGGTGGTACCTTGCTGGGTTTTGGGCAGAGTTATCTGCTTCCCAGTCCTTTTCCACAGCAAGCCCACCTCACAAAGCCTGGATCTGGGATGGACAGCCTGCTCTACAGAGGAAGTTCTGTGAATCTTCCTTAAAAGCAGCAGAACTGAAACATCTATTGGAGGATCTGGGCGGGGTTTCCAAAGGAGACAGATCTTTTTCCCACGAGAGGTAGTTAATGAGCTCGAGACACTGGTCCTGGTGGAGTTTGCCGATGCCCAGGCCTCCTTTCTGGAGAAGGAGAGAGCGCTCTAGAATGACAGAGGACGAGCAGCTGCTTCCAGATTGGGCAAACCCTAGGTCATGCCAGGGAGTGCTCAGCCCTTGCTTCTAGAAGCTTCCACTAAGCCCACAATAATATATTCAATATCTCCTATGTGCCAGGCAATTACCTAGGTGCTGGAAGACAGCGGTCAAGAAATAGTCACTCTCTGCCTGGTGGAACTTACAATATCGTGAAGGGAAGAGATATAAACACATACAAATAAAATAGTGATGGCTCTTGTGACGGGACCTGTACCACATCCCAGGGCTGTGCATTTCACCTTTATTTCTCATTTAAGGTAGATGCTATCATTAGCTCCCTTTTCTAAGTATAGAAACTGAGGCTGAAGTGCCTCAAGGATATACCTTTGAAAAAGCTCGGACACAAATGTCTGTGTCCTTAACACCTGCTCTGCACTGCAGTTCTGCAGCCAGAGGGGAGAAGTTCAGAGGGTCACAGAGAAGCCTTTCAAAAGAGTGTACCAGCGAGCAGGAAACACTGTAGGAGGAGGCTCTGGGGACAGAGAGGAATGTGAAGAGGCGTGGTCATGTTCAGAGCCAACATGTTCTGATGGCTCCATGCTGTATTCTTCCTGGAGGAAAAGAACTTGGAAGCAAATTGGTTCACTTCTCCGAGCCTCAGTTTCCTCATCCATCAAATGGGGTTGCTTCCTGCTGTCCCTACCTTCCGTGGGTAGAGTGAGAAAGAAATGAGGGCAAGTTCAAGGACACATAGCTCTCAGCCATCATCACTCTAGAGAATGTAGTTTGGGAGGTCAGTGCAGGTGACATGGTTGGACTGCTAGAATTTTGAGCTGGGAAACTTGGTTTTGGTACCCCAGGTCGTGAGGAAGCATGCTAGGTTTGGCAAGAAGAAGTCTCATGACAGAACTGGGATTAGGAAGGATTTTCTGGCAGTTCTGAGGGTGATGGGCAGAGGGGGAAGACCCCTGTAGAAGGGGGCTCAGAGAGGAAGCTGTTTTTTGGCATCTGGGGCGGAGGTGGTCAGGCTGGCTGTGGGGAAGAAGAGAGTCAGCTATGAGGCTGATGCTTGGCTGTCACTGGGATGGCATTCAAACACAGATCCATCTAGAAAATCAGCATCATGAGGGCAAGACTTTATCTTGTTGATTACAATATCCACAGCGACATAGTGGGAGCTCATTAAATATTTACAGAATAATAAATATATTGAGTGTAAGTGGAGAAGCAGTGGAATCAAAATAACCCCAGCGTTTAAAAAGTTCTCCCGCCAAATTAAAAAGACACAGATGTTGCTAGCCAGAAAGAAGAATACGCCAACTAATACTCAAGGTATTTACACAAATTAAAGGCAGAGCCCAAGATAACGACTTGCCCTGAGAACTGCGATTGGGACTGAGGTGGCAGGAAGTCACCCTGTGACTGACAGGGCTTGGATTCACACACCACCTTGTACTGTAACGTCACTGTCCCAGCCAAGATCATCGCCCAGGATGTGGACTGTCAACTCCACTTGACAGATGAAGAAGCAGTATTTGTCCAAGCTGAGCCGTGAAGGGCAGTGATGGGGCAGGACCCTGTCTCTGGGCTCCTGGGCCAGTGCTGTTTGTACTGCAGCAGGGATCAGAGTTTGTAAGGGAACTAACATTTCCCAGATACCTACCCAGTACCAGATAATGGGATAGGCACTTTGCATGTTTTACTCTGTTTCACATATATGTTAATTAAATACATTAAATTAAATATAACCCATTTTACAGATGGTAAAACTGAGGCTCAGAGAGCAGTTTGCTGCCCTGAGCCAGACAGGCCTGGGTTGGATTCCCACTTAGAAACTGGGTGCCCTTTTTAAGCCTCTGGTCTGTAAAATGGGTATTACGGTAGTGACTGTGTCGTAGGGTTGTCGAAAGGATTGAGAAAGTATATGGAAGGTGGGTAACACACTGCTTAAACGTGAGCAGTAATCACAAGATTGTTTTCATGGGACTGTCCAAAGTCACCCAATTAGTGAGTAGGGGAATTAAGATTCACCCAGGTCTGACTCCCTGCCCCTCAGCTCCAGTCAGTGGCCTCCCTGAAGGGCTAGGTCTGGCTTCCCAGGCTCACCCAGGAGCCATCATCCTGGCCCTCCCATCAGGTTGGGGAAGGGCTGGCCTTTAGGGATTCCCACAGGTTCACCATGGCCATTTCCTTGCAGATACAATGAGGTGAAGAAGAAAATGGATCCCGGCTTTCCCAAGCTCATCGCAGATGCCTGGAACGCCATCCCTGATAACCTGGATGCCGTGGTGGACCTGCAGGGCGGGGGTGAGCTGCCCAGGCCTCTGTCCACTTTCTAGGACTCCCTGCCCCCAGCCAGGACCCTGCTTCTCGCAAGCACACACTCCCTTATTGTGCAGGAAAGCATGCGGCGCCCCGGGAAAACAAACCAGCCCCTTCAACCCAGTGCTGGGAAGGCATCCAGACCCCTGGCCTCTGCTCACTCAGCTGGCTCCAGGCAATAAGACCCAGAAAGGCCCCTCACAGCTGCAGAGCCTGGAGCCAGGGAGCAGGGAGGGCGGGAGGCCTGCTGGGAGCGAGAAACCTGGGCTCAGTGCCCTGGATTCATTCTGGGGTTTGATCCAGGCCCTTTTGGGTTCTGCAGGAGGCCTTGTGACTGCTTCCCATTAGCAGAAGGATGGCTCCATTTGAGACAGCACAAACTTTGTTAGGCCCTGCTGCTGAGGTGGCAGAGATATCCCATCGGCTCAAATTGTCCCTGGTCCCTTGCTGAATGAAACACCAAACCAGCGAGGGATAGAGTTTGGAGTTTGGAAACCATATTCCTGAGGAGGCGTCTGGGAGGTCTCTAGGGCCCTGGAAATGAGTCCAGTTTGGCTTTTCAGAGGAGATTTCAATTAAATTTCACAAAGATGCTTCTTGAGTTCCTATCACACGCTAAGCACATGGCCCTGACCTCAAGGGGCTAAAGGTCTTACATGTCCAGGAAAAAGCAGGATACAATCAGGTGCTAGGTTAAAGATTATCTTCAGAAATAAACATCTATTGAGCACCTACTATATGCCAGGGTTCGAAAGGAAGAAAATGAGATCATATATGTTAGGAGCAAGAAATTCCAAAGCCCACAGGGGCCAAGTTGGTGGCATGAATAAGTGAAGCAGGCAAGGCAGACAGTAGGGAGTGGTGGGGTCTGTGGAGCACCAGAGAGCACATGGCTCATTTTCAGGGGACAGTTGCTTCTCGGCTTCTGGCGATCTCTGCCCTGCAAGAAAAGGGGAGCAGTGTTATTAGATATTCTAAGTCTTTTAAAAGGAAGTGAGAAATCTGTATTTTCATATGAAATTTCCAGATGTTTACATGTTGGCCAGTTATTCAAAACAAAACAAAACAAAAAACTTGTGTGAACTAAATAAAACCAATCTGTGGGCCCGATGGGGCTAGCAGCCTCCTGGTTTGCCACCTCTGGAAAAAGAAAGTGCCTAGTTTGGAGCTTGTGCTCAGTGGAGTTCTGTTATTTATCTTAATTATAGCATATATCATCTCATTTAATCCTCAGAAGCCTTAAGAGGTGGTATCGTTATCCACATCTTAAAGATGAAGAAACAGACTCAGAGAGCATAATTCCACAGCCGTTTCCCTTCTTCCAGCCTCACAGGGGTCTCCTGTGATTTAAAAGCTTCTTCCCTATGGCAGGCAGACTTGTAAAGCTCTCAGGAACCTTCCCTGTGCCGTAATGCCTGAGGATGGGTTGGTCACAGCCTCTTCTCTTTCTCATCCCAGGTCACAGCTACTTCTTCAAGGGCGCGTATTACCTGAAGTTGGAGAACCAAAGTCTGAAGAGCGTGAAGTTCGGAAGCATCAAATCCGACTGGCTGGGCTGCTGAGCTGGCTCTGCCTCCCCCAGGGCCTGCCTCTCTATCACTTTCTGCGCACCGGGCCCTGAGCACCAGGGAAGGACCCGGATGGGCCTGGCAGCCCTCAGCTCTGTAGTTAATCAGCATTCTCACTCCCACCTGGTAACTTAAGAAACCACAGAGTGGCTCTGCCCTGTGCTCCAAGAAAGGTGCTGATTGTACCCCTCCCAGGTGCCCCTCCCCCTCCACACCTCACCAGCCCTCCAGAGCCACCCCCAAAGAGATGCTTTGATATTCTCAATGCAGCCCTGTCTTGGGCTGCCCTGGTGCTGCCACACTTCAGGCTCTTCTCCTTCCACAACCTTCTGTGGCTTTACAGCACCCTTGGAGCCAACAGAGACTGTCTGAAGAGGGCACTGGTGGCCCGACAGCCTGGCCTGGCATGGGGCAGTGGGAGAGGGGCACGGCCCGGTGGCCACCCCAGACACCTGGCCTTCTCACTGCTGGCTGCCTTAGAACCGTCCCTACATTAGCAGTTTGCTTTGTATGCACTTTGTTTTTTTTGTTCTGATCTTTTTTATTTTTCCACTTTGAAATTGCATTTCCTGACAGAAGGACTCAGGTTGTCTGAAGTCACTGCACGATGCATCTCAGCCCACGTAGTGATGGTCCCCTTGGTCACTCTATTTAGTGTGTCCCTCCTCTGTCACTTACTCCACTGGATGGAGGAAAACCAAACCCTGGCTCCTCGCCCAGCTCTCCCCTCCTCTCCCTTCAGCAGTTTCCCCGTGGGAAAAACCAACGAGTATGAATAAAGACACCGATTGAGTGGCCGTGTTGGCCGGCTGTTTTAGCAGAGCCTAGAGAGGGGCCCCAGCCCCAGCCAGAAGAGGAAACTTAGAAAGTCTAAATCTCTGCTCCCTGCAGCGTACAGGTAACATCTGCTGGAAAGGTCACAGATGCCCAAATAAACAGCAAGAGACTCAGGGTGGGTGAGCTGGGGTCCCTCTGTCCTGTGGCAAGAGCCCTGGAACAGCAGCGTTTGTTATTTAATTGCAGGGCCTTGTTCAAGGTTTCCTCCCTTCCTGAGTCTCAGTTTCTTCGTGGACAATAACACCAATTCTAATAACAGTGAACAACAGTAATACCCCTTCCATTAATAGAATGCTTACTATATGCCAGGCACTTCACATGCATCACTTCATTTAAGCTTTATAGCAACCTAAAGAAGGGAGAATATTATTAGTCAACTTTTATTGATAAGGAAACTAAGGCTTGGAGAAAAGTGATTTTCCCAGGATACCATAGATATTGGGTAACATCCTGAGTCAAGGCCAAAGATGACCTAGAGAAGGAGCTTTAGCCGGAAGCTGAGTATCTCCCTCAGCAGCATTAATCTCCACCTCCCCCAAAACCCTCTAAGTAAACTCAGCTAGGGGAGAAATGTGTGTGCTTTCTAAACACAGCTTCTATTAATGATAAGCTCCTTACCTTCCTCCCCAGCAGATTGCTCATTTTTAATCCCTTCCTATATAGAAATTCTGGAGCTGCTACAGAACAGAAACTTAAGGCCTGGGGTTATTTCAGAGGCCCTTTCTGGCTCTGATAGACTATTACTTCAGGCCTCTCATGGTGGGGCTGGTAGGGAAGGGGATGAGGAGTGGACAGGTCTCTCTGGAGGTGACCTTGGTGGAGTCCTCTTTTCTCCTGTGGCCTGCCCAATCGCTCAGGTCCTTGAGGGCTCTGGAGAGACTGCCTTCTGTGCTAAAGAGCCACAAGGGTCTGCCACCCTCTACTTGAAGACCCCAAAGCTGGGGCACTTTATATCACGGCTGTAATATGTTGTTATTAAGGTTCTCTGTTAAATACTGAGAAAATTCAGCTGCTCCACTACGTAATACCTAAAAGGTGCCATTTCTTGAGTGCTTTTCTATGAACACTACACATGCATTATTTTACGTAATTGATACTACTGGGTTGGCCAAAAAGTTCGTTTGGGCTTTTCTGTAGCGCGGTGTGGAAAAACCCGAACAAACTTTTTGGCCAACCCAATACAATCCTATGGGGTAGGAATTCGTCTTCCCATCCTGAGATGAGTATGCAAGCTCAGAGAGGTTAAGTGAGTAGCTGAAGGCTGCATCTATCTGGTAGGGTTGGAAGATTCTGAGATTCTACAGTGGACACCTTGGAAGGAGCAGCTGTCCCAGGGCCCAGAGTCAGATTCTCATCATGCCTCCAGCCTGCTGTGAGCAGTTGACCAGTAAAGACAAGTCATTCACCATCTCCATCTGCCTCTCAGCCACTCAGGGCTTGACCAACTGGTCTCAGGTCCTGGGAAAATCCTCCCCCTAACCCCCACCAACAAAAGGTCCAGATAGGCCCTTGAACTTCCTCAGGGTGAAGTGGAGCCACAGCCCCAGTCACTTCCCTTTTTGAGGCCGGGTTGCTCATCTAGTGCAGAGGGCAGTGGTGGTTTTGTCATTTTCTAGTAATTGCAGCTCAATTTTCCTTTGGAGAACTATCTCCCCATTGTCAGTCCATATTTTGAGTGAAAGAGATTCCACTCCTGGCACCAATTTCTATATTAGTCCGGACTCTCAGCGGTAACTGATAAATATCCCACCCAAACGGGTTTAAGCAAAAACAAAACATACACCAGAAATCAAACCCACCCTGGATAATTAACCCTCTTAATGGAACAGCCCAGGGGTTGCTCCTTGAATTGCTGGATTCAGGTTGTTTATCTAAGTTCCGTTTATCCCTGATTACGAAGGGGGCAGCGGAGGCTCATGGAGACACTGATTTGACCAAGTCAAAGAGCCAGTAAAAGCGAAAGGAGGGGCTTCCCTGGTGGCGCAGTGGTCAAGAATCCACCTGCCAATGCAGGGGGCATAGGTTCGAGCCCTGGTCTAGGAAGATCCCACATGCCCCGTAGCAACTACGCCCGTGTGCCACAACTACTGAGCCTGCACTCTAGAGCTCATGAGCCACAACTACTGACTGAGCCCGCGCGCCTAGAGCTCGTGCTCCGCAACAAGAGAAGCCACCGCGGTGAGCAGCCCCCGCTCACCGCAACTAAAGATAGCCCGTGGGCAGCAAGGAAGACTCAACGCAGCCAAAAATAAATAAATTTCTTAAAAAAAAAAAAAAAGCAAAAGGAAATCCAGGTCCGCCTGACCCTAAAGCAGAGAACTCAGCCTAAACTGTCTCTCATTGGGGGTGCCTTGCTCTGAAGGAAAAACATTCACCCCCAAGGAGGCTGAGCTATTAATCCCAAGAGCAAAAGCCAGACAACCTAAAGGGGTGGGGGTGGGGGTGGGTGTGCTCAGGGGGGTGGGGCCAGGGCCTGGGCGTGTTCAGAGCCAGAGGGGGCGGGGCGAGACCGGAGGGCGGCTAGGTAACTTTGGCGCCTGCGCAGAGACCCCGGACTCCTAAACTGCTCCCCCTCAAGCCTTGGCGGCAGCGGTAGCTCGCACGGACCGCTTTGGTCTCTTCGCTCCAGTGAGACGCCGGGCTCGGCCATGAACCGGTGCGCTGAGGCGGCGGCGGTGGCGGCCTCCGGGCCCGGCGCGGGCGTCGGGAACGCGGGGCTGCGGCCGCGCATAGTGCCCCGCCAGGCGTCCTTCTTCCCGCCGCCCGTGCGCAACCCCTTCGTGCAGCGGACACGGCTGGGCGCGGCGAGGCGCATCCAGGTGCGGGGCGAGGGTCTGACAGGGGACGCAGATTCAGGTGCGGGGCGAGGGTCTGACAGGGGACGCAGATTCAGGTGAGGGGCGTCTGACAGGGGAACGCAGATTCAGGGGAGGGACGTGGGTCTGAGAGAGGAGGCAGTTTGAGGGGGGCTTGGGTCTGTCAGGGGAGGTTGTTGTCAGAGGGGAGTGCGGGTGTGAAGGGGAAGTGGCTGAGGAGGGCGTGAGTCTGGGAAGCGAGGCTCTGAGGAAGACAGGGATGTAGATCTGAGAGGGGAGGGCTTTTGAAGGGGCCATGAGTCTGCAGGGGACAGAGCTGCGGGACTGAGAATTGAGGGCCCTTGGAGGATGGTCTGGGGGCGTGTGTGAGAAGAGAAGATGCAGAGAACATGTGGGCCTTGGAGGAAGGTCCTAAACAGGAGGAGGCTGAGCAGGCAGGCCATTGGCGGAGGAAACATTCCACGCTGAGAAGAGGGGATAACTCTGGGAGAACTTCGACTTGAGTGTGTGAAAGTCTAGTGGGACGTCGTCGTAGCACAGGAGAGTGGGTTTGGGGAAGTTTTTGCTTTGCCGCAGGGAAGGAGAGGAGTCAGTTTGGGATGGGAAGAGTAAGGGAGAAGGCAGAGAGCCCAGGGCTGGAATTAGAACAAGAAGAAAGGCTGGGATGATAGGGCTGAGCAGGGGCATCCAGGACGGGCAATCACAGTCTAAGAAAAGGGATAATATGGGGCAGCTGAAGGGATTCAAGAGTTTTTGGTCCTGAATCAGTTTTCACCCAAACACTTGCAGAAGTGTTCAAGGATGCGAAGCAGCCCAGACTTTCTTTCACTGTTAAAAACGGCTATATACAAAAAGGAAGTTTCCTGTCCTTTCCTTTTTCTTGTAAAACGCTGCATTTACCATTAGCACTTACACTCGCTCTTTGGACTTCCTGTTTGGTGAAGTTAGTGATCAGAGAACAAGATTGACTATGCAAGCTACGTTTGTCCTTTGTGTTCTGCATGGAAAAAATGGTTTTAATATTTTCCTGTCCATCTCACCCATTTATTTACTTTGGATTTGAAATAGTGTAATTTTTGCACGGCATACTTGTGTGCCCTGAGACTGTTGTTCTCTACGATGGAAGCAGGTTAAGTGGTGGGCTAAGCAGCATGGGATGGTGGTTAGAATAATGGTAGATGGGTGTCTGGTTGAAGAAAGGTGTGAGAGAGGAAGACAGTGAATGTAGTAATACCTCTTTGTAAAGAAACTAAATGTTTAAAACTTTGATCTTCATGTCTTTAAATGGATAGATATTCCCTTTATATCTTAAAACTTCTGAAACACTTAATAAATACATTGACTATCGTTCAAGATTCCTTTTGGTCTGATTTAGTCAAATCGGTCATACTTAAATGAAAGTCATGTCTGTCTATTTGGCTTCATGTTTTGGAGAGAGGCTCAAAGTGGCGTATTTATAAGTATTTATATTGTACCTGGAGTAAATTATTAAGTTTTTGAGGGTTGTTTTTTTTTTTAATAGCGTGCCTGCAACCATTTTGAGAGCACTTTCAAATAACCCTGTAAGAGTTGTAGTATGATGGAAAGATCACTAGTCTTAGTCAGAAAACCTGCTCAGGCCCTGCCATTTATTAGTTGTGTAACTTTGGCCAAGTCACTTAACCTCCCTGAACTTCACTTTCCTCATCTATTAAATTGGAATAATAATACATGGAAGAGGGATTAAAATTTAAGTGAGATAATGTGTGAAAGAATCTGGTATTGTTTGCTTATCTTAATATTGATAGTTATGCTATTTGTTATCTACAATTGTATACTGCACTTAAAATTTACCACTCGGATTGGATAGAAATGAATATAGTCTCAATATTTTTTTAAAAATTAAAAATGCATGTAGACCAGAGATTCCAAAGTAGTTTCAGTGGCTTGAACAGTCTGGGTAAAAGGAAAATTTAAATAGACATGATTGAAAAACAATGTTGTCTGTATTATCCAGTTTAAAAGATTGATATACTTGCATTTAAGTATGATTCGATATGATTAAATCAGACTAAATTTAATCCTAAATGATGATCAACGTCTTGCTTAAGGACTGGTGTGACTTGCGTCTCATTATAGGGCTTAGCTTTACTGCTCCCCTTCTCTTTTTTGACCGTTTAAGGGTCTGCTACATAGTGGCATATAAAAAATTAGCCTAGCTTCTATTTCCTCAATAGAATATGGAACTAAAACGAGTGTTTGGTTGTAATTGTGGGGTCATTTACCATACCAAAAATATTTGTTGGTTGCCTACTATGTGCCAGGCACACTGTTAATCCCTGGAGACATAGCAATGAACAAGAGAAATAAGGACCCTGCCTATTTAAAGCTTGTATTTCACTGAAAAAGTTAAACAAGCAAGTACAGAAATATATAATTCCATGTTTTAGTAAGTGCTATGAAGAAAGTCCAGAGAAGAAAATAATCCCAATAGAGTGTTGAAAGAAGGGCTTCCTACAGAGATGACATATTACCAAATGGCAATATAATGGGTAATCCTCTTAATTCGACAGAGTTACTCAGAATTGATTTTGTCATCTTAATAATGTTTAAAGATTAAAATTTTAAATCAACTTTGTGTATATACTAGCAGCAAACAATTGCAAAATGAAATTAAATAATCTCATAATAGTAATAAAATAACATTAAATACGAAGGAATATATTAACCAAAAGCATGCAAGACCACTACAATGAAAACAACAAAACACCGTGGTGAGAAATTAATGAAGATTTACGTAAAATGAAGAGGTATACCATGTTTATAAGTTTGAAGAATCGACATTATTAAGATGATAATTCCTCCCAAATTGATCTATAGATTCATTGAAATCTCAACAAAAATCCCAACAGGCTTTTTGTTTGTGTGGAAACTGACTAATTCTGAAATTTATGTGGAAGTGCAAAGGATCTATATTAGCCCAAAAAAAGCTTGAAAAAGAAAAAGTTGGAGGACACACACTACCTTATGTCAAGAATTACTACAAAGCTACAGCAATTAAGAGAGTAGGGTAGTATCGACAGAAGGACAGATGAATAGATCAATTGAACAGAATAGAGAGCCCACATGTATGTTCAATTGATTTTTGACAAAGTTGTCAAGAAAATTTATCAGGGAATGTCAGGTCTTTTCAAAAATTGGTTCTGGGGAATTCCCTGGCGGTCCAGTGGTTAGGACTCGGCGCTTTCATTGCTGGGGCCAGGGTTCAATCCCTGGTTGGGGGACTAAGATCCCGCAAGCTGCAGCGCAGCCAAAAAAAAAAGGAGGGGGGATGGAATTGGTTCTGGAACAACTAGATAAATCTATGGATAAAAATGAGACTTGATCCCTTCTGCACACTACACAGAAAGTAATTTAAGATGGATCATAGTCTTGAACATAAAAGCAAAACTCATATATCTTCCAGAAGAAGAAGAAAATATAAAATATCTTCATGATCTGGAGATAGATAAAGATTTCTTAGAAAGGATGCAGAAGAGAACTAAACAGAAAATAAAAATTGATAAATTAGTCTTCATCAGAATTAAAATTCTTCTCATCAAAGGATACCGTTAAGAAAATGAAAAGGCGGACTTCCCTGGTGGCTCAGTGGTTAAGAATCCGCCTGCCAGTGCAGGAGACACGGGTTCGAGCCCTGGTCCGGGAAGATCTCACATGCCGTGGAGCAACTAAACCCTTGTGCCACAACTACTGAGCCTGCACTCTAGAGCCCGTGAGCCACAACTACTGAGCCAGTGTGCCACAACTACTGAAGCCCGCACACCTAGAGCCCGTGCTCCGCAACAAAGAGAAGCCACCACAGTGAGAAGCCCGGGTACCACAATGAAGAGTAGCCCCGGCTCACCGCAACTAGAGAAAGCCCACACATGGCAACAAAGACCTAACACAGACAAAAATAAATAAATTAAATTTAAAAAAAAACAAATAAAGAAAATGAAAAGGCAAGCCATGGAATGGGAGAAAATATTTTCAATACGTGTATTGAAAAAGGGCTTGTAAACAGAACATATAAAGAACTCCTACAAATTGATAAGGAAAGGACTAACTACCCAATAAAAATGGGCTAAAGACTCGAACAGACAGTTAGGTTAAAGGGATGACCAATAAGCACATGAAAAAGTGTGCTCACCATCATTGTTCATCAAGGAAATATGAATTAAAACCACAATGAGATATCATTTTACACCCACTAGAATGGCTACAAAGACTGACAACACTGAATGTTGATGAGGATGTGAAGCAACAGGAAATTTCATACTTTGTTGGTGGAGATATAAAATGATACAACTACTTTGGAAAACAGTTTGTCATATCCTGGCCCAACAATTTCACTCCCCTTGAAATGAAAATGTATGGCCACATAGAGACTCAAACATGAATGTTTACTCATAATAGCTAAAAACTTATAATAGGCTAAATGTCCCTGAACAGATTAATGGATAGATTAAATGTGATATGTTCATACAGTGGAATATTACTCTGCAATTAAAAAGACTATACTGGGCTTCCCAGGTGGCGCAGTGGTTGAGAGTCTGCCTGCCGATGCGGAGGACATGGGTTCGAGCCCTGGTCCGGGAGGATCCCACATGCCGCGGAGCGGCTGGGCCCGTGAGCCACAACTACTGAGCCTGCGCATCTGGAGCCTGTGCTCCGCAGCCGGAGAGGCCGCGATGGTGAGAGGCCCGCGCACCGCGATGAAGAGTGGCCCCCACTTGCCGCAACTAGAGAAAGCCCTCGCACAGAAACGAAGACCCAACACAGCAAAAATAAATAAATAAATAAATAAATAAATAAATAAATAAATAAATAAAATAACTTCCATCCCTACCCTTGCTCCCACAGTCACTCTCTAAAAACCTTTAAAAAAAAAAAAAAAAAAAAAAAAGACTATACTACTGATACATATGACAACATGGTTGAATCTCAAAAATATGAAGTGAAAGAAGCCAGACATAAAAGAGTACATACTGTATGGTTTCATTTATATGAAAATATAGAACAGGCAAAAATTATAGTGAAAGAAAGACTGACTGTCAGTGGTTGCTATACACTGAGGATATATTGACTGCAAAGAGGCACAAGGGAACTTTTCTGGGTGATGGAAATGATCTATATCTTGATTATAGTGGTGTCTGCATTGGGTTATGCATTTGAAAACCTCATACTTAAAATAGGTACATTTTATTTTATGTAAATTATGCCTTAGTAAAATTGATTTTTATAAAAGACTACAAACACCAAATGTCAGCAAGGATGTACAGTAACTGAAATTCTCATACACTACCAGTGACACTTTAAAATGATACAGCCACTTTGGAAAATTGTTTGGCCAGTTTCTTATAAAGTTAAACTACATCTGTGACCCAGCAATTCCACTCCTAGGTATTTACCTATGAGAAACAAAAACAACTATTCCCAAAAAGGCTTGTAGAAGAATGTTTGTAGTGGCTGTACATAATAGCCCACAACTGGAAACAGCCCAAATGTTCATCAGCAGGAGAATAGACAGATTGTCATGTGGTCATATAGTGGAATAATACTCTGCAGTCAGAAAGAATGACTTACTGACATCGAAAGCAACATAGTTGAATTTCAAAAACATTATGTTAAGTGGAAGAAGTGAGACACACAAGAATGCATAATGTATGGTTCCATTTATATGACACTCAAGAACATGCAAAACTAATAATATATGATGATAAACATCCAGCATTGGTTGCCTAAGAGGATAAGGATTGACTGAAAAGAGATTATGAGGCAACTTTCTGAGTGGGAGATGTGTTCTGTATCTTGATTGAGGTGATGTTTACAAGAGTACACATTTATCAAAACTCATTGAATTATACAGTTAAAATCTGTATATTTCCTTGTATGTAATTTTTAATTCAGTCATACACATGTACACAAATAATTTGATAGAGATCTGATACCTACAATATTTTTGGCATTTCTCGTAAATTATTTAATGATGCTCAGATTCACATTACGGGCCAATAGAGACAAGAAGGGCAGCACTGTTTGAGTAGTGTAATTGGCTAGAAAAAAAGAAGACAATTTGTGATGTATAAGGATAGTTTATTTCACTTGAAAGGCATTATGGGATAGGATTAAGAGCAAGAGCTTTATAACCACATTGGTTTCAAATCCTGGTTCTGCCACTTACTGTGTGATCTTTAAGCAGTTTAACTTAATTCCCTCTGTGCCACTCCTTTCTTGTATGTAAAACAGCTTAAGGTTGTAAGACTCAGATAAGTTACTACATGCCAAGTGCTTAGAGTGCCTGGTACATAGTTAAGCACTCAGTATTATTTGCTGTTCTTATTTATTTAGTTTTTATTCTTATTCTTGTTTAGTTTTTATTATTTTTTGTATTTCCTCCCCCATCTCCTTATTGTTAGTTATAAAGGACTGGCAGGTATATAAAATAATACATTTACTTCTTCACACTCTCATGCCTTTATTAATATTCATCCTACTTATAGCTCTCAAGAAGCTATTTCCCCCCTCTTACCTTGCCAGCTTCTGCTTGCTTCTTAAAGCAAGACGTTTCAGCTTCAACTCCTCCAGGAAGCTTTCCCTGACTACTAAGCCCAACAAACCTTTTCTTTGTTCCCCCAGCAGCCCCTATTCACATTCATTGATATACAGATCAGGTAGTACTTGGTTTTCTTCCCTGTTTCTTTTGCTGCTTTGTAGGCTTTGTGAGGTCAGATACAATGTCTTATTTTCTTTGTGCTTAGATCCTTGTTTGGTATAGGGTAATGCCCAATTCATCTTTGAGTGAATGCATGAATAGCATAAGATTTTCCTCTTACGTATTTCTGTTTGATAACTACAGCATTAAAATAATGTCATCTATTTTTTTAATCAACTTTGATTTCAGATTTTCTTTCTTGGAATTATCCTGCTTCCAATTCGTGCCCTGTTGCTTGCATTAATTTTATTACTGGCGTGGCCATTTGCTGCAATTTCAACAGCATGCTGTCCGGAAAAGCTGACCCACCCAATAACTGGTTGGAAGAGGTAAGAAATAACTATGTCTAAATATTAGGAAAATCAAGATAAAGAAGAGTTTGTCAAAGTTTAGTCAGTGATCAACAATTATGACTCTGAATATAGAATATTTTGGAATATAGTTGTTACAGTCTATGTCACTAAAACTAAAAAATAGGAGGTATGGAAATTTTGTGAAAGGATGAGCTCTTTATCTTTAAACAAATAGAGATCTCAACTCTAAACTACAGGGCAAGGAGAGATAGGTCATTTCCCTGTGCCCTCTGGAAAAGTTCTTTGGTTTTCTGCGTCTCACTTCTCCTTACCGTGAAATTAAAGTTAGAGAAATTTCCTCAGGATTTAGTTGCTTAATAGTGCCTCACTATATTATTATATGGATTTTGAGAGAATGCTATAGGAAACCCATTTTTTAAAACTCCCACTGGATGTCTTATGGGAGACATTTTTCACGCAAAGCTATAATGCTTATTCACATACTGAGATGTCTGTCATGTGTTTGCACTTCTAGGGCTATTTTTTTGTTTCTCTACTCAACTGAGTTTATCAGGGACAGAGACTGGATCTTACTTGTCTTGTGTGTCCAACACAATTCCTGGCACAATTTGATGAATTAACTAATCTTTAATGACAGATTCTTTTTAAAGAGTAAACAGTTCAATTTCTGGAATTGAAATTCCTTTGTTCCAGAGAAGTGAGATGGTAAATTTACTTCTTAAGATTCTTGATGATGTCTAAGGGCTATAATGATATAGGTAATAAGGCTTACTTTTAAAATTTTATTCCTAAAATAATTCTGAGGACAATTTCCGCATGCCGGTTCTAAAAGTGTTTTGGGAAGTAGCAGCATCCTTGTTACACAAATATAGATTTCCAAAGTGACTCCTTTGAAGGACAGTACTGATCTGGATTTCTCAGTGGTGGATGCATGTTGAAGATTCGTTCTTATTACTTTATAGTCACAGAATAAAGGAGCCACTTATTAGCCACATGGCCTTGGTAAAATTACTTCTCTGGGACTCAGTTTTCATGTCTGTAAAATGGGGATAATAATAAATGCTATCTATTTCATAAAATTGGGCTAAGGATTAAAGAAATTAATATGCATAAATTACTTAGAACAGTGCCTGGCAGAAAGAGCTCCACTGAAGTGTTAGCTGTTCTTCTTAGCTCACGTTTTAAAATGAAGTGCTCCAGCTTGTCTTGGTTTTTGCATCGTGCTTTAGAGTAAAACCCTGCTGTTAGCTGCAGTTGGCAAAGCTAATTATGTCCTTTTTTGTATTTATTTCCAAAGGAAAATTAATCAGCCAGTCTTGAAGTTTCTAGGCCGTGCCATGTTCTTTTCAATGGGATTTATAGTTACCGTGAAAGGAAAGATTGCAAGTCCTGTGGAAGCACCAATTTTTGTTGTTGCCCCTCATTCAACATTCTTTGATGGAATTGCCTGTGTTGTGGCTGGGTTACCTTCTATAGTATCTCGACATGAGAATGTGCAGGTGCCTCTGATTGGCAGTAAGTACTTTATAAGATAACAGAGATAAAATATTTTCACGCTCATGCTTTCAATTTAGAAAATCATGTATAGTTCATTGGTAGGCTTTTTTAAAACTTTAAAATAATGAAACACTTCAAACATATTTCCTTGCTTTTTAATGAGGTACTATATCACAAGAATGAATTTATGAAAAAAGATTATAAAGACTTCCCTATCTGTACCCTTATCATTCTTTTTAAGTCTAAACTCTGTCACTGCACCATCACCTCTTTCTGCTCCTAAATATAGCCAAAAAGAACAGTTTTTAAATACCAAACATGGTAGATTTTTTGGAGAGAGAATTTAATCTAAGAATCTGTGAAAGCACTGGTTACATGCTATTTCAGTGAATTTCTCTTCAGGCTATTAGACTGATAAATAAATGCACTAAGTCTTTTCTCCTAACTCTGTTTTCTTCATTATTGCCCAGATCTCCATGAGAGGCAAATGTGTAACTCTTTGAAAATTATGATGTGGAACAATTAACGCTTCCTGCCATAAAAAATAATGAAGCAAGTGAAATGTTTTTCCCACCAGATGCTTTGCTCTCTCCCCAGGGGATTAGTCTCCAAGTAACTGCTCCCAGTTGTCCCAAGGTTATTGCCAAGCATCAAGTGGTGAGAAAGTGCGTGTGAAAACTGCCTGATGTTGCCTTGGTACTCTGGAGAAATAATAGTAGTTCTTACAGCTTTGTCATTCATCTGAGAAAGACAGACTCTCTCTCTCTCTCTCTCTTTTTTTTTTAAGGTAACCACCTTGCTTTGTGTAATATGACATTTTCCCCAAAAGTTGTTTAGCAATAGTCTTTTGGTAAATTGAGGTTTATTTTGCATGTGCTAGGAAGCTACCTACTTAAAAGACTATTGCGCTGAAAATTTTAGTAAGATAATTAATAATTGCCTCCTACCCACGTATACTATGACTTCACATAATCAGTTTGCAGGATATTCCTGAAATAAAACAAGATAATCTTATAGTATATTCCAAATGTTTAATGTCAATTGAGGAAGAAGTCTTTTAGGGAGAAAACTGCATTTGCTTCTTTTCATATTCCTGCTGCTAACTTCTGTTAAATCAGTGAAATATTTTTAGGTCTAAATATCCACCTATCCTTTTGAAACTGGAAGCTAAGTTCTAATAAACTTTGAATTAGAGGGCTTTTTTAAGTTGTTCTCTTTGATTTGCTATCATTTTAATTTTCCATACAATTTGTTTTATGATTTGTCTGGTATCATTGCTGTAGGCTAGCTTTAGCCCCAAAAATGACTTAGTTGTGACTTTTCATTTGTTTTAAAGGAATATTGCAGGCTCTGCAACCAGTGTTGGTGTCCCGTGTAGATCCGGATTCTCGAAAAAACACAATAAATGAAATAATAAGGCGGGCCACATCAGGCGGGGAATGGCCCCAGGTAAAACACAGTAGATGTTTATTTAAATATATTGAAAGTTTATTTATTGTACACTTGTATACATACTCATTAGGATCCACAGATCCAATACTGGGGGACACCCTCTGCTAGACATCTAGAAGCAGAATAAATGAGTGAGGATTAAAAAGTCCTCTTCCCCATGAGATACTCTGTGGAATTAAATGTATCATTCTTTTTTATTCTCCAAACTCCTTGAACTGGTTTTTACTTTGTCTCATAAAAAGTAATTCTCTGCCTCTGAATTTATTTACCCTTTTAAAGATGAGATACTGAAGCTCAGTTATACTCAACAATATGTTGGGTTTCTTTTGAAAATGATTAAAATCTTAAGTTTATCTGAAGTATATTTAGATAGTCTTTTTAGTTCAGGGGCATCTCAGAATCACCTGCAGAACTTTTTCACATTTTACCATCCCACCACCTCCTTCCCCTGGAATGCTTTTTGAAGGTGTGGAAGGGGCAACATTTATTGCATAAATGGAACCTCATGGGTGATTCTGATAAGTACCCCTCTATCTTTGCCCAGGTGAAAACAAGTGATCTCTAGCAGAACTCATGGTCCTGAGGTGATCTGGCCACTCATGGTGATTTGTAGTTGTTAAAAGTACCAAGAGGCATATGACCAACCAGGAGGTTTTAGAAACCAAGGCATGTAAGGAATGATTTAAAAAGTCACTGGGAAGAAATGACATTCGGAATAAGGGTGTGATTTTGCTCTTGGCTCCAAGGAATGTATCTAGGACTTGTGGGTGAAAGTTAACAAGTAGGTAGATTTCAGTTCATTTTGCTCATCTCAGGTTTTCTGTCCAGAATTAGAATGGTCTGATTTGGAATCTCTTTCTGGAATGTTCAGGCATTGGCTAAGCAACCACTTGGGTGGGATTTTGTAAAAAGAATTCAAGCATTAGAGATGCTATATGACTTTTAATGCCCCATACAGTTCTTGAGATTTTATGATTTACTCTATATTAATTTATTGTTCATAGTATATAGACTATCCACTCCATGAATCATATTTGATATTGTATCCGATTGGGATAGGAAGCCTGTTTTTTTTTTTAATTGGAGGATGGAACTGCACATATTCACAATTTTTATTTTACAAATTACTTGTTATTGTGACAATTTAGCTTAATAATGTTTTCCTTCTCTAATTTTTATAAAATACCCATTACTAACTGCTGTTAGTGCAGGGATTTTCTTTTTTGTTTTGTGTGCCTAGCAATTTACTCATTGCTAAATTCTAAAAGCTTCAGAAAAATGAAGCTGCCATGCTGTTCAGTTAATGAGGAACTGTACTGCATATCTTTTGCGTGGAAAACATAAAGAAGTATATTAAAAGCTAAAAACACCTCCTCAAAAAAGGACATTAAATTGTATTCCATATGTCAATGAATTGAAGTAAGCATAAAGCATATTGTAGGCATTTCCTCCTTTTTTCTCAGTACGTCCCAAAGCTATATGTTGTAAGAGGGAATATCATTTAATGGGAAAACTGAAACAAAGAAGTAGGAAATGATTTGGTTAAGGATGTACAGCAGTAGAAGAAAGCATTTAATATTGCCTAAAATGCACACAAATGCACGTGATTCAGGGTCTATATCTTCTTCGAAGCCTATTCAGATCATTAGCATCATCATTAAGAAACATTTACTGTGTGTATTCTCTCTTCAAAGCTTTAATTCATTTTCTAGTTATCTTAATGGTCAGACTACACTTCTTTTAGAGCAAAACCGAATAATCAGATTCTAGCTTTCACTAGAATCAGGTGTTAGCCTTTTATTTTATTTTTGCTTTATAAAAATTGGCAACTATTTGCAAAGTCTTAAGAAAGCAAGTAAAGAGCTAATCTATTCATTAGACTGAAATATTAAATCTATTCCTTTTCTCCCAAGATACTAGTTTTCCCAGAAGGTACTTGTACTAATCGTTCCTGTTTGATTACTTTTAAACCAGGTGAGATCAATTAAATTATGTTATGTATTGTGACAAAGTAGTATGGAAGATTTCTCAATGATCTGACAATAAATATACAAACTAACTTGTCAGTTTGCTTGGAGCATTTCTTATTTTCTGATAAAATGTTTTTAATGATGTGGATCCACAGAACTCAGTCCTTTACTTTCTCTTTTGGTATCATAACCCCTTCCTCCTTGGAATGTCCCGCGCGCGCGCGCGTGTGTGTGTGTGTGTGTGTGTGTGTGTTTGAGCAGAAACCACTAGCAGATTTTTCTTTTCCTCCAAAGATAACCCTCACAGACACTTGGGGTCCTGTGTCATCAAGTTAGAAAACCTACTTCAATTATCATTATAATACCTTCAGTTCCTTCTAAGTTTCACTCCTTTTTAAAATATTATGAAGTTGTGAATTTTGTAGTAATTTGTAATTTCATATGTCATTTCATAGTAATTATTAATACTTTAAAATGTTTTTGTATTGGCTGCTAGAATGCTCAGAGCCAAAGTTAGAACTCACTTCTAGCAAGTGTGGTAGTTTAGGGCTCAAGCATTTGGTTTCAACTAGATTTTCTTCTCTTTATTTTCTCTTTGTCTTGGTTTCATCATTACTGTTTTTTTTTTAATCCTGTTGAATAATAGGTATTTGGCAAATGAAAACAAATGGAGATATAAGTAATATTTTAAATGACTTAGGCATAACATTTAATATTTTGCTTATATAATTCTGAATTCAAAAATCTGTCATTTTGGCTAACACTAGGGATTTACTAACATTTAGCCAACAGTTTACATGTA
The DNA here is from genome assembly GCF_028021215.1 of Eschrichtius robustus. Classification (NCBI taxonomy): domain Eukaryota; kingdom Metazoa; phylum Chordata; class Mammalia; order Artiodactyla; family Eschrichtiidae; genus Eschrichtius; species Eschrichtius robustus. Next base: position 29,994,137 of record NC_090842.1, on the reverse strand, counting down.
CTCTTAAAACATTTAACATATTTACATCATTTATTATTAATTTTTTAATTCACTGTAAAGCTTGTGTTCATATAAAGGGCATGTTATAAAATTTCACTATGTGGTTATAGGGGCCTTCATTCCAGGAGTTCCAGTGCAGCCCATTCTCCTCAGATACCCAAACAAGCTGGTAAGCATCGTAGTTTACTATGGGAAGAATCTCAACATTCCAAACAGCACAAATTCTCTAGGACCCCTTTTGTTTGAATAAATAAAATAGATGAATAGATAAATGGTGGGAGCAGATGGGTAGACCCATTCTCCTTGCCACAATTCAGTTTTTAAAAATTTGCAAGACAGGCACATACTGTTTGATACCAATTTGACATATTGCTTTTGCTATTACTAAGCTATAGGAAGATATTTCCTTAGCTTCTACCCTGTAGTCACTGTGATGGTATGGTTAAGTCTCAGATTCAGGGTCTCTTAGACTGGACTTGAAGAAAACTCTCATAAATTTGTAGTTTTCATTAAGCCTAGAAGGAGAAACTTCTCCTGATTCAATGGTCATTACTGGTGGAGAAGGATTGACGTAGTAGATAAATTTGGAAGAGGCTTGGTGTTTTAGTTACTGGCTTAGTACTTAGTAACCGTGTGACACTTGGCAAGTAGCTTAAGTAAGAAAATATCTGAAAAGAACCTAACATCCTATAGAAAGTCCATGTGGGCTCAGGAAATACTCTTCTGCTGCAGCGAGGAGCATTGTCACTTTCTGGGTATTGACCGCGTCACCATTTTCCTAAAGAAAGTGGTTTCTTGGCAGGGGCAGGGATGTTCTGTTTCGGAGAGGAGCTTTCTTTACTAGAGAATTTACATTAAAAGGCAGGATGTAATTATTAATGATCTGTGTCATTTAAGATTGAGTTCTTATTCAGTGCAACTTTCTATCAGCAGCTGATTTCTCAACCTTGGACACTTGTAGTTAAAAAATTAAACTTCATCAAATTTTTACTCAGCATACTTCTACCTGTGGGTTTGCATTTGTCATTTACTCAAATTCTTTCACTGTGCACTACCTCACTACTGTAGTCTTTTCTCCCAAATAAACTTTTTTTTTTTTTTTTTTGAGAACTGATGTATTCTGGTTTTTGTAAGCCAATTAATTATCCAGATATGTTCATATTAGGAGAAAAATAGTTAAGCATGCACAAGGTTTTTAAAAAATTCAAAGCAACTTAATTCCGTAAAAAGATAGGTGGTTACATATGGAAGACAGATCTTTGCCATGTGGATATGTGATCCAAGAATTTATAGATCAGTTCACTCTTGTTTAACAATAATAATATGCTTGTCTTACTTTTCAGCATATTGCTTTTAATTCAGAAAGAAAGTATATTCAGTATCAAAATAAAATTTTTGTTTTATTTGATATTTTTTCTCTGAACTAACAGTTTAAATACTATCGTTATTCTAGGATACTGTGACATGGACATGGCAAGGATATACATTGTAAGTCGCTTATATTATTATTAGTTTATATAAATTTTATTCGAGTGAAGAAAAAGAATTTGTTCTTTTTTAAAAAAAAAAAAAAAGGCTTGTTTTTGTAAAAGTAAAGATTTCTAATCAGATCCTTAAATCTTGTAACTGATAAGTTTCTGCAGAGAGCATAACTATCTTGCCCACTAAACCCCAGTGTCTGCCATGTGCAGAATTCTAGTTGTTTGTCAGGTTCTAACGGGTCTCAAGTGTTTATCTACCAATTCTTAAGAAACATTCCAGTGATCTCATTTGCATCCTACCTAGCTTAAATTTTGTAGTTTCATTCCCATTGCAAATTTAGCATTATCTGGTGTCTCCATCTTTATTTTACTGTATTCGTTTAAACAGTCCAGAGCAGTTTAGTCATATGTCCTGAAATCGTTGTGATGTGTCTGATTTGAGTTGAGGAAATAGCTAACCAAGCTTTCACTTCCACTCTTGGATTTTAAGAGCCTAGGGATAAGCAGTTTCTATAAATGTTGAAGAGAAGAATACAGTTTCACTGTTAAGCTAGCTGAAGTGAAATAGACCTTTTAAAAAGAGCAGAACATGTAGAATCTTAACTTTCTCTCAAGAAGTTCTTTTGTTAAGCTCCCCTGCCTGTTTACGTGCCTCCTTTGGTCCTTTACCTGCATGGAGAGTGTCGATATCCCTCTATGTTCACCTCAAGGAACCTGGCTGGCTTTGGGTGGCAGAAGAGAAAAAATAATAATAAACCTTCCCCAAACTTAAAAAGATTTTAAAAAGACAGCCTGTTTATATTTTGGATTTGAGGACTTTCCCAGGACTTATGAAGTAATGCCTCTTGATACTGTTATACACAGAGCTCAAATTATTGATGGGTAGGTGACGATCACTTGGAAATATTTAGAAGAAATCACCATTTGCCTTCAAGTACATTGTAGACAATCCAAACAACTTCTGAAAATTAGATTTTTTTTTAACTACAACATACTTATTTTCTCCATTTTTTTGTGTTTGTAAGTTGCTTTGAAATGATACATTTAAATCAGAATAGATGGGCCAATTACATGTGTTAATAAACATTGATACGCATGAGACATTTATGTTCCTGTTATACTTCAGTCCCTGGTAGTTGAAGTTAAGTAAACAACACCAAAAATAAGCAACATAAATTGTAAAAGGTATCTAGACATTATGCTATCTTTAACCCTAGGGGAAATCAGTCTATTCCCTTGGCTAGAATACATATTTCCTGTCATTACTAATTACGAATTCCTGGTTTTCAACTTCTATACAAGGGAAAAGTAGGAGAAACAAGTAGTATGAGAGCATTTTAGAAAAAGAAGTGCCTGAAAATGAGGTGTGACATCCTTGGGGCCTTTACAAGTTAAATCCTCAGAGATAGTGACTTTGGGTTCATTGTGACTTTTTTTGGTTTTGCAGCTGGGCTGGTGGATGTGAAGGTCAAATAGTAAGCTTTTCTGGAAGGGAGATCAGGGGTAAATAGAGTGATTGAGTTAATCTAGGCTCTAACCTGAGAAATGTGTGACAGAGGGGGAAAAATAGAATTCAGCAAAGAAAGAGAGGAAAAAAAGTATTTTCAGAGTTAAAGATTTCTTAGGATTTATAAACAAACACAAAATCTTCTAAAGATACAATGTTGTTTTATCCAAGTGCCACATCACACTTATGTGTGGTAACCGCTTGTTTCCACCTTTATCTTCTGATCTTCATGTTATATTTAGCACTGTGTCTCTTACTTCTAAATCAGTTTTCTCAATTGCCCTGGCTCCAGGTACTACTCTGACTCAGGATCTAGGGAAGGGATTTTACACCAAAGCAGATGTCCTAGGGGAGAGGAGACTGAGGGACTAACTATCAAGAAGGGAAAGCCTTGGAAAAGCTGTTTTATGTTAGTCTAAGAAGTGTTGTTTGGTTTGTCTGTAGTGTGGACAAGTCAAGTTTAAAGAGATCTTGTGTGTGGTTTCATTTGTTTTTGTTTTTTTTTTCTTTAACAGCATTCAGAGTTTTCAGAACAAAATACGTATTCAAGTCATTGAATTCCAAAGCTCAATTTAAATCATTGAAGAACAATTTACTTAATGATAGATAATATGGATTGGCTTTGTGGCTTGGAGTTGATAGTAAAAGATTCTTTCCATTTCAAACAGAAGATATGAGAACTGACACATTAACAATTTATAATTAATTATGGAATTAATAAACCTGTTTCCTAAATTCCTTCTTTTAAGTAAATTCCTTGTTTAAATTCCTAAATTCCTTGTCTTAAGTAAGTCCCTTCAAGCAATTTTTACAGGTAAATCATATTTTAATTTCTTAATAGCGAAAAAAGCTTGGTTGGTTATTTTCTTAAACATGTAGTCTAATTTACCCTGCCTGACTTCTGGGTCATCTGTCTACATGAGGCGAAATAAAAATCCCATGGAAATCTTATCCAGAGAGTCTAAATATACACTGGAAAGCTGCAAGTAGGAACCATTTCAAAAATTATCTTGGAGAGGGTTGATTATAACCACTTTAAAGAAAGCCTTTGTCTAGCTTTACAATGAAATCTGAAACTTTTCAGAAAATTTCCCCATAGCTAAAACATTTATTAATAACTGGGACAATGATGATAGTTTCTGCTTTTAAGGAAAGGCCCACTGGTTTTTTGTTTTTTTTAATATTAGAAAAGAATTTAGTAATGTTTTACTCAGCAGTTTTTCTATAAACACATTAATGTACCTTAAAATGTGACCATGGTTAGTTTCTCTAGGCCTGTGAGTCTTAGCTGTCAAGAAGACTTCAGATTTGGGGTTTAGTCTTCTGAGCTGCGGCTCTGACCCACAAATACATATTTGGTATTGCATTCAGCAATTTAACTTTTGAATATCAAGAAGAGTTCTCTAAACCCAAGAAGTGTTATAGCTACAGTGTGGCATTTATAAATGGAGAATACATACAAAGAGTGACATGGGGTTGCTTGTATGTAAAGAAAAGATTGTTCAGTAATATTAGATGGTACTTGTATTACCACATAAAGATGGCCTTCTCTTTTTTTCTCTTCAGCATTCAACTTTGTGTGCTCACTTGCTGCCAGCCCTTCACAAAGGTGGAAGTTGAGGTAAGTGGTTCAAAATGTAGCCTTGGAGCCTAAGATTTGGCCTTACCTTTCATTGTGAATTTTCAGTCTAGAGAGACCAGATGTAGAAAGATTGGAAGTTAAATCTGCCACCTTGAAAATAAGCCCTGGTCTTTTGCAAATTGTGTGCCTAAACCCAGTCTGTCAACCCTAGCCCTTAGAACTGTGTTAGGAAACACAATTTCCTAACTTCTGGGAACTTCCAGCATGTCACCACCCTGGCTGGCCAGATTTGCATCACCCGTTCCTATCTTTTAATCCTTTTAGTTCTGACCTCTGCCAAGTTGTATGATATGCCTTCACATCCTGACCAAAGGAGCTACAGTAGCTGGTAGAACCCCACAACTTCTTGAAGAAGTATGTTCTGTGAAAGCTGAGAGATTGTGGGAGAGGTAAAAGTGAGGGTCTCTCACTCTTTAGAGTGAGAGACCCTCACTTTTGGAATCAATCTGCACATGGAAAGCCTGAGGAAATCATGTTGTATGAGCCGTGAAGGCAACTCATATCATCGTTCACAGGACAGTTTTTCAGTTTAAGTCACAGTAGCAGCTGTAACACTGGAGGAGTGATTAGAATGTTCTGAAAATTCTGACCAGATTTTTAAGACTCTGAAGGTTGATTCCAAGAACCATGCTTAGTTTCCAGGAGTGACATGGAATAATGGACCCCTGAATTCAGAATCTCGTTGGCTTTAGTGATACCCTCAGGTAGCCTCTGAAGAGAGAGGGCCAGAATAGTGGTTCTCCAGACTCTTGCCTGGATTTTCCAATTGCATCCATGGCTTTTGTAATGAAAACCTTAAGTTTGCATATGTAATTCAGGGTTCTGAGCGGGGGCCAGTGCTCCAGGTGACGGGACTGTGGAATGGAAGTCACAAGAATCCTAGTTTATTTTGTTGGATAGCTTGGTTGTTCAGCCATTTAGATGTTGTCAGCAATACCAAATGATGTAGGAGGGCAAATTATGTCAAAGTGAATTTAACTTCAGTGAAATTTTTCTTGAGACTTGCAGGTTGTCTGCCTGCCTTGAAAATACCTGTTTACTAATTATATGCCGCTCCTCCCCACTTTTAAAACCAGCTCAGTATCTCTCAGTGTGACCAGAAAACACTAGATCTTGGAATATACGTAGATGTTTCTAGAGAAAAAAACTTATCTGTATCCTAATTAGTTTAGGAAGTACCAGGGTAAATAAAATGAATCAGATTTCTTTTCTCAAGACTTCTCAGTGCCTTTGAAATGTTTGACCACTGAACCCCTTTTTCTCTGGATACCTCCTAGAGCCAGTTTCCATAGAATACATTTTGGGAAACCCTGGTAGAAAGAAATATCTTATTATTTCTAAGTACTTCGACTGAGCACTGCTCTTCCTTCTTGAATAGCTGCTCAGATAGCTAGCCCTGTTTTCTTTCTCTAAAAAAAAAAATAAATAAATAAGAAAACCCATACTTAAAACAGCCATACTATCTTCTCTGCAAATTTGGAAGATATGATTTATATATATATGCTGTTCCTTCCTCTAAATTTACCCCTCTTTAGCTAAGATGAAATCTAGCAATAGATGTGGAAATGCACATAGAACTGTACATTTTTTTGTCTAGCACACGTGTCAGTGGTCAAATTGTGTTACAACAGAGGTATGCAAATTCCTCATGCTTTTGCCCTGACCACTATTACCACATTTCCTTTCCATGTCATGGCTGTCCTTCTTTCTTTTCAATTACAATATTTGCATTCTCCAAGCTGTTCTCAGACCTGTTTGGATAATATTTTCTGCAAAGAAAAGAATATATCCTTTGTTCGATAACTTCATACACAAAATGGCTTTCAACCAGTTGAAAAAGGCTGAATAGGTAGGGATTTGATGTACAAGAATTGTGGTGCAGGGTAAGAAGATGGAAATTTGTAGGCTTCAAATTGGGTATTCTTATTTTAACTGTAATTTAATTTGAGATTTATGAGTCTACCTTCCACCCAGGGGATTCCTAACTACTTTATGATTTTTGAATATTTTAATTCCCCACTGTTGGGATGTAACTGGAAAATGTATCCCAGCAGCCTGCCAGGCACTAAGTATACCCACACCCTGGCTCAAGACTCTCAGGAGCTGGGCACTAGCTCTGAGGCTCCAGCTTTTCCACCACGTCGAAGGAGGCCCAGCTTGAGCTGCCCCAATGCAGCTTAGTCAGAAGTCTCAGTACATTTAGTGGCTACAATTTCAGTTGTCCTGGTTGTTCAAAAGCACCTCCTCTGCTTTCCTTTTTCTTTAAAATGGATGGAAATCCTGGGTATTATTTTTAACATATGTTTTTAGACCTTCTTGAATATTAATTAGGTAAACCTAATTCAAGATGTATTATTCAAGAATATAGCCTTAACTTTATGGTTTTTAAAATGAGCTATGAGTGGATTGTTACTAAAAATGTCCATTTAGACACACTTGTTCTTGTGATTCGAGGACTTCTCAGTATGTTGAAGGCTGTATCCTTTAGTTTCACAAGTCTCCCCTCATTAATGATGATTATCAATCTCTTTAATTACCAAAATGATCAGATACCTAAAAATCTAGGGAATATAATATTTAGGACTATTTCCTTACCCACTCCTTCTCTGCTTCCCCAACACAAAGACTTATTTTTGAAAAAGTTATTATTTTCTTGACTCTTGGATCTTAAAAATACAAGTTCCAAACCTCATGCCCTATGTAATTGGTCTTGTGGCATCTTTGAACAATGATGCCATGTGTGTCTACAGAATGGTTCTATTGAAAGTTATTCTTTGAATCATAATGTGGCATAGTGGGTGTACTTAAAGCATCTTTTAGTGATCACTTTTATCAGCCAGCTACTCCACAAGTATTCCTTAATAAGCATATGGCTTAGGGGCATAGGGAATAAGCTAGCTAGTAGGGAACATCCCAAAATATGACATAAATTAAGAGCCTTCTAGTTTATCTCATGAGAGAGAATATAAGCAAAGTCAGACTATATAGCACTCTGTGGATAACAACTAGTTTCTGAATGGAAACATGACATTCACATTGACTCTACAATCAGTTTCCTTCTTCATGGGCTATATCTTAGTTTGCATTCAAAATATGTTGTCTTTAAAGCCATCCATTATATTAGAGATACATAAAAATGATTCGTCTGTAGACATACATATTTTGCTTTAGGAAAATTCCTTGGCAAAGCTTATAGTGAGCTTCTAGTGGCTGCTGGCATTACTTAATGGTAGGTAATTCATTGCCTTGTGATAGAAAGAGTCTTTTTTTTTTTCATTAAAAAATTTCTGATGTAGGAAAGGATTATAATAATGAGTGTTATGATCAACACCTATAGAAATATATCACTTTTTAAATCTCTTAAAGCTAATTACTTAGAGAAGGTTCAAATACATTTGTATAGTTTATTTAAATATCCGAATGCACTAAAATGATGTGTAGTTTTTAATCTAAAATGGGCCTTTCAGAAAACCATCACACAAATACATACATACATACACACACACACAACACACCCCATATGTACTTGTTCTAACAGAGGTCATTTCTTCTGGAACTTGGTAGAATTCTGGAATTTGTAAGTGGAGAAATGGAGTGCTATAAGAAGAGCGTTAGCTGGGGTTTTTGTTCCAGTTCTGCTAGTACTTACCTGTATTTGCTTGAGCAAATTACTTAAACGTCTCTAAGTCTGTGTTCTCACTGGTCAAAGGGGGATAATAATACCTATTTTATAGGGTTGTGAGGATTTAATCAGGTTGCTTATGTGCTAGTATGTGGTAAGTTAGGCATTAACTTTTATTCACCTTATCAACTAGATTTTCCTGTTCTTTTGGGAAGGAAGGAGCTAATGTTCATAAAACATTGTTCATAAAACCTTTCTTCTTTTGCATTTCTCCTTTTGAAGACTGTAAAGGAGAATCATGAGCAGAACTAGAACTGCACTTTTCTTCTTCTTCTTTTTTTTTTTTTTTTTTTGGCTGAACCACGCAGCTTGCGGGATCTTAGTTCCCTGACCAGGGATTGAACCCCAGGCCCAGAAGTGACAGCACCAAGTCCTAACCACTGGACCGCCAGGGAATTCCCAGAACTGCACATTTCTTAAGATTCACCTGTTAAAATCCTTTTCTGTTCCTTAGAAGAAGAAAAAGTTGACTGTAGCGTCATCACTCGTCAATCTTTCTCCCTCTCATCATCACTTATTTAATAGAAAGGAATGCGCTTGATGTGGTCAGTAAACAACGAATACACCAGTCTCACTGGTAGTGAGTATGCATGTAAAGGACTGGCTCTGGGTAATGGAGAGCCTTAAACAATAGGCGGGGGAATTTGGGCTTTATCTTGTGTGCAGTCTAAGGCCCAAGAAGAGGTAGGAGGCTCTGGGACCAAAAGTGCAAACTAGAGATGCTGGTGTGGGAGACAGGCCAGTTAGTCTCCTCCTCATCTGGGTCAGGACGGTACAGAGTAAGCAGGGTGAGGGAAGAGGGGATACTGCAGTGAGGAGGGGGCTGGAGCTGTGGAGCCCGTCTTGGGTGCAACGGGAAAGGGAATTGACGAAGTTTACACAGGATGCTGTCAGGGAGGAAAGACTTCCCTCTGCCCACCCAGGTCTGATTCCTGGGTCTGTGAAATAAACTGACAATAGGCAGATTAACAGCGGAAAAGATATACAGATTTATTAAGTTTTAATATGGTATGCACAAGGGCAGCACAGGGAAGAAAAAGGGAATACCCAAAAAAGTGAGATTTGAGAGCTTATATACCATATTAAAAGAAGCAGGGGATACAGCCACTATGGAGAACAGTATGGAGGTTCCTTAAAAAACTAGAAATAGAACTACCATATGACCCAGCAATCCCACTACTGGGCATATACCCTGAGAAAACCATAATTCAAAAGGACACATGTACCCCAATGTTGATTGCAGCACTATTTACAATAGCCAGGACGTGGAAACAACCTAAATGTCCAACGATAGATGAATGGATAAAGAAGATGTGGTACATATACACAATGGAATATTACTCAGCCATAAAAAGGAACGAAATTGGGTCATTTGTAGAGATGTGGATGGACCTAGAGTCTGTCACACAGAGTGAAGTAAGCCAGAAAGAGAAAAACAAGTATCATATATTAATGCATATATGTGGAATCTAGAAAAATGGTACATATGAACCTATTTGTAGGGCAGGAATAGAGACGTAGATGTAGAGAACGGGCATGTGGACACTGGGGGAAGAAGAGGGTGGGATGAATTGGGAGATTAGGTTTGACGTAAATACACGGGAACCTGCTGTATAGCACAGGGAGCTCAGCTTGGTGCTCTGTGACGATCTAGATGGGTGGGATGGGGAGGGAGGGAGGTCCAAGAGAGAGGGGATATAGGTATACATATAGCTGATTCACTTCATTGTACAGCAGAAACTAACACAACATTGTGAAGCAATTTTACTCCAATTTAAAAAAAAGATGAATTAGAGCTTCCACATAGTTTATAGCAGAAATAAAAGTTTCAAATTAAAAAAAAAAAAAAAAAAAGAAGCAGGGGAGGGAGGGCATAGGCCTCTTAGGGGAGAGTAAATGATTTTTAAGAAAGACCAGTGGGCCCTTAGAACAGATGGGAGACATGATGGTGTGTGATAAAGTTTGTCTGGGTGTGATGTTGACTTCTAGTCTCCTCCCCTCTGATGAGAGTCAGTCTTCCCTGTTTGATGAAACTCCCCAGGAGCACATTTAGGACAATTGAGTTCTTTTTGGAGGATCTGTCATGGGCAGATAAGGGGAGTTCAGAGAAAGCCTCTCCCTGCAGTGCTGTTTTTAAGTGCCTACAGCTCAAAAATAATTGATATACCCAAGTGGCACATTTTGCAGTTGCAGGTCCTGAACTCCTTCACTGTCTTCTTTCTAAAGTTGAAAATGAAGTATCATTGAGATGAAAGTGGAATTGCAACTTGAGAAGCAAGGAACATGTTTGAAACAGGAAAATATGATAGCAGCAGGTCAAAGAGGGACAGAAGAGGGCTGCCAAGCAGCAGTGAGGTTCGATTTAAGTAACTTGATCCTCGCCCATCACATCCACATTAAAGAAATAGACCCAGTGTTAAGAGCACATATTTTGGCCCACCTGCACAGATTAGAAAGATAAAAGAAGATCTTCGACAACAGAAACAGAAAAGTATTTTTTTTATGTTTGGAGGCAGCATGGTCACCTTGGGAAATTACATAATTTTTCAAGCAGCTCCAAGGAACTGAACATGAATTTGTAGTAGCCTCAGCCAATAAGATTTTGTACCTTTGTTTAGCTTCTCTCAGTTAGCATCACTCTCTAACAGGATTAGGGAGGCGGGATCAGGAGAGGTGACCGAGTATGTGATTAGCGCCCTGCGTGTGGCAGAAGTGACAGATTCTAGGTGACAGAAGGGTCATAGAGAAGTGTCTGCTTCTCCAAGTCCAGTGTAGATAGGCAGACAGATGTTGTCAGGAGGGGGTGGATAGAGAGGGATCAATAGGTCCTGAGGGTGACCGTCAGTTTCTTGCGGTCTCTGCAGGACCAGCTTAGGGGTGAAGTAAACACTAATAGATAATGAGGGGAAACTCTCATGGAAGAACTTGTCAGAGGAGGAATTAGAATTGCATGTTTTTTCCATAGCCAAGGTGGAGTTGAGAAAAATATCTGTGGCCAGATGAAGGGGTGTGAAATCAAGATGGGCCATCAATGTGGATACTGGGGATAACGAGAGAAGATAAAGGTAGAAAGGATAACTTGTGGTCCTGGGGTCACTGGGGTATTTAGGTGTGTATTAGCATTCAGTAATAGATAATGACAATCATGTTCCCCTCTCTCTGGCTGATCTTTCTTCCCAAATAAAAGATATGTTCATGCTGCGACCCTTGAATGACTTTGTACAAATTGGAAATGTGATATAGAGGGCAAGATCTTATCCAAGGAGAGGTGACTTTATTAGAATTTCCATTGAATTGCTTCTCAGGAGGCATGGGGGCCTCCAAGACCAGTGAGTATCAACTCCAGGCTTTTAACTATTTTGAACTCTCAGGGGAATTTTCTTCCTCAAGAATAAAATGCCATGCCAATATGAGCGTTATTAAAAATCATTTTATGGAAAATATTCCCTGCACTAAAAGGAACCAAACCCATAGTTCATTGTATTGTGTTTGGTTAACAGTGTAACGGCAATTTATTTTTTAGGGTTTTCAGTATGAACTTTTATGACCTACCAATCAAGTGTATTATAAATGAGCATTTAGCTTTTTTTAATGAAGAATTATATGGCAATTTAAAACTTTAATTGATTGTATTATTTTGTTAGGTTTTTATGAACATTGATTTTAACATAATTTTCTTCCTTGGATTTCATCCTAAGCAACTATAAGAGATTTTACTAGAACAGGATGGAGGGAATTTTTAGAAATACTTATTTGCAAAGATTTTTCATTGCTCTGGATATATAAGTGATGTGGGGACCTCTGGTGGCTTAGTTTATTTTTCCATCTTAAAGAATGACTGGATACTAAGCGAAAAGTTAGAAGTCCAGTTGGAAAGGACCTTAGACGGCATCTACTCAAACTTTTTCCTTTGACAAGAGAGGGAATTGAGGCCTATAACGGCTAAATGACTTTTCCAGGATCGCACAGCAGAGCCAAGGCATCAATCCAGGCCTAGTGCTGTCTCCGCAGCATGCCACTGTCCTCTTGGAGAGGATGTTAATAAAATAAGTGTGAAAAGTAAAACAACAAATAGCACATTATCCTGTGATTTCTGTCCATTTTATCCTAAAAATGCCAGTTGGGTCCATGCTGGCCTGTACACCCTCCCTCCCTCCTTCTATTCATGGTCTTACCATCACTCACAGAGTGATTGTGGTTGCCTCCAGGGGTTCTCCCTGCTCCGAGCCTCTTCCTCTTTGGTTATCCACTCCCTGCCACCAAAGTTACTGCTCAAAAACTTGGACCGGGTCATTTCACTCCCTTGCTTAAACTTCATCTCTGAGTCACTATTGCCCGTAGGCTTCTTAAACATGGTTAACAAGCTTGAAAACAGGTCCATGTGAGTCTGAAAGTGGTGTTATTTATACAGATATTTACTTTTCTTTCAAATTGTGACCTTGCCATTTGTGTGTGGCTTAGCTATATTGTTTAACCTCTCGGAGCCACATTCTTTACCTAACAAAGAGAAATGGTAGAATTTGCCTCAAGAAATTGTTGAAAGAGTTCAGCACATAAAACCCCTTCTATAAAGTACCCAGTACACAGTAGGTTCTTGAAGGATGGTAGCCCTTATTGGTGGACTTAGCTCGCTGTATCGTACATTTATTCCCCACTGCATGAAGAACTCCTTGAGGGCAGAACTTCCTTGTCATGTCTTCAAGGCTTAGTGTGGTGCCTGGCATATAACAGTGTGCCTAAGCAGTATTTGTTGAATGGAAATGAGCCATGAAATCTTGAGCAAGTCATTTAATCTTTGTGAACCCCAATTCCTTATGACTAGAATTGGGAGGATTAGTAAAATAAAATAATGCATATAAAACTCCTAGCATGGTGCTTGGTTCAGTTAATGAACAGTAGGAATTGGCAAGATCATGTTTATCCTCAGAAAGTCAAGATCAAGTATTAGCTCTTCTATAATACCTCTTTGGTTGCTTTTCCCAGCCCCCGACCAAATTAATCGTTTCCTGTCCCTTGTGCTCATACTCCAGGAAGGATGGTTTAATGGGGAAAACAAGGGTTTTAAAGGCTGACAGGCCTTGAGCTGAATCCTAGTCATGTGACCCATATAATTTTAAGTAAGTTAATTAAGCTTTTAAGCCCTATCATTAGGGGTAATGATAGTTAGTGTGTGTTGTGTCAGTCTATCCTGTTAAAATGTGGATCTTCTTTAGAGCAGGAATTAGGGTCCTGTTCATCTTGCCTGGTATATAGTAGGTGCTCAAAAAATGTACAATGACTTAAATATAGCACTGAAAGCTTGTTAATGTTAGGAAACTATAATTTAAAACAAGAATAGTACAAATGAGGTGTCACAGAACATCAAGTGGAGAAAAAAAAGTAAAATTTAAAATGATAAAGCAAAACATGGTAGAAAGCCAATATAAGGGTTCAAAAACAAGCAGAAGAGGGACCTCCCTGGCGGTCCAGTGGTTAAGACTCCGCCTTCCAATGCAGGGGGTGCGGGTTCGATCCCTGGTCGGGGAGCTAAGATCCCACATACCTCGGGGCCAAAAAACCAAACATAAAACAGAAGCACTACTGTAACAAATTCAATAAAGGCTTTAAAAAACGGTCCACATCAAAAAAAAAAAAAAAAAAAACACAAGCAGAAGAAATGATAAAACATAAAGCTTGATCAAGTGATAAAAATATGGCTGATATAGGAATGGATAGAGAAGATAAACTACAAGAAACAAAGTACTACCACTAATAACGTTTTCACACAGAGGGTAGGTGGGAGAAAATGCAGCTTTGAGAGTAAGATCTGAGTAGTTTCAGCTTTACACCTTCCAGAATTCCAGACGTTGGCTCATTTCATCCTCACCACAACCAGGGACGTGGGTGGTCATAGCCCTCCTTTCAGAGTTGAGGAGACAGTTCAGAAAAGTTAAAGGTCATACTAGTTAACACGCAGAAAGACCCAGAGCTTGGATTCAGATCTCCTGAGTCCAAGCCCAGTGCTCTTTACATTCTATCCTATAACCCGTGTGCTAGAAAGGGGATTTCATATAATGACAGCTTATAAATTAATTTAGCATTTAAAGTCTTAGGCCTCACAATTGTAATGGAAAGGTATATTTGCCTTTCAGTTTATGCCTGTTCAAATACCAAATGATGAAGAAAAAAGTGATCCTGTCCTTTTTGCCAGTAGAGTCCGGAATTTAATGGCAGAGTAAGTATCTATATGTGATTATGATCAGTAAATAGTTTTTAAATTATTGGTAAATGGCATTTAACATTGTTTGAAGTCTTTGTTTTTTTCTGAGGGCCTCATTCCCCAACTCATTTTGGTAAGGAAAAATCATGTGCCTAGGAATGCGGTCGGTAAGACAATCTATAAATATTTTCCCTGACGTAACCCCAAACTAATGGAGACGTAGCTTTGCCAGAAGGGGAACAGGGAGGGTACATGAACCAGGAGAAACCAGCCAGTGACCTCCAAAGGGTGAATTCTCCCAAGCTGGCCAGTCGCTGTCAGACAAAGCTAATGATGGTCTGAGTGGTTCCTGCTGTGACCCGCCTTCTATCCCCTCAGCCTCCATATAGCTGCCAAGGCCATGTGTTTCAAAGGCATTAATGATTATAGCACCAAAGAGGAAAAAGTTTGCAAGGGAATGCAATAGATGCATAGAAAAGGGGGAAAGTCACCCTCATTAAGGGGATGGCTATAAATTTAGGATTTAGAAACTGCAAAACATGAGGCAAGTATTTTCCTGCACTTAAGGGAGTTTTAACTGGCCACTATCCTGATTAAATAAATCACCTCTCCTCCTGTAATGAAAGAGTGTGTTATACTATTCCCACCACCCAGGCAGCCTCAGAGCCCTCCAGGTGTGCACCCTCTCCCCAAGCATCACCTCCCTCAATCATGCCCAACGGTAGGTTTGGAGCTAATAAGCCAGCAGTATTTATTCTCTTAGTAAAAATGCAATGAGAACTCTGAATTTAGCTTCATAGCTGAATTTGGCATTATAAGCAAGATTATATATATTATATGTATATTACATATATTAATGTTTCACAGGAGACTAACTTTATTTTCAAAAAAGAATAAATGTTTAAGTGTTTGGCTGAAAAACTTTTGTTACTATGTGTCCCTACATGTACTTGATTTACCTAGTTTCTAGAGCAGCTACAAAATTTGCTTTGAGATTGTTTGCTTCCCTCTTCCATTATGTTTTCATACTAGCTTATGTCCAAAATTTAGGAAGGAAGATAAGTATTAGGAACTGAGAGAATTTACATCAGATATTTTGACTTCCCAAAACCTGCCTAAAAACAGAGGAAAGATTAGTTTAAGCAGGCTTTTCCTGGATTTGGAGGCGTGGAGGTAGAAGGGCCTTGGATAAAGAGTAAGAAAGACCTCAGTTAGCTGTACAACCTTGGATAAGTCCCCTCCAAGGCTCCTTTCCGCATGTGTAAAGTGGGAATTCTAATCCTTGCCTGGCTTTTCTCATAGTTTTGGTTATTATGAGAGTCAAGTAGGAAAGTATATGTTAAAAGCATTTGAAAATGGTAAAGAGCAAAGCCGAGGTAAGGGTCGACCACTAATAAATATTTACCAAATCCTGTGCTAGGCCGTTTGCTTGTGTTACCTAACATAATCTTCACAGCAGCTCTGAGGCAAGTGAGGAAATGGAGGCTCTGAGGGCTAAGTGGTTTGTTCCAGATCATGGCAGATAGTGAGAGTCTCTGGGCTGGGATTCAAATCCACACTTCCTATTACCAAAGCCCAAGCTCTTAACTGTTTTGTTCTACTACTTACTCTTATAATTCCTGAAGTGTTTTTAATTTTTATTTTCCTTATATATTCTTACACCCAAATAGTCATTAATCAAAAACAGCTTAGTGGCAGGTAGGAAAAAAATGTTTATTCATATTGCATTCATTGAAAATTGAATGTTCTTAGCCATGATTCAACAAAATCAAATAACAGTTGATGACATAATTTTATGATTGTCACTGAATGTGTGTGAATAAAAATTTAGCCAAGAGGGATCTGCAGGAAATTATTTTATGTACAGCACAGATTTTCTTCTTGTCACTCAAGTGTTTTTTCAAGTTCTTGTTAATATGTATTTTTTCCAGGTCTGGTTCACTATTAGTAGATCTCTGAGCAGGAGGGAGGTAGTCAGTGCTGTGCACTCCTTTGAGGATGGAGGGTGTTTAGGTTTGGAAGAAATATGATCTTATAATCAGTCCTCATTAGTATTTTTTGAAGATTGCTATGTAGCAAGAAGGTGATCTTCAGTCTTAAAAGATGGAAAGACGCAGATGGCTAGCAATATGGATAGACCGTTCACTTATAATATGTACAGGTGCCATTTATCTGTTTAAATGGCACTTCCACAGGCATTCTTAGTTGGTCCTTAAAATAACCCTGTGGAGGAAGTGATTATTCCTATGTGCAGATGAGAAAAGTGAGGCTTAGGTTAAGTACCAGCTGGTAAAAGACTCCATAGGACTTGAACCTAAGTCTTCTCATTACTTTCCATGGACTGAACTCAACTATTATTATCACTGTAGTCAAAACACAGAGCAAAAATGACTAGCTGGCAGAAGCACACAGACATAAGGAGATTAACTCGGGCCACAATAAGTCTGTGAAGTAGAGAAATATGTCTCTTTGGCAGTAGTAAGCCAAAGCCACTGGTTCAAAAAGTAGTAAATACTTTTCCATTTACTGTCGTTTGTTGACCAATTCAGGCCTCATGAAAAACCATCACCTTTTTGAAAAAGTTGAATCTGTTTGCTTTTTAATACTTTAGAGCTCTGAAAATTCCAATAACAGATCACACCTATGAAGACTGCAGATTGATGATTTCAGCAGGACAGCTAACACTGCCTATGGAAGCTGGGTTGGTGGAATTTACCAAAATCAGCCGGAAATTGAAGTAAGCATATTTTAAAATTACCACACTTTCCTAAAGGTGTCCAAAAGAGATCTGAAATCCAGTATGTTTATTTTCTCTGGTTTCATTAATGCTCAAACTCTAGAACCTACGTGGTGTTTATTAAGAAAGCCAGGGATGTGAATTTATCTCCCACTTAGTTCATCTAGTTTTGTTTTTTCAAGAACAGCTAACTCAGAAATATGTGCGTTGGTCATGGGAGGAGAACGAGACAGTAAACATGGGTCAGCGCAGATCTGCCTCCCTACCCAGAAACAGCTGAGTAGTTGGTCCTGCCACCTTCTTATAAGAAAGATGGCATAATTATATGGTACTGGCACGAGGTGGTCAGAACTCCTCATGTGAAATAGGAATTGACTTGTAGGGCAGCAATTCTGACCATCATTGAATTTTAAATACTTCCCTAGATCAACCTTCTCCTTCTGGGTACATAATTTTTTTTTAAAGGCAAAAAAAAAAAAAAATTGTGATTTTTATGATCTGGTTTAAACCATTTAGAACATTCCCTTTGAACTTTCTGGTATGAAGGTGTTAACTCCCACATCCCTCTCTGATTACAGTTCATTGTTTTCAGCCCTGACAGGGATCTGCAGAATTTATTAACTCAGTAGACCTTGGCATCCTCCCTAGGAGGGAGCTGCAGAACCAGTTACTGTATTAAAGTTCAATATTAAAAAATATTTTTTGATAACTGATGTAGCAAACATTATTTATATCTTCTAGATAGCAATGTTTTGATGTTATATTTTTACAGTATTCCTATAGATTTGAAAAAATTAGATAGTCACTGAAATTGGATGTAGAAGTATGTGTTGTCACCTGTTTAATTCTACAGGATGTGATGTAAGCCACAGTATATTTTCCAGTGTTTTTTAAAGTGTTTTATAACGAATATTGGAGGAAGTGTACAAAGTCTAATGAATCCCCCATCACAACATTTTGTGAAATGTGAGTTCATTATCATCCGGAAAGCTTGAAAGCAAGAATTGTATTTTTTTTTAACAACTCAGTAAGTACTGTTGACTTACTAAGTAATATTTAGATTAAAATGTGAGTTCTTTTTTTCTTCTCATGAGTCATTTATTATCTTACCACATTGCTCCTTTTCCCAGTTACTTTTCTTTCCCTCAGATATTTGGGATAATTACAGTTATGCTAATATCCTTTAAAAAATTAGAAGTCTGTATCCATGTTCAAAATGTGCCTTAAAATATTCGTTTTCTTCTCCTTTTCAAATGTAACACTGAATATATTTTTCCCTCAGACAGATGAATAAAACAATGCTCACAAAATGTTCATGTGAATTGTAAAACGCTAATAACACATCTTCGTAACTCTTTGTTTAGACTAGATTGGGATGGGATTCGTAAGCATTTGGATGAATATGCCGCTATTGCAAGTTCCTCTAAAGGAGGAAGAATCGGAATTGAAGAATTTGCGGAGTATTTGAAGCTGCCTGTTTCAGATGTCTTGAGACAACTTTTTGCACTCTTTGACAGGGTAGGTTAAAGTTTAATCTTTAACACGCAAATGTTTTTATTTCGCAAGTCCCCACAGGGTATAAATCAGTATGGCAGGCATTAGAAAAACTTGCTAGGTCAGTGTTAGAAGAAGCAAGGCTGAGCCCATAGTTTAATTGCATGATTTTGTTTTTCCGCTTAATAGTAGTAGCAGCAGTAGCAGTAGTAGTAATAATAATAGTAATATAATAATAATTGTGTGTATGTGTGTGGCAACAGTTATGATAGTGTCTATTTATTTTAAACACCAGGTCAGAATTAAATATTGTGACCATATACCCATATTTGTGTATGGAATTAGAAAGGTTTACATAATTAGCAAGAATTTTAATATTTATGTCAAAATCATACATTGATGACACGGGTGGTACTATTCTATCCTGAAGGTTTCTGGACTTCCCCAAAAACATCCGAAGACCAAATAGATTTTAGTTTATTTATAACAAAGTTTTCAATTAAAGCTTGACTGTTTGTCCTTATAGTGGGGATTCAGTTTTCTGCTTACGAATATGTACGTACATGGAGTTAGATCATTGAAATGTCAAAGTTTCCTTAGGAAAAGTGCATCAAGATTTCAAGTTCTCTCTTTTTAATTTGTTTTTTAATATATAAAGTTGACAGTAAAGTTTACTTTTTTGGTTACAGTTTTGTGAGTTCTAACAAATGCGTAGAGGCATGTAACGACCACCACATTCA
Source organism: Eschrichtius robustus (assembly GCF_028021215.1). Lineage (NCBI taxonomy): Eukaryota > Metazoa > Chordata > Mammalia > Artiodactyla > Eschrichtiidae > Eschrichtius > Eschrichtius robustus. The sequence goes on along the minus strand of NC_090842.1, from coordinate 29,974,655 downwards.
AGAAATACAATTGCAAAAAAAAAAAAAAAAAAATTCCCTGTAGCTAGACTTTTATAGTCAACCCCTTCCCTCACCTTTAACCACTGGCAATCACTCCATCCCTATAGGTTTGCCTTTTCTAGATGCCATACAAATGGAATCATTTAGTATATCCTTTTGAGTCCAGCTTCTTTCACTCAGCATAACGCATCTGAGATTCAGCCATGTTATTGCATGTATCTGTAATTTGTCTCCTTTTATTGCGGAGTGGTATTCCATTGGGTGGATGTACCATACTTGGTGTATCCATTCCCCAATTGAGGAACATTTGGTTTATTTCCAACTTGGGACAATTATGAATATAACTGTTCTAAGCGTTCATGTATAGGTTTTTGAGTGAATATAGGTTTTCCTTTTACGTGGGTAAATACCTAGGGTTGGGTAAATACTTAGGATTGTGATCTTTTTTATTTCACATTCATTCCTGAGGGATATTTTTGTTGTACATATATGGAATTCTGTATAGAGTTCTTCCCTTTCAACAATTTAATAATTTCATCCTGCTGCCTTCAGGCCTATCTGGTTGTTTTTCAAGTTCCTCCTGCCATGGTATTTTATCCAGAGGTAGTGCTTTTTGTATTTCGATCAGAGTTTCTAATTGTATTGAGAAGGAGAGAGATAGGCTAAACTGGGCTCATTCCATCCTGGCTGGCCCCAGAAGTCCCAGGTCTCTATCAACCACTGGGAAAAGATATTTTGCAAAGAAATTATAGCCTGCTGACAGAAACCAGGACAGAGCTTTTCTTTTTCTTCTTACCCAGAGGTCACTAACATTCCTAATGACTTATTCTGTGACTTATTCTCTTAGATAACTATTCTTTTTTTTTAAATTTATTGTAATTTTGGCTGCATTGGGTCTTCGTTGCTGGGCGCGGGCTTTCTCTAGTTGCGACGAGCAGGGGCTACTCTTTGTTGCGGTGTGCGGGCTTCTCATTGTGGTGGCTTCTCCTTGTTGCGGAGCACGGGCTCTAGGCACGCGGGCTTCAGTAGTTGTGGCACACGGGCTCTGTAGTTGTGGCTCGCGGGCTTAGTTGCTCCACGGCATGTGGGATCTTCCCGGACCAGGGCTCGAACCTGTGTCCCCTGCATTGGCAGGTGGATTCTTAACCACTGCACCACCAGGGAAGTCCCTTAGATGAACTATTCTTTAACATGATGCAGGTAAGCAACCTTCTTCCGTATGGAGTGGACAAGCCTCTCTTCTGTGCTTGTTGCAGCATACAAATATTTTTTCCTTGTCCGTGAAGTGGTAATGTGTCACTGCAATGGTGCTACTATAAAGTGTAATGAAGATTTAGGGAAAACGAGATGTAAATTATGGGATGTAACAGTGCAAGTTGGGAAAATAGAGGCACTTTTCACTTGTACTGTTACTAGTATTTCTGTGAGGTTTGTATAGCATTTTTCAGTATGGCTCTGGAAACCATGCAAGCAATTTTAAATAAAGTTTCTATAAATATGAACTTGGTGACAGGAAGGAATATGGCAGGGACATACAAATAAGGACAGGAGATGGGTAAATGGGAAGTGACATGAAACGGACCAAGAGGGAAGTTCAAAGCACATCATAGACTTTATGCTCATCAGGATTTTTAATCAAGATTAAAAATAGTCTCTATAGAAGTTGCCCTGTCTTTCAGGTGTCAAACTGTCATAACAGCAATAACAGGATTGCTTTGACATCAGTTCTGTCTTTTGATGACTGATGATACCTGCCAGTGGCCCCATTGTTTCTATAGCACTGGGATATGTGGGAAGATTTGGGAGTGGGGAAGGGAGTGTAAACCAAGGATTACAATAAGCCCTAGTTAGCCAGATTGACTCACTCTGAACGAAAGAATACAATTAGCTCCAAGCAGTTTGGAGACTGGTGAGCCTTTGTGGCCAGTGTGGTCAATCACGCTTCTGCATGGACTGCTTCAATGGGCTCACGTATCAATTATACCTGTAAGTTTTCTTCACTTCTTTGTATAGTGTATAGACTTAGCTTTAGATATAGACCATGAGTTGGTCTTTAAAACACATTTGATCTCCAACATACTGGAAGGTAGAGAAAATAATCTGGAGAATTAACAACCAATGCATTTGGCCTTTCTTTACCTCTTCCTTTTCTCTTCTCTTTGTCTCTCTGTCTTTCTCGCTTTCCTTTTTTTGCTTTTAACATACCTGCATGTCTGTGCCTGTGAAGGTTTGCTTTGTTTTGAGAAACTGAATTATGCAATCGTTGCCATGCCCTGTGCCCATCCCCGCTTCCATGCTCTCTTGGAGGGATTTAGCTGGGAAATGTTCCACGGAAAAGACAAAAGAAGTTCAGTCATAGTTTATTTCTCTCTGAGTAGCTTATCTTGCTAAACTCAATACTTATGAGGGGTGGGGGAGGAAGAAGGGTGGGAAAGAGAGAGGGTGGGGTGTTCCTCTTGCTCTTTCATTTCAGTAGCTATAAATTTTTGCAGGGCAGAGGGCTCCTCCCATGTGCCTTTCCCACTTTATTCTCCTTTTCCCCTTCCTTCTTTTCTTCTCTTAATCTCTCCCCAAGTCTGGTGCAATTGTGGTTGGTATTTTGGCGAAGGGGAGAGATCTGTATATCTCTCCATGTTCCCTTACTCCTTCTTCCCACATACATTCCTGGCAAGTCTGCAAAAACTTCATAATGGTTTTCGTCTCAGTCTGTCCTAAAAAAAAAAAAAAAAAATGTGCTGTCTATTCAGTTTCTTCTGACAATCTGATGTGTTCCTTTAGATTGTCAGATATGCGATGGCAGATGATTTCAAGGTCCAACAGAAATGTGGCATTCATGATCCAAAGCATAGCATGGGTCATTGGTTTAGGACAGTTTTTTGCGGAGAGGTCTCATCTCTGAAAAGAAGGAAAAGAAGACCCTTTTCATCTTTAGGTTTCATTCAGCTTCTTTATTTTCCCGAATGTACACTGAACTCTCTGAATCAGAGGCTGACTGGGATTAGTCAAAAGTCCACATGAGTTAGAGTTGAGAGCTGAGACAGTAGTTTAAAACAGTGGCTTCTCAACATTTTTTTTTTTTTAGAAATTCACGTTCTTTTATTTATTTATTTATTTATTTATTTATTTATTTATTTATTTATGACTGTGTTGAGTCTTCGTTTCTGTGCGAGGGCTTTCTCTAGTTGCGGCAAGTGGGGACCACTCTTCATCGCGGTGCGCGGGCCTCTCACCATCGCGGCCTCTCTTGTTGCGGAGCACAGGCTCCAGACGCGCAGGCTCAGCAATTGTGGCTCACGGGCCCAGTTGCTCCGCGGCATGTGGGATCCTCCCAGACCAGGGCTCGAACCCGTGTCCCCCGCATTGGCAGGCAGATTCTCAACCACTGCGCCACCAGGGAAGCCCTCAACACTTTTTATATTCATAATTCAGTTTTCAAGACTAGATTTTTTTGCCAACACTCTTGAAGGCATTTAAATACACTTAATGGGACTGAGAAACAACACTGGCTAAGTCAGAAATAATTATAACACAGTCATTTTAGCAGTCATAAGAATATCTACACAGCATCACCTTATTTCATTCATTCTTCAATGCTGTGTTATTGAGCAGAGCCGTGTGCTGCCCTGCCAGCAGTATCTTACATACCTATGAGACAAGGTCCTCAGATATTTCAGCACACATGTCATCTTTGTTGCTAGTTTGACAGTATACCATGTTATCTGCCTCTTACCTCTTACTAGTGGCAAGTCATCTCGTCTACACTACATCTCATGATACATTCAGGGTAATGTTCCATCTGGCACACATCACCATAACGGTATGTATATTCGCTGGTGGCAAAGCTATATTTCAGGGGTCAGCAGACTTTTTTCAACAAAGAGCCGGATTGTAAATGTTTTTGACTTTGTGGGACATTTGGTCCTAAACTTTCAGTATAATTTGTACAACTGAATAAAAAAAGTTAATCCACCCCACTCAGAAAGATTTCTCTGTTTATTTCCAGTCACTTAAGCCACATAAGTGCCCTGTCCTAACTCTCAGCATGAAAATCTGCATAATACAGCACCCTACCTTCTCTAACAGGGAAGGGCAAGCAAGAATGCTTGTTATTATATGCTCATTATTTGCTCACGATTTAACACTTGAACTAATGCCAAGAACAGGGCAGACAGGAAGAACTTGGGATAAAGAAACGCATTCATTCCACACAATGCAAAACAGTAACAAAAGATCTCCAGAATAGCCAAAAATGCTGGATTGTCAAAGTGCTAAAGTATACACACACCTTTCCTGTTCTAATATTTAAACAAAGGACATAGTAATGCCAGAAGAACTAAGTGCCAGTTAGAAGGCTGAAATGGGAAAAATCAGGACAGTTTTCACATTTTTTAGAGAATGGAAATAGTAACCATCTATCTAAATTTTCTTAGCCTGTGGTCTGTTGTGTGCATAATTGTTTTGGTAAAAAGAGTGTGAGCTCATGCCAGACTATAGCTGAGTTATTAGAAATCAGTCTCTGTCATCTGTGAAGATGAATGATATACCACTAGTTAGAAATGGAGAGGATGTCAATAAGAAGTAGACAGATTTGGTGAGAATAAAGATTCAGAGTGACCCCCTTTAAATCAGATGTGGAACGATGGTAGCTATAAGCCCTGAGTGCAATCCTTCAATCAGTCCTTAAACTTTACCAGCATGCTTTATTTTCATCAGTTTAGGAAATACAGCAGGTGACAGTCAGCAAACTACAGCTGATAGACCAGATCCAGTCTGACGCCTATTTTGTAAATAAAGCTTTAGTGGGACACAACCATGCCCATTTGTTTATGTACTGTCTATGGCTGCTTTCATAATACAGTGCCAGAGGTGAATAGTTGCGACAGTGAAGTCTTCTATCCTTTTTTTTTAAATTGAAGTATAGCTGATTTACAATGTTGTGTCAGTTTCTGGTGTACAGAAAAGCGATTCAGTTATATTTATATATTCTTTTCCAGATTCTTTTCCATTATAGGTTATTACAAGATATTGAATATTTTTCCCTGTGCTACACACTAGGACCTCATTGTTTATCTACTTTATATCTGGTAGTGTGTGTCTGTTAATCCCAAGCTCCTAATTTATCCCTCCTCCACCCCCCTTTTCCCCTTTCTAATATCCTTTAAATTTCCAGTTCAGGTTTGATGTGTACTTTAGTATTTCATAGCTCATGTGAAAAGAACTCATCTTTTTTTTTTTTTTTTTGTAGAGACCTATTACATTTATTGGACATGAAAACGGGAGCGGGGAGTGGGAGATGTGGGGAAGAGAAGGCGAACGGTGGTGTAACGCCAAGCGGCTTCAAAGCGAGTTTCTAAAATCAGGAATATTTTGCCGATTCACACTCGATTTCCCCTCATGACACGGGACGTTCCTTTTCCTCATCGCTCATAAGCTAGAGAAAAGAACTCATCTTGATTCCAATCTCAATTAATCAGGATTTGTTACATGAACTCTAAAGCTCATATGATATAATTAACAGAAGAAGGCTATAACTTTCTGAGTGGGCTAGATGAACATTCCTATCCAGTTGTACCAGTCATCCTGAAAGTTTGATGGCCTATATGTCTGACCATTTCTTTCTTCAATTCTCAGGGTGACTTAACTCCCCCATGTAGTCCAGCATAATATTTTCCCTCCCTGAGCGTTCTTACACTAGAAATATCCTTTTAAGCATGAGAATTAATATGCTTTCTTTTTGGCTTCTCAATGCAAGTCTACCTAGGAGACACTTAGAGGAAACAGAAAGGAGAGGGCATTGACTAAAGCTCAATTTTTTATTGGAACAAGTGAGCAATGGCTTCCTCCAAGAGCATAAAGAGGTAAAGAACAGGGCTTTGTAAGGAGCAAATTGTGTCAGACCAATTTAATTTCCTCCTATGACAGAGTGACAGTCCAAGATGATAAAGAAGAAGAAATAGATATTATCTATATGGACTCGAGAAAGGCTTTTGATTTCATCCAACGTGACATTCTCATCAACAAATTAGGAAGGTCTGGTCCAGATCATGTTGCAGTTAGGTGAAAGCCCCACTTGACAGAGAGCCCTCACTGAAAGTGGGAGCTGTGTGTCCTGTGTTATTCGAGACCTGCTTCAGTCCCCCACCTTGGAGTTCTGTCTGGAGGAGCAACATATTTGATAGGTTACCGGAATACTTTTGAAAACCAGACAATACGTCAAAGTGAGGATAAGGGTATGTAAGTATATCTTGAAAAGTTGTAGAACCAGACCCAAGAAAAAGATTAAATTACAGTCATATATAACATAAAAATACTTGGGCATGAGAAGGAAACTGAATGCAAGGTAAGAACGAAGCTGCAGTCACCACTTCATGGCACATGAAGATCTAGACCCGCAGAATTCTAGAGCTGAAAGGATGTTTAGTGTCAAATTGCCCATCTTCCTCATTTCTCAGGAAGCTTCCAGCCCAAAAGAGGAAGTTGCATGCTCAAGGCTACAGAGCTGGTTAGTTGCAACACTGGGAACTCCTAGTTCAGTATTCTTTTTACTAAAAACCATCTCTGGACTTTTAAAAAATAACTTTCTTGAGACATATTTTACATATCAGAGCATTCAGCCATTTCAAGCATACAGTTCAATGATTTTTTTAGTAAATTTACCAAGTTGTGCAACCAGCACCATAAATCAGTTTTAGAGTTTTTCCATCACCCCATTATGATTCCTTGTGTCATTAACTGTTAATTCCTGTCACCTACCTATCCCCCAGCCCTAGGCAACCACTATAGTAAGTCCTCCTGCGTTGTTCTAGACCTGGTCTAGAATAAAGACTAGAATAGAGACTTGTATAGATTTGCCTTTTCTGGACATTTCATATAATGGAATCTTACGATATACAGTCTCATGTCTGGCTTTTATCACTTACAGTTTTTGAGGACCATCCATGTCGTTGCCTGTATCAGTAATTCATCCCTTTTTATTGCCAAATAGTACTCCATTATATGAATTTATCACATTCTGTTTATTCATTCACCTGTTAGTGGATATTTAGGTTGTTTCTACTTTGGAACTATTATGAATAGTGTTGCTAGTAGCATTCGTGTGTCACTGTTAACTTTTTAAGTTCAATAACTCTTCCCCCTCAAACTGAGGTTAAATTTTCCATTGAATATGGCCTCTTCCCCTACCCTTTTTCTCCAGAGCTACACAGTAGAGTTCCCCCAGGCAGCAACCAAAGTTCCTATTAATGTCCTAATAAATAGCCTTAGGGGATTAAATAGTCCAGAGAAGAAGAGGCTTGTTAATCTAATAACAGTCTTTTATTCTATGATGGCTTATGAGAAACTGTTAGCCAAATGCTTTCCATCTTAGCAGAAAATAAATGAGAGGAATTGGATTTAAACTTCAGCAAAAAACACTTCAGATGGTCATAAGGAGGCACAATTTATATGACAATGGATGCTGTCAAGTTAATTTGCAATATTATAAAAACAAAGCCCATGTAATTTCCTCAGAAGCTTATATGAATGGATATAAATCTGTCTGAGGCCAGATGGCCCCTTGTGATCCCCTAAAGGGAAGAAGGTCCTTTTGTGGTGCTTCTTCAGTGTGGTAAAGGAAGACATTTGGCCTTTGGTGTTTACAGAGACCATTTCACGGTGCCCATGAGACCAGTTATTGGAGTCATTGTGCCATAAAACCAGTTGATGGAGAGTTTTCTATAAACCACTAAGTGTGGCAGGAGACATTGCTCTCATGTCCTACACAGAGCAGTGTCTCCCAGCTACTATTCTCTCCCTAATAATAACTAGAATAATCATTATTTAATTCTAGAATTGTACAGTTTATAAAGTAATTTTATGTTTAACCTCCTTTTGACTTCATATTTGAGTCTTAGTATTTTCCAGAGTAACCTGTGAGATAGACTCTGTCACATGGCAGTTCAGAGTCCTTTCCAATTTCATTCTATTCTATTGAGTTGCCTTTATCTCCCATCATTCTCAGCAGTAAACTCTCATCACACTGGACTACTCATTATCTCTTGAATACCACACATGCTTTAGTTCCTCTATCTTTTCACTACACCACCCCTTTATATATATATATAGATATATATATATATATATATCTCTTATATTTTGGAGAACTCTGACTTAGCCTATAGTCAGGTCTACACCTTATCTCTTCTGTAGGTAAATGTTCTCCTTTCCTTTCCTCACCAGAACTTATTGTTCCTCTTTTGGGCACCCATATTGGTTTGATAATCCTGTACAATATATTAGCTGTGTGACCTTTTATAAGTAGCTTAACTTCTCTGAGTTTTTCTTTCCTTATTTCAAATGCTTTTATGTCTTCCAGGGAAATTCTATGAAATCGATATACCAAAGAATATTACATACAAATGTAATAGTTTAGTATTAATAGTAGAAATGTGAAAATAGACCTCAGATTATAGTTACAACACCTAGTTTTCTGTGGGTCTCTTTGATCCTTGAGGACAGCAATCCTGATGTTTTCATCTTTCTCTCCTAAACATTGAGTCCAAGTCCTGAAACATAATAAAAGAAATTGAATCATGAAGTAGGCAGGGGAGATACTATTATCATCAGTTTGCAGATTGAAATTAAGGTCCAAAATGCTGAGTGATATAAGGATTTAGTTATGTCCTGGCCACTTTTCCCTGAGTTTACCAATAGAACTTCCAAAGACTGCTGAAAGGCTTGTACCCTGACTCTACCTAGTATCAAGGGTGAGGTTTCTCAAAGTATTATCTGGGACTATCTGTCATAGACTGACTTCTGAAGATACTTATTAAAAATATAAAATCTCACAAATGTAATTTTGAGCAAAGAAAAGCCAGACACACAAAATCAGAAAAGAGAGGACAGTACTACCAAGTTTACAGAAATAAAAAGTATTATAAAACAGTACTATGAGCAACTGTATGCCAACAAATTGGTTAACCTAGATGTAATGGACAAATTCCTAGAAATGTACAACCTACCAGGACTGAATCATGAAGAAACAGAAAATATGAACAGACCTAACTAGTAAGGAGATTGAATGAGTAATTTTTTAAAAACCTCCCAACAAAAAAAATCCCAGGACCAGATGGCTTCACTAGTGAATTCTACCAAATGTTTAAAGAAAAGTTAACACTAATCGTTCTCAAACTCTTCCCAAAAATTGAAGAGGAGGGAATACTTCCCAACTCATTCTATGAGGCCAACGTTATCCTGATACCAAGGTCAGAAAAGGATAGTACAGTTGACCCTTGAACAGCACAGGGGTTAGGGGAACCAACCCCCGTGCAGTCGAAAATCTCCGTATAACTTTATAGTCGGCCCTTTGTATCCATGATTCTGCATCCACAGATTCAACCAAGCTCAAGTGTAGGACTGTAGTATGTACTTATTGAATAAAATCCTAGTAGAAATGGAGGCACATAGTTCAAACCCGTATTGTTCAAGCGTCAACGGTACATGAAAAGAAAACTACGGACCAATGTCCTATATGAATTGTTTTTTTTATTTATTTTATTTATTTATTTTGGTCTTAGTTGCAGCAGGCGGGCTCCTTACTTGCGGCTCGCCAGCTCCTTTAGTTGCAGCACGTGTGCTACTTAATTGCAGCACGTGTGCTCCTTAGTTGCGGCTCATGGGCTCCTTAGTTGTGGCATGCATGTGGGATCTAGTTCCCTGACCAGGGATCGAACCCATCTCCCTTGCATTGGAAGGCAGATTCTTAACTACTGCACCACCAGGGAAGTCCCCCATATGAATATTGATGCAACAATTCTGAACAAAATACTAGCAAACAGAATTCAACAGCACATAAAGAGGATTTTACATCATGACTAAGTGGGATTTATTCCTTGAACGCAAGGGTGGTTCAACATATGAAAATCAATCAATGTAATAAACCACATTAACAGAATGAAGGGGGAAAAAACACAGTTACCTCAATCGATCCAGAAAAAGCATTTGACAAAATTCAACATCCTTTCAGATAAAAACACTTAACAAACTAGGAATAGAAGAAAAATACCTCAACATAATAAAAACCATATACGAAAAGCCCACAGCCAACATCATACTCAATGGTTTGAGCCTGAAAACCTTTCCTCTAAGATTAGGAACACAAAAGGATGCCTGCTTTCACTACTCCTCTTCAGCATAGTACTGGAAGCCCTAGCCAAAACAGTTAGGCGAGAAAAGAAATGAAAGGAATATGAGCTGGAAAGGAAGAAGAAAAATTATCTCTGCTCACAGAATACATGATCTTATATGTAAAAAAATCCTGCAGACAACACACACACACACAATTGTTAGAACAAATAAACTAATTCAGCAGAGTTGCAGGATACAAATCCACACACAAAACTTAGTTGTGGGGACTTCCCTGGTGGCGCAGTGGTTAAGAATCTGCCTGCCAATGCAGGGGACACGGGTTCGATCCCTGGTCCGGGAATATCCCACATGCCGCAGAGCAACTAAGTCCGTGCGCCACAACTACTGAGCCTACGCTCTAGAGTCCACAAGCCACAACTACTGAAGCCCGCGTGCCACAACTACTGAAGCCCGCAAGCCTAGAGCCCGTGCTCCACAAGAGAAGCCACCACAATGAGAAACCTGTGCGCCACAACAAAGAGTAGCCCCTGATCACCACAACTAGAGAAAGCCCACGCGCATGCAATGAAGACCCAATGCAGCCATAAATAAATAAATAAATAAATAAATAAAAGAATCTGCCTACCAGTGCAGGGGACACAGGTTCGATCCCTGGTCCGAGAAGATCCCACATGCCGTGGAGCAACTAAGCCCCTGCAGTGCAATTACTGACCCTGCACTCTAGAGCCCGCATGCCACAACTACTAAAGGCCACGCGCTTAGAGCCTGTGCTCCGCAACAAGAGAAGCCACCGCAGTGAGAAGCCTGTGCACCGCAACGAAGACCCAATGCAGCCAAAAATAAATAAATTTATTTTAAAAAAAAAACTTAGTTGTGTTTCTATACACTAACAGTAAATCTGAAAAAGAAATTAAGAAAGCAACTCTATTTACAGCAGCATTAAAAAAAATAAAATAGAAATAAACAACCAAGGAGGTAGAAGACTTGTACACTGGAAACTACAAAGTGTTGCTCAAAGAAATTTAAAAAGATGCAAATAAATGGAAAGACATCCTGTGTTCATGGATTGGAATTCTTAATATTGTTAAGAAGTCAATACTGCCCAAAGTGGTCTACAGAGTCCGCGCAATCCCTATCAAAATCCCGACAACATTTTTTTTTTACAGAAGTCAGAAAATCCATCCTAAAATTCATATGGAATCTCAAGGGATGCTGAATAGACAAAATAGTCTTGCAAAAGAACAAAGTTGGAAGTCTTACACTTCCTGATTTCAAAACTTACTACAAAGCTACAGTAATCCAAATAGTGTGGTACTGGCATAAAGACAGATATGAACCAATGGAATAGAATAGAGAGCCCAGAAATAAACCTGTGTGTGTGCATACAAATGATTTTCGATAAGGGTGTCAAGACCATTCAATGGGGAAAGAACAGTCTTTTCAACAAATGGTGCTGAGAAAACTGGATAACCACATGCAGAAGAATGAAGTGGACTCTTACCTTATGCCATATGTAAAAATTAACTCAAAATGGGTCAAAGACCTAAACATAAGAGCTAAAGCTATTATGTTTTGTGTTAGACAAAAACGTAGGAGAAAAGCTTTGTGACAGTGGATTTCTTGTTGATTTTTTGGATATGACACCAAAAGCACAAGCAATAAAAGAAAAATTAGATAAATTGGACTACATCAAAATTTAAAAATTTTGTGAATTGAAGGGCACTATCAACAGAGTGGAGAGGCAACTCATGGAATGGAAGAAAATATTTGCCAATCGTATAACTGATGAGAGGTTAATATCCAGAATGTAGAAGGAGCTACAAAATAACAACAAAAAAAACAAACAACCCAATCAAAAAATGGGCAAAGGGCTTGAATAAACATTTCTTGATATACAAGTGACCAACAGGTATATGAAAAGATGCTCAACATCACTAATCATTAGGGAAGTGCAAATTAAAACCCCTATAAGATATCCTGTCACACCCATTAGGATGGCTATTATCAAAAAACAAACAAACAAACAAAAAAACCACCCAGAAAATAACAAGTGTTGGCAAGGCTGTGGAGAAATTGGAACCCTTGCACACTGTTGGTGGGAATGTAAAATAGTATAGCCACTGTGGAAAATAGTATGGTTGTTCTTTAAAAAATTAAAAACAGAATTACCATTTGATCCAGCAATTCTGCTTCTGGGTATATAACCAAAAGATTTGAAAGTAGGAACTTGAAGAAATATTTGTACCCCCATGTTTATAGCAACATTATTCACAAAAGCCAAAAGGTGGAAGCAACCCAAGCATCCACCAATGGACGAATGGATAAAAAAAAATGTTATATACATACAATGGAAGGTTACTTAGCTTTAAAAAAGAAATAAATTCTGACACATACTACAACATGAATGAACCTTGAAGACATTATGCTAAGTGAAATTAGCCAGTCACAAAAGGACAAATACTGTATGATTCCATTTATATGAGATACCTAGAACAGTTAAATTCATACAGACATGAAGTAGAATGGTGGTTGCTAGGGCCTAAGGGGAGGAAGGAATGTTTAATGGGGACAGTCTCAGTTTTGCAAGAAGAAAAAATTTCTGGAGATGGATGGTGATGATGGTTGCACAACAATGTGAATGTACTTAATGTCACTGAACTGTACACTTAAAAATGGTTAAAATGGGGGACTTCCCTGGTGGCACAGTGGTTAAGACTCTGCGCTCCCAGTGCAGGGGGCCCGGGTTCGATCCCTGGTCAGGGAACTAGATCCCACATGCGTGCTGCAACTAAGAGTTCACCTGCCACAACTAAGGAGCCCACGAGCTGCAACTGAAGAGCCCACGTGCCACAACTAAGGAGCCCAACTAGGGAGCCGCCTGCCGCAACCAAGACTCAGTGCAACCAAATAAATAAATAAAAATTTTTTAAAAGATGGTTAAAATGGTAAATTGCACATTACATGTATTTTACCACAATTTTAAAATTTTTTAATTAAAAATTTAAAAACAAGGTACAAAAAAGTATATGCTATATGATTCCATTTATTTAAGGTACAAAAACGAATCTGTGGTGTTAGATGTCAGGACAATGGTTAGTTACCCTTGGGAGAGGAGAATAACTGGAAAGAGGCATGAAGAGGCTTCGGGAGTCCTGGTGGTGTTCTGTTTCTTGATCTGGGTGTTATGACATGGGTATATACATTTTGTGAAATTCTTTGAGCTATATGCTTGTGATTTGTACAGTTTTCTATGTGAACGTTACACTTCCAAAAGATTCCAAAAACGTAATCATGAGCCCCACAGCAGACTATACAGAATCAGAATCTCTGAGGATGGGACCTGGGGACCCTGCATTTTAAAAATCCCCCTTCCAAGTTTTTCTTAAGAACATTGGATGCTGCAAATCTTTGCTAAAGGAAGAGAATTAGGTAAAAATTTTTCCAGTGCCCCGGAATTCTTCAATTGTACCCTAACAATAAATATTCCTTAGAAAAGAAATTCTTGATATCCTTGAGTCATTTACCTTCTCCTGTTAGGAAACTCCACGTCATCTTTCAGGTGCTGAGAAAGAGAACTAAAAATAGTTAACAGCGTATAGAAATGTATAGTTTAATATATTACACTTAAAAATATGATTTCTTCTAATCTGTCAGACATACTATAACTTAGGAGTATTTTATTGACGCCCTCTGAAAAATGGCAGGTGCTAGGACCTAGTGGAATTCAGGCAACTACAGTGGAATTCAGGCAACTAGGGTAGGAGGTGCACCCAGGGTGTGGTACAGTGCAAGCAAGTACAGAAAAGCCAGTTCTTCCACATGTAAACTACTTAGACTCCATTTCATCTCTCTCACACCACCTCCAAGATTTCAGCAGCCTTTACCCTTGCTTGGTAAACCGAAAGCATGTTTCTTGCAAAGGCTGTATTGGAAGGAGCAGATCAAGGTCAAGGTCTTGGACAAGCTCTTGGAGACCTTCTTGGAGGAGGCGGTCAGAGAAGAGGAGGAGGAGGAAATATTGGAGGGATAGTTGGAGGACTTGTGAATTTTATCAGTGAGGCTGCAGCTGCTCAGTATACCCCGGAACCACCACCCACTGAGCAGCATTTCACCAACGTGGAGGCCAACGAAAGTGAGGAAGTTAGGCGGTTTCGGCAACAATTTGCACAGCTGGCTGGACCAGACATGGAGGTAGGTGCCACTGACCTAATGAATATTCTCAACAAAGTCCTGTCTAAGCACAAGGATCTGAAGTCCGACGGCTTTAGTCTTGACACCTGCCGGAGCATCGTGTCCATCATGGACAATGACGCAACTGGAAAGCTGGGCTTCGAAGAATTTAAGTATTTCTGGAACAACATCAAGAAATGGCAGCGTATTTATAAGCAATATGACAGGGACCATTCTGGGTCTCTGGGAAGTTCTCAGCTGCGGGGGGCTCTGCAGGCAGCAGGCTTCCAGCTAAAGGAACAACTTTACCAAATGATTGTCCGCCGATACGCCGATGAGGATGGAAGTACGGATTTTAACAACTTCATCGGTTGCCTGGTTCGCCTGGATGCCATGTTTCGTGCCTTCAAATCCCTGGATAGAGATGCGGATGGCCTGATTCAGGTGTCTACCCAAGAATGGCTGCAGCTGACCATGTATTCCTAAAGTGGGCACTAAGTCAGGACTACCCCCGGGGACAGGAGTGCTGGAAGCTTAGCCATGCTCTTGCACGGTTGCGGTTACCCCATCCAAAGCTGTCATTTCCTGCTGAGTTCTTTCATAACCCGACCTATTTCTGAACTTGTGCTGCCCTTTACTGCTAAATTAAACAGATTTTTCATGAAAAATGTTCTGAGTGGTTTGTATGTCGGCTTTCTGAGACACGGGATTTATATGGACTTTATGTGATGGGAGTGCAGGGCAGGCTCTAATGGAGTAGATTTTAATAGGTCATTTCTTATTTGGTGAATGAATTCCAAAGAGCAGGAAAGCTGTTGTTGTTATTGTTAAGAATGAAATTTTGAAAAAAATCCTGGAATAAATGAAGAAAGCTCTCAGGAGATATATTTTTTTCCTTTAAAAAAGGTGAGGAGGCAGGAAATTCAAAACCTGTTTTTCTCAATTCACATCTGGTCTTTCTATTACATTTATTTAAAAAAAAGTGTTTTCCTGGAAATCTGCTTAACTGTATAGAAACAGGTTCAGAAATGTGAAATTAAGCAGTTTTATAAAAGGTAGTTTTTTTTTTTAATGGTGGAACAACTATCTAAAATCTAGAATTCTTTAGTCCCGTTTCTCTAGCAAAATAAGCATGTAACAGTTTTGTTTTGATATAATTGTAAAGAGGATCAGGGCACTGGGGAATGAAAGAGTGTACTTATAGTTGAAATGTCTCTGGTTGCCTTAATGAATCAAAGTGATCACTCTTACATGTACTTCACACAAAATCAGGCATGCCCTGCTGATGTTAGCCAGCTCTTGTCATGTCTTGCCCTGCCTCAGAGCAAAGAATATTCTTTCATTTGTTTGAAAACTGCAGACAGGAAAAAAAGTAAACAAAGAAAATGTACACAAATCATAACC
The DNA here is from genome assembly GCF_028021215.1 of Eschrichtius robustus. Lineage (NCBI taxonomy): Eukaryota > Metazoa > Chordata > Mammalia > Artiodactyla > Eschrichtiidae > Eschrichtius > Eschrichtius robustus. The sequence goes on along the minus strand of NC_090842.1, from coordinate 29,958,956 downwards.
AGTTATTTGGTATCTAAAGCGATAGAGAGATGTATAAATATATGTAAATGTTGCTGCGTCTTTATTGCAGTGGTTCTCAGCCCTGACTGCAATTTAGAATCACCGGGAGAGTGCTTGAGCTGAGTCCCACTCCACGTGAGTTAAATAAAAATCTTTAGAGGTGGGGCTCAGAGATGAGTATTTTTTAAAGCTCCCCAGGTGATTCTGAAGAGCAACCAAGGTTGACAGCCACAGCTTTAAGGTTAGGCTGTCTCACTGTATTTTTCATATTAGTCTCAGCTGAAAACTGAGGCCCCCCCCCACAGGAGTCAGTGTTGCCAGCTTCCAAAAGAAAGAAGATAGGAGTATGGAGAAACTGCCACCCAAAAAGCAGGGGTAGTTGTGCCTTTCTTGTGAACGGCCCTTGGTTTGGCTTTTTCATTTTGATTCAGGTGGTGATAACGGGGCAAACAGAATCCAGGAATTCCCGGCCAGTAGACTCAGCTAGACAGGCTGCATTTTCAAGTGCTCTGTTCATCTGCCTATTTAATTGGTTTCTACCCCTCCTGCTTCTCTGGTTTTTAATGCATTCCCTCTCTCCCATTCTACTTTGGAGGATCATCCTGAGTTTGAAGATAAATCCTTCCTTTTTGACTCATTTAGAGGAAAGCTGTAACTCTTGAAATGATGTAACTGGCCTGTTAACAGCCCTCAGCTGCCTGTTAGAGATCCCCAGTGGAAATAGAAGAGGTTGGCATTTAGCCTCTGTGGACACCATTATCACCATCATATAATATTTATGAAATACCACATGCGTGTAATTCTGAATTGAGCCAAGCCCAGAGATCACGTCCGCTTTCCTCAAGGGACTTGTAATTTAAACTTGGTCTGGGGAGCTACTTAAAACAGGTGTGGTTATATAAGGATGAGGCTGCTGCCAGCAACCACACATTAATATCAGGATCCCTGTTTTAGAATATGGCCACTAGTCTGTTAGGCATGGCTGTAATAATATAGCCAGGGAAGGGGAAATCTGCCAAGATGCCTTTTAAGGTCTCAGAATATTAAGTTTATAATTTAACCTTTCCACATGATGGTTGGGGAAAAGAAAATGTAGCCCCACTTTTCTCCCCTCACTTCATTTTAAGTGTTTTATGAAAGTTTAGACAATTATCTCACACTAGGGGTGGTATTAAGTATTTGTCTTGCTCTTCTAGTTAAGGGATTACCTACTTTTATGATTCTCCTCCTGCATGCGCAGGGCAAAACATCCTGAAGTTACCTAAGTTTCTCTTTTGTTCTTTTCTGAATTTGTGTAAAATTTGACAAATAACCCCAGGCACTAGAGTGGATCCCAGAAAATTTAGTCCAAAGTCTGGATTTTTCCAAGTAAACAAACCTTTGGCATTGTGTAGAACCAATAGCCTAACAAGTGATTGAATTTCTTAATTTCCATCCAATGGGTTTTTTTTGTTGTTTGTTTGTTTGTTTTAGTTGGTGTTTTAAAGGCACATCTTCAGTGTAAGAGGGAGTATTTACCTGATAATTTTTTTTCAAATGTTGCCTTTTCTACATGGAAGACTACTGATAGCCTAAGATGAAGGGCTTTCATTAATATAACTCCATCTCATTTTCACATTTCTAAAAGCAATACAATCAATGTGGTAAGTTGAAAATAATAATGATTTTGTTTAAATGTGAAATTATACATCTACATTTTTAAATTTCAAAATATCCCATATGATTTTGAAAAACACCTTAGTCTTGATATAATACACTGACTTCTATAACCTATAATAGCAGGAAAAAGAACTGTGTGTTCTGTACCTAAGAACAGCAGATGTCCAAAAACATTCAAAATTTGTATATCATCTTAAAGGTCACTTTTAAAATAGTTTTTGAGTAATAGTGCATGTGATTTAAAAGTTGATTTATGTTTCAACTTCAATCAGAAATTTCATTAGTAATATTGCACAACTAACCCATAGTTAGGCCTTAAAAAATATTTGCTGAGGCACCTGCAGGGCACTGATACTTAATGTACCTATTAATCTTGAAGTGCTTTCAGAATTACTTTTTTTTTAATGTCTATTTTTAATGCTAAGTGTATTAAAACAATTTAATTCCTAGAAAATTGATAATACAATTATGCAGGTGGGTAGAAATATGCTCTTAATAAGAATATTGAGGTAAACAGAATACCTCTTCCCGGACTCTCCTGGATAACTGAGAATTTATTGAATTTGAATAATAATACTCTTCCTGAGGACTTCCATTGGTTTTTAAAGGAAAGAACCACAGCTTTGAGGAATAATTTTTTACCATGGGACTGATTTGAATTTGAAAACTTAAAGGAGTGTATTTTGCTGTATACTTTTTTATTATCTGTTTTTGAATATATTTTATCAACTTGCCTGCTTTAAGTTGAATGATTGGGAGTCAGATTACCTAAGTGTTAATTGTCATTATGGCAATAGTGAGTTTTGTGACCTCAAGTAAAACTTACATCTCAATTTTTCATTAGTAAAAATTAAGAAGTTGAATGGATGATTTCTAAGATTCCTTCCAGTTCTAAATTTTATTATTCTGAAATTGGAACCTTAAAATGTATTATTTTATTAGTCCTATAATGAAATCTCTCAGAATAATTTCTATGCTGCCTTTTTTCCTTCACATTACTAGGATGAAAACTTACATATAGTTTCCCATGTGATTGATTATCAAGAGTCTGCTTTAATATTCTTTTGTCGGTCAAAGCCACTCATATAAAACTGTTAAAGAAAACCAGGGGTCCAGAATATTACCTTTATTCGTGAATAGCAGTAATACTAAGGGTCTTTTACATTTCTCTTTCTCCATCTGAAAAATAAGCTATAATGCTTGACCTGTATTATACATAGGGTCCGGTAATATAGATAAAAATTGGATGCCTCACAATAAATCAAAGGCGTATTTCCAATCATACTACCTATGACCGTATCTTCAGTGTCCATAGATCATTCTTTTTTTTAAATTTATTTAATTGAAGTATAGTTGACTTACAATGTTGTGTTAATTTCTGCTGTACAGCAAAGTGATTCAGTTATACACATATATACTTATTTTCATATTCTTTTCCATTATGGTTTATCACAGGATATTGAATATATTCATAGGTCATTCTTTTTTTTTTTTTCCCATAGGTCATTCTTATATCTATACTTCAGAACTTTTTTTTTTGAATTTTAGAATTTTATTTTATTTTTTATACAGCAGGTTCTTATTAGTTATCCATTTTATACATAGTAGTGTATATATGTCAATCTTAATCTCCCAATTCATCACACCACCACCACCACCCACCTCCCCTCCATTTTCCCCCCTTGGTGTCCATACATTTGTTCTCTACATCTGTGTCTCTATTTCTGCCCTGCAAACCAGTTCATTATACTTCAGAACTTCTATTCAAGACTTCTATGTTGCTTAGTGGAGAAAACCAATTGCAGAATAAATTTACCTTTATTGAGCATATATTCACGGTTCAATAAGCTGTTCAGCCTCTAAGGCCTAATGAACAACATCCCTCCATAGTATAGGAGAAACTTAAACGTTAGTGGCACAACAAGGAAAATTATGTCCCTTAAAACTCTACCTTCTCTGAAACTTCTGGGGGGATGAAAATATCATAGCCATCAATTGTGATGGTGGTTACCCTGGTGTCTGCATTTTTTCAAAGAACATCAAACTGTACACTTAAAATGGATGCTTTTTATTGACTGTAATTGATACCTCAATCAAGTCGATTAAAGGAAAGGCAGAAAACAGCTGTCTTAGGGGCTGGTAATCAGACAAAAATGGAAGTCGGATGACCTGAGTTTTAAATCCCAGGAAGAAACCCTGTTACTTTAGGGAAATCTTGAATCCTCTGTTTCTACTTTCTCCGATGAGAAAGTGAAGGTAAATTATTCCTTTTTAGTTCCCACCCTGCAGCAAGATAAAGTAGTATGGTGACAGTGAGTCTTGGTTGCTTTGAGAAGCTGAGGAAAGCTACAAGATTTTTTTTCCCTAGAAAAATGTACATATAAAAAGGGCTGGGACTTCCCTGGCGGTCCAGGGGTTAAGACTCCACACTTCCACTGCATGGGACACGGGTTCTATCCCTGGTCAGGGGTTAAGACTCCACGCTTCCACTGCAGGGGGCACGGGTTCGATCCCTGGTCAGGGAACTAAGATCCCACATGCCCTGTGGCTCGGCCAAAAACCAAAAAACAAAAAAAAAAGGCACACCCTTTCAGGGGCTTCACAGCCTTCCCTTTCAAGCTCATCTATGAAACCCCAGTGAAAAACACTGCCAAAGTGTCTTAAGGTGAACCCAAAGTATCAATAGTAGGTAAGGGTAGGTGAGGAAAAGGTAGCATCGTTTTTAGCACCTACCTGTGTGTGCTAGGCAATGGGAATACACTGCACAGAGGAAGGCAATCCCTGCCCTAGAGGAACTCTTGATGGTTGAAATGTAGACACTTAGTCACAGTTAAAGATTGCGCTCTTATCAGTGCCAAACGTCTGCTAACCTGTCAAGTATCACACTTAGCTTTGTTGTTACTAGTTCATAGTTTATCTGGCAACATGAAGATCTTGCTGCCAAAATGATTCCACACCTGGGATTATAATCATTGTGCTTATTGTTCTCTTCCTTTCTCCCTCCTCCTCCTCTCTTTCCCCCTCCATCTTTCTCTTCCACTCTCCACCTCACTTTTCCTTTCTCCTCTTCCCCTTTCCTTCTTGTTCTCTCTCTTCTGTCTCTTCCGTCCATCCTCCCTCCTTCTCTGCCTTGCCTCTCTCTCCCTTTCTTCCTCTCTTCCTTAAGCTCTCTCTCCTTTCTCCCCATTTCATCTTCTCAGTGTTCCCATCTAGGTGAGTAGTTCATGTGTGGGAAAAACTCTGTATTCGGTCAGCATGGATTAGAATTATCAACCCCTTCTTTTATAATACCATCAGGAAATACCTGCTGAAGTGTATAGATATAAACATCATACAAATTAAGTTTAGTTTCCAAGGCTTAGAAGTGCAGGATCTTCCAGGGCCCAATATCACTAAGGGGCCCTTGAAGTTGCTCAGGTTTGCTTACTTTCTCCTGCTTTATTGCAGAGTAAGCACAGAAAGGTGAAAGAATGTAGCTGTGATTATTGCCTCAATTTGCCCCTTTCCTTTCCCTTCTATCTCCTACATGGAGAGAGTCTCTTAGTGATGACCCACTGGTGTTGGCCATCATGGCAGGCCCACCATCGATGGTGGAATGAAGGCTTCAGTCCCACCTAGGATGAAATCCCCCATCCTGCTTCCCAGAGAGGTTCCCATCAAGGCTGAGCTCAGGAACCCACAATGAGTGCCATAGAGCCACTCTAAATGAGCCTCAGTGATAAAATGTTTATATTGATTGCTCAACAGGAATATATTTTTCTTCCTTCTGAGTTGGGAATGGGTGGGCCACTCACTAGCTGTTCTATCTCAGTGCGAACTTTTTCCAAATCGGCTCAGTGCGTGATGAGGCTGAGCTTCGTGGCATGTCTGAATTTCGCCCTGTGGGCTGTGATTAATAGTCATTCAACCAGTGGCCCTGCTAACTGATTTCTCCCATCCTTTCACAGAACCATGATGGCAGTATTGACTTCCGAGAGTATGTAATTGGCCTGGCTGTCCTGTGTAACCCTGCCAACACAGAGGAGATCATCCAGGTGGCATTTAAGGTACTGTCAGCCCCACTGAAATCATCTTGGTCTGTCTCGTAAACAAGTGTTGACTCTAAGTGTATTATCTGAAAATCAGTGCATCTATTACGAGTGTTTATAGATCTGCTGTGACATGTACACGAGGGCAATGTGATTAAGACAATCACTACCGAGAATAAAGAAAAGGCAAGCATCCATTTAAGCAAAAAGAAAGTCTTTGGAAGCAGCCTAGTTAACAGCATTAAAATTGAAGAGCAGGTGATTTCATAAATTAGTTTAAAAATTATTTCTTTTCAGCCTCCCCATTTTGGAGCCCCAAAGTGAGGTTTATAAATAAACACCACCTGTCTATAGTCATCCCAATTCACCAGGCAGAAAGTTCTGATCCATCCTTATTTTCTCACTCTGTATGTCAGAGATATTTTAGGCGATCTTTTCCCGATGGAGTTTATTTTGTTGTGGTGGTGTCAGGTGAATACCATCATAAATGTCTCAAGTTTCCACCCTCTGTGTTTTCCTGTATATCACATATATTGTCACAGCAGTATGGGGGGTTGAGGGGCAGATGAATAAAATCCATGTCCCCCATCCCTAGCAGAACTTAATGGAGGTTTGAATTATGAGAACTCAGATTCCATTTTATCACTTACATATGCAAAAAGGAGAGGGAAGAATACATTCCCAAAGTGTGTTTTGGTTCTTTGGAGATGAAAGGTGCTTTATCTAATTAGTATTTGAATGGGATGTTCCCTTCCATATTCTAATCTTACATGATCTGCTCTGAAGAAAACAAAAACTTGATCTCACTTACCAAGCTGTGTATGTGGAATCTTATCGTACAGCTCTTTGAGTCTCTGCTTCATCCACCATAACAGCTGAGGACCTTCCGCATGCCTCTTTCCTACTCTTATTTCTTCCTGATTTTCTCTGAGAAGAATATCCCACTGTGTCCTCAACAAGTGTTTTCCCCTCTATCATCTAGAAAGACTCTCTTCCTCCCAGAGTCCTTTCTTACGTCTTGGAGGCCACCTGGGATAGCCTCACGAATTTCCATGTGTTCTATCCTTGACAGAGGCGTCCCCAGGTTGACTTTTTATTTCAGATTGGTTTCAACTGAGTTAACCGCTAGGTCTATAAAGAACCTGAGAGGTTGATGCTTAGCAGATGGTCTCAAGGCAAGGGCCAGAACTCTTTCCAAGCTGAAAACATTTACAGACTTATTCATCATAAAACCTAAAATTATACGCATAGCTAACTTATTCCCACCCAGACATTTCTGTTTCTGTTCTGGGATTGTCTGTGTGATTACAAGGTCAGCTGGGCAAGTGGTCACTTTGGGTTTACCAATGAAAGACCTGATAGAAAATTTGGCCCTTAATCATAGTAATTATTGTCTTTAAAGAAGTCCTGAGATTTTTCTCTAGCCTAGACCTTGGTTTTGAGGGGGGACAGGGAGAGGAAAGAAGGACCTAAAACTATAATTAGCTCTTTTTTCAGTAAAGCAAGTGTCATGTTTTACTTTGGTTATTTTTTTAACCTTCTCAGGCGTGTATGATGTTTTGGGTTTTTTGTTTTGTTTTGTTTAAGTGTCTATTTGCCTATTTTATTTTATTTATTTATTTTATTTATTTATTTTTTGGCTGTGTTGGGTCTTCGTTGCTGTGTGCAGGCTTTCTCTAGTTGCATCAAGCAGGGGCTACTCTTCGTTACGGCGCACGGGCTTCTCACTGCGGTGGCTTCTCTTGTTGCGGAGCACGGCTCTAGGCATGTGGGCTTCAGTAGTTGTGGCTCGCAGGCTCAGTAGTTGTGGCTCGCGGGCTCTAGAGCACAGGCTCAGTAGTTGTGGCTCACGGGCTTAGTTGCTCCATGGCATGTGGGATCTTCCTGGACCAGGGATCGAACCAGTGACCCCTGCATTGGCAGGTGGATTCTTAACCACTGTGCCACCAGGGAAGTCCCTGTATGATGTTTTTGAAAATTATTTTGGCATGCTTCTATTTTTCATTTAGTAGTATCATTTTGTATATATACAGAATGCATTCACACCCTTTTATTTGGATAACACTTCACAGTTAACTTCCCATCTTTGATCATATTTCATCATCACGGTGACCTTTAGCGGTAGAATATTAGTCAGCATTCTTCAGTTGTAAGCAGTAGGCATAGACTCTGGCGGAGGAATCAGTTGTGAGGACAGCAAGCAGGCTCCAGGGAAGACTCCAAAGCAGGCAGCTCCAGAGGTCCCAGCTGCGGGAGCTGCTCTACATCTCCCTTGGGCACTGCCGTTAGAGTGAGCAAACTCCAACGCTGTTCATCATTCAAATTCCAGGCAGAGTCCAAACGGTCTTGGACCATGTGCTTGCTAGGAAAGACAGGATGTTTTGATGCAGAGTGCCACAGCATTCCGTGCACTGGGGAGATATCGCTCCCCCATTCTCCAAGGAAAGTGGGGTGTTAAACCTTCTACCAGAGCCCAGAGCATGAGATTTACCTTAGATCTGGGAACTCTGTAGTAGGGAGGCTATTGGGAGCGATGAGGAATTGAGAGAAATGGAGGGGTTTTTGTGGGGTAGTTGTGACAAAGGACAAATGGAGAGGAAGTAAAAGTCCCCAGGATGGACGTGTGAAGGAAACTTATACAGAAGGAAGAGCCATCAAAGCACCAGATTTAGATGATTGGATAAGTTGGTGAGAATTCTTTAGGAATGGAAGACTTTTTTAGAAAAATTAGAGTTTGTGAGAAGGTGGGGGGAGGTTGTGACTGAATCCTGGCAGTTAATGTCTGAAGTCCAAGGCCCATAAAGAGCCCCGGGGCTACTGTTGTGAAAACAAATGCTAGCTAATTCACTTTGCACTTTCCAGCTATCTTATCGTCCATTTAGGGGCTGAGTAGTAGAAAATGGACTAAGAGTCCTGTGCCTTCTTATCTGGGGGCAGCAAATCACAAGTTCGAATTATATTTTTCTCTTCCCACCCTAGTGGACAATTAAAACGCTATTCAGTATTTGCTTATTGTTCTTTTCATGATTATCACACCTTATCCAATGCCTGTTTTTGATCGTGTATTTGGTCAGAAGTGGATACCCTAACAGCAGGAACTGTAGATCTCTGCCTGCATTTGGGCGACAGCTTGACCATTTACAAGCTGTGTGACCTTGGGAAAGTTACCTGGCTTCCTTGTTCCTCAGCTTTCTCATCTGTGAGATAGGGCTAATAACAACACCTCCCTTACATAAGACTATTATTAGGGTTAAATGAGTGTGTAAAGTGATTTGAACATGTTGGTTCAGTGCCTGCAAAGAGTCCGTGTTGATATCATGAAAAAATGTTAATACACTGGAGAGGATTATGAATATGGCATATTAATTATCTATCAGTTACCCCTGCTTTGCTGCTTGACTTTCAGTCTATCCCACCCTTTTCCCTCTGCCTATAAACATATTCAGTCTCTCCCTTCCTGAAGGCAGCCTCCTTTTGTACGTGGCTATTACCCCATTTATCTCCTGTGCTTTATTCCATAATTTCTTAAAAGAAGAACCATGCCTGTTGCCTCCATGCCTCACCTCTCTAGTCATTGCTTGATTCCCGTTACCATCCGTCGCCAGGATCTCCTAATTGCCAAATCCAGCAAACCTTCTTGCTTCTTGCTTGGCCTTCCTATGCCATTTTACTCTGTTGGCCATTACCACAGTCAGAGTTTCTTCCTCTTTCCTGAAAACCTTCCCTAGCTTCCAAGATGCATGCTCTTTCTTTCTGCTTCTCCATCTCTCTGGCTGCTGCTTCTGAGTTCTTTTGACCGGTTCCTCTTCCCTGAACACACCTCAACTCTTGCTGTTCCCAGGGCTCTGCCTTACTTTGTGCATTTTCCACAGAGAAGCTCAAACACACTCACTTCAATCCTTACCTGAATTCATATCTCAAGCGTCATCATTCTCCTGAGCTGATGTGCTGAATCTTACTTCCTCCTGGCACTTCTGACTCAAATTTAAGCTCTCCAGGTCTAACCCTTGATCTCATTGGGAACCTGTTTTCCCACGCTTGGTAACGTAACCCACTTTCACCCACTTGCCCAAGCTAGAATCCCTCAGCCGTCTTTAGCTCCTTCTTTTCCATCACTACAGACCTCTAATTGATATGTAAGTCCTGTCTTTGCTTCCTTATAAATTCTGTCTCTTCCTGCCCTTCCTGCTTCTCCACCCCAGACTCTTAATTGTTTTTCCTGCCTCTAGTCTTTTCAACTTTCTGCCCTCTCTCCATCCTCCACACTTTGCCTCAGAGAGCTCCCTCAGTTCACAGGCAGTCACCCCACAGCCCTTCCCATCATAATCCTGCAGGGGTAGATGAGGCCTTGTATGTCCATCATGATCTGATCCTTGCTTGTCTTTCTCTCTCCTGACTTGAGCCCCAGGCAATTGCCTGCCAGTCCTTGTATGTTCTGGGAATATCTCTTCATGTTTTAAGACCCAACTCAAATGTCATAAAGCCTTCCCTGATCTCTCCAGGTAGGATTCATCTTGTTCTACACAGGACTCCCACGTGCTTTTGTACTTACTATGGTTATAGCGCCTATTTTTTCCATGTGCTTTTGTACTTACTATGGTTATAGCGCCTATTTTTTCCATGTGCTTTTGTACTTACTATGGTTGTAGCCCCTATTTTTTTTAAAGATTTATTTATTATTTTATTTATTTATTTTATTTATTTTTGGCTGCAGCACACAAAATCTTTTGTTGCAGCGCACGGGCTTCTCTCTACTTGTGGCGCACAGGCTCCAGGGTGCATGGGCTCTGTAGTTTGTGGCATGGGGTCTCTCTAGTTGAGGCACGAGAGCTCAGTAGTTGTGGCGCATGGGCCTAGTTGCCCTGCGGCATGTGGGATCCCAGTTCCCTGACCAGGTATCAAACCCGCAACCCCTGAATTGTAAGGCAGATTCTTTACCACTGGACCACCAGGGAAGTCCCTGTAGCCCCTATTTTAATCCTGTCTCTTTCTACCACTAAACTATAAGTATTGTGAAGGCATCAGATACCATACTTATGGACATATATCCCTAGCCCTCGGCACAATGAATGTCTGAATTACTAAAGAGTTTATTTTTTAAGATTATTCCATACCACCATTGCTCTGGAGGAGCTCATTCTTAGACTTTATTTTCTTTTTCCTTCAGCTCTTTGATGTTGATGAGGATGGCTTCATAACAGAGGAAGAGTTCGCCACCATTCTGCAGGCTTCCCTTGGAGTGCCTGACCTTGATGTTTCTGGTCTCTTCAAGGAAATAGCCCAGGGGGATTCTGTTTCGTATGGTGAGTAGGCAGTTTGGCTCCTGATTCGGTGTACTGTACAGTGTACAGCGTACATCCAGACTATGACTGACCCTCATACAAGAGTGTTGTTTCCCCCCACTAATATGTTAACAATAGAATTAATAGTAACAATGATGATGATACTAATAATAGTAGTAGTGGTGTAATGGTAGAAGCTAATTATTGAGGACTTACCATATGCTAAGCACTCTTCACACATTTTATATATATTAATTCATTTATTCTTTATAGCAAGCCTATTCGATCAGTACTCTTCATTATTCTTATGTTACTGAGATGCAAAGCATTTAAGTGACTTACCTAAGATCATCTCCTAGAGAATGTCAGAGTTGGAGCCACGGTAGAGGGATATGGACTGAGGGACCCACAGTAATAACAGTAGCTAAACCATCTATTAATGTTTCCTGTTAGTGGCTTAGATGAGCTTTCACGTTCATTATCTCACATCATGTTGATGGCACCCCTGTGAGGTAGGGACTATCGTGGAGGAAGACCTTGTGGCCAATGGCAGGTCCGTCCACCAGTGACCAGCCTTTCTCCTGATGGCTCGAGTCCACACATGAAGACAAGTCCCCTAAGGGCTGAAGGGATGGTTCATCAGTTTCACAGTGTCCTTGGGAAACACACCTCAGTGGAGAGGCCCCTGCCTTAGCTTTGATGTGATCGTAGATGTCAGCGTGGCTTATCTTCCCCAGTCTTCTCTCATGGGCCAGAGGGGGATTCCTCTTGAATGCCTTTTTCCTTCTGGTGTTCAAAGAGTTTCAACCTGATAACTTTCATGGGATGGGGGAATTAGTTCACAGACTTCTCTTACTCTTCTGTTTTTAATTACTGTCATTTTGGCTGTCCTTATTCTATTTTAGGTAATTAAGTGCCTAGGGCACTTACTCTATTAAGTTCATTAAAAAAAAAAAGAAAGGATAAAATGGGAAGTATATACTGATATAAAACTTAAGAGTCATAAACCCCATGCGTACTAATTCTCTGACCATTTTCATTGCATAGTTAATACTCTGTATTACTCCAAACTACAAATTTTGAAAAACTATTTGGAATAACTATTTCAATGGAAGCTAATACTAAGAATTATTTGTAGGTAGTCATATTTTTACCTGTCAGTTTTAATATGTTTTTAGGGAAATCTACTCTGTTTTTTGGAGTTCAACCTTTTTCTTTTTAGAATACACAGAATATCTCCCTTTCCCCAATATTATGCAAGCCCACTTTTTTTTGCAGGAATGTTTGAGGTATTTAAGTATGATTTTATGAAAGAATAGGTATAGAAATGTATCATGTATGTTTACATTTACATTATTTAAATGTTATTGTTTAAATTGTTTTCATTCTTGGTTTTCCTTTAGCCAAATTAATGCCCAAATTCCACTTATTGCCAGCTCTCAGCACTTCTAGAAATGAGTTACTCTTTAATGCCACTAGCATCCCCGAAGAGGATAGAGAGCCTTGATCTTTTGACCAGAGCACAAGTCTTAAAATTAAAGCTCGTGGTTTCAGTAGATCAACACTCCTGCCCACGTATCTTAGAAGTCACTTACGTCCTCTGTGTCTCCGTCATTGAAATAGACTCATGCAGATAAATCTTTATTTTGGATGTTAAGAAAGAACAATTAATAGCTTGCCTAATTTGGAAATATAAAGTGCTCTGTTAATGCAAAATAATGTTGTAATTGCAAAGAATGATCTGGGCTCTATCTGGTGACTTCCTCATCACTAAGACCTGTTTTTATCTTAAAGAGTTGCTAGATAGTCTAATGTGCCGTGAAGTAGACAATTGGTTATCGGAGGATTTTTTTTTTTTTTTTTTAGTGAATGGATAGAAATAGGATATTGGGTTAAAAGCCTTTTATTATAGAGTCAAATAGCAAGCTGATTCGAAGACCAGGCTCGCTTTGCTATATAAGCTCAATAAAGTTTTCTCCATCCAAACAGAAGAGGAGAGAGAAATGTCAAACTTGAGGGTAACATCATATTTCAGAAACTCCAGGTTACCGGAGGCTTGGGGTTCAAATTCTTATGGTTAATTTTGTAAGCCTGCTATACTCTACCTCACTTCCTAAATCTCAAACATCTGAGATAAAAGGAGGCCTACTACTCAGGGGTCTTGTGATATGATTAGTGAATATTGTACACTCTACTCGCCCTTACTGGTCATAAGTCAGGGCTCAGCTTTTCAAGATGGTTTATTTCTTTACCAGAGTTAAAGGTTAAAATAGTTTTAAAAGCCAGTAATAGAGAGTCCTGGGTAATAAATTTTGTTAACATTTTTTATTACAAAAAAATAATAAAATTACATAAAACAATAAAACATAATCATAGAGCACAACAAAGTTTTACAAATGAACACTTGTGTAACTACCACTCAGGTCAAGGAATAGAGCTTTTCAATAACTCTAGAAGCCTCCATGTGCCTATTCCCAAATAGAACCCCTTCCTCGGTCTTAAAGGAGGGAACTGCTGACCTGACTTAAAAAGGAATCTCTGCCTGCTTTGTTTTAGCATTTCACCACAAAAGTACACATCTTTAAATATATTATAGTTTTGCCTAAGTTTTTGAACTTTACATAATGGTCTCATACAACATGTGTTCTTTTGCATCTGGCTTTTTTCATTCAACATTATGGTTTTAAGATTCATCCACATTGTTACAACACAACTATTCATTCATCTTCATTGCTGTGTAGCACTTTGTTCCACGAATATGCCATGATTTACTTAGCCATTCCAACTGTTGACAAACATTTGAATTGTTTCCATTTTTTACCTATTATGAATAATGTTGCTGTGAACATTCTCATACATGTCTCCCAGAACACAATATGCACAAATTCTCTCGCTTATATACCCTGGAATAAAGTATGCATGTCTGCAACTTGACTAGATAATGGAAAAAACTATCTCCCAAAGTGGTTGTATAATTTATAGGGGTTGGGTAATAGACTTTTGCAATCATTGTATTATTAAGATCATATGTTAATCTGCATCATGCCAAAAGAAGATTCACCTCAATTTATTGGATTTTGTTTTTTCTCCTCTTTTAGAGGAATTTAAAAGTTTTGCCCTAAAGCATCCAGAATATGCTAAGATATTTACAACCTACTTAGACCTCCAGACGTGCCATGTGTTTTCATTACCAAAAGAAGTCCAAGCAACTCCCTCAGTCGTAAGTAATAAAGTCAGCCCTGAAAGTCATGAAGAGAGTACCTCAGACAAAAAGGACGACTGAAAGCAAACATTCCTAATAAGGAAAATGCAGTGGCTTTTACTTGAAATTTCAAAGGCGTTTATTGATAGTATTTTATTTGTGATTGAGTAATGATGTTTAAAATAGAAAGCTTTTTTATAAAAAAAGATAGATTTTCTTACTGAAATGCTTCTATTCACATGTGTTTATCAAGTAATATTCATTTTCTTTTACATTATATTTTGCTATACTGATAGGCTTATTGGTGATAAAGATGTTTTTATGGATTTTCCAGGTTAATTTGCATATCCAAATGAATGAAATGGTCTCCCTTATTTACTGATGAGCATTAATCAATGCTGCAAAAAGTTTTAGAAGTATAAATAATTTTTCATCTACTTTCCTCTAAAGAAATAAGGTTAGCTTTAATCCCTTCCCATTCTAGAAATAAGAATGAAGAGTCTGAGGAACGTTGCAGAATTTTATACCTTTAACTTCACAGATTCATTTTTTCCATTTGCATTTCAGTTTCTTGGATCACTGAACATGGGGGGATTGGAAGGGAGAGCTCCGCTAATTAGATGAGACTTCTTAAAAACTCATATTCTCTTGACCATGCATCCCTATTGTAGATTTCCTTAACCACCTGCTAAGGAGATCATAACCTTTTGCATGATCTACAGATTTAGAACTTTGTTTTAAAGACAACAGCTATGGCCAAAGGCTATGTGGGAATTGCCTTATTGAAGGTAACATTAATTGCCTAATGAGAAAAATTGTTTGCCACAGAGTTTAGTTTAATTTGAGTTGGGTAGTTTAGAATGTAGCCCTTGCCCAGTAAATGAATCAGATTTACTTTATTTATATATTATTAGAATTAATATATTTTATCATCTAAGTGGGAGTTTTATTGTGTCCTCTCAAATTTTAGAGCTTGCCTGAAATATCTACAGGGAAAATACGAAAGGTTCCAAAGTATCACCAAAAGCTAAGGAATCCAAAAACCTACTTTATTAATGCAAGACCACAATTTAACCCCCAGGCAGGAATTTAACAGTGATATTTTTTTCCTTTAGGTTAAGCAATAATTTCCCTCAAGTGCCATTTTATCATATGTCACGCATGCTTACTAAAAAGTTTCATCCTTAAGTATGAAGGATGAAACAGTATGATTGTTTGCTTTTTACATATCTTAAGCTATTTAGACAAAGCATTGAATAAGCTGAAAACAATTTCTTAAGTAATTAGGAAAGTACATCTTTATAATATTGGTTCTCATATGCAATTGAATGTATGTATTACTCAGGTACCATGATTTTTATCATAGAAAACCCACATATTAATCCCATTTATCATGAAAAAGTAACATTTTAAATTACAAGCTTTCTGTGAGCCTCTTGAAAGTGATCCCATTGTTTTCCTGTTTTAAAGTAATATTTTATGTTCTTTAATTCCACTTATGCCAATGTAATATTCCTATTTTATTATGTTACTGAACAAACTTGCTACATAAAATTCTTGGCAATTAAAAATTCTGGTTTTGCCATTTTGTCTCAAATGTAATATACCTTTTTTAATATCGTGGTTTGAACGTAAGTTTGTATATTTATGAATGTGATTAATCATTTTTGTTTGCATTTAAGCCTTATGAAATGTCAGACATAATTTTACTCTAATGTGAAAGACTCAAATTTTAACCAAAGCAGCAATAGTTATTATTCCTAAAGAAGTTGACTTTTGACTGGTAGGGTGTATGTAATAACACAAGTCATGACCGTCAGTACTACTACCAACTAGGCCTCTACTTTTATGCCATCTAAACAAAGATTTCCTTCAAAGAGTTTTTTCTCCTCTTAGAATTTAAAGTAAGAAATTAAATTTAACTAAGTCAGTTAAATGCACTGTGGTTTTATATAATAGTTTGAAAAAACGAGGTTACTCTTTGAAATGAGAAATACTAGATCCTAAGACCTATACACCATAAAAATTTCCATCAGAACAGTTCTATTGAAGGATAACGACATACTGAATGCTTATAGAACAAGTTGCTTGCATTATGCATATTTAATTCTCCTTTGCCAATGCTTTTAGAGTGTTGGAAGGCTGAGTGTGATCGCTAGTAGTGCTACCTCTAATGGATATTTAAAAGAGCCCCTTTTAGAAGACACATGGTCTGCTGTCTGCATGAGGCACAGCAGTACAGATATCTGGCTCCCAGACTCAGGAGCTCTCCCTTTCAGACTGTTACAGATGCAAGGTGGATAGCTGATGGCAGTTAATTGATACACCATTGACTGTATTGGAACAAGTGGGCTCTCGACCACAAAGGTCCTTGTGGAATTCTTATAAAGGAATCCCTAAAGAGGATTAAAAGACACTAGTAAGAAACCATTCACTAGGAAAGCATACATATTTATAATTCTTTTTTTCTTTTCTATTCACTTGAATGGACTTTTCCATTTTTGGTAAATTGTTATACCAGAGTATTCCATCGATGCCATGCTGTGAGTTGATAGAGGCAAAGGCCCTCACAAAGTTCTTGACATATATCCAACATACATATCACATATACATATCATAAACAATGTAGAGGGTGTTTATATACTGCTTTTTCACTTGCCATATAACATTTTCCAGTATCATTAAAATTACCTGGAAATGTAAATTTTTTAAAGTATACCTAATATTCCTTCAGATAGCTATAACATAATATATGTGATCATTCTTCAAATATTGAAACTGTGAGTTTGATTTTCATTTTGGGACTGTTAAAAATAACCAACTCCATACTCCATAATAGTTTATAATTATGAATAGTTTGCTAAGGGGCTTATTTATACTTACTGAATTCCAAAATGAAAAGTTTTTTGGCTAAAGATTTTATAATTATTAACTTTATTTTAAACTAATTTTATTACAGGAAAAAATTGAAATTATTATTTTTGATTCTATAGTTTTAACCTCATGTAGTAGTTAACAGGTTCATGTCTTTTAAAGGTAAGTAGACTTCATCTTTTTGAAGGTATTTTCCCCTTTGTAAAAGTAACAGACTTACTAATTATTACAATAAGTAATAATAATAATACTACCAATCTGGCATCCTTACTATGTATCAGGCATTGTGCTAAGTGATTTACAGACATCAACACATTTAAACACTCAATGAAGCATAGGTATTGTTGTCCCTAGTTTTACTAAACAAAATTTAGAACTCTCCCTAAGTTACTCATTAAGTGGCGGAGCTTGCAATTAAACCTAATTTTGTCTGATTCCAAAGGCCATGCTTCTAATCACTTATATAAAGCAGCAAAGCTGCCTGATTTATAAAATTTATAGATTGAGCATCTGCCCGTGTATTTTTCTACTTGTGGGAAATTTTGATTTAGTTCTTTTTTTTTTTTTTTTTTTTTATTTATCTTTTGGCTGCGTTGGGTCTTCGTTGCTGCGCGCAGGCTTTCTCTAGTTGTGACGAGTGGGGGCTACTCTTCGTTGTGATGCGCAGGCTTCTCATTGCGGTAGCTTCTCTTGTTGAGGTGCACGGGCTCTAGGCACACGGGTCTCAGTAGTTGTGGCACGGGGGCTCAGTAGTTGTGGCTCACGGGCTCTAGAGCACAGGCTCAGTAGTTGTGGCGCACGGTTGCTCCACGGCATGTGGGATCTTCCTGGACTGGGGATCGAACCCGTGTCCCCTGCATTGGCAGGCGGATTCTTAACCACCGTGCCACCAGGGGAGTCCTTGACTTAGTTCTTAAAGAGAGACAGAGGTAGTTCAGAATGGTTCCAAGCAGTGGCTGAGATGGGGAAAAAGATTGGCCAACCCCAGCCTAGAAAAGGGAACCCTCCTGACCCTCTTCATTGTGGCCCAGGATAAGTCAGCTGAAAACCCTGAAACTTTCCTGTAGGAATAGTCCAAGTTACTGTAAACCAAAGGTGAGGTGAATGCCAGGGTACTACAGTAACCTTTTTCCTTTGTGGGTAGTGGTGGAGCATGAATTCTCTACTTCTCATGGGTCCCTCTGCTGCAGTAGCCTTTTCCGTCACATCTCTGCATAAATTCCATCTCAGAATAAAGTATATGATCAATAAAGGAGAGTCTGAGGGACCGAGGACAAAGCCAGAATTCCAATATTTAGGACCTTCGTTCTAACTGTTGCGAAGCATTCCCTTTGCTGGTCTCCCTGCTTATATTTTTTGCCCTCCTATATATCCTCTTGCCATACAGAAAGCACAAGTATTGTTTGAAAGCATAAACCAGATATCACTTCTCCAGTTAAATGTTTTCAAGGGCTACCCTTTGCACTTTGGATAAAATCTCAAGTATTCAACATGACCTACAAGGCCCTGCCTGGTCTGTCCCCTACCATAGTCTAGATCTCCACCAACTCCAATCTCCTCCCTCACTAAACTCCCACCACCCCATCTTTCTTTTCCTCCAACTGATGAAAGTCCCTTCCAGCCTCATGGTCTCTGTACTGCTGTTCCCTCTAGCTGGAGTGCTCTTTCCCAAAGATTTTCACCTTGTTTTCTCTTCTTCCTTCAGACTTAAAAAAAAAAAAGAAAAACAGCTTCATCAAGATATGATTCACACACCATACAATTCACCCGTGTGAAGTATACAATTCAGCTTTTTTAGCGTATTATTCACAGAGTTGTGCAACCATCACCTCTCATCTAAATTTTTTATTCTTGACTTCATTCAGATTTTAAATCAAATGTCACACCATCAAATGGGAATCTCCTATCACCTAATCAAAAAGCTCACTCTGTCTCTATGGGCAGTCTCAATCCCATTATCCTTTTTGGTAGTGCACTTAAACTTCTGGGGTTTTTGTTGTTATTGTTATATATATATATATATATAACAAATATATATTTATATATTAAAATATGTTTATATAATGTATTATTCGTGTATTTATTGTCTGTTATTCATTGCACTTAGAGGGTGTACCTGACAGTGAATGCTCAGTATTTGAAGAATGAATAATGATAACATTATCTTTCACTTATTGTGCCTTGTATTGTATTTAGAATAGAGATCATCTTTACAACAAACTTGAAAACCTGGGACTATGATCCCTAAAACTAATATAGAAAATAAGGCTCAGAGAGGTTTTGTCACTTGCTCAGAGTTACATAATTGGTGAGTACCAGGGCTGGAATTCAAACCCAAGGCTGCCTGGCTCTAAGTGAAGGGACTTTTGATTAGGCCAAGGTAACTTGAACCCATAAAGTAAGTAAAAACTTATATGACAAGCTTCAGGTTCCAGAAACGTGGAAACTAGATAATCTGAGAACCCTCTGGCCACAAAACTGTAAGTTACAGTTGACCTGGGGACATTCATCAGTCTTAGTAACAAAAAGGGTTATATTTTGTGGCTATGGGAAACAAAAGACAAGGTTGTTTTTGTTTTTTTTTTTTACAAGGTTTTTATATGATGTGGGGATTTGGAACTGAGATCTCAGGGGAGGAAAAAAAAAAAAAAAGACACTTGAAGGGCTACACCCTCAGTAAAAGAATGAACTGCGAAAATTCATCTTCTGGTAAAGGAAGACTATGAGGAAATTTTTCTGTCGTGGCCTGGGTTCTAGGTTGGGGGAAAAAATCCTCCTCTGATAACTTTTTTAAAACTTTCAATTCTTTTAAATGTTTTGAGACTCATTTTATGGCCCAGCCTATGATATATCTTGGTGAATGTCCCATGTGTACTAGAAAAGAATGTGTATTCTGCAGTTGTTGGGTGTAATGTTTTAGAAACATAAGTTAGATCCAGTTATTTGATAGTGTTGTGTAAGTCCTCTTTATTCTTACTGTTTTTTTTGTCTACTTGTTCTATTAATTATTGAAGAGGGATGTTGAAATCTCCAACTGTAATTGTGGTTTTAGCAACTGTCATTTTGTCTGGAGTTTGCCATTGGTTTATAATCATTTTCAATTGTTACATAGTTTTGATAAAATAACCTTTTTATCATCATGAATATTCCTCTTTAATTCCAGTAATACTTGTTCTGTTAACATATCCACTTCAACCACACCAACTTTCTTAGTGTTTGCATGTTTACCTTTTCCTATCTTTTTACTTTATATTTAATATGCATCTCTTAAATAAGTGTTTTGTGGTCTGTTTGGGTCTTGCTTTTTTATCTTGTCTGACTTTCTTTGATCTTCTTTGATCTTTTTTCCTCCTTTCCTGATTTATTTTGGATTAATCAATATTTTTTGGTAATTTATTATCTTATTTTCTTTTGCCTTCTTAGCTGTACTTATTTATTTTTAGTGGTTGCTCCAGAGCTTACAATATATATCTTTAAATTAATATAGTTTACTTTCAAATAACAGTATACTTTTCACTTATAACATAGGAACCTTACAAATATACTTCCAATTCACTCCATCCCATCATTTGTGCTATTGTAATATATCTTCTATGTGTTTTAAATCCCACAAGACACTTTTATCATTTTTGCTCTGAATAGTCAAGTTAAAAATTTAGAAAAAGAGATCTATTTATCTACATATTTACTGTCCCTGGCACCCTTTATTTCTCTTTGTAATTCCACCTTTCCATCGTTTTTCTTAAGCCTGGAGAGTGTCCTTAAACAATTCCTGTAGTGCAAGTCTCCTGACAATAAATTCTCTCAACTTTCTTTTGTCTAAATATGTCTTTATTTTGCCTTCCTTTTTGAAGAATATTTTTGCTGGATACAGAATTCTAGGTTAACTTTTTTTTTCCTTTCAGTACTTTAAAGATCCCATTGTCTTCTTCCTTTTATTGTCTCTGATGAAAGTTAGAAATATTTCTTTTCATAGCTCTCTTGTATATAATGTATTTTCACCATCAGGCTACTTTTAACATTTTTTCTTTATTACCGTTGAGAAATTTTTGAGAAATTTTGTGATTTGCCTTGGTGTGATTTTCTTCATGCTATCCTCTAGGGGTTTATTGAACTTCTTGGATCTGTAGGTTTAGAGTTCATCATATTGGAAAATTTTTCAGCTATTATATTTTTCAAATAACTTTTCTGCCCCTCACGTTTCTCTTTTCTCTCCTCCAATTACACATATGTTAGACTGCTTGGATTATCCCACAGGTCACTGAGTGGGACCTCAAGTGGTGGGATATTTTTTCAGTCTTTCTCAGTGTGCTTCAGTTTTGGTCATTTCTGTTGCTCTTATTTCAGGTTCACTGATTCTTCTTCATCTAATCTGCACAGTAGATGTTTCATTTCAGATACTGCAACTTTTGCTTCTAGAATTTTCGTTTGGTTCTTTTCTTAGTTTATATTTGGCTAATGAGAAATCCTTATTTGTTTCCCTCATTATGTTCATAGATTTCTTAAC
Organism: Eschrichtius robustus; assembly: GCF_028021215.1. Taxonomy (NCBI): domain Eukaryota; kingdom Metazoa; phylum Chordata; class Mammalia; order Artiodactyla; family Eschrichtiidae; genus Eschrichtius; species Eschrichtius robustus. The sequence continues at coordinate 29,937,404 of NC_090842.1, read as the reverse complement.
CTTCTGGAATATACTTATAATAGTAGTTTTAAAGTCCTTGTTTCCTATTTCATCATCTCTGTCATTCCTGGGTCTATTTATGTTGGCTGATTCTTCTCCTGGTAATAGGTCATATTTTCCTTCTTCACGTGTCTTTATACAAATTATTTTGTACACAAATGTGTACAATTTATTTATGAAAGTAATTTTGTACTATATCCTGTACATTATAGATGCCACTGTATTGAGTGTCTAGATTTGGCTATCATCCTTAACAGAGTTTTGAGTTTTGTTCTGCCAGGTAGTTAATTTACTTGCAGAGTATCACATGAACTTCAACCTAAACCTCACACCCTATACAAAGAATAACTCAAAATGATCACAGATTTAAATGTAAAATGCAAAACTATAAAACTTTCAGAGGAAAACGTGTGAGAAAATCTTTGGGCTCTATGGATAGGCAAAGAGTTTTGAGACTTGACACCAAAAGCATTAAGACTATAAAACGTTTTTCCCAAAGTAGCTGTACCAATTTACATTCCCATCAGCAATAGATAAGAACCCTGAAGGCTCTACATTCTCACTAGCATTTGGTGGAGTCAGTATAGGTTGCATTTTTCAAGGAATTTATTTATTTTACTTAAGTTGTTGAATTTATTACAGTAAATTTGTTCTTAATATTCCTGTGTTATCCTTTTGATGTCTGTACAATCTTAATGATATACTTTCTTATTCTTAACATTAGTAAGTTTTAACCCAGACCGATTTTCCCAGTAGAAAGCTTCACAAGTTGTTGGATGCATTTTTGCCATATAGAAAGATGAAGCATATGTGTCCGATGGAGAAAGTTCAAGTGAGTGATAATTTGGGGAACTCATTTGGGGAGTATTATTATTTGGATAATTATTTGGATAATTTGGGGAGGTGGGGGAAGGAAAGAATCCCTTCCAAAGTGGTTGTTTGAATAGCATTGCTGAATTGTAATCCACTTCTCTATAGTAGAAAAGCCTGAAGTTTCCCCTAAATTTATTTTACACACACACAGAGTTTTCTTCATTGAAAAACATTCATAATATAAACTTGCAAATTTTTCCAGGTTTCTTAGATTCAATCACCTGCTTGTCAGTGTTTTAAACTAGAAGGCGCTCCAAATTAAATTGAGATAATTGAAGCAAAATCTCTGTGCTCGGCACAATTGTTACGGAAAAGCAAGTTCCTTTGAAAGGTAAACACAGGCCTTATGAACAGCATTGATGGGGCCTGCTGAAATCACTTTTCACTCCATTCAGGGTTACTTTCCTTTCAGACGCACAGGGCGGAGGAGAACAAGTGATTTGTCAAATAAAATGAACAGGGAAAAGTTTAGGAGACTAAAACGGATTTCCGATACAGGAAATTTATTTGAACAAAGGTGTTTTCTCAGGCAATAGATTCAACCTGCAGTAGAATCCATCATTTGTTCAATAATCCCCCAACCCTATCATACCGTATCAGTGTCGTCTTTACATAGCACATTTCCTCTTCATCCAAATTCTGCCACATTTATAGGCCTCGCATTATCTCCTCAACTCTGCCATGATATTTCTGGACAAATAAGTAACTGAATACTCTCAACCTCAGAGTTGCTTGGTGAAGAAACAAAACACAGAAATCCTGAGAGAGAAGCACTGTCACTTTCCCCAGTGACAGTTTGGCTCTTTGTTTAAATTCTGTGTAAACAGAAACCCAACCTGCTAGTAAGCTGCTTTTAAATCTGCCAGAACTGCCCCTTTCCCCATCATCACCCTGCAATGCCTGCTTGAAATGTTGGCAAATGCAGAACAGTTGTGGGAACATTCAAACGTAAACCATAAATGGCTCAGAAGTGAAGGAACCAGATCATGGGTCCTGACCCTCAGAGAACATTTTTGGAGAATGATTTTGTTTTCTGCCTTGAGCTCACTCATAATAGTCACACATATACCTTAACTTTGTCTCCATTCATTCATTGAATCAGTAGATCATTTGAATGATGGGTCCAGAAAGTTGTTGTTTTTTTTTAATGATTCTCAAGGTACTATCAAAATGAAGCTACCTATTTGGATCCTACTAGCGGTGTCTCAAAAGAAGCATTAGGCCTCCTTAACAAATGAGGAAGCTGAGACCCCATGAGGCGAAGTCACTGCTGGATCCAGCTCTGGGGGCAGAGTTCCCACAGTTCTGGGGACCAAGCTGGCTTAGTGTTCCAAGTCCCCTAACTCATAGGTCAACTCTGATTCCCACACGCCAGCAAGAAGCCACTTCCATCTCTCTGAGCTCAATTTCTGCCTCTCTAAAAGGAAATCATCATCATGGCTTTGTCGACCACACAGTGCCTTTGGAGAAAGCTGATGCGACGAGATGGGAGAGGGCTCAGGATGCTCGTGAAGTCCACCTAAGGGTAGAAGTGGTACTGTGACCTTGAATGGAGACCTCCTTTGCTTTGATCCCTCACATGGCAGCCCTTGAGCCACACACCAAAGGCCCATACTTCTTCAGCCATGGTCTGTGTGTTTATGGATGAGTTCTTGCAGAGGTCCCCCAGCCCCAGTCCATTGACAGCAATGATGCTTGGGTCTCTAGGGTGGGGTCATCTTGGAGAGGGGAGGTGGAGTGATCTGGGGGTGGGAGGAAAAGACTTGTTTATTCCCAGAGAGCTTAATCAGGCTTGGGGCCAGGTCTTCCATGCACATTTGAGCAGGATGGGGGACGTGGGAACTTCTGCACACTGCAGAAAAGGCTGCAGAGTGTGGCAGCATGGGAAAGAAGCCAGGAGGGGCCCTTCCTAGAGCTCAAGACTTCCCCATCCCACCCTCCATTTTTGCTTCAGCTCACTGCCCACTAAGCAGGCCGGTAATGCAGGAGGAAGAATGCCAGGGTGAGGACACTTAGCTTCTGATCCCTGTGTTCATCCTCTGACTTATTGCCACATCCCTTACCCTCCCTGGGACTCGGTTTTCTTATCTGTAAAATGGTGATGTTACTTCATTTACATAACGTTACTGAGATTTTGTGAGTCAGTTCAGGCCAACCTCGTGTGGTGAGTGTGTGTGAGTGAGTGAGTGTGTGTGTGACAGAGAGAGACCACATGCGTGTGAGTGGGCATGAGAGAGAGAGAAAGACAAAGACAGAGAGAGACTGAGAGGGAGAGAAAACCCTGCAAAGTGTAATATCCCATGCAAATATAAAGTAATTTCCTTGAAAGTTGACATTATTGTCTGAGCTTTGGGAAAGCTGGAGACTCAGGTGGATATAATCTGGTATTTTTCTCCCAAGGATCTCAGAGCTTATCAAAGAACTTGCCTAAGTTGTCTTCATGCCCTGGGACACCCATTTTGCAGATGTATGGGGAGAGGCAGAGGTAAGACCAGGGAGAATAGGTGAGACGGGTGCTCATTCTCCCTCGAAAAGGCAGCCAAGAAGAAGTAGAGAAGGGACACTCTTTGATTCATCCCAGGTGTGGTCAAATGATAGCTCTTAATGCAGTTTGGATGGTGCAGTTTGGGGGTTTGGGGGTGCGGGAAGTGGGGGTGTGTTGAGTGCTTACTATGTGCTGGGTACTCAACACCCTATTGACAACTTCTGAGGAATATAAATTCCTTTCCTCAGAACAAGCATGCTTTTCAGTCTTGCCCAATGGGATACTTCAGTGACATGAACCAGAACTCCAAACTGGAAAAAAAAATCAAGATCATATTCTAGAGCTTGAATCAAACCAGTTATTTTTTCCCCTTGAATCATAAAGGAAAGCTAAGCTGTGGCTTCCCGCTTGTCCCCATTATCCACGAATAAAGCCATTCCAATAGCAGTCAAATTTTCATTTTTTTTATAACTAGTGTACTAGGAAAAAAATCCAAATATCGTTATATCATCTGAACTGAATGTATTTGGTCTGAGGCTGTGTCACATAAGGAAAGAAGACCAACCTTCAATTCAGACGCCACCAGAGGTCCAGGGTCCTTCACCTAAGCCCGATCAGGAGAAGCCACCAGAAAGCTTTCAGCCTCCATCTGGAACAACTCAGAATATTTACTCCTCTCTAGGGAAGAAAAAGTACATGGCAACTCTCAGGGTCCTGAGCTTTGGAACCCAACCTCGTACTGCCCAGGTAGGCTCGTGCGTTCTCTAGCACCAGGCGTGCACAGACATCCCGGTCAGAGCAGCATCATACAGATTAAATGGGATTAAACACTGCAGCTGGCATCCCTGTCTGCCCCTTAAAGGACCTCTGGGTGGACCAGAGTAGCTGACGGGCACTGTTAGTCCTGGGTCATTCATGGCAACATTTCAATTGCCTTTGTCATTGAGGACACCCTTCAGCCATTGGATTGAAGACAGCAATGGCTAGAAGTGGAAGAGATCTTGGTACTTGTTGTGGGTTGAATGGGTCCCCCAAAGAAGATATGTTGAAGTCCTAACCCCAAGTACTCAGAATGTGCAGCTATTTGGAAAGAGGGTCTTTGCAGATGTAATTAATTTAAGATGAGGTCGTTAGGGTGAGCCCAAGACCACTATGACTTGTGTCTCTATAAGAAGAGAAAAACTTGGACACAGACACCTACAGCGAGAAGACAACCACTTGGTGGTGGCAGACATTGGAGCCATGCAGTTCCAAGCCAATGAACCCCAAGGATTACCTTCAAACGCAGGAAGATGTGAGGCAAGGAAGGATTCTTTTCTGGAGCCTTCAGAGGGGGCAAGGCCCTGCAGACACCTTGATTTGAGACTTCCAGCCTCCAGAATCATGAGACAGTAACTGTTGTTTAAAGCCGCCAGTTTGTGGTACTTTGTTACAGCAGCCCTAGGAAATTCATACAGTCCTTTCTGGTAAATGTATTGTTTCCAAAGATGGCGCTGAACAAGATTCAGCAACAGCCCTTCAGATTCCCAGGCCTCCACCGGAGAAGCACGTGACCACACGTTCTCAGGGCAACTGGTTAATTAACACTCAGATTAGCCTGGTAACCCATGGTTCTTTCCCCATCCCTCCTGCCTATTTCAGCAGAACATCTGGTCAGGTTCAAATGCTAGACCAGGAGGATGGACCAAAGGCACCTGACCTGGTCAGGAATCACCTGGCAACACTGACATAGGTAGGAATTCAGACAGAGGGCCAGCGATGACTGGGGAGGTCAGTGCACATGGAAAGCCCCGTGTAGAGGCAAAGCGATAACTCTTTCCCAGGCAGCACCACATCGCAGGGTCAACACTGGTGACAAAGAAGTGGAAGGGCCGAGGGCCATGGTTGCAAACTCAAAAACCACAGAGGCTCTGCAGAGAGGGAAGTGAGTACGGCCGTCAAGAAATAAGGGGTCTGGAGTGAACTGGAGAGCTCCTGCCCTCTCCAAAACTCAGGGTGGCCAGACATAACTCCCCAAGCTTTATGGGAAGCCAGAGACCTAGATTTTTTTCTTAATTGAAGTATAGTTTATTTACAATATTGTGTTAGTTTCAGGTGTACAGCAAAGTGATTCAGTTATCCGAATTTTTTTTTCTATTCTTTTCCATTATAGTTAATTACAAGATACTGAATATAGTTCCTGTGCTATACAGTAAATCCTTGTTGTATATCTATTTTATATATGGTAGTGTGCATCTTATCAATCCCATACTTCCAATTTATCCCTCCCCCCACATCCCTTCCCCTTTGATAACAATAAGTTTGTTTTCTCTGCAGAGACCTAGATTTTTATGTGAAATTTCCTGATCTGTGAAGCACTGGGTGGGCCAAGTAAAACACTGGGACCTCAAGGTGGGCCCATAAAGGCACTGGTTGGTGACGCTCTGTAACAGAGGTTAACTCCTTCCACCATCCACCCTGACATCTGGCTGTGCGTGGCCACAGCTGCTTTAGTGGCCCTTAGGCACCTTCCTAAGTGATCACAAAGGGTTATGGCCTTCTCTGGTGCGGAGAACGGGCAGGTCTCTCTGGGGCAATGAAACAGTGTGAATGTTTGCATTTCACTGGGATGCGATCGTTACAAACTGGATCAAGGAAACCTGAGAAAGTCAAGGGCTGGGAGGGGAAGAAATGTGTCCCTGTGGCCTCTTAAGCAATTAGCGTTGATGTCCCTAGCAGCTGCTGAATTCCAGAGGCAATTCCAGGAGCTATGATTTGGAATCAGTCTCTTAAGACACACTTAAAGGCATTGGGGCTGGATGCCTGGCCCAGAGAAGAGAAAACCCAAGGTGCGTGGGCGTGGTGAAAGGGAGGGAGAGGGAGTAGTTGTCCCTGTCCTCAAATACCTGCCCCGTTGTTACAGTTGGAGGGAAGTAGCTTCTTTTGTGAGGATCCAAGGGTTAAACCCAGGGTCAGCAGGTGGAAGTTATAGGGAAACGACTCCCCTAGCAATCAGAGGTCTAAAGGTGGAGTCGCTTGCCTTTGGAAGAAGTGAGCACTCCATCACGGGAGGCATCCAAGCACACGTTCAGTGCCCACCGTTTGGAGATTATATGGTGGAGAGAAGCATCACTTTGGACAGGCTCTGGAGTGCCATCCATCCTAGAAATCCTGTGATTTATCTTACTAGCCACAGTTCAATTGACCTGCTTTATTTGGGGTCTTGTTTTTTGTTTGTTTGGGGTTTGATTTTGTTTCGTTTTAGAAGATATGCAGAAACTTCAGAATTCTCTTTCTACTCTAGAAATGGGACTCAGAACTCTCAGCACAGGAACTATGACGAGTGGAAAGTGAGCCGGGACCACGATACTTTCGAGGCGAAGGTAGCAGGCAGTCACTGACTGTGCCTTAATTTGTGGCTGCCGGGAAGAGTTAAAGTACAAGCCAGGCTTCTGAGAAACAGGAAGGAAAATGGGCAGATAGGACACGGGATCCTGGAATTAATAAGAAGTCAAATGGCTGAGTCACTGAGATAATTTCCAAGTCTGAAGGTAACAGGAAAAAATAAGAAATGGAAAAAAGAAAATCAGACACTTGGAGAGTAATGAAGGCTTTCCAGAGACCCCTGGTGACCAACACAACAGGAGAAGTCAGGAAAAGTTAATTCCACCCTGCTAGGTGAGTGCTTCGCGGCAGCCAGACCGTCCTGCTCCGGCCTTCCCCTATCACTGGATTCCTTCCCGGTCAACAGCAGCCCTCACAACCACCCCAGGACCCAGTGAGACCGGGGGCTCACCATTTGCGCAAGGGATCTCCTTCACGTCCACTTATACTGCTGTTCAGTCCATTTCATCACTCCCCCTCAGTAAGGACACAGAACATCAGAACAGAAGTAGACGTTGGGAAACACTGCACGCGTCGTACAGAAGGCAAAGCGGAGGCCCAAAGAATGGTCCCTGTACCAAGTGCGACAGGGAAGATTGAGATGTGCAAGAGCCGATTCAGGTTCTCTCCTAAATTAATAGAAAAGAAGTTCACAGTGCTAAAGTTAGAGCTCACGCTTCTGCGTTCAAAAATGTCATCTCTGGAGATTAATATGAGAGTCTCTCCAACTCAATAACTGGTTTCTGAGGAATAGAGATTTCTCCTGTCCCACACGCTAAAAGTCACGTTTTTGTTGACACGGTGAGGTTTGGGGATGTTCTTAGGAACCACCAGGCTCTGTGTTCTGCCCTGTTCACAGACCCATCCAGAGAGCCGGCCCATCCCCGGGTGGTCCAGGGGCATGGAGCCTGTTTGGCCCACTTTGAAAGACACAGAGGGGCCCAGCAGGGTTCCCAGCAGGACTGGGAAGGTTAGGCAGTTTTCTGAGCCGGGGCAGTCACATGCGTAAGGAACTAGAGAGAGCAGGTCCATTTACTCTTTCAGTATTTCTTTACATTTTTTTCAAGATCAGAAAATGTCCCCAGACTGTTCTTTTGGGGTGTGATTTAGACTCCGTCGTTAAAACTACCCTTTGCTCCTGCTGTCCTCCTCCGCCTGCCTCTGAGGAAGGCCTCAGCCCCCCTTCCTCACTGCCCCCTCTTCTCTTCCGCTGCCTCCAGGACCTCCTGACCAGGCCTCTGCCCCACCCCTGCCCGCCCCTCTGCACACAGTGTTGGACAGACCCCTTCAATACAACTTTGACTGTGCTGCTCACTGTATAAAGGCCTCAATGGCTTTCTCACTGCATTGAGTAAATGCCATCCTCTTCAGGGCGGCCAAGAAGCAGATTAAAATTAGGCCACCGTCCACCTCTCCACTTCCTCTCCCTGCCCTTGGCCACACCCCTGGGAGGCACTGCCCCTTGCTGCTCTCTCCCTCCAACCCACACGGTGCTTCCTCTACCTGAGTCATCCCTCCCTGCTCCCTGCCGACCAAGGTCCCTCTCACCTTTTGGTCTCATTGGGGAGGCCTTGGAGAAGGCGTTTCCGAGCACCCAACTAAAGGGCCCTTCCCCGGTTTTCTGAGTTAACCCACCGCTCTGGTATTGTCTGCAAGGCTTTGTCAATATCTATTGATAGCTGATTTAGTTGCTTGTTTATTTGTTTCTAGTCTTCCCCCTGCTTGAGTTTAAGAGGGACCTCATCTGTTTTTGTTTTTGTTTTTGTTTTTGTTTTGGTGGGGTTTTTTTAACATCTTTATTGGAGTATAATTGCTTTACAATGGTGTGTTAGTTTCTGCTTTATAACAAAGTGAATCAGTTATACATATACATATGTTCCCATATCTCTTCCCTCTTGCATCTCCCTCCCTCCCACCCTCCCTATCCCACCCCTCTAGGTGGTCACAAAGCACCGAGCTGATCTCCCTGTGCTATGCGGCTGCTTCCCACTAGCTAGCTATTTTACGTTTGGTAGTGTATATATGTCCATGCCACCCTCTCACTTTGTCACAGCTTACCCTTCCCCCTCCCCATATCCTCAAGTCCATTCTCTAGTAGGTCTGTGTCTTTATTCCCGTCTTACCACTAGGTTCTTCATGACCTTTTTTTTTTCCCTTAGATTCCATATATATGTGTTAGCATACTGTATTTGTTTTTCTCTTTCTGACTTACTTCACTCTGTATGACAGACTCTAGGTCCATCCACCTCACTACAAATAACTCCATTTCGTTTCTTTTTATGGCTGAGTAATATTCCATTGTATATGTGTGCCACATCTTCTTTATCCATTCATCCGATGATGGACACTTAGGTTGCTTCCATGTCCTGGCTATTGTAAATAGAGCTGCAATGAACATTTTGGTACATGACTCTTTTTGAATTATGGTTTTCTCAGGGTATATGCCCAGTAGTGGGATTGCTGGGTCGTATGGTAGTTCTATTTTTAGTTTTTTAAGGAACCTCCATACTGTTCTCCATAGTGGCTGTATCAATTTACATTCCCACCAACAGTGCAAGAGGGTTCCCTTTTCTCCGCACCCTCTCCAGCATTTATTGTTTGCAGATTTTCTGATGATGGCCATTCTGACCGGTGTGAGGTGATACCTCAATGTAGTTTTGATTTGCATTTCTCTAATGATTAGTGATGTTGAGCGTTCTTTCATGTGTTTGTTGGCCATCTGTATATCTTCTTTGGAGAAATGTCTATTTAGGTCTTCTGCCCATTTTTGGATTGGGTTGTTTGTTTTTTTGTTATTGAGCTGCATGCGCTGCTTGTAAAGCTTGGAGATTAATCCTTTGTCAGTTGTTTTCTGTATTATTACAGTCCTGGCTCATAGAACCATTCCTGATGCATAATAGTTGCTCAGGAAATACTTGTGGGAAAGAAGGAAAGAGGGAGGGAGGAAGAATGGGAGAAGAAAAAGAGAAAAGATAAAGGAAGCCTCTTATATCTACATATTCTAGTTGGTTTCTAGCTTGAAGAGGGTAGTAGCTAAAACAAATGATTAACTATGGGCTTTAATGCATTATAAGCAGCAATATTGGGGGGCAGATTGGGGGTGGGGAGCCCTCAGTGTCACCTTCCAGGCAGCCAGCTCTGTGGTCCAGGGGAGGACAGACAGGAGCTGGGGAGGTAAAGGGAGCTGCCAGTGGGGCGCGACGGTTGGATGGAGTGGATGGAGGAGGGGAGAAGTCTCCGCCCTCACAGGTGAGCAGGATCTGCCCTGCCTGGCAGACTTGTGATGGTAGCATCTGCCATTGTATAAACAGCATCAGGACCAGCCTTGCCCTCAAATAACCTAGAATCAATGAAAGAGTTGGTGGAATGCAAATATTTAGGTCAGAGCGAGGAATATAATTTATTTCCCTCCTTCAGCCCATGAGGTCCTTGGAGATGGGGCCTGGGTCTTCTGAAGTTACGCAAATGAAGTACGTCGCTCAAGACCTGGCCTCAGGTGGGCACTGCACACACAATTGAGCTATGATGAAGGTGGCTCAGGAGGGGGTGGGACCTTGTTCCAGGGAGGTGGCATTGCACCAACCTTTGGTGTTCCAGAGGCCAGGACTCATGTGTCTGGACACATGCTACACAAAAGCAGCTGGCTGGCCACCAGCAGAGAAATCTCTTTTAACCGAGAGTGCAGACACTGGACAGCTTGACTAGGGGGCTGGAGGGGGCAGGAGCTTCCCACCCTGGAGGCCGAGGAGAGCAAGAAGTGCTCAGGTATTAGGCAGGAGATGGTAAAGACGGTGGTCTGAGTCCCTGCCACACCACAGATCATTCTCTGATGCCCAGACTAGATCCATCTCCCGCTGATGCCCAAGTGGACACTCGGAGCCGTGGGGAGGGTGCTCTGCTCATCAGGGGAAAGTCAATTCCCTACGGCTTTTACTTATAACTTTGTTTGCAGATAGTGAGCCTTTTCTGTCCGGCTCCTCATCCGCATCCTTTCTGCCTGTGACAATCACATTATTTAATTTAGACGAGTGAAGTTACCTTAGATCAATTATACTTATTTTTCCTGTGTAATTTCCAAAGCTTAATATCTCCATTCAGGCCCAGCCTGGGGGACAGGTTGTCTAGCAGAGTCCTAAACGATTTCAGCCCTTAATTCAATTGTACTTTTACCACAGCCCGGGCAGCGAGCATAATTCTTTTATCCCTAAGATGTCTCATTAGCAATAATCTAATAGCACGTATTAAAATATAGGTCACCGAGGTGGGCTGCCAAGTGGAAGGCTTGTCATAACTTTGAAGGCTGGGCAGCTGTCTTGTTCCCCCCACACGACACACCCCAATCCCAGGCTTAATTCTCAAGCAATCAACTCACAAAAAAACAGTTTACTTTCTGCGGTTCAAGGTTAAGAACTAACCCTGGCTAGAAAATAGTGTTGGTATCTGTTGCCATGGGGTGGGGTGAGGGAGACAGTTCTTGCCAACATGACACAGTAAAAAAGATCTCTGGCCTCTAGCATTTGGAGCTGGGGCCCTCATCGCAGTTGTGTCCCGAACTTGCAAAGTGACCTGAGGGTATGACTCTTACTCTCTCGGGCCTCAGTTTTCACATCTGTAAAGGGGGAAGGCAGTGGAGTTAGAGCCATTGTTCCTCTGGCAGTCCGAGTTCAACTTGTCCTTGTGTGCCCTTGATGTTTTCCTTTAAATCAACTCACTCTTCTAAATTAAATACATTTGTTTTAAAAAGGAAGCTCAAGTATCAATATGAAAAAATCTCAAGAACATTTGCAGAAAGATTCATGCAGAATGATGCCATTTGTATAAACTTTCAACATGCAAAACGAAATACTAGCAAACAGAATCCAACAGCACATTAAAAGGATCATACACCATGATCAAGTGGGGTTTATCCCAGGAATGCAAGGATTCTTCAATATACGCAAATCAATCAATGTGATAAACCACAGTAATAAATTGAAAGAGAAAAACCATATGATCATCTCAATAGATGCAGAAAAAGCTTTTGACAAAATTCAACACCCATTTATGGTAAAAACCCTCCAGAAAGTAGGCATAGAGGGAACTTACCTCAACATAATAAAGGCCATATATGACAAACCCACAGCCAACATCGTTCTCAGTGGTGAAAAACTGAAACCATTTCCTCTAAGATCAGGAACAAGACAAGGTTGTCCACTCTCACCACTATTATTCCACAAAGTTTTGGAAGTTTTAGCCACAGCAATCAGAGAAGAAAAAGAAATAAAAGGAATCCAAATGGGAAAAGAAGAAGTAAAGCTGTCACTGTTTGCAGATGACATGATACTATACATAGAGAATCCTAAAGATGTTACCAGAAAACTACTAGAGCTAATCAATGAATTTGGTAAAGTAGCAGGATACAAAATTAATGCACAGAAATCTCTTGCATTCCTATACACTAATGATGAAAAATCTGAAAGAGAAATTAAGGAAACACTCCCATTTACCATTGCAACAAAAAGAATAAAATACCTAGGAATAAACCTACCTAAGGAGACAAAGACCTGTATGCAGAAAACTATAAGACACTGATGAAAGAAATTAAAGATACAAACAGATGGAGAGATATACCATGTTCTTGGATTGGAAGAATCAACATTGTGAAAATGACTCTACTACCCAAAGCAATCTCCAGATTCAATGCAATCCCTATCAAACTACCAATGGCATTTTTCACAGAACTAGAACAAAAAAATTCACAATTTATATGGAAACACAAAAGACCCCGAATAGCCAAAGCAATCTTGAGAAAGAAAAACGGAGCTGGAGGAATCAGGCTCCCAGACTTCAGACTATACTACAAAGCTACAGTAATCAAGACACTATGGTACTGGCACAAAAACAGAAATATAGATCAATGGAACAGGATAGAAAGTCCAGAGATAAACCCACGCACATATGGTCACCTTTTCTTTGATAAAGGAGGCAAGAATATACAATGGAGAAAAGACAGCCTCTTCAATAAGTGGTGCTGGGAAAACTGGACAGCTCCATGTGAAAGAATGAAATTAGAACACCCCCTAACACCATACACAAAAATAAACTCAAAATGGATTAAGGACCTAAATGTAAGGCCAGACACTATCAAACTCTTAGAGGAAAACATAGGCAGAACACTCTTTGACATAAATCACAGCAAGGTCCTTTTTGACCCACCTCCTAGAGAAATGGAAATAAAAACAAAAATAAACAAATGGGACCTAATGAAACTTAAACGCTTTTGCACAGCAAAGGCAACCATAAACAAGACAAAAAGACAACCCTCAGAATGGGAGAAAGTATTTGCAAATGAAGCAACTGACAAAGGATTAATCTCCAAAACATACAAGCAACTCATGCAGCTCAATATCAAGAAAACAAACAACCCAATCCAAAAATGGGCAGAAGATCTAAATAGACATTTCTCCAAAGAAGATATACAGACTGCCAACAAACACATGAAAGGATGCTCAACATCACTAATTATTAGATAAATGCAAATCAAAACTACAGTGAGGTATCACCTCACACCAGCCAGAATGGCCATCATCAAAATATCTACAAACAATAAATGTTGGAGAGGGTGTGGAGAAAAGGGAACCCTCTTGCACTGTTTGTGGGAATGTAAATTGATACAGCCACTATGGAGAACAGTATGGAGGTTCCTTAAAAGACTAAAAATAGAACTACCATACGACCCAGCAATCCCACTACTGGGCATATACCCTGAGAAAACCTGAATTCAAAAAGAGTCATGTACCACAATGTTCACTGCAGCTCTATTTACAATAGCCAGGACATGGAAGCAACCTAAGTGTCCATCGACAGATGAGTGGATAAAGAAGATGTGGCACATACATACAATGGAATATTGCTCAGCCATAAAAAGCTACAAAGTTATTTGTAGTGAGGTGGATGGACCTAGAGTCTGTCATACAGAGTGAAGTAAGTCAGAAAGAGAAAAACAAATACCGTATGCTAACACATACATATGGAATAAAAAAAAAACAAAAACAAAAACAAAAACAATGGTTCTGAAGAACCTAAGGGCAGGACAGGAATAAAGATGAAGATGTAGAGAATGGACTTGAGGACACGGGGAGGGGGAAGAGTAAGCTGGGACGAAGTGAGAGAGTGGTATGGACATATATATACTACCAAATGTAAAACAGATAGCTAGTGGGAAGCAGCCGCATAGCACAGGGAGATCAGCTTGGTGCTTTGTGACCACCTAGAGGGGTGGGATAGGGAGGGTGAGAGGGAGACGCAAGAGGGAGGAGATATGGGGATATATGTTTATGTATAGCTGATTCACTTTGCTATAAAGCAGAAACTAAAAAAAAAAAAAATGCAAAACGATACTTTCTGTTGTTTAGACAGGCAAAACTAGTCCATGCCATTAGAGGAGAGGAGGGAGGAGATGGTGACGGAGAGGGGGTACAAAGGGGAATTCTGGGGTTCTGGTCATTTTTTTTGAAGTATATTCATTATGTAAAAAGTGTACTCGGGATTATTGCTCTTTTCTGTATTTTTCTGTGTGTGTTAAGCCTCATAGACACACACACGTATATGTAAGATAATTTTAGGAGTATACACATACAATTTTAGTTATATATCCCTATATCTATCTCTATCTTCTTTATCCATCCATCCATCCATCCATCTACCTATCAATCTATCATCCGTCTAGTGAAAGCATAGATACATGCTTGGGAATAATCAATATTATATAAGGATGGCGGCAGGCCAGGGCAGGTGGGAGGGAGATGAATACAATTGGGAAAGAGACTCAGGAACTTCGACCATATTTCTAATGTTTTTATTTCTTAAGTTAGTTAGTTGTTTGTTATAGGAGTGTCTATAATTTTATGTAAGTCTGAGATATGTCATAAGTTTAAAATCATTAAGTAATAAATAATGAAAGAAACTTTGTATAGTATCAGAAATCGAAAACCACTACCACATGCTATAAATAGATGGTAAGCATAAAAATAGTTACGCAATGAGATGAAACGCTGTTATTCAATTGTACTTTGACACTGTTTGGGCTGGAAGGGTCTGATCCTGAGCCCGGCTTCCCTCTGTTGAAATGGGGATCAGTGAAGGAGAGAGAGGTGCTACTTCAATAGTCAGGGTTAAAAGGACATGGTGTTACCAAACGAAATGTTGGAGTTTGGAGCAGAGAAAGGTTTATTGCAGGGCCATGCAAGGAGAACAGGTGGCTCATGCCTGAAAAGACCCCAAACTCCTCGAAGGGTTTCAGCAAAGCGTTTTTAAAGACAAAGTGAGGGAGGGGCGTGGCTTGTTCTTGCAAACTTCTTGGTGTCAGAAGCATCTGTTCTTGTAGCTTTCCATGTAGGTCAGGTCAGGATGTTCCTGTAAACCTCCAAGGAGGCAAATGCTATTCTCTCTGTTCTGCAACTTTTTATCTCTACATGAATGGGAAAGTATTATACCCTTAAAGGTCAGGACCTTGAGAATGGGCTGTGCTGTATATTTCAGGCTATAGGCAACATTCTTAACTGGAAGCAAAAGCAATAGAATACAAAGGTTAAAGCAGAAGAAACAGATCTAATATGGAGTCAGATTTGTTCTTCTCTATTACAGTGGGAAGGGGGTCACACTTTCTTCCTATATGAGGCAAAGCCATTTAAAGCAGGGGCTGCATGGGCCTAAATCATCAACATCTCACGACCCATTGTGCTGCTCTACTTCAGGAAAGGGTAACGAGGTCCCTCTAAGCCCTGGCTGTCCTGCCTTCTAAGTGGTTTGGGGAGTGGAGTAGGTCTTGTTAGGAGTGGGCTGGGAGACAGGGAGACAAAAGAGGAGGGATTATTATTAGTAAAATGATTAGCAATGATTGGCAGAATTGGGAAAGCCTTGAGGAAGAGCCCCCTTCCTCCTGCGACCCCCTGCCCAGGCCTCATGAGTGCCTGGGAAACTGTCAGGCAAACAATCCCCACCATGTGGTTTGTTCTCACGCTGGGGCTCAGCCTGGACGCCTCTGGGAGCCAGGCCCTCGTGCCTGGGAGGGCGGCCTTGTCCACCCCGATACAGCCCTTTAAGCCCCCTCCTGTGCTCCGGGGAGCTGGGGGCTGACTCCCTGCAGCGTGTGTTTATGGGCTTTGATCCTGCTCTTGGGTCACAGAGAATATAACTGCCACCTCCCCTCTCTGACTGCATGTCCCCCCATGAGGACAGGTCTGTCCCTCAGTCTCCTAAGGCCACAAGCCCCTTTACCACCACCTCTCCTCATACTCCCCGGCACACACGCAAGCAGAAATACGCAGTATATTTGCGGGGGTGTCCGAGTGTCTGGACTGACTTCAACTCAACAGCCCCCATCTATCCCTGGGCAGTATGAACTGGCTACCTGGTCTCCTCACAAGGAAAGCAGTGCATTGGAGGGTTAGTGTGTGCCTTTCTGTGTCCCCTGGAATAAGCAGGGATGACCTAATGGTGACCTGTCTTCGACTCTGTCACCCAGAATTCTGCCCGGCCCAGACCCTCCTCCACCAAGACCTCAAAGTCTCCTCAGCCTCCTCATCTCCGCTTCCCCGTCCCTTGTTTCATCCCTTCAGGGTGTGCCCAGACTACCTAGTCTGATAAGTGCTCCACAGAGAGGATGTGGCATGTGGGAAGATCCCTGGACCACATGTCAGGAGTCAGGGTCTGGGCGCTTGTTCTGTGTGACCTTGGGAATTGGGGGTGAGGCACGGAAGCTGTGAGTGGAGGGTTCTTCTTCGAGTTACCTGGGAGGAAGGGAACGGAGCGTGATACAGCACTAAGGAGGGGGGATGCCGTCAGATGGAGAAGACCTGGGTAGGACAGAGGGAAGGGGAGGAGAGAAGAGAAATAGAAGAGAAGCAGCATGGTGTTGGGGCAGGTCCCAGAGCTGGAGGGTGGGGGGACATAAGGGACTGGAGGGGGGAGGAGGTGAGCCTTGGAGAGGGAAGGACTCCAGCTCCGAGGAGAAAGGGCCAGAGAAGACGGTGGCTGCAAACAGACAATGCTGGGGTTCAGAACTGCATCAGCCTCCGCCTCCGGGTTCCCAGAAAAAAAGCGAGAGGAGCCCTGCTGAGAATGGGGAGCTTGAGTGGGGAAGGGGGAAGGTGAGAAGGTGAGGAGGATGAAGAAGGTGGGGACCAAAGAGGGAGACCCTGAGCCACCAGCATAGAACAATGGTTAAGAGCGTGTGCCCTGGAGCCAGCCTAGCTCTAGGTTCAAATCCCACCCTCTGTCCCATCCTACCCATGTGACCCTGGGCAAGGCATTTAACCACTTTCACCATTATTTTTTTTTTTGGAAAATTTTTAAAAACTTTATTGGTTAATACCATTAATTCTTTAATCTGTAAAATGGGGATAATAATAGTGAGTATTATATGAAATAATACTTAGCGTGGTACCTAAAACCAATAAATGCTCAATGAATGGAAAGATTGCCAAATATATAGCAAATGTCTTTTGTGTATTTAGTACGTGCCCAACACGAAGCATTTAGCAGTCATGATGCATTTAAGCCTTACGAGCACCCTATGAGATAAGTACTATGATGAGCGCCATTGTATAGAACACTGAGGCACACATCAGCCCAGGCTGACACAACTAGTAAGCAACAGAGCCAGGATTTGAAGCCCCAAGCAGTTAGTATGAAAGTTGAGTGCCACTCTGTCTGCTTGTCACATAAAGGAGGCCAGTGTGTCAGGGGTATCCCGAGAAACTAGGAGGGGAGGGTGATGGTGTTTACCATAAAGAGGGGCAGAAAATCACTACCCTGAGCCCTGCTCTCTAGTTCCCCTGCCCTTGCCCTAAAACCACTCAGCTTTCATTTTGGGGGTCAAGGGTACAGGCGGAGGAGGAGACAGACTTCGTGAGAGCATGCCTCAGGCTGGTGTTTTCTGTCTGTGGTCCACAGAGCGTGGCTACTGCTTGTGCTGCCATCACTAAGTGGCTTATTAGATTCAGGTTCCTGGGCACGAGGGTGGGGCAGGACCAGCCCAGGCTGGGGGCAGATCCCACAGCCCTTGGCTTCATTGTGCTGAGGCCTCCTGACAATCACCTTGATGAGGTTGCAGTTCCCACCTCCATCCCCTTGCCCATCCCACACACCTGCTCTGGGGGTTTTATGGCTGCTCCTGGTACCTCTACAACTGTCCCTTAGACAATGAGCAAGCAGCTCTTCTCCTTGCATGCCCTAGAGGGCACCCTTTCACCCCTCCCAGGGAGAAGACAACTCGGCCAGGAAGTGGTTGCGAGTTTTTTGCTAAGTGTAGCCAGAGCAAATGGAAGAAGCCCCAGTGCTTGAGAAAGACGGCACTCAGGTGGGGCAAAGCCAGTGTGAATCGCTATAGCTACTCTCAAACTGGGACTCTGCTTATGAAACATATCACTAATACTGGAATTATATTTTTTTTAAACAGGAATTAAACATGCCACAGACAGGCAGATTCCTGGTCCCCACTGCAGATCCACTGAATCTAAATTTCTGGGGCAGGCCCAGGAATCTGCACTTTGAACAATCTGCTAGACTAATGTGAACTGGGAAAGTGGCAAAGAGGCAACAGAACTCTAGGAGGAAGCAGATTACTTTCAAGGACATGACTGTAACTGATGTCACAGAGCGTTGATAAATGAGTCCCTTCCTGTAGTGTTACCAAGTCTTTCCCATTGATTGTTTTATTTAATAGCTCTGTTATCCCCATTTTACAGGTGGGAAACCTGAGGCTCAGAAACCAAAGTCACTCAGCAGGTAAATGGTGAAGCAAATTCTGAACCCACCCAGCTTTTCTTTTTTTTAACTCCAAATCCACACTCATAATTGTTATACCAACCCATATTTGCTACTTCATCCCAGTCTCGGAATTTTTTTTTTTTTTTTTGGCTGCGTTGGGTCTTAGTTGCGGCACGTGGGATCTTTCGTTGCAGCGCGCAAGTTCTCCCCTGTCGTGCGCAGGCTTCTCTCGAGTTGTGGTGCGCGGGTTTCTCCTCTTCTCTAGTTGTGGCGCAGAGGCTCCAAGGCGCGTGGGCTCTGTAGTTGTGGCGTGCGGGTTCCAGAGCGTTTGTGGTATGGCGGGCTCTAGATGAGGCACGCGAGCTCAGTAGTTGCCGTGTGCGGGTTGCCCCACAGTATGTGGGATCTTAGTTCCCTGACCAGGGATGGAACCCGCATCCCCTGCATTGTAAGGCAGATTCTTTACCGCTGGACCACCAGGGAAGTCCCCCAGCCTCAGAATTTGAAGTCAGATAGACCTAACTTAAAATTCTGAAGACGATCCCCGCCTCCCAGAGACATGGAGACATTAAAGTTTTTGAAACAACAGCAAGAAGAAGTAACACATATGCCATACCAGGCACTGTTCTAAGTGCTTTGCATGTATTTATTCATTTAATCTTCTCAACAGTTCTATGAGGTAAGTCCTATTTGGCATCACCATCTTATCCATTTTACAGATGAGGAAACTGAGACCCAGAGAAGTAGGAGAACTTGACCAAGATTTCACAGATAGTAAGTGTGGAGACAAGATTAAAATGCATGCAATATGGCTCCTAAGTTCCTGCTTTTACCCCTTCTGCCTCTCCAGACTGCAGAAAAAGGTTAACTTGTTAAGTTTCCGAGGAATAGATATCAGAGGGCCAGAGAGACAAGCGGGAAGGGGGTGAGAAGGTAGTTGTATGTGTATGTATTATGTATGACTAGTGAAACCACTGGGAAGTGTTTCCTGATGGAAAAGAAAACAGAGCACAGAGACTAGTGGGCAGTCATGTCAGGGATTCTGAGATGGAGTCCATGCAGGAATCTGCAAGTCCCCTAAACCTCTATTTGAAATGCTGTGTGCATTAAAAATGACAAATACACAGAGATAAGGAATACTTATCTTGGATAGGAATATCGAATACTGTAAAAAATGTCAATTCTCCCCAAATTGATCTATAGATTCAATGTAATCACAGTTGAAATTCCAATGGGATTTTTCATGGAACTCAACAAGCTGATTCTGAAATTTGCAGAGAAAAGTTTGCCAAGACACTTCCACAGAAAAAGAGCTGGAGAGTCTTGCCCCATCAGATGGAAAAGCTTATTATATGGCAAAGTCGTTTGTTTGTTTTCCCAGCTTTGTTGGGGTATAATTCACAAATAGTTGTATATATTTAAAGTGCACAACGTGATGATTTGATATACATATACATCGTGATATGGTTACCATAATTAAGTTAATTAACACATCCATCACCTCACATAGTTACCTTTTGTGTGTGTGCGATGAAATATGTAAGATCTACTCTCTGCAAATTTCAAATATATAATAGGGTGTTGTTAGCTATAGTCACCATGCCGTACTTTAGAGCCCTAGAACTTAGTCACCTTATGACTGAAAGTTTGTACCTGGAAAACAATGTTAATTAAGACAATGTGGTATTGCTTGGACACAGAAAACCGACCAATGGGGCAGAATGAAGAGCCCAGAAACAAACGCAACTGCACAAGAAGACTTGGTTGGTGAGTGAGCATTCTCTGCCAATCAGAGCAGAATAGATAGAAGTACTTAATGAATGGGCCACAACAGTTTATCAGTGATTCATATGAAAAATAGTGAAGTGAAATCCCTACCTCACACCCTACACGAAATCAACTCCATGTGGATTAACGATATAAATATGAAGGGAAAAACTATCAAACTTTATAGTTGAGGAAAATATCAGGTAGGGAAGGGTTTCTGAAATCAATACATAATGTATTTTAATGCATTGCTGCATTAAAATACATTAAAATGAATAACCTCTATCAAAATCACCATACAGAGAAAAAAGACTTACACAACCAAGACAAGATGTTTGCAACGTAAGTGACAAAGATTCGGGCCCAGGATATTAACAACTACTGTGAATCAATAAGAAAAAAACAAACCAACACAAAATTGCACAGACAACATGTCATCATGTCACAGAAAAAAAGAAACACAAATGACCCACACGTATGTGAAAAGATGGTCCAGGTCATTGGAAGTCAGAGAAATGCATGTTAAAATCACAGCTTTTTTTTTTGTTTTTTGGCTGAGCCATGCGGCTTGCAGGATCTTCGTTCCCTGACCAGGGATTGAACCTGGGCCACTGCAGTGAAAGTGCCAAGTCTCAACCACTGGTCCACCAGGGAATTCCCAAAATCACATTTTAAAGATTGGTAAAAAATAAAACCAGATAATGCCAAGGGTTGGCGAGGATGTAAAGAAATTGGAAGTGAAGAAATAACAGGGTTAGAGTTTCAGCTGGTACCACTCTAGAAAATAGTCTGACATTATTTGATAAAGCTGAACAAACACATACTCTGCACACCGGCACTTCACTAAGTATAGAGCCTAGAGAAACTTGCACACGGGCATAGGAGCTGTCTGTACAAAAGTTTCTAGGCAGCATTGTTCAAAATATTTAAAAAACTAGAAACAATCCAAATGTCCTTCAATAGCTGAATGAATAAACAAATTGTTATAATTCAGACAATAGAATGAATATACACAACAGTGAAAATGAGTGAACTACAGCTAACTCCATCATCACGGATGAATCTCAAAAATATTGTATTCAAGCCAAAGGAGTCACAGAACAGTATCTGTAGTATGATTCCTTTTGTATAAAGTTCAAAGAAGGACAAAAACTAAACAATATATTGTTAGGAATAGATTCATAGGTGACAATACTGTGAAGAAAAACAAAGAAATTGATGAGTTGCTAAATACAGGAAAGTGGTTACCTTGGAGTGGGGGAGAGTAGTAAGAGGAGGGGCACACAGGGGCTCATAGGGTATTGGAAATGGTCTATTTCTTAATCCAAGAGGGTGGGTTCTTGTATGTTCATATTATTGCTACTTAAACTATAAATTGTTCATATATTTTTATACACTTTTTCTTATGTATGAGAAATGTCATAAAATTTTAAAATGCTGTGTGTGCGTGCATATTTCTGGGAGAGTCCACATTCATCGGATTATCTAAGGAGTGTCTGGTCTTCTAACAGAGTGCACCCGGGCATGAAGGTTTCTGTGGTCCCATCCTGCTCTGATATTCATTCCCATGATGGACAGAGGCCTTGTGTCAGCCTGATTATGGCTCATCCTGGTCAGCTGACCTCAACCCCCCTCTGCCTCGGAGCAGGACATGAACCAGGTGTGAGTCCTCTGTCCCCATAACTCACGTGACCACCTCAGGCCAAAGGAGGTATGTGGTGGCTCATGCAGAAGAGGGAGGTCCTCCTCTCCTCCCAGGAGACTGAGTTCCTTTGCCTCGAACATCTCCTTTCCTTTCTCCTTCTGCAGTTCCACTCCTGACATAACTCCTGTCTGTCTTTCTTCTTCCGACTGTCCCTCCCCATCTTGCTGATGGACTTGGCCCTCACCAGAAAGCCCGAAAGCAGCAGAGCAGGAGTCAGGACCCAGGGTGCTGACTCCCAGCCCTGCGCTTTTTCTGCCACCCCACATGCCAGTGCCTCTGTCCGTCCCTTAGAGGGTCACGAGGCTTGGCCGGGCTTGTGTTGGCAAATCCACAAAAGGATGGTTTACTCATTCATCCATCTCACCCGTGGAAGGGCTTCAGATTCTATTCTGAATGAGATGGGAGCCATTGGAGAGAGGGAGGAATAGCATCTGAACTCGCTTCCAAAAGTTCTTCCTGGTGGCTGTGTAGAGCTTAAACTTCAGGGGGCAAAGGGAGAAGTGAGGGAGGCCATTCAGAGGCTGCCACAGTAATCCAGGTGAGGGATGACATAGCCTGGAACAGGGTGGTGACCTTGGAGGTGTGGAGGTGGGATCTGATTTGGAGCCAACAGAGTTTGCAGTAGGATTGGTTGTGGGAACGTGAGAAAGAGGACTCCAAGGTTTTTGGCCTCTGAGGATCTACAAGGACAAATATGCCATCACCTGGAGTGAGGGAGATGAGGAGAAGCAGGTGTGCATGCAGCTCAGCAAGGGGATATCAAGAATTCTATCTTGGACGTGGGAGTTCCAGGCGCCGTTTATTACCCGTGTGGAGATGTCGGTCTGTATTTAGATCCAGGCAGGGGATGTAAATGGTTGTATCCATCGTCAGTGATGGATAGACGCTCTTTAATGCCAGTGCCCGGATGTGGTCCCAGGTGGGGTAGGAGCTCCGTAGAGAAGAGTCTAAGGACTGAGTCCCATCTGGGTAGGTTGGAAGCCTCAAGGACACCTGGGGGACTTTAGTGGGAGGTGTCCTGAAGGAGACTGATTTCAACTCCTAGGGGTCTTTTACTGAGGACACTTTTTTGCTATTTGTAAATGCAGTTTAACCTATACCAATGACCAACGACCCAGGGCAGGTCAGTGGCAAGGACATCAGTCTAATGCCCCTGATCAAAAGATGAAAAAAAAAAGAAACAGAAAGAAAGAAAGAAAGAAAGAAAGAGAGAGAGAGAGGGAGGGAAGAAGGGAAGGAAGGAACGAAGGAGGAAAGAAGGAAGGGAGGAAATGTACAGGCGAACCTCTCCTCCTCTCTGGCCTTATTTTCCTCATCAGTGCAATGGAGGTGCAGGCTCTGATAGTATCCTCAGGACACTTCCAGGACCGAGCCACTTGGATTCCAAATAACCTCCAGACCAGCCTTCGTGTGTCAGGGTCTTGGTGTCTGCAGGGAGATGGCCAGAGCTGGGCTGACAGCACCAGCCATCACCCTGTGCCCATGGCCTGTGTCACCAAGTGCGGCGGTAAGTGGAAGTGACGCCTCCCCAGGGATCCCGTTAGCGCTGAAAATGCTCCAGCCGCCTGCCCACCCACTTGCCCTCAGGCCACCTGGAGGGGCAGGAGGCAGGGCACAGAGAGAAGCCACATGGCCCCATGGCTCTTGGAACTGAGGGGCAGGGAGTCTGGGCCAGAGATGGAGAGAGATGCCTTCCCCTTCAGCACAGCCGCGGGCTGGTATCCTCACTGCTGTCCTCCAGAAGTCTCTGAAACCACAAAGTGGAACCCTCAGGACTTGCTGGCGGCCCCTCCAGTGATGTGCATGTATGGGGGGGGGGGTGTCTCCTTCCATCTCTGTAGCGAACACTTCCACTGCCTCACCAACACCGCTCGTCACCCACTATTCCTGCCAACGCAGACCTGACCCACCAGCTTCCTACTGCCCGTACCTGGGACTCTGATGGGAGCCTTTTTCTGGCAACAGGAGGTCGCTCAGCCCACACACCAGACAGGCTGGGAATGCTGGGAAGTTAGCACCCTTCCAGGGAAGGCTGAAGGGAGCAGCCTTCATGGATAAATACTCCAGCTTCCTTGCCCGGGGATGGGACAACTCCGAGGCAATGCTGTCTCCCAGAAGTTCCCAGCAGGACTGACCAACAGCTGCCCACAGCCGTAACTGCTTTTTTTTTTTTTTTTTTTTTTTTAAACATATTTATTGGAGTATAATTGCTCTACAATGGTGTGTTAGTTTCTGCTTTATAACAAGGTGAATCAGCCATACACATACATATATCCCCATATCTCCTCCCTCTTGCGTCTCCCTCCCACCCTCCTTATCCCATCCCTCTAGGTGGTCACAAAGCACCGAGCTGATCTCCCTGTGCTATGTGGCTGCTTCCCACGGGCTATCGATTTTACATTTGCTAGTAACTGCTTTTTAACGTCCCCTCTGTTGGGTTCCTTCCCTTTCTTACCTCCCCACTCCTCTATCAGTGCTTCCCGTATCCCCTCCTAAATAAACTTCTTGAATTCAATTCTTTGTTTCAGGTTCTGTTTCTGGAAGAATCCAACAGAAAAAACCCCAGCCAAAGACACCAAACCCAACCAACAATTGAGATCTCTCCTAGTTCTGTTGTGTACACATTTCTGGAGTGCAAGCTATGTAACAGGATACATCAGGTACTGTCCTTGTCCCTAGTAGGGAAGTCACACAGATAAAGTACTAGGCAAAAATACAAAGCAATATAAAGGAGTTTACTCTCTTGTGGGAGGTGGTTATCGGGGAAGGCTTTACAGTGGAGGTGACATCTGAGGTTTTAAAGGATGAATAGGAGTTCTCCAGGTAGACAAGAGGAAGACGGACAGTCTACTTAAAAATCCAGACGTGTAAAAAGGCACAAGGTGTCCAAGGACCCATTAATAGTTGAGTATCTCTCATGTTGCTGGAGAATAAAGCACATTTTTGAGATGGTAAAGGAATTTTAGGAAGAATGAGGAGAGAATTGGAATAGCAGGAGATGTGGTTAAATAGGCAGGCAGAATCTTGCCTGTACAGCTGAAGGTGTTTTGATATTATCTTGGAAAGATCAGAAGATTTTAAGAAATTATCTTTTTTCTGATTGCATAAGTATCAAATGCTCATTGTAGAAAAGTTGTCAGATAAAGAGAAGTATAAAGAAGAAAATAAAATTACCTCAAATCCAGGGTTAATTAAATCACGTTGATGTGTTGTTGTCTCTCAGAGGAGTTTTATGCAGAAGAGTGAGGTGATCAGATGAGTTTTAGAAAAGGCTCTGGCAGCTGGTGAATATCATGTGGCTGGAAAGATACTGGACACGGGGTGACCAGCGAGGAGGCTGCTGCAGTGGAAGGCGATGGGTGGGCACCCTCTGTGGGGATGCTGCAGCAGTGGGAATGGGGCTTCGTAGCAGGTTTAAAGGTGGGATTCTCAGGACCAGTTGGATGGGACATGGGGTAGAAAACAGGAGGGGAACATGACTCTCAGAGAGATTCTGAGTGTCTCCATCCATAAGCTGGTGGAGGAGACACAGGCTGGGAGCCAGGAGACCTGGGTTCTCATTTCAACTCTGTCACTTCCAACCTGTGAGACTTCACAGCCACAGTTTCCTGACCCCCAGAATGGAAAGATGATTCCATTCCTGCTTTCCTCATAGGCTTATCAAAATGGTCCACGGGTCAGAGGAGATGAACGTCCTTGGTGGGCGTGGTTCCAGGCTTTCCTCCTGAAACCTCCTCCTTTCTCTGACCATCGGCCTCCAGAAGGCCAAGGCTGACCCACCACCCCACTATTTTTCCTTTTCTCTTCTCTCTGCATCCTTCACAGAGGACATCTGTCATGCTGCTCGCCCTGATGAAAATGCTCTAAACACCCTCATACACCACCATTAATCCATTCACCTTACATAACTGATGCCCTAGTATGTTCCAGATATTAGGAATATGGTAGTGTATAGGACAGCCAAGGTCCCTGCCCTCATGGAGCTCATAAGCCACCAAGAGGAGACATATAATAGATAAACAAATTTTAAAATTTGGATAGTGATGTAATGAAAGGAATAAAACAGGATGATAGGGTGATGTGATAGAGAGTGGACATACACTTTCAATTTGAGTGGTCAGGAAGGGACCACCAAACTGAGACCTGAACAACTCAGGCAGAGGAAACAGCAAGTGTAAAGGTCCTGAGGTGGGTTTGAGCTTGGAATGTTTAAACAAAAGAAAGGTCGGTGTGCCTGGGCTTATTCAAACTCCTACCTATCCTGCTTAAGTGTTGTCACCTCTGTGAGGCCTTCTTGGATCACCACCCCGCCCCTTACTCGCTAATTCAGCTGCGCCCAATTTCCACACCCTTGTGGTCACAACTAATTCTGACCACGCTGATTTGTGATCAACTCTTTACACACTGGACTGAGAGCTCCTTGAAGCCAGGGACTATCTCCATAGCTCCACCAGCCAGCACGCTTCAGGCATATAGCAGGTGATCAGCATCTACTGATGAATGAATAAATTAACCAATAGGTAAACGAATGAATGAATATCAGGTCCAAATGGCTCACTCCTTTACTTGTTTAAGCGTCACCTTCCCAAATTCCCTGGTCACACTGCAACTGCACCCTCCCCCCACACAGCACTCCCTATCCCCTCATAGTACAGATCACCTTCTGATATACTATATAATAATGTGTTTACTTGTTATGTTTCTTGTTTTCCCCTGACTCCCCCTGACAGATTGTAAACACCATCATGTCAAGGATTTTTTTTTTTTTTTAAAGGGATTTTTGACTGAGTTGTCCACTAATGTATCTCAAGAGCCTAGAACAGTGCCTGGCACATAAAAGGCATATGTAGGAACACGTGAGCAAAGGGGTGCATCAATGGGTGAATAAATGAATGAATAGCGACTCTAAGCCTCATACAACAGGGGTCACAACCTCAAATCCCTTGCTAGCCTGCCCATAACAAACAGATGAAGGAGTAAGTGCCCAGTTGTGACCTTTCAATTCGAGCCAGCTAAACAAAACCCACCCAATGGCCTGCAGGCCCTCAGTGTGCCTTCCTAGGCATTGAACAGAATATTCCCATTTTGTTGGTGGAGAAACTCCGGCCAGGTAGTTTAAGTGGCCTGCGGCGGATGACAGAGCTGGTACTGAACCGTCATTGATCTCCCCAGTCCTTTCCCCGTCCCCTCTCAAACGCGACTCAGATCCTAGTTCTGAGAATCTCGCTCTCTTCCCGTAGTCAGAGGTCAGAGCCTGGTGCCCCCAGGAGCTGAGTCTGGTGTCCCAGTGCGTGCTGGAACGGGAATGGGCGCCCGGGTCCCGTGAGTCGCCGGGAACGGGACTCCCGCCGTCCCCCGAGCCCGCGCCGCGCTCCCGCCCCTGCCCATCCCCGGCCGCGCTGTCAGTCTCCATTAGCGCTAACAGGCTCCAGACAGAGCGGGCCCGGCGCTGGGTTAATGCAATCGGCGCGTTACCTGGGGCGCAGGCTACATTACCAGCCCGGCCCCCACCCGGCACGGTCAGAACCAGCCAGCCTGCGCCCCGCCGGCCGCCCCGAGCTTTCAGCGCTCCTCGGGCCGCGCCCGAGCGCCACGCGGCGGAGCCCAGCCCCAGCCCGCGCCCCACAGCCTGGCGAGGCGAGGCGAGGCGAGGCGAGGCGAGGCGGGTCCGGAGCAGGCAAGGCAGGGCGCACGGCAGCAGGGATCCCGTCGCCGCGGAACACGTGAGTGCGCCCTGCGCGCGGAACCGAGCTAGGTGTGCCGGGGAGGCCCAGGTTGGGATGCGCAGAGCTAGGGTGCCAGCGAGTTTGAAGTGCAGAGGTAATAAGTGTCCGGGGAGACTCCTGGGGCTCTCGGACGTGGCTCAGACCCGAGCCGAGGGTAGGGGGCAGCCAGCTGCACCCGGCCGGGTCACCGCCTTGGGAAACCTCTGCCTGGACGTGTCCAAGCTCCGCCGTTTGGGGACAAGAGAGAGCGGGTGAATGAGGGAAGAGCTGCGGGGTGCCTAGCAGGATCCCTAGGGCGGCAGGGGCGGTCTCCACCTCGAAGTGCCGTCCCTGTCGGGCGCCCCACTACTCTGCTTCCAAATTTTTCCAACAGACGCGCGCCCTTTTCTAGGAACCTTGCGTCCGCGCAGCGCGCGCCGACCACAGTATCCCAACGCTCCCGGGAGGCCTTGGGAGGCGCAGGCAGGGTGGAAGGGCCCAGTGACCGCGTCTTTTCCTTTGATTCCAGCAGAGCCTCGGCGTGGTCCCAGTATCACCGACTCCCCTCTCGCCAGCCGCACCCATGCTTCTGGCGCGGATGAACCCGCAGGTGCAGCCTGAGAACAGCGGGGCGGGCCCGGGGTCGGAGCAGCCCCAGCGGAAGCGCAAAACTGCAGAACTCTTGGTGGTGAAAGAGCGCAACGGCGTCCAGTGCCTCCTGGTGTCCCGCGACGGCGACGAGCAGCCCCGGGAAACCTGGGGCAAGAAAATCGACTTCCTGCTGTCGGTGGTCGGCTTCGCCGTAGACCTGGCCAACGTGTGGCGCTTCCCCTATCTCTGCTACAAGAACGGCGGAGGTGAGCCCCCTGACGGGCTGGGGGTTTGTACTTGGGAGGCTACCTAAAGTCCACAGCGGTGGCTGGGAGAGGAGCTGGGATACACACGGGAGGAGAAGAGGAGGCAGAAGGGCAAGTCTGGGACGCAGGAAGGGACTGGATAGGGCTCACGGAAAAAGGAGTCCCCTGTGGAACAGGGAAATCGAGGCATGACTTTGGACAGTGATAGGCGCATGCGTGGGCTCACGGAAAAAGGAGTCCCCTGTGGAACAGGGAAATCGAGGCATGACTTTGGACAGTGATAGGCGCATGCGTGGAAGGACCAGGTTGGGTGAGGAACTCTGACCTTTTGATGGTCCGCAGGAAGGGAGGTGGAGATCTGGAGAGCTCTTGACTGGGCGCCAAAAGTGCCCACGGTGACCCTAACTCCAGCACTCCAAGTTTGATAAAGGACTTGGGAACCCTGAAGGCACTTGGTAGGCCCTGCTCCCTTGGGGACGGAAACCCTGGAACAGAGACACATAAAGAGAAGCTAGTGGCAGAGAGAACTCCACTCTCAGGTTGGTGGTCCTTTGGCTGGAGGGACCAGAGCACACAGCCTAGGCAGGATTGCATCAGTGGGTACCAAGAACTGGCCTAGTCCTTGAGACAGGAGGCCTGGGTGATTGGGATGAAGCCTCTACCTCCCGGGGTCCTGGCCACGTTGCAGGGTGGAGTGGGAGGAGGGCCTGGAGGAGACCCTAGTCCAGCAACCAGGCTCTCTCCCCCTCCCCCTGCTGGGTGACCAATTACTGTCTGCCCTGGGATGAGAGCCTAGAAATCAACTGTAGCCTACTCAGGGGGCAGAGTCCTGGGGGAAGCAGCCCAGGGGGCAGGATACTGGGGCCTAAAGCCCGAACTCCTTCCTGAGAGCTTTTGCCCAAACCACCCCAGACCTGCCCCCTTTGCTGGAATGAGCTCAGGAGTACCCTGTAGAGAGCCTGGGAAAATGACCCAGAGGAAGAAGTCGGCAAAGGGGGGGGGCCACCAGCAACTGAAACACTTTTCTATCCATTGGGCCATCTGCCTGGCAGGGGCTCTGGCTCAGGACTCCAGGGGGTCAGAGGGAGGTAGGGTGAGGGTTTGGAGTTGGAGGGAAAGCTCATGACCTTGTTCCATAGGGTCTGGGACCCTGCTGAGTGCTTCAGTGTGTACTCTGAACCCTTGCTTTGGGTGAGGAATGGAAAACAGATGATCCAGAGGTGAAACTTTTCCTCATTTGACTGCTGCAGCTTCTCAAGAGTTTCTGGTCAGGTTTAAGCATTCTGGCCCTTTGGACTCAAGGAGGGAGGAAATGCAGATTCTCTGTATTTTTAGCAGACAGGGAGATGAGGAATGAAGGACAGACTAAGAGAACCTAGGACACTCTGTCTAGCATGTCCTCCATGACTGTCCGAGGCTGCGTGTCCCTAGACAGCAGAAGGTTCTATCATTAATCCGCAATATTTATTGGGTTCCTCTTGGCATGAGGTACAGTGCTAGGCTCTGCAGGGGTCACCTAGATGTATTAACCACCACTTCTGCCTGCCAGGAGCTCTAGTCATCTAAGGGCTTCATTGTCATGCGCTACACATCATTTCCATTGTTATAAGTATTTGTTGAAACTAAAAGCACCCCAGACGGCCAGTTGAACACATCAGCTAGATGGATATTCTGGGGCTTTCACTGACACTGTCCGCTCACTTGGCCACCGCCACCAACTGAGAGTGCCTGCTGTATGCCAGGTAGTCTGTACCAGGCGCCCAGGGCACCAAACACAGCACATTTGTCACACGTTCCAATTTTTAGGTGAAGTTGGCCAGAAGCTCCCTCTCCTAGGCTTGCTAGCCCTGCACATCACCCATCCTGAGTTGTTGAGTGATTTGTCTCTTTGTGGGTCTGTCTTCCAAACAGACTGGGGCACATTGAGCGCAGAGACTGTGGCTTTTTCATGCCTGTATTTCTAATGCCCAAGATAAGGGCTGGATCCTGGCAATGTGGTAGAAGGTGCCCGACAAACTTCCGTTGAATGAAAAAAATGAATGAAATGGTTCAAGCCCTCAGAGACCTAATGCCTACCCAGGAACAGCAGAACCCCTGCCTCCACCGGCAGGAACTAACAAAGTGAGGCAGCCTGTGCTGGTGGGAGGCAGGGTCGGCACCTAGAGATCAGAAGCCCTGGCTGTGGAGTCCTGGGTCCCAGCTTCTAGCTGTGTGACATTGGGCAACTCTCCAAGCCTCCGTTTCCTCATCTGTCAAATGGAAACAATGGTGTTCAACTCAGAGGGTTGTTGTGAGGACTCAACGTGATAATGCTGTGGAGGGCCTGGCATGAAGTACGGCCTTAGTAAAGATAGCTGCCGCCTCTTATTCACATCCTTGGGATGATGCGTGAGATGGATGGGAGAGGTGTCGTGCTCTAAAGGCCTGAGTAGAGGCTGCTTAGGAAAGACTCGGAGGAAGTGAGCTGTGTGGTTGGAACTCAGCTCCTTGGGACGGATGGAGCACGGACAAGCCTGGGGAAGGGAGCAGGTCTACTAGTTGTGCAAGAATGCAGGAGGGATCGTCTCTGAGATTAGGAGTGCAGACTGGCTGAAGGGCAAGCCGGGAGAGATAAGGGTGGAGAGGCAAGTTGGGGCCAGGCTATGGAGACCTTGGCTGGCAGGCCAGGGGGTGGGGAAGTTATACGAGTGAATTTCCATTTCTGCCTAGGATGTCTATGTCTGGCACAATGGAGCGGTGCAGCCCCACATCTCAGAGTCTGAGGCAGCTCCTGTTCTAACTTACTCCGCACCCCTCCAGGGGATGCTTGGCTGGCCCCTTCTGGGCTTTGTCTCTGCTGAGACCTCCTGGCTGCTCCTTGTGGATCAATTCTCATCCAGCAAGTATAAAGTCAGCCCTAGAGATGGGCAAGCAGGTTGGCAGGTGGATATCCTGTAATTCTAGAAGCAGCCAAAAGACCCAAGTTCAAATCCCATCTCTGTCACTCTCTCTGAGCTCAAGTTCCCCGCTACAGCTAGAGGTGAGCTTGGATGACCCCCAAGATCCGTCCCTCTCCAGTGCCTGGCTCAGCACTGCACCCAAGCCAGGACTCACGCACCCTGTTATTTAACAGGCTGTGTTCTCTTCTGGTGCCAGTATTAACATGGTAACCTCCAAGTCCAGCTGTTCATGCTGGCCCAGACTGGAGGATGTTTTGAAATGATAAAGGTGCCAATAGTTTAGGCCCCTGGCTATATTTTTTGAATGAATTACTGAGAAAGATCAGCCTGTCCGAACATCTTCCCATAAGCCAGCTGCTGGTTTGCACGGGGGCAAGTGGCTTCCTTCCAGCCGGGAAAGCCACTCTTGGAAATTCCAAGGCTTTGTTCAGAACCTTCTCAAACAGGGAGGCGGTGCCAGTGGGGCTCTTTCCAAGGTCCTCCGCTCCTGTGGTCTTGGGCCAGGCCTGTGTTGGTCCCCAGGGAGGAGTGGACAGATCCGTCGAGTCCCCGTGTCTGTCTCCTTGCCATGGAAGAGGCCACTCTGAATTATCCTGTGTAAATGACAGCTTCTGTTTGAGATGTGTCCGGCTGACAGCTCTGAGCCGTCAGAGATGTCCTTTAGGTTCAGACAGACCTGAGTTTGAATCTGAGCCTGACATTTCCCAGAAGTGTGGCCTCAGACAAGTCACTCGTCCTCTTTGGACCTCAGTTTCCTTGTGCAGAAAAGGAAGGTGACTGCCTCTTCCCACAGGGTGATATGACATTTGATATAAGCAAAGTACTTACAACAGTGTCTGACACGTAGTAGGGGCTCAATAAATGAAATTGTTGCTGTTACTTTTATTGTTCAATGATTTTTAACTGCTAGACCCAAGCTAGATACAGGAGTAGGGCAGGGTCCTGATTTTGGAGCAGATTTGATTCTAAGAGGAAGTTAGAAGGGATATAAGGCTGGAAAGTAGTCACACTTGGGCCTGGGATTTCTAACAGCCTAACCTTATCCCACTGTTTTTTCCCTACCTGGAAAATGGGGATTGACATTCCTATATGGGGGTCCCATGAGATACGTAGTTCTGGGTCCCAGGTGGGGTTCCCTTCCTTCCTCAAGTGAGCTCAAGGTCTCAGGTACCCACAGACCTTTGGGAATCCTCTTGGCCAAAATATCTGGGGTTCTTGAGGTCAAGTGAGAGGCGGTGACGGGTACAAAAAGCAGGAGTTTGCAAACTCATCGCCCTGACGTTGGGCCTGGCTGCAGGGGGCCATCTACACCCTGAGCTTGCCAAGCCTGACGCCGATTGTTCAGCTCGGATGTGCATGAGCCAGCCAGCTGGTATGGCCCTTCGGCTAACAGGTTTGCAGGAATGAGGCATTCATCAGGGGCTGGAGCTGAGACCATGATCTGGCATTACCAGCATGATTTGGCCCATTGCTCTGAGCTGACCAAAAAGATCTAGAGGGACTGTTTTCAACAAGGTGGGATTTCATAGGGATAAATGTCACATCCTGCCCTGTGGTCCCAAACCCAACTGCCTAAGTAAGGATTAGGCCACAGCACAAGTGGAGAAAGGCCCCGGGGCTTTCATTAGCTGCATCCTCTGTGTGAGTCACTGCCGGGATCCATTTATTTAACCAAAAAAACCCACTTACTAAATGCCCGTCATATGCCAGGAATATAGAGATGAGCAAAAGGCAATCCCTGCCTTTAGGGAGCTCATAGTCTATTACAGATACTCTACGAGTTAATGTCATTTTCAATTCTGTTATTGGAGGTACTATATCCCAAATCAGGGAGGTGAGGTTCCACTCTGTTCTTTGTGAGTTATATTTCCTTCTCTAATATAGTTCTGACCATTCCAAACACCCTGTAACTTGTTCCTCTTAAAGAGACCAGGATGGAAGAGATGGGAGACCAGAATCTTCGAGGAGCTTCATTAGTAAGAATCAAGCCAGATCCTGCAAAGTTGACAGCTGAGGGAGAATTGTCACAGGAGGAGGGGTAGCCTCAACTCCAGTTTCCCTGAATTTCACCCCCACTGACCTCCTTAGAGGAGCGGGGTTTAATCTACCAGAGGAGCAAGCGTGTTTCCTCATTGGAACTGTCCTGCTCTCAGAGCTAGGGTCCAGAGATCAGCTGGAAGAACCCAAAGTGAAGATGAGGGAGCAACCCCTTGTGGGACCAGAAAAGCCGGTCCTCATCACTTGGTAGATCATTCTGTAGAATCCCCTCTTGGAATAGCAGGGGCTTATGTAGAGGCGTGTATAGGTGCTGCTGGCTAGTCTCAGTAGCGTGCAGGGGATGGAGTGAAGAGGTGCAAGACTCCACTTGGGCTGAGGTCCCGGGAACTCTGAGGCCAGTGGGCAGAGCCCCACAGTGGTCGCTGAGGGTCCTAAGGAGAAGGTCGGTCTTGGGGCAGAGAAGACACAAGTTGACACCACATGGCTCAGCTACCCTACCCACGGCAGAGAGTCTGTGTTGACAAACTTGAATGACCTGGGCGTGATTTGTTATAGGAACAGGCATGGTTCCTTACAGAAATGGCCACTGGCAAAGACTCAGAGGGGGACCCTACGCCTGGCACCCAAAGGGCACAAAGGATTGCTTTGCAAAAGTCTGATTTGTTTTGTTCTGGAGGACAGAATGAAGGCAGTAGGTGGAGGCTGCAGGGAGAGGGATTTAGGGGAAGGGAGGAAGCAGAGCTGGCCAGACGGAGAGGTTGGGCTGCCAGGATCAGCAACGCCTCAGCTGACCATGGTGTCCTCTGAAGCTGGGATGGCCCTTCAGACTGGTCCTGAGTTGGGGTGAGGGGGCCAGGACTGTATGCCCCAGGGTCCATCGGTCATTGGATGCCAGCTGCCCTGGGAAGGGAATGTGGCCTTGGGCGAGGCAGCTGGCTTCAGCCGAGGCAATTCCCAAAGGGCTGCAGCTGAGGGCTGAGCAGTCCCAGCTGCGGAGGAACAGGTCCTTCATTCTTGAAGGAGAATCTGGGCAGTACCGCCGGAGCCCTTTTTGCTCATGGGGCTGGCTGTGGCCTGAGGGAATCCTTGGATCTACTCCTCGTGGTCAGCAATCTTGTTTGGACACGAGGAGGAGTAGCCAGCCTCACTTGGGATGGGGGCATGAGTTGCCCAAGCAACTTGCCTCAAAATCCTTCTGTGCTGGGAGCCTCTGTGCTGTGCTCTGCAGAGGACCCGGCCACCTTCAACCTCACGGGCGATCCCTTGCTTGTGGTTTCCAGTCTACAAAGGCGCATCCCAGCTGCTCTTACATGTGATGGCAGGACATGCTTCCCATTTACAGAGCACCTCAGTGCCAGGGACTTCACCTCCGTTCTCTCTAACGATCACAGCAAACCAGTGATGCAGGTATTATCCCCCCTTACAAAGGGGGAACCAAAGCTCAGAGAAGTCACATTGGCTCAAGGTCACAAAGCCATAAATAGCATGGTTGGGGGCCAGGATTACCTCAGATCGAGGCAAGGGGGTAAGAGGAAAACTCCATTTTTGTACACATTCTACAGTCTTTTAACACCAAATCTGTAGGGTTTTTCCTAACACCAGCCCATCCTCCAACTTTGGGGTGGGTGTCCTACCGTTCAATTCTGACACTACCTGGAGTTAGTGCAGACCCCACAGGTTAGGGCTTAGTCTCACAAGAATTCTTTCACTTCACATGCCAGTCACAAGGGTCAAGATGTCACCTGTGCTTCTGACCAACTGGCTATAATCAGGGGTTCCCATGACCCCCTCTGCAGGTTTGATAATTTGCTATAACAGCTCACAGAACTCAGAGAAACATTTGCCAGTTTGTTATAAAGGATATTATAAAGGGTACAGGTAAACAGCCAGGTGAAGAAGTACACAGAGGGTGAGGTATGGAAGGGTCCTGAGTGCAGGAGCGTCTGAGCCCGTGGAGATGGGGTGCGCCACCCTCCTAGTACGTGCATGTGCTCACCAGTGCGTCAGTCCGGAAGCTTTCCAAACCCCCTACGTTCGGGATATTTTGTGAAGGCTCCTCACAAAGGCATGATCAATATTAACTCAATCTCCAGCCCCTCTTCCTTCCCTGAAGGGTGGGCGTGGGGCTGAAAGTCCTAAGCCTCTAATCATGGCTTGATCTTTCTGGGGACCAGCCCCCATCCAGAAGCCCACCAAGAGTGGCTTCATTAGAACGAAAGACACTCCTATCACCCAGAAAATCCCCAGGGATTTAGGAGCTCTGCGTAAGATGCTCCTGTCACCCCCATCACTCAGGAAGCTGCAGGGGTTTTAGGAGTTCTGTGTCAGGAGTCCAGAGCAGAGACAGGGGGTCTGCCCTGGACCCTGTGCTTTGGAGAGCAGAGAGGGCCCTGTGCCCTGCTCTGCCCTCCTCTCCGCCTCACCCAGGCCAGGGCTGAGAGGGCCTGCCCACCCAGAGCACTGATTCTAACCCCCATCAAACTCCAGGTACCTGGACTCCGGAATTCCCTGCCCAAACACTCCAACATCCACCCACCCCAGTCTACAAGGTCCTCTTACCTGGACCCTGCTTCCCCAGCCTGGGCTGTGTTACAGGCCTGCACAGCCCCAGGCCCAAGGGGAAGCCAGAGGCCCCCTGTCTGCAGAGGCTGTGGACAGAGCTTAGACGTGTGGGCACAAGAGTCCACACGTACGTGCAAAAGGCCTCACACACTGCTGGTTGGAGCTGAGGTGGGGATGAAGCAGGGTGCGGCCTCCCCCCAGGCCTCCACACTCCAGCACAAAGCTCCAAGAACTGGGGATTCCAGATTTGAACTTTATAATAGAACCATGCTGAGTTGTCAAGGTAGGATGATAGAGCAGGTTTGGTTCAACAGCTGTGGCCTGAGTTGTCACCTTTAAATATGTAGATATCGCAGGGTAAGTCTCCACGGGTGCTCTTGTCCCCATTTCTGCAAGTCGGGTGGGCCTGCTGCATGCAGCCCTGTCTCTACTGAAATCTCACCTTCTTTTGCACCCTGATGTCTATGCCCTCGGGGTACTTGGGGAGTGGGGACAAATCTGGCTCCCGTAGGCATTGACCAAGGTTTTCTTGGAATTCCGGTGAAAGCCAGGGGCAATGAGAACCCATAGCTGAGCTGCAGGCACCAGGCGAACAGTTCTGTGGGTTTTCACTTCTTAATGTATCAGGATGTGGCCAGTTTGAGGAATCCTACCCTCCACCAACTGGGAAGCTGGTCCAGTGAGGTCTCAAGGGACCCTCCTGTCCCTCCTGCAGCCCCTCCCTGATCACAGTCTCTCCACCCCCCCACCAGGCCTGGCCCGCACCTCCTCTTGCTGAGCCACCTCCCACAGGCATCCCGTCCCCTCCCCTGGGGTCCTCCTCACCCACCAGGGGTCTGCTCCAGCACTTCCCACTCTGAACTGAGTGACCGCTGGCTTCCCTTTTCTGAGGACTTGGCATTTGCACAGAGGAGTCCAGAACCCCTCTCTGACCAGTAGGGTTCCTCTCTAATGCTGGGGCATCAGGCAGTGTGTGCCAGACAGATGCTTTTCTCACTGAATTCATCCGAAGGCCACGGGTCGGAGTCCCTTTCGCAGTTGACACTCTTTTCTTCCTGTGTTCGTGTGAGTGTGTTGACGTGCAGAATCCGTGTGTACCTTTGCATGAAGATGTACAGGTGTGCATCTGTGTACGTGTGTGGATGTTGGCGACTCCTAGGAGCTGAGACCCTCAGGAGGTCTGACCCTGTCAGCCCAGCCAGAGCATTCCAGAGCCAGGATTCTGGGCCTGAAGCTCCTTAGGTTCTCAGCTCTCTGGCCCTGCATGAGGCTGGATAAAGCTGACACTGCCACGCATGGAGATGAGGCAGGGCCGTGGGAATGTGGCAGTTATGAGCCTTGCAGAGCAGTACCTTCTAGGAAGTTTGCAACCAGCCTCGGTGTCCCAGGAGCTGCTGCAGGGCTGTTTCTAGGAGAAGCATCCTTAGCTGACCTCAGGCACCCCCGAAACCTCTTTCTGACTCTTCAGCTCTGTCCTGGCTTCCTCCAGATCTTTCTGCAAGGGGGCTTGGGCCATCTCCCTGGTCGATGTCCTCTTTTAGAATAAGACACTGGCCACTGGGCAGCTTTCTGGTTTTCATTCGTACTCAGCCATTCCATCATTCTTGAACGTTCCCCGTCTGTTACCACCTGAAGCTTTGGCTGGCCCGCATCAAAAGCACTTGGAAGAGTCTTGGGCTTGTGCAGACCCATCATCTTTCCTCCTCTCCTTCCACTGGAACTCCCAGCCAGCACAAGAGGAGATGAATCTCAAACTGGGCAATTTACCTACCTGTTGGCAGTGCCACCCAGAGGGTTAGAGTTGAGAAAACTGGCCAATGTGAGATCCCTGGTGAATTGGCTGGCGTTGCTCTTTCCTCTGGTTGTAGAAAAGAACATCTGGTTGACAGCGGCAAACCACGGTGCCAGG
Source organism: Eschrichtius robustus (assembly GCF_028021215.1). Classification (NCBI taxonomy): domain Eukaryota; kingdom Metazoa; phylum Chordata; class Mammalia; order Artiodactyla; family Eschrichtiidae; genus Eschrichtius; species Eschrichtius robustus. The sequence goes on along the minus strand of NC_090842.1, from coordinate 29,899,490 downwards.
ATCTGAGCCATGACTCCTGGCTTTTTCCTTCCCTGTTGTCCCTTGGGCCACTGACTTCAGTCTTCAGGCCCGTTAAATACTCTAATACGTCTATTTCCCTTACTCTCTGGCTCCAGGCCCCCAAGGGCAGTGACAGGCGGCCACAAGGCAGAGTGGGGCTCCGACAGATCCAGATGTGGAGCCAAGCAAGCATACTTACCAGTTTGGACAAGCATCTTGACCTTTCTAAGCCTCAGTTTCCTCATCTTTTACATGGGATTGGTGGTAATTCTCAGGGATGGTTTTAAAGGAATAATTATGCAAAAACTTAGTGTGTGGCTTGGCATATAACGGAGGCTTAATAAATGGTACTTGTTACTTTCACCAGCTCCACCGTCACCACCACCACCCCGACCTCCATCAGCAACACCAGCATTGCTATCAGCAGCGTGAACAGACGTGGGTTCCAGTGCCAGACTAGCCCTCTCTGTGTGGGGAAAGAGAAGGGTGGAGATTGAGAGTAGAAATGAGGAGGGGAAGAGAGAGGTTGGCATGTGGCCGTTTCAAAGAAGTCCAGCCTGGAGCAGGGGCTGGAGGCTTGGACCAGCCCATGACCAGCAGACCAGCTGGCTCAGCTGGCCCCAGAGTCCCAGTTTCAGATCACCCTCCACCAAGCCTCTATGCAGACTCATGTCCTCCATCGAGGCTGGGATATTCTGGAAACAGCAGAATATTTGGGGAATGGCTCTGGAGCTCTGGAGCCAGGCAGACCTGGGCCCAAATCCCAGATCTATCACTGACCAGTTGGGTGAACTTAGACAAGTCACTTAATTTCTCTAAGCCTCAGTTTCCTCCTCTGAAAAATGGGTATAGCAGTTGCCACCTGAGATGGTTTCTGGGTAGGCTAAATGGGATCACAGATGTCCAGTGCCCAGTGCCCTGCTTGATGCATAGGAGGTACTCATGTTCCAGTGGTTTCTTCCCTACTGCCCACTCTGCTGGTCCGTCTCCTGCTTCAGAAGGACTGGGTCTCAGAGCACTGTGGCCAAAACTTCATGCTTTGTCCCTAAGAGCCCTGGGCTTCCTGAGGAGAAACCCTGGGAGGAAAGTGGAGACTGACAGTCTGAGTAGCTGGGGGAGTTTGACTCTGGGTGCATGCGACTTTGCCACAATTCTCTGCTAGCCTGGAGCCCCAGTTTCCACATCTAAAATGGCGGTAGTAATACTTTTAGGGTTGTTGTGAAGATGGAATGAGACATCGCATGGAACACAGTGCCTGGAACACAGCAGGGAATATTATATTCCTAATATTATCATCGTTACGTATTTCCCGGTTTCTGCACTTTCCTAGTGTGGGCGGGTCAGAGAGTGTTTGGTTTCCAAGATTACGACATCTCAGCCAAAGGCCAATGGCGAGAGGAGTGGGGATCTGGCCTGGCCACCTCCGGTTGCACCAGGCCAAGGAGCAGCCTAGGCTGACGTGGCAAGTACCCCCTGTGAGTCACCTCACGGCGTCAGAGCCCGTTAAGCTCACCCCAGGCTACCAGGCATACCGAGAACTGTCTCTGGAACTCAGACGTGTCTAATTCTACCAGGAATTTTCCCAGGGATTTGCTGCTGCCCATTGCCAAGGGCTCCCTGTAGCTTCGGCAGTGTTCTGGGTGGGCATCTCCCCTGGTCAGAGACTTGAGCCTCTGGCCTCTTTGCTCCAGTGTTTGTTTACCTTCAGCCAGCAGTAACAGAGTGAGCTTGATGGGTTGGAAGACATGAATGCGAATCCTGCTTCTGTCACTTAGCAACAGTGCAAACAAGACCAATTCGACTCCCTTCTCTGCCTTCAGTTTCCCCTGGGGGGAGATAATGACCCTCTCTGATTATTTCTGTGAGCTGATGTGAGACTAAGGACAATCCAGTGAGGTCATGTTTGGGAAAACCCGAGGTGACCTTAAACTGATACAGACATGAGCAAAATGAAAACTCAGTCATATGTAACTTTGGGCACTGTCTCTCCCTCTCTGGCCTCAATTGCCTTCCCTATAAAAGGAAGGGTTTGGGGTGATTGGCATTCCCCAGAGTTGTGATTCATGAAAGGAAGGGTTCTATGTTGAAATTAATTTGGTAAAGACTGCACCTGATCTCCCTCATAGCCCGTCACAGCTTGCGCTTGTGTATCAAAGGCTAGGAGAATCCTGCAAGAAACAAGCCTATTTAGCTTTTTTTTTTTAATTATTTTTTTAAATTGACTTTTGGCTGCTTTGGTTCTTTTGTTGCTGTGCACGGCTTTCTCTAGTTGCGGCGAGCGGGGTCTACTGTTCATTGCGGTGCGCGGGCTTCTCATTGCGGTGGCTTCTCTTGTGGAGCACGGGCTCTAGGTGCACGGGCTTCAGTAGTTGTGGCACGCGGGCTCAGTAGTTGTGGCTCGCAGGCTCTAGAGCACAGGCTCAGTAGCTGTGGCGCACGGGCTTAGTTGCTCTGCGGCACGTGGGATCTTCCCAGAACAGGGCTCGAACGAACCCATGTCCCCTGCATTGGCAGGCAGATTCTTAACCACTGCGCCACCAGGGAAGCCCAAGCCTATTTAGCTTTGATGAACACAGATTTTACTAATTTGAGCACAGAACCTCATGATTATGATTATGACTATTGCTATAACTATTATTATGTTATGGTTATTTGTATTAATTGCTCTGATTTACCTACCACAAGACATCCCTTGAGAAGTGGCCGGGTGACATGAATGAGGACCCTCACAGCTCTGGCTGACATGGGTCCACACACGCTGAGGGGCAGGCCCCAGGCTGGCAGGGATCGAGGGGCTCACGCTCTGCTTCCGTGTCTTCCAGGTGCCTTCCTGATCCCGTACACCCTGTTCCTCGTCATCGCTGGCATGCCCCTGTTCTACATGGAGCTGGCTCTGGGCCAGTACAACCGGGAGGGGGCAGCCACTGTGTGGAAGATCTGCCCGTTTTTCAAAGGTAAAGAAGGAATCTGGGGGAGTCAAAGGTTGTTCTACAAGACTTCTGTTTGCCCCTGGAGAATCTGCTCCAAAGGTGGGATCTGCGGTAGACCAACTCTCTCGAGAATTACAGTTATTGGCAAGGTCAAGCGCGTCCGCCATTCAAAGTAACATGGAACGCATTGGGGGCGTCAGGAACAGCTTTAGCCTAGAAAGTCTGGAAATCTGGGCTCCAGTCCAGGCTGTACAGCTGAGTGACCAGAGGGAGTCTGTTTTCCTGAATGGGAAAAACTCATAGAAGTGTCAGAAGTACCCAGCACGCATACCACTACTCTCCCCTCTTGCTCCCATGGCAGACATGATAAGTGGATCACGTGCCTTTCCACCGTGGGCAAGGGGCTTCATTCCGCTGGGAGAGAATGTTATCATGCCTCAGTGTTATCCTGCCCAAGGGGTGGGGGGAGCTGGGATACTTATGCTCCAACACCTGACCCGGCTGCTCCCTGGGGCATTAAAGGTCCTGGCCCTTTTGCCTTGCCTGATGAGTGGATAGAAGGGGCTCCAGGGGCAAGAGAGAGCCCTCAGGCAAAGGAATGGGGGGGGGGGGTGGGGCCCTAGGGGATTTAGGGCTCTGACAATCTGCTACAGAAAAAAAGAGAGGTGTGGGGGGTCGGGTAGTGCAATGGTTGGAGCCAGCTCCCCAGGAGAGGTGGTTCTGGGGAAGCCCCTGCCTGACCACCTCTGCCCCCCACCCAGGAGTTGGCTACGCTGTGATCCTCATTGCACTCTACGTTGGCTTCTACTACAATGTCATCATTGCCTGGTCACTCTACTACCTCTTCTCCTCCTTCACCCTTCACCTGCCCTGGACTGACTGCGGCCATGCCTGGAACAGCCCCAACTGCACCGATCCCAAGCTCCTCAACAGCTCCGTGCTGGGCAACCATACCACGTACTCCAAGTACAAGTTCACGCCGGCAGCAGAGTTTTATGAGTAAGTCATCAACCCCTTGTCCTGTTCACACGGGCGCATCGAGACCTGTGCTGGGCAGGACCTGAGCCAAACGCTAAGGAAAACCACAGGAGGGGAGGGGGCCACACCAGTCACTGTAATGTTTACTCAGCAGCCACCACAGGCCTGATCCTGGCTAGGAGCCAAGGATACAGCCGTGGACAAAGCTTGAGGAGCTTGTGTTCTGGCACGGAATGGGGGTGGGGAGACAACACGCTAGCAAAAAGGTAAGGAAGCAAGAACACTGTACGGCGTGAACATGCCCTTCAGGAAATCAAACACATTTTAGGGAGTATAAGTGCTCTTAAGGAACTAAAACCAGTGCTACACAGTGATTGTGTAGGGAAAAGGAACTTTAGTGCAGGTGGTCAGGGAGGGCTTCTAGGAGGAGGTGTCGTAAGAATTGATGAAGTCAGCCAGGGGAACACCTAAGGGCTCAGCTGGTAGATGATGGAGCTGCAGCTTGAACCCAAGTCGATCTTATCCTGAAGCTGTCACCTGGTCCCCCCTGTGCTGCTGTCTCTCTGGGGCTTCCATGGGTGAAAGTAGCCAGAGTTTGTGAGTGAAATTTAGGAAGCGGGAGGCAGGCCAGCTGTGTACAGCTCAGAGAAATTATATGGACTATGTGCATGAGAGGCACTGACTGGTGGTAGAAGACAGAACGTCTTTTAAAAAAAGAAACATTTTATGTTGAAATCATTTTAGAGGTAGAAAAAAGTTGCAAATGTAGTACACAGAGCCCCTGTAGACCCTTCACCCAGTTTCCCCTAATGTTGACACCTTATACAACCATAGTGCAATGATTGAAATCAGAAAACTAACATGGATTAACTAACCTGCTAAAGACTATTTTTGAATTTGTCAGTTTTCCCACTAATGTCGTATCCTGGTCCAGGGTCCAGCCTAGAGTCCCATGTGGCATTTAATTGTCACATCTCCTTAGTCTCCTCCAATCTGTGAGAGTTCCTTAGTCTTTCCTTGAGTGTCATGCCCTTGATGCTTTTGAAGAGCACTGGTCAGTTTTTCTATAAAATAGCCCTCAGTGTGGGTTGGTCATTGTTTTCTCCTGATTAGACTGAGTTTGACATTTTTGGCAAGAATAACTTGGAAATGACATTGTGTCCTTCTCGGCGCATATCATATCAGGGGGTACAGGATGCCAGTCTCTTATTACTAGGCATGTTGACCTTGATCACTCGGCTAAAGTGCCATCTACCAGCTTCCTCCTGTGCAGAGGTAGCATTATTCTCTGTAATTAGTAAGTGTCTTCTGGGAAGTTACTTTGAGGTTATGCAAATATCTCATTTGTCATCAGACTTTTGCCCACAGTTCTTACCATCCTTCAGTGAGTCTTGCAAACGAGGATTATTATTTATAGTGTTGGTCTAAAGTGATTTCTAGTCCCATCATTCTCTCTAGATTAATTGAAAAGTCCCTTTTCCCCTATTTATTCATTCGTTCGTTTACTCATTTATTCATTTCTATCAGTATGGGCTCATTGGTGTTTATTTAATTCTGTGGTTTTAACCCATAGCCATCATTATTTATTTTGTTGCTCCCTAGAATTCTCTCAACCTCTACTCCATCCTTTTAAGTCCTTGAGGTTGGTAATCGTCAACTTGTTTGCAGTCACCTAATTTCAGATGTTTGCATGGTGGTCTCTTCAGAATGTAGCATCTATCGTCTTTATGCTTCAGGCGGGGGTGAGTCCCATTTTAGCAACTCCTACACAAGTGTTAGCAGCTAAGCAGAAAGTCCCTGGTACAAGCTGTGGGGCAGGACAAGTAAATCCCACTCAAACCTCACTCTCAAGGTACACATGGTCCAGAGTAGTGGTTGGAAAACTTTCCAGTAAAAAATTAGATAGGAAATATTTTGGGCCTTGTGGGCCACATAGGTCTCTTGCATATTCTTTATTTGATTTTACCCTTTAAAAAGATAGAAACCATCCTTAGCTCACAGGCCATAACTCAATGGGCCACAGCTGGATTGGGGGGCAGGGCGGTGGGGCATGGCTTGCTGACTGCTGGTCTGGAGCAGTGCTGCTCAGGAGAACTCCCCGTGATAGAAATGTCCTATGTCTGCACAGCCCACTGCAGTAGCTACGTGCCACACGGGGTTAGTGAGCAGCTGAAATGTGGCTAGCGTGACTAAGTTGAATTTTTAACTTCATTAATTTTCATTCGTTTATGTGTAAAAAGCTCGTGGTTACCGTATTGGGCAGTGCAGGTCTAGAGGATGGAAAACAACAAATTCACCAACACCAAAACCTTAGGGCCACTCTTCTTTGGTCCTATGTATTCCCTAAGCCAAGGACCTTGGAACGAGTCCTGATTATCCAGAGAGTGGGGTTCCTGAGGACCATTTCCACTCCTGCCATCTCGGTGCAGCATGACCAAGGAGTCTTGGTGTGGTTAAAGGTGGCCTCTGGAAAGTCTGCTGCCTCCTGGGGCTCAGAGGAGTCAGGGTTCTCAGGACCCAGGAACTACCCTCAATGAGCCATGGCGGAGAATTTGCTAAGGGTCCTGGACCTGTGTGTCCACCTGCCCCCATCTGTGTTTTCTGCAGACTTCCAGCAGGCATGTGCACAATTATGTAGATTTGGGAATTTTGTGGGGAGAGGGTCCACAGTTGTCATGGAATTCGAAATCCTTCTACAGCCCCGGACGGATCTGAAGGACTGCTGTTACTTAAAGCAAGCATCTCAGTAACACCACCATCCCTGTCTTCCTCCTCATCGCAGCAACAGCTAATCACTTACCGTGTGCCTCAAGCTTTCTGCTAACTTCTCTGTATGTGTTATTTCAGTGTAAGCCTCACACCGACCTGATGAGGTTTCCGTAACTCTTACCTTCATTGCATACATGACGCGGCCTCATTTCGCGGATGAATAAATCACTGGCCCGTGGCCACATGGCTAGTCCCGTGCAGAGCCAAGATTTGGACCCAGACGGTCTGCAGCTACGGGACCCCAAGAGTGAGCGCCCCCTTACACTCTGCCCCCAGGAGCCTCACTCTCCTCACCCTGGCCCCTCCCTTGCCAGGCAGTGAAACTCCAGAGCCTGCAGGCTTAACTTCTGTGTTATATTGGATTCTAGCCATTATAAACGGCTATGATTATTCCAAAATACCGTCCTAGTCACAACTAACATCTATCCAGCTTAGATTCTATCCCAGCCATGCATTTGGAAGTGACATTTGAAGTGGGTTTGAACCAGGAAGTCTGGCTCCAAAGTCCAGGCTCTTAGCCCAGCAATTCTAAACACTGGCTGCTCGTTGGAACCACTTGGAGAGCTTTAAAACACACTGATGCCTGGATCCCACACCCAGAGATTCACTTCGTTGGTCTGGGTGCAGCCGGTGGGGCGTGGAGATTTTTCTTAACGGCTCCTCCAGTGATTCTCATATCCAGCCAAGGTTGAAAGCCCCTGTCTTAGCCACTGCACTCTCCCATCTCAAACAGAATAAGATTCTCAGTGGGCTCAGGCTAACATGCCTGCAGTATCATGTCATGGAAAATCTAGGGCCTCCTTTATTCTTCTCCTTAGGGGGGTGTGGCCTCGGACATTCCCAGAACCGTTAGGGACCTTGCAGGCGGAGGTTTTAGGCCTTCCTAGTTTATAAGTGTGGTTTGGACTAGGAGACGGTAAAGGATAGTGGAGCTCAGGGTGCTGCTGATACGTGTAATTGGTTCCGTGCTTCCTCCTTTATCGTCTCATGATAAAGGAAGAAAACAGGATCTTTCTTTTTGCTCTTGGCAGCCCTCGTCCTTATAAATTAAAATGGGAAATGGTAGCCTTGTCTCTAGTCTAGTTATTATTTGATTCCTTCTCTGACGTCTTCATAGCCAGCAGATCTGCCCCAGCCGGAGGGAGAAAGTGAGTTGGGTTTTGAAACCCAGGTTGCTTTAATTACAGCCTGAAACTTCCTCCCGGCTTGTCTGTGAGCAGAATGAGGTGGAAGGAGATGACATTCTCTTACGTGGGGCCGCAGGGGCTTGGGGGGTGTAGTGGGGAGCAGAACCCAGGGTTTATTTCTACAGCTTCCTGCTCTGCAGAGCTCCTGCCCCCTCCCCTCCTCCCCCTTCCTTCCCCTCCTCCATCCTTTGAAGTACATCCCCACCCCAAGCTTCACACCTGCCGTGAGCCAGGCACCAGGCATCTTCTCATATCCAAGTCCCATTTAGTCCTCGCAGTTCATGGAGGGGGGAATTACTCCTATTTTACAGATAAGAATGTAGTGGTACAGGTTTTAGGGAAGTGGCAGAGCTGGGATCCGAACCCGAGCCGTCTGAGTTAAGGCCCTCGCCCCATCCACAGGCCTCTCCCCTGTCTTCTCTTCCATCCCGTCAGAGTCTCCAGTGGGGTGTATTCGGGACAGGAGTGCAGGAGTCCCTGTGGGGAGATCGGAGCCCTTCTCATGCATCTCTTTCTCACCTTGAAGCTGCTTTTGTGTGCTTCTCAGTATCTAAGTCATGAGCTGCCTCTGGATTTGTTTTTAATGGCCCTTATATCTAAATGCTTCTGCTTTAAAAGTTACCCCCTCTCAGTCTGGGGACCCAGCAGGTAGGACTCCCAGGGCCAACCCTGAGGAGATTACTTGGTTTTCTTGCTTTCCTCAGAGCCTGCTGGCCGATTCTCTTGCCATCTTGTACTTATTTAAGCCGATAGATTGAACATATCATTCAAGGGACTAAAACTTCGATACTCCCCAGACTCCAGGCCTGAAGCCAAATAGCCCAAGGCTGAAGGAAACCCCGAGGCTCTGTAACTTAATCTGTAAAAGGGCACCCTTGGTGAACACGCTCAGGGAATAGAAAACTTCTACCCCCTGCCTGTTCCTGGTGGGGAAGAGAACTCTCCCTCCACCCCAACACTAACCCTTTGCACTTAAATGTAAAGTGAGATCTGAGCCCGTTTGGCCTGTAGACTTCGGAAAGTCTGGACCGTGTACTCCACGATGATTCATTTTCATTAAACTGCTGGAAAACTACAACAAACCCAAGTTACTTGTACTAACCCCCAAGGCTTGGGCCTGTTACGGGGGAAGAGGCTGGATTCACTTTTCTTGGAAATCAGCTCTGGAGTCTGGCTTTTTCACTGATGAAATATCTAGACAACCACTGCCAGGCTGAAAGTGGACCTCACACACATGTGGGTCACCTGGGCCGGTTAGGAGGCGTTTCGGCCATCTGATTGGATTCTAGAGTCATTTTAGCACGTTTGAGGGCAAGCACAGTTGGTTCAGTGCCTTTTTTTTTTTTCATGATTTTAACAGTCAAATTGGCCAAATGGTTATTGATACCATTCAATACTTGGCCCGTATGGAAAGAAATGGGAAGAAGCAGGATTAAGAGTCAGATGGGCTCAGTACCTGATTCTGGTTCTCCATCTTTTTAGATATGCCCGGCCTCTCTTCTCTTCCAATCTCTTCCCTTCCCTTCGCTTCCCTCCCCTCCCCTCTCCCCTCCCCAACCCCATGCTTCTCCTCCTCTTCCCCCTCCCCCTCCTCCCCTGCCCCCTCCTCCCCTCCCTTCTCCTCTCTCTCCCCCTACTCTTCCCCCTCCTTCTCCTTCTTCTTCCTCTCTGTCTCCCTCCCTCTCCCACTCTCTCCCTCCCTCTCCCACTCCCTCTCTCACCTTCCTTCTCAGCATAGGAGAGGGACCTCAGCCAGGGCCTCATTTTTGAGCTGAGACTAGCAGGGACAGAAGTTCACCAGGTAGACACATTGGGCCAGGAAGTGTGTTCTAGGCATAAAGGAACAGACAGTTCCAAGGCCCAGAGTGACAAGAGCTTCATGTAATTCGGGAATGACAAGTGGCTGGTGGTCGCCAGGAGCCAAAGGCATGGTGTGGCAAGGCATGGGGTGCACTTGGTACAGGACGATTGAGAAAGGCCTCCGATTCTGAAAGGCTTATGTTTTTATCCTCTCTACCAGGATTCCACAACGCTGATGCTTTTGACATTTGGGGCTGGATAATTCTGTGTTGCGGTGGGAAGGCTGTCCTGTGCATTTTGGACGTTTAGGCCCATCCTGGGCTTCTGCCCACTAGACACCAGTAACACCCCTCTGCCCTCCAGCTGTGACAACCAAAAATGTCTTCAGCTGTTGCCAAGTGTCCAGGGAAGGCAGGGGCAAAATTGCCCCCAGTGAGAACCACTGTTTTAGGTGATAAGGAGCCTCTGAGGATTCGGGGGCGGAAGAGTGACAAAGTTAGAACACAACTTCAGATGAATCGGATGGTTCTACGGCAGCACAGACTGTGGATTTAAGGAGGCCGAGTGGAGGCAGAGAGACTGGGATGGCGGGAGGATGAGGAAGTTTTTACAGTAGTCCTGGTGGAACAGAATATGGGTCCAGCCTGGCATCGGGCCATGAGGACGGGGTTGTTGGTTGCAGATCAAGAGATAGGACTAGGAGGGGCCAGACACAGAGACTGATTGCTCAGGGAAGCTGATGCAGGGTGAGTAGTTTAAAGCCATAGCATCCTGCCTGGGGGCAGTGGGGATGAAGGCCGTTCTGGAGATGGGGACACGGGTCTTTGTGGGCCTTGATCAGCCACACAGCTCTGCTCATTCATTCCTGTGCGCTCACTGCAGACTCCTCTGTTTGCCTGTCACCACCCACCTCCCTCTCCCCATCTCGCCCCTACCACACCTGGGCACCCCTTCTCAACTCACCGGCTCTCCCACAGGCCCACAGAGAAGGCACCAGCCACCCCCTCCGTGGAGCCCGCCACACTGACTCCCTTGGCTGAGTTTTCTGGGCACTCCTTAGCTTCTTTGCCAATGCCCGCTGCTCCTTGAAGGCTGGGACTCAATCAGAATGATAGTTACAATGACCACTGGCGCTGAGCATTTCCTGGGTTCTAGGCACTGTCTCACATTCTGCAATGTAAGCCTCGTGAGAGCCATTTTACTGAAGAGGAAAAAGGCTCAGGATGGGGAATGTTTGCACCAGCTATTGTCACCCAGGAGCTCCAGGTGGCTGGAGCCATCACCTACTTGTCCACAGCCTTGTCACCTGCCCCCAGCAGTCCTCTTTCAGTTTTGACTTCTTTCTCACGAAATTAGGTGTGGGAGATTCATCCATGCAGAGCTAGTTGCTATATAATATTCCAATTTATGAATATATCATAATTTATGTAGTCTACTGTTTTTGTTTTGTTTTGTTTAATATTTATTTATTTATTGGCTGCATTGGGTCTTAGTTGCAGCACGCGGGATCTTTTGTTGCAGTGTGCAGTCTTCTCTCTAGTTGAGGCGCACGGGCTTAGTTGCCCCAAGGCATGTGGGATCTCAGTTCCCCGACCAGAGATCGAACCAGCATCCCCTGCACTGCAAGGCGGATTCTTAGCCACTGGACCACCAGGGAAGTCCCTGTAGTCTACTGTTTATAGATATTTATTTTGCAATTTGGGGTTGTTATGAATAATGCTGCTATCAACATTCTAGACCATGTCTTTTGGTGAACATATGTACATGTTTCTATTGGGCAAATACCCAGGAGTGGAATTGCTAAAGCAGAGGATACACATACCTTTAGTTGGGGTAGATATTCCCAAATAGGAGAAAAGTTTACTCTTATCTCAGTCTCTAGACCAGGTATTCTAAACCTCAGCAACATGGGAATTTTGGAGGCTGTCCTGTGCCTTATAGGATGTTTAGGTTGTCCTGTGCATCATAGGATGTCCCACTTCTCTGTCCTCTAGATGTCTCCTACCCAAGTCGTGACAATCAAAGACATCTCCAGCCATTGCCAAATGTTCCATTGTCCACTGCTTTAGACCATGAGTGCTATGAGGGCAGAGACCTTTCCTCTGTTTATTTACCACCATCTCCCCAGGACCTGGCTTGCAGGTGGCACTCAAGAGATATTTGTTATGTTGAAAGCTTCTGTTACGGTTAAAAAAGCAGCCTTGGGTGGGGATGTCTCCCCAGATGAGTTGCTGGCCCAGGGCAGGGAGGTGCTGGACACAGGCCATGACTGTGCAGGGCAGGTCCAAGTGATGCAGGGCTGTAGCCGGGGCAGCCCAGGGCCTGTCTCCATCAACGTGCACTTTCGAGGACTGGCCTGTGGTCGAGGCCTTGGTCATCCTCCCTGACGACACCATCTTCCCCGGTCCGCTCCCCTCTCCTCCCCGCAGGCGTGGCGTCCTGCACCTTCATGAGAGTAGTGGGATTCATGACATCGGCCTGCCCCAGTGGCAGCTCTTGCTCTGTCTGATCGTCGTCGTCATCGTCCTGTTTTTTAGCCTCTGGAAAGGAGTGAAGACATCAGGAAAGGTAATATCTTTGTTTCTCTTTCAGTTGGGAGGTTGGCCTCAAAAAAGATGTTTTTTTCTACCTATAAACAGGTAGTTGGTGAAAAGAAAAGGTGGTGCTAGAAGTACAAAACCTGGGTTTGCACCCCAGCTCTGCCACTGGCTTGCTGGAGACTTTAGATGAATCCCCTCCCTTCCCTAAGCCCAGGACTCCCCAGCAGTAGGATGAGGGAGTGCAAGAGGATCAGGGTTCTTCACACTTTCCCACCAAAGCCTCCCTAATAGCAGAGACCAGGGAATGGGACACCCCAAGGGTCTCTGGAAAAAGCCCAGAGCAACCTGTTGACATGTGTTTGATAAATCTTAAATTCTGGACTAAAACTGCATGCAAATATTGCAGCCTTCTCTAGCATATAACCATTTCCTTCACTATAAAATTGACTGTTCCCACCTCTGAATTTTTGAGTAGTTGAGAACGCTCCAGAAGACATCTAGATGAATCCTGGGGCATCCTCTGACACAGTGCGGAGTGCTCGCAAGGGTCTACGTTTCCTGGAGAGAGGAGCACAGGGTTCGATGACCTAGGAGAGCCTGCCAGAGTTGGCATTCTGACTTAGGTGACACTGCCCCCCGTAGTCAGCACCTCAGGGTGGAGTATACTCAGGTCATGGGCCACATTGATTCTGAGCCTGAGGAATATCATGAGAACAACAGCTCCATTTGGGCCCTATGGGTCCATGTGGAGCTTGGCTGTATTAAAGAGGCTGTAGCTGGGAAATATTCTGTCCAGTGTTTTGGTTAGCTATCGCTGTGTAACAAAATACCTCAAGATGTAGAGACGTAAAATAACAACCACTTTATTCCCTCTCGTGATTCTGTGGGTTGACTGGGCTCAGCAAGGTGGTTCTTCTGCTCCATGTGATATTGCCTGAGCTACATGTCTGGGGGCTTGACTGGGCTGGAACCTCCAAGATGGCTAACACTCATGGATGGCAGTTGGTACTGGCTGGGAGCTTAACTGGAGCTGTCAACCAGAGCACCTTGGGTGGTTTCCATACAGCCTCGCGCTGTAGCTTGGGTATCTCACAGCATGATGGCTGAGTTCCAAGAGCATGTTCCAAGGAGACAAGCCCCAATGTACAAGTAGCTCTTGCAGTCTCTGTTTACATCATGCTTGCTATTGTCCCAATGAACAAGATAAGTCTTGTGGTAAAGCCCAGAGTCAGTGTGGAACACACAGTGTGTATGTTCATTGGGGGTTACAAGGCAACAATAATCAGGTAGGCATGAATTTATGAGAAGCTTCATTAGGCAACTGATTTTGAATTTTTTTAAATTTATTTTATTTACTTATTTTTGGCTGCGTTGGGTCTTCATTGCTGTGCATGGACTTTCTCTAGTTGCGGCAAGCGGGGGCTACTCTTCCTTGTGGTGCACGGGCTTCTCATTGCAGTGGCTTCTCTTGTTGCAGAGCACGGGCTCTAGGCGCACGGGCTTCAGTAGTTGTGGCACGCGGGCTCAGTAGTTATGGCTCGTGGGCTCTAGAGCGCAGGCTCAGTAGTTGTGGTGCACGGGCTTAGTAGCTCCGCGGCATGTGGGATCTTCCTTGACCAGGGATCAAACCTGTGTCCCCTGCATTGGCAGGCAGATTCTTAACCATGGTGCCACCAGGGAAGCCCTAGGCAACTGATTTTGAAAAGTGGGGTGCATCAGGGTTCTCTCTGGTTCTCCTAAAGTCTTGGTTATGCCATAGATAGCAAAGATAGTGACAGGGGACCAGCAACCAACAGGAATGAAATTTGACAAGAGCCTGAAGTGGAACTTCCTATCAGCATATTGGAGACATGGTATCTGCCCCAAGGAAGAACCCAAATGAAATGCAGACCAGGGCTTGGAGGAATTCTAAGATAGAGCAAAACCAGGCTAGGACCACAACCATCCCAACACCTGACACATAGTAGGTCTTCAGTAAATATTTATTGACGGACTAGTGAGGAAAGAAGGGAAGATAGGAAGAAGGGTAGGTGGGTAAATAAGTTTGGGGAACTTCATTAAGTGTTCTTTTGAATTCAACTCATTAAACATTTACGGATACCTACTATGTGCCAGACTTGATGCTAGTACTAGTGATGCAAGAAGAAATAAGACAGATTCAATTGATTGTAGTATTATGTGTGTTATAGCCAGGTAGATGTAGGTCAATGTTATTAGTTTCTTGCATCTCCGTTCAGAGACATATGTGTGTCCCCCTTTCAATAAACACTAATGGTCACAAACTATACACACTATTATAGATCTTGCTTTTTAAAAAAGTTAACTTTACCTTGAAGACAGTTTTACATCAGGTAGGTTGCACTTTAATTGAGATACAAACTGTGGGTTTTTCAACTGTCATTAAATCAATTTAGTGGGTCACCACAATTTTTCAAAATGAAATCGTCTAGATAATAACAGCATGCATTGCACATACTAAAGTTAGAGCTGTCTTGTGGAATTTTTGTGTTTCAGTTATAGCAACCCATATGTCTCTATAAATAAGGTTTTTCTTACCATGAGTGCCCATGGTCCAAAAAGCATAAGATGTTACATTAGTGGAAGAAGGAACTCTTCAGACTGAGAGGGTCTGCAAAGACCGTGGAGAAGGTGGCATTGGGCTAGGTCAGGTAGAGATGGGGCAGAGGGAAAGGGTTTTCCGTGGAAGGAGCTGCAAGCAAAACTACAGAAGCCCCAGGCCAGCCTTGTCCAGCCTCTCTGCGCCTCTCCTGGGTATCAGGAGCAGGGCTTTCCTGGCCTCTGCAGGCAGCAGAGCTGCAGAAGGTGTATGAGCTTTAACTACTGCTGCCGGCCTGGGTGAGGGGCCACCACAGGCTTCTAATATTACACCCCAAGATTAAGTTTCTTGTAGCCATCGCCAAAGGGGTACAGCCTGCCCCACCTTGTTTAGCACTTGGCTGGAGCAGGCCTGAGTTGTCTATGGGGAGACTGATGCTAAAGAGAAAAGGAGTGGAGCCTCGCATGCTCCGTTTCTTTGTGCAAAGTCACCTTTGGAGGAGGAGGACTCGCGCCCTCCCCTGAGGAGTGTAATGACGAGTGGGGCGGGAGTGTTGCCCTAGGAAGCCCCCTGCAGATGGAAACTTGTCGTCTGAAGTCCCTGCCCACGTTTTGCCTCCAGAGCAGGCGAGGACCCCTGCAGTCCATGGGGAGGGGCTTTCTAGAATAAGGAACTTCATGCAGGGCATTGCTGTGTCCTGTCTTTAATTGTTTTTATACCCTGGCTCATGAGAAAACCAAGAGCATTGCTTATTTCTTCCCAGACTACGTCTGGAACAGGACACGGATCTTTTCTTAGCAGGCTGCCAAAGCCACAGAGCCGGTCTGAAATGAATTGCAAGTGTTCACACTTCCCGTCTTGGCCGGTGAAGGCTCTGTTCTTGGGAAGATGGCTCCACAGCTGGCAGCTGGGATACTGGGGGGCGAGGTACAGTCTGAATCAGGGAAAGGGGTTACCGCAGACCACACACTCTGTGACCCTGGCCCACCGACCACCGCAGGGTAGAGGGCGGAGGTCAGTCAGCCCCCAGGGCGTCGGGCAAGTGTGCACACACTGCCGCTTGCCGCCCTGGAGTCCTGTCTGCCCACCCGCCGCTCACAGGTGTTGGCTGAACCAGCACTTAGCAGCTACAAGCCTGTACCGAACGCCTAAATGTTGATCTGGAAGGTTCTCCAAAGCCACCTACTCCAGCCTGCTTGTACAGATGGGGAGCCTGAGGCCAAGAGAGGGAGAGGGTTTCACAGCCGTCTTGGCAGAGCCGGGACTTGAACCTGGGTCTCAGATATGCAGTAGCGTGAGTGATTAAGCACATGGCTTTGTGGTCAGACCACTGGGTTGGAGCCCAGGCACCATCGTTCCCTAATGGGTGACCTCGGGATGAATGATGCCCCCTAAGCTACAGTGTCCTCACCTGCAAGATGAGGGCAGTTCCTGATCCTGCCCGCCTCCAGGGCAGTCGGGAGGATGCGGTGAGAGGTCCTCACTGCTGGGCTAGCAGATGGAGATTGCTCAATAAGTGATCCTCATCTGTCTTTGTCCCCTGCCTCCACCTGAGGGAGCTTTCAAAGCATGGAGTGCAAGCCCCATCCCAGACCAATTAAATCAGAAACTCCAAAAATGGAGTCTGAACTTGGACATTTTTGTCTATAACTTCCCGCAGACTAGTCTAATGTATAGTCAGGGGTGAGAAGGAACAGCGAGGAAGCCTACTCAACCTTCTCCTCTCCCCAGTTCTCTTCTCTGTTTCTTCATCGTGGGCAGGCTGGGCTGGTGTCTCTTTTCAGTCTGGGGACAGTTTCTTCCCTTATGGGTTTCTGGACGAGGCAGTTTGCCTTTGCCCTAAATCCATCCGCAAATAAAGAGCAGCCAGGGATTCTGCTTTCGGCCCACATCCCTCCCTGGGCGGTGAGCTTAGGAGGATACACTTGCATGAAGGTAAACGAGCGGGGGAGAGAAGGGAGGAAGGAGGGCGTAAAGGTGAGGGTGCTAGTTCCACCTGGGGCAAGTCAGCGCAGGAAGCTTGTAGAGCAGGAGGCGCTGGGCACCAGGAGAGTCTGCGTCCTCGCTGCCCTTGGCTTCCTTGGCAGCGGTGCCCCCAGGGTGCCGACTTTCTCATTGGGTGCAGCCTTGGTCTGTCCGCTCTGTCCTGGAGTGCCCCAGGCCTGGCCTGGAGGTGGAGCTTTTAGCCCGTGCACTGTGTGAAGGAAGGTGTGGGGCGGGTGTGACTGGCTGCCCCCCGCCGGCCCCCCCACCCCGCTGGCAGCAGAGTCAGGCTCTCACTTCGAGCTTGTCCACCGCCAGGTGGTGTGGATCACGGCCACGCTGCCTTACCTCGTGTTGTTTGTGCTCCTGGTCCACGGCATCACGCTGCCCGGCGCTTCCAATGGCATCAACGCCTACCTGCACATCGACTTCTACCGTCTGAAAGAGGCCACGGTCAGTGCCCAGTGACCACCCACCCTTGGGCCCGGGTCGGGGAGGGTTCTCGGTGCAGGCAGTGGAAGAAACTCTGGTCCCAGCTCTGCGTAGCCTGGGATGGATTCTTCCCACGCTGGGCTGCAGCTTCTCCACCTGACCAAGGCCAATTTGATTTGCACCTGACAGTCTCTGTGAGCCTGTCCGGCTCTGATGGCTTGGGATCTGTGGTTCTGTTGAGTGGCCTTTGCAGACCCCTCCTTTCAAGGAAAGCAGTACCCTGTCCTGGGTCCTTACCTCCGCCCTGTGCCGTGGCCCCAGCCTCACCCCAGCCCCCCTAGCCCTATTTCTACTCTGGTCTCCAACCCTGGCCTCTGGTACCATCTGTGATGTTGGCATAAGGAGCAGTGTCAGCCGCAGGGAGACCAGACCCTGCTGACTCTCCCCTCGCAGCCCCTCGAGCTCACTGTCCTGCCCAGAGGTAGAGATTACAATGAAGGCGGGGTGAATGTGGAGTGGAGTCCAAAGTAGCGCGGTGAGGCTGGGAGCAGGGACAATCCTAGAGGTTCCTAGTGCCTTGAGCATCTTCAAATCACAGCTGAGGTGATTTCCAGCCTCCTCCCTCGCGTCTGCCTCAGTGACCACACCTCAGTATTTCCCCTCATAATCCCCAAAGACTTCCCCACACTCTACTTGAACCCATAATCATCCTGGCAGGCAAGATCAACATAGGATTAGGACGGACGCCTCCCAGTACACACCTCCCATTGTCCCAGCACAACTCAGTGTTATAGCCCAGTGACCAAGAGAAAAACCTACTTCCTTAATAACTGTCAGAAAAATAACAGAGCGTAAGACATGAAACAGCCTTGTAAATTGTGAAGCAAGTCAGAGTTCTATCTGTTCTGCATTGTTTAAATATCCTAAGTCTTTCTGGACAGTAGAAACTCAGCCTGAGTGCCGTCTCAGGGAGCAGATCTACCTTCCTCCGTCAGATTGCTTCTCTCATTACACCCTTTGCTTACAAAGCAGGGGAAGTCTAGAATAGCACGCGTGGGGAGATGACAGAAGTCTCACAAATCCGAATTGTGGCTTATTCCTGGTGAGCTAGGTAAAATTATCCCCAGTGTACAGATGAGGAAACTGAGATATAGACAGTGAAATTCACCAGGGCAAGACCATGAGGCTGAGAGGTTGGAGAGGAGCTCAGATCTCCGGGCTTCCAGCCATGCAGTCTCATCATCCAAAAGATGAAGGAAGTAGACCCCATTGGCCACCAAGGAGTCACCACTGTCTATGGGTTGGTAGAAGCTACTAGGAATCATTACCCCTTTCTGAAGATGTTGTCTCCATAACCCCTGAGATAGTCATAACCCTTTGCCCTTGCCCTATCCACATTCTAGCCTAGAACATTTTGTTTATTAACTTTCTTTGAAAATCAGGATGTCAAATTGAGCCAGTGAGTTCCTCTGGGGTGAGCTCACTCATGACCACCCAAGGCTGGGAGATGCTAGAGAGACCCCAGCCTCTCTGCACAGTGATTTTGTACAGGCCGCGGGAGAGCAGGAGTTGCGTGGCTCCCCATCTCTAGTTCAGACCTCATTTCCTCAGGTCTTAGGGCGTCCCTGGGGCTTCCCATCCCTTCTGGAGCAGTGAGGTAGTCCAGTTCTGTGGAAACAGAGGGTGATGGCCTCTATCTACCCATTTCAGGTATGGATTGATGCTGCAACTCAGATATTTTTTTCCTTGGGCGCTGGATTTGGTGTCTTGATTGCATTTGCTAGTTACAACAAATTTGACAACAACTGCTATAGGTAAGATCCTTCCTGGGGCTCTGGAAAGCTCTAAATCCTGGGAATCAACCCTTGCAGGGATGGGAGAGAGGGCCCTGGTCTGGGACAAGTCAAATTTTCTTCTTGGGTTTCTTTCCCTGTGAAATGAAGTGCAGTAGACCATCCTGGACGTTCTGTGAACTCCGACATGGCCTGTGGGGGTCCTGATGAACATATGTCAGTTCAGGACACCTCCCAAATAGATGCAGGGTGAGGAGCTGGGAAAGTTGAGGCCACTAACACTGGGATATCATGAGGGTGGGTAGCTGGGACAGAGGGGAACTGTGTGGCTTTCAGAGCAGCCAGCACTGCCTGTCTGTCCATCTGATGCCCGGGCAGACAAGGTTGGAATATCCAGGCTGGTTGCTTGAGGGGTGAGGGCCTGGCAGGGTCAGAGCTTAAGACCACACAGCAGAATGAGAAGTCTGCTCAGTGCCGTAGAGTCAGAAGACCGTGCTCTAGATCATCTGGTCCTGTAAGCATTTAGTGCTGCCTCCCACAGCCCCAGTGCTGTGAGGGCTTCAGACATGGGCACAGATGGAGCTGCTTCCATCCCTCTCTATCAAAGGCTTAAGACAGAATCATAACCTCCCTGGTACAAGACAGAGTAGGACGAATACAGACCAGTGGGACAGGCTTTAGGGAGGCTAAGGAAATGGGGTGATCAGCCATCTGATGGGGGATCAGCAAGAGCATAGAGGTGCGTTTGAGGTGAGCCTTGGAAGATAGTTAGGGTGGGGATAGGCAGACACGGAGTGAGCAGACAACTTACAGCATGAGCAAAGCCAGGGGACGTGGTACGTTTGTGAACCAGCAAGTTGACTGGTTTGCTCAGAGAGTACATGTTGGGGAGTCATGGGAAATAAGCCTGGAAAGAAGGTTGGGTCCTCTCAGCAAAGCTCTTGAATGCCTGGGTGAAAAGTTGAGAGGCACTGGGGAGCCACAGAAAGTTGGTTGAGGAAGGAGGCTGTTGACTCGATTTCCCAATAAGAGTTTGATATCAGGCTCTGGTATCAAAGTGTTTCATCCAGAAGCTGCTGACCTATTTTCTGCACCTACAGGTTCTGACCCTGTGGTGGGGGGGTGCTGGGGGTCCATGTGGCAGCAGGGACGCTGAAGAGGGGGTTGGCATTTGAAGCCGTGGATTCCATAGATGGTCCAGCAGTCCATAAGAGGGGTTGGGGAGAGTCAGACCACTTGAACTAACAGTGCTTTCTTTTCCCTCAGGGACGCCCTGCTCACCAGCACCATCAACTGTGTCACCAGCTTCATCTCTGGGTTCGCCATCTTCTCCATCCTTGGTTACATGGCCCACGAACACAAGGTCAACATTGAGGATGTTGCCACTGAAGGTGGGTGGGCAGACTGGCCCACTGAGGAGGAGGGGGCTGAAAAACTCACCCCTTTCTTAGCAGTTCTCCTGTGGCTGCGGGACTGAGAGGACTGGACACGGAGCTTTCCCAGCTGCCCACTTTCTTTGAGGCCATCAGTAGGAAGTCCAGGCAGAATCATCTTCTGAGTCAGGCCAGACCAGATAGATTTTGGAGCACTGACTCTGTACCAGCCCCTGTGCTAAGCACTTGACATATCTTTGTTTAGTTCTTGCAGTGTCACTAGGCAAGTGTTAATAGACCCACTTTAAAGATCAGAAAGCTGAGACTCAGGCGACTGAAGTTGTTCAACCAGCTCGTGTCCTTCCCCGCTGCTTCTCATATTCTTATGGCCACAAACAGGCCGAGACTTGGGGAGGGGCTGCCTCTGATGGACTCTGAAAATCACAAAGTTCTGAGAGTAAGAGGATCCCTCATGGGGTGCAGGAGGTGGGGTTTGAGGCCCATTGCCTGTAGCGGTCCAGGAGAGGCACTGCCCTCTGGCTTGGCTGTTTGAGGTCAACCTCCTTGGTGCATAGGTGAACTCAGGCTGGAGCTGGCTTCATCAGTCATCTTTAGACCTTGGTTTGCTCCATCTACACATGACTGCCCAAATATCATGGGGCGGGGCTGGGCTGGGGCTTGTTGGGCCTCAAAATGCTCTCCTATCATCTGCAGCTCAGGCCAACAGTCCCAGCTATTAATGAGGTCCTTGACGTTCCTTACAGGAGCTGGCCTGGTCTTCATCCTGTACCCAGAAGCCATTTCCACCCTATCAGGATCCACGTTCTGGGCTGTCGTGTTCTTCGTCATGCTCCTGGCTCTGGGAATTGACAGCTCAGTGAGTGACCTTGCTGGGGATACCATCCCCCCACAGACACCACTAGACCTGACCCTCCCTCCCCTAAATACACTCACACTACTCAGTCTAAACTTCTCCACCATTCAAGCCCCTGATCAGTAGTTGTTTGCAGAAGACCTTATTTAAATGCAAACAAGGAAATCAGTACTCACTCAGAAAGGCAAGATTTAGGCCAAAGCCAAGAACCAAAGAGAAACCTACTTGGCATCATGGAACTCTACATTAGAAGGGACCTCGGATAAGCCAGCCCAATACTCTCCTTTTACAGATGGGAAACTGAATTCAGAGAGGGCATGGCTAGAACTCTTGTTCTCTAACCAACCACTCTTCCCACGGTATTTCATCAGCATCCACTCAGGCTGAGTGAGTGGACAGGAGTCAGGTCCCTGTTGATAAGGGGGAGACAGGAGTTAACTCTTCACCCTCTCCCACATGGTTTCTGAGTTCTGAGGTTGGTTGAGAACGGGGCAGAAGTGGGGTGAGAGGATGGGGAGAAGGGAGGACCTGCTGATTTCTCTAGAGAAGCAAGGCAGCCTCCAGGGCTCATGAGTCCAGGGCTGCGGGAGGTCCAAGGGAGCCGGGAGGCCTGAGACTGGGGTTCAGAGAGTCCCTCACTCCTGTGTTGACTGAAAAAAAAAAAGCACAACCTGGGACTTCCCTGGTGGTCCAGTGGTTAAGACTCTGAGCTTCCACTGCAGGGGGCACGGGTTCACTCCCTGGTTGGGGAGCTAATAATCCCGCATGCGCGTGGTGCAGCCAAAAAATGCACAACCTGAAAGTTGAGAATTATGTTTCAGTTGGCAGACTTTCTGGGGACTTCAAGCCTGGGAGGCAGCCTCTCAGATCGCTCTGAGGGACTGCTCTGAAGAGGTCAGGGGGGAGCCAGGATCTGTAGGAGTTTTTGCAGCAAAAACCAGGTGGTCAGAGCATCAAAAGATGACTGTTAATTAAACAAAACCAGACATCTCAGGTTAATGAATTTAGCGCTTTTCTGTATATGGGAAGATGCAAGAGTCTGGGCTCATTGAAATCATTCCTTTGATATGCACCTGAGCTATCTAGGGCCAGTATCCTTTCTTTCCCATCCTGAGTCCCCTCAGGTGCACCTTTGCGGGGGCAGCGGTAGTGGCTGATGGCTTGATGGCTGCAGCATCCTTTGTTTGCTGATATGTTGGACAACATTTTTCATTCACCCCTGTGTCCCACCTGCCTGGTTCCCTTCAGATGGGAGGCATGGAGGCGGTCATCACGGGCCTGGCCGACGACTTCCAGGTCCTGAAACGACACCGGAAACTCTTCACATTTGGTGTCTCCTTTGGAACCTTCCTTCTGGCCCTGTTTTGCATAACCAAGGTGAGGGGGGCTGGGCTCTGGGTCACCTGGGGCTTCTGAGGCTGCATTTCAATCCAGCCAGATATTCCCAGACTTGAAGCTGAGGGGTAGGGCTAGGGTGAGCTCAGGGGAACCATGGCAGTGCCTGGTATCCTGGACTCCGTGGCCCAGTCCCCTAGGGTTACACCCCGTTGTTATCTGTCCCTTCTGAGCCTGAGGATATCCAGACAAATCTTTCAACTGCTTGTTGGTTTGGGGGTGGCAGCAAAAGTCCATTTTAAACTGCCAGCTGAAAAAAGTGCACAACCTGAAAGCTGAGAATTATGTTTTATTCGGTGGACAAAACTGAGGACTTAAGCCTGGGACACAGCATCTCAGATTGCTCTGAGGGACTGCTCCAGAGAGGTAAGGGAGGAGCCAGGATACGTGAGTTTTTGCAGCAAAGATCAGGTAGTTGTTACATCAAAAGATTACTGTTGACCAAAGAAAACCAGACATCTCAAGTTAAGGAATTTCGTGCTTTTCCGTGTATGGGAAGATGCAAGAGTTTGGGCTCACTGAAATCATGCCTTTGATATGGACCTCAGCTATCTAGGGCCAGTATCCGAGCTTTTTGCTGACTGCTAGATGGCGGGCATCCTGTTTCTATCCTGAATTCCCTCAGAGCTCACCTTCAGAGCGGCGGCTATAATGTGATGGCTGCAACATCTTTTGTTTACTGATACGGCAGGCAACATTTTTTTTTTCATTGATAAAATCCATCTTGCTTTTTACTGGCTGAAGTCCCCACCCTCAGACCCAGTGAATACGTAGAATACATAGCAGCAACACAGTAGCACCAGAAATCCCATTATCTCTGTTGGGGGTGGGTGTGAGTTCTGAGTGAGCGGGACAGGGGACAGCTAAATTTTGATGGATGTAACAGTTGATAGCCATTTCTATCCATCATGGCCTCAGGCTTTCTCTGTCCATGCCCCAGGGTGGAATATACGTGCTGACCCTGCTGGACACGTTTGCGGCGGGGACCTCCATTCTGTTTGCTGTGCTCATGGAGGCCATAGGCGTCTCCTGGTTTTATGGTACGTGCTGGGTCCTGAGCGTGTGGCAAAGCCTCGGGCCCCGTGTGCTTCTGGAGCCTTTTCACCTGGAGGTGCAAAGGGGCTTTCCATTTCCAGGGCAGTCGCTGGCTGATCCCAGAGGTGAATGAGTTGCTTACTGGGCGCAGCTCTCCCAGCCCTCAGCTCACCTTTGCATGAGCTCCCTTTAAAAGGAGGACACAAAGGCCCCAAAGGCATCAGTGTCAGCTGTTAGAGAGGAACTCAGAGGAAGCCGCTGCTCCTCAAGCCATGTAATTCATTCTAGAGTAGGGTTGCCAGGTTTAGCAAATCTGGGATAAAACACATCCAGTTAAACTTGAATTTCAGATAATGAATCATTTTTTTTAGTATATGTCCCAAATATGGCATGAAATTACCTAAACCAGAATGACTTCTGTTGTCTCTCCGAAATTCAGATGTAACTGAGTGTCCTCTGTCTTCTCTGGCAACCTTACTCCAGAGCTGAATGGGGAGAACGTGGTAGAAGGTGAAATGTGTCGTCATTGTTCATTTCTTCCCCATGTGTCACTCGCTCTTTTCTACTCACTGGAAAGAGTCTGGTCTCTTCTCCCAGATTAAAGTCGGGGAAAGCTCTATATACACAGCCATCATTGTTTTAAGAGAGAGGGAGCGGGAGGAAAGAGCTGGGCTTTGGAGTCAGGCCACCCTGGCTGTGTAACCAGGGCCAAGTCCCCTCCCCTCCCCGAGCCCTGGTTTTCCCTCTGAAAAAGGAATTGGGGTGGCACCTACAAGGGGGTGCTACCCCTGAGTGTGTTCTCTCCCCTGTTCTGAACCGGCCAAGTGCCTGTCCCCAGGTCTCCTAAGTGCCAGGGTATCCCCGTCTTAGGAGATACTGTTCTGCTCTCCACCTGGGGACAGACCCTCTTGGGAAGGCAGCAGGGGTGGCCCCAGGCTCTGCAGGGGCCGCTGTGATGGGCCTGCCCTGTGTGTGCGCAGGTGTGGACAGGTTCAGCAACGACATCCAGCAGATGATGGGGTTCAAGCCGGGCCTGTACTGGAGACTCTGCTGGAAGTTTGTCAGCCCTGCGTTCCTCCTGGTGTGTAGTGTGGGGTTAGGCATCCTCGGGGGAGGGGTGCTGTGTGTCTGGGGTGAGGGTGGGGGTGGGGATCTTTGCTTCTGAGGGGAGGAGGTTGGGATGCAGGGCCCTGGTCACGCAGACAGATGCTCAGGATGCTCTGCCCTGTTGATTCCCAGGAGGCTGCACATGAGCGGGGTCGCCAGCCTGGGGCCAGGTCTGGGCCGGGGGCTGTCTGTGCCACCACTCAGTTCCAAGGTCACCTTTCTAGTCTTCTCCTCTTTGTATCGCTCCTGTTTCTTTGTCTCCTTTTTGTTATCCTTCCTTAC
The DNA here is from genome assembly GCF_028021215.1 of Eschrichtius robustus. Lineage (NCBI taxonomy): Eukaryota > Metazoa > Chordata > Mammalia > Artiodactyla > Eschrichtiidae > Eschrichtius > Eschrichtius robustus. Next base: position 29,874,455 of record NC_090842.1, on the reverse strand, counting down.
TTGGATTCTTCCTCCTTTCTCTCTCCATCTCCCCCCTTCCTCATCCTCTCCATTCCTGCGTCCGTCTCACACGCTGGTCCTCACTTCCCTCTGGTCCCTCTCTGCGCCCCTCCCTCTCTCCCACCTCCTTCCCTCTCTCTCCCCTCTCCTTGTCTCTCTCCCTCTTCCTTCTGTCCCTTCCCCCCAGTTTGTGGTGGTCGTGAGCATCATCAACTTCAAGCCGCTCACCTACGATGACTACATCTTCCCACTCTGGGCCAACTGGGTCGGGTGGGGCATCGCGGGCTCCTCCATGGTCCTGGTGCCCGCCTACGTCGTCTACAAGTTCCTCAGCACGCGGGGCTCCCTTCGCGAGGTGAGCTCTGGGCCGAGCCTGGGGGAGGGTGGGGGACAGCACGGGAGGGGGCATCCCGAGTCGTTCCCGCTGGGGTGAAAGAGGGAGACAGAAGGACACGGAATCTAGAGTCACACGGACCTGCCACGTTGGCCACGTTATTTACCCCCAAGCCTCAGGTTCCACATTTGTGACCTGGGGTAATCATACAGACCTTGAGAGGTGAAAGGAAGTGCTTGGCACAGCGCCTGGCACACGGTAGATGGTCACCACGCGGCACCTGCTCTCGTGTTGAACGTCATATGCACTGTGTGCTCCCACTCTGTTCCTACCGTTGTTTATGTGAGGAGCTCAGCCCTCCATTCCCCTAAGGAGCAGTTAATCTGCATTAACTGTGCCCACTCCTGTGTCCCACCTCCTAAGGTTTGTCATGTCCCCAGATGTCCCCCACTCTCCCCATCCAAACTCACCGTGACCTTGTATCTTGGCTTCCACCTGCTTCTGTTGTGAACCTGATACCTGAGCAGCCTAAACCAGAGATTTCCAAAATACATTTTCTTCTTTGACCTGTGTACGTTGCAGATACATATACGCATGATCTGCCTTTTAACTAAAATTATGTCTTTCCTGTACTTTGGTTGTTAAATGCCCTTTCTTTTATAAATAATGGTGATAGTCTTTTCCTCATGTCCTTACTTATAAAGATCTCATCCCTTCATTCCTTTATCCACTTCCTTCACAGATATTTACTGAGTATCTGTACGGGGCAGGCAGTATCCTCAGCCCTAGACACGCTCCCCGGAGCTCATGTTCTCATGAGGGGACAGAAAGACACAGGAGGACGTAAAGGAGTGAGCTGTACAGGAACTTAGGGCAGAGGGTCCCAGGCAGGGCTGTGTCCACCCCCTCCCCCTTGTGACGTGTTTCCTGTCCGTGAAATCCCGAAGTCCAGGAGCCTCTGGGTCACTGGGAGGACCCGTGTTCCGTGAGCTCATCCCGGACGTGGAACCAGGACCTGCTTTGAGCTTTTTATTCTCCACACTTTGGGATCCCCCTCTAGTGATCAGGCATTGATTCCAGACACATTCCCTGGGTCCACCCTGTGTCTACAGCCCAAGGAGGCGGCCCCAATCCCCAGGCAGGGCTGAGGTCCCATCACTGAGTTCTCATTGTGCTCTGAACTTGACCTCTGCAGCACTGACTCCGATCGTGGTTGTAAAATTGCCGGTGTGTGTTTCTGTTCATTGTCAGCCCCTTCCATGAGCTGTAAGCTCCCCCAAAGCAGAATGTGTGGGTGGCCTTCAGCTCTGGATCCCCAGGGCCTAGGCCAGTGTGTGACTACAGTCATTGACTCAATAAACATTCACTGGATGAATGTCTCAAAGTGAACCAAGCAGCTCCACAAACCAGGGTGGGGAGTGTCTTGTACGAACCTCTCCTGCTGTCCATGTGAGACTTCAGGGCCAAATAGCAGGTGGCCCTGATGTGTGGTGTCCTCTGGGCTGCTGGAAGGGTGTCCCTGGGCCAAGCTGAGGCCTCCTCCCCTTCTCCGTCCTTTCACAGAGACTGGCCTATGGCATCACCCCAGAGAACGAGCATCACCTGGTGGCCCAGAGGGATGTCAGGCAGTTCCAAGTAGGTGCAGCTTGGACCATTTTGATGGGGGCCACGGGGCGGGGGCCCTACTGCTCCCTGCTGTGCCATCGGAGGCAAGACCACACACCACACTCCAGAAAACCCAGAGCAGCTGCGGGCTATAGCCCCTGGGGGTGTGATGTTACGAACGGAGGAGAGGGGCCTGTCTTCTGCCTTCTACCAGCTTTCACCTGCCCCTCCACTCCTTGGTCCTGAGATACCAAACGCCCAGACTCTCCTAAACTCGGTTCTCCCTCTTTGAGTTGTGACCACGGAGTATCCCCAAATTAGGCTGAGGATTTCTTATCTTGAAGGAAGCGCTGTAGGTACATCAGTAACGTGTTGACCTGAGTCCTACCCTTTTCCCCTGTAAAATATGGGGGTGGGGGAGCCAGGAGGGTCCCGGTGAGCCCCCCCTGCTTCAGACATACTGTGTGACTTTGTGAAGGTTCCTTTGCCCTTTCTGGGTGCCAGTGACAATTAGGGGATTGGCCTGCGTGTTCTCCGGGTCTTTGAAGGAAGCAGCTGTGTTTTCTGCCCCTCCATGTGTCTTACTGCCCTTCTCAGCTGGCCCTTGTCCCTCGGTCCCTGCCCGCCCTGGCCCTTGCCTAACAGCCTTGCTGTCTTCCTCTGCAGTTGGAACACTGGCTGGCCATCTGAATCTGACCCCGAGGAGGAACCCTGCTGCACCAACGTTCAGGTCAAAGGCTTCCTACCACCCCAGACACTGTCTGGGGATTCCTCTCCGACCCCCCTCTTCCTCTTTTCCAAGTTACAACTGATTTAGTGACCTGGTTTTCGTTCACCTTCTGTTCACCTGGCCTGAGGGCTGTGAGCTTGGATTGGTAAGCCTTGTGGGAGAAGAGGAGAGGAGGGAACAGGAAAAAATGACTTCTGTTGAACCTCTTTAGTTTTGAGGAAGTCTCACCCAGTGTGGGAGCCGGCCCGAGCTGACGTCCACGGGCTCGGGCAGAACTCCCCACCTCGTTTGCTGGTACTTTGGGCCGCAGAAGAAATCCTCAGTCCACCAAATGAGACAGAGGATGTTGCTTTTTGGTCAGACACCGTAAAACCAAAACACAAATAAAAAGCCCAGCTGAGTTTGGGAGGTACAGAGATCTTGCCTCTCTCGTCTGCCCCGGTCAGTGCTCTGTTGTTTGGACCTGGGTTGGGGAGCTTGGGGATATTTGTCACTGTTATGAAGTCCGTGGATAGAAGCTCTGGGGGATCGTGAGCAGAAATCTTCATAGATTAGTTTTCACTCTGGTTGACCTGGGTTTGATTTGTGTGTGTTCTGGAATATTCTTCTGGTTTCTGGCGCTCAGAGGGTCCAGAGCTATGGGTGTCGCAGTGAGTGGCTTCTGCAGAGGAAGCAGACAAGTCTGTAGAGACAACATGCGGGTCTCGCTCTGTCAGATGCACGGAGCTCAGGAACCTACCTGTGGCTCCTGAGACCTTCCTGGGCGACTCAGGACAGGAACCCAGCAAGGCCAGCTGCGTGTCTCCGCTACGGGATCCTCTGCTGTCCTCACAGGGCCAGGTGGGTGTCCAAGGGCACAGCCGACAGGCTGTCTGTTTCTGTATTGTTCACAGACACCTGCAAAGCCTGTCCCTGGGAATCCCACCCAGCCCGGACCAGGAGTCTTGAGTGATGGGGAGTGGGCGCTGAAAACTCCCTTTGTCTCTCTTCATGTGCCATACTTTGCACCGTGGAGGGCAGCATGGAACCAAGCATATAGCACCCTGGTCACTCAGGTTGAGGGGAGAATAGTCTCAATTGACGGAGCAGGTTGGCGGCTGTAGAGAATTTCAGGTTGATTTCTGATACAAACTTATAAGTGGTGCCCTCTGGTGGTGCTGGTGGCTAGTCTCAGCTCATTCAGAGAAGCTATTTCTAGTTTGGTAAGTCGGTGGCATCCATTTGGAATTTCTGTTTATGGTCTGAGTTTCTTACGCTCTCATTGGCAATCTAGAGTTGTGGGTTATCGTCCTGACTGTGGGAGCCCCTGTTGCAGTATCTTGGGCAAAAAAAAAGGCCACATCATTTCCACTGGGAGTAGAGGGTGACACACATCCAAAAGGTGCTTTGGGGAAAGTGGGGTGTCACTGACCCTAATCTATTGATCATGCAGTCTGTGGAAGATGGGCCGGCTGGGGGCAGGGAGGTGGTTTTCTCCCAGGGACAGGGTCCTTATGTCATTCTTTAAAGAAAAGTAGGACAATCAGGAGACTTTGGATCTTTCCATATAAAAAGTTCAGTTCAAAATCTGAGACAGCCCAAGTGGCAGGTGTCTTGGACCCTGAAAAAGATGGGGCCTGGGAGCATCCAACAGAGTGGAACAAACAGGTAGGGGTCTGGGGATGAGAGCAGGGTGACCCGTCACTGATGGAATTTGGCCTCACAAGTGACTGAATCCGCCCGTGAAGGATAATTCCTCCCTAGGTGTGACATTTTTTTTGTTTGTTTGTTTGTTTGTTTTTAACAAAGCACTTTCATCCACGTTCACTCCCATCCGCCCAGCAAGTACTGCAGGGCTGGCTTCTGTGTCCCCATTCTCCAGGTGAGAAAACCAAGGTCCAGCATTTCAGTCATTCTTGCTCAAGGTTCCCCAGCTACTAAGGGATCCAGTTGGACCCTCAAGTCAGAGCCCCTGACTCTCAGCTGAGAGCACTTTGAAATTCCCAGCACAATATGGTTCACCCCATCCAGGGCTGTCATTAAACATAAACAAAAATCCATCCAGTCAAGTGACCAAGGCATATTTCTTAGCAAAAGAACAATGTGTTGGAAGAAGGGGGGTGGGGGGATGTCATTTATTCTCCTCTAGCTGGTTGCTAGAGAGGAAATGATTTAGCTGCTCTCCTTTGATGAAAATAGTCACTCTAGGGAACAGCGGGTTGTGAAAAGCTGAGTCTACTTGGCAGAAATGAGTCAGAAAAGCCTGTGTATCAGGGGCACCCTTCAGAGAGAGCCTGACGTTTGCGCTTTGCCAACTGCACGTGGCCCTTCTGCCTCCAGACATTTGTCCGAAGGCGAATCAGAGATGTGGTGCTAGCTGAACCAACACCAACCAACCCAGTGGTGCTGCCTTGCGGGGGAAGTTGGCTCCCGAGCCTGGGGAGGGGCTCTGGAGATGGGGGGACCCGGGACACCCATGGACATTTTCGAGGAGGTGCTGGCAGACCTTCTGGGTTCACCTTTCACCCACACTTGATGGAGAGGGAGCATGGGCTTTATCATAAGTAATGTTTGACTTCTTATTTGAGGCCTTTTTTTTGATAGTAGAGGTTATCCCGGATAAGGGTGCTCCTGTGTACTGTATAGAGCACTTTTGATACTTTACCAGATTTTTTAAAGAATTATTATTTTCCATGAAGTGTAAAAATATCTGTTTAATACCATCCCGTTAACATCTACTCAGTGTCTAATTATAACATTTAGTGTCAACCTGTGAGTCGGTCTTCATTCTAGATGCGAATGAGACAGAGGAGAAGGGGACCTGCCAACTCTTGCCAAATGTCGTGCCAAATAAAGGTCCTCAAAGCTGCCTTAATTCTCAGAGGGGTTCCGGCCCAGGTGGGAGCCAGTCTCTTGCCAAATGATCCCGTTAATGTGAGACCGAACATTCTTACCAAAGATGTCATTTCTTAGTAAGAAGCCCACTGAGCTCATTTCATTTCTTTATTTCCTTTGAAAGCCATGGAAGGGAGAAGAACAGAGAGGGAGTGTGGCGTGGGGGAAACAGTACAGCATTTAGAGTTGCACAGACCTGGGTCTGCGGCTGTCTTACTGGGTCACCTGGGGAGAGGGGCTCCACCTCCATGGGCTTCAGAGTTCTCTGTCTGTAAAAGCAAGGGTTGGATCAGAGATCAAAGGTCCCATCCAGTAAAAAAAATTTCCTGTCTCCGTAACAATGTTATTGTTGTAAATTTACAATGAAGGAAGCACATGGTTTACTGTAGGACTTTCCAGAATGATCTAGTGACCAATAACCTACTACTGAGCAGAGACATATCAGAACTATGATTTTTCAGGACATTCAGTAGTTCCTCTTTCGACAACATTTCTTCAACTGATGTCAGAAACACTTGGTATTTTAAACAATAAATCCAACCCTTTTGTTTTGTGGAATTTGAGGGTAAGTTTTCATGCTCTTATGAGTCCCAAAATCCACAGCTCTGCGATGTGCAGCATGGCTATAGCTGCGATCATAGAAGTCACCAAAATTCTGGTGAATGTGAAGTTGCTTTTGGGGTTCCCGCCCTCATCCCTCTGTTTCTCCACTTCTATGTAAATAAGGACTCTTTCAGTGGCGCCCTGTGTCATGGACTGTTCCAATGTCATGCAGATTTCTATATCTGGTGTGCGTTTATTTTAGAAGCTGTTCTCTTCATGGAAAATTAAGTGTACAGAATAATAAAGGATATTTCCTGTGCCATGTATCTGGTAGTGGAATTCTTTCTGGCGTGAAGGTAAAATGCTACAAATTAAGTCCAATGGGTCTTCTGTGATCAGCCTCCAGCTAGTAAAGTAGAGCTTCTGGTCACAGTGGCCCACCTTTCACCCAAACAACTCGTTTGATAACCCATGGAACGGAAGACTGGGGGGGAGTTAAATCCGTAATCCTAGCTCTGAGATTGACACATTTTTATTTAAGTAGAAAGTGGATACCAAGTTAGTAGTTTTGCTTTTTCGTTTCTAGGGCTGAATTTCAAGGGCATCAGAACTTCCAGTTGGATGGAAATGAATGTGCAATTTAGCACTTGTGTGCAGTTTTCTAGGAAGAGGGATACACTAACACTTAGGGCCTTAGTGCTATATTGTATTGTTTGGGGAAGGTGTGACCTTACATTGTTATTTTTAACGCAAGTATGCAGATAGACAGTGACACCAATATAAGGGAGGTATTGACAAGCAACAATTCAGTCTATGTCTTCAAGTATGTAAAGGCTGTCAGGGAGTGGGTGGTGGGCCCCAGGGCTGAATTGAGGCCAAACAGAGCATGGGATGGTGCCGGAAGTAGTGAGCACCCCAGTGATGTCTCTTAGGGAGGTTGTAGAGGGAACTCAGTGTCAGGTAGGGCTGTGAGAGGGGGTTGCATACCTCTAAGGTCCCTTCCATTTGGAGCTTATGGAATTTTTTTTTTTTTTTTTGGATAGCCATGAACCCAACCTTGCACAGCAGCATTGGGAAAGTCAAATACATTTATGCCAAAGATGTCAGGGTGGGTTTGGCTTGTTGAATTGGAGTTGGGCAGACATCCCAGAGGGGGTATTATCATCTGATCATTTAAATTTTACCTCCAGAATTGGAGTTAGGGTTTATTATAATGAATCAAACAAAAGGCAGCCACATTGCTTCCAGCCCTCCCCTCACGCCTGCAGACATTTAATAAGGGGCCCTGCAGGAGTAGAGGAGGGAGCCTGGGGCAGAGGGGGAAAGGGCAGCTCTTCTGGGGGGCTGTCTGCCACTCTGTCCCCTAGGCTGACAAATGTAGTTGGAGAAGCCTCACAGGTGGGCTTCACTTTAAGAAACTGGTGGGCTTTTGAAATGTCCCAATTTTAATCGCACTCCTGTCCTATGTTTGGAGAGATAGAGGTTCATTTTTATCTCCTTCCAAAAGGCCCTGATATGTGGAGTCTCTCCCTAGGCCTCAATTTGTTCATCTGTGCAATGGGTCAGGGGTTATTAACACTAAGTGTTCATGGATAGGCTTCAGAAATATCAGAACCTTCTGAAATGAATCGCAAATTTTTGTGTGCATGAGTTTGTGTCTACCTTTCTGGGAGAGAGAATTGATACATTCATCAGATTCTCAAATGTTGAAGACTCACAGGTATATATTACCTTTGGGGGCCTCTTTCTTCCGATAGTACATGGCATCTCTCTGTGTCCTCACCCCAAATGAAATTAGTATGACAACAGAGTTCATTTCTAAATCTCCATCGCCCTGCATTATGTTGACTTTTCATTTTAATCCACCCCAGATCCAATATCTCATCTGTTTTCCTGGCAACTGTTATTAAACCTTAGCTTTCCAATCGGTAAAATGAAAAGGTTGAATTAGGTGATTCTGTAAAGTCCCTTCTGTTTTTTGTTTGTTTGTTTGGGGGGTTTTTTGGCCGCACTGCGTGGCATACAGGATCTTATTTCCCTGACTTGGGATGGAACCCCATGCCCCCTGCAGTGGAAGGGTGGAGTCTTAACCACTGGACCACCAGGGAAGTCCCCCCTTCTGTTTTTGACTCTGTGATATACTCTCAGGGAGCGACCACAGATGTGATTGGTGAATTCACACTAAAATGTGAATGACTACCTTTCCAGGCAGCTGCTGATAGACAGGAGTGGGAGTTGCTACTTTTCACCCATTCTACGTTTTTAGTGTAGGTTTCAGCAAACATTTTCTGTAAAGGTCTCTGTCAGAAGTACTCAACTCTCCTGTTGTAGCATAGAAGTAGCTTTATTTACAAGACAGGTGGTGGGCTGGATTTGGCCTGAGGTCTGTGGTTTGCCCTGGATTAGTGAAAAGAACAAAGGTTTTGAGTCAGGTTAGACCTGGGTTTGAATACCAGCTCTACTACTTACTCCTGTGGAATCTTGGACAAGTTATGTAAAATCTGAGTCTCTCTAGCTTCTGAAGAGTGGGAATAAGACTGCCAAGAGGATCGGCAGGATCAAATAAGATGATGAACACTTAAGAGCAACCTCTCTGGGGCCACAGTGCCTGGATCCAAATCCTGGTTCCATCACTCAACTGTGTGAAGACTTGGGCAAGTTACTTAACCTCCCTTTGCCTCAGTTTATCATCGATCCATGGGAATGACAATGACCCCACCACCTCATGGGATCATAGATAGGATTAAATATTAATATTGGATTCAGAATAGTGCTAGCTTACACAGCTCGTTGTTATATGTTTAGTACCTGTCAGTTACATAATGATGATCTATTTCTTCTCCTTCTCACCCATCTTTGCCCATTTCAAAGGCAGCCCAGCTACTGCTGTGTTTTCATGTAGCCGAAACAATGTCTCTGTTCCCTTGTCCCCTCCTTAGGAAACTGCCCCAGAGGTTTGAACTGGGGTCTGAGTAGCCAAATCTGAGTCTCCTTGGGCCTGAGTGCACGTGACCACTGGGCAGGAAGTTCCAGCTTCGGAAATACCAGCCTCCACAGGCCTTGCCAGGCAGCAGCCAACCTCCTGCAGGACCTGGCTGCCTCACAAGCCCTCCGCTGTCAGTCCCCATTAGGCTGCTGGCAAGGGAGATGTTCCCTCAGCTGGGCCATGTCTCAGGGAGGCCCTGACCTCAGCTATGACCCAGAAGAGCTGGAGACAGAAGTGTGGTAACCAGAGGCTCCTGAAAGAGCTGGCAAGTGATTGGCTTCTGATGTCTTTCTTATTAGCTACTGGCTTGTCATCAGGCCTAGGAGGGGCTGAGCTGGGCCCCTAGCAGGGCATGAAGGTAAGGGGTTGGGCTGCAGGAAATCAAGGGAAACCATCTCTGTCCCCAGAGAAGGCCCAGCAGGGGTCGTGGCCAGAACATACCCTTGAGCCACGGTTGATTGTTTCTACAGCAAAGAATATAGAGGGAGCAGCTACCCCACCTACTGCAGCTTCAGGCTCCAGTCCGGAGTCTCAGCCTAGGACCGGAAGATGTGGAGTCAGAAGAGGAGAGGCCTGAAGCAAAAACCCAGCTTCTGGCAACGGTGAGCCTGGGGCAGACGTGAAGGCCATGGTCAGGCCAACAACAGGGCACCTGCCTACTGCCCACCCTGAGTCCATTCCCAGGTTCTTGCTACATTTCTGTTCTTGCACCACAGCGCCCCAGACTTCCCTGGTAGTTGCCATTGACCCCTGACTCCCATCTCCAGTCACTTGATGGTAACAATAACCTATCAATGGAGAGGAGTGAGAGGGCAGGGCCGATAAATGAGGCAAACTCACTTCACAGATAAGGAAGGACATTGCCACTCTGACATTTCAAGTGAGCTGCAGAATCAAATCAGGGAGTGTCAGAGCCAAGACTAGAATTTTTAGGTAAGCAATTGAATGTATAGAGCTCCCCACCGGAGTTTTGGGATTGGAAGGGAACACGGCACAAGCAGGACCTGGCTTTGTTAAAATAGAAAATGGGGCCATCCAGGTCTCACAGGCCATGGTTCCCAGGAGGACTGAGACCTTAGGAGCATCAGGACCTTGGACAAGGCCAATGCACTGGGCTGACATTCAATTAACAAGCACATTAGCCTATCCCGCCGCAGTTACTATTCCCAGTGCTTTACAAATTGCAACTCTCTGAATCCTCTTAATGAGTCGATGAGGTAGTATTATTATCCCCATTTGTAAGTGGGGAAAGTGGAGACACAAAGAGAAGAGACAACTCACTAGCTGGTGGGGCTGGGATTTGAAGCCAGGAAGTCTGGCTGCAGTCTGTGCTTCTAACCACTCAGATGTGCCATATTCCTTGGTCCCCAGCCATCCAGGCATACCATGGTCCAGCTGGTAGGGGCATGGGTCCTCAAATAGTTCCAACACCCTCTTCAATTACAAATAAGTACTAGATATGAAAATAAATATGAAAATAAATTCATATATATACACATTTGTAATTTGTACACATATACATACTTTATATACACGTTATATATGCATATATGCATGCACTTAAATCTATATACATTTATATATAAATATAATTTGCCTACATGATGCTAGGAAGTAAATGACTTGCCCTAGATCACAAAGTAAGAGATTTCATCTTGAACAGAACTTTCCTGTATCTCAAGGAAAATATCTTTGCTGGCTTTCTCCATACACACCCCAATGCCATGCCGTCTGGTTCTTATGTCCATCTGGACTCACTATCAAGAAGCAAAAACGTTATATGCGTTAGGATAAGTGGCTGCATGTAACTGAAATCTAACCATGGTCTCTTAACAATGAGTTTTTCTCATTTTCTTGTAACAAATAGGCAATGAGTCAGAGAGATGATTGTTCTTCAGCAGGAAGAAAAGGGAGAGGTGTCCCCGGTTCTGGAGAAGGACTTTAGTGAGGATCTCCTCCTGGACATGCCCAGAAGCCCAGGATGCCTCTGGTGATGCTTAAGAAAGTCATCAAGGATTTGGACTCCTTCTGGCTTCCTGTTCTACCATCTACAGCATGCGGTTCTCACAGTCATGGAGAAAAATGGTTAATCCACCTGCTGACATCTTGCCCAACTTTCAGGCAGGAAGAAGGGAAATAAAGAGAAAGAGCAAAGGGCAGAGGCCTGCTGAATCTGTGCCTCTTGACTCTGAAGAAGAGTAGATTTCCTAGAAACCTACCTGGATGTTCATCTACATCTCATTGGCCAGATTCATGTAACCTGGCAACTTTAGCTGTAAGAGAGTCTGGGGTGGGAGAAAGACTGTGTAACTGGATACATTGCTTCTCTGGACAGAATCAGGAAGAGGATCTTAGGAAGAGGATGAGGATATTGGGAGGACACTGGTCATTACCTCCCTTTCGTGGCTTCCTCACCTGAATTCCATCATCTGCTGACAATGGCAGGGGCCCTTGTGGAAAGCACCATGGTCTGAGTGGCCATAGATAAAGGGTTTCTCTGTCCTATGGGGTGAGATCAATGACTCCCTTGGCCTCAAGTTATGGGGATTCGGGACGCAGATCTTGCAGGTGAGGACAGACTGACCTGGGTTGGCATTTACAGAGGCACCTCTAACTGGCTGAGCAGGCAGATACGTCTGCTTGTAGCCAAATATAGAGTTAAAATTCTAACAACTGACCTCTTTTAACTCATGTATTAATTCAAATAATGTACACATGCTGCTTCTCTCTGCTAACTATGCTGATAGGCTCTAGCCTGTTTGGCTATTTCTTTTTATCCTGAATCACAGGTGTGTAGGATCAAGCAGTCAGCAGAAACACAGTCAGTCTGGTCTGCCTTGACCAGAGGCAGATCACCATAATGTCCATGAATCACGGAAGTATCAAAAGAAGCGGCTCCAGCCCAGCGAGGTCTCAGTCACATAGTCTTGCGATCCCTACCCTCAAAATTCTCCTTAAATAGACCTGCCCTCTTTCAGAGAGTAGGACGGTAGTTGTCAAGATGTTAGTCTGTTACCCTCCTCATTTGCTGGCACATTAAGAAATTCTTCTTTCCTTTATCCTCAAAACCTTGCCCTCGTTATTCTCATTTGGCATCGGGGACAGGGACCAAATTTTCGGTTACAAATTGGCTGAGCCAGCCAGAGGCACCTCGACTCCCCAGTGGGGTGTTCATCCCCTACCCAAGTCCAATGGAACACTGTCGGAGCGGGGAGGGGAGGGGAGGGGAGGGGAGGGGAGGGGAGGGGAGGGCCCGCCCCGCCCCCGCCCCCGCCCCCCCCAGGTTGCACTTGGAGCCCATGCCGGCAAGAGGGCCCCCTTCCGGGAAGAGAGTGAAGGATTGTCTAAGCAGCTGCCGGAGCCCCATTTAACTCTGGGGGACTCCGGTCTCTCTCCCCAGATAGGACGTGGTCTCCTGCAACCTGAACCTACTTGGAGGAAAAGGAAACAGATTTTGGAAGAGTCGAGACACCTGGGCCATTTGGGTAAGTCCCCTGGTGTGCACACCGAGATCCTTGATTCCGTACTTTTAAGGAAGGTTGTGAAACTTCCAGGCCTTTGTGGGGTGTTTGTGGCACCGTTGGTATGGAGGTCACGGTTGAGTGGGACCAGAGAACCCGGGGAAGTTGTTCCCTTTTGTTCTCTTTTGAGTTTTGAAAGGTTCCTGTTTGTTTAGCTGGCCTTGTTGGGTTTGGTTCCTTTGTTGTTCCTTTGTCGTTTGTCTGCTTTTAAACATGGGAGGTGCCGTTTCAATTCCGTCCGAAAGTCCCTTGGGAAGGTTTATGGCCGAATGACCAGCTTACAGCTATAAGCCTATGTCTAAAAGGAAAATGGGTAATGAGAGCGCTATTCCATCTTGTAGTTGTTCCCTAGGGTGTATTTTACAAAACTGGGTGATTTTTAGTATGCTCCTAGAAAGAGAAGTTTGTTTTTTTTTTAACACTGCATGACCACAATGTTCTTTAGACTGGAGAAAAATTGCCAAGATGAAGTTTTTTTATGCCAAAACTTTCTTTTTGCATATGCAGTTAGAGAAAGCTGGTTTGATACAATACTTTTTTCCAGAATTCTGACCCTGTGGGAACAAAAATATGCCTAGCAGAAAGCTCGAGGTGAACTCTTACATGTCCTTGAAATATAAACGCAGCCCACTTTGCCTGAGACTTCAGCCTTGGGTTAATAAGCAGAACTGTTGCCGAAATCTCGGCTCCTCTGTGCACCGATGCCGAACAGAAAGTCGGAGCCAGAGATTTTGGAGGAAGATAGAGATGGCTTGATTTTTCTGCCAGGCACAAGGGAAGACACAGCAGGCTAGGGCCTCAAGGACTGTGCCCCCCACCTCCTTCGGGAATCGGAGAAGATTTTTTTATGTGGGGCTGCAGTCCGGGGTAGATGATAAGGATCAAAGTAGTGAAGGTCTTGCATTCTTCTTCTTCCCGAATTATTTCAAAACAGTCACAGCTGGCGTCAGGCAGTCGGGTAATTGGGTCCGTTTGTCTCTGGGTTATCCGCCTGCGACCTTTTTTCTGAAATGCAAATGCTACAAGGGGTGATTTACTACAAGGGAGTGCAGGATGTAATTCACATAGTGTTAAAGAGTGATAGGTTAGCTTTGTGAAGTACAAATCTAGTTACAGAAACTACAGATTAGTAACAGTTAAAAAAAACAAAAAACTAGGAGTGATTAACTCTTTCAGGCCAGATTATGTTTCTTCTCTAGCCTGTTCAGTGTTCCCTTGTTCTCAGGAGAGGGAAAACTTCTTCTATTTTTGCTGCAACAATTTCCCCACTGCTAGTTCATTCCCTCCATATCAATGGAGGGAGGGAAACAGGCGACAGGCGTCATTCTTGTCTGGCTGAGGACAAAACTTCAGTTTTGCTCCACTTGAGAAACACCAGCTATCCAGCCCAGGGGCCCATCTATCTCCTATTTTATATCCCCACTGAGAGGTGTGAACCCCAAGAAATCTTCATTGGGAGGATAAGGGACGACGGGGACGATGGTATGTCTTCTGTAGCTTCTTTAGGCTGGCAAGGGGCTCGTAGACCCTACCTAGTTGGGGTCACGGAGCTCTCACCCTGTCTTATTAAGGGCCCCGGGGTGACTTCTGTTGTTGTTTTGGCAGGATCTGTTCTGAGAAATGGCTGGAATCTTTGCATCATCATTATCTTGATGTGAACCTATTGTAATCTGGAAGAGACAGAACTTAACAAGTAGTTAAAAAAAAACAGAGGCCAAAGATTAGTAAAAGAATTATTGTAGCCGGGCGCCCAAGCAGGACTAAGAGGCATGTTACATTTGGTAGTAATTTTGATCCTGGTCTAGATAGAGTCAGCATTTGGGTTACCCTGTCTAAAGGAATGGAGCCATTTGGTGTAGTCATATATATAATTTTATGTCCTCTTCTATTAGCCCAGTGTGATTGATGTAGGTGTAACAGACCCTGTTAGAAGTATTTGGAGGAGTGACAACCTAAACGTTAATAGACAAAATAGATCTCATTTTTTTTAGGAGACTAAGCCTGAAACCCAATCTAGGCCTGGCGCTTTGGGGAGACTTGTAGCTAGGTAGCCGGTTATCTAGTTTCATCAAAGTAGGTTTTAACCTTTGATGTGGTATTAACATATAAATAACAGGAGCTACTGGTCACTACATATGTGTTTTCTCTTTTTGTTAACATATGATCTAAAGCAAGTTTTTCATCTAAAAGTGTAATAGTTACCAGAGGAGACGTTTAAGAAGTCAGGTTGCAGTTACCAGCTGCCAGCAGATGTTCTTTTGAGAATGGCTGGTAACATCCCAAATCTAACACAGCTCAGAAAACTCAAGTTCTTAGCAATTAAAGGACTTGCCTAAAATAACACCTTAGTGTCACTGTTAATCATGTCAGTGTTTCTCTAGGTATGAGAAGATGCAAGAATTTGGGCTCATAAAATCTTCTCCTGAAAGTATTTAACTATCTGAAGGCCTTTCCTGTCTGTTTTTCCCAGAGCAGAGTGTCTCATTTAAGATCTCCACCCTGAACTCCTTGTAGAGGGTGTTGAAGGTCACCAGCTACAGAAGCTCATGATTTAATCCTTGTAGAAGTAGATGGCAAGTGTCAGTTTTCAGTCGGCAGGGCCCCTTTATGGTCATAATTTCAACCATGGTTTGGGGCATTTCATGACCATTTTGTCCCACAGTACTAGGAATGCTCTTTCCCAGGTCTGGCGAAGATTTTGCTGATAGGCCACTCCATGTGCTATTACTGGACTAGGCCTTTACTCGTATCCAGAAGTCTCTGGACCACCTGTCTTCCTAGTCTCTTATGGCCCAGGATATTCCCTCTTGTTGCTTCTTCTCATATCTAGAGTTAGGTTATGGTAATCATTTGATCTCCTATAGAACTATATATCCTCATTTTATCAGAGGCTCAGTCACACATTTGGTAACGTAAGAAACAATAATTTTTTTGAAGTAGGCAAAATACAAATAGCATAGCTGGTAGTAATGAAGTCATAAGTAAGAATTAAGCCAAGAACTTCCATTAGGTGCAGCCCAGTATATCCCAGGTTGTCTTGACTTAGTCTGTTCTATACCAATCCCTATTCTTCAGGGAAATATATTGGCATTGTCCATAAGGTACTCAGCCCAGTTTCCTAGTGTTACTAGAATGATTATCCTTAGTATGATTTAATTGTTCCCAACATAGAGAAGCCTTTAACCTTAAATTACCATAGCCTGGTGTTAATTACATAAATCCATCCCGTAATTGTGGGAGGTTTTATTCCTTGGCTGAAATTTTGCTTGTTGCTCTGATTGAACTTTGAGTAATAGAGGAAAATTCATATTTATGGTCAGGGTCAGAGCAGGTATTATTAATTGGTCAGGTGAGGGGATCTTATCTAGTAATATCAGTAGTGGCCTGAACATGATTATAATTTTCCTTTTAAGATTAATTTCTTAAGAGTCAACCAATTAGAGCCTTGGAGTGGAGAAATCCACTCAGTTGATCCAGAAGTACTAGACATAGGTAATTGGCCACAAACCCAACAACTGGATTGATTTTTAAAGCTAGCATAGGATCGTGCCTGTGATGGAAAAACATTTGATTCATATGCGAAGGTCCAAGAAGTCAAGAGAACATTATAAATGGGCATATGAGTCAGGTCCAGGATCTTGGGTAAGCTGTCTACTTCTGATGTTGTCTTTTTCTCATCCTGGTGTGAGTGTAGTTTCTCCTCTGTTTGAGCATTGTTTTAAGGTGATTTTGAGGTCAGCTGCCCTCTCTATAGGCCAGTCCAGTGCAGGGGCCCTTTGTGAGTGGAAATTAATCCAAGAATTAATTCCCTTTAGTTTTACTGTGTATGAGCTAGTTAAGAGTACCTGATAAGGGTCCTTCCATCCAGTTTGGAGATAGCCTTTTAAATTATGTCTTTTCCAGTATGTATAATCCTCTGGTTGTAGGGAGTGGGGCATCTGATCTTCATCCAAAGATAGATTACTGAGATAAGCTTTAGAAACAAACTTAGAGTGGCCTTTAATAATTCAATTAAACTTTTTAGCAATATAAAATAACAGCAAGGAACTATCTGGGAAGTGAGTCTTGGTAAACACAGACCTCAATTAACAAAACTAGAATTTAATATTCAGTAAAACATAATTTTTTTCCTTCACTGTGAGGGCATTAACCTTGCAGCCAGGGAAGGCTTTATCCCGTCAAATAAAAAATGAGGTTTGTTAGGGAGCCGGAAAAAGCCAATCAGCCGTCTTGGATTTTCCATAGCCCTGACTGTTTGATTGACAGCTATTGTTTACCCATTTTTAATTTCCTGATTTAGGAGTAGACATGTTGTCATGTTTTCAGGACATCAGGATGGCAAAAGTCTGACAATGAGGGGTTAATTTTTGTAGAAGCAGAGTGAGCTTTATCTACGTGTACCATCATAATCTTTACAGATCATTGTGAAATAATACTTATTTACTTTACCAAAGTAACAAAAGATTTTAAAAGCAAATGTAAATCACTTAAAGGCAAAGAAATTTACATAGTCTGTTATTAAAGCAGCATTCCAAGAAAACTTTGTTCTCTTAACAGAGAGAGAGAACCAAATTTTAGTCTGGTATCAATAAACTTGGCCTGATGATTTATATAACTGTAATTGATCATATAGGCTTTTTGCTTGCTGAAACTTTTATAGGAGTCTCAGACTGAACTTTTAAAAGACCTCTCAGGGAAGTCACACCAAGGGCTTGTCACAGATTTCGCTTACCAGATGTAGGTGAATTCCTCCCTTTTCAAGGTCCCGAAAGTACCATGAGATTTCTATACCTGTTAGTGAGGTAGCCTTCCTAATTTATCTTATAAAGCTGCTGGGGACCTAAGAGTTTCCAGTTTCTGGAGGGAGCAGATAGAGAAGATAAATGTTTTAATTTTACCCATAAGTGTAAATCACCAAATTGTTGTAAACCATAAGTAGCTTGAGGAGAAGAGCTTCTTTATATCCAATGTAGCATTATGGTCTGAAAGTCAGAAACTTGTATTTATCCAAAAGTCCTTTTTATAAATCTTCTTGAAGAGGAAGCATTTTTGCAAAGGCATTGGAGTGAAACTGTGTCTGGAGTGAAACTGTGTCTATAAAGACAAAAGACTTAAGGCAAATTTAAAATCTGATTACAATGTAATTAACAAGGTAACTTGGTTACTGTTGTGACATATGACACTTAAGATAATAACTAGAATTATGACTGATAACATTTTACCAGGACGTATCAGAATTTTTTTGAAACTCCATATAATTTCTAGAATATCTATATTAGTAACAATTACCATACAATATAACCTAAGGAGATATATTACACATTTGACAATACTTCCCACATACTTTTAACATACCAAATGAACCTAATTAGTGTAATCTCTCTCTTTGGGATGTTTCAGGAGCCATTTGAAGCACCCCAAAGTTACCTAGAGGTCAAAGAAACTTCATTACATTTGATTTGGGAAGTTTTATCAAAAAAATCAGAAGTGTTTAGAACACTCAGTCAGATAAGATCATATGTCACTGGGAAACAGTAGTTATTCACTTAGCCAAAGTAACGATAAAAGATTTTAAAGGCAAATATCAAACGGATCACTTAAAAGGTAAAGAAGCATGGGACTTACCCGTTGGCACAGTGGTTGGGAGTCCGCCTGCCAATGCAGGGGACACGGGTTCGAGCCCTGGTCCGGGAAGATCCCACATGCCGCGGAGCAGCTAAGCTCGTGCGCCACAACTACTGAAGCCTGCATGCCTGGAGCCCGCGAGCCACAACTACTGAAGCCTGCACGCCTGGAGCCCGTGCTCCGCAACAGGAGAGGTCACTGCAACGAGAAGCCCACGTACTGCAACAAAAAGTGGCCCCCGCTGGCCCCAACTAGAGAGGGCCCGCGCGCAGCAACGGAGACCCAATGCAGCCAAAAATGAATGAATGAATAAATAAATAAGCAAGCAAGCAAGCTTTAAATCTGTCATCCAAGGCAGTTCAACATCTTAAGAAAACTTGTACCATGTATAAAACTCTTTCCTAAGGGTCCGCATTCTGCAAACAATTTTTATCACTTTCTGTATCCATCACTTTATTTTCCCATTCAGAAACAGCCACCTGTAAGTCAGACCTACTTCCTTTTCCCTTAATAAAAAATGCAATTCCATTCCTCATACCTTCCTTACTAAAAACACACATTCTACTTTCCTTAAGCAACCATGAACTGTCCTTTATATTCAGCACTCTGTAGATTGGTAAACATACATCCAAATAATAATTTTTGAAGAATGTGCTTTCTTATAGAAAATATCTCAGTGTGGCACCAAACACATTTTTTAATAGTTCTAAACCTTTTGTTTCTCTGTAAAAGGAAGCCAATGTTCAGTAATTACTGTTCCAGTATCTTATTTGGAAATGGCCTAGTTATTTAATAAACTTCCATCCTTTAACTTAATTTAGCACAACTCTAAATTTTCAAGTTGTCCAATATCTGGAGAGATCATGCTTAAGTAAATATTCCTAAAACATAATTATTCCTAAAACTTCACCCAAAGTTCTTATCTCATTTGCAATTTTTCTCCTTAAAAGTTTCTTCACATCGAGTTATTTTCATTGCTGACAAATTTGTGGCAGATATAATAAGATCTTATTTAGTTTATATTAAACCTAGGCACAATAAAAGTATTATACTTAATGTTGATGGCTCTAAAGACATGTCTAGATTAATTAGATCAACAAACTTAAACATTAATACCAGGTATTAATTTAATATTGAATATTTCCCAGTTCACATGAACCTGAAATTTATTTAACTTTTCTTGTATTTAGAATTGTTTGATTTGTAAGCGCTTACTTTTCTTTAAAGCCAATTAAATAGAGCTCCTTTACAAATTAACCTCAGCAATATTATCCAAAGACAAAAACACATACTGAGACATACACATATATCCAGACAGACAGCGATCTCATAGTTTCCACTTGAGATTTAAAATGTCTCTTTGCCTCCTTTTTTTTTTTTTTTTTTGGCTTGAAGTTCTACTAATTAACCCAAGGCTGAACTCTCAAGCAAAGTGGGCTGTGTTTGTAACTCAAGGACAGGATAAGAGTTAACTTCAAGCTTCCTCCTAGGCATATTTTTGTTCTCTCAGGGTCAGAATTTTGAAGAAAAGTATTTTAACAAGCTAGCCTTTTCTAATTGCACATGCAAAAAGAAATGGCTTTGCAATTTTAAGAAAAGTTTTATTTTAACCAGTTTTCTCCAGAGTCTAAAGAATACTGTGGCCATACTGTCAAAAATGATCTTTCTCTTTTTGTGGTCATGCTTTCACAGCTAAAATTTAAACCAGATAGTGCTCAGATTGGCTCTGATAACCGGGGCAGACTGGCTGATAAAATGTCCCAGCAGGGACTGTCCCTCTGGGGAGGTGGGGTTAGTTTGATCAAAAGAATCTGAGGAAGTAAGGGAACTTGCAGGACTGGGAAGCTTGGTTCCCCACCGGCCCTGAGAGTTGGGAGAAGTTAGAAGAGGATCATTTAGAATGTCAGGGGAGTTTTTTGGGGTTTGTTTTTTTATTGATTCCTCCGGCTTTTGATTATGGAGCCACCTAGAGCAGGATTATAATAAAAGGGGCACAAAGTCCTGAACATAAGGGAACCTCAGTCCATTTTCCCCATCCTGTGGCAAAAAAGATCTAATTGTAGGAGACCCATTTTCAGGCCATTTTTCTTTGTCATTGGATCATAGCTACAGGTCGACCAGTCATTTAAGATTTTCCCTAAAAGTTCCCAGATGCGGGTGGAACCTTAGAGGAAGCGCTTCCCATTTTGGCTAGAGCAGTTGGTAACAGACAGTTAGATGTTAGCGCGCTCAAATCAAAACATAAACCTTCACCTCGTCAGCTGGAAGTCACACATAAACATAAACCATAGAAGGAAACAGCAAAGGGATGCTCAGAAAGAAAAAAGAGAAACATATGGCAGAGACCTGCCCAAACGTGACTTCCGAGTCCCACTCAACCTGGACGGTTGCCCCAAAGCGGCGCCTTACATCAGAATCTCCCTTTGCAGGGAGAATTCCACATCAGGATTTCCCTTTGCAGGAAAATCCCCCAAATTGGAACCGAAGTTCCCCTACGGGGACGGTCAAAGGTCACGGAGTGCACTCCCGAAGACTCACCGTAGGCGCTGACGGGGTGTGTCGCGACCTCCGTATGCCCTCTTTCTGATCCTCCAATATTTAGTGTTTTCTCAGAGTGGAAGTCCAGGCCGGCACGGGCAAGAGAAGAGAAGGT
The DNA here is from genome assembly GCF_028021215.1 of Eschrichtius robustus. Classification (NCBI taxonomy): domain Eukaryota; kingdom Metazoa; phylum Chordata; class Mammalia; order Artiodactyla; family Eschrichtiidae; genus Eschrichtius; species Eschrichtius robustus. The sequence goes on along the minus strand of NC_090842.1, from coordinate 29,853,584 downwards.
ATCCTTGAGGCAAAAGAAGCCTGGCAGCTGCTGGGTCAGCCTCTCCCGCGTTCTCTGCCGCAGCCTCGGAGTTCCGCAGCCGAGTCGGTGGGCCGGGTGTGACGGGGCACAGCCCTGGGGCAGGGAGTCCCTGGCGATCTGGACTCAGGGATATCCTCGAACCCTCCGCTCTCCTGAAGGGCGTGGAGAGAGATCCGCAAGCTTCCGATCAAGCCGAGGGGCACGGCGGAGCCGCCTGCCTGCGAGCAGATCCCGGAGGAGCTCCATTTTGTGGACGAAATCTCGGCTTCTCTGTGCACCGATGCCGAACAGAAATTCGGACACAGATTTTGGAGGAAGAGAGAGATGGCTTGATTTTTCTGCCAGGCACAAGGGAAGACACAGCAGGCTAGCGCCTCAAGGACTGTGCCCCCCACCTCCTTCGGGAATCGGAGAAGATTTTATATGTAGGGCTGCGGTCCGGGGTAGATGATAAGGATCAAAGTAGTGAAGGTCTTGCATTCTTCTTCTTCCCGCATTATTTCAAAACAGTCACAGCTGGCGTCAGGCAGTCGGGTAATTGGGTCCGTTTGTCTCTGGGTTATCCGCCTGCGACCTTTTTTCTGAAATGCAAATGCTACAGGGGTGATTTACTACAAGGGAGTGTAGAATGTAATTCACATAGTGTTAAAGAGTGATAGGTTAGCTTTGTGAAGTACAAATCTAGTTACAGAAACTACAGATGCTAGTAACAGTTGGAACAAAAAACAAAAAACTAGGAGTGACTAACTCTTTCAGGCCAGGTTAGGTTTCTTCTCTAGCCTGTTCACTGTTCCCTTTATTTTCCTTGTTCTTAGGAGAAGGGAAACTTCATTTCTATTTTTGCTGCAACAGAACCTCAAGCCAAGGGGGAAAAAAAGGCAAAGAGGCATTTTTAACCTCAAGCAGAAACTATGAGATCTCTGTGGTCTGTCTGGATATATGTATGTCTCATTATGTGTCTTTGTCTTTGGATAATATTGCTGAGGTTAATTTGTAAATGAGCTCTATTTAATTGGTTTAAAGTAAGCGCTTACAAATCAAACATTTCTAAATACAAGAGAAATTAAGCTAAATAAATTTCAAGTTCATGTGATCTGAGGAATATTCAGTATTAAATTAATATCTAGTATTAAAGTCAGTTTAAGTTCATTGTTTAAGTATGTTAATTAGCAAGGCACATCTTTAGAATCATCAACATTAAGTATAGTACTTTTATTGTACTTGGGCTTACTGAGAGTCAAAAAGTTCATACTATTGGGATGGCCAAAAAGTGCCTTCGGTTTTTAAGTGAAAATAAGACACATTTTTCATTTTCATCAAGAACTTTATTGAACAACGTATTCACCCTTTTGTTCCACTACCTTCTGCCATTTTTCAGGCAACTTCATAATTCCATCTTCCCAAAACTTATTTTTTTGAGCAAAGAACCGTTCCAGGTGCCTTTTACAGTCTTCCAGGGAACTGAAATTTTTTCCGTTAAGAGAATTTTGTAAAGACCGAAATAAATGGAAATCCGATGGTGCAATGTCTGGTGAATACGGCGGATGAATCAGAACTTCCCAGCCAAGCTGTAACAGTTTTTGCCTGGTCATCAAAAAAACATGCAGTCTTGCACTATCCTGATGGAAGATTTTGCGTTTTCTATTGACTAATTCCGGACGCTTTTCGTCGAGTGCTGCTTTCAGTGGGTCTAAATGGGAGCAGTACTTGTTGGAATTAATCGTTTGGTTTTCTGGAAGGAGCTCATAATAGAGGACTTCCCTTCCAGTCCCACCATATATACATCACCTTGTTTGGATGAAGACCGGCCTTTGGTGTGGTTGGTGGTGGTTCATTTCGCTTGCCCCACAGTCTCTTCCGTTCCACATTATTGTACAGTATCTACTTTTTATCACCCGTCACAATTTGTTTTAAAAACGGAACGTTTTCCTTACGTTTAAGTAGAGAATCACGTGCAGAAATACGGTCAAGAAGGTTTTTTTCGCTTAGCTTACGTGGAACCCAAACATCAAAGCAATGAACGCAACCAAGAGGGTGCAAATGATTTCCAAGGCTTGATTTGGATATTTTGAATATGTTGGCTATCTCCCACATGGTATGTTGACTGTTCTCAATTAATGTCTCGATTTGATCGCTGTCAAGTTCAACTGGTCTACCCGACCGTGGCGCATCGTCCAGCGAGAAATCTCCAGCACAAAACTTTGCAAACCACTTCTGACCCGTTCGATCAGTCACAGCACCTTCTCCTTACACTGCACAAATCTGTTTTGCATTTCAGTTGCGTTTTGACCTTTCTTGAAATGATAAACCATAATATGCCAAAAATGTTGCTTTTCTTCTTCCATCTTCAATATTAAAATGGCTACACAAAAATTCACCAATTTTGATGTCTTTTTTTAAATGCACGCTGATATGACAGCTGTCACATACAGTCTAACAAAATTGTTTCCAATGAAGTTAGAGAAAACTAAGTGCTACTAGAGACATCTTATGAAAAAAACTGAACGAACCTTTTGGCCAGCCCAGTATATCTACTGCAAAATCTGTCAGCAAGAAAATTAACTTGGTATGGGATAAAAGCTTTTGAGTGAACACTTTGGGAATAATTATGTTCTAGAAATGTCTACTTAAAAATAGTTTTTCCAGATTCCTGGTAACTTGAAATTTTAGAGTTTTGCTAAATTAAATTAAATGATAACATTAAATGTCGAAATCATTTTTAAGGTAAAATACTGGAACATTGATTGCTGAACAAATCTAAGTTTACCTACTTTTGTCTTCTTACGAGAGGGAAACTAAAGACGTTTGGGTTTATTAGACATGCATCTTGCACCACATGCCAGAGAAATCATACTATGAGGAAACTATGTTTTTGGAGGTTATGAAATAAATTCTTAAGTTTGCTAATCAAGGAATGCTGATATCACAACCAGTTAAATTACTTGTTTCTTGGTTTTGTTAAGGTTTCTAAGAGTTAAAAAATTATTATATATAACTAAAGCTACTAAAATAATAAGGGAAACATTTCAATATGTAAAGATAGTAGGATATATGTTGTCAGTGACAGAAGACATGAAGACTGGAAATATATTCATGGGGAAAAAAAAGGAGAATAATTTTGTCCTAGAGCTGGTTGTTTATAGTTTTAAAAAAGGGGACAAATTAATATGGACACATAAAGTTATGGAAGGTTTACAGAAAAAGAACCTTGAAAAAAGGAGGGTTTTTTAATGATCAGGATTGATTAAGATTAGATTGAATTTAATTAAATAAATGGATTTTGTTATTAACAGTAAGGTGGTACCAAAAAAAAAAAAAAAAGAATTTGTTTTTCTCTCTCTGTTAAAAGAACAAAGGTTTCTTGAAATGCTGCTTTTGAGAACAGATTGTGTGAATCTCTTTGCCTTTAAGTGACTTGTATTTGCTTTTGAAATCTTTTATTACTTTGGTTGAGTGAATAAGTATTGTTTCAAAATGATATGTAATTCTGTTCACCAAGTGTTTTGAAACTTTTTGATATTTTTGACAAACTTCCCAAATGTCAAATTCTAGTTAAGGTTCTTCTGACCTCCAGCTAACTTTGAGGTGCTTCAGAGGGCCCCTGAGGCATCTCAGAAAAAATATTAAACTAACTAGGATTATTTGGTAGATTAAATTAGAGGGGAAGCATTGTCAAATAAAAGGTAACATTAAGCCTTCTTTTTGTTATGTCTATATAAATATATTGTGGGTGTTACAGAAATTATATGAAATTCCTTAAAATCTTATATGACCTGACATAAAATGTTATCCATCATCAAAACTGAGGCTCACACCAAAGGGACTGAACCTGAGTATTAGGGAAATGCCCTAACTGACTTTCATGCAAAGGCAACGACAGAATCTATAAAGATTATAGCACATGTAGATAAAGTCCATTCTGCTTCTACAAAGAAAATTAACTCCTCATTGCCATCCTGATGTCTTTATAACATGGCAACAGTCTGCTCCTAAATCAGAGAAATTAAGATAGGTAAACAATAGCTGTGAGTTAAACAGTCAGGGCTATGGGAAACCCAAGACAGCCACTTGGATCCTCCCAGCTCCCTGGCAAACCCCATTTTTTATTTGATGGGTTAAAGCCTTCCCTGACTGCAAGACTGATGCCCTCACAATGAAAAAAGAAATGGTTAGAAAATGTGTTTTCCACTTGGGATATTCTTTCTACAATCATAATTTGGCTATATTTGGTAAAAATGAGGGTACTTTTAGAGAGAAAAGATTACATTTCAATAGGTGTTAAATTCTAGTTTTGTTAATTGAGGTCAGTATTTACCATCTAAAACTCTCTTCCCAAATAGCTCTTTGTTACTATGTTATGTTATTGTTAAGTTTAACTGAGTTATTAAGAAGATATTGTAAGCTTGTTTCTGAAGCTCATCACTGTAATCTGTCTTTGGATGAAGATCAGGTGCCCCATGATCTATAACCAAGGGGTTATGCATACTGGAAAAAGCATCATTTAAAGGACTGTCTCCAACCTAGATGAAAGGCTTCTTATCAGGTATTCTCAAGTACCTCATGCACAAGGAAACTGAAGGGAATCAACTCTTAAATTCATATTTCCCAATTAAGAAGGGCCTCTGCGTTGAACTGTCTATAGAAAAGACTGCTGACCCCAAATGACAACCACACCAGGTTAAGAAGACAACAGCAGTGGTAGGCAGCTGACCCAAGAATCTGTATCAGCCCTGAAGAACCATCCAACTAATTTAATTGAACTGTTTACCAAATGTTTGTCTTCCTATCAAAATGGAAAGTTATTGTTTTACTTCTGACCATACTTTTAACCCCGATGTTCAGGATGGAAAGAAAATTCTCTAGTGAAGTTGTCTAACTATTCATGACGTGTATCACTGCTTGCTTTGAGTGTACTGCTAAAAGCACATATACAATGTTTGAATGACAATTTGGTATAATTGATTAAATGCATAGCCTATAAAGTGTTTCCCTGTCAGCATACCTCACTGTATTTGTTTGTCCTATCTGATTAGTTTTCCCCCAACGTGGAGAAGTAGGCAAAGGTATAAACGATGAGTAAGCCTAGCACTGAGAGACATGAACGGACCTGGAGCAGGCAACTAAACCACTCCAGCAACAATGGAAAAATGTATTGATTATCAATGCTTTCTATGGAGAGATTTGAAACTAAAAGGGGAAAATTATGGAGGAAATTTTCACATATTGAGGTATGGGAAAGTCATTCTGGCTTATACATTATTTTGAACTTTAGGCTAACCAGAACAGCCTGTTTGTGGCCTATTACATATACTTGTACATCTGCTTTAACCATTAAGAAAAAGTATACATTTAAAAATCAAAGTAGAGTAACTGTGGTTCAGGCATTGAATACAGAGCTGGATGGCTGTTATGGATGTGGTTTCAGACACGTTTCTGTACTACTGAGAACCTGGCGGCCGACTGCAACCTTATGCCCTCCAAGGTGTTAATATAACAAAAGGTGACTTCAGGCCAGAAAGAAAGAAAAAGCCTCTCTGCTTATCTTGCAGGATTTTAGAGCACCTTTTGGGACAAGCGAATCCTTTAAAATGAAAGTCCAGAACTTTCTCTCTTCTAATCCTCCCCAATTTTAACATTGCCCCCTTCAGCAGGAAGTAGCCAGATGACTTTTTAGTCCTCACTCCCATAGATATGGAAGGTTATAACTGACAGTGGGGAATATGTAGCTGAATATAGAGTTAAAAATTTAACAACTGACCTTCTCTTTTAACTCATGCATTAAATCAAATAATGTACACATGCTGTTTCTGTCTGCTAACTATGCTGATAAGTTCTAGCCTGTTTGGCTAGTTCGTCTTAATTTGAGTCACAGGTGTGTAGGATCAAGCAGCAGAAAAACAGAACATCTTGACCAGAGGCAGACCACTGCAATGGCCATGAATCACAGATATATCGAAAGAAACAGCACCAGCCCAGCGAGGTCTCGGTCACATAGTCCTGTGACCCCTACCCTCAAAATTCTCCTTAAATAGACCTGCCCTCTTTCAGAGAGTAGGACAGTAGTTTTCAAGATGTTAGTCTCCTACCCTCCTCATTTGCTGGCAAAATAATATTTCTCATGGGACTTCCCTGGCAGTCCAATGGTTAGGACCCTGTGCTTTTACTGCAGAGGGCACAGGTTCAATCCCTGGTCAGGGAACTAAGATCTCACAAGCCATGTGGGGCAACCAAAAAATAAATAAAAATAAATAAATAAATAAATATCTCAAGGACTCCAAAATGGCCCTGGCCAGCACCAGTGTGCTTGTGGTAGAATGAACTACCAAAAAATGGCTACTGCCGGCAACTGTGTCCCCAGGGTGAGCTCCAATTGCTTCCCGTCTCTCCAGGAGACTCTTCTAGAACAGCAGAGGTGACTCAGGAGGCCCTGGAAGATCTCAGCATCACAAGATGGAGAAGCCAGATACCAAATCACAAGGGAAGGCCAGTTGCAGTTGGCAAAACTCATTTGGACTGTGATATGAGTGAAACACATATGCTTGTTGAATGAAGGAATAATCAAAGAGCTGAAAGACTGGAATGCTTCTAAGTGCCAAGAGCAGAAGAGTACAAGGTTCTCTGTGAAACTCTGGAAAGGATGATGAACTACTTGACAAGAAATTTTTCTTACTCCAAACAATTGGGTTGGATCAACTGGCACTTTGGTGAAGCTATCCTGAGAAGCCACTATTCTTTTCCATTTTCTCCTGCTGCCCCCACATCTAAAGAGCACAAAGTGTTTCTAAGGCTATATATAGCCATGTGGGATGGTATTGTAATTAATACTGAGTTCTGAAGACCCTGGTTTTGCTAGTGAAACGATAGGAGAATGATGTGTGTACATTAAAAGAAGTGTTGTTATATTAAAATTTTTTTTCTCTTTCCTTTATTCTCAAAACCTTGTCCTCATTATCATTTGGCATTGGGAACAGGGACCAAAATTTTGGTTACATGCTGAGCAGAGCATTTCTGCCCACTCCAGGCTCCTGCTTCCCTTCTCTGGCCTGACGGGGCCCCTTGGCAATGGAGGAAGACAGTCAAAATAGAACATGAGCACTGTGGCCACCAGGTGGCACCAGCACACACTCCTGCTGCCAAGCAAAGGCTGAGGGAAGCCCAGAGGACTAGGGGTCTTTGCTCACTGGACCTGTCTCAGAGCCTATCTGAACCCTCAACACCTCCCTGACCAGGAGAGTAAAAAGTGGTTCTTGTTTGGATGAAAAGACCCATTGGGTTTTGTATTGTTATATCTTGGGTGGCATTATTCACTCATTCATTCATTGATCAAAATCATACCCAGCGGGCTTCCCTGGTGGCGCAGTGGTTGAGAATCTGCCTGCCAATGCAGGGGACACGGGTTCGATCCCTGGTCCGGGAGGATCCCACATGCCGCAGAGCAGCTGGGCCCATGAGCCGCAACTACTGAGCCTGCGCGCCTGGAGCCTGTGTTCCGCAACAAGAGAGGCCGTGAAAGTGAGAGGCCCGTGCACCGCGATGAAGTGTGGCCCCTGCTTGCCGCAACTAGAGAAAGCCCTCGCACAGAAACGAAGACCCAACACAACCAAAAATTAATTAATTAATTAATTAATTATTTTTAAAAATTAAAAAAATTTTAAAAAAAGAAGAAGAAAATCATACCCAGCCATCCCAGGAAGGAAATAGAGAATACAAAGAAGGAATAACCCTGTCCTCGGGAACTCTCAGTCTAATGGAGAAGACAGACGGTGTGCTAATAAGGAAACATTTATTGAGCACCTATTGCATGCTTCTTTAAAGCCCTCTAGTGGCTCCCATTGCCTTCAAGGTAAATCCAAACTCCCCCTCCTCAGCCCACCCTACCTCTCTGCTCCAGTCATCCTGCACTACCTGCAGGTGTGTCCCCAAGCACACCCAGCCCCCCGGGCCTCATACCTGTGTATTTCTCTGAAACTGACTAATTCCTATTCGTCCCTCAAGATGTCACCTCTAAAAAAAGCCAGGTTCTAGAGCCAAACTGGCAAGGGTCATATCCCAGCTCTGTCACCAGCTCTGTCATGGGTGTGAGACCTGTGCTGTCACACAGTACCCACTCAGAAGCCTCCAGGCTCCGTGGTAGCTTTAGTACTCTGCTGTTGCTATCTTGAAATTCTTAATAATTTTTAAATTATTGCATGTGCAGTCCAGTTCCTTTAAACTAATCTTCACAAAAGCCTTGCTAGGTAGACATTAATATGCCCATTTTACAGATGAGGTAACTGAGGAAATGGAGGCAGCCAGTATGGACTTTCTAAAGGTGGAACTGGCGTGGCCCTGCCAGGGAGTAAACAGCAGTAAGGGAATAACCTGCCCCTAATTTGGTTCTTACTCTGCTCTTACCCTCAGTTCCAGGCCTCTCACAGTGTCATAGGCCCAGGAAGAAGATAAAACCCAGTGGAGCCTGGGCTGTCAGTGCACTGACAGCCAGAGCACTGGCTCTGGACTCAGGAGATAGAGATAGAATTCAGAGCATGATTTTCCGGTTGACCTTGGGCATGTACATGTCCCTCTCTGAGTCTCAGTTTCCCCATCTATAAAATGGCACAGATGCATTCTGAGGTCCCTTGCTGCACCCTTGTATTAACCAGGTGTTTCATGTTCTGTATTCTGATGCCTTGACATCTGGGGCCTTGCCGATTCTGGAGGGACTGCCCCTCCCAGAGTTCACCAATCCCTAATGATAGGAATGAACTTCCCCTTCAAGCGTGCCAGAGCCTGTACCCCAACTACCTTCTTTATCAGGCCCTCCACATCTGGCCACTATCATCCTGCCCTAATCACTCCAGGCCAAGTACCTGACAACTGTGGGAACTCCCTAAGCCCCAGAGCCCATTGCAATTGGCTAGTTTGCCAATCCCAAACCTGCTTATTCTGCTTCACCTCTACCTTCCCCCCAGCAACCAAGATAAAGGTTCTTGCGCCCCATTCCTCCTTCCTTCCTCTGCCTCCTGATGCACCCGGTGCCTCACCTTGTGGCCCACCATGGTGGTGTCACGCCCCCTCCTCTGGGGAACTGTGAATAACAAACTCTCTTTTCAGTGGCAGTTGGCTCCTGATCCATGGCCTTACCACACCTCAGATTGTCTATAATACACTATATCTTAAAGCAACCCGTTTATTTATGAATTACTTTTTTGCACTGTCTCCATTCCAGACACATTTTAGAAACAGCAACCCATGTCAACCTCACAATAGCCCAATGAGGTAGATACAGTTGTCACCCCCATTTTAGAAATACAAAACCGAGGCACAGAAAAGGGAAGGTTCTTGCCTCAGGACACACAGCTAGTAAGTGCTGAGCTGGGATGCAAACACATGCACTATGGCTCCAGAGTCGGTATTAATATTCTGGTATTAATGTGAGTGTGCCACTCTCCATGATTTGGCCTCATCCATACTAATAATCAAGAGGAAAATAGTAGACACTCTCCAAAGTTCTCAACAGCAAGGCGGGAGGTCAGCTGATTTCCCTCCTGCACATGGCCTGTGCAGCTGTGTCTCATGGTGTTTACCCTCCCCTGTGTCTCCTGCCACCAGATTGGCTGGGCTCAAAGCTCCAAGTCCAGAGGGTGAGCCATTGCTAGGGAACTTTTGCCCTGTATGCATCTCTGGCACCTCGTCCCAGACAAAGATTTCGAAATGTCACCCCGCTATTTGCATTTCAGGAGGACTCATGCCAGGCTGTGGAAGTGGAGAGGGAGGTCAGGACCAGAGCAGAGAGCCACAGTACGGAAGAGCAGCTCCCATGCCTACAGGTCTCTAGGAGTTTGGAGGGGCAGTGCGGTCCCACCTCTCAGCTCTGCCCTCCTCCAGTCCCGCCCTCTCCAGCTCTGGCTGCAAGCTCCTACCCCCCCGAACCCCCTGGCCACCTCTAAGACACACCCTCCCCTCCCCAGAGTTTGCCCTCTTTTATACTGACAGCCAGGACTAAACCCTCCAATTACAGGTAGCCACCTCCAGGTTCAACGATTTGTTTCATAAGTGTTTCTCCCTTCCCGGACTCTAGCCTTAGTGTGCTGTGAGCTACCCAAGGCAGACACCAGCACACAGAGGCCTTTGGACAAGGGGAGGCTGTGGTCTGGGGTCCTCAGAACAACTTGAAAACTTTCAGAGCAACTCCCAGACCCACAGCTGCCCAGCTGGGGAATTAAGGGCAAATCTTTTCATTTCCCTGGGCTTCTATTTCATAGAGTTCCATGCTCTTATTTTGGAAGCATCTTAAATTTCATTCAGTCTCCCATCTGATGCCTAAATTAACTTTACAATATTCCTGCTAAGTGACTCAGCCTCCTGTTGCACATCTGCAGGGTCAGGGAACTCATTCCCTCTCCAGGCAGGGGTCTTTGGACAGAATGTTCTTACAATAAAGGGACTCCATCTCTCCATAGTCTTTGGCTCTATTCTTTCATCCCTCCCTCCATCTTTCCTTCCATTTATTCATTATTTCATTTATTCATTCATTCTCCAAACATTTACCAAATGCCTGGCACTATGCTAAGTGTAATGGATACAAAGATAAATCCAAGACATGTTGCTGTAAACTGGACTGGATCCTGAATTTTTCTAGTTTCCTCAAATATCTGGCTACGACTCTCCAAACTAAAGTTTCAAGTTTTTTCTCACCCTTCTGATTTGGAATCACTAAGCACAAAGACTGTCCTTGAATCTCCTTGGAAGGGAACCCATTATAACAGGTCCTCCTCACTACCCAGATGACAGCCAAATATCAGGGACTTAAACCTTGGGTCCTCATTTCCTTTTTTTTTTTTTTTAATTAATTAATTAATTTATTTATTTTTGGCTACGTTGGGTCTTTGTTGCTGCACGCGGGCTTTCTCTAGTTGCGGCGAGCAGGGGCTACTGTTCGTTGCGGTGCGTGGGCTTCTCATTGCGGTGGCTTCTCTTGTTGCGGAGCACGGGCTCTAGGCACGCGGGCTTCAGTAGTTGTGACACACGGGCTCAGTAGTTGTGGTGCACGGGCTTAGTTGCTCCACGGCATGTGGGATCTTCCCGGACCAGGGCTCGAACCCGTGTCCCCTGCATTGGCAGGCAGATTCTTTTTTTTTAATATATAAATTTATTTGTTTTATTTATTTATTTTTGGCTGCATTGGGTCTTCGTTGCTACGCGTGGGCTTTTCTCTAGTTGCAGAGAGCAGGGGCACCTCTTCGTTGCGGTGCGTGGGCTTCTCATTGCAGGGGCTTCTCTTGCTGTGGAGCACAGGCTCTAGGCACGCGAACTTCAGTAGTTGTGGCACATGGGCTCAGTAGTTGTGGCTTGTAGGCTCTAGAGCGCAGGCTCAGTAGTTGTGGCGCATGGGCTTATTGGCTCCGCGGCATGTGGGATCTTCCCAGACCGAGGATCGAACCCATGTCACCTGCATTGGCAGGCGGATTTTTAAGCACTGCACCACCAGGAAAGTCCTTTGGGTCCTCATTTCTCAACTTAAAAGGATTCCTCTAGACGCTAGGAACTGCACACCTGCTGGAGACCTCAAAATCAAATTGACTAGGAAAAGAAGTAGCCAACATTGAGGTAGACTACTTTCTACCAAGACATTGGATCCAGAAAGTTTCATTCCATTTCTCCTTTGCTATTTGACCATTCTTTTCGTAATTCTTACACCATGAAAATATTTTATGATTCTTTTGTCCACCTTTTGCTTTGCTCTGGCCTGGAAAGATAATGCCATTGCGCAAATACCTCAGGACATTGCAAATAATGGTAATCCAACCTCCAAATGACTGATAGATTTGCCACGATGGTGGTGATTCTGTAGTTTTTCCTGTCACAAACTTACCCTGATTACCAATGCCTGTTTCCCTGGAACAAACTCAGTCCCCTCTGTACTGTGTCAGACAACGTGACCCTGGGGGTCCATTTCCCTGTCTCTGATTCCCTGCCTGTGATCCCAAACTGTGTACAAAAAGACAGACACAAGGCAAGGATAACTGGAATAAATATGCCTGTGTGGTCTGTCAACCCTCAAATTTTATTGACCTCCATGGCTGATGCCTTTCCAGCCCTGAGACACAGACTCAAGTGGGAATTATCGGAAGGCATTCATTATTCAAAATTAGCTTCCTTTGGCAGATTACTCTCCCGGGTAGGAGTAAGTGCAAATGAGGCTATGATCTGAAACCTCTCCTCAACTGTTTAAAAAAAAAAAAAAAAAAGTATTGCAGGATCTTCTGCTAACATAATGGTTGCCCAACAAAAATCCTTAGACTCTCTGGACAGGTTGTTTTTTGTTTGTTTGTTTTGTTTTTTTAACATCTTTATTGGAGTATAATTGTTTTACAATGGTGTGTTAGTTTCTGCTGTATAACAAAGTGAATCAGCTATACGTATACATATATCCCCATATCCCCTCCCTCTTGCATCTCCCTCCCACCCTCCCTATCCACCCCTCTGGGTGGTCACAAAGCACCAAGCTGATCTCCCTGTGCTCTGCGGCTGCTTCCCACTAGCTAACTGTTTTACATTTGGTAGTGTATATATTGGACAGGTTGTTTTTGATAATAAAACTGCCATTGATTATCTTTTAGCTGAACAAGTAGGTGTCTTTGCTGCGGACCACGACACTTGAGGCACCTGGATTAACACTTCTGGGGAAGTTGAACATCAGTTGAGCATGAGATCACTGAGCAAGCCACATGCCTTAAGCAAGTGACTCTTTCAATGGGGTCTTTCCTTGACTTATTTGATTTTGATTGATTTAGGTCTTGGGGACCACAGCTTTAAAGTACACTCTAGACATTGGGAATTATCCTGCTTCTAATAATCATAGTAATCTCCCTGGTGTGTTGTAGCCTCTCAAAATCTTTAAATACATATTCGTAGCTAATCTCCCAAAGACTGGGACATCAGAAAAGGAACAAAGAGAATAACCAACTAAACAAATGTGAATCGAAAATCATGACCTCTGAATACAACAGAGTTTCAGCAAAGAACATCATGACCTGTGAATACCACACAGAGGATCATCAGAAACTTCAGAGTGGTAGCTGGGCGTGGCACTGATGCCTTAAACTTTTATCACGTCTCTCAGTTAAGCTGAGACTCTGACCAAAAGCGGAAAATTGTCAAAAGAGACAACGGTACCAAAATGGAATCACTTGCACTAAGCACACGTCACCAAACAGGTTTAATATCTAACTTAATTATAGTTCAGCTTCTCCCAGGAGTGAAATGTTAAACCAGTCAATCTGGAATTGCCTGGTCAGCACCAGTGAGGTCATTGGCCTGATAGACCCCTGCCATCCCCCCGTTTTTAAATTTTTTTTTATTGTGGTAAAAGTCACATAATATAAAACATACTGTTTTAATCATATTTAACTGTACAGTTCAGTGGCACTAAGTACATTCACATTGCTGTGCAACTCTCACCGTCATCCATCTACTGCATTTTTCACCCTCCTGAACTGAAACTCTGTCCCCATTAAACACTAACTACCATTCCCCCTCCCCATCCCCCCAACTCCCCAGCCCCTGGCATCTACAAATGTACTTTTGTACTCCATGAATTTGACTATTCAAGGTACCTTGTATAAGTGGAACCAAACAGTATTTGTCTGCACCTACTGTATATTGGAATGCATTTTTAAGGTTAACTTAATATATGTCCTACAAACGGATTGTACCTTCTTTTTCTTCCCCCTGTGCTAAACAATAACCTATTGTTTAGTTAACTAGTTCTCACTAGTTATCTATTTTATACATAGTAGGGTATATATGCCAATTCCAATCTCCCAATTTATCCCACCCCCTTTTTGCCCTTGGTGTCCTTTGTTCTCTACGTCTGTGTCTCTATTTCTGCTTTGCGAATAGGTTCATCTGTATTATTTTTCTAGATTGCACATATATGCGTTAATATATGATATTTGTTTTTCTCTTTCTGACTGACTTCACTCTGTATGACAGTCTCTAGATCCATCCACATCTCTGCAAATGGCACAATTTCATTCCTTTTTATGGCTGAGTAATATTCCATTGTGTATATGTACCACATCTTCTTTATCCATTCGTCTACTGATGGGCATTCCATGAACTGGCTATTGTAAATAGTGCTGCAATGAACATTGCGGTGCATGTATCTTTTCAAATTATGGTTTTCTCCGAGTATATGCCCAGGAGTGGGATTGCTGGGTCATATGGTAATTCTATTTTAGTTTTTAAGGAACCTCCATACTGTTCTCCATAGTGGCTGTATTAATTTACATTCCCACCAACAGTGTAAGACGGTTCCCTTTTCTCCACACCCTCTCCAGCATTTATTGTTTGTAGATGTTTTGATGATGGCCATTCTGACGGGTGTGAGGTGGTACCTCATTGTAGTTTTGATTTGCATTTATCTAATAATTAATGATGTTGAGCATCTTTTCATGTGCCTCTTGGCCATCTGTATGTCTTCTTTGGAGAAGTGTCTCTTTAGGTCTTCCACCCTTTTTTTGATTGGGTCATTTATTTTTTTTGGTATTGAGCTTCATGAGCTGTTGTTATATTTTGGAGATTAATCCCTTGTCAGTTGCTTCATTTGCAAATATTTTCTCCCATTCTGAAGGTTGTCTTTTCGTCTTGTTTATGGTTTCCTTTGCTGTGCAAAAGCTTTCAAGTTTAATTAGGTCCCATTTGTTTATTTTTGTTTTTTGTTTTTTAATTTATTTATTATTTTTATTTTTGGCTGTGTTGGGTCTTCGTTTCTGTGCGAGGGCTTTCTCTAGTTGTGGCGAGCAGGGGCCACTCTTCATCGCGATGCGCGGGCTTCTCACTATCGCGGCCTCTCTTGTTGTGGAGCGCAGGCTCCAGATGCGCAGGCTCAGTAGTTGTGGCTCACGGGCCTAGTCGCTCCGCGGCATGTGGGATCTTCCCAGACCAGGGCTCGAACCCGTGTCCCCTGCATTGGCAGGCAGATTCTCAACCACTGCGCCACCAGGGAAGCCCTATTTTTGTTTTTATTTCATTACTCTAGGAGATGGGTCAAAAAAGATCTTGCTGAGATTTATGTCAATCCGGAATTGCCTGGTCAGAACCAGTGAGGTCATTGGCCTGATAGACCCCTGCCACCCCTTAATGTAAGGTGACCATGCCACAAAAAATCCACTCTTAATTTAGTAACTTCCTTGTCCCACCTCCTTCTGCCTATAAGAGTCTTTCATTTTGTATAGCTCTCTGAACATCTTTCTTTTTGCTATTATGGGATACTGCCCGATTCATGAATCATTGAATAGAGCCAATAGGATCTTTAAATTTTACTCAGTTGAATTTTTACTTTTTTAACACCTTTAATTTATGACAATTTATAATCTTCCATTTATGGAAATGGGTAAAATTTTCTTTTTGAACAGCTGCATTAAAACAAAAAGAATTAATTCATTTAAGAAAACTGCTCATAGGAACTTCCCTGGTGGCGCAGTGGTTAAGAATCCGCCTGCCAGTGCAGGGGACATGGGTTCAAGCCCTGGTCCGGGAAGATCCCACATGCTGCGGAGCAACTAAGCCCATGCACCACAACTACTGAACCTGCACTCTAGAGCTCATGAGCCACAACTACTGAGCCCGTGAGCCACAACTACTGAGCCCGTGCGCCACAACTACTGAAGCCCGCACGCCCAGAGCCCATGCTCCACAACAAGAGAAGCCACCGCAGTGAGAAGCCCATGCACCGCAACGAAGAGTAGCCTCCGCTTGCCACAACTAGAGAAAGCCTGCGTGCGGCAACAAAGACCCAACACAGCCAAAAATAAGTAAATTTAAAAAAATAAAAGAAAACTGCTCATAATAGTACAGACAGTATGCTGATATGGCTAAAAATGTGATGTTAGCATGAGAATAACAGATTCCAGAAACACTGTATATGTCTAGGCTGCACTGAAAAATTTCATAGAATTCCGGGTGCATAGAATGTTGATCCAAGGTGGATGGTGCATGAGGGATCACCTCAGCCATCGCCACCCCTGCCTCTCACCACTCCCTTTCCAAAAAGGACATCTGAAGTCACCCTGTGGGTTTCCAGACCTCTGGTCCCCCAGTGCAGCGTTCTCCGCCATGAAGACTCTGCCTGATTAATCCCATGATTAATGGACAGAGTCCAGCTGAATGGTCCAGCAGGACATGGGTTCAGACTTGTCCAGTGATTGTTCTAGTATGTGCTCTCCATGTATCTGTTGAGTGAATTGATGAAGATGGCGGGGGTCTGATTTGGAGCTTAGAGGTGTCTTCTGTCCCAAGACCTGCCCAGCTACTTAGGCATTAAGGCCAGTATAGGATTTTCCTCTTCAGACTAGTTCCATATGGCAGTTTCCCAAGTTAAAAGCTGTAATCTCTATCAAATGCCACTGAAACAAGAGCTGTATCACTTACAGCTGGTGCGACCCAGGGAGCGGGCACAGGTTAAGCAAATTGAGGTCTGGCTTGATGCCACACCCATTTCTGCAGAGTCATCATGAGCCAGGAGTGGGCATGCAGGCTGCAGACACTTCAAGGTCTGGGCATAGCTGCGTGTGTTTGCGGAACTGTGGGTGTCACAAGAGGGCATGCGATGGAACAGTGGGGCTGGGAGAATGATTCATCCTTACCTTTTATATTTTGCTAAGACAGCATCCTACAGTCTTCATAGTCTAAGAGCCAGGTCTGTGTCTCAAGTTGCAAAGGCCAGCTGGCCAGGGCAAAAGGCAGGATGGTTTTGCCTTAACAGCTCTCTGTGTGTGTGTGTGTGTGTGTGTGTGTGTGTGTGTGTGTGTGTTTGTACGCACATAAGTGTGAGTGTATGAGTGCAAAGTGATTAGAAACAGCTTTGTTTTCTACTTAGGAAGACAACCTGGGTTGTCCAGTGTGGATAGAGATAGGGGTGTTCTTTATTAGGGTGTTCTTTAGGACCCATGTTTCTTTCCTGGTAAAAGGGAGGAGCCCAGCCCAGGTCAATCTTTGTAGAAGCAGTCGCCTCTGGGGCCTGACTCTGCTGCTGTCCCAAACCCTCACCCCTCACCGGCCTGCCACAGTGGCTAGAATGGGTACACACGAGCATCACTCTTAGAACTTGGGTCTCCAGAAGCTTCATTTCAGCCACAACCTATGACGTTGGCCAAGAACCCATGAGCTTTTCTAAGATTGTCATGTGCTTTATGGTTGCCCAATTCTTCCTAATGTTAATATTGGCCTGGCCTGGACAAGGTCAGTTTTGACAAATGACAGTTGGAAAACAGTGCAAGCATGGAGAAGGCACAGCTGCCTCTTCAGTCTGCTGCCCTAGAGACAACCCCTTCACATCTGCTCCCTCTCCACGGACAAGAACAAATTTCACATCTCACGACTCCGGTTAACACCATGTTCAGAGTAAGGTCTATAACACTGTGCAGCTTTTGTACAATTCTCAGCTCTTCCTCTTACTTGCTGTGTGACTGTGGGCCATTTCCTTGTCCTCACTGAGCACGGGGAGATCATAGTATCAATTCACAGGTTTATTTTGAGAACTAAGTGAGATCCTACATACAAAACCCTCAGCACGGTCATTCCCACACTGTGAGTGCTCGGTAAATATTTGTCAAATGAATGTCTGAGTGAATAAAAGTGAAAAATACTAATAAAAACACTCGCAATATTATAGCCAGGAAATGGCTGTTGCAACACAAATTAGAGGTATAACCTTCCAAAATTTTTCCTCCCCAAAGAAAGATATTTTTTATATTATATTGGGATATTGTACATGACTAGATTTTTTATTTCTATTTATTTAAAAAAATTTTTTTATAAATTTATTTATTGACTTATTTATTTTTGGCTGTGTTGGGTCTTTGTTGCTGCGCGCAGGCTTTCTCTAGTTGCAGCGAGCGGGGGCTACTCTTGGTTGCGGTGGGCAGGTTTCTCATTGCAGTGGCTTCTCTTGTTGCGGAGCATGGGCTCTAGGCTCACAGGCTTCAGTAGTTGTGGCGTGCAGGCTCAGTAGTTGTGGCTCACGGGCTCTAGAGCGCAGGCTCAGTAGTTGTGGCACACGGGCCCAGTTGCTCTGCGGCATGTGGGATCTTCCCAGACCAGGGCTCGAACCCGTGTCCCCTGCATTGGCAGGCGGACTCCCAACCACTGCACCACCAGGGAAGCCCTAGATTTTTAAAAATATTTATTTATTAAAAGATTATCCACACACCATAAAATTCACCTTTCTAAGGCGTACACTTCAGTGGTTTTCAGTATATTCACAGAGTTGTGCAAGCGTCACCACTATGTAATCCCAGAACATTTTCATCACCTCAAAGAGAAACCTCTACCCATTAGCAGCCGCACATCATTCCCCCACCCCAGGCCTGCAGCAGCCACTAAACTACTTTCTGCCTCTATGGGTTTGCTTAATCTGGACATTTCATACAAATGGAATCATACAGTATATGTCCTTTCATGTCTGGCTTCTTTCATAGTATTTTCAAGGTTCATCCATGTTTAGCACGTACCAGTACTTCATTTCTTTTTATGGCTGAATAATATTCCATTGTATAGATAGATATTATTTTATTTGTCCATTCATCTGTTCCTGGATATTTGGGTTCTTTCCACTTCGGTCCATTGTGACTAATGCAGCTATTTGTGTACAAGTTTTTGTATAGTTATGTTTTCAGCTGTTGTGGGTATATACCTAGGAGTGGAATTGCTGGGAAATCTGGTAACTTTGTGTTTGTTTTTTTTTAATTTTTAAATTTTTTTGGCCTCATCACGTGGCATGCAGGATCCTCAGGGATCGAACCCACACCCCCTGCAGCGGAAGCATGGAGTCTTAATCGCTGGACCACCAGGGAAGTCCCTGTGTTTGATTTTTGAGGAATTGCCAAACTGTTTCCTAAAGCAGCCATAACTATATTATAATCTGGTTTTTTCCCCTTCACAATAGATCATGACTGCCTTTCCTTGTCAATAAATAGAGGTGTGTATGACTTCCCTGGTGGCTCAGTGGTTAAGAATCCGCCTGCCAATGCAAGGGACACGGATTCGAGCCCTGGTCCGAGAAGATCCCACAGGCCACAGAGCAACTAAGCACATGCGCTACAACTACTGAGCCTGCGTGCCACAACTACTGAAGCCCCCGTGCCTAGAGCCCATGCTCTGCAACAAGAAGCCACCCCAGTGAGAAGCTTGCGCACCGCAACAAAGAGCAGCCCCCGCTCGCCACAACTAGAGAAAGCCCACGCACAGCAACGAAGACCCAACGCAGCCAAAAATAAATAAATAAATAAATAGAGGTGTGCATCACTAGTTTGAGTGAAAGCATAGTATTTCCTTAGGCAGCTGTACCAGAATGTATTTAGAGAATGTCCTGTTGTTCAACATTTAATAATTCTATAAAACAGGCTTTGAGCATTTTCCTTGTGTCCCTAGTGGGTAAGTGGCACTTTCACAGGTGTACTCAGAGCACTTTGTATCCCTTTACTTTGGTGCTTTCAGATTGCATTGCAATCTACCTATCACCTCTCCCTGCATCTGTCTTATTTATTACATGGTGAGCTCCTCCAGGAGATGGAACATGTCTTGAATTTATCTTTGTATCCATTGCACTTAGCATAGTGCCAAGTATTTGGTAAATGTTTGGAGGATGAATGAATAAGTGAAATAATGAATAAATGGAAGGAAGAATGGAGGGATGGATGAATGAATAATTAGAGGCAAAGACTGTAGAGAGATGGAGTCCCTTTATTGTAAGAACATTCTGTCCAAAGATCCCTGCCTGGAGAGGGAATGAGTTCCCTGACCCTGCAGGTGTGCAACAGGAGGCTGAGTCACTTAGCAGGAATGTTGTAAAGTTAATTTAGGCATCAGAAGGGAGACTGAATGAAATTTAAGATGTTTCCAGAATAAGAGCGTGGAACTCTATGAAATAGAAGCCCAGGGAAATGAAAAGATTTGCCCTTAATTCCCCAGCTGGGCAGCTGTGGGTCTGGGAGTTGCTCTGAAAGTTTTCAAGTTGTTCTGAGGACCCCAGACCACAGCCTCCCCTTGTCCAAAGGCCTCTGTGTGCTGGTGTCTGCCTTGGGTAGCTCACAGCACACTAAGGCTAGAGTCCAGGAAGGGAAAAACACTTATGAAACAAATCGTTGAACCTGTAGGTGGCTACCTGTAATTGGAGAGTAAAGTCCGGGCTCTTGATTTAAAAGAAGGTAAATTCTGGGTGGGCATGGCTTACAGCCCTAAACAGCAGCCCACAGGGAAGGGTGGGAGAGCTTTTCTGTTATTTCCAGATTAGGCTACTGAGCAACTGGGGCGGGAGCCTGTGCAGAGAGCTGGGGGCGGGAGCTGGGGGCGGGGACTGGAACAGCCCCCTGAGCAGTGCCGAGACCTGCGGGCACAGGAGCTGCTGTCCTTCCACGATGTGGCTCTTCGCTCTGGTCTTGTCCTCCCTCACCACTTTCACGGCTTGGGGTGAGTCCTCCTAAATTCAAATAGCGGGGGACCTTTGGAAATCCTTGTGGGGGACAAGGGGAAGGAGTGACAGGCCAGGTTCTGCAGCAGCGCGCGCTCTGTGGACTTGGACCGTCTAGCCCAGCTGGTCCCCCGCGGCAGGAGACACAGTGGACGATAAACATCCTAGGCTCGGCTGCACGCTGCCACACCAGAGGGGGACCACCAGCTAACCTCCTGCATCCCAGTTGAGGACTTTGGAGAGCTCCATATCTTTTCCTCTTGATTACTAATACGGACGTGGCCAAATCCTGGAGCTTAGCTTACCAGAATATTAATACCGCCTCTGGAGGCAGAGTGTGTGGGTTTGCATGCCAGCTCAGCACTTACTAGCACTGTGAGCTTAGGCAAAGGACTTCCTTTTTCTGTGCCTCAGTTTCCCCCTCTATAAAATGGGGGTGACAGCTGTATCTACATCATTAGGCTGTCGTGAGGTTGAAATGCGCTGTTGTTTCTGAGAGAGTGCCTGGAATGGAGAGAGTGCAAAAAAGGGATAAAGAAGTTGTTTTAAAAGACGGTGTATCGGAACTTCCCTGGCGGTCCAGTGGTTAAAGACTCTGCGCTTCTACTGCAGGGGGCGCAGGTTTGATCCCTGGTCGGGGAACTAAGATCCCGCATGCCTCGCGGGGCAGCCAGAAAAAAAAAGACAGTGTATTAATAGACAATTTGGGGTATTCTAAGCCCACAGATCAGGAGCCAACTGTCATTGAAAAGATGGTTCATGACTCAATTTCCCCAGAGGAAGGAGTATGGAACTGCCATGGTGGGCCTGGAGGTGAAGCCCTGGGTGGGTCATGAGGCACAGGGAAGAAGGAGGAGCTAGGGGTAAGGGGCTTTATCTTGGTTGCTGGGGGGAAGGAAGAGGTGAAGCAGAATAAGCAAAGTAGCCAATTTCAACAGGTTCTGGGGCTTAGGGACTGCACAGTTGTCAGGTACTTGGCCTGGAGTGATTAGGGCAGGATGATAGTGGCCAGATGTGGAGGGCCTGATGGAGGTAGTTGGGGTACAGGCTCTGGCACGCTTGAAGGGGAAGTTCATTCCTATCATTAGGGATTGGCGAACTCTGGGAGGGGCAGTCCCTCCAGAATCAGCAAGGCCCCAGATGTCAAGGCATCAGAATACAGAACATAAAAGACCTGGTTAATACAAGGGTGCCGCAAGGGACCTCAGAATGCATCTGTGCCATTTTATAGATGGGGAAACTGAGACTCAGAGAGGGACATGTACATGCCCAAGGTCAACCGGAAAATCATGCTCTGAATTCTATCTCTATCTCCTGAGTTCACTGACAGCCCAGGCTCCACTGGGTTTTATCTTCCTCCTGGTGCTATGACACTGTGAGAGGCCTGGAACTGAGGGTAAGAGCAGAGTAAGAACCAAATTAGGGGCAGGTTATTCCCTTACTGCTGTTTACCCCCTGGCAGGGCCACGCCAGTTCCACCTTTAGAAAGTCCATACTGGGAACTTCCCTGGTGGCACAGTGGTTAAGAATATGCCTGCCAATGCCGGGGACACGGGTTTGAGCCCTGGTCCAGGAAGATCCCACATGCTGTGGAGCAACTAAGCCCGTGCACCCCAACTGCTGAGCCTGCGCTCTAGAGCCCGCGTGCCACAACTACTGAGCCCACACGCTGCAACTACTGAAGCCACATGCCTTGAGCCTGTGGTCTGCAACAAGAGAAGCCACCGCAATGAGAAGCCCACGCACCGCAACGAAGAGTAGCCCCCACTCGCCGCAACTAGAGAAAGCCCGCGTGCAGAAACCAAGACCCAACACAGACAAAAATAAATAAAATTTAAAAAAAAAGAAAGTCCATACTGGCTGCCTCCATTTCCTCAGTTACTTCATCTGAAAAATGGGCATATTGATGTCTACCTAGCAAGGCTTTTGTGAAGCTTAGTTTAAAGGAACTGGAATGCCCATGTGGCACATAATAAGTGCTCAATATACAAACATTACATGTAACACAAGTGGTAACTGCTGCTGTTACCAGGATTGCCTATACCTCTCAGCCAATCACCCACTTTTTCACCCTTGCCAGTTGGACGTCTCTCCACTTCATCTCTCTTGAAGGTTATCATCGGACTTGTCTGTAAGACCAAATCTGGGTTATTCTTTTCTGTTCTGGCCATATACTTTGAGGGAGAGGTTGACCTTTTGTCTATATCTAAAGGGGAACAATTGGGAGCATGAGAGGCTGGAAATCGTTTCCTGTTAGGATGCTTCAACAAGCTGAAGCTGTTGAGGACGGACAAGAGAAGACTTGAGGGATGGGTATGAGCATGGGTCACTAAGGCTGCCTGTCACATGAAGTTGCAGGATGTCCCAGAGCAGGTAGGACCAGGACTGATGTGGCAGCTTCAGGGAGACGCATTTCAGCTCAGTGAGAAAGAACTGTCTGCCCCGTGAGAAGGGGACAGACGGAATCTGAGCCCCAGTCTCTCTGCCTCTGGATGACCCTGCTCAGAGCCAGCAGAAGGGGCCTCTTCAAGCTGATTGTGTCACTCTCTGTTACTCCAGGACGGTTCACTGCTGCTCATTTACCCACTAAATAAAGCCCGAATCACTGGCCTGGCGTTTGAGACCCTCCCAGACATGAACCTGTCTCATCCAGGATTATGTTCCACCCCCATTACTCTTCCTGACCCAAATGGGCCCATCGCTCTTCCTCAAGCAGGTCTTGCACTTTGCTGTCGCAGAGCCTCACCTCTGCACAACCTCATCTCTGTTTATACCTTTAAACACCCTCTTCCACCTCCCCTTGTCACTCCTTCCACTACTGCAAGTCCCAGCTCCAAGGTCACTGCCTCCATGAAGCCACCAGTCAGAAGGCCTCGCTCCCTCTTCTGTCTCCTATGGCACCCTACTTGGTACCTCTCTCAGGACACGGACCACTTTCCTCCCAGCAGTAGGGTCAGGTATATGTGGCTCATCCCCCACATAAGGTCAGATTTCTGAGGAGAGCAGCCGGCTCTTGTTCATCCTCTCATCCAGCGTGCAGCTCGGCACCAGCATCCGGTGATTGTTCCCACATGCTCCTAAGTGTGGAAACCGAATGCCGTCTTCATTCCCAGTGGCTCTTCTTTTTGCATTTATGTCTTATTTGATGCTGTTATACCTCCAATTGCAATTCGCTCCTTCGGATAGAGCTGTGAGTTAGGAAGGACAGTTAGCTTCATTCTCTCTTACATAAGAAGAAACTGAGGCTTAGAGAGTTGAGGGGACATTCAAGATCACGTGGCAAAAGTAACAAAATTCACCCAGAATCCAGTTCACACCTTCACCACTGACATGTCCTCATTTCCTCTCAATGTCCAGCAGGGCAACCACCCTCTCCGCCTGTTGTGGACACCGCGCAGGGCAGAGTCCTGGGGAAATACGTCAGCTTAGAAGGTTTTGCACAGCCTGTGGCCGTTTTCCTGGGAGTCCCTTTTGCCAAGCCCCCTCTTGGATCCTTGAGGTTTGCTCCGCCGCAGCCTGCAGAACCATGGATCTTCGTGAAGAATACCACCTCTTACCCTCCCATGTAAGTCAGGGTGTGACTTTGGCATCTTCCAGTGGGGATGTTAGCCTCAAAGGGATGCAGGAAGGAGCCAAGGCAATCCTCTGAGTGGTTCATACTTCATCCTGGAATCCTCAAGATATTGTAGATCGTTAAAAACATTCCAGAACTCTCATAGCATTCTAGAGCCCTTTATTCAACTAATATTTATTGAGCAAATTTGCCAGGCATTTTCTAGTTTCCTGGAATCGATTAGTGAACAGAACAAAGATCCCACCTTCATGGAGCTTGCATTCTAGCAGGGGCAGATAGATAGTAAACAATATGCAAACTAATAAATAGACTATACAATATGTTAGAATATGATAAGTGCTGTGGAAAAAAATAGAAAGTTGAGCAGGTGAGGGGTTTCAAAAGTAATGATTCTGTTAACCTAAAACAATAAAACAACCAGATATTTTACCAGCAAAAACAGAAATTTATTTGGGAGCAGCAAAGAATTGCAGTTGGGGACATGCAACTATGGCAAACCACATGCAAGTCTGGTAAAAGGAAAGGAAACTCTTTTATAGAGCCGAAGGGGAAATTAGGAGGCACTGTTATAAACAAAAAGTCCATTGGAGGAAACTGGGAGTTTGTTATGTAGTGGCTTTTAATTGGCTGAGTAATGACAGTCTCTGATTGGCTGAGCTGTTGCCAGGCAAGGAGGAAATCTTTCTTGTAGTAAAGTGTCACTTCTGGTCAGAGGTGCACAGTATGTCTCTTCCTAGGGGTATCTGTATTGAGGTGGAGTGATATCTTCCTGAGATCTCCCCCTCCTGACCTCCAGATTCCATTTTAGTGAGGGTTCTCTTTATTAATTTTCACAGTTCTATTCATTTTCCTTCTTGAACTTTACCATAGTGGGAAGTGAGGTGGGCCAGGAGATGTGTGGGTGGGTAGTGCTTTGGGGTGTTGACTGGGCAAGTTCTCAACTCCCAAGTGTGTCTAGCTACCTAGCCACAAGCAGAACAATGGTTGATGTGTTCTAGTTAGCTGGTCAAGTTGGGCAAGAAGACTCACAACTGTACCCCAAGGCACCTTAGATGTCTACAAGCATTGATTCAGACCTTATTTATCTCAGCAAGAGATTTCTAATAATTTCCAGGGTCCTGCCTCTTGCTGAATTTTCTTCTCTTCTCTCCTTACTCCCTTCCTTCCTTACTTCTTCCATTCTTTTAAAATAATATTCATTCTTTTTATTTCCTGATTGCAATTAATATGTTTTATTTATTTTTATTGCAAGTATACATTTTATTTCCTGATTGTAAGTAATAAGTAATACATACTTATTACATAAAAGTGAGAAAGTATAGATAAGTAGAGGTAAGAAAATGAAAATCATACACAACTCCACCACCTAGCAAGAACTGCTGTTCATATTTTAGATTCTATGTTTCCAGTCTTTTATCTGTTGCATAATTTCTCCCTTAAAATGTAATCACATAATTTTCTGTACCCAATTCTAATGTGTGTGGTTTTTCCCCCGCACCAAAAAGCAGTTCTCACACACCATATGTGTGTCCAACAGTTTAGCTAATTCTGATGCTCTCTTCCCAGAGATAGCATCAGATTCCACAGATTAAGGGCTCAGCTCCACAGTAACACCCTCTGCTTCAGATGCCAGTTCCAAGTCCAAGTTGTCACCTATGCTTCTGACCAACTGGCTATAAATTAGAGGTTCCTGTGACCCCCTCCTTAGGTTCTATTAATTTGCCATTGCAGCTCGCAGAACTCAGGAAATTAGTTTTCTCACTAGATTACCAGTTTATTATGAAGGGTATTAAAGGATACAAGCCAGTAGCCAGATGAAGAGATCCATAAGGTGAGGTCCCTAACAAAGGAGCATCCATCCATCCTTCTGGAGTTTGGGACCCAGCACGGTGGCCCTTAGAAGAGTTCTGGTTCACCAACCAGGACACTCGCTGAACCCTGTCCTTTTGGGTTTTATGGAGCCTTCATTACATGGGCAGGATGATTGAAAGCATTGGTCACTGGTGATTGATTCCTCTCCAGCCCATCTCCCCTTTCCAGAGGTCAGGGGGCTGTGACGCAAAGTTCCAACCCTCTAATCACGTGGTTGTTCCTCTGGCAACCAGTTCCTGCCCTTAGATGAGAACCAAAAGTCACCTCATTAACCCAACAGTATACACCACTCAGGAGATTTCAAGGGTTTTAAGAGCTCTTCAGCAGAAACTGGACAAAGATCAAATACATATTTCTTCTTATATCACAATATCATATTACACGATACAGATACTTTATTTTTTTTAATTTATTTATTTTAATTTATTTATTTTTGGCTGCATTGGGTCTTTGTTGCTGCATACGGGCTTTCTCTAGTTGTGGCCAGCGGGGGCGACTCTTCGTTGTGGTGCTCAGGCTTCTCATGGCAGTGGCTTTTGCTGTTGTGGAGCACAGGCTCTAGGCACACGGGCTTCAGTAGTTGTGGCGCATGGGCTCAGTAGTTGTGGCTCACAGGCTTAGGTGCTCCGCGGCATGTGGGAACTTCCCAGACCAGGGCTCGAACCCATGTCCCCTGCATTGGCAGGCGGATTCTTAACCACTGCGCCACCAGGGAAACCCCAAGACAGATACTTTAGATGCCTGTTTTGCTCATGAAAGTATATCATGAACATCATTCTATGTCATTAAATATCACACCCTGACATTTAATAGCTGCATTACATTGCATATTGAATCATGATTTATTTACCGCATCTCTTATTTGGGATTATTAATTGTTCTTGATGATTTTGATAATATAAGTAGCACTATGATGAATATCCTGTAGCTAGATCTTCATGCATGTTCATAAATATTTTTGGATAAGTTCTAAGAAATAACATTTCCGAGTAAGAGTATTTTAAAAATTTCCCTTCAGAAATATTCCAACTGCATCCCTTTAATTAATATATGAAAACCTCCATTAACTGAATTTTTAGCAATGTTTTGGGTTATTAAAAATGATTTGGGCTATTGAATAGGCAAAATAATGATAATTTTTATTATCATCGTCATTATATATATGATTATTCTCTTTATTCTACATTTATCTGAATACTAGTGACATTGACTTATTTTCTCTTTTTAAACTTTTGATTGTCTTCTTTTATGAATATTATGCCCCTTGCCTTGGTGATCTGGAGAAAGTTCCCCCGGGATGGAAATCAAGAGTTTATCTTTGGGGCTCTGACTCTGCCACTTGACAGCTGTGTCATCCAAGCACCTCAGTGCTTCAGTTACCTCATCAACATACTGGAGGCAGTCATGCGGTTTTGTGGGGACACTGAGATCTGGAAATGTGGCTTATAATGTCCTTGGAAACATAAACACTACATAGTATGGTTCTTTCTGGCTGTGTGACCTTGGGCAGATTCTCTAACCTCTCTGTGCCTCAGTTTCTCAACTGTAAAATGGGGATAATAATAGAACCTAAATCATGGGGCTGATGTGAAGATTAAATGAGTTAATATATAAGCAGTGTTTAAAGCAACAGTTGGTGAGAGAGCACCAGAATCACAACTAACTGCTGAACAATCATTGACAGGAAGACACTGGAACTCACCAAAAAGATACCCCACATCCAAAGACAAAGGAGAAGCCACAATGAGACTGTAGGAGGGGTGCAATCACAATAAAATCAAATCCCATAACCACTGGGTGGGTGACTCACAAACTGGAGAACACTTATACCACAGAAGTCCACCCACTGGAGTGAAGGTTCTGAGCCCCACTTCAGGCTTCCCAACCTGGGGACCCGGCAATGGGAGGAGGAATTCTCAGAAAATCAGACTGTGAAGGCTAGCGGGATTTGATTGCAGGACTTCGACAGGACTGGGGGAAACAGAGACTCCACTCTTGGAGGGCACACACAAAGTAGTGTGCGTATGAGAACCCAGGGGGAAGGAGCAGTGACCCCATAGGAGACTGAACCAGACCTAACTGCTAGTATTGGAGGGTCTCCTGCAGAGGTGGGGGGCGGCTGTGGCTCACTGCAGGGACAAGGACACTGGCAGCAGAAGTTCTGGGAAGTACTCTTTGGTGTGAGCCCTCCAGAGTCCACCATTAGCCCCACCAAATAGCCTGCAGGGTCCAGTGTTGGGTTGCCTCAGGCCAAACAACCAACAGGGAGGGAACTCAGCCCCACCCATCAGCAGACAAGCAGATTAAAGTTGTACTGAGCTCTGCCCACCAGAGCAACACCCAGCTCTACCCACCACCAGTCCCTCCCATCAGGAAGCTTGTACAAGACTCTTAGGTAGCCTCATCCACCAGAGGGCAGACAGCAGAAGCAAAAAGAACTACAATCCTGCAGCCTATGGATCGAAAACCACATTCACAGAAAGACAAAATGAAAAGGCAGAGGAATATGTACCAGATGAAGGAACAAGATAAAACACCAGAAAAACAACTAAATGAAGTGCAGATAGGCAACCTTCCAGGAAAAGAATTCAGAATAATGATAGTGAAGATGATCCAGGACCTAAGAAAAAGAATGGAGGCAAAGATTGAGAAGATGCAAGAAATGTTTAACAAAGACCTAGAAGAATTAAAGAAAAAACAGAGATGAACAATACAATGACTGAAATGAAAAATACACTGGAAGGAATCAATAGCAAAATAACTGAGGCAGAAGAACAGATAAGTGACCCGGAAGACAGAATGGTGGAAATCACTGCCACGGAACAGAATAAAGAAAATAGAATGAAAAGAAACGAAGACAGCCTAAGAGACCTCTGGGACAACATTAAACGCACCAACATTCGCATTATAGGGGTCCCAGAAGGAGAAGAGAGAGAAAAAGGACCCGAGAAAATACTTGAAAAAATTATAGTCGAAAACTTCCCTAACATGGGAGAGGAAATAGCCACCCAAGTCCAGGAAACGCAGAGAGTCCCAGACAGGATAAACCCAAGGAGAAACACGCTGAGACACATAGTAATCAAATTGACAAATATTAAAGACAAAGAAAAACTATTAAAAGCAACAAGGGAAAAATGACAAATAACATACAAGGGAACCCCCATAAGGTTAAGAGCTGATTTCTCAGCAGAAACTCTACAAGCCAGAAGGGAGTGACACAATATATTTACAGTGATGAAAGGGAAGAACTTACAACCAAGATTACTCTACCCGACAAGGATCTCACTCAGATTTGACGGAGAAATCAAAAGCTTTACAGGGAAGCAAAAGCAAAGAGAATTCAGCACCACCAAACCAGCTCTACAACAAATGCTAAAGGAACTTCTCTAAGTGGGAAACACAAGAGAAGGAAAGGACCTACAAAAACAAACCCTAAACAATTAAGAAAATGGTAATAGGAACATACATATCAATAATTACCTTAAATGTGAATGGATTAAATGCTCCAGCCAAAAGACACAGGCTCACTGAATGGATACAAAAACAAGAACTGTATATATGCTGTCTACAGGAGACCCACTTCAGACCTACGGACACATACAGACTGAAAGTGAGGGGATGGAAAAAGATATTCCATGCAAATGGAAATCAAAAGAAAGCTGGAGTAGCAATACTCATATCAGATAAAATAGACTTTAAAATAAAGAATATTACAAGGGAGAAGGAAGGACACTACATAATGATCAAGGGATCAATCCAAGAAGAAGATACAACAATTATAAATATATATGCACCCAACATAGGAAGACCTCAATACGTAAAGCAAATGCTAACAGCTATAAAAGAGGAAATCGACAGTAACACAATAATAGTGGGGGACTTTAACACCTGACTTACACCAATGGACAGATCATCCAGACAGAAAATTAATAAGGAAACAAAAGCTTTAAATGACACAATAAACCAGATAGATTTAATTGATATTTATAGGACATTCCATCCAAAAACGGCAGATTTACACTTTCTTCTCAAGTGCACATGGAACATTCTCTAGGATAGATCACATCTTGGGTCACAAATCCAGCCTCAGTAAACTTAATAAAATTGAAATCATATCAAGCATCTTTTCCAACCACAATGCTATGAGATTAGAAATCAATTACAGGGAAAAAAACATAAAAAACACGTGGAGGATAAACAATACGTTACTAAATAACCAAGAGATCACTGAAGAAATCAAAGAGGAAATCAAAAAACACCTAGAGACAAATGACAACGAAATCATGATGATCCAAAACCCATGGGATGTAGCAAAAGGAGTTCTAAGAGGGAAGCTTGTAGCAATACAATGCTACCTCAAGAAACAAGAAAAATCTCAAATAAACAATCTAAACTTTCACCTAAAGGAACTAGAGAAAGAAGAACAAACAAAACCCAGAGTTAGTAGAAGTAAAGAAACCATAAAGACCAGAGCAGAAGTAAATGAAATAGAAACAAAGAAAACAGTAGCAAAGATCAATAAAACTAAAAGCTGCTTCTTTGAGAAGATAAACAAAATTGATAAACCTTTAGCCAGACTTATCAAGAAAAAGAGGGAAAGGACTCAATAAAATTAGATGAAAAAGGAGAAGTTACAACAGACACCGCAGAAATGCAAAGCATCATAAGAGACTACTACAAGCAACTCTATGCCAATAAAATGGACAACCTGGAAGAAAGGGACAAATTCTTAGAAAGGTATAACCTTCCAAGAGTGAACCAGGAAGAAATAGAAAATATGAACAGACCAATCACAAGTAATGAAATTGAAACTGTAATTAAAAATCTTCCAACAAACAAAAGCCCAGGACCAGATGGCTTCACAGGTGAATTCTATCAAACATTTAGAGAAGAGCTAACACCCATCCTTCTCAAACTCTTCCAAAAAATTGCAGAGGAAGAAACACTCCCAAACTCATTCTACGAGGCCACCATCATGCTGATACCAAAACCAAATAAAGATACTACAAAAAAAGAAAATTACAGACCAATATCACTGATGAATATAGATGCAAAAATCCTCAACAAAATACTAGCAATCAGAATCCAACAACACATTAAAAGGATCATACAGCATGACCAACTGGGATCTATCCCAGAGACGCAAGGATTCTTCAGTATACGCAAATTAATCAATGTGATACACCATATTAACAAACTGAAGGATAAAAACCATATGATCATCTCAATAGATGCAGAAAAAGCTTTTGGCAAAATTCAACACCGATTTATGATAAAAACTCTCCAGAAAGTGGGCATAGAGGGAACCTACCTCAACATAATAAAGGCCATATATGACAAACCCATAGCCAACATCATTCTCAATGGTGAAAAACTGAAAGCATTTCCTCTAAGATCAGGAACAAGACAAGGATGTCCACTCTCACCACTATTATTCCACAAAGTTTTGGAAGTCCTAGCCACAGCAATCAGAGAAGAAAAAGAAATAAAAGGAATACAAATTGGAAAAGAAGAAGTAAAACTGTCACTGTTTGCAGATGACATGATAGTATACAGAGATAATCCTAAAGATGCTACCAGAAAACTACTAGAGCTAATCAATGAATTCGTAAAGTTGCAGGATACAAAATTAATGCACAGAAATCTCTTGCATTCCTATACACTAACAATGAAAGATCAAAAAGAGAAATTAAGGAAAAAATTCCATTCTCCACTGCAACAAAAAGAACAAAATACCTAGAAATAAACCACCTAAGGAGGTAAAAGCCATGTACTCAGAAAACTATAAGACACTGATGAAAGAAATCAAAGATGACACAATCAGATGGAGAGATATACCATGTTCTTGGATTGGAAGAATCAATATTGTGAAAATGACCCTACTATTCAAAGCAATCTCCAGATTCAATGCAATCCCTATCAAATTACCAGTGGCATTTTTTACAGAACTAGAACAAAAAATCTTAAAATGTGTATGGAGACACAAAAGACCCCGAATAGCCAAAGCAATCTTGAGGGGAAAAAAACGGAGCTGGAGGAAGCAGACTCCCTGACTTCAGACTATACTAGAAAGCTACAGTAATCAAGACAATATGGTCCTGGCACAAAAACAGAAATATAGATCAATGGAACAGGATAGAAAGCCCAGAGATAAACCCACGCACATATGGTCACCTTATCTTTGATAAAGGAGGCAAGCATATACAGTGGAGAAAAGACAGTCTCTTCAATAAGTGGTGCTGGGAAAACTGGACAGCTACATGTAAAAGAATGAAATTAGAACACTCCGTAACACCATACACAAAAATAAACTCAAAATGGATTAAAGACCTAAATGTAAGACCGGACACTATAAAACTCTTAGAGGAAAACATAGGAAGAACACTCTTTGACAAAAATCACAGCAAGATCTTTTTTGACCTACCTCCTAGAGTAATGGAAATAAAAACAAAAATCAACAAATGGGACCTAATTAAACTTAAAAGCTTTTGCACAGCAAAGGAAACCATAAACAAGACGAAAAGACAAACCTCATAATGGGAGAAAATATTTGCAAATGAAGCAACTGACAAAGGATTAATCTCCAAAATTTACAAGCAGCTCATGCAGCTCAATATCAAAAAAACAAAAAACCCAATCCAAAAATGGGCAGAAGACCTAAATAGACATTTCTCCAAAGAAGATATACAGATTGCCAACAAACACATGAAAGGATGTTCAACATCACTAATCATTAGAGAAATGCAAATCAAAACTACAATGAGGTATCACCTCACACCAGTAAGAATGGCCATCATCAAAAAATCTAGAAACAATAAATGCTGGAGAGGGTGTGGAGAAAAGGGAACCCTCTTGCACTGTTGGTGGGAATGTAAATTGATACAGCCACTATGGAGAACAGTATGGAGGTTCCTTAAAAGACTAAAAATAGAACTACCATACGACCCAGCAATCCCACTACTGGGCATATACCCTGAGAAAACCATAATTCCAAAAGAGTCATGTACCCCAATGTTCATTGCAGCTCTATTTACAATAGCCAGGACATGGAAGCAACCTAAGTGTCCATCGACAGATGAATGGATAAAGAAGATGTGGCACATATATACAATGGAATATTACTCAGCCATAAAAAGCTACAAAGTTATTTGTAGTGAGGTGGATGGACCTAGAGTCTGTCATACAGAGTGAAGTAAGTCAGAAAGAGAAAAACAAATACCGTATGCTAACACATATATATGGAATCTAAGAAAAAAAAAATGGTCATGAAGAACCTAGGGGCAGGACGGGAATAAAGACGCAGACCTACTAGAGAATGGACTTGAGGACACAGGGAGGGGGAAGGGTGAGCTGGGACAAAGTGAGAGAGTGACATGTACATATATACACTACCAAATGTAAAACAGATAGCTAGTGGGAAGCAGCTGCATAGCACAGGGAGATCAGCTCGGTGCTTTGTGACCACCTAGAGGGGTGGGATAGGGAGGGTGGGAGGGAGGGAGATGCAAGAGGGAAGAGATATGGGGATATATGTATATGTATGGCTGATTCACTTTGTTATATAGCAGAAACTAACACACCATTGTGAAACAATTATACTCCAGTAAAGATGTTAAAAAAATTAATTAATTAAATTAAATAAATAAAAAAACAAACAACCCAATCAAAAAATGGGCAGAAGACCTAAGCAGACATTTCTCCAAAGAAGAATACAGATGGCCAAGAGGCACATGAAAGGATGCTCAACATCACTAATTATTAGAGAAATGCAAATCAAAACTACAATGAGGTATCACCTCACACCAGTTAGAATGGGCATCATCAGAAAATCTGCAAACAACAAATGCTGGAAAGGGTGTGGAGAAAAGGGAACCCTCTTGCACTGTTTGGTGGGAATGTAAATTGATACAGCCACTATGGAGAACAGTATGGAGGTTCCTTAAAAAACTAAAAATAGAATTACCATATGACCCAGCAATCCCACTACTGGGCATATACCCTGAGAAAACCATAATTCAAAAAGACACATGCACCCCAATGTTCATTGCAGCACTATTTACAATAGCCAGCTCATGGAAGCAACCTAAATGCCCATCAACAGACAAATGGATAAAGAAGAAGTGGTACATATATACAATGGAATATTACTCAGCCATAAAAAGGAACGAAATTGGATCATTTGTAGAGACGTGGGTGGACCTAGAGACTGTCATACAGAGTGAAATAAGTCAGAAAGAGAAAAACAAATATCATATATTAACGCATATATGTGGAATCTAGAAAAATGGTACAGATGAACTGGTTTGGAGGGCAGAAATAGAGACAAAGATATAGAGAACAAACATATGGATACCAAGCAGGGAAAGCACAGTGGGGAGTGGTGGTGGTGGTGTGATGAATTGGGAGATTGGGATTGACATATATACACTAATATGTATAAAATAGATAACTAATAAGAACCTGCTGTATAAAAAAATAAATTATTAAATTTAAATGATAAAAAAAAAATTTCCTATTAGGGCAACCAATAGTTCTTGCCTGTGATGGGTTGATGATAGAATTTTAGCATGTCAGTGCTGCAGGACCCTTATGGAAATCACTCCCCTCATTTACACAGAGGAGCAGACTGGGGCCCAGAGCAGGCAAAGAATTCACCCAAGGAAACCCAGCAAATTAGGCTGAGGCAGGACTAGAACGTAGTTCTCCTAAAGCTGCCCCACAAATATTTCACCCCTGCCCTGTTGTAGGCGCTAAATAACTGCCATTTGAGTGATTTCTCCTGGTTTGTGGAAGTCTCCCGTGGACTAGAACATGTTTCCCTGTGGGCAGAATATGGTCACCCTATAGCGGGCATCATACAGCGCCCAGCGGAGAGCTGGTCTGGACCCAGGGCATGCAGGAAATGGTCCTTTCCCAGGCCCATCAGCATATAGGCAGCCTCCTTCCTTGACTCAGGGCCTCCCAAAGGCCCCAGGAAGGGAAGAGGGTCAAGCCTCACCATACCTGGTCCTGGGAGACCTTGGTGAGCCTGAGAAGCTCCTACCTAACCCAGTGGATGCCCCTGGTAGCCTCCTACCAAACCCAGTGTCTTGAGTCTGGTGAGAATACTGCCCTAAACCTGCCAGTGCAAGACCTGGCCTGACCGCAGGAGACATCTCCTTGGTCAGCTCTGATTGAACTTCAAGAATTCTTCTCTCTCCTTGCCCCTCCCAGGTGCTCCCAAGACCCAGTGGCGGGGCAGAGGCTCTCAGAGCTCTTTACCAACAGAAAGGAGAACATTAATCTCAAGTTTTCTGAAGACTGTCTTTACCTAAATATTTACACTCCTGCTGACTTGAGGAAGAGAAGCAGGCTGCCGGTAAGCAGTGGGAACAAATGGGCAAGGCTGGTGTAGACTGGAAGGGGATGAAGGCAGTGTTGGGTTGGGGCGTCTTGGACCAAGGCTGTTCCAGGGGCCCCAGGGCTTTCTTTATCACCACAGCCAAACCTGGCATCGGGGAACACAGGTTTTCCACACCTCAGTTTCCCATAGTGACAGACATAGGGCCTCTGGGGGAGTTTGCTGTACATCTGTAATGCACATTTTAATTTTTCTAAGGTCTCTCATGCTAATAGATGGACAAGAAGGATTACTCTTAATTGTTAGATTAGGAATGTGATACCCAGGGTGGCTAAGACATAATTTCCAATAAAGTCAGAGCTGGAAGGAATCTTAGAGGTAAGCCAACAACCCAACCCTTCCGTTACAGATAGAGAAACTGAAGCCCAGTGAGGGGAAGGCGAGGTCACAGAGTAGGGTTGGCAGGACTAGAGCACGGGTCTCCTGATCTTCAAGTCACGCTCACACACTAGCAAGTGGAGCCTGTGTGTGGCCTTTCCTCAGCACACAAAGACCTTCTCTGACAAACTTTCAGTGTCTCAGTGTCACAGGTAGAGGATGCAGAGCCTGGAGCAACAGAGAAGCACTTTCCTTTGCCTTTGCCAACTATCAAGATTTTATTGTAGATAATTTCACTTCCTAATTGTCTTTGACACAAGCTGATGACCCACTGAGTCAGCATTTCCAGAATAAATGGAAGCCCAGAGATGGGGCAGCCTTCCAGACTCAGGCTGGAGGATGACACTGGTCTGCTGGGAAAGGAGGGGTCAGTGGGGTAGAGACAGGAAGGATGTGAGCACCCAGCCATCTCCCAGGAACACCCCTGGCATGGTGCCCAGATGTGGAAGAGGGCATCTGTGAACTTGTGACTAGAAGGTGGCCCTGCACATGCTTGGCTCAAAGAGGTGGGGACAATTGTTCATTCATTCATTCATGCATTCATTCTTTCCCCTAGTACATACTCAGCGCCCCCATATGCATAGCTAGAATTGGGGGTTAAGAGAAAGGAGGAACATAAAACCATGACCACACAGCCCCTGCCATGGAGGATCTTAGCATCTGGGTTGCACAGAGCTGGACTAGCTTCTTCAGCAAATCACTGCTGACCAGCCCTTGGCTCAGCCTGGACTCAGAGATGACTGCACACTCAGTCCCTCTGCCCAGAGGTAGGCAGGGATCAGAGGTGTAGGAGGAGCAGGGGCTCCAGGAACCTGAAGCTGGAGAACCTCTACTATGGACACAGGCTCTGGAACCGCAGGGTCTGGGTGTAAATCCTGGTTCTGCCTTTTACTAGCTGAGAGACCTGGCTCTGTTTCCTCAAATCAGGGATAATCACACACAAGTGTTCAATGATGAATATCAAGATTTATGTCAGTGTCTGACACAGCACACGAGGCAAGTCTTGCTGATGCATTAGTTAGAGTTGAAGGGAAGAAATTCCTCCTGCCCCAACAGCCAGCCTACTGCACCGTGGCCATTGGTTGCCGTGTGCTGGGCAGCTCAACATGTGGACTCTGGAGCCAGACTGCCTGGGTTCAAGTCCTGCCTCCACCGCCTATTAGCTGTGTGACCTCAGGGTGGTTAAGTGCCTCAGTTTTCCTGTCTGTGAAATGGGACAATGGTAGTCCCTATCTCATGGATGGTTTATTTTTAAATGCTTAGAGCAGTACTTGACACATAGATCATGTGTGAGTTCTTTGATTTTTTTTTAATTAACAAAATCATTTTTTTTAATTTATTTATTTTATTTATTTATTATTTTTGGCTGCGTTGGGTCTTCATTGTTGCGCGCGGGCTTCCTCTAGTTGTGGCGAGCGGGGGGCTACTCTTTGTTGTGGTACACGGGCTTCTCATTGCAGTGGCCTCTCTTGTTACGGAGCACGGGCTCTAGGCGCCTGGGCTTCAGTAGTTGTGGCACACGGGCTTAGTTGCTCCGCGGCATGTGGGATCTTCCCGGACCAGGGCTCGAACCTGTGTCCCCTGCATTGGCAGGCGGATTCTTAACCACTGCACCACGAGGGAAGCCCTAACAAAATCGTTATACTATTATTTTAGCCATTCTCACTTCTTTGCTATGTGAACTCTTTAAATTCAGGGCCGTGCATTATGAATTGTCATGTCCACTCTCAGCCTCAATTCTTAGCACAGTCCCTGGTACCTAGTAGGTTTTCAGATCATATTCATCAAATGATTGAAGACTTCTTAGAGGAGGTGGCTTTTAGGCTGGGCTTTGGAGGATGGGTGAGATCTGGGGAGCAGAGGAGGCAGCGGGAAGGCCTATTAAGAAGAGGTACCACCCGGGGCGTGTGCTTCTTGACATGATCATCATTCATGTGAGAAGTTTATTTCACCACAGAAAAGGTAACTAAGGTGAAGCTGAAATAAGCTTCTAACCAAGGGCCGTTGCATGCAGAGTGTGCTGAGCTGCGTGAGGGGTCCAGGAGTGAGGGCGGTGGGAGTGCTGGGGAGAAGATGACGCTCTTAGCCTTGGCTGTTCCCATGATGATGTTCTCAGCATGAAGAGCCCTGGCAGGAGGTGGCATTGAGGCAGGGGAGACAGGCAGGGGCAGCCAGGGCGCACTGAGTGGGGTGGTGGCCTGGGCCACAGCTGGGAGAACGGGTAGATGACCAAATCAGACTGCCTCTTGAGGTCTTTCCGGGCTCTGCTTCCTGTGACCTGTATGGTTGCTTCCTCCCCGTCCAGGTGATGGTGTGGATCCACGGAGGAGGTCTGATGTTGGGCGGGGCATCAACCTATGATGGGCTGGCCCTCTCTGCCCATGAAAACGTGGTGGTGGTAACCATTCAGTACCGCCTGGGCATCTGGGGATTCTTCAGGTAAGACACTGGCCTCTCCTCATGGCACACTGACCCTCAGTGTGGGAGTGCTAGGACCCCACTCTGGTCATGCAAGCCCTCAAAGGGATCTTTGCTAGGTTCCCTACTAAGACGTGCAAGTCCCCTCATAATTGGGCTCTACCTACCTTCTCCTTCCCCAGCCACCCTGGTCCACTTACTTGCATGTAAAATGCCTAATCTGCCTGACAAACTCCTATTATTCCTGCAAAGCCCAACCCAAATGTTACCTCGTCTGAAATACTCATCTCTTTTTCACCTGTGCTGCCCAGCATGTTGCATGCCTCTAAGATGACAGTTAACATGCAGCGCAGCAGTTAGAGGCTTATACATCTTACCTCATGGGGAAGTAAAGAAGGAGCAGACTCATGTGGGAGCTCCGTAAAGTCTTGTAGGTGGGGGAACGGGTGGCTGGAACTGGGAGGTTGTAACGAGCACCTGACTCCAGTGGACACATCTACTGGGAGGAGCGTAGGGCCCACTCACCCCATTTCCTTCGTGGAGCTTGGCACATGCGTGAGCGAAGGCTCGAGTCGCCTCCATGGAGTCTCCGTGGGGACAGGAACCGGACTTCCTGCAAGCACAGTTACTGAGCCTTTTCTGAATGCACCAGCCCCAGGACCTCTTACCCTCAGATGGCTGGTGGGTGGGCTGGGGGAGGGGTGGTCATCTCACTGGAAAGACCTGTGGGCTGGAGGAGGGTTGTCCCAGGCGAGTCATGTCCCGGGATGTGTCACCTTCACCGAGACTCCTCATCTCCTTCCCCCACGGCCCATGGCTGCTCCCAGTTACAGTATAACTGCATACACTCTCCCCACTTCCTCTCCCCCAGGCTCTCCTCTGCCACGTCAGTCAGGGTTTCAACTCGACCAGACACCAGACTGCTCTGGTCCAGGTCACCAGTGGCCCAGCCTTGGCAGCAACCGCACGTCATCCCTCAAATCTTCTTGAAAAATTTCCTTCTCTTGGCTCCTGGCCACCTCCTCCCTCATGGCTGCTCCTTCTCGGCCCCTCCCGGGCCTCCCCCTCCCCCTCCCCGTCTCAGCCTCTGTGTGCATCTTCTTCTCTGTCCCACTGGTTCCCTGAGTGACCTTGGGGGCACTTCCAAGCTCCCTATTTTTAGCCCATTTCTCCTTTGAAACCCACAGGTACATCATTAACTACCTCCTGCCATCCCCACGGGACATCTGAGGGCACCTCTCCCTTCCACGGGCAAACTTAACCCTTGACTCCCGATGCCCCTCCCCCCAAACACTCCTCCTTTCCCCACAGGGCCTCCTGCTCAGCTGCAGGCAGCTCCACCCTTCCAGTTACTCAGGATAAAAGCCTGTGGGCACTTGGATTCTTTTCTTTTTCTCACACCCCACATCCAGTCACCAGCAAATCCTCTTGGCTCCACCTTTACAATGTATTCAGGATCCAACCACTTCTCACCTCCTCCCTTGTGGTCACCCTGTTCAAAGCACTCTGTGTCTCTCCCCTGGATTGTTGTAATAACACCTACTTTGTTTAAAAATATTTTATTTCTTTATTTGGTCGTGCTGGTTCTTAGTTGTGGCAGGTGTGCTCCTTAGTTGTGGCTCGCAGGCTCCTTAGTTGCTGCATGTGAACTCTTGGTTGCAGCATGCATGTGGGATCTAGTTCCCTGACCAGGGATCGAACCCAGGCCCCCTGCAATGGGCGCGTGAGTCTTAACCACTGTACCACCAGGGAAGTCCCATAACACCTACTTTTATAACCCTGCTATTTTACACCATGTCTGATCCACACAGTAGCCAAAGTGATCATTTAAGACATAAATGGAATCATGTCATCCCTGCAATGGCTTCCTAACTTACTCAAGATGACATTGACATCCTTACCAAGGCCCTCAGGGCCCTCTGTAGCTGTATGTCCTAGACTCACTCTTTTGTTCACTGGACCCCGGGGCCTTTGCCTGTGCTGTTTCTTCTGCCTGGAATTCCCTTTGGAACTGTAGAATAGTAGATGCTCAATAAATAGATGTGGGATGGATGTGTACAGCGCTACAGCAGAACAATGCTGCAGGATGGGAGGCAGGTGAAGACCCCAGTGTCAGTGCTGTGGAAGCCCAGCCTTTTCCAGAAGGCTCACCCAGACCCCCAGCCCCATCTGTGGTCCTGAGGGCCCTGCTGTGACATCTCTGCTCTCAACCCCACCCTGTTCTCTTACTCACAGCACAGGGGATGAACACAGCCGGGGGAACTGGGGTCACTTGGACCAGTTGGCCGCACTGCACTGGGTCCAGGAGAACATTGCCAACTTCGGAGGGGATCCAGGCTCTGTGACCATCTTTGGAGAGTCGGCAGGAGGGGAAAGTGTCTCTATTCTTGTAAGTGTTCCTGGCCTTGATGTGGCTACCGATGGGACCCCTTGCAGACCGGCCAGTCTAGTCATGGGACCTTTACTTATAAGACCTGGATTCAAGGCTGACCCTAGTCTGTGCAGCGTTAGATGGTGGAAAGTTACGGCCAAACTCTCCTTGGCCCTCCAGAGCTCAGCTTAGCATCCTGGGGCCATATCTCCAGCCACGGCTGCAACTGAGACATTCCTCCTGTCCTGTGTTGGTTGAGCTCTTACTCTCCTTCCTAATCATTTTACCATTAGTACTCATCTCACTCCTCTTGGGAAGTAGGGGTGGGTGTAAATTCTGAATAAAAAGAGGCAACCATGAAGTTGGGTGCAATGTCATTATTTGCCTTGAAGCCAGATCTACGGTTCAAGGGGACGCGAGCACTAAGAACAGGTCAGAGGCCTCCTCTGAGGAGGTCTGATGGCTTGTTCATGCTCAGGAAGGAGGGCAGCAGTCTCTGGGACTGAGGATGGAGCTGGGCTGGGGGAGGAGGGGTAGAGAGAGGAAGGAGGATGGAAGGGGGGATGGGACCGGGGATATATGGAACACAGACACAACCTGGGAGCCTGATGTGGGGAATGGGAATAAGGAGACACTGAGGGAAGCAAAGATGGAAAAGCAGACTAGAAGGCGCTGGGAGCTGTTAGAAACCCTCCAGCTGCCTCACAGTTGAGCAGAAGGTCAGTGCTGTTACTGCATTTTTAAAAAGTATGTTGGATTCATAGTTGAATATTCAGAGGAAAATGTTTTTATTTTATAAAATGGAGAAAAAAGAAAAGCATAGATAACTCCCCCAAAATAAAAATTCATCCACAATCCCATTAGCCAGGGATTGTCACCATGGACAGTTTTATTTTTCTAGTCTTTTTTCCATGAATCTATCTATCTATCTATCTATCTATCTATCTATCATCTGTCATCTATCTACCTATCTATCTGTATCTATGAATTTTTAAACAAAAAAACTTCCTTAATATTATAACACAAATATTTCCCTAACCATTAGTTATTCTTTTATATTTTTTGTGTGTATAGTCGAGTATAGTATTTCATTGTAAGAATGAAAAATACCTTATTTACCCAATGTCATATATTAGAACCTTGTGTTATTTCCAATTTTTACTGTTATAAATAACACGAACATTTTAGAGATTTTTGTGTGCCTCCATGATCATTTTCCTTAAAATAAATCCTAAGTAATGGAAATGGGGAATCAGAACTGTGCCTTTAAAGTGTTGCTAGGAATTGCTGAGCTGCCTTTCAGATACTTTGATTGTTATAATCAGTGTGTGCCACACACTTCCTGTTTTGTCCTTCACTCTGCTCCTGGCTCCTTCCAGCTGAGGTTTTCTTGCAGAAGCCGGGCCCCAAGGTCTCCAGGGGAACAGCCCAGGACAGGGCTGTGGATGGGGGTGGCTCTTGAAGACCCCTTCCTGTGAGCATAAACTCCCTTTCTCGCCACCCTCCTCCCAGGTGTTATCTCCCCTGGCCAAGAACCTCTTCCACCGGGCCATCTCTGAGAGTGGTGTGGCCCTCACTTCTATCCTGGTCCAGACGGACATGAAGGCTGCAGCTAAGGTAGGTCTCACACTGGCCTGTCCCCACACCCTTTGCTCTGCTCTCCTGGAGTTGTCAGGGTCTTTCTTGCTGTGGGAGCCGGCTGACATCCTCAAAGAATCACAGAAGTGAGGGTGGCTGAGCAGGGAGGACAAGGGCACACCTCAGCCCACCTCCACCTTCTACCGCTGAGCAAACTGGGGCAGAGAGTGGAAGCACTTGCCAAGGTCAGCGAGTGATCAGGGCAGAGCCGGACTCAAGCTCATGACTCTGGGCTGCCAGCCCCATGCACGGTCCACTGACCATATTTCCTAAAGGAGGGGTGCTGGGCTGGATGTGTCTGGTGGACTGTCATTGTGTCTTGCCTCTCTCAGGATCTGAGGTCTGGTGAACTCATTTGTACCATGTGGGCCTGGAGTGTATTCTCCTTGGGGGCTTGTGACTGGGGTGGGTTCCTGAAGAATTCATTCATTGATTCATTCATTCACTCAACAAATAGTTTTGATATAATCTGACATCTCGCAACCTCATGAAGCTTCTGTTATAATTGAGGAGACAGATTAATAATTATATAATTGCACAACTTACAAAATGTCAACTGTGACTAGAGCAATAGAGGAGAGATACCTGATGTTATAACAGAATCCAAAAGGAGCACTTAGTCCAGTGGATAGGGGGAGGTTTTCAGGAAAGGCTTCATGAAAAAAAGTGATCAATGAGTTGAGATGAGAAAGATGAACAGTAAATTACTTGGTAAGAAAAGAATATCCAGGAAGAGGGAACAACCTGTGCAAATGTCCTGTGGCAGGAGCAGGTATCTCAAGTGAGAGAGAGTGAGAAAGGCTGCTGTGGCCAGAGCAGAAAGAGCATACGGAACCTGGAGTGAAGTGAGGATGGGGCCATCGGCAGGGCCATGCTGCATAGGACCTGGTGAGGACTTTGTCTTTATTTGGAGAGTGTTAGGAAGCCAAGGAAGGGTGAGCCGCAGGGAGGCTCTGCTGAGGAGTGTGCTCTGGAGTCATTGATGTGGAGCGTTTTCGTCGGGCTGTGAGCGCTGGTTAGGTGGCCGGGTGGGGGCAGCAGGCAGACGTAAAGGGACTGCCTGGTGAGCAGGAGGGGAGGAGATAAGACACCAAGAATTTAAACAATTGTTGAGACTGGTTTTCAGAATTCTTTGGCTATTAACAGCAGAAGCCCCTTGATCAGGCTTAAGTCAAGAAGGGGGAGTTTATTTAAAGGAAACAAAGGTGGCAGAAATGGTGCTGGATTTTGCTATCAAACAGGACCAGAAATTGGCAGAATGAAGAATCCAAGA
Organism: Eschrichtius robustus; assembly: GCF_028021215.1. Taxonomy (NCBI): domain Eukaryota; kingdom Metazoa; phylum Chordata; class Mammalia; order Artiodactyla; family Eschrichtiidae; genus Eschrichtius; species Eschrichtius robustus. The sequence goes on along the minus strand of NC_090842.1, from coordinate 29,810,184 downwards.
CTCTTGTTCTTGCTCTCTCTCTCTCTCTCTCTCTCCCCTCTACTTCTTCATGTGCCTTTTTATTTAATTTTTCACCAAATACATACTGAGCATTGCTTGTATGTCAGACACTGGACCAGGCTCTGGGCAGCCCATGTGTACTCTACACGGTCCCGCCATCATGGAGCCTGACTTCTCTCCTTCTGCATCTTCCCCTCTGGCTGCACTTTGCAAGTGTCTAGCCTGAGGCCAAAAGGCTATTAATTGGGTGAGCCGAGATTTGAAATTAGACAGTGGATTCTGGATTCCATGCTCTTAAGCCCCACTCCATGCTGCCTGTCTTTAGATGTTCAGCTTTGAGATCATTATGGCCACTTGAACAGAGATAAGGCAGCAGAGGCTGAGGAATATAATTGGCACGTCTGGGATCCAGGACATACTCGTCGAGAGTATCTTCTGCTACCGTGTGTTGACTTTAGAAATTGAGGTTGGAGCAGAACACTTCGTTATTGATGGAGGGAAGAGACAGGGCTCTTGAATTCTGCTGTCACCTGTGATCTCTGCAGAAAATTGCTGTCTTTGCTGGGTGTAAAACCACCACCTCAGCTGTCCTTGTTCACTGCCTGCGCCAGAAGACAGAGGACGAGCTCTTGGAGATAACGCTGAAGATGGTAAGTACATCCACTCTCGTGGCCACACAAGCTCCCCGTCCTGTAAACATGGCCCCAGGCTTCATCATTTCAGCTGTCCCCTTGCCCTGGAAAAACTACCTGGGACAGTTTCTCACCTCTCAAGAGCAGTGTCAGAGCTCTGGATCTGAATGGGGAATTTCCTTCTTTCTTTTTTATTATGAAATATCTCAGATGTTAACAAAGACAAAAAATAACATAATGAACAACTGTGTAATAACTCCTCATATCTATCAAAACTTACTTTTTCCAATCTTGTTTTTCTGATAGATTTTTTTATATGTGACTGTTTTCTTTACTGTAAATATATATATATGTCACATACAATTTACCATTTTAATCATTTTAAGTGTACAATTCAATGGCATTAATTATACTCATAGTACCGTGCAACCATCACCACTATTTCCAAAAATTTTCATCATCCCAAACAAAAAATCCCTACCTCTTTAAACAGTAACTCTACATTCTCCCCTTCCCCCCTGTCTCTGGAAACCTCTAATCTACTTTCTGTCTATGAATTTGCCCATCCTAGATTCATTCTCATAAGTGGAATCTGATAGATTTTTAAGAAATTAAACATTACATATTCTCAGAGGTGATTACCATCCTGAATTTGGGGAATGGGATTATTTAGAACAAAGATTTTCAGAAAGGTTGTCACAATTGTCTTGGTTAATTTAGAAACCACCTCAATTATAACCCAGTGATGGCCCGATTTTCTGCATGTCTGCCTCTAGTGATTCTCACATAATCGTATATCTACCCATTCATCCATCCAACCATCCATCCATCTATTCATCCATCCATTCATTCATCATCTTATTATACATCTGTCCATCCACCAATGAATCCAATTCATCAATATCTTTTCATCAATCTAATATCAATTCATCTATAGCATTCATTCATCTGTTATCAATCATTCATATATCTGTATTTCATCATCCATCTCTCTAAAATCAATGATCCATCCATCACCTAATCTGCTAGCTATCGTCCATCTATCCACTTATCCCCCCAGTTCACCCATACTCCAAGTATGTCACAGAGAAGGTGACATTTCAGGATTGGTGGATGGTTATGGTAGTGGGTCATCACAGGAAGCTACAGCACAACAGATACCCAGAGAATACCACATTTAGAGCCAGTGGGAGCTATTGGAGTAGCCCGAGTGCCTGGCCTCTCTGCCTGGACCCTGGACCCCTGTGGATGCTCCTGGACCCCCAGCGGCCAGCCTCCAGCACTGGACTCTGCTCTGTTTCCATGGGTTAAGTCCAACGTAGCCTTGGATCCTGGTTTCTCAGGCTGAAATAAGGTGACCAATGTGTTCAAAGACAAAAACACAACTGTTTCCTGATGCCTGGAAAGAGGTAAATTTATTTCTCCATGTGGCACAAGAGATCCGCTTATAAGGGGAGAGTCGGTGACTTTGGGAGAATCCAGAGAACCTAAGAGCCCATGTTATCCTTCTGAGATCTTCTGAGATCACGTGGAGGTGTTTCCATGATTATCCTCTCTCCCCAATAACACACGCGGGCACGCGTGCGCACACACACACACACACACACACCTGGATTGCGGGGTTACAACCCATAACGGAGGGACCCTTACTGGGACTTCCTGCATACTGGTCAGGCCTGTTAGCTACAGTGTCACAATAAAATCAGCACAATCTTGGTGAACTCACAACAAAGAGAAGCGTGGGGTGGGGTGAATTTCAGTGAGCTTGTATGAGTCAGGATTTTCTAATGCAAGACGAGAAAACTAGAAAGGGGTATGTTGTAACAGAATCTTCAGCTTACTAACTGAAAAGTCCAGGAGTTGATGGCTTCAGGCATGTCCTGATCCAGATGCACATATGATATTATTAAGACTCTGTCTCTATCCCTCAGCTTTTTACCTCTCTGTGTTGGCTTCATTCTCAGGCAGATTTGTCCCCTGGGGAGGTTAGACAACAACAGTATTCTAGACTTACATCCTATCTGCTTAGAAACCCTCTTTCCCAATAATTCCAGCAAAAGTTTTGGGGAAACTCTTGAACTGACATGGGCACATGTCCATCCCTGAAGTAATCCCTGTCTTCAGGGAGATGGTGAACCTCAGGTCTCATATAGATGCCTGGAATCGTGGAGTGAGAGTGGGGAAGAGGAGGTCCCTCAAAGGAAAATTGGGGTGTTTTTGCCTGGAGGAACAAGAAGGGGAGATGGATAGAGGGCAGGGCAGGCACAAGCAACAGTCCTCTCCAGAGCTCCCCTCCCCCGTCCCATACCTCCGCCCTGTGCTCATGCCCAGGGGAGCTGGTGCCCTGCCCACTTCCTTTCAGCCCAGCCAGGGTGGCACCAGGAGGGAGGACTTGATACCTTTGACGCACAGCTCACAAGGATCAGGTTTTCTCCCAGGAAGCCTTCTCACCCACAACCTCTGCCTTTGTCTTCACAGAAATTTTTCACTCTTGATTTACATGGAGACCCCAGAGAGGTAAGATGCTTACAAGAACTGACTACAGATGGAGAGATGCATGTAGATATACATACCCTTCAAATTAAATACACGTTATGTTATATAGTTTATACCAACTTGAGTGAAGATTTGCCCGCATCACCTAAGCACTGCCGGCCCTGGTCAGAGTTCTGCCCTCTGGGGTCCACAGACTTAGCCCCCTTTGTTAGGACCCTGAATATGTGGCCACCGCCCATGGGCACGCAGGTCTGCGATGCCGGCCGTGAGCTCAGGCAGGTGGAGAGGGGGACGCCGGTGTGACCTCGAAGGGGAAGCACAGACACGACGCTGCCCTCTTCCCCAGAGCTTTCCTTTCCTGCCCACCGTGCTTGACGGAGTGCTGCTGCCAAAGACGCCTGAAGAGATTCTGGCTGAAAAGAATTTCTACCCCGTTCCCTACATCGTGGGAATCAACAAGCAGGAGTGTGGCTGGATTCTGCCGATGGTGAGAAAGTGCAGGCCTCTTAGACTCGCCTCTCCTGCCCGTCACATCACCCCTCCCATCTCTGGTCACAGGACCCCTCCTTCTACGCACCCCCCTCTGGGGCCTTCATACACCTTGACGTTTCCGTGGAAACCTTCTCCACGATGGCCCAGCTGTCACCTGGGTGGTGCGGCCCTGGGGACCCACATCCCCACACACTCTCTGCTTGTCCTTGTATCCAAGAATCCTGAAATGTCAGTGCCAGGAGGGCTGGTAGAGATAATCATTGGGCAGATGAGAAACCCAAGGCCTGGAAAGGGGAAGGGGCTTGGGAGTTAAGGAGAGTGAGGCGTGGGACCTGCAGCCTCTCCCCTGGCCTTGGTGCTTTCATAGTTTCTCCATAAATTCCACCCACCCACACCCCACACTCTCAGTCGTCTAACTGGAAAGATTCAAAGGAGCCTGCTTCCTCCTGAGTTAAAATTGACTTCTAAAAGTTAGGAAGAGCTTTCCCTTCTGCCAAAGATAAACAAAGCCAGACACTAGTTGAAGTGGTAATGAGTTTGATTCAGTGACACTCTTGCTATAGGGAAAAGATCAGTGTAAACTGAACCCAAATCTCTGAAACAAAAGGCTGGAGCCTGTTTAAGGCTGTGGGCACGGGGAGGGGGATTTGTCCATGAAACTGGGCCACCTGGATTTGTTAGCTGGCATTTGTCTGGAGAAGAAACAAACTTCTGTCTTTCTGACAGGAGACCATGGTGTAAGTAGAAGCAAGTCTCCCACTGAAGTTAGGCATTATCTTTCCACAGGGACTGAGGGAGAGAGCAAGAATTATCCCCTGAATGTTTGCTTCTCATAAAAGTTTGCTCTCAGGCCCTTGAGAAAACAGGTTTGAGCAGTGGTTTTACATCCCAAAGGGCAGAAAAGGGATTTATAATTACAAGGTTTCTAAAGTAACTGCACTAAGAAAGGGTTCAGGGACATACCTGCCTATCACCAGGTTTTGGCTAGAACAAACAGTAAAATCTCCTGACAGCGCAGAGCTTTTTAAGGGGGCCTGGGGTCATCCTGGGGACATGGCCTTAAGCTGCTTGTAGCCGTGCTAGAGTTTGGTCAAGTCACTTAGTGCAGAGGTTTTTTTTTTTTTAATTTTATTTATTTATTTATTTATTTATTTATGGCTGTGTTGGGTCTTCGTTTCTGTGCGAGGGCTTTCTCTAGTTGCGGCAAGTGGGGGCCACTCTTCATCGCGGTGCGCGGGCCTCTCACTATCGCGGCCTCTCTTGTTGCGGAGCCCAGGCTCCAGACGCGCATGCTCAGTAATTGTGGCTCGCGGGCCCAGTTGCTCCACGGCATGTGGGATCTTCCCAGACCAGGGCTCGAACCCGTGTCCCCTGCATTGGCAGGCAGATTCTCAACCACTGCGCCACCAGGGAAGCCCAGTGCAGAGTTTTGATGGAGTCATTATGTGCAGGGTTCTGCAGTTCTTCGGAATGATTTCAGAGGTTATACCAAAGGACCAAAACCATAATGGCAGAATTTGGGGCTTTCTCTGCTATCTAACACAGGCGGGGTATTTGTGAGGTCTGTGTCATCTGCCCCAGAGCCCTCCACTTCAACACCTGGCTGGCTGAAACCTTCCCTCTCTGTCTTGATGACCACTGTGGAGACTCTAGCTTAAATATATATATATATATGCACGCATACACACACACACACATATATATATACATATACATACATACATACACACACACACACACACACGAAGACTGGGACAGCTTCCCTTAACAATTACTTTATCTTCTTTGCATTCCTTGATTTCTAGATATAGAAGTCCATTTGATTCATTGATCTTGCCCAACTCATCAAAGACCCCTGCCCGGGCTTCCCTGGTGGCGCAGTGGTTGAGAATCTGCCCACCAATGCAGGGGACACGGGTTCGAGCCCTGGTCTGGGAAGATCCCACATGCCGCGGAGCAGCTGGGCCCGTGAGCCACAATTACTGAGCCTGCGCGTCTGGAGCCTGTGCTCCACAACAAGAGAGGCCGCGATAGTGAGAGGCCCGCGCACCGCGATGAAGAGTGGCCCCCGCTTGCCACAACTAGAGAAAGCCCTTGCACAGAAACGAAGACCCAACACAGCCATAAAAATAAATAAATTAAAAAAAAAAAAAAAAAAAAAGACCCCTGCCCTACAGAGTGAAGTAAGTCAGAAAGAGAAAAACAAATACCGTATGCTAACACATATATATGGAATCTAAAAAACAAACAAAAAAATGGTCATGAAGAACCTAGGGGCAAGATGGGAACAAAGACACAGACCTACTAGAGAATGGACTTGAGGATATGGGGAGGGGGAAGGGTAAGCTGGGACGAAGTGAGAGAGTGCCATGGACATATATACACTACCAAATGTAAAATATATAGCTAGTGGGAAGCAGCTGCATAGCACAGGGAGATCAGCTCGGTGCTTTGTGACCACCTAGAGGGGTGGGATAGGGAGGGTGGGAGGGAGACGCAAGCGGGAAGAGATATGGGGGTATATGTATATGTATAACTGATTCACTTTGTTATAAAGCAGAAACTAACACACCATTGTAAAGCAATTATACTCCAATAAAGATGTTAAATAAATAAATAAATAAATAAACAATAAAAGACTCAAAAAAAAAGACCCATGCCCATCAAGATATGACAGTGACCTTCAGCCTGCATTGGTTTGGTTTGTTGGTCACTTCGGTTTTTCTTGCCATTACCGGATGATTCACAATTGCTTAACCTTTGTTTTAACAGTTCATGGGCTACTCATTCTCTGAAGGCAAGCTGGACCAGAAGACGGCCACATCATTTACGTGGAAGTCCTACCCCATCCTTGTAAGAGTCTAGGAATCACAGGAACTGGCTGAGCCCTAAAGAGAGGAAGAAGCTTGTCCCCAATTGCAAAGCAACTAATGGCAGAATGAAGACTGGGGCTGGGGGGTTCTGCCCCACTTTTTCTGCTTTTCTTTTTTTTTTTTTTTTTTCTCTGCTTTTCTTAATCACTACCCAGGGTTGAGGGAGGGGGAAAGTTTGCACTGGGCTCAAAAAGTTCACCATTAACACAAGAAGAGAAACTGTGTCACTCACCAGGGTTGGTGAAGTCAAAAATCCAGAAATAGCAAAATTAAAACCACCAAATGAATGAAGAGTATTTGGTAAGAGTTTATGGTACGTAAAAAATAGTTCACGCCCTGGGGTTCACGCCCTGGGGGCTTCCACCTTCAAAGACTGGTGGGCAGCTCGGGGGCCTGAAGTTACAGGATGGCTTATAAAGTGAAACTGAGGAAGTTGTTAACATTTTCAGTGATTGCTTATTACAATAGATGTTTTCAGGTGGCAAGGGATTGGTTAAAAGTGATTAGCTCATACTATTTTAGGGAGATGACTTAAGTTTATTTTGTGATTGTCAGAGGGATTTACAAAAAATAACCTAAGTTAGGTTTTGCTTATGTGCATGAAATGAGCTAGAGTTAGTTTTGCTTACATGGCTTAAATGGTTTTGTCTGCACAGATAATTCATAAGTCTGGTCTCCACTTTATACTTAACAGTGGTCACTTTCACTCGATCTATTTCAGAGCATCCCTGAGGAACTGACCGCGGTGGCCGCTGACAAGTATTTAGGAGGAACAGATGACCCTGCCAGAAAGAAAGACCTGTTCCTGGACTTGATTGCAGATGCGATGTTTGGTGTCCCATCTGTGAATATGGCCCGTCACCACAGAGGTGAGTCCCAGACATTGGACGGGAGAGGGACACTGACCGCTCCAGCTTCACTGACTGTCCTGCCCAGCCCTCAGCACAAACACATGTGGAAATTGCTGAGGGTCGTACATCCAAGGCTGATTGCATTTGGCCTGGGGTGGGGCACTGTCCTATTTTGGTTTCCACCAGAAGCAGACTCCGAGAAAAGGATCCTAATGCAAAGAGTTTATTTGGGGGGTGATCCCAGAAAACACCAGTAGAAGAGTGGAGAAGTGACATGAATGGAGAGGAAGCCAGTCCACACTGCACTGTCAAGAAAGCATCCACTGTGGACACCTGGACCTGGGGAGCTCTGGGAAACCAGCAGAACACATGTCTCAGGGTTATCCCTAGTGAGTGGCAAGAGAGCTGGGATATTTATCCTCCAACTTTGACGAGTCATTGGTTGAAGGCTGTTCCCAAGGGCAGTTAATTCCCTGGTGCTTTGACCTGTTGCACACATGGGCAGAGTGGTCTCTGGCTGCCAGAGACCTCAGGCAAAGAGCTACGGATGCAGGAGGTGGAACTCAGGCTGGCATGCCCGGAAGCAGGGGATATGGGGAGGCACCAACAGCATCTGCCACAGGGCTCCTCACCTGAATTGCGGTGGTCTGTGGGGCTAGAGGGAAAATCTTGGAAGATAGGTCTTGGAAAGTTTCCAAGGTCAGAGCTACCTGCAAACTAGTTTGTTAACCAGTGGAGGTGGGGGTAGAGTGAGGCCAAGCATAGGATCAGAAGTGTTGTCTGGGACCAAGAAAGCTGAAAGGAGTGAGTATTGGAAGAGTGGGGCCACGTGGTCTAAAGAACGTCAATGTCTGTGGCTGGCTGTTGTTTCTCCCAGTGTGTGCTGTGTCTACCACAGGACCTTCCAACATTGACCCAAGACTGTGTGTAGGGTGTGAGGTCAGGGATGGATGAGCTCACCTGGAGAGGAGGTGTCCCTTTTGGGTACCTTTTGAGTTACTCACAGGGCCCTTCATTTCTTGGAGACCTCATTCACCTAGTCTGCAAGCCAGGAGATGGTTCTGTGGTCCAGACCTCTCTGCCTAACGGTGCTAGAAGGGTTTTAAACTTTGAGACTTTATAAGCATGATAAAACGTAGCTGTGGCTGACTCACTCTGTCCCCAAGCACTCAGTACAGTAATTTGGAGGCGCTAGTTACCATTTCTTCCTCCCTAGGGTCCTGATGACCAGCGAGGGGCTGCCTGGGGTCAAATCTGTTCTTTCATAAATTTGGTCTTGCCTCTTGCTACATGTCTGACTTGTAGTATCCCCTTCAGCATCCATGCTGCTCCCAGCCATACTGGACTTGAGTTTTTTATCTGACATCCCGTGACTTTGAATTCAGTGTCTTATTGCCAGCACTTCCCAGAGTTTATCAATGTCATTTTTTCATTGTTGTATTTCTCTCAATTTCTTTTTGATAGAGTAGTTTTCTGAGTATAAAATTAATCTTACCATTGTAGAAAGTTTTGAAAATATGGGAACATGTTAAAGAAGCAACTATATATTACTCATAATTCCTTCACCTAGAAGTATCAGCTATAAAGTTTTGACATTTTTTTCTATTAGCCTTTCCATGTCTTACACATAGTTTTAAAATTAGTTTTATGTTCATAGACAACTATATTATAGGCATTTCCTCAATGTCAATAAAAATTCATGGAAAATATCAATTATTTCATGGTATGATGGATTAAAACTTACTTTAGTATTCCTGTCCTATTGGGTATTTAGCCTGGCTGCTCATTTTGATGCTACAGAAAACATCATACTCAGCCTTATGTGCGTAAATCTTTAACCAAGTCTCAAGTAATTTTCTTAGAGTTGGTTTTTAGAAGTGAAATTATTAAGCTGAGCTGTAGGAGAATTTTAAAGTTCTTGATACATTTTGTGAAATTGCTTTCTGGTGTATGAGAGTGTGGATTTCTTAGTTCTCTCACTTGGGATAGTCAGATTAAAAGACTAAAAATAATGCTGCCAATTTTATATAAGTCCTTCCTCACCAAAAAAAAGAACATCACACTGTTTTAATTTGCATATTTTTTATTACTAGCTCTCTCCTTCCCTCTGCTTCTCTTGTTGCTCCTAACTGTTATTATTGAAATCTCTGCCCTACTTTCCTTTGAAGACGTGTGTTGTGATTGTAGGAATTTTAAAAAAATATTTATTTATTTGGCTAAGCTGGGTCTTAGTTGTGGCACACAGGATCTTCACTTATGGCATGCGGGATCTTTAGTTATGGCATGTGGGATCTTTAGTTGCGGCATGTGGGATCTAGTTCCCTGATCAGGGATTGAACCCGGGCCCCCTGCACTGGGAGCATGGAGTCTTAACCACCGGACCACCAGAAAAGTCCCCCCATAGGAATTTTTTTATAAATCTCAGTGGTTTAAGGCAAAACACTGAAAAAAAAAAGAAGAGGAATGAAAAGAAGAATATCTTTTGGGCAGCATGCTGCCATAATTAAGTTCTCTCACTCACACTAGGTCTTTCTTTGTATGGTTGGGTTCTGAGTTCCTTTCTAACACTTCTGAGTAGCAGAGGCAAGGGTAAACACCCTCCTTTCAGTGAGTTCTGCTTGACCCTGAAGCAGTTGTTTAGCAAGTGGATTATGGAACCACAGACGGATTGCTTCTTCCAAACAACGCCTCTTGCTAAACCAAGAGTGCAGTGAGCGGGGGGAAGGGAGGCAATTAAATAAATTATTCTACATCCTCCTGTGAGGATGGCATATATTGTTACACTATGTAGTGGACAAACATTTAATGATATGAAGAAATTATTATAGTCATTACAAAACTACACATCCAATAGTATCCTTATTTTATATACATAAGTGGGGTAAGTGCTAAAATATTAACAGAGGTTCCTCTGAGCGGTGGGATTAGATATGATCTTTTTGTTCTTATTCCTTTTTTCTGCATTTTCCAAATGTGATTCTGTCCCCAGGAAGGGAAAAAGTGTGATATTTCCCCGCCAGTCTGACTTGGGGCCTGACCCTTCCCCGGTAGAGTCACTCGCTCTGGGCATAATGATCAATGCAAAGCACAGAGCTCCCCAGGCGGGTGGCCCATGAGTTAGCCCTGAAGGAGCAAGATGGACAACTCTGCTGAAGCATCAGCAGGAAAACTGACATCTTCTTGGGGCTTAGAGAGGGGGTGGTGAGAGCAGGGGCAGGGGAGAGGGGGAAGGAGGAACTTTACCCTTCCTCGGCCCCTTCTTCCTTCTGCCACCACCTTAGCACTCCCTGGGCCAAGCAGGAAGCAAGACCTGTGAGATGACAGAGAACAAGGAAATGCTGAATTGTGGTTTCCTGAGACACAAGGAATAGACTATCCACTTTCTGCATAGGCTTGTATTTAAATATCTGCACTTTCAGACCAGCAACTTGGATTTACTTCACTCTTCTTGGAATACGTGTGAAAAACACCAGAAATGCTCAAAAATGGGCATAATAGAAGGCACCTGTCAGGCTGCAGGTATTCTCCAAGGGAATGAAGACTAACCTGTCAGCAATGAAATGTCGTGGTATTTCTGTGTACATAAACTATGTATCTAGACGTTCTGGTGTGTGAATGCATCAGTAGGCAAAGAGGTTGATATGTATTGACCCAATGCCTCTATAACGATAGTTATTTTGAATCAATTTCCCCAAAGTTTCAACATTCATTCATTCATTCATTCAATAACCGGCTGAAATCCAGTTCCACTTCCACCACCAGTACACCCTTAAGCAAGTCATAGAACTTTTCCCAAGCTGTTTTTCTCTGTTATGCTGATAACCAGGGGCTTCCTGCAGGAACACACAGGGTCTGGCACACAGTTGGTTCTCACAATGGGCAGCTGCTGTTAATATTGTTGTTCACTCAGGACCAGGCATGCCCCCAATTTCCTGATTGCTCACAGCGCCCCTCCCACCCACCTCTGGAGCCCTTGATACCATCCAGGGGTGCGTCTGCTGAAGTGAACTGTGCATGAATCCATGTCTTCCAGATGCCGGAGGCCCCACTTACATGTATGAGTTCCAGTATCGCCCAAGCTTCTCATCAGAGATGAAACCCAAGACGGTGATAGGGGACCACGGGGATGAGCTCTTCTCGGTCTTCGGGGCTCCATTTTTGAAAGGTGATGGCCCTTTGGTGACTACAGACTTGGAGTTAGGAGATCTGGGTTCAAGTCTTGGTTTGGTGGCCTTGGGCAAGTTCCTCCTTCTCTCCAGGTCTTAGTTTCCTGAATTCACCATAACAGAGTTGAAGGACAAAGAGTCCCAACCTTTCTCTTGCTCTAATGTGCATGATGGATAATGTGTATCCTTGTGCCCTCATCCATGGTCACTCTAAGAATCCAGACCTGGGCATCAGTAAGACAGGAGGTGGGTCACCTGCAGGGCCCTGCTCAGGGCTAGAATGCCACCACTCACTTCGCACTCACAAGAGCATATCAGAATGTACGTGAGAGTAAGGTTAGAATTGCTCTTAACCTTGAATCAGGACTAATATGTGTCTGTCTGTCCAACCATCTATCTATCTAAAACTCATATCTTTTAAAATTAAATATGTTTAGGATTATACTATTTTAAAGAATACCTCTCACAGATGTCTCTCATGTCTTAACCCTCAGCAGTTACAGACAACTTGTGTGTGACACAACCCAGGGCTGTTCATGACACCCAGTGCCTCTGGGCATTTTCTGGATGGATGACTATTTGGGGACCTTGCAGCTTGGTTATTTTTCAGATTCTGTGAAAATGTGTGTGGGTGAAGGAGATTGAGAAGAGACCCAAAGGAGAGCATCCTGGGAGGTGGGGTTACTGTAGCAGAAACCCTGGGGTGTGGCCCTGCGACCCTGAGGCTGCAGGGGCAGGAGGGTGGGCACAGAAGACCAAGGCAGCCAGTTTATGGATTGACTACAGCCCTTCACTGAGCCCGACCTAGGTCAGTAACTGTCAAGCTTAAAGTGCACTTGAATTACCCAAGATCTTCTTAAAATGCAGTTTTGACTCAGTAGGTCTGGAGTAAGGGCTCCGTTTCTGAATTTCTAACAAGTTCTCAAGGGCTGCTGCTGCCCCTGAACCACACTTTGAGTAGCAATGGCTTTGTCTCCTCCCCACAGATGGTGCCTCAGAAGAGGAGACCAATCTCAGCAAGATGGTGATGAAATTTTGGGCCAACTTTGCTCGGAACGGGTGAGCTGGTGGCAAAGACGGAGCAGGGTTGGGAAGGGGCAGGGCGTGTCTGCTGGGTGGGAGGAGCTTCCAGTGTGTGATGGTCAAACTCCCCGCCCTGTGACCTCTGACGTGAGAGCTCCCTCAGTGGACAGGCTGCCCAGGAGATGGTCAGCCTCCTGTCTCTGGAGGCATATGAGCCTTTGGCAAAGATGAAGCCGGGGGGTCCCTGACAATCTCTGAGGGTTGTTGGGATCACACAGTAGCTTTGGGGAATTTCTATGTGATTCTGTTCCCAGGAATCCCAACGGGGAGGGGCTTCCCCATTGGCCAGTATATGACCAGAAAGAAGGGTACCTTCAGATTGGCGTCACCACCCAGGCAGCCAAGAAGCTGAAAGACAAGGAAGTGGCTTTCTGGAACGAGCTCCTGCCCAAGGAGGAGACAAAGAAGCCACCTCAGTTAAAACATGCTGAGCTGTGAACGGGAGGCTCAGCTGGCCTTGGGGGCTTGTGGGACCCCAGACACAGGTATTCTGTAGAAGGTGTTTGTGGGCCAAAGAGACATCTTATTGTGCAGGCTGGGAAATTATCTGATGGGAGTAGCAGAGGTCAGGGAGGGGGAATTTCTGTTTCTGTGGCCTCAATTTTGGAAATAAATGTTCTTTTGGAGACCAAGTCAGTGTCTTTGTCTTGGGCTGGAATTAAGTCATCCTCATTAGCGAGAGAAGGATGAGAGAGGGCACCACTGGCAGGAAGGTGACTCGGGCAGCTCTGGCTTGGCCTCTGGACAGGAAGAGTCCAGTAGGCTGGGCCCTGGGAGGGGCTGAGGGGGACACTGCATCTGCTCTATGTCTCTGGCCGTCAACAGCTGCAGTAAGTGGATGTGAGGGAACCAGAGTGCAGTGTCCCTCTCCTCCATGCGGAGCCGCCTGTAGACATGGAGGGGGCACAGACCGAGGATGTACCTGGAGTAGGAAAGAGGGGGACTTGCCATGATGACACTGTGGCACTGTTGTGTGGCCCTTACTGACCCTCCCACAGGTCTACAATTCTTTCTTCAACTTACACAGTATCCTCCCAGGCCCCTCCCTGAGGCCGTCTCTTCCAGCAATTCCTCTGAACCCTTTCTGCAGCCTGGACCACATCAGGTCCAAGCAGTGACCACCTTGAAGTGAGTCCCTGAAGTGTCACCTGAAAACTGACTCTTTCAGAATCCCTGGGGTGACTTCTGGCTCCTGGGATATAGAAAGCTCTAAGGAATGCCAATCCCACCTTAACAGAAAGAAAAAAGTGGATTATCCTCAAAATCATGACTTTTTCTGACTCATTCAAAGAGGTTGCAAGGCAAACAATTACCCTGAAATCTCGGGGAAGACGGGCACTTTGGAGGAAAGATGGGAAGTGAACACTGGCTTACCGTCTGGCCACAGGTAGAAGATGGAATCACCATATGTGTGAGTACAATTACTCTAAAAATTCGAATCAAAGGCTAAAGGCCAAATGTGGGTGAGTATGAGAGTGTGAAATCCTAAAAACCACACACCCACAGGGAATTTACACTTGTTACAGGCCCTTCTCCATGGACCTCTATCAGGGACCCGTGAGAAATACTGGGAACAGGTAGTAAGACGAGAGAAAACTTGCCTCAAGGGTGCATGCTTCAAGCTCTGCTCAGGCACTTCTCCCTTAAAAATAAAATCCCCAAACCACTGAAGAAAGGTCAGCAAACCCACTTCCCTTGGGGCCCAGGGAAAGACCTATTGTGGCTGAGGAAAAGGAAAATTTTAGAACTTTATATATCTATACAAAATTTTGGGCTTCTCTGGTGGCACAGTGGTTAAGAATCCGCCTGCCAGTGCAGGAGACAAGGGTTCGAGCCCTGGTCCAGGAAGATCCCACATGCTGCGGAGCAACTAAGCCCGTGTGCCACAACTACTGAGCCCACAAGCCACAGCTACTGAAGGCCAAGTGCCTAGTGGCCGTGCTCCTCAACTAGAGAAGCCACCACAGTGAGAAGCCCGAGCACCACAACGAAGAGTAGCCCCCGCTTGCCGCAACTAAAGAAAGCCCGCGTGCAGCAACAAAGACCCAATGCAGTCAAAAATAAATAAATAAAACTAAGTAAATTTATTTTAAAAAGGAGAAGAAAATATTAAGTAAAATATTAGTGCAGGTGACAGCAGAAATGGTAGGCATCCTCCTGCAACTTTTTGAAGGACAGGGACAGTCTTGATCCTGGCTTTATATCTCAAGTGCCAACTCCTCTTTTCTGGGAAAGATGATAACCCTCTCTGGGAATTGGCACATGCTCACATGATTGATGAGGACGACACGGGACACACAGCTATTCACAACAGCACTGTCTTATTGGTTTGTAAGTAGGAAAATATCGCCTAAAATATGACTGATAATAATAAAGTAATAGCTAATATTTTGGTTACTTACTGTGTGCCAGGCTTACAACTAATATTGTTGCATCTATTAAATTCTTAAATCCTTTTAACTTCTAACATCCTAATTTGTTGCATGGATAAATTCGTAAATCACCAGGCGCTATTATTTTACATTTTTACACCAGTGGAGAATGACCAGACAGGTTATGTCGCCTGGCAGTAACTGACACATGTGGAACTGGCCCTCCTGCAGGCCGGCTGCAGCCCCCCGCCCAACCGGACAGCATGTCATCCCATGAAAGGTGAGGACACTGAACACCTGGCCCAGAGGCAGCAGTGGGAAAGCACTGAGCAGCTGGCAGTCAGAACCCTCTGCACAGCTCTGTGACCTCTCTGGGCTTCAGCCTCCCACCTCTGCAGCCAGGAGCACAGCTGGACTGTCTCCGAAGACCCTTGCGGCCCTGAAAAAGGAGAGGCCGGATTCAGCCTCCAGTGATGTCATAACCGGCACCATGTGGCCGGGAGGTGAGACAGCTGTAGTGTAGGTTTAGTCCTTTGAGTCTAGGCTGTGTGCCCTTGGGTAAGTTGCTTAACCTCTCTGGAATTGGCACCGTCGCTCCAGACCATGCAGGTTCACTGAGTGTGTCCAAATGCTGTGGCGGTGACTCGTTCCATGGGGCTTGTTGGAGGAGATCCCCACGCCCTCTGGCACTGGATAAGCAAGGTTCCTATCCATCTCTGCCCTCACCATGAGCTTGCTTGCGAACCAGGGAGCCTTTCTCCAGGAGCTTGTTGGGAGCTAAAGGATTCTCTGTGCACAAATGTCAGCGTGGAGGTAGCGATCATAAAGGACACCGTTCGGGAAGCCCGAGCTAGGAGCCGGGCCACTGTCTCGCTTATTCCCCCTCTTGGAAATTAATCTTTTCTATAGAAAGGAGGAAATGAAATCTCAGAGAGTATCAGTGACTTGCCAGGTCAGGAAGTGGCACGGTGGCTGTGAACCCGGGTGCCTGACACCAGCACCCACGCACGCAGCACGGGCCGGCTCCCGAAATGCCCTCTTCACACAGGGCACCCGTGGCCGAGCTTGGTCCTGACTTCTGAGCCTCTTGTCTCCTCTTTCTCTTGGAGTGCCCATCAAATAGGAATTCCCTCCCCAGACCGCCAGGGGGCCCAGCACCTGAAATACATCACCTGTTCCCTCAGCACACACGTCTTGCTAATAAACACCACCAGGCCCTCCGCACTGCAGCACCACCATCGCTCTGCAGAGGAACACGTGAAGTCCTCCTTCTGAAACCAGGTCTCCGGGAAACGGCTGGGAAATGCCCACCAAACAAATCCAAATCACTTTCGGGGTGTCAGGTAGCCACGGGCTGGATTTTGAGGGAAGGCAAGACGTCAGGCTGATCTAGGGAGGCACTGGCGAAGATTCAGGGCCAAGCCCCTGCAGGGAGCTGTCAGGGGTGGCGAGTGTCCTGTCCGTAGCCCTGGGCGAGCCAAGAGTGATGTTGCCTGTGGGGAGGCAGGCGGCAGAGCTGCTCCAGGCGTGTGTGGTCCACACAGCGGGGCATGTGTGAAGTGTTCCCGGGACTCAAGCACACATTCAACGTATGTGCAGCATACGAGAGCCTCTGATTTTCAGAATTGCTCCTCCAACGTGTTAAGGTGATTTTACGTGTTGAAGGGAAAAATGGGTTTCCCATATCGTGTCCTTTTACATTTTTTCTTAGCGATTCTTTTTACTGACCGGGGTGAAAACTGTGGCAGAAAATACAAATAGGTCTTTCCAGGGTGTGTTAGACGCAAGCCCCGTGTGGAAGTCAAACAAGAGGGGTGTGGGATTCCATCCCCTCTGGGTGCTTTTCCAGGCTCTCATCACCGAGGACTGAGTTTGGCAGGGGCCCCCAGAGAAGGAAAATGAGAAACGGACCACTTTCTCTGCAATCCATACTCCTAAGGGGAGTAGAGGGAGTGCGTCCTCTGTGTGTCCGATGCCCTGTGTCTTCTGGGCGAGGCTTTCATTTGGAGCTGAGAAACTGAAGCTCAAATTAACCTAAGCGGCTAAGACGCTCCGTGTGTGTGTGTGTTTTGGGGGGTGGGGGAGGGTACTCTTTGGTCCAGAGCCGAGGTCTCTGCACTTCCAGCCCAGTTCCCCACGCCAGCCCTGATGGGCGCGGAGCCTCTTTGTCCAAGACAGACAAAGGAAGACAGAGCCAGAATGAAGTCAACAACTTTTATTACAACTCACATATTTCATAGAAAAAGGAATGTAGCGTCAGGTCCGGTTGTATGAAAAACGGTAAAATGCAGGTTCGTCCTGGTTGCTCTGTTGCCACCCGGGGCAGGCTCTCCGCGACATCAGGCACAGCAGCTGCACTTGTCCGAGGCCCCTTTGCAGACGCAGCCCTGGGCACACTTGGCGCAGCCCACGGGGCAGCAGGAGCAGCAGCCTGGGGAAGCAAGGGCAGCGTGCGGTCGGACCACGCGTTGTCCGGAGCCACCCTTCCCAGCAGCAGGCCTGGCCCCAGCTGCCCTCAGGCCCAGACCCCGAGTTTAGGATGGTGTCCTCTGTCCTGAGATAATTGCTCTCAGACACTAGGTTCAGGTTGCCTGCCCCATCTGTGCCCAGGACAGGGCACAGAGCCTTGGAGAGACAGTGAGCGGGGCCTCTGGGGACAAGAGAAAGCCAGCGCCCAGCACCATCAGTGATGTGAGCAAAGTCCTCAGGATCAAAGTGGAGGCAAACCCCTGACAGAGCAGCTCCCGCTCGGGATAGGGAAGCTCTGGGCTGCTTCGACAGGAAGGGGCTGCCCCAGGTCCGAGAAACCACACACGGTCACTAGTTCATGTCCCTAAAGTGCTTCAGTCCCTGAGAGGATTCAGAAGCGTGACTCAGGAGGCAGGAGGGCTAGTTCTACTGACAGGTCTGAGGTTGCTTGTTAATGACCCGTCTGGGCCTCAGTCTCCCTGTTCTCTAGTGCGCGCCTGGGTCTCGGTCATCTGGAAGGTGATTCCAGCTCTGACTGTGAATCCCTTCCTGGTGGGGGGTGGGGGGTGGGGTGGGGTTTACCGGGAGGTTTGGTCACTGTCCTGCTCCTGCCTGCTGAGCTCTGGGCTCCCTGCTCGCACTCAGCCCAGACCCCGCATTCCCAGAGAAGGCCCCGCACACTCACGCTTCTTGCAGGAGGTGCATCTGCAGGCTTTGCAGGTGCAGGAGCCAGCGCAGCTGCAGGAGCCGCCTGCCAGGAAGGGAAAGGCCCGCGGTGAGCAGGGAGAGGGAGGCAGGAGCTACAGCAGACGGTCAGCAATGCCTCCCTGAGCCCTCCTCCTCTGTCAGGACCCAGCCCTGGGAGCTCGTGTCCACTCAGGCGGATAGAGAAGCCCCAGCTCCTCTCTTCTGGTCCAAGGAGAGTAGGTCCCCTCCTGATGGACTCCACAGGGAAGGTCCCAGGCTCCAGACCCAGCCCAGGCTGACTGGGGCTGGGGGCCAGGGCCCATGGCCTGAACCCCAAAGAGGCAATGTCCCCTCCTCCCCTCAAGTCCTGGCAGCTCCGAGGCCTCCTCCAAACACTGGGTCCCGGTCTAGCAGTCCCCTGACCAGACCAGCTGGGTGACCTCAGGAAGGACAGCCTGGAGCCTCCGTGCCCTCAGTGGTAACGGAGAGGCAAAGGGAGACTGACAGGCTCTCAGGAGCCTGGCTAGCAAGAAAGCCCTGGACCCGTGACAGGAGTCCTCCTGAGCTCCAACTCAAAACCCTCCCTTCTCGTCCTGTGCCTGGGAAGGGGGGCATCCTAAGGCTCAAAGCCAGGGTTCCCTTACCAGTGGGGCAGGAGCACTTGGGGTCCATCTGGAGGAGGAGTGAGGCCCGAGGTCCAAAGCAAGGGGCGAAGCGGCTTCACTGGTCCGGTGGGGGGCGTGTGGGAGCCAGGAGCCCGTGGGCTCGGTTATAGGCCGAGGAGGCGGCCCGGGCGCAGAGGCCCCGCCCCCGCCTCGCCACCGCCCCGCGGATCCGCGCCCGCGCCCGCGCCGCCCGCGGCGCCCTGGGCCGGGCTGTGAGCAACAGGCGGGGCCGAGCGCACGATTCCACTTCGGTGCCGGCTGGAGCGGAGGAAGCGGGTGCCGTGCGGTAAGCGGTGTCCCAGCCCCCTGGCCGCCCCTTCGCAATGTGCCCGACGGGAGCAGCCCCCCTGTGGCCGGGTTGTGCAGGAATCCAGCTCCCGCGTCCTCCGGTCTTCCCCGCCCCAGGCCGCGCGCCGCCGGCCTCCGGGTCGCCGTTTCCTGCAGCCTGAGAACAGCCCCCGCCTCCCGCTCGTGTCCCTGGCTTGGCCGGAGCCGGGGAGCGGTGTCAGAGACCGCAGGCGCATGTGACCCTCACCGCCGTTTCGCCCACCCCGTGCGTCCCCAGGCGTTGGCAGCCCCGGTCCCCACCACGGTCCTTTGGAAGCACTTTTCCGGTACCGTCTCCTGTAACCGCCCCGCGATGAACATTGCCTTCAGCCGCTAGTCGTCACTTGTGTTTTCCTTTCCTGGAGGGATCATGGCGCATTTCTCCGGGGGCTCCTTTGCCTAAACTTTCCAGGGGCGCTCCTCACCGTAGCCGGTCCACCCCACGCCAGGGTGGAGGTTCCCTAATCATGGGGTGCTCCCCAGGGAGGGCACCATTGTAGGCGATAGGCAGACCTGGCATGAAATAACAAAGCGAGACAAGTGGATAGTTCCCTTCGGGTAGTCCTGACAATTACACACCATGGAGTCCATGCCAAGCCTTGTTAATCACTTTTGCTCTTTGAATTGTCACAGCAACCCGGAAGGGAGATAGTAGTCAGGAGCCCGTTTCCCAAAGGCCAAACTACCTACAGTACGAGGAGGCTACAGTAAAGGCAGGCACACAGTGCTGGGGAGCGGTGCCCTGCTTCTGTGTTCTTGTGGCTTCGCAGCTGAAAGAGAGAGTCAGTGAGAAAGCTCCCCTTTGGCCCAGAGCTGTGTCTTCAGCCCGTCTCTACCGTGTCCAGCTCAATCCTGGGGGGGGACCGAAGTGACAGAATAGGAATGTATTTATGCTTTTGTGGCTTCCTTCTGACTCTCTCCTTCAGTAGTGTTCAAGAGGTTTCTTTTGGTATAACATATTTCAGAAAATCACTGAAAAGAAAATGGTAAGGAAATCCTGATGCAGGTGACAGCAGAGATGGCAGGATCCTTCTGTATCTGTTAGGAGGACACCGACTGTCTTGCTCACGGCTTTCTATCTGTAGTGTCAATGGCTCTTTTGCGTGAAGGGAGGATAACCCCCTCAGGGGAAGTGGTCCCATGCTCACAGGGTTGATGAGGACGACCCAGAACACAGAGCTAAACACACCATCCTTGCTTGCGTGTCTGGAAGGAGAACAATGTCTCCTAGGCTAATGATAACAAATAAATAAATAAGTAGGTGATATGATAGACTACTCACTGAGTGCCCAGTATATTCTGACATTCTTTGCATGTATTCAATTCTTTCATCCCGAGAGCCAGACACTATTTTCTTGCCCTTTAGAGCAGAGGAGACTGAGCCACAGAGAGGTTATGTCCCATGGCTATATGTGGCACAGATGGGACTGGCCCTCCTGCAGGCCGACTGCAGCCCCCCGCCCAACCGGACAGCATGTCATCCCATGAAAGGTGAGGACACTGAACACCTGGCCCAGAGGCAGCAGTGGGAAAGCACTGAGCAGCTGGCAGTCAGAACCCTCTGCACGGCTCTGTGACCTCTCTGGGCTTCAGCCTCCCACCTCTGCAGCCAGGAGCACAGCTGGACTGTCTCCGAAGACCCTTGCGGCCCTGAAAAAGGAGAGGCCGGATTCAGCCTCCAGTGATGTCATAACCGGCACCATGTGGCCGGGAGGTGAGACAGCTGTAGTGTAGGTTTAGTCCTTTGAGTCTAGGCTGTGTGCCCTTGGGTAAGTTGCTTAACCTCTCTGGAATTGGCACCGTCGCTCCAGACCATGCAGGTTCACTGAGTGTGTCCAAATGCTGTGGCGGTGACTCGTTCCATGGGGCTTGTTGGAGGAGATCCCCACGCCCTCTGGCACTGGATAAGCAAGGTTCCTATCCATCTCTGCCCTCACCATGAGCTTGCTTGCGAACCAGGGAGCCTTTCTCCAGGAGCTTGTTGGGAGCTAAAGGATTCTCTGTGCACAAATGTCAGCGTGGAGGTAGCGATCATAAAGGACACCGTTCGGGAAGCCCGAGCTAGGAGCCGGGCCACTGTCTCGCTTATTCCCCCTCTTGGAAATTAATCTTTTCTATAGAAAGGAGGAAATGAAATCTCAGAGAGTATCAGTGACTTGCCAGGTCAGGAAGTGGCACGGTGGCTGTGAACCCGGGTGCCTGACACCAGCACCCACGCACGCAGCACGGGCCGGCTCCCGAAATGCCCTCTTCACACAGGGCACCCGTGGCCGAGCTTGGTCCTGACTTCTGAGCCTCTTGTCTCCTCTTTCTCTTGGAGTGCCCATCAAATAGGAATTCCCTCCCCAGACCGCCAGGGGGCCCAGCACCTGAAATACATCACCTGTTCCCTCAGCACACACGTCTTGCTAATAAACACCACCAGGCCCTCCGCACTGCAGCACCACCATCGCTCTGCAGAGGAACACGTGAAGTCCTCCTTCTGAAACCAGGTCTCCGGGAAACGGCTGGGAAATGCCCACCAAACAAATCCAAATCACTTTCGGGGTGTCAGGTAGCCACGGGCTGGATTTTGAGGGAAGGCAAGACGTCAGGCTGATCTAGGGAGGCACTGGCGAAGATTCAGGGCCAAGCCCCTGCAGGGAGCTGTCAGGGGTGGCGAGTGTCCTGTCCGTAGCCCTGGGCGAGCCAAGAGTGATGTTGCCTGTGGGGAGGCAGGCGGCAGAGCTGCTCCAGGCGTGTGTGGTCCACACAGCGGGGCATGTGTGAAGTGTTCCCGGGACTCAAGCACACATTCAACGTATGTGCAGCATACGAGAGCCTCTGATTTTCAGAATTGCTCCTCCAACGTGTTAAGGTGATTTTACGTGTTGAAGGGAAAAATGGGTTTCCCATATCGTGTCCTTTTACATTTTTTCTTAGCGATTCTTTTTACTGACCGGGGTGAAAACTGTGGCAGAAAATACAAATAGGTCTTTCCAGGGTGTGTTAGACGCAAGCCCCGTGTGGAAGTCAAACAAGAGGGGTGTGGGATTCCATCCCCTCTGGGTGCTTTTCCAGGCTCTCATCACCGAGGACTGAGTTTGGCAGGGGCCCCCAGAGAAGGAAAATGAGAAACGGACCACTTTCTCTGCAATCCATACTCCTAAGGGGAGTAGAGGGAGTGCGTCCTCTGTGTGTCCGATGCCCTGTGTCTTCTGGGCGAGGCTTTCATTTGGAGCTGAGAAACTGAAGCTCAAATTAACCTAAGCGGCTAAGACGCTCCGTGTGTGTGTGTGTTTTGGGGGGTGGGGGAGGGTACTCTTTGGTCCAGAGCCGAGGTCTCTGCACTTCCAGCCCAGTTCCCCACGCCAGCCCTGATGGGCGCGGAGCCTCTTTGTCCAAGACAGACAAAGGAAGACAGAGCCAGAATGAAGTCAACAACTTTTATTACAACTCACATATTTCATAGAAAAAGGAATGTAGCGTCAGGTCCGGTTGTATGAAAAACGGTAAAATGCAGGTTCGTCCTGGTTGCTCTGTTGCCACCCGGGGCAGGCTCTCCGCGACATCAGGCACAGCAGCTGCACTTGTCCGAGGCCCCTTTGCAGACGCAGCCCTGGGCACACTTGGCGCAGCCCACGGGGCAGCAGGAGCAGCAGCCTGGGGAAGCAAGGGCAGCGTGCGGTCGGACCACGCGTTGTCCGGAGCCACCCTTCCCAGCAGCAGGCCTGGCCCCAGCTGCCCTCAGGCCCAGACCCCGAGTTTAGGATGGTGTCCTCTGTCCTGAGATAATTGCTCTCAGACACTAGGTTCAGGTTGCCTGCCCCATCTGTGCCCAGGACAGGGCACAGAGCCTTGGAGAGACAGTGAGCGGGGCCTCTGGGGACAAGAGAAAGCCAGCGCCCAGCACCATCAGTGATGTGAGCAAAGTCCTCAGGATCAAAGTGGAGGCAAACCCCTGACAGAGCAGCTCCCGCTCGGGATAGGGAAGCTCTGGGCTGCTTCGACAGGAAGGGGCTGCCCCAGGTCCGAGAAACCACACACGGTCACTAGTTCATGTCCCTAAAGTGCTTCAGTCCCTGAGAGGATTCAGAAGCGTGACTCAGGAGGCAGGAGGGCTAGTTCTACTGACAGGTCTGAGGTTGCTTGTTAATGACCCGTCTGGGCCTCAGTCTCCCTGTTCTCTAGTGCGCGCCTGGGTCTCGGTCATCTGGAAGGTGATTCCAGCTCTGACTGTGAATCCCTTCCTGGTGGGGGGTGGGGGGTGGGGTGGGGTTTACCGGGAGGTTTGGTCACTGTCCTGCTCCTGCCTGCTGAGCTCTGGGCTCCCTGCTCGCACTCAGCCCAGACCCCGCATTCCCAGAGAAGGCCCCGCACACTCACGCTTCTTGCAGGAGGTGCATCTGCAGGCTTTGCAGGTGCAGGAGCCAGCGCAGCTGCAGGAGCCGCCTGCCAGGAAGGGAAAGGCCCGCGGTGAGCAGGGAGAGGGAGGCAGGAGCTACAGCAGACGGTCAGCAATGCCTCCCTGAGCCCTCCTCCTCTGTCAGGACCCAGCCCTGGGAGCTCGTGTCCACTCAGGCGGATAGAGAAGCCCCAGCTCCTCTCTTCTGGTCCAAGGAGAGTAGGTCCCCTCCTGATGGACTCCACAGGGAAGGTCCCAGGCTCCAGACCCAGCCCAGGCTGACTGGGGCTGGGGGCCAGGGCCCATGGCCTGAACCCCAAAGAGGCAATGTCCCCTCCTCCCCTCAAGTCCTGGCAGCTCCGAGGCCTCCTCCAAACACTGGGTCCCGGTCTAGCAGTCCCCTGACCAGACCAGCTGGGTGACCTTAACAAAGACAGTCTTGAGCCTCTGTAGTCTCCATTCATAAATAGAGGCTGGAAATCTCTGGCTGTCTAGTGGTTAGGGGTCTGCGCTCTCGCTTCCTAGTGTCTGGGTTCAGTCCCTGGTCAGGGAACTAAGCTCCCGCAAGTCGAGTGGTACGGCCAAAAAAAAAAAAAAATAGATTTAAAAAATGCTGTCGCTACCCTGGCTAGGAAGAAAGCACTGGGTGAACCGCGGGCGTCCACTTGTGCTGAAATTCAAATTCTTCCTCATCTAACCCCAGGGACACTCTGTCCTGTGCCTAAGAAGCGGGCATCCAAGCCCCAGAGCCAGGGGTTCCTTACCAGTGGAGCAGGAGCAGTTGGGGTCCATTTGTAGCTAAGGTGAGGCCGGGGGTCGAAAGCAAGTGGCCGAGAGGCACCTGAGCTGGTGGGAGGCGTGTCGAGCCTAGGAGGCTGCTTGCAGTGTTTGTACCCGGAGTAGGCGGCCCGGGCGCAGAGGTCCCACCCCCTCCTTGCACCCGCCCCGCGGATCTGCGCCCGCCCCGCCCGCCGCGCCCAGGGCCGGGCTGTGAGCAACGCTCGGGGCCGAGCGCACGATTCTCCCAGTGCACATGGGTCCGCTCTGCGCACGGAGAGCCGTGTTTGGTGCCTGCTCGCGGGGAGGGACTGTTTGCCAGGAGGTACGCGGTGTCCTAGCCTCCCTGTCCGCCCTTCCCGATTTTCCCGTGGGCGGCAGCCACCTTGTTCCCTGATTTTCCAGCAACCCAGCCTGTGTCCTCGCCGTCTTCCCCACCCCCGCCCCCCGCGCTGTTGTCTTCACGTTCACCCTTTCCGGAGCCCGTGTGCAACCCTAGTGTCACGCTCACGTCCCAGTCATGGCTGGATCCTGGGAGTTGTGTGCAGAGACCGGTGGTGGATGTGAGCTTCACCACCAATCCTCCGACTCCCTCTTCCCCCACCATTTCCTGTCCTGGTCCCCACGATGGTCCTTAGGCAGCGTTTCTCTAACGTTTCTCCGTAAGAGCACCGCGACCAACTCAGGCCTCTGCCTCCCATCCTTCCTTCTGTTCTCCCCTACTGAATGGATGGATGGGCACATTTGTCCCGGTGCTTCTGGCCTAAACTTGCCAGGGGTTTTCCTGATCCTAGCCAGTCCACCCTGCTCC
Source organism: Eschrichtius robustus (assembly GCF_028021215.1). Taxonomy (NCBI): domain Eukaryota; kingdom Metazoa; phylum Chordata; class Mammalia; order Artiodactyla; family Eschrichtiidae; genus Eschrichtius; species Eschrichtius robustus. The sequence goes on along the minus strand of NC_090842.1, from coordinate 29,785,099 downwards.
AGGATGGAGGTTCCCAAAGCATGAGATCCCACCCCATGGAAGGGATCATTGTAAGTGATGGGCAGACCTGGCATTAAATAACAAAGCATGAAAAGTGGTTATTTCCCTTTCAGTATTCAGCAGTGGGAAGAGCACTGAGCTGGCAGCCAGATCCCTCTGCATAGCTCTGTGACCTCTCTGGACTTCAGTCTCCCATCTCTCCAGCCAGAAGCACAACTAGACTGTCTCAAAGGAGGCTTCCAGCTCTGAATAATGATAGGCAGGACTCAGCATTCAGTGACCTCATAATCAGCGACCTTTGGCAAGGAGGTGAGACAGCCTTACTATAGGTTCAGACCTCTGAATATGATCTGTGTGCCCTTAGGCGGGTTGCTTAAACTCTGGGTAGCTGGAACAATCATTCCAGCCCCTGCAAGTTCACTCTGTTACTGGTTCAGTGTAGATCAAGTGATATGAAGGGTGGGCATTGATTTTGTGTTTCTCCAAGTGGTGTGGCAGCATCTTATCCTAGGGGGGCTATTGCAGGGCATCCACACTTCCCCTGCCAATGGATCAGTAAATTTGCAATCAAACTTTAACCTCCAGCCTGGAGGTTAAAGCTTGCAAAACCATGAGCCTTTCCCCAAGAGCTTGTTGGAATTCAACAAGATTCTGTCCCAGTAAAGTCACTGTGAACAGAAGCATCATAATAGACACTGTTTATTAAGCCCTAGTGAGGAGCTAGGCCACTCTCAATACCACATAGGGATATAATCTCCTTTTTATAGGAAATGGAGACTTAGAGAGGTTGAGCGACTCATTTAGGATACGCGGCTGGTAAGTGCCACTGTGGTCTGTGAACCAAGACTGCCTGACACCAACACCCATGCACCCAGCACAGGCTGGCTCCTGAAATCCCCTCTTCACACAGGACACCTGTGGGTAAGTGTGGTTCTGACACTTGGGCCACGTGACTCTTCACACAGGACACCTGTGGGTAAGTGTGGTTCTGACACTTGGGCCACGTGACTCGTCTTTCTCTTTGACTTTACATCAAATAGCAAATCCCTCCAAAAGTTGTCAGGAGTACTAGCTATTGCCATTATTTACAAGTCACTCAGCGCCTCACTCCTTCCTAATAAATACCACAACTTTGTAAATGCAGAATCTGACACTACCCTGCACAGGCAGACATGAAGTCCTTCATCTGGAACCAATTTCCAGGTACTCTCCCTCTTGTTGGGAAATGTCTGGGCATTACCTGCAAATTCCTAGTCACTTTGCTGGTTTCAAGTAGCCAAGGGCTGGATTTTGAAGGCAGAGTTCAGCCTGACCTAAAGGAACTTCCAAAGATTCAGAGCCAACTCACCGCAGGGAGCTCTCAGGGGTAGCAGGTGTCCTGTCACTGGCACTGGGCCAGCCAAGACCGATGTTCCCTGTGGGGATGGGGGGGAAGAGCTACTCCAGGTGTGGGTGGTCCACACAGTGGGGCATTTGAAAGTGTTTTCAGTGTTCAACGTACTCCTTTGATGAACACGTGGTTTTTTTTAATAATTGAAGTATAGTTGATTTACAATATTGTGTTAGTTTCAAGTGAACAAACATGTTTTTACTTTTTAAATTTTTCCTGTATTACTCTGTTCTTCATATATTTATTCAAATTTATTGAATCAAAAATTGGGTTTTGTATTTTGTGTCCTTTTAAATTTTTCTTAGTAATTCACTTAATTTTATTTTACCAAAGTTTAGGTTTGTGAAGTTAGAAAATAAAAACCACAGCTAGAAAATTCACACGTCTTTCAGTGCAGGGAGTTTGAGACTTCCAGGTAGGGATTCAGGTAACTGGAGGTGTGATTCCAACTGCTTTAGAGTCTATCAAGCCTAAAATCTATGAGGAAGTGAAGTTAGCCAGGGAAATCAGAGGATGGAAAATGAGGCATTGAGAAGTCACCAACCCTTGCCATGCCACCAACCCTTGACATAAGAATGGAGAGGACCTTGTATCTGCTCAACACCCTTAGAGCATCTGGTCTAATGCTCTTCCATTGCTCTTCCATTTTACGGAAGATGAACCCAGTGAGGGAGTGTGTCTTGTCTTAGGCACTCAGTTTGTTAGGGACTCACATTTTGTTCCAGTACCCAAGTCTCTGCACTTCTCATCCAGTCTCCTACACAAGCCCTGGATGGCACAAAAGCCCTTATTCCCAATGCACAGAAAAGAAAGCCGAGTCGGAATAGTGTCAACAACTTTTATTACCACTTACATATTTCATAGGAAAGGGAATGTAGCAATCAAGTCAGAGTTGTATAAAAACACAGGTCGGCCCGTGTTCCTCCATTGACACCGGGGCAGGCTCTCTGCGACATCAGGCACAGCAGCTGCACTTGTCCGAGGCCCCTTTGCAGACGCAGCCCTGGGCACACTTGGCGCAGCCCACGGGGCAGCAGGAGCAGCAGCCTGGGGAGAGATGGGGGAAAGCAGATGTCAGCGATGACTTTCCCAGGCTCCTCCTTGCCCAACAGCAGCCCTGCCACAAGCCCTCAGATCCAGAGGACCCTGAGTACAGAAAAACATGCTCTGTTCCAAGACAGTTGGGAGGACCTTGGGGTTTGGCTTCCGCTAGGAAATGGCTGCCCTGCCCCATCTAAGCCCAGGACAGGGCAGAAAGTCAGAAGCAGCAGTGACAGGTGCCGAAGGGCAAAGGAAGACCAGCCCCCGCGCCATAGCCATACACTCAGAGCCCGCTCTGGGTTCCCTCCCTCACCCTAGCTGCAGCCCCCAGGTTCCCAGAGAAAGCTCCACACTCACTCTTCTTGCAGGAGGTGCATCTGCAGGCTTTGCAGGTGCAGGAGCCAGCGCAGCTGCAGGAGCCGCCTGCCAGGAAGGGAAAGGCCAGCAGTGAGCAGGGAGGGGGATGCAGGAGGTACAGCAGATGGTCAGCAATCCCTCCCTGCAACCTCTTCCTGGGTGCAGGGCCCAGTGCTAGGAACTCCCGTCCAGCATAGAACAGACAGAAGTCTCACCCCTCCTTCTCTGCCCTTCTATGCAAAGGGCTGTGTACTGCCTTGTATTTACCCCACAGGTATGGTCCCAGGCTCCAGAGCCCATTCAGGATGCCTGAGTCTGGTGGCCAGGACCTTCTGTCTGAGCCCAGAAGAGGCAATGTCCCCTCGCACCCAGCACAGGGAATGCAGAGGCCTGGACAGAGCACTGCGGCCGACCCAGAAGTCCCCTGACACCTGGATGGTGTGGCGCAGAACAGCCTTGAGCCTCAGGCCTCTCGCCTCTGAAATGGAAGCCCCAGTTGGATGGAAACGCTCTAATGGGGCATGAAGGCGCTTGACCAGGGAGAAAGCACGTGCCGGGTTAACTACAGAAGCCCACTTCAGCTCAAGCTCAAAATATTCCTCCCTCCTCCAAACCCAGGGATGCTTCTTGGTATTGGGGAAGGGGCATCCAAAGTTCCAGAGCCAGAAGTCCCTTACCAGTGGAGCAGGAGCAGTTGGGGTCCATTTGGAGGCGAGGTGAGGCGGGAGGTCCAAGGCAAGTGGCGAAGAACAGGGTCTTGGGCCGGTTGGGGGCGTGTTAGAACCTAGGAGCCGGCGGGTTCAGTTTATACCCAGAGGAAGCGGCCCGGGCGCAGAGGCCCCGCCCCCGCCTTGCACGCGGCGCGCGGATCTGCGCCTGTTCAGCCGGCGGCGCCCGTTCCGGCTGTGCGCAGCTGGCCGGGCCGAGCGCAGCGTTCCGTGAGCAAGGATTGGGTCGGTGTGCAGCGCTGCGGCCGCCCCTTTGGCGCTAGAACTCGCGGAGGGACGGTGTGCTGGGCGGCTCTCGGCGTCCCAGCTTCCCTGCCTTCCCCTTCCCAATTTTCCCAAGGTAGGCAGTCACCTTTGTTCCGGGATCTTCCAGGTCCCCAGTTCCCCCTCTCTTTGCCACCCCAGGCCCCATTGCCTTTGGGCTCAAGTTCGTCCTTTCCGGAGCCCGTGTGCCCCCCCCCCGGCCTCCTCCCCCCCTCCCCGGCCTGTGCTCACGTCCCTGGCTTGAAGGGGGCGGTGGAAAGAGCCGAGGGAGTTGTGTGCAGCGTCCCAGCGGCGGATGTGACGTTTGCCTCCCAGTACTTTTCCTTTCCCTGTGCCCAGAGGGACTTAGGCCCTATTTTTCTGTCTCAGTTTCAAGGCGGACGCTGGCCTCTGTCTGCTCCATCCTTCCTCCACTCTCTAAAAGTTTGAAGGGATGTATGGGCAATTTGTCTGGATCCTTTGCACAAAACTCCCCAGAGACTCTCCACAGCCTAGCCAGCCCACCTCACTCCAGGAAAGTTGTTCAGAAAGTGGGATGCCTCCAGGGGAGGGATCATTTTAGGTGATAGGCAGATCTAGCATCTGCATATCAAGAAAAATAATTGTTTCCCTTTCAATATTACTGACAATTAGACAGCATTGTGTGTGTGTCCCACCTGGTTAATCATTGTTTGATCTTTCAACCCTCACAATGACTCAAAAAGAGGAATACTGTTATTTATGAGCCCATTTGGCTGGTGGGAAAGGTAAGTCACAAGGATGTTAAATAACTTGCCCAGGGTCACAGAGCTGGGAAGTAGTGCCACTGGATCTGAATCCAGTCAGCTTCCCAAGGGAAGAGTTCAAAGATAAAGTTTTCCTTTGGCCCAGAGTTTTCCTTTGATGTATCTTCAACATCAGTGTACTGCTTGAAATCTTTTAAACAGAGATAAGCCTCAAGCTTATCAACTCTTCAGGCCCATGTCATGATTTTGTTTTCAAGGACCTAGATTGCCTTTTCCTTCTGCAAGACATCATACTGGTCCAGTACACTGATGATATTATGCTGCTCGGAGCTAGTTGCAAGAAGTAGCAACTACTCTAGGCTTATTGGTTGAGACTCTGCAATGGCTGTAAAAAAGCCTGTGGAATAGAGGAGATCCCTTAGGGCATCTCTTAGTACTACCCTGCCCTGTGATTAAAGTCAGTGAAAAACTACTATAACAAGCCAATCAAGGCAGGACTGATAAAGGCTCAGACCCTTCAGAAATGAAGGTTTGGGTCACCCCAGCATCCTAAGGAACCATGACCAACTGAGGTGCATGCAGGGAGCAAAGGGAATACAGAATAGGTAGTATACGAAGATGTTTATAAATGTCAGCTGTGACCACATGACCAGTTCCAGAAACAGAAATGACAACTGTAAGTGTTAGGAGTACTTCTTCATTATTTTGTTATAAATATGTTTTTATATATACGGCAAATATCTTTGTTTTCTTCCCTCTTTTATCCCCTTCTCATATAACATAGAATGTATTGACTTTACATTGTAGTATTTACGTATTGTTAACATAACAGTACTTGTTACGTGATATCAAGTACAAAAGTGACCATCACCCAAGGAGTTTGCATCCTCCTTTGGGGACAGTGTTATACATTTTCAGTTGTAGGTAGGATAGTTGTGTCATGTTAGGCAGAAGCATGACCTTGTTATTGTCTTTGTTGGGAGATTAAGTACGGTTTACGAAGTTGTGTGGGTGCTAGTTTGATAAGTGGTGGTCTGTAACGGTTAGTTTTATGTACCAACGCGTTTTAGGCTGTCATGCCCAATCCTTGGTCACACACTAGCCTGATGTTGCTGTGAAGGTATTTTTCAGATGTGATTAACATTTAAATCAGTAGACTGAGAAAAGCAGATTACCCTTCATAATGTGGAAGGCCTCATCCAGTCAGTGAAGGCCTTAGAGAAAAACTGAGGTCTCTTGAAGAGGAGGGAATTGGGCCTCCAGACGGCCTTTAGACTCAAGATTGCAACCAACATCAACTCCTACTGGAATTTCCAGGCTGCTGGCTAGCCCTATAAATTTCAGTCGTGCCAGCTTCCACAGTTGCATGAGCCAATTTCTTAAAATAAATCTCTCTCTCCCTCTCTCTTTATCTATCTCTCTACCTACCTACCTACACCCTGCTGGTTCTGTTTCTCTGGAGAATGCTAATACAAATATATTTTAAAACATATAAATCATTAAAGGAAAAATGTTAAGTAAAATACTGGTGCAAGTGGTAGCAAAGGGCACAGACTGTTGTGCTCAGGGTTATAAATCCCCAGTGCTGATCGGTTGAGGACAACACAGGACACACAGCTAGGCACACCACTACTGCTTCTGTGTCTAGAGGTACATAAATACCCCCTATGTTTAATAATAATAATAATAATAAATGGCTAACATTATAGACCACTCACCACGTGCCAAGCACCATACTAAGTTCTTTACATGTACTAGTTCTTTAATCTTCTGAATCATATGCTTTTATTTTGCCCCTTTAAAAGTGGAGGAGACTGAGCCACAGAGAGATTATATCCTGTGGCTGTAAGTGACGCAGGTGAGACTGGCACTCGTGCAGGCTGACTGCAGCATCATGCCCTCACCCACGATCTTACACCAGGACTTCATATGACACGTGAGGATGTTGAAAGCTGACACAGAGGCAGCAATGGGAAGAGCACTGAGCAGGCAGTCTGTATAGTTCTGTGACCTCTCTGGAATTCAGTTTCCCATGTGTCAAGCCAGGAGCACAATCTGTCCATTTCGAAAGGTCCTTCTAACTCTGAATAGTGAGAGGCAGGATTTAGCATTCAGTGACATCATTATCTGCCAGCTGTGGCCAGGGGGTGAGGTCAGCTGTAGTGTAGGTTCAGACCTCTGACCTCTGAGCTGTGTGACCTTGGGCAGGTTGCTTAACCTCTCTGGAATCAGCACAATCACTCCAACCCCTGCACATTCACTCTCTCACTGGTTCCTGTGCAGATCAAACGACATGAAGCATGGGAATGGCTTCTGAGTCTGTCCAAATGCTGTGGCAGCATCTTGTCCTGGGGGTCTCTTTGGAGGTCATCCCTACTCCCTTTGGCACCGGATCAGCAAATTTCCAATCCCATCCTTAACCTCCAACCCAGAATAATGCTTCTAAACCAATGAGCTTTTCCCCAAGAGCTTGTTGGGCGCTAAAAGGATTCTCTCTCCACGAATGTCAGTGTGGACATAATGATCATAATGGCCACTGTTTATTAAGCCAGGACACTATCATTTAATCCCCACATAGAGATATAATCTCTTTTTCACAAATGGGAAAATAGAGACTCAGATGTTGAGTAACATGCCCAGGCCATACCACCTGTGGCGAAACAGGCTGTGAACTGAGACGCCCACGCACTCAGCACAGGCTGGTTTCTGAAATCCCCTCTTCACACAGGGCACCTGTGGGCAAGCATGGTCTTGACTCTTGGGCCACGTGACTTGTCTTTCTCTTTTATTTTACATCAAATAGCCATTCCCTCCACAAATAGCCAGGGGGACTAACTGTTGGCATTAATTACAAGTCACAGGGCGCCTCACTCCTGCCTAATAAACACCACCACACCCTCCAAACTGCAGAATCTGCCATCACCCAGCACGGGTGGACATGAAATAGTCCATCTGGAACCAATTCTCAGGCACACACCCTCTTCATGGGAAATGACTGTGTAATTCCCTCCACATCCCTAGTTATTTTGCTGCTTTCAAGTAGCCAAGGGCTGGATTTTGGAAGGACAGATTGCAACGGTGCTCAATGGACACCTTCGATGAACATGTGTGCGACGTTTTTAAATCTCTGATTTTGTTTGTTTTTTCATATATTGATTGAAATTATGTGTGTGGAATCTAAAAACATGGGCTTTGTATTGTTCTATGGCATTTTTATAATGAAATGTTCCTTCACCACAGGGATTTTTTAGAAGCCCCATTTAGATTCAAGCAGGTGAGGGAGTTTTCCACCCCTTTAGTCACTTTCAAGACTAAAATCCAGCGAGGAACTGAAGTTGAACAGGGAAACCATGGAGGATGAGAATTCTGGAATGAGAAGTTTCTGTGCCACCAACGCTTGACTTGAAAACAGAGGGGACCCTGTATGTGCCCAGTGTCCTTATAGCATCTGGCCTAAGGCTCTTCCATTTTACAGAAGATGAAGCCCAGTGGGGTAATGTGGCTTGAACAAGGCACTGGGTTTGTTAAGGGCTACCATTTTGGTCCAGAAACCAAGTCTCTGTACTTCTAGCCCAGTCCCTCACCCCAGCCCTGGTCAAGTCAAGGAAAACAGAATAAAGCCAACCACTTTTATTATCATTCTTGTATTTTATAGGACAAAAAAAAAAGAGGAATGTAGGTTTGTACACATTGCTCTATTTACACCCGGTGCAGGCTCTCCGCGGCATCAGGCACAGCAGCTGCACTTGTCGGAGGCCCCTTTGCAGACGCAGCCCTGGGCACACTTGGTGCAGCCCGGGGGGCAGCAGGAGCAGCAGCCTGGGCAAGGGAAGGAGGTGGCAGAAATGAGCGCTTGGAACAAAGGATTAATAAGGCTTCCCGTCCTCTCCAGTGGAGGCGCCACCGTCCCTAGGGATGGGGCACCTACTGCCCTATTTAAATTCCCTTCCGTGGTGTAGAGGGCTGGGGGCGTGGGGGGGGGCGTGGCGGGGGGGGGGGTGGGCGCGTTAGGGGTAGATGTAGAGAAAATTCCACTTAACTCTTCTTGCAGGAGGTGCATTTGCACTCTTTGCATTTGCAGGAGCCGGCACACGTGCAGGATCCACCTGCAAAGAGAACGGCCGATATAAAAACGGTTCCCGGAGACTCGAACGCGGGCATGGGTGCTAGGAGCCCGAGTTTGAGTCCCAGTTCCACAACCAACTCGTGGGAACCTGGGCAAGCCACGAACTCTGATCTCCTTATCGGTCAAACGGGATCTCCTAGTTTAACTTAGAATAGAGGCGGGTACACCAAAACGCTTTCGAAAGGGGCAATTTGTTCCGGAAAGTGAGTGATGAGTCAGAAATTGCTTCTCTAGTTCTACAATCGACACCCAACCCCGAACCAGATCTCCTTACCCGCGACGCAGGAGCAGTTGGGATCCATGGTGAGAGGAAGCAGAGGTTGGGGTCCGGAGACGGCGGCACGAAGGATGGCAAGGACGTCGAGGGGGTGTGCTGGAGCGGAGGGCGCCGTGGGCTGCCTTTATAGCGGGAAGGAGCCTGGCGAGTGCAAAAGCCCTCCGGGGCGGGCGCAGCCTGCACACGCCCCGCGCTGAGTCACTGGCGGCCCGCGCGGCGTCCCGAGCTGTGCACACGGGCCACCCGGCACCAGTTCTCAGTAGCCGCCCTACGTGCGCCTCGGCGAGGGAGGGCCGGGTGCAGAGCGCGGACCCCGCGTGCAGGGCTGCCCCGGGCTGTGCGCGGAGCACCCTGACCCCTGCCCTTCGCTGTGTGCGCAGTTCCCGCCACCGCCTTCCCCTCCCCCCAGCACGCCCCACCCCCACTCTCCCCACCGCATCCGGTGCCCTGTGCGTGAACCTGAGTAGTTAAGAGAGTGGGTCTTGCGGATTGATTCTGCTCCGGCGGAAAACCGGTGGGAAGTCAGGACAGATTAAAAAAAAAAACTCTTTGCACCCGTCAAGGCTTAAAAATTGTGTAGCATCACATTAAACCCGTGGGATGGTTATTGATGACATACTGTATATCGAGTGCTTTAGCATGTGATAGGGAAGGTGTAAGCGTGTTATGTGCGAGCTCTCATTTAATCCTCTAACAACCCTGTGAGGTAAGGACTAGTCATCATTCCCATTTTAGAGTATGGAGGCCCAGAGAAGTTAAGTAACTTGCCCAAGGTCACAGAGCTAGTGAGTGGCAGAGCCTGGTTCAAATCAGTGGGCCCAGCAGATGCTGAAGTCCCTCTAAGGGTAGACATCACCAACAAGGGAGAATAAGGATCAAGAAGCCACAAGCCTTGTACTCAGGAAACTCATAGTCATGGGGGCAGCCTCATGGGTGTGTGGGGAAAAGTAATACCAGGGTCATGGCTAGGATAGAGGCAGGGGGAACAGAGGGGAGACCCAGTCCAGCCTGGGAGGAGGTGGGCCAGTCAGGTGGGCCATTGCCTTGGGCCTGAGGGTGAGAAAGTCTTCACCAGGCAGGGGAAGAGGAAGGAGTTGTATTCCAGCCAGTGGAAGAAGCAGCCGGATGGAAAGTTGGCATTCCCATGGAACATTTGGAAGGGAAAACCTCACAAGAACTTTCTTCCCCAGTGGATGCAGAGGGGAAGAGTGGAATTGCGGTCCAAATTCCTTTCTGGGGAGGTACATCTTGCTTCCCTGCTGGTACATGTCTGACTGCTGTGAAATGGATCTTAGATCATTATCCTGGGATTGCCCAGAGTGTGTCATCAGATGAGCAGGTTACCGGAAGGTTCGTGGCAGGTTTAGGGAATGCTGGTTGCTGCAGTGGGGAGTTTAGTGAGGAGGTGGGCAGAGGACAGGCTGTCCTCGCAGCATTTACTGTAAAGTCCTGTGGAAGTGTCTTCACAGCTTGGCTCAGACGTCACTTTCTCCTGGGAGCCCGTCCTGACCCCTGTGCTAGGTCAGGATGCCTGTGGAATGTGCTGGTAAACAGCTTGTCCTTTTCCTTCCTGGCACTTCCCATGTCTGTAATACACAGGAAAGTGTGTGATTCTGGGATCTTTGTCCCTCCACACCAACCTGCCACTGAAAACACCAAGAGCACTCACTGCCCCTGAAATGTGCTTCCAGCCCTCAGCCCAGGGCCAAGTTTACAGTCGGCGCTTAATAAATATTTGTCAAATCAATTAATAGGGGTAAATCCCCAGATGTGTCCTCCCTTCCCAGCCCTGCCCCCCGGCATTAGGGCCGATTACAAAATGAAAGTAAAAAACTTGTTTTTCACCACTCTGGGACCTGTGTGGTCACTCAGAAACTCCAAGCAGGGCAGGAGAGTTGAACTGTCAGAAGGACTAAATTCTGATGGTCACTCTCCCACCCACTTGCTGAGTGACCTTGGGGCTGTTATGGGCCAGGGCTCCCCTGAGCATCAGTTTACTCATTTGTCAAATGATCAGATTGTACTAGAATTTGCGGGTCACATGCAAACATGCTCTGATTTTAGAGCCAAGGTCTCAGAAATCTCGCTGTGTCTGGCAGCCCCGTGGACCGAGAGCATGGAAGGGCTGCTCTTTGGATGGTGGGCAGATTTTGCTGCTGTTGTTGTTACATACGCACTCACGTTATATGCAAAATTCCTGGTTTCTTATAAATCAGATGGTCACTTGTCCACTCAGGGGAAACAATCCAACTCAATGAGGAGACAACAACGCTTGTTTTTGCCCTGTAAAGTATTGAATCAAGCCCTGGGTTTGGGCCATCTGTGTTGGCAGTAAAATTTGTTTTCAGGTCTAAGCTGTCTCCCTTAAGTCATTTTGACTCTGAGAGGAGAGGGATGACCAATCGGCAAAGGGGAAGGGCGGCCCAGGCCCAGTTTTGCTCATCTCTGTACCCCGGTAAGCCTTGTGGGTCAGAGGTGGAGAGGGAGGACTTTCTAATGCCTGCAGTCCTCATGTGGTAGGAAGTGAGGAAAATGAAGCCAAGCAGCATAAGATGAGGAAAAACACCCCTCTGCAAATTTGGTGTGAGTTATCAGTATGAGGCAATGATGTGGGCCTAGTCTGCATTAATAGAAGTATGCCATCCAGAATGAGGGAGGTGATTTTTCATCTCTTTTTAACTGCGAATGTGGATATTTTTGGTTCTGCTGCTGAGTCATCCATTCATCCTTACCCTGTGACAGTACCCTTAGGTTTCCTTTGTAGAATCACTCTTCCCTACTCCTAGCCCACGTGGGCTAAGATGGATGGATGGAGTTGGCCCCATTCGTGGGCTCCCAGGAAATTCCATCTTCCTGGACATAGTGATTGGCTCTGATTGGGTCACCTAGCCATGAACCAGAGAGAATCAATGGAACTCCTCCTGGAAATGCTAGGAGAATGACAGATACTCTTTCCATCTAGACTTCAACCTGAAAGGGTGTGAAGCTGAGTTTCTAGAGCCTTTGTCTCCATGAGAAAGAGCCTGAGAATAAATTTATCATAAAGGAAATGGAGCCTGACAATATCATTGGAGCACCTGGATCCAGCCAAGCCTGAAGCCACCGTGAGTCCAAAATTTCCTCTTTTGTTTAAATCGTTCTGGATAGATTCTTAACTGGCACAGTTGGGCAGACCACCCTGAGGGCTGTGTTCATTATTGGGCTTCAACAGTCCAGAAGACAGTTGATCACAATAGTCCTAAGACTCAAAACCCCATCATGTGAGCAACAACTGAGAGGGGTGGGCAGGTTCAATCTGCAAGAAAACAGTTACCTTCGGATATGTGGACAGTGGTTGCTCCTATAGCCGTGCAAAAAATCACCCAAAAATGCAGTTTAGACAACAACCAGTTTATTGTCGCTCCTGGTTTTGTGGGTCAGGAATTTGAGAAGCGCTCATTTGGGTGATTCTTTTGTTTCATGTATCACTGTCTGAGGTCACTTGGTGGCATTCAGTTGGAGGATGGGCTGGTCTGGAGGATCTAAGACAGCTTCACTCACGTGTCTGGCACCCTAGCAGGCGTGGCTGGAGGGCTGAGCTCAGCTGGAACTAAAGACCAGAGCTCCCTCCTGTGGCCTCTTCAGCATGGTGGCCTCAGGGCAATTAGATTCCTTACATTTGGCTCAGGGCGCCAAGGGTGAGTCCCAAGAGACAGGAGTGGTAGCTGTGAATCTCTTAAGCCCTGGGCCCTGAAACTAGCACAGGTCAGTTTCACCACTTTTGATTGGTCAAGAAGCCACAGAGCCTGCCCAGATTCGAGGGGAAAGGATGAAGACCCCAGGTCTTGATGGAAGGAGTCAACATGTTTGCAATTATCTCTCATCTGCCATAGTAGTCATGGGGCATAATATTGAGCACGTACCATGCATCAGGACATTCTGAGTTTATTTCACTTAGACCTCGGCACAGTCCTACAAGGCAGATGCTGTTAGTATCTCCATTTTACAGATGAGGCACTGAAGAGTTACATGGCCTGTTCAGGGTCACACAGCTGTAAGTGGCAGTGTGGGGATTTGAACCCAGGACTTTCTGATGCCACACCTACATGTTTATGGCATGCTGAAAAGAAGAGAATAGACTTGTGCTCTGTGGTCCCAAGGGCAGTAGCAGGAATAAAGATTCTGCTCTGGGTGGGAAAGGCCTTTCTTGCAATTAGAGCTGGTGACGATTGGAAGGGACCGCCTTGGGAGATAGTTTCCTGTCACCATGGCAATAGGAACAGAGGCTGGTGGATTCTGGCATTAGATGGTGGGATAGAAAGAATAGATATATTTATTGTGAGAAGATCATCAACATCGTGGTGGTGATGAACTAGCCTACCTCTGCAAGATCTCCTTCCAAATCACCAACGCCCTGAGCACCTCTGTCACCACCATCATGCACACGCTCATGAAAGACACCCTTGCCCATATATACACACACATATACACATATATAGTTTAAATTTCCCTTTTAATGTGATTAGCATTATACTATACATATACCTTGGGTTTTTTTCCCCACTGAATGGTAAGATGTGGTGGTCTTTCCATTGCAGATGCGTTTTTATCAGATGTTCATTATGACCATTTTTATACTTCACTCCTGAAGGATATTTAGCTTGTTTTGAGGCTTCTGCTGATACCAACGATGGGACAGTGAACTTCCTGGGTTGAAGGTATGTACGTTTTAATTAGTCTTTTTTTTTTTTTTTTTTAAGATGGGATTTTATTTATTTATTTTTATTCATTTATGGCTGTGTTGGGTCTTCGTTTCTGTGAGAGGGCTTTCTCCAGTTGCGGCAAGTGGGGGCCACTCTTCATCGCGGTGCGCGGGCCTCTCACTACGCGGCCTCTACTGTTGCGCAGCACAGGCTCCAGACGCGCAGGCTCAGCAAGTGTGGCTCACGGGCCTAGTCGCTCTGCGGCATGTGGGATCTTCCCAGACCAGGGCTCGAACCCGTGTCCCCTGCATTGACAGGCAGATTCTCAACCACTGCGCCACCAGGGAAGCCCGGTGTGTACGTTTTAAATTTGAGTAACTACTGTTAAAATACCCTCCAAATTTCTCTTCAAGACCCTGCTTTCACTTCTTTTGGGTATATACCCAGAAGTGGAATTGCTGGATCGTAAGGTAATTCTATTTTTAATTTTTGGAGGAACCACCATTTTACATTTCCTCCAATAGTGCACAAAGATTCCAATTTCTCCACATCCTTGCCAACACTTATTTTCTGTTTTTTTGTTATTTTTGTCTTCCTGATACTGGTCATCTGCTACGGTCTGAATATTTGTGTCCTTTGGGGTCATGAGGGTAGAGCTCTCATGAATGGGATTAGTGCTTTTATAAAAGAAACCCCACAGAGCCCTTAGTCCTTTCCACCATGTGAGGATGCAATGAGAAGTCTTTGACCCAGAAAAGGGGCTTCACCCAACCATGCTGGCACCCTAAACTCAGACTTCTAGTCTCTCAAACTGTGAGAAATAAATTTCTGTTGTCTATAAGCCGCCCAATCTGTGGTATTTTGTTACAGCAGCCCAAAGGGACAGACACTATCCTAATGGGTGTGAGGTAATTTAGCTTTGTTTTGATGCTTTTTGTAACACAAGGCAAGCCAGAAACAAACAGAGAAGACAAGCATGGTTAGGTTTAAGAGCCTAGACTTTAGTCAGACAGCCTGGGTTCATATCCTGGCTCTACCACATTCTAGCTTTGTCACCTGTTAAGCACAAGACAGCAGGCTCAAAATGGAGTTGCTTATGCTAAGCCCCATGTCACCAGGGACTTCGGCTCTCCCTGAAATCTTTAACCAATCAGGAATCACCTGATCAGCACTATTTAGGTAAGCTGCCTGAGAGGCCCCTGCCATCCCCTGAAGGAAAGTAACTGCAATAACCAACCTGCTTTTTTGCCTGTTATGACTTCCTTGTTCCCTTCTAGCTATAAAAGTCTTTCGTTTTGTGCAGCCCCCCTGAGCTCCTTTCTATCTGCTACATTGCATGCTGCACGATTTGAATAGATATTTGCTCAAATCAACTCTTAAAAATTTTAATATGCCTCAGTTTATCTCTCAGTAGACTGCATGCAGATTACCCTAAGCCCTATTGCCCCATCTGTAAAATGGGTTTAATAATCATACCATTCTTCTAGAGTTGTAAGGATCAAGTAAGATAATGTACTTAAGAGAACTTTGTACAAGATAATCTCACATTTATCAATCTTTTTGGTGTCTTAGTTAAAAGAGGTACCTCCACCCCAAAGTAATAAGCATTCTCCTATTTTCCTCTTCCAAATTCTTTTACAGATTTGACTTCGCTCCTGGGTGTTTAAGTCAATTGAAAATTATTTTTTAACTGATATGCAAAGGGGTAGCCCATTGTTTCAGCACTTTTCACTAACTAGTGTATCCTTTCACTGCTGATTTCATGTCTCTTACTTGCAGCTGCACTGGGGTCTATTTCTGAACTATCCTCTCTGTCCAACTGATCTATTCTGAGCCGACACCACTTCCTAGAGCTTTAGAACAAGTACTGGTATGCAGTTAGAACAAGCCTTTTTTGTTGTTCCTTTCCAAAACTGGCTTGGCTTTTCTGGCACTCTGTTTTTTGAAACTCAGCCTGTTAGGTTAAAAAACAAAATCCTGGTGGGCTTTTGAATGGACTGTCCTGATAAAGTAACTTGGAGAAAAACTGACATGTTTGCAGCACTGTGTTGTCTTAACTGGGAAACTTTTCTCTGCCAGAATTCTATTTTTCTTTTCCATTCAACCCAGGTAGATCTGCGTGTTCCCTTTTATCAAGGACTGCACCACAACTACCGTGGATTAAAGCACTCATTACCCTACTTCCCCTTGAAGAAGGAAGGAGCTGGACACAAACTGCCAAATGAGAAGGTTTGAAAAGGAGCTGAACAATCTGTTTCGGGGAGACAGGCTGCTCAGGGCGGTGACCTTGGAAACGCAGCTGATGGTTTGCCAAGGCAGGACCCAGGCCTCCTGGCCTCTCCTCTAATGACCCTGAAAACAGGCAGCTTTGTAGGAGCAGCTAGAAAATTCCAGAAACCGCGGGCCTTTGGGGCTGGGGGCTGGTTTTAACTTCCCCCAACCCCATTGTACAGATGCAGAGAGTGAGGCTGAGAGGCAGGAGAAAGAGACAGACCCATATGGGTCTGGTCTCCCCTCTTTCCCCAGAGTTAAGCTTGACTTGGCAAGAGGATCAAGTGCCATATGAAGGTGCGGGAGGATGTCCTCAGCCCCCCGAAGTTCCATCCGAGTCCCAGAAAGACCAGTGGCTAATCTCAGGATTTTATCTTCCAACTGAGCCATCCCCTCAGATGAGGCTCCTTCTACCCTCCATGTCCTTCCCCTTTAAGAAGAGACCAGTCCTTGGTTTATGCCATTCATAGGATTTATTGTCACTTGCCAGTGGCTAGCAGGGGAAGGGGACACACTGCCGAGCCTCACCACGGGGACAGGTGGCGCTGGGCCACCCAGCACTATTTACACACGTTTCGCACGGGGCACGTCCTCACTGGCAGCAGCTGCACTTCTCCTCAGCTTCGGTGCCCTCTCCGCCTTTACACACACAATCCTTGGCGCATTTCTCACACTCTGCGGGGCAGCAGGAGCAGCAGCCTGCAGATAAAATAGGGGCACCCAGTCTGATGGCCTCTCCTCCCCATCTGTCCCCATCAAGAGGGAGGGGGAAAAGGAGGGATGCCAGAGGTCACTGCCCCCTTCCTGGTCTCACACCTGGGTTGACTCAGCATCTCTGTTGTGTCAGCTACGCTCTGGGCTACCCTGGGAGAGGGGTACCTAGTAACTAGCCCACAGCCCCTTCTGTGAGCACAGGACCCGGGTGGGGGGGGGGATTAGGCCCACGCTGGGGAGTTGTAGGCCTGGAGGAGAAAACATCCAGGGTAAATGGCCTTGAAGGATAAACCTGCAGGAGCAGAGATGGTACAGGTGTAGGGGGTCCAGGAGATTCATGGCCGGGGGGTGGGGTGGGGTGCTCCACGCCTAGTCTAACACGCAAAGAAGAAGGGCGCCTTCCCCCCACCTCCTTCTCCCCCTGCGTGTTCAACTGCTTTGGGGAGATTCAGGGGAGGTAAAATCGAGGGGATCCACAAAGGCCCGAGACGGCCCAAGGGACCCCAACTCCAGAGCTAACCCCCAGCCTCACTAATGGCTCCCCAGGCACTGGAGGTTTTGAGGGGAGGAATTGGACCAGGATAGCAGTTCTCAATCCCAACTGCCCATTAGAATCTTCCGGGAATTTACAAAAACATCTTGCCACGGGCGGGCCTATGGTAACAATCATTGAGGGAGGGGCCCCTGCAACTGAGTCTTAAGGCCTCCCGGGTGGTTCTGTTACAGTAAACGTCAAAGCAATGTAACAGGGGGCCTAGGGATCTCTCTGTATTGCGTGGACAGGCCTTGTGCTCCGGGGAGCACGGCGGGGAGGGGAAGGGCAGAGGGGTCCCCACACTCACTTTTCTTGCAGGAGGTGCATTTGCATCCCTCACACTTGCAGGAGTCAGCGCAGGTGCAGGAGCCGCCTAGAGAGGGAGGTGCCACAGGAAGGGTTAAAGTGATAAAACTCGGGGTGGGGCCAGGCCCCTTGGGGGAAATAAGGCTCCCTTTCCCCAAATGTCCTTGAGCAAAAGCGTAGGGCACGGGGTTCTTTGCAAGTAAAGGGGCGCCCTGTGCCGCAGGATGGGGGCGGGGGCTCACCAGTAGGGCAGGGGCAGGTCTCAGGATCCATGTCGAGAGGAGCTGCCGCCGGAGGAGGTGAGTTGGCTTCTCGGGCAATTGAACGCACTAGCGGCAGCAGGTGGCGAGGCTTTTATAGCCCCAGGCGGGGGCGCGTAGGCACAGCGCTCCAGGCGCGCGCGCCTCCTCTCTCCGTCTGGGAGCACCAGCCGGGGCGGAAGCGCGCACTGCGGCAGCGGTTCCCCTTCCCCCTTCCCCCGCCGTGTGCACGGCCGGGCGCTGCCCCCACCCCCACCCCCCGCTGCCTCGCGCACAGCCGGGTGCGCGCAGCCACCCACTTCCCACCGTGTGCAGGGGGCACTGCCCCGCCCGCCTGCCCGCCCGTGTGTACCGCCGCAGCTGCCTACCCGCAGACAGTGCGCACTTCCCGCCTCTGAAAGCGGAGGGAGGGAAAAAGGCTTTGTTATTCCCCAGCCCTTCCCTGCCTCTTACCCCTTCCACCCCCCTTATCCCTTATTCTAGGATTCCTCATCCAAGTGGGCTGCTGAGCCACCGTGCTGCTTTAGGACTCCGTTCCCTGTGTGTCTCATGGGGAGACAACACCACCGGAAGGGCCCTCGCAAACTGGCTTCGGGAGAGACCTGCTCTGGGAGGCCTAGAGGGCAGGTCTGGGGTGACGGGAGTTTTGGGACGGAGGAAGGGTAGCGGTGCTAGGTGGCCGCATCTCAGCTTCAGAGGGAAGCGGATCTCCTTTTATCTGTTCCTTGTGCTGGGTTTCTGAGTCCCTTGTACTTGTGGTAGGCTGAAAAATGGCCCCTCAAGAGCTATCCATGTCAAATCCTGAAATCTGTGACTATTACCTTATTTGGAAAAGGGGACTTGGCAGATGTAATTAAATTAAGGATTTTTTTTTTAAAGAGATTGGAGTTTATTTATTTATTTATTTATGTTTGGCTGTGTTGGGTCTTCGTTTCTGTGCGAGGGCTTTCTCTAGTTGCGGCAAGCGGGGGGCCACTCTTCATCGCGGTGCACGGGCCTCTCACTATTGCGGCCTCTCTTGTTGCGGAGCACAAGCTCCAGACGCGCAGGCTCAGTAGTTGTGGCTCACGGGTCTAGTTGCTCCGCGGCATGTGGGATCTTCCCAGACCAGGGCTCGAACCCGTGTCCCCTGCATTGGCAGGCAGATTCTCAACCACTGCGCCACCAAGGAAGCCCAAAATTAAGGATCTTAAGGTGAGATCATCCTGGATTATCCAGATAGGCCCTAAATCCAGTGATGAGCATCCTTAGAAGATGCACAGAGAATAGAAGAGGAGGAGGCGACGTGACCACAGAGGCAGAGATTGAAGTGATGTGGCCGGCAGCCACAGAAGCTGGACACAGAGCAGTTCATGTCCTTTGCTAATAAGTCTGTGTCCTCACTCAGCAAATCAAGACACTTAGTCCCTAGGAAACAGAGGAACAAAGGACAGCATTAGACAACTGGTCAAGGGTTAAGGAAGCAGGAGAAAGGATTGCTAATGGCATTTCAGACAGGGCAGTCACATGGCGACCCCGGGGAAGCCTCACTTTTCCTGCTTGTAGTGTAAGCACCTTTCACATGGCTGTATTGGGCTTCACAGGGGCAAGGCTCATCTAGAGACAGTGAAAAAAAACATTTATCCCAGGACTCCTGCAATAAAATATTTGAAAGGTGAAGGTGGGAGAGGTTAGCATCTGGCATTTGGTTGGAACACCTATTGCCTTCCCAAGAATGGAAGTTCCTCCACAAGCCCTCCCAAAGGGATATTATCACCTCTCACACCCAATTTCCACTTTTTTTTTAATATAAATTTATTTATTATTTATTTTTGTCTGAGTTGGGTCTTCGTTGCGCGCAGGCTTTCTGTAGTTGCAGCGAGCGGGGTTTACTCTTCGTTGCGGTGCGTGGGCTTCTCATTGCAGTGGCTTCTCTTGTTGCGGAGCACAGGCTCTAGGAGTGCGGGCTTCAGTAGTTGTGGCGTGTGGGCTTCAGTAGTCGTGGCTCGCGGGCTCTAGAGCGCAGGCTCAGTAGTGGTGCACGGGCTTAGGTGCTCCGTGGCATGTGGGATCTTCCCGGACCAGGGCTCGAACCCGTGTCCCCAGCATTGGCAGGTGGATTCTTAACCACTGCACCACCAGGGAAGTCCCAATTTCCACTTTTTTAAAAGAGATACTGAGATAGGCTGGGACCTGGGACTCTCTACCAGAGTGCTTGCACTTGAACCTGGACAAAACGTCTCTTCATTTACAAAGAAACTATAAGAAGGACTTCCCTGGCTGTCCAGTGGTTAAGACTCTGCGCTTCCAGTGCAGGAGGCACAGGATGGATCCCTGGTCGGGGAACTAAGATCCTACATGCCGCACAGCGTGGCCAAAAAATTTAAAAAAGAAAAGAAAGAAACCGTGAGACGAAAAATAACCACGCATGCGCAGTCGGGGCAATTGGGAACAGCAGGATACTTTAAAAGGGCCACAAACCAACTGCCATTTCTTAAGTGCCGAGAGTAAAATCAGGGTACAGCGCATGATCTCTGCACACAGCACCACCGTGGGAGTGGGCAGACCACCTAAGCCACCCCTCCGGCCCAACCCACCAAACGGCCCCTACCCTCACCCCATTTAAGGAACGAGCCCACCCTCCTTGGAGAGCGAGCAAGGGCACCTGTTTCTCGTTTTCACTCCCTTGTGCTGCAGCATCAGCCCCAGTAAAAGCTTGTCTGAATTTCTCATCTGGCCTCTTATCAATTTCTCTTGATTAAAGAGTCAATACCTGTGTAAGATTTGCAGCCCTCCCTCTTTGGAGGTGGTCCCAAGGCTGCTTCCCAAGGAAGGCGGGTCTGGTGAGTCCCCAGGCTTTGGTTATGCTGAGCGGGGGAGACTGAGACTCACTAGGAGAGAGTGGACCTTTCTCCGAATCTCTCCCATGCAAAGCTGAGCCTCTTCTAAATCTGAGCTGGACAAAGCAGTTTAAAATTTTGGTTGGAAACTCCCCACCCCGAAAATATTAGCTTCCAAGTGGCCTCCAATAAGGGGTTGAGCTAGCTTTCTCCAGGCTTTTGCAAGTTTGCTACGTGTTGCCCCACAAGTCTTAAGTTTCAGTAAAGTTGAAGGAAGGGAAAAAGGGAAGAAAGAAGAGTCCAAAGAGGAGACGATATAATCTTATATCCCAAGGTATTTAACGTGAAGCCCAGGTTGGTTCTCAACAGTGGCTTCATGCAATTTCAGATCGCAGAGCTCACCATCTCTAGCACTGCTGTTTATTTCTTGCTTGTTTGTTTTTGTTTTGCCTGAGGACACTCCAGCCTCAGACTTGTCTGGCCTAGGCTCTAGCCTTGACCCCACTCAAGGCCTCACTATCGCGCACTTTCAGTGCCAGGTGAGATGTGTATCCCAACACACTCGGCCAAAGCTGCCTCCGAGCCATTTCCCCTCGGGCCTCTCAGATTTCCTCGGGATTGAGGCTTGAGCTGGGAGAACAATCTCCTCCCCCCACCCACCGTGATGGGTAATTTTATGTGTCAACCTGACCAGGCTCAGGGATGCCCAGATAGCTGATTAAACATTACTTCTGAGCACGTCTGTGAGGATATTTCCAAAAGAGATTAGCGCTTGAATCAGAAGACTGAGTAAAGAAGATCACCCTTACCATTGTGCGTGGACATCATCCAATCTGCTGAGGGTCCAAGTAGAACAAAAAGGCAGAGGAAGGGTGAATTCGCTCTCTGCCTGAGCTGAGACATCCATCTTCTCCTGCCCTCGGACTCCTGGCTTTCCGGCCTTTGGACTTGGACTGTGATTTACACCATTGGCTCCTCCGTTCCCAGGCTTCCAGACTCGGATTCAATTACACCACCAGCTTTCCTGGGTCTCCAGCTTGCAGGCGACAGATTGTGGGACTTCTCAGCCTCCATAATGATGTAAGTCAATTCCTAACATCTCTCTCTCTCTGTGTATATGTATATCTCCCACTGTTCTGTTTCTCTATATCACCCCACACCCAAGGGTGGCCAGGGTATTGAGAGATCTGAAAACCACAACATCCTTCGGAAACACCCTCCCCCCAATTCTTCACATGGCCAGGCCCCTCATCCTTCAGTTCTCAGCTTCTGTGACCTCGGAAGAGCATTTCATGTAGATGTGTCACTCCAGAGGGCTCCCCATCACCCCCACCCTATTTCCCTCTGACCCCTTGTTAATTCTCACAATGTAGACTTATTCTATGCTCCCTCTGCCAGTGATGAGCTCCTTCCCCAGATATCCACATGGCTCATTCCCTTCTTTCTTTATTCTAAACTGTTGCTCAAATCTTGCTGTCTCCATGAAGCCCACTGTGATCACCCCGTTTAAAATTGCAACACATACCTCAAACCCACAGGACTCCTGATCCCCCATACTTTGCTCTATCTTTTCTTTTTTCATAGCATTTAACACCTTCTAATGAAGTAAATTACTTATTTGTAAAGCTTATGTGCTGTCTCCCCCTGCTAGAATTTAAGCACCGTGATCCGATAAGGAATCATTTCTTTTGTTCACTGACATATGAAGTGCCTGGAACAGTGTCCTGTACAAGGGAGACATTCAGGAGATATTTATTGAATGAATGAATGAATGAATGGCTCTGAAGTCAAGTTGTTGCCTTTTTAAAATTTATTTTATTTTATTTATTTTATTTTTGGCTGCGTTGGGTCTTTGTTGCTACGCACGGGCTTTTCTCTGGTTGTGGCGAGCGGGGGCTACTCTTCGTTGAGGTGCGCGGGCTTCTCTTGTTGAGGAGCACAGGCTCTTGGCGTGTGGGCTTCAGTAGTTGTGGCATGCGGGTTCAGTAGTTGTGGCGCACGGGCTTAGTTGCTCCGCGGCATGTGGGATCTTCCCGGGCCAGGGATCAAACCTGTGTCCCCTGCATTGGCAGGAGGATTCTTAACCACTGCGCCACCAGGGAAGCTCCAAGTTGTTGCCTTTGTTACCGACCAGGATTTTTGGCCTCCTTAATCAATAGAAATTGGTAAGAGGCCAGACAAGAAATTCAGGCAAGGCTTTTATTTTTATATTTATT
Organism: Eschrichtius robustus; assembly: GCF_028021215.1. NCBI lineage: Eukaryota > Metazoa > Chordata > Mammalia > Artiodactyla > Eschrichtiidae > Eschrichtius > Eschrichtius robustus. The sequence continues at coordinate 29,762,388 of NC_090842.1, read as the reverse complement.
TTTTAACATTTATTTATTTGGTTGCACCGGGTCTTAGTTGCGGCTCGAGGGCTCCTTAGTTGTGGCATGAGAACTCATAGTTGCGGCATGCATGTGGGATCTAGTTCCTTGATGTGGGATCTAGTTCCCTGACCAGGGATCGAACCTCTGCCCCCTGCATTGGGAGCACGGAGTCTTATCCACTGCGCCACCAGGGAAGTCCCCAGGCAAGGCTTTATTGGGGCTCCTGCTGCAGCAGGAGGGGGGTTCCCTTGCTCGCTCCCTGAAGGGGGGTGAGCTGGTTCCTTATATGGGGTGAGGGTAGGGGTGGGTCCGGGGGTCGGCCCAAGGGGTGGCTTACTTAGGTGGTCTGCCCATCCCTTTGCTGGTGCTGTGTGGGTTTTTGGTCTTTTTGTATCTTGTTCATAATTTGCCCCAACTGTGCATGCATGCAGTTATTTTTAGTCCCCTACAGTTTCTTTGTATTTTGTTGCTCAAGGAGAGGTTTGTTCAGGTGCAAGCACTGCAGCAAAAGGTCCCAGGTCCCAGCCTGTCTCAGGTTCACAGTCTGACTTTGCCACTTACTAGTAATGTGACAAGTTACTAGCAAGTTGCTAACATTTCTGTGTCTTGGAGTGCTCGAGGGTAAAATGGGAACAGGTTTGTCAGGGGCTTAAATCGGATGGCACTTGCAAAGCTCTCAGAGCACGGCCCTAACCATGTTGGCTCTTACCAACCATGCCAAATAAGTCTGAGGCTCAGGAGGTCAGGGGAGGACTCTGCAGGAGCCTGGGATCCCTACAGCTCCTACCTGACACCCAGCTTCAGTGTTGGCCTCAGTTCTGTGCTTCTTGAATTGCAACCGCCTCTGATTAACATGGGTTCCAGGTGTCGGCTTGGACCAGCTGGGTCACAAACATCAATCCTCACCCTGGGCCCTGCACCCAATCCCAGTGCTTCCTGGGAGAAGGAAGCTCATGGAGATGCTTATCTTTTTAATTAGATTGGGGCCAGGAGGCAGGATCAGGTAGGTTGAGGGGTGGAGATCATTCAGGGTCACACCAACTAATGGATGGAAAATCCTCAGGTGATCTCAGAAAAAAGCAAGGAGTCCAGCAAGTCCCACCCCTGGCTGAAACTGGTTCAGTGCAGGATTAAGACTGTTGGCATTGTTCTTAAAAAGACTTTCCCAATTTATTATCCTGGGACTGAAAATTGGGCAGTAGTTTAGAAGCCTGGGTAAACAGTAGTGTACCAAAAGAGTTTGCAAACTTGCTTATCTGCAAATAAAGTCATTTCTTGGAGAGATCTGGAGACTTATTAGTAGAATGATTGTTGAATGAGCAATGTTATTCACAGGAGCAGCTGAAGCAGGGGAAGAGGCACTGGTGTAAGAGCCCCATGGTTTCTAGTTCCAGCTCTTTCAATAACTAGCTTTCTGAACTCACAGAAGTGTCTCTTCAGTTTTCACATAGGTTGACCAGATGACTGCTAGTGGCTAATACGGATAACGTCCACCACTTGCTGGGTGCTTACTATGCATATTGAGGCACTATATTGAGCACCATGTGGAGCTAAACACTCCACATATTATATCACTGACTCTTTCCAATAACTCTATGGTAGGCATTGTTAACCCATTTTGTAGATGAGGAAACTGAGGCTGGGGAGAGTAAGTGATTTGCCCTGGAGGCAGAGCCAGGACTTGAATCTAAGCACAATGCTATTCAGCCTGCCCTGATATCTTTAATTCAATTTACCATGAGTTCCAGTTTTTAAGCGCCTATTATGTGCCAGGCTTCTGCATAGCCAACTACGTGGTTTTTTTTTTGTTTTTTTGGTTTTTTTGCCAACTACGTTTTGATATCCCAAGCAAACTTTGTGGAATTGCAGAATCTTCAGGTCTGCAACAAAGAAAGTCATCCTGCCTCTTTACCCACAAGGCAGGTCTGAGGCCCCTGAAAATGCCCCATATAGGCCCTCCATGATGTGCAGTGCCCTGAGTCAACCCAGCCTGGCCAACGATACAAGTGGTTTTCCACACCTGAGAGCGGCAGGAGGTCATCAAAGCCCTGACTTAGACCTTCCAGTGGAGATGGACTCTCCACTCTAAGCCAACCCTAGCCTGGACCAGGTCCCACCCCTACAATGTCAGGGGCCCAGTTCTCATCTGCAGGGGACCACATCTCTGAGCCTGGGGCAGTCGTGAGCTGCAATAACTAGGTTCTGGGGACCCAATTCTAGCCTTTTGTGACATTAGCTTCCCAATTGCCACCAGATTATTGATGCACCTGGGGTCTTACCTTTGATTTGGCAAAGTGCCCTTCCCCTCCCTGTCTTATCCTTGCCCCACTCCCCTCAGGGTTTGAGCAGTGGTTGAGACTCCTCCCAATAACCCATGCCATGGGTACCATCTGCCTTATTTTAGCAGATGAGGAGACCCAGTGACAGCAAGGGTCTTTTCCAAAGTCACACAGCCAGGATGTAGTGAAGCCAGAACTTGAACCCCATTTCTTGACTCCAAGTCTAATTCCAGTGGTCCAGCGTCCCAAAGTGAGATGAATTTATAAAACAACCTGGACACATATAAACACAAGGTTATTCCCCTTTCAGTTCTCCATCAGTCTTCCTAATTACCTCAAGGAGACGCAATTTAGTGCTAGGATGTCTTCAGTGCTTGTCCCACACTTGCCCTGTTCCTCTTTTTAACAGAGAGAGAGGTTAAGGAGTCAGGGAAGGGATGCGGAGGGAGCCTCAGCCTGCTACAGAACCTGGCTAGAAATGGCGTAACTTTGCTTCATTTCTTCTCTGTCTCCATGGTTGCCCCCTGTTTATGGCACACGATGCAATTTCTCCTCTACAATAGCGATACAAGATTTCCTTTTCAGATAAATTTAAGTATAATAATAGACCAGGTGATATGTGATGCCTAAAATAGTGCAGGTGGTTCTCAAAGGACTGCAGTTGGGGAAATACTGCCCTACACCAGGCTGACCCCCTGAGTGCTCAAAGCCAGCCCGGCTGCTGGTTCTGTCTCCTCTCCCCTCCTGCGTCCTCCCTAGCTGAGCATCGGCACCTTTGTGTGGGGTCTAAACGCCACAAGGAAAGTCTGCGCTTCTCTTTGGTTGTTGATGGGATGGGGGTGTTGGAGGAAGGAGGTGAGGAAGGTCTGTCTCCACGCTTTCAGGTTTCATAAGGTGGCCAGGATGACCCCAGCATATGTGCCAGTATCTTTGTGCTCAGTGTGTACGCCTGGCTCTACGGATTGTAACTCGGAGTGTTCCCTAGAGGCTGAACCTCCTCAGTAGAGTAGGGACAGAGGGGGCCTGCCATCCCCTCTCGGTGGGGGGCCTGGGGGAGTAGTTATTAAACCCTGAGAGAGTGAGAGGCTCAGGCTGAGCTGATTTTGAGGCTTGGTGGGTTGGGATTCAAGGGCCACCCTGTCGCGGAAGTTCTTGTTCGGGGCTGGGGCTGCTCCTCTGTGGCTCAGAGGGAGGGTGCTATGATGGGGGAAGGGTCCTCTTTAGCCGGGGCTCCTGAACTGCAGGGGCCGCTCTTGCGTGTCTGCTGGGCTCCCGCAGCAGAAGCACAAGGGGGTTTCTGCACTGCCCACATAACCCAGACCACCCTGACACCACTTCCCGAATCTTCGAACTGCCGTAAGTGAAGACTGCAGTTCTTAAGAGCGACTGGCTTTGGTGTCAGACAGACCTGAGTTTGAATCTCCCTAGTTCCCCTCAGCTATTCAATGGGGATAATAATACTCCTTACCTCTTGGGTTATGGTGAGCATTAAATGAGATGTTTTAAAACTTTTTATTAAAGTATAGTTGATTTGCAATGTTGTTTTAATTTCTGCTGTACAGCAAAGTGACTCAGTTATACATATATATATTCTTTTTCATATTCTTTTCCATTATGGTTTATCACAGGATACTGAATATTGTTCCCTGTGCTATACAGTAAGACCTTGTGGTTTGTCCATCCTGTATGTAATAGTTTGCCTCTGCTAATCTCAAACTCCCAATCCTTCTCTCCCTTACCCTCCTTCCCCCTTGGCAACCACAAGTCTGTTCTCTATATTTGTGAGTCTGTTTTTGTTTCGTAGATATGTTCATTTGTGTTGTATTTTAGATTCCACATATAAGTGATATGGTATTTGTATTTCTCTTTCTGACTTTGCTTAGTATGATAATCTCTAGGTCCATACATGTTGCTGCAAATGGCATTATTTCATTCTTTTTAATGGCTGAGTAATATCCCATTGTATGTATGTGTGTGTATATATATATATACCACATCTGTTTTATCCATTTATCTGTTGATGGACATTTAGGATGTTTCCATGTCTTGGCTACTGTAAATAGTGCTGCTATGAACATAGGTGTGCATGTATCTTTTTGAATTATGGTTTTGTCTGGGTATATGCCCAGGAGTGGGGTTGCTGGATCATATGGCAACTCTGTTTCTATTTTTTTGAGGAACCTCCATACTGTTTTCCATAGTGGCTGCACCAATTTACATTTCCACCAACGGTGTAAGAGGGTTTCCCGTTCTCCACACCCTCTCCAGCACATTAAGTGAGGTTCTTCAAGCTGATTGCTTAACACGTAATATGTGCTCAATAAACAGTGCTCAGTGAACACTTCTCTGTTCATAAATCTTCTAGGATCTGGAACTTGCAAATGATGGATGCCGGTTCCCCTTAGCCTACTTTTCCAATCTCTTCATTGTCTGGCCCCCACCTCCCCTGGCAACCAAGTGTAATCCATGCTAACCCAGAAATATGCCCCAAGCTCTCCTGCCTCCATGCTTATGCTTATGCTGTTGCCTCTTTTTGGAATTTCCTGCCCACAATTTCTACCTGTTTAAAATCCTTCGAGGCCACCTCCTTCAGGAAGTCTTCACTCTTGCCTACAGCCAGATGTAATTGCCCTCTTTGGAACTTCTATGGGGGTTTGTCTAGACACTTTCTACCCTGTAGGAGAGGGAACAAGTTAGTCTGACAGTCTCCCTAGCCAACTCTGAGGTCCCAGAAGGCCGAGGCTGAAAGAGGCGATTCCTTCCTCTCTTCTTGATTCTGTGCTTAGCAAAGCTCCCTGCACACCTGAAATGTCCTTTGATTGTGTGTTTTTTTTAAATTTATTTTATTTATTTATTTTTGGCTGCTTTGGGTCTTCATTGCTGCGCGCAGCCTTTCTCTAGTTGTGGCGAGCGGGGACTCCTCTTCGTTGCAGTGTGCAGGCTTCTCATTGCGGTGGCTTCTCTTGTTGTGGAGCACGGGGTCTAAGCCCGCGGGCTTCAGTAGTTGTGGCACGTGGGCTCTAGAGCTCAAGCTCAGTTGTGGCGCACGGGCTTAGTTGCTCCACGGCATATGGGATCTTCCCAGACGAGGGCTCGAACCCGTGTCCCCTGCATTGGCAGGCCAATTCTTAACCACTATGCCACCAGGGAAGCCCTGTCCTTTGATTGTTGAGTGAATGAATCAATGTGAGAACCAAGAGAGCCCGACTTTGGGCTCAGTTTTTGTGGGACACTGTTGAAGGCTGGGTCAGGAAAAGACTCAGGTGGAATTAAATATGTATTCATGAAGTTATCCTATGGTCTCCAGCATCCTGCTTTGCCTAGTGAGTCATGTGGTGGTGAATTCTTTCATTTCATACCACAAATATTTATTGAGCTCTGCCTTAATGCAGGCATTGTGCTAGGAACAGCAGACACAAAGGTTAGTAGGACAGTGTCCGTCTTCTCCAAGAACCCACCGTGTGGGTAAGGAGCCGTTTAATAAAAAGTCAACACACAGTTAGATGAGCACTGTGTAGAGTAGTAGCACCTATGCCTTTTTACATAAACCAACCTCCCCCTCTTCCTTCCTTATTGGACCCCCTCCCGCCCTAGTTTGGGGACAAGTGGCATCGCCTAATCCAAGGAATGACCCTGGGGACATTCTATTTCACATATCATCTTACTTCAGTGTTTCTCAGCTGTGGACGATTTTGCCTCCCAGGGGACATTTGGCAATGTCCAGAAACATTTTTGGTGGTCACAACCTATTGGGTGGGGAGAGGCAGCTATTCCACTGGCATCTAATGGGTAGAGGCCAGGGATGCTGCTAAAGATCCTACAATGCATAGGCTAACCTCCCAAAACAAAGGATTGCCTGGCTCCAAATGTCAGTAGTGCTGAGGTGGAGAAACCCTGCTTTACGTTGTTTACCCTATAAAACTGTGAGATGAGTTTTAGCAGCTCAAACATGTAGGGAAGGGAGCCAGGGGAATCAGAAAGCCTGCTTTCCAACCCCCGCCTTATCACAAACTTGCATTGGACCTCTGGTTCATCCTCCATCAAATGTGGAAAGTCAGGGCTAGCCCTGCCTCCCTGATGAAGATATTTGGGGGCTGAAACATGCGAAAGCAATTGAGAGCACCTGCCAGGGAAGGTGGCCGATGAGGCTGGGCTTGGAGGGGGTGGGAGGCCTCCATCTAGCTAATGTCTATTGCAGTCACTTGGCCCAAATTTTCTAAGACAGTTTCAATTTCAAATACACTGCCCTTCCCCTGTCTTCAAAAATAAATTGTACAAATCAGGCCATCTGTGCCTCAGAATAAAAGACACCTGGATCTAGCTCCCCTTCCCTTCTTTTCCCTTTTTTGTTTATTGTAGAAATTTTTCAAAAATTAAAAAAATACATATGTAATCCTTTCAAATATAAAAATAGAAGCCTAAAGTAAACACTGCTTTATAAATGACTTTTCCCTTGCTTATCTGTAGATTATGAACATCGGTCCATGAAAGTAGTTTTTCTACAATTTTATTTTAGTAGATTCATTCCACAATCTATTTAACCAATCCCCAAGTTTGAAACATTTTTGTTGTTTCCAAATCTTCACTATTATGCTCTGTGCTGTGATAAACATCTTGGTATCTTTTGTGTGTGTCCATTCATAATTTTTTCATTAGGACACAACATGCCTTGAAGTAGAATTTCTGGCTCAAAGTACACGTATTTTTTTCTTTTTCAAACAGTATTTATTTATTTTTAAAAATGCTGCTTCAGTAAATTTTGGAAAATTCAGAAAAATAGAAAGAAGGAAAAGTAAAGAATTATCTTTATCTACCATCTGAACACAACCACTGTTGACATTTTAGTATATTTCATTTCCATATTTTGTATGGCTTCTTTTTTCCAAAAAAATTCCTGCGTAATGCATTTGTAGCCTAATATTTATTTAAGATTGTTACCATAATCATTTCCTGTGTTTTTGCATTTTTTCATGGTTGTATCATATCCTGTTGTGTGCACAGACCATGGCTTACTTGAACAGCTTTGTGGACTTAAAGTTACTTCCAGTTGTTCACAATTGTAAATAGTGAAAATGAACCTTTTTGTGAGTGAGTGAGGCTTTTTTTTTTTTTTCCCTGAATTTGTGGTGAACTCCTTAGAATAGATTTCCAGAAGTGAAACTACTGGGACAAATGGGAACGATTTTAGTCTTTGACGTACATTGCCAAATTATTTTAAAAGCCTTATGCCCTGTGAATCTGGGTGGTTTGCACCTTGTTAAGGCCTTTTCCACCTAAGGCCTAATCGGCCCTTGGAGAACTTGTCCCGATTTATCCTCCGGTGGCAGTGTCTGAGAGTTCTAGTACCTTTCTGGGATCTTTTGGGCTCCAAACCCAGCCAGACTGAGGTGGGAACAGATCCTCAAACACGCCTCCCCGCTCCCACCCCCAGCTACAATTCCCTGGGACTCAGGGATTACCCAGGCCGCACTTGCCCCTGGGTCTGGAGCGCACCCTGTAGTCCACGTGAGGAACTTCCCTCCCTGCCCTGGGACCTGGGCTCCGTTCCTTTCCCACCAAACCCTCTTCTGGTCTCCATCCAAGTTGGAGTGTGGCCTGAGCAGGTGCAGCGTCTGTCACAGCCTCTCTGAGGTCTCCATTGTCCCTTAGGCAACACAGGAGCCCAATCCATGATGTGTCAGCCTGCTGACACAGTGCTTTCCTCCTCCACGTGGCTCTGCCATGAGAAAGCTCTTCTTTTTCTTGACCTAAAATCGCTTTCCTTGGTGGGTTCCTTGCACTGCTCAAGTGTTACCCATTCAGGCCCACGTGTAACCAGTCTGCTCCCTTTTCACTTCGGCCTTTTCCCCAGCTGATTTTCCCTTATGGTCTTCAAGCTTCCCTCTCAGCTGGTCCTGCCTGAGTGAGGGAAAATGTCCTTAACTTCTCTGAGTCTAGTTTCTTCACCTGTAGAATGAAGATAATAATCCCTATCCTGCAGGGTTGTTGCAGACATTCAAATAATACCAATAAAAAGCCGAGCCCAGAAGTTTGGTTCAAGATAGAAGGCTGAGCATGTGCGTTTACCTCTCCTTCCTCCTGAAAATCCATGGAAAGAAACTAAAGAAAGACAGATAGAGAGAAAAACTCAGAACAGCAGAGAATTGGTGTGGGGGAGGATGACTTGGATCAATGAATCAGAGTTTAACATTTTTCTGGAATACCGGCAGGGGTCGAATCACATTTAATGGGTAAATGGGAGCAGAGGAAGCCACAGCTCAGATCAAGAAGTAGAGAAGTCTACGGGGTAGGGGTGGGTATTTTGTTCTGTTTTAGCTGGGGAGTCAAACTGGGAGAGAAGAAGAGGAAGGAGGTGCAGAAACCAGGGTGGTGACTGATGGGAGAAGAAGCTGTAGTACTGCCACATGGCTTCCTTCACTTCTACTTGTTTGGGTCCACCATTTTCCCCCAGGCTGAGACTGTGAGATATTCTCCAAAGAAATGAAGTAACCAGTCTAACAGGGGCCAAGCTCCCAGGTGAGGGACAGAAGAGGGCCCTTCTTGTTTTGACACTGAGGCACAGGCCAGAACTTCCTGCCAGCTGCCTACCTGGGCATGCTAGAACCAAGTCTGCCAGCCAACAAGTCTCACGCGCACCCACAGAGCCTGCTTTCAGCTCAAAGAAGCAGAAATAGCTCAAGAAACTATCAGAAAACTTAATAATAAAAGTAAAAACCCTTTAACTCATCAGGGAGATTCAGGAAATGACTCCATTCAGGAAAAGTAAAACCTGGGTATTATGATAAACATTCAGAGAAGGAGTTCTTATATATTAAAAATATGATTGACAACATTTTTTTTTTTTTTTTTAGCTGTGTTGGGTCTTCGTTTCTGTGTGAGGGCTTTCTCTAGTTGCGGCGAGCGGGGGCCCCTCTTCATCGCAGTGCGCGGGCCTCTCACTGTCGCGGCCTCTCTTGTTGCGGAGCACAGGCTCCAGACGCGCAGGCTCAGTAGTTGTGGATCACGGGCCCAGTTGCTCCGCGGCCTGTGGGATCTTCCCGGACCAGGGCTCGAACCCGTGTCCCCTGCATTGGCAGGCAGATTCTCAACCATTGTGCCACCAGGGAAGCCCGATTGACAACATTTTTAAAGATCAATAAAAGTATTGAAAAAAGGCTGAGAAATATCTCAAAAACAGACTTACAGTGAGAAATAAAGGTCATGTTAGTGTTCATAGCAGCAACACTGAATGTTGGAAAACAATGGAGCAATACCTTCAAAAGGGCTAAGAGAAAATGATATTGAACTTAAAATGTGACATCCAGCCAAATTATCAATCAGGCATGAGAGAAAAATTAAGGTGTTTTCCAACATTTAGGGATTCTGAAAGTTTCCCCTAATTCATCCTTTTGGTAAAAGATTGCTTGAGGATGTACTCCAGCAAATAAAAGTCCAAGATAGAGGATGACAGGGTATCCAAGAAGCAGTGAATCCAACCCAGGAGAACAATGTAAAGGGAACCCAGAATGACAGACAGACAATCAGGAAAGAAGGTAATGGATATTAGATCATTTAACAAATAGCAGGAGAGAAAATTCCTGGCAATTAGAAATGCCAGGAATAACAAAAGCCCTGTAAGAAAATGGTAGTCCAAATATGAAGCAAACTAAAAAGTATCCTGTATCCTGATTCTGAGCATGTCTCAGAAGAGAGTATCCTTCTTATCTCCTTTCTCCTTCAAGTAGCTCAATTTCAGTGACATTGTGTTACATATCCTTCTCTGTGGATCCATTCACCCTTAGTTCTCCAGTAAAGAGTATTTATTTATTCATAATATCATAAGAACTGTTTATTTCAAGTGTCATAATCAATCTACAGACAGAGCATGGAGGACTTAATCATACTTACACCGTGTATCAAATTGCTTTCAGCTGCACAGTGGCTTAGACAAATGAGGTTATTTTCCCCTTGTTCCAAGAGGACCAGAAATGGTCGAACTTGCTGAAGGAGGCTACCAAGGACATCTAGTTTTTTCCATCTAGCTTCACTGTCCTATATTATTTAATTTTATAAAGAGTTATGAAATTTTAATAAGAATTTTTATAAAAATAAAATTGTTCATAGTTCTAGAGTTCAATGTGTATCTAACTGACAGTTTATAAATATGTGTAGCTATATAAATTTAAGAGTAATATGAAATGTTTAATATTACAAAATATTCCTCAGTTGCCTTGTGAAACTTCTACAAATAGCATAAACTCATGAATGTTCTGGAAATACAAGTTAGAACACAAAGAAAACTAAGAGAAATTCATGTGTCACACTAATGGGAAATGATACTTTATGACATGAGAATCTATTGCATTCATGCTTTTTGAGGAGAAAGATTTATGAGTTAATTTGTCTTTTCTGTCATTTCTTCCACTCAGACCCACCCTGCGCTTTTTTTTTTTTTTTTTAATTTTTATTTTTGACTGCGTTGGGTCCTCGTTGCTGCACGCAGGCTTCTCCAGTTGTGGTGAACGAGGGCTACTCTTTGTTGAGGTGCGCGGGCCTCTCATTGCGGAGGCTTCTCTTTGTTTCAGAGCACAGGCTCTAGGCACGCAGGCTTCAGGTGTTGTGGCATGGGGGCTCAGTAGTTGTGGCTCGCGGGCTCTAGAGCACAGGCTCAGTAGTCGTGGCGCACGAGCGTAGTTGCTCCGCGCCATGGGGGATCTTACTGGACCAGGGCTCGAACCCGTGTCCCCTGCATTGGCAGGCGGATTCCTAACCACTGCGCCACCAGGGAAGTCCCCATCCTGCACTTTGAAAGCAGTTTCCATCTCTGACATTGGCATTGGGACCATCCATAAACTCTCTTGGCATACAGATACTTTTTTAAAGTAGGCTTTATTTTTTAGAGCAATTTTAGGTTCAGAGCAAAATTGAAAGATAAGTATAGAGATTTGTAGGCTTTATTTTTTAGAGCAATTTTAGGTTCAGAGCAAAATTGAAAGATAAGTATAGAGATTTGTCATGTGCTCTCTGCCCCCATACATGCATAGTCTCCCCCATTATCAACATCCCTCACCAGAGTGTGCATTTGCTACAACTGGTGAATTTGCATCCACACATCATAATCACCTGAAGGCCATAGTTTACATTAGGGTTCACTCTTGGTGTTGTACATTCTGTGGGTTTGGATAAGTGTTTAGTGACATACAGTCACCATCAGAGTATCATACAGAGTAGTTTCACTGCCTTAAAAATCCTCTGTGCTCTGCCTATTCATTCCTCCCTCCACCAACCCCTGGCAACCAGTGATCTTTTTAATGTCTCCATAGTTTTGCCTTTTCCAGAATGTCATCTAGTTGGAATTATACAGTATGTAGCCTTTTCGTATTGGCTTCTTTCACTTAGTGATATGCATTTATCTCCTCCATGTCTTTTCATGGCTTGATCGCTCATTTCTTTTTAGTGTTGAATAATATTCCATTCACACTGTGGGTGTCCCACAGTTTATCCATTCATCTACTGGAGGACATCTTGGTTACTTTTAGATTTTGGCAATTATGAATAAAGCGGCTATAAAACATTCATGCACTGGCTTTTGCGTGGACATAAGTTTTCAACTCTTTTGGGTAAATACAAAGGAGCACGATTGCTGGATTATATAAGAGTATGTTTAGTTTTGTAAAAACTGCCGAACTGTCTTCCAGAGTGGCTGTACCATTTTGCATCCCACCAGCAACAAATGAGAGTTCCTGTTGCTCCATGTCCTCGGCAGCATTTGGTGTTGTCAGTCTTCTGGATTTTGGCCATTCTAATGGGTGTGTAGTGGTATCTCCTTGTTGTTTTAATTTGCATTTCCCTGAAGACATATGATGTGGAGTATCTTTTCATATGCTTCTTTGGCGTCTGTTTACCTTCTTTAGTGAGACATCTGTTAAGGTCTTTGACTCACTTTTTGTTGATTTGAGGACATAGGACAAGAGCTGGAGGAGTATTTTCTTAGGGAACAGTGTTAGACACAAGAGCAGACCTGGGTTTAGGGTTAATTGATCACACTGCACCAAACAAGTGCTAGCTCGTGAGCGACAGAGGCCCCCATGTATTCTTTAATAAATTTGTGTTTTGAGTGTTTGGATATGTAGGCTCTCTAAAGCACAAGGCCCAGGACAGGGACCTCTTTTGCCTGGGTGTGGGGCAGGATTGCCTGCAGCCTTCTCTCGGCCCCATCCATCTAGCATAGGCATGAGCACGGCCTCTAAGTCAAGCAGCCCTAAATTCAGGTCCCAGGTCTGCCCCTTACTAGCCTCATAACTCTGAGCAAACCATTGAATCTCTTGAGCCTCGGTTTCGTCATCTGTAAAGTGGGGTCATAACAGGATTCTTCTCCAGGGTTGTTAGCGGAGGCCTCCCCCCGAACACTTGCTGGGCTTGGGGCAAAAGCAAAGGTGGAGGATTAGCCTGTAGTTCATCCCTTCTCTTCCCACCCCTGGCTCCGTTCCACACTGTAAATATCAAAGTGCAAGTGCTCAGTCTCTATCCACACATCTCCCATCCTTGAATACAGCTGCCCCTTGGCCATCCCTCAGGCCTAGGAGTACACAGACTGATGGCATGGTCTACCCTCAGGCAGGACCAACCTGGGGAGGAGGCCCACACAGACTCTGGAATTGGTCCCAGGTACCCAAAGCCTTGTCTAGTTGGTGGGATGGGGACAGTGGGGGAGGGACAGGTATGAGAGTTCCAGGAGGATGTGTCTCCTTGGACCCTCAGACTCCTCACCTGTGGGGAGGGGGGCCAGAGTCAGACCCTCTAAGGCAGGGGATCCATAGCAGGGCCCTGATTGTCCAGCTCTAAAGTGGTCCTGATGGTGCAGGGTCCATGAGATGATGTTTATAAACTGCTTAGCCCAGTGCACTTGTTAAGTGTTCAGCACTCAGTGCTCAATAAATATTAGTTGTTGGTATTATTATTATTATTATTATTATTATTAAAGTGAGACTCTGAGGGCTGATTCTCCCCTCAAGATGTGGTAGAAATAAAAGATTATTCAGGTGAAGCATTTGGGTGAGATGAGACGGCAGCCCTGTGCGCACCAGGGCTGAGGTTGCACAGAGAGCGGCCAGCCTGCTTGTTGGAGACACAGGGGACCTCTCTGCCCCCTGGGAGGTGTCATTACCAGCATCGTGTCCTTCCCAAGGGCCCCAGAGCTCTGCAGTCACAGAGAAGGACTTGGCAGGGGCCTTCTCAGAGATTCATAAACAGAAGCCTAAGAAAGGCTGTAGCCCTATGAATCCCTGTTTACGGAGCACCTACTATGTGCATAGACCCTATGCTATGGTTTTTCCCTATGAGGGAGGGACACTTTGCAGATGTGGAAACTGAGCCTCAAGAGGTAAGTGACTTGGTCAAAGTCATGCAACCAGGGAGGGTAGAGCATCTGACTCCCCAGGCTGAGCCCTTTCCATTGCACTGTGATGCTGCATCTAAAGCACAGCTCATGGACGGAGGGGGAAACCTTCCCAGGGAGGCCGCAAATGATTTCCAAACAGAGAGGATGACAGTGTGGATTATGGAAGTGCCCAGTGCCAGGAAGCGCACAGTCAGTCCTGCTCCTTGTTTGGCCCACTGAGCCCAGCCCCACAGGGCACCCTTGGAGAAGGCTCCATTCTCACCCGCTCCTGCTTCTGGGTCACCTTGACCTAGGCCGGTGGTGGAGAAGGCTGCTCCTGGCCTCTTCTGGGTCCTGGTGTCAGGCCCTTGGCAGCATGAATGAACAACCTCCCAGAGCTTGAGTTTACCTTCTGCTCTGTTGAGGGTGGTGGTGTGGGTGAGTGTGGACTGCATCGCCGCCTCCTCACCAGGGCCAGCCTCAGGGACTTCAGCCTTGACCGCCTTCCATCCTGGAAGTTGTTTCTGCACTCTCAGGGCATGGCTTTGGAGTCTGTCGGACCTGGGTTCAGATCTCAGTTCTACAAAACTAGATGGGTGGCCTTGGGCAAGTCATTGAACCTCTGTGTGCCTTGGTTTCCTCATCTGTAAAATGGGGTTGATAACAGTACTGACCTTGTGGGGTCGTGTTGTGACAATCAAATGAAGTAATGCGTAGGCAGTGCTGGACCCAGTGCCTGGCAGGTCTTAAGTGCTCAGTATTTTAATCTATTATTAGGCTACTTTATTCTTTTAAGTAACAGATCACATGGACCTTAGATTCTTAATCAGGGTCTTCTGGGGGTTCCAGAGATGCCTTTGGGATGGCCTGTGAATCCCCTAAGATCATATGTAAGATTGACTGAGGTTGTTCATATGGGTATTTCTAGGGAGAGGAAGGTTTATTGCTGTCGGTGAATTTTTATGGGTGTTTATGACCCCTGCTCTGAGGGGTCCCAGGCACGATGCTAGGCTTGGTGGGTCGGAAAAAGACCAAAGGACGTAGTCACAGCCTCAGCTGCCTTGGGCAGCGCCACCATGGCAGAGATGTGTGTGGAGTTTTCTCTTTGTCTCCCATATTTTCTTTAACCCTTTTGTTTCATCTATTTTTTCTTTTGTCACCTTATTTTTTGGTTGTTTAAGCTCTTAATTTTTTCCATCTACCTATTCTTTTCTCTTAAATGGAAAAAGGGACCTGGCAGAGAGTTTACTATATGAGAGAAAACACTTGCCAAGTTTCCAAGGTACATAGTGTGTGTTTCGGGGCGGGGGGGATGCTGTGTATCATCGGTGCTTGTGCAGCCACAGAATATCCCTGGGAGGTCACACCAGTAAGTGGTGACAGTTGTCTTGGGGAGGGGGGGACTGGGGCGCAAAGGTGGGAAGGAGTCTTACACCCTTTGTATCTTTTGTGTTTTGTACATTGTGTATGGAGACCTATTTAAAAATAGGTTTGGTTTTTTTTGGGGGGCTTCCCTGATGCCACAGTGGTTAAGAATCTGCCTGTCAATGCAGGGGACACAGGTTCGAGCCCTGGTTCGGGAAGATCCCACATGCCGCAGAGCAACTAAGCCCGTGCGCCACAACTACTGAGCCCTCGTGCCACAACTACTGAAGCTCGCGCGCCTAGAGCCCATGCTCCGCAACAAGAGAAGCCACTGCAATGAGAAGCCCACACACCGCAACGAAGAGTAGCCCCCGCTCGCCACAACTAGAGAAAGGCCCGTGCGCAGCAACGAAGACCCAATGCAGCCAAAAATAAATAAATAAATAAAATTTAAAAATAGTTCTTTGTTAAAAATCAAGGATTCCTCCACACCGCCCATTCTTTGTGGGGCTATTGTAGGGATTAAGTGAGGAGCATGTGTGTGCAGCCCTCAGCACGGGGACTGGTGCATTTAAGTGCTGCAAAATGGCAGCACTAATTACCGTCAAACTTAATTGGAATCATGCTGGTGGAATGAAAGCGCTGATACGTATGTCAGCAATCTGGGAGGATGGGGGAGATATAATAAAGACCTCCGTTTCTCTTTACATTGACTTCTTTGAGATGCTAGAATGTCAGTGTCCGTGTCTGCCCAGTCACCCTGTGCCGAAGGTGAACCCAGATAACTGAGCCAGCTAATGACCTCACTGCCTTGGCGATGGGGATTTTCTTTAGATCTGCCCAGACCTCTTACCGGTTCTTGGCGGGTTCAGTGCTGAAGTCCCTTAAACAGTACCACTAGCACAAGGCATTCAGGGCCAACACTCTTCCAGGCAAACCTGGCTAAGATTGAGTTACCCCTGGACTTCCCTGGTGGTGCAGTGGTTAAGAATCTGCCAGCCAATGTAGGGAACACAGGTTCAAGCCCTGGTCTGGGAAGATACCACGTGCCGCAAAGCAACTAAGCTCGTGTGCCACAACTACTGAGCCTGCCCTGTAGACTGAAGCCCGTGTGCCTAGAGCCCGTGCTGAGAAGCCACCGCAATGAGAAGGCTGTGCACCACAACGTAGAGTAGCCCCCGCTTGCCGCAACTAGAGAAAGCCCGCGCGCAGCAACGAAGACCCAATGCAGCAAAAAAATAAATTAAAAATAAATAACTAAATTAAACCTTACTTAAAAAAAAAAAACAAAAACATTAGGTTACCCCGAAAGTGGACCCTGTACAAGTAGTTTCTTTGCGTGGGGATCCCAGGAAGCCCTGGAAAGAGGATGGAGAAGTGAGGCAGAGAAAGAAGGAAGCCAATAAGGAGTATGTTAATGAGCAGGTTACCTCCGTGGGCTGTCGGAGTTCATTGCTGCTGAGGACTTCTGGAGGACCGTGTAGAACATGACTCAGATTTGTCCCCTTGTAAGGGTAAAGATGCTGATGTTATGAATTCACTAACTCCTGTTTGTCATCCGTTAAGGGCTGTTCCCAGGGGTGGCCTGCCCTGTGCATGCGTCAGGCAAGCTCGTGCTGCACGAGAAAACCCTCAGGCAGAGCGGTAGGATCTCGGGGTTAGCAGCCATCTGCAGAATGGGTACAGGCTGGTGCCTACTGTATCTTCATGGAACCAGCCCTTCTTGGTCCTGCTGGGCTAGGGTAAAACATTGCTCTGAGCCACCAGACAACCACGAGTGAAAAACTTTATTGCTCCAAGCACTTTATATGAATGTCACCACCACCTGACTTGGGCAAATATATAAAAAGCACAACCTATTGTACAGTCATTCCAACTCTTCGACTAATGCACTGTACAGATGCTTCCCAGGCCTTGTCTCCAGCA
Source organism: Eschrichtius robustus (assembly GCF_028021215.1). Taxonomy (NCBI): domain Eukaryota; kingdom Metazoa; phylum Chordata; class Mammalia; order Artiodactyla; family Eschrichtiidae; genus Eschrichtius; species Eschrichtius robustus. Next base: position 29,745,456 of record NC_090842.1, on the reverse strand, counting down.
CGGTGGATGCATTTCAGGGGCAGCAGCTGCACTTGTCCGAGGTCCCTTTGCAGATGCAGCCCTGGGCACACTTGGTGCAGCCCGGTGGGCAGCAAGGACAGCAGCCTGGAAGGGGCAGGAAATGGACAGATCAGCTTTGGGTCAACACTCTTATCTGACCACTTCCCCCTTCACCACTTAGAAGGAAGTAGAAAAATAAAAGCATGCTACACACAGGTTCCGATCCACATGAGCAAAAAACCTGGGACAGGAAGTGGTGGGATGTTAGAGCTGGAAGGGACCTCAGGGGTCACCCAGAGTCCATCAGAGGCCAGGGAGGGGAAGGGGTTGGCGCACTGCCATTGGACAGTGGCAGATCCAAGGGCTCATGACGCCAGGCCATTCCCTTCACTACTGGGCAGGCTGGAACCTCCCCTCAGCCCTCTTCTTATCCAAACCCCTGAAACACTGAGGATGTCCTCACCCCCAGGTCAGCTGCAGCCCGGGGGACTCAGCTTTCATTTCAGATCCCTCCCAAATGGGTAAAGGCATCCAGGACACCCTCAATCCCACCGTGGCTGGAGGGTTGAGGATGGCAGAAACGGACTCCCAGCTCCCCGCCAGCAGTGCATGGCCCCGGTCACCAGACTCACTTTTTTGACATGTTTTACAGCTGCAGGTTGTGCATTTGCAGTTGTCTCCGCAGATGCAGATTCCTCCTAGGAGAAAGGACAGAGCCACAAACATGAGCATCGAGGTGGAGCGGGCACACAGGCGTGCTGCAGGCCGTCTTGGTGGCCGGGGGTCTGGGCTGCCCTTGGTCAGTGGATGGACAAGAGGTTGAAGATGCTGCTGAGAATCACCCCAGTGGTGAAGACCGTCCAGTGGTTCCCAGTCACAATCCCTGGGCAGAAACTGGAGGGGCCACAGCAGAGTCCCTGGGGGTGCTTATTAAAATGCAGATTCCTAGGGCCAGCCTTTGAGATATTTTTTTTTTTCAATTAATTAATTAATTAATTAATTATTTTTGGCTGTGTTGGGTCTTCGTTTCTGTGCGAGGGCTTTCTCTAGTTGCGGCGAGCGGGGGCCACTCTTCATCGCGGTGCGCGGGCCTCTCACTGTCGTGGCCTCTCTTGTTGTGGAGCACAGGCTCCAGACACGCAGGCTCAGTAGTTGTGGCTCACGGGCCCAGTTGCTCCGCGGCATGTGGGATCTTCCCGGACCAGGGCTCGAACCCGTGTCCCCTGCATTGGCAGGCAGATTCTCAACCACTGCGGCACCAGGGAAGCCCGAATCAGTATTTCTTAAAAAGCAACCCAGGGACTTCCCTGGCGGTCCAGTGGTTAAGACTCCTCGCTTCCACTGCAGGGGACATGGATTTGATCCCTGGTCAAGGAACTAAGATCCTATGTGCTGCGCAGTGCGGACAAAAAATAGAAAAAAAAAAAAAAAAAAAGCAACCTAGATGATTCTGATGTACAATCAGGTTTGAGAACCACTAAGTTAGGCCAAGCCCAAGGTCCCCTGGGGACTGTCGAAAACTTTAAGGTATCAGGCAGGATGGAAATCCTCACCTCCTCACCTTTTCAAGGTATCAGGCAAGATGGAAATCCTGAACGTGTAAGAGGAAGGTCAAATGATATAAACAAGCCCAAAGTGAGAGTCACAGCTACCACTTGTTTCCATATCATAAAACCATCTATATTTAAAAAAAAAAATCATCCCGCTTCTTGTTTTGAGTTTCAAGATGTTGGAAGCTTCTGTCTTTTTGGCAAATTTTGGGGACAGACATGTCCTGTTAGGAACCAGGGAGGCTTGTGAGACTTCTTGATGCCATTTCCAAAGGTCATAAAACCCAAGATGGCTCTGAACCCTGACCTCACTTCTCCTGGCCAACATGCTTCCATGGAATTAAGCAGTTTCAGACTTGGAGGTCCGCATATGCTTCTAATAACTCCCCTGACATCTGCAAATGCTTTATGATTTTAACCCTTTCACAGCAACCCTAGGAGGTGGGCAGCTGGGGATAAGTAACCCTATTTTTCAGATGAAGAAACTGAGGCTTGGAAATAATAAGTGTCAGGAGTGGATGGGAGCAATGGACCAGAAGCAGGTTTGTCTGGGCCAGAGCTCTTCCCCCGTCCCGGAGGCTGCTCCCAGAGGCTCGCCGCTAGGTCCCACCACAGTCATTCCTAAGTCAGGTTATTAATTCTAGCAAATCAAGCTGGTATCCAACAGAGAGCAGGAGCTGCCGCAGAGGTGGCCAGTCTGACACAAACCCCATTGGTGCTTCTAATTGGAAGAAGAGAAGCATTAATCACAGTCCTGCAGGCTCCCTGTGGGAAGCTGGCGAGAGGTCGCAGAATCCCAGGATGGGCATCCTTACTCACCAGACATGCAGGTGCATTCCCCAGGGTCCATGGTCCAGGTGTCTGAGAGGCTCCGGCGCTGTCACAGCTGGGGAAATGAGGCTGAGTGAGCAGTCGCCAGAGGCTTCTTATTTATGGCTGTGTGGGTGTAGACTTGGGCTCACCCCACCTCTCCCTGGGGCCAGACGCCCTGCACACAGCCCAGTCATGGGCTGGGTGTCGGCAGAGGAGGGCAGAGGAGAGGGCGAGCAGTACAGTCATTTAGGTGGCTTTTCACAAAGGGTGCAGGTGGCTGTACCCGCCACCTGCTGAGGTGTCAGGGAGCCAGGCTCAGGCTCAAATTGCAGTCACATCGTGCAGATTGGGAGCTACCTGTGTCCCCTCTCCAAGTCCTACACATACTATTATCTGCCATTTCTGTTCCCTCCTTCACAGGGGCTGCTCCTGTCCTGGCCCAGGGTCTCATCTGTCTCCCCTGGTTGACTATAAAAGCCCTTACCATGGGCAGGCGGGGGCCCCTATTCTGGGCTCTGGCTTTAGAAGGCCCCGCTGAGGCCCCCTCCTGGCCATGCCCCCAAAAGTCAGGGGCAGGTGCCCACTCAGAGCCTGTAACCTCTCTTTCTAGACCACATGTGGAGCGCCCTGGATGCCGGAATCTTCTGTCTTCCCAAGCCTGCTTGTTTCTAAGGATTTGCTCAGTCCTCTTCCCCAGGCTCCCAAGAACAGATGTGCAGCCAGTGTGTGTCCCTCTAGGCCTGAGGGGTGGCCGCGGGTGGCTGTTTGCTGGGGGTACAGACAGAGTTTGGATGTGTGGGCTGGTGCCCACAGGGGTGTGTGAAGGAAGGAGCTAGGAGTGGGGAGAGAAGGGAGGAGGGCCACAGATTTGGGGTTGGGGCCATGGGGTAGATCTCCAGGCAGCTCTGCATTCTAGGTTGCAGTGTTAAGGTAGGAGGATAGAAAGTATTTTATTTGTTTATCTGATTTATAACTTTAAAATATTTTAGCCAGGTAGTATGTGGACCTCCCACTTGTATTCTTGCTCTGCCCCGCTAAACATTAGAAGGGACCTGGAACCAGCCTCTTGTGTTCTCGCCCCCTCCTCCTCACTCTGAAAGGCCAAAAAGTGGTCCTGGCCACCACCAGTGGAGATAGTTCCTCCCGTGTGTAGGTTAGTGGGTTCTCCTTTACTCATCCGCAAGGACCACCAGGGCCTCAGCCTGACCCGTGGAGCCATGGGTTTGATCTTAGAACTTCTAGTGAGGAGAAAGGGATTCAGCCCCATGGTCATCAGGGCACTGGGGAAGGGTAGGGAGGGGCAACATTGTAGTGGTCCCCAAATGGTCCCTGCCCCAAAGGAGTTCACAGCATAGTCGGGGATCCAGGCTCATTCATTCATTCAGCACCTTCTAAGGGCCAGCACTGTGCTGGGCACTGGGGAGCCAGGGGTGAGTATAAAAACAGAGCTAATCAGCCAAAAACAAATAAATAAAATAAATTTATTTAAAAAAAAGGGCTTCTCTGGTGGCGCAGTGGTTGAGACTCCGCCTGCCAATGCAGGGGACACGGGTTCGAGCCCTGGTCCGGGAAGATCCCACACGCCGCAGAGCAACGAAGCCCGTGCTCCCCAACTACTGAGCCTGCGCTCTAGAGCCTGTGCACCACAACTACTGAGCCCTCATGCCACAGCTACTGAAGCCCTTGCGTCTAGGGCCCATGCTCCCCAACAAGAGAAGCCACCTCAATGAGAAGCCTGCGCACCACAACAAAGAGTAGCCCCCGCTCACCACAACTAGAGAACGCCTGCATGCAGCAATGAAGACCCAACGCAGCCAAAAATAAATAAATAAAATAAATTTATTTAAAAAACCAAAAAAAACAAAAAACAGCAAATGGTGCAGAAGGGCTGGAGGATATCTCAGCCCAGGAAACCCACGACCCTGCAGGGCTGCTCTCAGAGCCCAGAGGCTGGATCTGCCTTCCCGCGCTTGCATTTCCAGCCCAGTCCCAGCCCATCTCTTGGAAGGTCCAGCTTCTTCCCCCTTGCCCCCCACTCTTGAGTGTGCCCTGTAGCAGATATGAATGCCTTGGGAGGTCTGGCTCAACTAAGTGAGCCCAGAGAAAGGAAAGGATTTCCCTTCCCCCTTATCTAAGCCGTCTCTCCTCCCTGCTCACTCTGTGAGCCAGGAGTTGCTTCTTCCTTGGATGACTGACACTGCAGTGTTGCTTAAGGCCTCAACTGAATGATAGTATCAAAATCCAATCCCCAAGCATGAAGCTATTTCCCAGTTTCTGGGCTGTGTGGATTGAAACAACCATGTGTAGCATCAGGTGGTAGAGTCCGTGTTGACTGCACCCGGGCTGTCCAGTTCCTGTTACATGGTGTCCCCTAGGGCCTGGGGAAGCGCATCCACAGACCCCGTCTGCCCTTTTGGCCATCTTCTGGGTCTCAGCTCCTGATCTCTGCATGGCAGCAGGAAAACAAGAACACACACGCCACCCCAGGAACATGGAATGGCTGGGGGACACAGCTTAAATCCGCACTTAGAAAATAAATATCAGTGCAACTGGCCCTCCATTCCCACGGCGGTGAACCCCGCAGCTGCAGGGGGTGGACTGAACTCGCCATCTTCTGTCTGGGACTTCACTATCCGTGGATTTTGGTATCCGCTGGGGTCCTGGAACCCATACCCTGTGGCTACTGAGTTATGACTGTATTTCTTCAGAGGCGTGATCCTTAGCCTTCTCAGTGGATTCAAGGGGCCCTTGAAAATCTGATGAAGGCTCTACCTAGGAAAAAAAATGCAAATACATGACATTTTCCCCCCCGCAAGTTCAAGGGACTTTTGGATCTCTGAAATCCCATTGCTGGGCCTCCTCCCACTCCCCCAGGGGCCCTGAGGTAAGAGCTCCTCTGCAAAGAAGCAGTCCTGCTTGGGCAGCTTTTCTGTGGCCACACAGCACTTGTAGCTCCTTTGAGCCACTGAGCCCTAAATATCTCCTTCTCCACTCACGGCCTCTCCATACGAAAAGTCAAGTGGTTTTTCTCAGAACGATGAAATGGGTTGTTCTAGAGGAGCAGCTAACCCTCCACCTTTTAACCTAAATGACTGCGTTGTCATCTTCTCTCCCTCCCACAAAGGTCAGAGCTAGACACCCGCTGTTCCTGCGTCCAGCAGTTTCTGCCAGAAGTTCTAGGACTCATGGCCTGGGAATGGAGGTTCAGCCACGATGACGGCAGAGAAAGGTCCTGTGCCGTCACTCCACACCCTGGTCCACGTTTTGCGCTTGGGTCACCACCCTTTCCCGTACAGGGCCCCTCTGGACATAGGTGTCTCCCCAGGAGCAGCCTGGAGCCATTGGTTTTTATAACGCTGGTTTATAAATTGGCCTCTCTCTAGACCGCAGTCTTCTCACAAACCGAAGCTGTGCTTATTCATCTCAGCAGCCGTGTGGCCAGGCACACTGAGTGCTGCCACACAGTGGGTGCTCAATAAATATTGAGCTGAGCATGAATAAATGACTCAGTAGAGTTACATGTAGGCTGTCTTCTCCAGCTCTTGTTGAAGAGATGTAGAGGGTCTTGTCGCTCACCAGGAGCAGTCAAGAGCCTGAGATCTGGAGTCATGCTGCCGGGGTCCTGATCCCGGTTCTGCTGCCTGACTGGGGGCAAGTTGCTTAACCCTTCTGAGCCCCGGTTTCCTCATCTGCAAAGTGTGGCTCATGAAAATGATAACCCCATGGCACTGTCATTGTGAGGGGTAAATGAGAGAATGCATATTCAGCACTTAGTTCAGAATCTGACACAAATATTATCATTATTTCGCTATTAATATTATTATTATCTGTGCCTAATACAGCTGACAGATTGGTTCAGCCACTCACCCATTTGTATGTTTCAGGCTCGTAGACTATTCTACAACTGGTCCCAGGGTCCTGAGTGGGATGCATTCATCAGCAGTAAATGTTGTGAAGAGTTTTAGTCTCTGGGTTCCCAGCTTTTAAGCTCAGCCTAGTTCCTTTTGGGTCCCAGGGCCTGGGGACCATGGGGCACTGCCCTTCCTTTCTGACTTCCCTTGCTGCAGTTTGCATCTGTTTGGAGTCAGAGTTGACCTTCCACCTACAAGACCCTCTTATAGGGTATTTTTGGCTTCCTCTGTAGGACTAGGCATAAGATATGGGTGGACAAAATCAAAGCAGGCAAGGGTCCCAGGGAACACCAGCTTGAATCAAGATGGTCAGTGCTGGAAGAACCCTGAGAAGTCATGGGCCAGCTTCTTGTCCAAATGGGGAAACAGAGGCCCAGAGAGACAGGGTCAAGCCCTGGTCACCCAGCTTAGGTTCGTGGTGGGGCGATTTGAACCTGGCTCCTTGACTCATTGCCAGCACCCACTCTTGAGTTCTAAGGCAGGACTCTTCAGCCGTTTGGAACCTTGTGGCTTTCTCTACTGTTTATTAATTAATTTTATTACAAAAGTTCAAACATACTAAAAAGTACAAAGAACAGTATTACAAACACCACTGTATCTACCACCTGGAATTAACAGATGTCAACATGGTCATGTTTGCTTCAACTCTTTTATTTATGACATAAAAAATTGTCAGGATCATGGCTTTAAATACCACCTATGTGCTGGAGACTCCCCATTTACACCCCCAACCTGGGCCTCTCTTTTGAACTCCAGGCTCATATTTCTTTTTTCTTTTTTCTTTTTTTTTTTTTTTTAATAATTTTATTTTATTTATTTATTTTTCACTGTGTTGGGTCTTCGTTGATGCGCTCAGGCTCTCTCTAGTTGCGGTGAACAAGGGCTACTCTTTGTTGCGGTGCGTGGGTTTCTCATTGCGGTGGCTTCTCTTGTTGTGGAGCACAGGCTCTAGGCTCGCGGGCTTCAGTAGTTCTGGCTCACGAGCTCAGTAGTTGTGGCTCGCGGGCTCTAGAGCCCAGGTTCAGTACTTGTGACTCACAGGCTTAGTTGCTCCGCAGCATGTGGGATCTTCCCGGACCAGGAATTGAACCCGTGTCCCCTGCATTAGCAGGTGGATTCTTAACCACTGCGCCACCAGGGAAGTCCCGGGCTCATATTTCTGACTGCTACTTAACATCTCCGCGTAGATGTCAGACAGCATCTCAGACTCCCCAGATGAGCTCCTGCTCCGGGTATCACCTCCAAGCACACCAACGTCTTGTCTGCCTCCATCTCTGCCACCTGGTTTGAGCCACCGTCACCTCCCGTGAAGATTCAGGACTCATTTCCTAACTGGCTTTCTTGCATCTGCCCTTGCCCTGGGCCCTTTATACCACATTTTCTTTATTATAAAAATGCTGCTGGGGAATACCCTGGCGGTCCAGTGGTTAGGACTCTGCGCTTTTACCGCTGAGGGCCTGGGGTTCGATCCCGGGTCGGGGAACTAAGATCCCACAAGCTGCGTGGTGCGGCCAAAATAAATAAATACATGAATTAAATAAAATAAAAATAAAATCTTTCTAAAAAAATGCTGCAAGGAACATGCCCATTCATGTCATGTACATGAGTGTACAAGACTCACTCATTCCCAGAAGGAGGATGGCTAGGTTATAAGGGGCAATTGCTCTCCAAAGAGCTTAATTTACACTCCCTCTAGCAATTTCTGAGACTCACCATTTCCCTACCTTTTCCTTCAGTACTTACTATATTCAGACTTTGAAATGTTTGCCCATCTGGTAAGTGTGAACAAGTGTAATGGTACCTCCCTGAGGTATAATTTGCATGTCCCTGCCTCCCAGCTTCACTGTCCATTAACATCCAGAAAGCGAACCCTGGTCTAGTTGTCCTCACGCTGACTGCACGTCTCATCAGTCTTTCACACTCTAGCAAGAGAGAGCATAGTGAAGATCGGGGGCTGCTGTCCTTCGCACATGGTTCCCACTCTGGCTCCTCCGTCTGATTGCTGTACAACCTCAGACAAGCTCCTTTGCTCGGTGCCCAACCACCTGCGTCCTGGGCAAGCGTCACAGAGTCTCCAGGGCTGGCGGCTGCTGGTTAATTACATAGGACTCCAGCTCCACAGCTGTAATTCAGTACCCACTGGGCAAGTGAAACCCTCTGCTTTGCACACGGCCCCAAGGAAGGATGAGTAAAGCCACAGTCAACAATTACTCACACTCATTGCCCCTAGCAGCAAAGTGGCGGGTCCAGGTTGGCCGGCAGCCAAGACGAGGGCTTTGGCGAGGGGGCAGGAGGCTCGGGTCCGTCCATCCTTCCTTATTTCATCCTCTCCTTCCTTCCTCCTTCCCTCCCTCTTTTCCTCCCTTCCCCCCCCCCTTTCTTCTTCCCTTCCTCCCTCCGTCCCTCCTTCCATCGCTCCCTCCCTCCCTCCCTTCCTTAATCAATTACTCAGCAAACATATTTGGGGCCTACTATGTGCCTAGCTTTGGGTTAGCCCTCCGGATGGAGTAAGAGAGCCAGACACAGGGCCTGGTGCTCACAAGCGTGCTTTCCAGGAGGGGTGATGAGCACATCCATAGCTATCGGAAAAGGAGAAAGCAAGCAGGGTTTCTGTGAGGACACACAAATGCAGGGCGGCCTTTGAACGGCCCTGAGAGTGAGTATCTCCCTAAACGTTGCCCCCGAGGTGCCTCCCTTGCCTCACCCTAGTCTCAGCCCTTCATTTCTCCCCGTCTAGGTAACCTCTGGGTTCCTCATGGAATAGTGGGGCTGGACTGGAGGTTTTCGCACTGTGCAGGCTCAGAGCCCCAGGGCTTCACAGAGGTGTGTTGCCGGGGCTTCTGTGGATGGGATGCTAGGTCCCATCCCTCTGCCCTCCCCCTATTTAAACAGGGAAGCTCCTTTTTCTAAAATCTGTTTTGTCTTATGCAACCCACCCCCTCAATCCCTCTTATAATGATTTTATCTGGGGGCTCGGGGGAGCGTGGTTTGCTGCTGCTAGGACCAGTTGGAAAACCACTGAACACAAGCCCTGCCTTCAAGGTTAGGGGCCTTGCCCAGGGGAACAGTGGGAACTTCCAGATCTGCCCCTGGAATCCCAATTGGAACTCGGGCCCAGTGTGCTTTCTTTTTTTTTTTTCTCAAAACATTTATTTATTAATTCTTTAAAATAACAATAATAAACCTATTACATGTGAATCTAAATAACATTAAAAAATTTTTATATTATAGTTGATTTACAGTGTTGTGTTAGTTGCAGGTGTACAGTAAAGTGATTCAGTTATATATATATATATATCCATTCTTTTTCAGATTCTTTTCCCATATAGGTTATTACAGAATATTGAGTAGAGTTCCCTGTGCTATACAGTAGGTCCTTATTGATTATCTATTTTATAAATAGTAGTGTGTATATGTTAATCCCAAACTCCTAATTTATCCCTCCCCACCAACGTTTCCCATTTGGTAACTATAAGTTTGTTTTCAAAGTCTGTGAGTCTGTTTCTGTTTTGTAAATAAGTTCATTAGTATCATCATTTTTTTAAGATTCCACATATAAGTGATATCGTATGATATTTGTTTTTCTCTGTCTGACTTACTTCACTTAGTATGATAATCTCTAGGCCCATCCATGTAGCTGCAAATGGCATTATTTCTTTTTTATGGCTGAGTAATATTCCATTATATATGTATACTTCATCTTCTTTATTCGTCTGCTGATGGATATTTAGGTTGCTTCCATGTGTTGGCTATTGTAAATAGTGCTGCAGTGAACATAGGGGTGCATATATCTTTTTGAATTATGGGTTTCTCTGGGTATATGCCCAGGAGTGGGATTGCTGGATCATATGGTAGTTCTATTTTTAGTTTTTTAAGGAACCTCCATACTGTTCTCCATAGTGGTGTTTTCTCTTTTTGAAATTATTTTTTAAACTCGGGATGATTTCAAAAACAGATAAGAACAGAAAATTAAATACAGAACCTTCCAATGTTATTAGATGTTAACATTGTCCTGTTCATTTCCATTGTTAAAGGAACAAAATAATCAGAGTGGAAACCCCCTGTGTAAACTTTCCAAATCTCATTCTTACTCCATCACCAAACAAACAAATTTCATGAAGCGTTTATCATGCCCATGCATGTTCTTCTAGTTTTACTGCATATGTATCTATAAAACTTACACACCCTTGTTTTACAGGTTTGTAAACCTTTTATAAAATGGCATCATTCTCTTTGTAGCCTCTTACAATTTGTTATTTTATTTTTTGGCTCAGCGTTTTGAGATTTATGATTTTAACTGCTTTATATTATTCTATTATATGACTACTTCACAGTTTATCCAGTTGATGGACATTTAGGTGTTTCTTTCCACTTTTTCATTGTTATAAACACTGCTGCAGTGAATATCCACGTATAGTGTTTCTGTATGTGACATGTGCCAGAGTTTCTGTAGGGGGTATACCTAGGAGTGGACTTGCTGGATTGAAGGGGACATGCTTGTTCTGCTTTACTAGGTCTTTCCAAATTGCTCACCACAGGGGTTTACACTCCCATGACCAATGTACTCAAGTGCCCAATTCTCCATGGCCTTGTTAATACTTGGTACCGCCAGCCTTCATTTTTGCCAGTGTGACAGATGTAAAATGGCATATCCTTGGCTGCTGATTTGCATTTCCCTAATTACTACCAAGGTTGAGCATACTGTCATAAGACTTTTGGTCCCTCACGTCTTCTCTACGTGGTCCGCTCTTCTTCCTAAAATGCTGCATTCCTCCATCGTTCGGTAGGACGTAGCGCTAAGCAATCCCACTTTGGCATCAGTCTATATATTATTTTCTCAGACATGTGGCAAGTCTCTGTCTTCCCACATTGCTGGTTTTTAATAATTCCCCTGTTGGAGGCTCAAAGTGACCTTGGTTGATAAAGATGAATATCTGGTGTAAACTCAGGAAAACCACTCAAGGTGTCGGGGGGCAGGGGGTGAGAGTAGAGGGGGCTGCATCTTCAGCCTTAAGTCCTCCGCAAGCCCACTGGGGCCCAGTCGGCAAAGCTCATTTCAGGCTTCTGCACTTTATCCCCTTTGTGTAGGAACCCTTCCTTCGGGTTGAAGTTGATTCCTAGCAAGGCTTTCTGGATTTGCTCTGTAATGCTTCTGGAGAATTCTTGAAAAAGAAGGAGGGAAACAGAAGAATTCCTGGAATTAACATAATTCTAGAGTGCCAGAGCTGTAAGGGCAATAATGTGGTGCAGACCTTGTCTCAATCCCAACCCCATTTACAGATTGGGAGCCTGAGGCCCCAGAGGGGAAGTGTCCCGGCCACCAGTCCATCCACAGTGCGAATCAGCTGGGCCACGTGATGAATTGAGGAAGAAAACTTCCCAGGGCCTTCGAAACCTCTTAGGTGACTGTGGAGTGAGGCCATTCGCAGAACCACCTGCTCGGGTTAAGCATCCGCCGAGGGCCTCACACGGTGCCACCTGCCTTACCCAAGGGTACAAAGAAGAATTGTGTAACTGGGGAGCTGAGACACCAGAGAAGAAACCATTGGTGAGCATCACAGACGTGTGTGCTCAGATGGTGAAATAAATGCGGCTGCCTCTGTGCCCATCTCTCCCTCTGCCTCTTCTCCTGCTTGCCTTTCTTCTTCCACTTCCTCTTTCCTCCTTCTTTTCTCTCATTCCCCCTTTACCTTTGCACATCTCACTTTTTCTCTTGTTTCTTCTTTTCTCTCTCCTGGGGCAAGAAGCCCAGCCGGGGAGTCAGGGCAACTGAGTCCTCTAAACTCACTCACTGGGATTGCTCACTCACAAGTTCACTTCCCTGCCCTGGGCCACAGTTTCCCCGAAACAGCGACAAGGTGCCATAGCTGGTGGTCTGTTCCGGGTGCAGGTAAAGAGACAGCTGTTTAGAAGATGCCTGTCTCTAAGATTTCTAAAGGAGTAACCCCTCAGCCAGCACCAAAGCAGTCTGTAAATGTCTACAGCATTGGGATCAAAGCCACATTTGGGAGAAACTTCCCTAATTGTTAATTGTCTGCAGGCACTTTTAGCTGTGCTTTTCCTCCAAAGATGTGGGAGACAGTTCAGCAGCCCAGGCCCTGCAGCCCCTGCAGTGTGTTCTGGGCTCGCCAGATCAATGTTTTCTCCGGTTCCAAAATCCTTGGGGTCTGGGGATTTCTGTTTGAACAGGCCCCTTAGATAGAGGAACCAAGGCTCAACCCACAGGGCCCCCCACACCTGGCGGGGATTTCACTAACAACTCAGAACCGTAGTGCCCTAGTTATTGAATTTGTTGGTTTCTCCAGTATAAATACATAGTTCTCTGAAAATAATCGGCTCATCCCCAATTAATGTTAGGGAGAAAAAACAAAGACAACAGTTTGAGGGTTGTTTAGAGGAGAATAATTATCCACTGCAGTCATTTCCTGCATTGTCAGGGGTTGATGACAGAGCATGTCACCTCCCCTCAGCACCTGTGGGGTTACTGATGTCTTTGTGAAGTTTGGGTCTGGGAAACCCAGCGTGAGAACCAGGAGGGGTGGCCATGACAACCCAGCTGGGCAGGAGCGCCTCGGTGCGCCTGAATTCCTGGGCCAGAGACAGGTCTGAGTGAGCCTTAGATGGACATAGACTTACGCTGCCACTGCTTTGATTCCGTCTCCTTCTTTCTCTCTATGGCCTTGGACAAGCCATCTGACCTCAGTTTCCCTGCTAATAAAATGGGGATAATAACACAGTTTTCTAAGGGTGCCTCTTAAGAATAATTGGCCAGTTTTTGCAAGGCACTTTGAAGAAAATTGCTGCGAAGATGTTCTGCTGGCCCTGGAATTTTCCTTGGTGCAAATATCAAACAGACGAGGATGACCAATGTTCTGATTCTGGCACTCCCAGCGGAACCATTTTCCCCAGTTCAGTTGGAAGAGGGCAAGAGGGGGAGGGGCTGGGATCACAGCCTGGGCCTGCCTGGAATATTAAAGGCACAACCCTGCCTTTGATGCCTGCCTGCAACGCTTGTTAATTTTAATAGGAAGCCAGCAGAGGCAGGAAGGTTCTGCCTGGCAGAAGAAAAGAGGTCGAGACTGAAGAGGATTAGTGCCAATTCAATTTGGATCTTGTTTGGCTTTGAAGTCCTTGGCTCCAGTGCTGGAGTGACAGGACAACTCCTAGATGTCAGCAGGGTGGAAGGCAGGGGGCTGGGGAAAGTGTGGACCTGAGGCCCCTCAAGCCCCAGCTCAGCCAGGAGCAGACGGCCCCTGTCTCAACTGGGGAATCACCGTAGGATCTCCCAAGCTGGTGATTTTCTGGGGAAACCTCAAATAGGGGTCTCAAACTGAAGTGACTTTGGGAGCTAGGTAGTTAATGCATGAGAGCAAAGTCAACTGATTATAGTCATAGACAGTGCTGGGGACTGTGGCTAATTGTCTAAGCTCCAGTTGAATATTGGGATTTGGGAATGAGGGTCAAATTTTGCCATCTGTTCTAATTTTTTAGGAGAAATGGAAAACTGGATTTTGTGTACATGTGTGAAATATTGCAATTTTTAAACAGTAATCAAAGTTGTTTGTTTATTGTTTTAAAATACTCTCCTCATGTACAAACACATCCATAGGCCAGAGCAGCCCATAGGCCTATTTTGTGACCTCTGTCTCAGAGTTCTAAAGCTTCAGGAGTGCAGAGTCCCTTAAAATTCACTAAGACTTTTGGTTACTATTTTCTAGAGACTTCAGACCAGTCCCTGGTTGAGGGTAGCAGAATTATCCAGGAAAAACTTTTTTAGAAAAATGAATATTTAGGGATTCTGATTCAGTGGGCTTGGAGTGGGATCTGGGGAGGGTCTCCTATTTTTTTTTTTAACTCCTCAGATGTTCTGGTGTGCAGCCAGGTTTGGGAAATGGTGACCTCATCAGTTCTTCTTAGTGTTTTTAAATTTTTTTAAACACTTTTGAGAAGCTGAAGAAAGTTATCAACACTTTCCCTAGGGAAAAAAATTTTGCATACAATGTCAGGGATTCTGAATACCCTCCCTCTGAAGGCCATCCAAGACCACCCATTAAGAACCTTGTCAGTACTTGATGCTGGAATCCCATCTACAAGTGCCATGAAAATAGCCTCTTGGGTCTCACTTGTACTCCTCCAGTGACAGGGAGCTCATTACCTTTGGAGAAGGTCTATCCCCTTTTGGGGAGCATTAGTCTTCAGTAAAGTCCTTCTTGTGGTGAGCAGAAACTGGCTGTCTCTTCTCACAAGCAGCCTTCTCCAGCGCCCCTAGCTTTCACCTGCAAGTCCCACATTCGTCCTCTGGCTCACCTTTCTGGTTTTACTGGGGTTTAGAGGGGAGAGCTGCCGTAGGAGGCCAGGAGAAGCTGAGGGGTGGCCAAGGATGAGGAGCTCTTCCTCTTGGGATTTGAGACTTCAGGAGCAGATCATTGACCAGATCCTGGTGATTCCTCTTCCTGACACTTCATCCCTTTGTCCTCTTTAGAGACCCCTCTCCGTGAATCCAGCACGAAATGTCAAACCTACTTCATCGTCACAATCCTCTCCCTGAACCTTTCCCTGTGACTGTCTTTCTTGGAGTGGCTGACCCCCAAGCTTGGGAGATGAACTTTTTCAACATGAGTCAGGTACAGCTTGGAGATACCAGAAGCATCAAATATGCGATCACTTGAATCCCTTTAGCTCAGTACTCTTGCTTTGATCAGGGTCTAGTGGGCACTTGCAGGAGAGGAATGCTGCCGTGACATTCATGCCATCCCATTCATTCAACACTGGCCAAACATTGACCACACGATTGTAAAAGGGCCTCCAACCTAGCCTCAGATCTGTCACCTACTGACAGATTTGAAGCAATTTGAAGCCTTCTTAAACCTGTTTTTATTGTTGGCCCATCCCACCTCTGCCTTGGGGTAGGAAACATCATAAGGTCCTTCTGAGCAAAATAAGTTGGGGTGTGTGTGTGGCTTTTATTTGCCTTAAACTCTTTTAAACTTCAAGGTGGAACCTCTCCTTCTAACCGTTGAGGTTGGGTGTCCATCATCCCTCCCTCTGCAACCAGTTGGGATTTTATAGATTTAATTCAAGTCTCCTTTTCTCGATCTGGAAGAAGCCTCGTTTTGAAGCTCTGTCATCTCATCATCCCTTTGATCACTTTAGTCCTCTGTACTTGCCTGACAAATGTACCTGGGTTTGAATGCAAATGCCCCGAAGTGCTTTCACTCACCTTTCATCCCAGAGCTTCTGGAAAAAGAGAACACATGGGCCTGCCCAACATGGGCTTGAGTGAATCCCACAGGGAGGCTGGAAAAATGCTATCCTCTTACTAACCCTGCCGGAAGACAGGGAGGATTGGCCCCTTGTCATTGAATGGATGCTCATGGAGCTGGCAGAGTCCCACTCATGCATTCCAGCATTCATTCATGCATTCATACCACAAATGTTTACCAAGTTCATAAGATGGGCCAGCTTCTGGGCTGCATGCTGCAAATGCAGCAATCAATAACACCAAGCAATCCTTGCCCTCCTTGGGTTTCTATTTTAGTAGGGGAGACAGAGACAAATAAATAAGCACACACATGAATAATTATAAGTTGTGATATGTGATATGAGAGATAATCACAAATCCATTAAGGGGAACCCAATTCAGACAGAGGAGGT
Source organism: Eschrichtius robustus (assembly GCF_028021215.1). NCBI lineage: Eukaryota > Metazoa > Chordata > Mammalia > Artiodactyla > Eschrichtiidae > Eschrichtius > Eschrichtius robustus. Next base: position 29,729,528 of record NC_090842.1, on the reverse strand, counting down.
AACCTTCAGCTGAGACTGGTGGAGGGAAGTGTGTTCCAGGCAGAAAGAACAGATTATGCAAAGGCCCTGTGACTGAAAAGAGCTTGACTTTTTTGAGAAACCCAGAGAAAGCCAGTGTAGCTAGCAGGTAGTGACTAAAGGGGAGGAGATACTTCAAGAACTGTGATTCGAATACCTACAGGGTTCAGCAGGTTTCATGGATGAGAGAAGTGAGCCAGATGGGAGACAAGAGGGAGCAGTGGGGACTGTGGCAAATTGGTGAACACACCCCCTGTGTAAAGGAGGCAGTCACTGCTCAGCTCTAGCCAGCCTTGCACATGTGAAAATGGAATACTGGCCAGTATTGCAAGACCTTTTGATTTTTCAAGAGAACTCTCAAATCTAGATTTTTATTAAAAAATCTTTTATCTTTAAAAATCATTGAGGGGGCTTCCCTGGTGGTCCAGTGGTTAAGACTCTGCGCTCCCAATGCAGGGGGCCTGGGTTTGATCCCTGGTCAGGGAATTAGATCCTGCACGCATGCTGCAAGGACGAGCCTGCATGCCGCAACTAAAGATCCCGCACGGGACTTCCCTGGTGGTCCAAGAATCCTCCTTGCAACGCAGGGGACGCGGGTTCAATTCCTGGTCAGGGAACTAAGATCCCACATGCCGTGGGACAACTAAGCCCGTGCGCCACAACTACTGAGCTCACACGCCTGAACTAGAGCCTGTGTGCTGCAAAACACAGAGCCCACGCACCCCGGAGCCTGCGCGCCACAACTAGAGAAGAGGAAACCCACACGCCACAACTAGAGAGAAGCCCGTGCGCCACAATGAAAGATCCCACATGCCTCAATGAAGATCCCGCATGCCGCAACTAAGACCCAACACAGCCAAAAATAAATAAAATAAATAAATCTTTAAAAAATAAATAAATAAAGATCCCACACATGGCAATGAAGATCCCGTGTGCCGCAAAGACCCAACGCAGCCAAAAAAATAAATTAATAAATATGTTTTTAAAAATAAAAAATAAAAATAAAAAACACTGAGATCTTCACAACACATGTTTGAGGGCCGGATGTGACCCGCCTGGGTGCTGCCTCTTGGCGACCCCTGAGCTAAGTAAATCCACAGTAGCGAATTAAGGAATTATAGAGTGCGGGGTGTCTCCTCACCCAGGGAAGTAAACTGAGGCCCCTAGTACTCTCTGCTTCCAGTTCTTGCTCTGCCAGGTGGTTTCCTGAGGAAGGAGCCGCCTTTTAGGCTGATTTCCTTTTTGGCTCCAGGCAAGCTTTTAACTGTGAGGCTCAGTTTTTCTAATTTGCAAATGGGAGGATTGAGGCCAAGTTTGGTGGCTCCCTGGGGCTCTAATGTGTGGGGTAATTAGGGTTTGAAAATGACTTTGAAGCTTCCAAGAGTGAAATACCCACCAAAGTTCAGAATGGGACTGTTCCTTCAAGTGCCACCAAGTTGTATATCCACCCCCCCCCCCCCATCTCCAGGGGACCTTCCCCAGGTAGCAGTGCTGTGGGATTCCAGGGAAGCCCCAGTACCTCCCTGTCTTCCCCAGCAGCCTGTCCTTTCCTTCCCTCCCTTCTGTTCCCTTTCTGTCCTTGCCCAGAGACTCAGTGGGTCCAGTCACAGGGAGTCACAGTGTCGGCTCTAGGAATGCATCCTTGCGGAACTTGCAGCCCAGCAAGGAAAACGGAGAGTCAGAAATGACATATGCAGTGCACATTACAAGACGGAAATTGCAGGGGGTCTAAGGAGCCAATAATCCACTCTGGGTTTCAGGAACCCCACCCCTGATCCCAAGTAAGTGATGCTTCAGTTGAAAGCTGAATGTTGAGCAAGGGTTAGCCAGAGTGGAGACAAGAGTGGGGCAATATTCCAGGTCGAGGGAGCTTCCAGGATCAGAGGCTGGAGGAGGGGTGAGGGCGCTCTAGATTTTCCTAGACCTGAATTGAGGTCCACACTTCTGGCACCTCAAAGCCCAAGGCCAAGTGGTGGATTGCTGGTTAGGAGGGTACAGGGTCCAGCTTACATGGGTCTTAGGAGCCAGGGCAAGGATTTTTTTTTTTTTTTTACCTTGAGAATAATAGAGTTATAAGAAGTTGATGAGTTTCACCCCCCCAAAAATAGGATTTGATTGTATCATTCCAGAACTCAGTGGTTACTCCCTTGGTCTCATCTCCTTCGAGGAAAGCCTGGCCAATGAATACCTCTTCTGTGATCTCCAGACACCCTTTCTGCATCTTTTCTTCATCCCAAGACACCAGCATCTCACCTGCAAAGTAGGTACTATATTGTAGATCCATATTGGGATGACAACGCACTGGCTCAGAGAGGTCATCCGCCAAGGTCATCCAGCCAGGAAGGGGCAGAGCAAGGATTTGGACCCCGGTCTATCTGTTCCGAACCCCGGGCTTTGTCCACCATGTGTGCATGGTCAAGATAATGACTGGCACCTGGAAATACCATCCTCAGCCACGTCCCCAGGTAGAAAAAGCCCTGGTCTGTGGAACTCTCCTTGCAAATGCTGGAGGGGAAAAAATCCCCCTCTAAAATCAACATCTACGCAGAGCTGGGTTGAGTGGGAGCTCGAGGAGCAGAAGCTCTGTTTGCATATTAAGGAGGCAAAGATGCCAGTGGCTAATTAATGAGGACCTGGCCTCCAGGGTTCTTAGGATGCCAGCTTTTGTCCAAGTCTTTTCTCTTTCAGAGAATACTGAGCTGGTTCCTGGAATTGATGCAGCACAAAGGGGCAATTCAGGGCCTCCTTTGAATGAAGTGTTCTGTTCCCACCACAGCGTTTTAAAGACATGGGGAGAAAATAGAAACCCAGAAGGACTAAGAAGTTCTGTTTCTTGGGGTGAGCCGGCAGGAGTGCTGCAAAGTCTGAGGACAGGCCTGCCAGTGGGACAGGCACCTGCAGCCTGCTGGTTGGAGAGCTGGGGGCTGCCCTGGGCCTGGGCTGAGTCACCTTCCTGGTACCCGTGGTAAATTATCACCCTTGGTTTACAGCTAGAAAACCCAAAAGGAGACTTGAGTCACTGAGCATGATTGTGATCTGGACGTACCAGAAGATATGGATGCTCTTCTTTTCGGTCCTCTGAGGGGTCCAAAGAGGGCTCAGCCTGAGATCGATGCCATGGGTTTCCCTGTGGGAGGGCTGGATCTGTGGGAGAAAACTTAGACCATTCGTATAAGTGCAGGCAGAGATGATAGAAAAAATAATACAAATGGCCCTTAGAGCAAATGATAAGATACTCATCTACACTTACACTAATAGAAATGCAAATGCAAACTACAACCAGATAACATTTTTTTTTTTTTTTAATCTATCTCATTGGCAGGGATCCCAAAATGTGAAGTATGCTGTGTGGGAGGGCGGTGAGGAAACAGGTGTGCTCTGTCATGGATGGTGACATGCAAACTGCAGGATAACCACAGTAGCTCCCCAAATTTAAAAAGCACATGCGTGTCTAGGTGCTTGGGATACATCAGTGAACAAAACTGATGAATATTCCAGCTCTCAGGGAATTTACATTCTCAGGGAAAAGCAGGAGGAAAATAAGAATAAACATGGGACTTCCCTGGCGGTCCAGTGGTTAAGACTCTGCCCTTCCACTGCAGGGGGCATGGGTTCGATTCCCGGTCGGGGAACTAAGATCCCACATGCTGTGTGGTGTGGCCAAAAAAAAAAAAAAAAAAAGAATAAACGTAATCAATCAATCGATCCTACAGTTTGTTAGGAGGTAATAACTGCTATGGAGAAAAGGACAAGTAGAGAAGTATAAGAGGGATCAGAATTTGCTGGGGGCAGGGGACACGTGGCATGTACAATAAGGTGGTCAGAGTAGGGTCCTTAGAGAAGGTCCCTCAACAGCCCTGTGCAGTAGTCCCCATTTCACAGATGGTGCAACTGAGCCAGAGGTGAGTTTAGTGACTTGCTCACACGGCCAAGAAAGGGAAGGCAGGAATTCTAACCCAGGCTCAATGGCTTGAATCTGTGCATTTCACCACCTCATTATGTAAGAGCTATAAGGAACCTGGAGATGGGGAAACTGAGGCCCAGAGAAATCAAAGGGACTTGCTCAAGGTCATGGAGCAAGAGGAGGAGTGGGGTTAGTGAATCCTCTGCTCACCAGGGAGAGAGGTGCCTCTAGCCTGGGGTTCCCAAAAGGGAGAGGCTTTAAGATGGTGTGCTGAAAAACGTTGTTGTTTTAGTAGTTTTAATTGACATTAATGCGTATTAGAAAGAAATGCAACTAACACATGGCATTTGTAATTGCACAAGGTTTGTGCTTAGGGTGAATAATTAATTAATTAATTAGGTTGCTCCAGGTCTTTCTTTTTCAAGATTAAATCAAAGCCTTTATTAAACATCTCTCCTTCAAACCACCTGCATTTAAACCTATACCCCTCTCCTGACTTGCAAACTGCTAGGGCTATGTGTGTGTCATTGTCACCTGGAGGGTCAGATCCAGTTGGGCTGCACAATGCTGAAAAGCCACACCAAGACACACCACACTGCGCAGACCGCCACGGTTCTGTGCCCCTCAGGATCTAGGCAAAGGTTGGCAGCACTGGCCCTGGAACCAGAGCTCAAGCACAGGAGACCAGGAAGCTGAAGTCTGAGCCTCCTTGTTCCAGACCTAGCCATGCAGAGCGGACAAGCAGCTCTTGGCTACCGCTGTGCACCGGGTCTTAGTTGTGGCAGGTGGGCTCCTTAGTTTCGGTTCACCAGCTCCTTAGTCGCGGCACGCAGGCTCCTTAGCTGTGACATGTGAACTCTCAGTTGCAGCATGCATGTGGGATCTAGTACCCTGACCAGGGATCGAACCTGGGCCCCCTGCACTGGGGGCGCGGAGTCTGGATAAGACTTCCTGCGCCACCAAGGAAGTCCCAGGATGAATAATTTTTAACTGAATCAATGTATGTAATGGAAAGACTAAGTAAATTATAGCACAGGCAGAATGCAGTTATGGCAAAATTTGGGGGGAGTATGCACGGAAGACTGAAGTTTGGGCAACTCTGCCCTAGATTGTAGCTACCTCTGGGGCCAGAGAAGAAAATTTTTGGAACAGCCTGGAAGCTGAGCCTCCTGGCTCAAGGCTGCTCTGCCTAGGAAACCCTACCCTGTTCCTGCATTGTCCTCACCGCAGCCAAACCGTCTCTGCACTGTGGGAACCAGCCCTTCTTATGGGCAATGTCATCTTCAAAGTGCTTTTGGCTTGTTAGTTGGCTGTGATTCACACCAAGCTGACTTAAGATCCCACATAGCCCTACAGAGGAGGGCTGATGTCAGTGGCATCGGGAACACCCTGCCAGGCTGGTGGCCAGACCCCACCCTAGAGACCAGCCCGGGAGAGTATCCTGGCTTCACCCCCACTGTTTTAAAAATAATATTTATCACCTTGGAAGAAAATCCCCAAACAGTCAACTCCTCTAAGTATTTATTTAGTTATTTAAATTTTTTGGCCGCGCTGCACAGCATGTGGGATGTTAGTTCCCCGACCAGGGGATCGAACCTGTGCCCCCTGCATTGGAATCGCGGAGTCTTAACCACTGGACAGCCAGGGAAGTCACTTCACCCCTTTAAAACATCTCTGGGAGCCTCAGTTTTTTTCACCTATGAAATGCGGGTGATAGTAAGGTTGTTGGGAGCGCTCAGCATATCAAGCGTCTGGTGTGGGACAGCTGCTTCATAAACATTGCCTCCTTTCGTAGCCAGACGCCACTTCCTCCACGGGGCATTTCGGGGTTCCTCATCATCCCCCCTCTAACTTCCAGAACATTCCATACGGTCTTCTCTTTTAACACCGATCAGTTCTCTGTGCTGTTTTACTTGCATCAGTTCTCTGTTGCAATTAACTCCCTGAGCTTGGGGCTTTTGTCAAAGGTATCATTGTATCTCTCTGGGGAGGAAGCCCAGGGCCTGGCGAGAAACTCCATAAATGTTTGTGTGCCTGAGAGGCAGCAGGGCGGCGGGCGGAGTGAAAAAGAACAAGGGCCCTAGAGCCCGCTCTGTGGGTGCAGTCCCAGTTCTGTCATTCATTAGCTATGTGATCTTAGGCAAGTCACTTGCCTCTTCATGCCTGGGAGTACTGACCCGTAAGATGGAAATCATGGATAATAGCACCTACATCATAAGGTTGAGGATTAGATAAGTTAATGTGCGTAGGACAGAAGCTGCCACATGTTGGGAGTTTTATGGCTGTTGGCTATTATTATACCAGCATCTCACAAAGGACCTTTTTCCTGGTGTGACCTCCACAAATACTTGTGGGGTTTTTTGTTTGTTCTTTGCCGGGGGAAGGTTTTTTGGCTGCGCTGCATGGCATGCAGGGCCTTAGTTCCCCGGTCAGGGTTTGAAGCCAGGCCCTTGGCAGTGAAAGCGTGGAGTCCTAACCACTGGACCATCAGGGAATTCCCCATAAATATTTGTTAAGCTGAACTGAAAAGACTGTATCCTCACCTCTCATTATGTACTCGGCAGGTTTCTGAAATTCTCTCATTCCTAATTCATTCTCTGGAGTGAAGACATTGTGCCTTATTAAAATGCAAACGTTGTCCTCTTCAAACGTTACGTGAACACTTTCTGTGTAAAAGGCTTTGCGCAGGAATACCCTCTGTGGTCTTATAAGGAAAATGAGGATGCTCTCCAAAGCATATTGTTAAGTGCAAAAAGCAAAATATAAAACCCTGAGTCTAGTATGCTACCATTTATGGAGAAAACAAAAGCTAGGGAGAGGGGTATACATAGGAAGAGACGACTTACCTATGCAGTCACAGACCGTCTTCAGGAGACCCAGGAGATTGGTCTCAGGGAGGTCTCCAGGGAGGGGATTTTGGTGGCGAGGATGGGGGTGAGAGGGGGACTTCCTTTTTATTGTATGACACTTTTTCAAAATATATATATTTTTTATTATGGTAAAATATACATAACATAAATGTTATCATTTTTAGCATACAGTTCAGTAGCATTAAGTACATTCATGGTGCTATGTAATTCTCACCACTATTGAAGAGCTTTTGCATCATTCCAAAGAGAAACTATACTCATTAAACTCTTAACTCCCTGGGACTTCCCTGGTGGTCCAGCAGTTAAGACTCCGCGCTCCCAATGCAGGGGGCCTGAGTTCGATCCCTGGTTGGGGAACTAGATCACACATGTATGCTGCAACTAAGAGTCCGCGTGTAGCAACTAAGAAGCCCGCATGCTGCAACTAAAGATCCCACATGCCACAACTAAGACCTGGCGCAGCCAAAATAAATTAATAAATAAATATAAAAAAAAAATAAAGAGCAAAAGTGTTAATTTAAAAAATAAATAAATAAACACGAACTCCTCATTCTTTCCTCCCCTCCAGCCCCTGGTAACCTTTATTCTATTATACTTTCTCTCTTTATGAATCTGTCTATTCTAGTACCTTATGTAAGTGGAATCATATAATATTTGTCTTTTTGGGTCTGGTTTATTTCACTTAGCATAATGTCTTCAGGATTCCTCCATGTTGTAGCATGTTTTGGTACTTCATTCTTTTTTACGGCTGGATAATGTTCAGTCATATATTATCACATATAGCCATATTTATCACATCTTAGTTATGCATTCATCTGTTGGTAGACACTTGGGTTGTTGCCACTTTTGGCTATTGTGAATAATGCTGCTATGAACATTCATGTGTAAGTATCTGTTTAAGTACCTGTTTTCAAACCTTTTGGATATATACCTAGGGGAGGAATTGCTGGATCATATGGTAATTCTATGATTAATTTTTTGAGGAATCATCATACTGTTTTCCATAGTGGCTACATCACTTTACATTTCCATCAGCAGTGCACAAGGATTCCAATTTGTCCACATCTTTCTGCATATGCTTTGATAGATTTTAATTTGTTATGATATCAAAGTATTACCTATTCAAATCAGAAATAAACATTTTTAAAAAGACATTGTGCTTTTTTAAAAAGACAAAGGACAAGGCAACAACAATAAAACCAAGAGCAGCCCTGATATTCAGAAGGACTGCATGACTCAGAATCCAGAGGGTTGAATTTTAGTCTCTGCATTTAATCGGCAGCATTGCTACACCCCTCTTTGGGACTTGGTTTCCTTGGGGGTCAAATAAAAGCGTTGGATTAGGTACCCCTGAGTTCCCTTCCTGCTCTATGAGCTGAGGATCCCACATAAATAGGTCCCAAGAGAAGTGTGGACAACGCCCCCCTGTAGGTAGATTCTCCATGTGTATCTCCCACCGCCCTTGCCCGATGGCTTCCACTGGCTTAGGCGCTGCAGGAGACTTGGTGGATGGGGTGAGAGCAGTGGGGATCTTTATTGCTTGGCTCCCTCCTTGCATTGCCATCTCTGTGAATACAGCTCCTGCCAGGCGCACCCTCACTGGGCTCCTGAGACGTAGTTTCCTTCCCTTGTGTCTTTAGGCCTAGAGGTGGTGTATTCATTTTCCAGGGCTGCCATAACAAAGTACCACAAACTGGGGGGCTTAAACAACTGAAACATATTGTCTCATAGCTCTGGAGGCTAGAAGTCTGGGATTGAGGTATCGGCAGGGTTGGTCCCTTCTGAGGTCTGAGAGTGGCATCTGTTCCATGCTTCTCTCCTAGTTTCTGGTGGTTTGCTGGCCATTTTTGGTGTCTCTTGGTTTGTAGAAGCATCACCCTGATCTCTGCCTTCATCTTCACATGGCGTTCTCTCTGGATGTGTCTGTGTCCAAATTTCCCCCTCTTTTAAGGACAGTAGTCATATTGGATTATGATGTCCTAATGACCTCTTTTAATTTGATTATCTATGCAAAGACCCCAACTCCAAATAAGATCACATTCTGAGGCACTGGGGGTTAGAAATCCAACATACCTCTTTTTGGTGGGAGGGGGAGGATACAATTCAGCCCATAATAGGTGCCTCCTTTTCCCGTGTTGGTTTCCCAAGTCCTGTCCACACCGTCATTCAGTTTCTCGCCATTCCATTTGAGCATGTCTTCTGTGTCTTGCAGGGACCCATCAAGCCTTAGCACTCTGGTCATTTGCTTTTGTCTATTTTTCAAAAAAATAGCCCTGATCTTTGTTTCCTGGTGTCGCTGTTGGAGAATTTCACGGCTGCCTGACACCCCTGTTCTCTGTGTGGTACACCTTGGCCTTGTCCCTGGGAGCTTGAGGCAGGTGGAGGGAAAGGACGTCTGTGTGTGTAGGAGGAGAGGGTTCACAATATGTCACATCTGCTTTAAAGTTCCTCTCAAAGCAGGCTCCTTAAGGAAGAAGTAATGGTTAAGTGTGTCCAGGTAGGTAAAGGAACTAGGAATTTCATCCCCGCAAACTCCCAAACCCTTGAAGGATCCACCTGGGGGTGTTCAGCATAAAGAAGCCATGGAGGGAAGATGATAAATCTTCAAACACCTGAGGAGCCCACATGGGGATAGTGATGAAGTCAATCTGTCTATTTCTATAGAGAGACGGATACATGACCCAATATAAGTAAGAGATTTCTGAGAAACATGTTCAAATGTAATGGCTTCCATGTGAGTCATAAGCCCTTCAATCACAGGAAGTATTCAAATAGGGGCTGGATGGTGATTCTTGCCTTGGTTAGAAGCCCGGGCTGGCAATCTCTCTGGCCTCTTCCTACTGGGAAATGCCGTGATTGTAGAAATGGAACTTGGAGTTCCCTTCAGCTTGCTCTGCTCCCTGAAGATAGAATGCTCAGATATGGGGTCTTCCCTGGTGGTCCAGTGGTTAAGAATCCACCTGCCAACGCAGGGGACGCGGGTTTGATCCCTGGTTGGGGAACTAGGATCCCACATGCCACGGGGCAACTATAAGCCCGTGCGCACTCTGGAGCCCACGTGCGCCACAACTAGAGAGAAGGCTGCGCGCCACAACGAAAGATCCCACCTGCCGCAGCTAAGACCTGATGCAGCCAAATAAATAAATAAATATGAAAAAAAGAATGCTCAGATCTGCAAAGCTGCACACTGCTTTCAGCTACAGGAGCTCCTAAGAAGGTAGAAAAACTCAAACTTTCCAGAGCAGGTGCCCCAGAGGTTGTCTTACTGCCCAAATAGGTGGTTACGAAAGCTGAGACAAGCCTTAGCCAGCGTCCAGTGCCCACACCCGCGTATGGCTTCAGGAGGCTATAAAAACCACACTCCTTGGAAACTGGGACAGACTCCAGCCATCAGCTTTGATCTGAACCCTGGGGGTGGCTGGGCCAGGAACCGGTTCCTCTGCTCCTTGGATGCTGGGCTTCCTGCATCCTGTGTGGCCTCCTCTAATTTCAAAGTAACTTGAAGACTCTTGGGTCTTCGTTGCTCTGGCAGAGCTGACTTGTCATTGTCAGCTCACCTCTGGTCACGCCTCCCCATCAATCAATACCATTTGCCACCGTGGGCTTGGCAGGTGGAGATGAAAGTGGGAGTAGTTTTTCATCAATTACAACAACAAAAAGATTAAGGAGAGTAGATTTGCAGATTAAAAACAAAAATCACAACTCATATAAGTTACATAAGGATTTCAAAATCAGACGCTTATGCTTAAAGCCAGAGAGTATTAGAAAGAACATCAACAAAATTAATCAAAATCTGTTTCTTTGAGCGAATTGTTTGGCAAGGCTGTTATAATATTTGAATCCTGCTAGACAAAAATCTTTACTTTCTTAAAGGGTCTTTAAATGTAACTTACTAAGTCTTTGAATAACTGAGAATGTGATGCATTAAAGCATTGCTTTATTGTTGTTTCTATAAAAAAATAATAACTCTGGTCCTCATATGTGTGCAAATGATAATCATTCCCTCATGGCTTCCCTTCTTCGCTTCAGGAGCCTCTAGCTCACCCAGAATCATGAATCGTGCTCAGATCACGCCCAGAATGTCAAGCATGGTCTTGTGGGTGTCATGGTACAAAATAAGAAAAAGGAAGAGGCGTCACTTCTCAATGCCCAGTAATACAAAACCATACAATCTGTTTTGAATTTTTCAGTGGGGAGAAGCTATGTAGGCCGGTCCTACAGAGTGGACCAGGGTCATGAGAGAGAGAGAGATGGGGGCTCCGGGCAGGCCTCTCCGAGGAGGGAAGCGTTGAGCTGAGACCTGATTGACACATGGGAGTCAGGCTTGAAATGCTTTGGGGGCTGAGCATTCCGGGTGGAAGGAACTGTAAGGCGGTTTAGTAAGTCCTGCCAAGTGAGTTATTTAAGACGTGAATGTTGACATATTTGAACAGACATCATTCATTCACCAAATATTTAGTATTATCCATCATGTGCCAGGAACTGTTGAAGACACTTGGACGACGTTAGGCTCGAGCATCCTTTGCAGAGGCAGCAAGAACATTGCACAACAGTCCTGGTGTCCTTTGCTCCTGCTGCTCTGCCCTGTCTCCTGGGGTGTGCAGCTCAGCCGCCTCCCGAGAGCTGGCCTGCCTACTCCCCCAAGGGTGGTGAAAGAGGCTTGCCCCAGGACTTGGCCTGTAGTTTTCCAGTGATGAACAAATCTCCTGATTCTGGCGTTCAGGATTAGGAAGCCCATTTTCTGGCAAATAGAAGTCACCTTCTCCATTATCATTTCTTTTTTTTCTTAATAAATGTATTTATTTATTTTTGGCTGCGTTGGGTCTTCGTTGCTGTGCGTGGGCTTTCTCTAATTGCGGCGAGCGGGGGCTACTCTTTGTTGTGGAGCACGGGCTCTAGGCGCGCGGGCTTCAGTAGTTGTAGCACGTGGGCTCAGTAGTTGTGGCTCACGGGCTCTAGAGCGCAGACTCAGTAGTTGTGGCACTTGGGCTTAGTTGCTCCGCGGCCTGTGGGATCCTCCCGGACCAGGGATCAAACCTGTGTCCCCCGCATTGGCAGGCAGATTCTTAACCACTGTGCCACCAGGGAAGTCCCTCCATTATCACTTCTTACAAAGGAAAAAGTAATATACTGACCTCCATCTGCCTGATTTCTCTTTCTTTCTCTTAAGGTGGGGGTAGGGAGGTACTGGGCTCCCCTACCAAAAGTGGGCAAGACACTTGAATTCTAGTGTGGAGAGACAAAAAAAACAAGTAAAGAAATAAATAAAGAAGATCATCTCAGAAAGAGAGAAACACTATGAAGAAAATAAAGCAGAATGATGTGAGAGTGAGAGAGATGGAGCAAGCGAGGGCTGGGGCACTGGGTAGGTCTCTCTGAAGAGGGGAGCTTTGAGCTGAGATCTGATTGACACATAGGAGCCAGGCTTGACAAGATCTGGGGGCTGAGCATTCCAGGCAGAGGGAACTGTAAGTGCAAAAGCCCTGAGGTGAGACCATGAGGTGTGTTGGGATGATTCACAGACACCAGAGTTCTGTAGGCCAAGTTAAAAGTTTGGATTTTGTTCAACTTGTAATGGGAAGCCATTGGAGGATTTTATGTAAGGGAGTGACATGAGCTTATATTTTGATTTCAAAATGTAAAAAAAAAAAAAACAACTACTTCCTAGAGGCATAATTTACGTACCATAAAATTACTTAAGTGCACAGCGGATGAATTTTGATGAAAAAGTTCCATTTCAATATAAGTGTTTCTCACTTAGTCTGACTTTCAGCATCTCTTCCTGAGGTTATTCACAGACTTAAGCTACAAGCATCTGAGCACCATTGTGGACCCCAGCCTCACCTGGGGATGTGGCAAGAGCCCCAAGAAGAAGGCAATGATGCTTCGAGGGATATGGGACCCTGGGCGCTGGGATTTTTCGCCTCTCCAGGGCGTTTCAAGTCCTATGGAAGTATCAGAGGACCCCCCATAACAAGAAACCACTGAGACCTTGGACAAGGATATTGGCAGCAACCACAGGAGACTGGGGGTCAGAGACCCCTTCCCCCATTTTCTGGCATCAGTAGGCCTCCCTGGTTCTGATGGGTCTCTCTGAGGTTGGGGTGTGGTAAAGTGGGTGATGGGGGGTACCTAACACTGATGGATGGCATTTCCTACCAGTTCAGTGAAATGTGCAGGTTGGGGTGGAATAAGGTGGGGAGTAGAGGAAAACTGGAGTTGAAATTAGTTTCTGCAAACTGTGAAATGGGGATAATAATATTACCTCTCTCATAGAGTTATTATGAGGATTAAGTGAGATAAAAATACAAGTAAATATTTTAGAGTCTGGCACATAGTAAGTGTCCAACAGATGTTAGCTCCTATTATTATTATTATTTAGCTTTTCCCTGTCTGCTGACCAAAGGTTAGCTGTTTCTGTTCTGTGTAAGTGACATGCTGTGAAGTGGCTTTGCACGTGAGTCTTCTACTCCTCATTTCACATGTGTGAAATGGGCTGACAGAGGAGACCCACATGAACGGCCTCACCTTCACGGCCCCCAGCAGACGCATCCCAGAGTTACCAGGGAGTCATGTGATGAAAGACTGAAGGACGGAGCATCCGGGAGGGCTGCTTGTGAACCGTTCTCACAGAGCCAGGCTCTGTGCCGTCTGCTCTGCCCCAGTGGTCCCCGGCCCCTGCCCCTCCATGGCCTAATGGTCACTCCCTTTAAGTTTGGGGAAACTTAAAGCTGGGGTCCTTTATCGGCAGGTTCTGGGGCAATGGGCAGGGGAGAGGCTGTGGATCTCTGAAGTTCACAGACAGTCCCCACCCTCACACTCCTTTATTTTCAAGTTGTGCGTATGTGTTAATTACAAAAGTAAAGCAAACTCACTATGAAAACAGCCAACACTACAGTGCGTAAAGATGAAGGCAAATATCCTTCTCCAGCTGCTCCCCTGCCCCACTCCACTTCCCAGACGTCAATCCTGTGACTAGACTAGTGGAGGCCACAGGTCCTGGGGGCCCTCGCACCCCGCCTCTGTCTAGGCCTTTAATCCTGAGTCCTAATGTGTGAGAGCCTCCATTCTTTACACCTGCACACCCTCTAGTGTGGGTGCTTTGCATAGGCGAGGTGAGGACACAGAGGTAGAGGCAGGTGGCAGGCATGGCCCCTGTAAGTCAGGATCTAAATTCTTGGTCTCTCACCTAGGTCCACCAGACCTTGACTAGTGAGGTTGGTTTTTCTAACCCCAGTGCTGAGAGGATATTTGGAACAAAGCTACCTGCTAAAAAAAGAAAAAAGACACCAACTTTATTACAATAGCAACCCTAACAAGTCAAAAGCAGCCTTTTCAGCTATAGGTAATAATAATAACCTTATAATAACGATGATATTAACCATTTATGGGATCCCTTATTAAGTGCCAGGCATTGCTTCAAGTCCTTTATTTATATTCGTTGGTCTAATTCTCACAACAACATTCCCCAGAAGTAGTACTATTAATCTTAATAGTTAGTAGTACTATTAATCTTTTCGAACCTGTGTCCCCTGCATTGGCAGGCAGATTCTTAACCACTGTGCCACCAGGGAAGCCCAAATTTAGTCTTTTGACATTATCTCCAGAAGAGATTACAACTAGTCACAGACCCCCCCCCCCCAGTACGCTTGAAAAAAGATGCTCATTTGTACGGCTGTAATTACAAAATGCAAATATCAAGAATATTCTAGAACCCATCTTTCAAGACCCACCTACAGCATCTGACACGGTTATTTTTCTACTCCTGGCAACACTCTCTTCACTTGGCTTCCTTCTCAGTCTCGTCTGTTGCTTCCCATTCATCTTGTCCCTCAGCCCTAAACGTTTATTTCCAGAAGGCAGCCAGAGCGATTCCTCAGTGCCTTTGCACCTGAATTTCCTCTGCTGGAACACTCTTCCTCAAAACTGACTCCCTTACTTCTTTCAAGTTCTTGCCTGGACGTGACTTTCTCAGTGAGGTCTCTTCCCTACCACCTTATTTAAAACTGCACTCCCTCCAAACTTCTATCCCTCTTCCCTCCTTACCACTTACTACCAAAAAACCTCCCACATGTATTTCTCAGTTAGTGTTTGTCTCCCCCGAAATGGAGGTCAGCTCCAGGAGGGCAGAGGTTTGTCTCATGTTAACTACCATACCTCTGTTGTCTAGAACAGTGCCTGACACACAGTAAACCCTCAAAAATTATCTGAATGAATGTCGAGAAGTTTAATGACTTTTCAATTTTTCGTGTTCGCATTTAAAATTTATAGAGCATCTTACAAAGGGCCATGGACCATTTAAAGGTGAGAATTTAAAACATTTTTTTTTAAGGAGTCGATACATTTAGTAACTACTGCGGGCATCAACATAACAGCTAAAGTAAGGAGAAGAGCAGGCATTCAAGGCATATTTCTTGAATTAATGACCCTTTGGAGTGTGGTTGACATGCGCGTAGTCTCCAACGGTGCAGCAGCTTGGTTTAGTGCTAGAAGAAGCCCCAGGGGTGCGCTGGCTCAGACACCGCCACTGTAGACCTGTTAGTTGAGTCGAATCCAACGCGGGTTAAGTTACAGCTGCAAGAGACACGACTCCACCACTGAGACCCAACTTCAGCCTCAGCCGAGCCTGAGGCCCGACCGCGCAGCCGCAGAACTAGGTGGGCGGGCCTGCGCAGCCGCAGAAAAAGGCTGTGGCCTGGGGTCCAGCTCAGTCCCGCTCAGTTTCCCGTCCAGCCTGGTTTCCACCCCCCCCCCCCCCCAATTCTTCACCGCCGTGGGTGAGGCCGGCTTCGCTGCACGGGTATCGGACCACTAGCCCTCTTCTCCTGAGCTGTCGCCATCATGCTGCTGCCTGTGTTCACCCTGAAACTGCGCCACAAAATCATCCCCCGCATGGTGGCTGTCGGGCGCTACGACGGGACTCACCCGTGCCTGGCGGCCGCTACCCAAGCAGGCAAGGTAACCGCTCCCACACGTTCCCACCCGCACGGGGCCCGGGCCCCTGCAGTCCCCACGACCTCCGCCCGCTAGGTCCCTGCAGTCCAGCTCCTCATTCTCAGGCTCCGCCCCCAGCCAAGGTTGCCCGGCAACGGGTTGGTAGCCTCCGTAGCTCTCCGTCCTGCGCACAAATCATGAATAATCACGCAGAACGGCTTTTCTGAGCAGTTAACTTCTCTTCAGGCACTTAGACTCGGACAATGTTGGTGTCTCTCTACAGACAGGGAGCTTACGGAAGAGAAGACCCCAGAGCGGGAATGGCTTGGTCAGGGTTAGCAATAATGGCAGACCCCAGATTAGAGCCCAGGGCCTCTGCTCTTCGCTCTGGAACTCCTACTATCTCAGACTGCCTCTCAGAGCCAAACAACTTTACGGGGGAAAAAAAAATCACAAAGACCCTTAACTTAAGTGATTCAAATTGCACTTTCGATCTTTATCCATGTACAGTCGCGTGTCTTCCTATAATTTATTTACTAAGTACCTTTTAGGGGCTTACTGTGTGCCGGGTGCTGGGCAAGGTGTGGGAATCACAGAGACGAAAAAGATATGGTCATTCAGCATTCACCAGACTTACTGGACACCTCCTTCGTGCTAGATCTTGGGGATTCAGAGATAAAGTTGGAGTCCTGACTTTCAGAAAGCTTATAGTCCAGAAGGACAGCAGACAAGGCAAAACAAGATACTGTGTGTTGATGGAGGCATGCCCCAAAAACATGGAATACTGTGACGCCAAGCGTAATAACTTCTAACAGGTACAAAGCCTTATTACGTTAATCATCTCAGCATCCTTGCTAAATTGCCAACCGCTGCCATATAGCACAGGTGTCACAGATTGTGGCTCCGGTACCTACTAAGTTCATGACCTTGGGCAAGGTACTTAGTATCTACCACATAGGGTTGCTAAGAGGATTAAGTAAGTTACTACTGATACATGTCATGCGCTTGGCATATAGGCAGTGGTCACTAACTGTTAGCTGTTATTTTCTTCTTATTACTCCCACTTTACTGATTAGAAATAATGGTTCAGAGAGGTTCAAAGCAATGTTTGAGGCTGTTCAACTGGAAAGCGGTAGAAATGAGATTAGAGTGCATGTTCTCTGACCCAGTGTGGATTTAATAAGCTAACATTTATATAATGATTTATAGTTTTCGAGACACTGCCACTTATGTTGTATGTTTTCTCATATGCCATGCCTTGGGATACATAAGTAAAAAGTAATGATTCATTTTCATTAAGTTGTATAATGGAGGAACGCATTTAGCACAGAGCCTCGTACATAATAGTGTTAGTAGGCACTGACAAATACCAAAAATTCATATTGGTTCTGCTGTAGGTGCATAGCAGCTACATAAGTGGGCTGAAAAGATCCCATTGATATTAGCTCAGCCCCTGATTTATTGAGGGCTTGCTATGTGCTGGGCACTGTTCTTAGCTCTGCAGTTACAACGGTAAAGGTGACAGACAAGTCTCATCCCCTTGGAGGTTACTTTGAGAGGGGGAGCCAGATAGTTAACAGAAACACACTGTCTCCATGGGAGAAAAACGGAGTAAGGGGTTGGGGGTGATGGGAGATTGCTATTTTAGACAGGGTGATCAGATAGACCTCTGATAACTGTGGGTCAGAGGTTTGAAGCAAATGAGGAAACAAGCCCTGCAGATAGGTGGAGTAAGTGTATCAGCAAGTACAAAGGCTCTGAGGTAGAGATATACTTGGTGTGTTCTGGAAACACAAGAAAGTTGCTGGGGCTGGAATGGATTGAGGGAAGCAGTGGGGTAGCCAGCGGCTGGATCATATAGGGCCTTGTAGGCCACGGTAAAGACCTTGGTTTTAATAAAGTGCATGATGGGATTTGGTTTATGTTTTAGATGAAGGATTACTGGCTGGTGCTGCAACAGAGATGCAGGGAGGGGAGTGTAGGAGTGGAAGTGGGAAGGTCAGGCAGAGGTTTCTATGGAACCACTTTCATTAGAATGTGACCTAGAGTGGGAGGCAGGGGCACTTGATTCTAAGGCTCTTTCTGGAGATGGGGGGGGAAAAAAGGGAGAGAGAGAGAAGTTCCTATGTCCTGTGTAATTGGACACTTTATATTCAGAACTTCAAAACAAATCTGAAAAGTTCTGACCTGATCTTTTATCTTTAGACTTAAAGAAAAAATTGGTACTATTTTATGATCCAAATAATACACAAATATATTTTCCTTTAAAAACAGACATTGCAGGTAAGGCTAAAGCCCTCCTTGACTGTCAGGGCCCATGTCTCTAGAAACAGGATTTTGTCATTTTCAGTGGGACTCTGTTGTGAATGGGGGGCTGACTTATTGGGATCTGGTCTCTGAACCTGAGCAAGGATGGTTTAAAAAGGGGTTTCTTGCAGGATGAACATTAGTTCATCGGGGGACATGTTTCCTCTCACCATGGAGTTGGAGGGCCTAGTTGGAATTTATACTGTCAGCAACACCCCCTCAGCCAGAACAGGTCTGTGAACTTCAGCCAGTCCTTTGGCTGAAGGCACTGGGAGTGGTCTATTTGTTGTGTGGCTGAGCCTGAGGGACAGGTGAGTGAGTCTCCAGAGCACTGATTGCTGTATGCAGAGAACAGCAGGAGGGGAACTAGGGAGAAACCAGACTCCTGGGGCTCTTGCTTTTGACAGCAACCTCCAAACTCTTTTCATCCCAATAACAGTTAACTGTGAAGTCCATAGGTTATTTTGCCTCCTGTTCTTTCTCAGCCTAATTACTAGAAGACTCTGTAAGAATTCTTTTGTTCAGAACTGTTATAAAAGGAAGTAAGATGTGGCTGGAGATTACTGGAGCCAGACACCAGGCTTGCATCTTAGCCCTGTCACTTATCAGTGGTGAGACCTTGGGAAAGGGCCTTAACCCCTCTGACCTCCTCTGTATATCAGGAGGACCAAATGTTGTGAGGACCAAATGCAGTAATGTTTATAAAAGCATGTTATAAAGTATTACACAAATGAGAACGTGAACACAATATTCAGTAGCTAAACACATTATCTCTATGTTTCTAACCAATCTTTTAAAAATTATTTTTTGTCGAATAGGTTACCTTGTTTAGATAATAATTTAAAACTAATCCTGCTTGGATTTAAAACCGAGTCCCCTAAAACTGAGTTCCTCTGCTGAGTTTATGATTAACTTCTCTATCCCAGACTTTCCTTTCTTGTTCCACACTTGTTCCTCCTCAGGATTGAGGATTATCAAAGAAAAGCAGGCATTGTAACCAAGCAGGACCCTATGGGGCCTTCCTGGGACAGACCCCTCCCCTTCATGTCCTCTACCTGCCTCTTGTTTGTAGAAAAGCTTTAGTCTCCCAGGCCTCCCCTGAGTCTCAGAAGGCTGGCTCAAGAGTTAATGGTTAGGAATGTGAAGATGGAGAAACAAGCTGTTGAGCTGGGAAACTGGCAACAATTTAGACTCTAAACCAGCCATAAAGAGTCACCGGAATTCCCAACTCCCAGTTCCCTGAAAGCTATAAAAGTCTGACACACAATCCTAAGCTGTTTTTACAGGGAGCAGACTCCTACCAGATGAAAACTGCTGATCACAAGCATGTAGACCCCAGACCGGTTGAAGCCAGAAGATAGGTGATGCTTGAAACTTCAGCTTGATGCCAACCAATCCACGAATTGTGCACGAGCTGCTCATGCACCCTGCGGACCCCTCCCTCACACTGCCTTTAAAACCTTTGTCTCCTAACTGGCAACTTGGAGATGGTCTTAGGAGATTAGTGCACCATCTTCCCAGGTTGCTGGCCTCTTGAGTAAAGCAAAGTTTCCTTTTCCACCAACACTTGCCTCTCGCGTATTGGCCTTTTGAGTGGTGAGCAGCCAAACTGGCCTCGCCTGGTTACAGATTTATACCAAGGGGTGAAATGCTCATTTAAAATTAGCAAATTTTAGAACTGGAAGGGGCTTAAGGCATCTCTAGTGCAGTTTCTCATCCTTTTCTTTTTTTCCATATTGCCTCCCATGGAGCTTTTTTCAGAAAATGAAAGTTTCCCTAATGAAATTTTCATACCACAGATGTACAGTATATCTGTTTTTATAAAGACCCTTTGGAGGCCAGAAGCCATTCTAATGTCTAAGATCCCCCCGAACCCCAAACCCAGCTACCTGTCCTGAGAGCAGTATCACCCCTCTTGAGAATGCATGTTTTAGTCTAAACCTCCTTTTACAGAAGCCCAAGGAAATTTAAAGATTTGTAGGGATACTCAGATGATTATATTTATGATAGTTGAAACTGCTAAATTAATTAACTTTGAGCTAATTATTTAATTCTGTCTTACTAGTATAGACTATGAAAGCCTTCAAGAAGCTTGCTTTGTGTGACGCAGTTTAGGTTTTTAAGACAAATTTATTACCTACCAGACCTTAAAACTACCAGTTTTAAGGGTTAGGAAGTGAATTAGTTAGGTGCTTGGATGGAAGATACTAAAGGAAGTGTTTATTATTCTGTTTTCTCTGATCTTCGTGTGTAGCAATCACATTGTAGCTGGTGGCAGCTTCCTATAGGTTGACCAGGAAAATGATGGTTTGTAAGAGTGCTTTAACACTCTACTGGTGGGTAGTATATAAGCTGCCCTGGGAAGCAACAACTAGATCTTGGCTATTACCTTGTTCTTTATAAGGCTAAGAACCACTGGGTTTCCACAGTTTGCAGTGATTGAAGGCCAGCCATGCACAGAACTGTGTATGGGTGTTTTAAGTTTTGTAGATGATTAAAGTCACTTCTTGTTAATGTTGATATCTGTTAACAGCCTGGGTCTTTTTTAAAAAGATGTATGTTAATTTTACATTTTTGGTATTTTAAGGGGATGTAATTAACTGTTTTTGTTTTAGGTTTTTATTCACAACCCTCATGCCCGGAGCCAGCATTTCAGTGCCTCCAGGGTCCTCCAGAGCCCCCTGGAGTCTGATGTTTCGCTTCTCAACATTAACCAGGCAGTCAGCTGCCTGGCTGCAGGAGTACTGAACCCTGAACTCGGCTATGATGCTCTTTTAGTGGGGACACAGACTAATCTTCTGGCTTATGATGTCTACAATAATTCAGATTTGTTCTACAGAGAGGCAAGTATACCCCTTTATAACCACAAAACTTCCATTACCCATTAGTGTCCATTTTTTCTTTTTTATGATTAAAAGAGATCAGACATTTATTTTGGTTTTTTATGTGGTTGTTGTAGTGTAGTTAAAAAACATGCGGATTTTGCCATTTACATCTCCTTTGTGTACTTGACATTTATTTATTTGGTCATGGTTGGTAACCACTTTTTGACACTCCAGCTTATCTCTCAGGAGGTATATCTGTGCTACTACTGTCTGTCAAGATTTGCCATTGAGAGTTCTGCCAACAGCCAGGGAGCCAGCAAACAGGTCTCCTGGTGGCTTTGCATTAAAGTTTGGTATAGTAGTTTCTAGGAGAAGCACTTACTGTAGCCTGCCATCTACAGGCAACTTTAATACTCAGATAATCCAAATTTATTATAGAAAAGATATAGAAGCAAAATAAAATAATTATGCATGGTTTCTTCATTTGGAAATAGCATTTAACTCTTGAATTGATTTATCCCGACTTTTTACTAAGTATTTGTGAGTGAATTTTTTTTTTTTTTTTTTACAAAATGGGATCATACTATATACATGTAGCCTTTTACTTTTTTCTATAATAGCTTTATTAAGATATAATTCATATACCATACAATTCACCTATTTAAAGTATACAATTCAGTGGTTTATTCAGAGAGTTGTGTAACTACACCACAGTCAATTATAGAACATTTTCATTATTCCAGAAAGAAACCCATACCCATTAGTAGTCACTCCCCATTTTCCCCCAACCTCTCATCCTTAAGCAACCACCAGTCTACTTTCTATCTCCATAGATTTGCCTATTCTGGACATTTTCTTTTATAAATTTATTTATTTTATTTATTTATTTTTGGCTGTGTTGGGTCTTTGTTGTTGCGCGCAGGCTTTTCTCTAGTTGTGGGGAAGGGGGGATACTCTTCGTTGCGGTGCGTGGGCTTCTCATTGCAGTGGCTTCTCGTTGCGGAGCACGGGCTCTAGGCGCACGGGCTTCAGTAGTTGTGGTGCGCAGGCTCAGTAATTGTGACGCACGGGTTTAGTTGCTCCGCGGCACGTGGGATCTTCCCGGACCAGGGCTCAAACCCGTGTCCCCTGCATTGACAGGAGGATTCTTAACCACTGCGCCACCAGGGAAGCCCTATTCTGGACATTTTGTTACATGTATCATACTTCATTCTTTTTATGGCTGAGTAATTTTCCATTGTATGTATAAACAACATTTTATTTATCCATTCATCAGTTAATAGACATTTGGGTTGTTTCTACTCCCTGGATATTACATGTGGCCTTTTTATTCAGAAATATATGTATTGTATTGAACTTTATCTTGAAGTTTATATTGTGTTCAGCTTTATATTGACGTTACTATATATCTATGCTTTATTCGTATTGGCTCTATAGTATTTCATTGTGTTAAAATATATCATAATTTGTTTAACCCTTTCCATATTGTTTCATATTTATGTTATTTCCATAGTTTCTCTATTACAATTGATAATTTCATAAGCATATATCTTTGCCAACTTCTCTGATTATTTCCTAAGGGTAAGTTCTTAGAAATGCAGTTTTTTTCCTTTGGTATTTTTTTATTGAGGTAAAATGTACATACAGTGAGATACACAAACCTTAAGTGTGCAGTTCAATGCGTTTTGATCCCTGTAATCAACACCCCCCAATAAAAATATATTGGGGGTGTTATGGAAGCATCTTATGGAAAAACCGGAACAAACAACTTTTTGGCCAACCCAGTAGAACATTTTCATCACTTCAGAAAATTTTGTTGTGCCCCATTCCAGTCAATTCCTATTCCCTATAGATATTCACTGTTTTGATATCTGTCACCTTAGGTTAGTTTTCCCTGTTCTTGAACTTCATACAAATGGAATCATACAGAATGTACTCTTTGGTGTCTGGCTTCTTTCACTTAACATCTGTGAGAGTCATACTTGTTGCATTTAGCAGTAGTTCTTTTTTTTTTTTAATATTTATTTATTGTGGCTGCGCTGGGTCTTAGTTGTAGCACGTGGGCTCTTAGTTGCAGCATGCTGACTCTTAGTTGCTACATGCGTGTGTGCTATAGTTCCCCAAGCAGGGATCGAACCCGGGCCCCCTGCATTGGGAGCATGGCGTCTTACCCACTCGACAACCAGGGAAGTCCCTAGCAGTAGGTCTTTTTTGTTGCCGAATAGTAATTCCATTGTGTGAATATGCCACAATTTATTTATTCTTCTGATGATGGACATGTGGGATGGACATTCGGGTTGTTTCCAGTTTGGGGCAATTATGGATAAAATTTCTGTAAACATTTTTGTCCTAGTCTTTTTGTGGACATATGTTTTAGTTCATCTTAGGTAAATACCTAGGAGTAGTTGTACCGTTTTACACTTCCATCAGCAATGTGTGAGAGTTGCAGTTGCTCCACATTTCTTGTCAGCATTTGGTGTTGCCAGTCTTTGTAATTCGAGCCATTTTAGTCGGTGTGAAGTGGTATCTTACTGTGGTTTCATTTTGCATTTTCCTTGTGACCAGTGATGTAGAACACTTTTTCTTGTGCTTATTTTTTATTTGTATGTCTCCTTTTGTGAATCATCTAAGTCTTTTGCCTATTTTTTATTGGTAGTTTGGATGTATTATTTATTCGTAGATGGTCTTTGGATATACTGGGTACAAGTTCTCTGTTAGATTCATGTAAAATAAATATTTTCTCTCAATACATGGCTTATTCCAGTAGGTAGGTATCTTTTCATGAGCAAAAGTTTTCAATTTTGATGAAGTCTTGCTGATCTATTTTTTCTTTAATGGTTAGTGCTCTTTCTGTCCTAAGAAATCTTTGCCTATTTCAGTGTGACAAAGATACTGTTGCATTTTTGTATAAGACTGAAATTGAGTTTAGGACTGTATTAGGATTCTCCAGAGAAACAGAACCAATAGGATGTGTATATATGTAGAGAGAGGGAGTGGAGATGGATTTATTTTAAGGAATTGGCTCATGCAGTTGTGGAAGCTGGCAAGTCCAAAATTTGCAGGGTATACCAGCAGGCTAGAGACAGAGGAAAGAACTGATGTTGAAGCTCAAGTCCAAAGGCAGTCTGGTGGCAGGATCCTTCCTTCCTCAAGGGAGGTCAGTCTTTTTTCTATTTAGGCCTTCAACTGATTGGATGAGGCCCACCCACATTCTACAGGGTAATCTGCTTTACTCAGAGTCTACTGATTTAAATGTTAATCTCATCTAAAAAATACTTTCACAGAAACGTCTAGAATAATGTTTGACCAAATATCTGGGTACCACGGCCTTGCCAAGTTGACACATAAAATTAATGATCACAAGAATTCAGCTTTACAATTGCTGAGTTAAAAACCTTTTCTAAGTGAAATTTTTGTTAGATATTGCTAAACTGCTCTCTAGAAAGACTACTGTTTTCCCACCTCCCCCTCAGAATATGAGAGTGCTTGTTTTATCACACCCTAATGAACAATAGGTTTCATCTTTGCTAATCTGAAAAGTGAAAAATGATGTATTGTAGAATGAACACTTTTTCATACTTGTTGGCTATTTGTATTTCTTCTCTTGTGAATTTCCTGTTTATTTTATTTATTTATTTTTGCTTGAGGTGTGTTTACCCATTTCTTATTTATTTACTTTGTATTAACTCTCTTATTAATGAGAAATATTAACTCTTTGTCCTACACATTGCAGTTATTTTTCCCAGTTTATTTTTTTTACCTTTTAACTTGATTGATTGATTGACCAGTTAGTAGTTTTGGCTTCTTATGAATTCTTTTCTCTCTTTTATAGCCAATCTATTTTTTATAGTTTTCCTACTTAAAGATTATGTAAGTAAGGACTATTTTCCTATACAATAAACAGTGTTTACAAAGATGTCCTCGAATCTTCCAAAAGTAGATTAAATTGTGCTTATGTACTTTATTCAAGAAGTCAAGACATTTATTAGTTCTGGATGGTGGGTCTATAGGTGTTTGTAGTTTTTAGTACTTTACAATTTATGATTAAAAAGAGCAGTAGTAAGAGAACTGAGTAATACGTATTAAAAAGATTTCCATCTAAAATAGTTAAAATAGGTTACAAAAGTTTGGGTGTTTAAAGGCATGTCTTGATTCTCTGGGGAATTTGGCCTTTAGAACCTGGTGTTCCAAGAGAGCCTGGGATTTTGTAGCAGGTTATCATAGCAGGTTAGTGTGAGAGACCAAGGGCCTGAGTGTATCCTGGGTCTGTGCTCATCCTTGCATGAGCACGCATAAGCCACAGACACGGTCCTCAGTGGACAGTCCTGGCCTGCCTTTCAGGAGACCATGTGGCTTCTCAGAAATGATGACAGACGACTTTGAGTATCTAAATAAAAAGAGAGATATATGTTACCTCCAGTGTGCCCGTGCAGCATTGTTTGAGAGTTTCTGTCTTTTTTCCCTTCTTAGGTAGCAGATGGGGCCAATGCAATTGTGCTGGGGACATTGGGAGACATTTCCTCTCCTCTTGCAATTATTGGTGGAAATTGTGCTCTGCAGGGTTTCGATCATGAAGGAAATGATCTCTTTTGGACGGTATGAAGAACGAAATACTCTCTTTAGTACTCTTAAACGTTTTTACTTTTAATGTTCTTTAGGTCTTGTTTGTTTGTTTTTTACCACTAACTGTAATGAATAATAGAAACAAAATAGAACAATGTTTATAATTCTGTACATTAAAAAAAGGATATGAGTAATTGGAGTTTTAAGTTACTGGTTTGTATCATCCTCTCTTTCATGTAGCTCCTGTGTTTGGATTAAGTGAAAAACGATGGCATAGTAATGATTTTGGTTTTATTTTCAGGTTACTGGAGATAATGTTCATTCCTTGGCCTTGTGTGACTTTGATGGTGATGGGAAGAAAGAGGTATGTGCGGGAGGAGATACTTCACTTGTGTATACTTCTCAGCTGAGTACATACATTTTCCCATGACGGTGACATTAGTGTTGAGAGAGCTGTTAGCTTCTCACAGTTGATTTTGGTGCTCTGTTGCCTAAATGATGAGCTAACTGGCCTCATTTGTCTTTCTCCTCTCTTTTCAACAATAATTTACTTGTGTTTGTCTAGTACAGAGATCAAGACCATGATGTTTCAAAGACACCTGACAGGGCGAGAAGGCAGAACATTTTGATGGGATCGCAGTCACATTCACAGTCTTATAACTTGATTCCAATGCTTTTAAATCGTATCTAGTTCTCAGTTTTGGCCAACTTTTTCAGGAATCTGAAAGTTTTAGAGATTGGCTTTTAGCCTTTTTAAACTATTCTAATGGTTTCTCTAGAAATTAACTTCTTGAGCAGCCAGTGAAGTACTGTGTTGGGCATTGACTTCCCCTCCACTTGTCCATGGATACTGGGCTCCGGCTTTTGAAACAGGGCTTCCACCTGCAGGCAGACAGACACCAAACCAAGAACATTTTCAGGTGCCTGGTGAAAGAACTTGTTCTGGGTAGGAGGTGCAGCCCACATGGCAGGATGTATAGTAACCACTTTTTCTTCACTGACTGAATCTTGACCTTCTCAGTGGAAGGAACCTTTCTGAGCATCACATTACTGGGAAGTTGGAACTCCTGGGTGGCTGTAGCAACATACGAAGTATCATGCGATTTTTTGGTTTTATTTTTGGAAATTTTGCTGTGTTCACTCGCTGAACTAAATATGTATGATTTTTTTCCTTTCAGCTTCTTGTTGGATCTGAGGATTTTGATATCCGAGTTTTTAAAGAAGATGAGATTGTGGCAGAAATGACAGAAACAGAGGTAAGAAGTGTAAGAAGGTATCAGAATTATGATAACCTTGACAGATTAGCATAGTCAAGTGTAACATTAAAGGAGAGTGCTGGGACATCTTCTCACAACCCAGACAGTTTTAGGGTAAAAACTGTGGGGATTAAACAGAGCTGTGCATTACAGGGAAAGAAGCATTTAAATATCCTTTATCAAGATATATCTTGAAGGGCTTCCCTGGTGGCGCAGTGGTTGAGAATCTGCCTGCCAATGCAGGGGACACGGGTTCGAGCCCTGGTCCGGGAAGATCCCCCATGCCGCGGAGCAACTAGGCCCGTGAGCCACAATTACTGAGCCTGTGCGTCTGGAGCTTGTGCTCCGCAACAAGAGAGGCCGCGATAGTGAGAGGCCCGCGCACCGCGATGAAGAGTGGCCCCCACTTGCCGCAACTAGAGAAAGCCCTCGCACAGAAACGAAGACCCAACACAGCCAAAAATAAAAAAATATAAATAAATAAATAAATAAAATTAAAAAAAAAAAAAAAAGAAAGCTTTAGGGTAGAGTTTTAAATTAAAAAAAAAAAAAAGATATATCTTGAAAAGACTGATTAAATAGAGAAAAATTATTGAGCACATAAAGGTATTTTAATGAGCTAATACATACTACTGATAATAATAGCAACCATTTATTGTGCACCTAAAATACGCACCTGAAATATGCACCTGAAATATGCACCTGAATATGCACCTGAATATGCACCTGAAATATGCACCTGAAATATGCACCTGAAATATGCACCTGAAATATGCTCCTGAAATATGCACCTGAATGTGCACCTGAATGTGCACCTGAATGTGCACCTGAAATATGCACCTGAAATATGCACCTGAAATATGCCAGGCACTGAACTTACTCATCCTACAACACCCCTGTTATGAAGGTACTATTAGTTCTCATTTTACAGATGAGGGAACATGTTAAGTTTCTCTGTTAAGTTACTCTCACAAGCTCATGGCTAGTAGGTGGCATGGTCAGGATTTGAAGCTTTGTGTCTTCTCCTCCTCCTCATCATCATTTGTATTAAATGGGGTTGAATACTGAATAAAGTGTGTAAATGAGATTTTTATACTTTTTCTCTTAATTCAAATTAAGTACTTCTTAGGCACATTTCTATAGGTAAACTTAAAAATCAGATGTTAGAGAACTTGACTAGTTTCTTTGTGATTAGAATTACTCATGTAATTGAACCTGAGATGTTTCTTAAAGAGTTTTTTTTTTTAAACAGTGAAGATGGGACTTCCCTCGTTACGCAGTGGTTAAGAATCTGCCTGCCAATGCAGGGGACACAGGTTCGAGCCCTGACCTGGGAAGATCCCACATGCCGCGGAGCAACTAAGCCCGTGTGCCGTAACTACTGAGCCTGCGCTCTAGAGCCCGTGAGCCACAACTACTGAAGCCCGCGCGCCTAGAGCCCGTGCTCCGCAACAAGAGAAGCACTGCAATGAGAGGCCCGTGCACCGCAACGAAGAGTAGCCCTCGCTCCCCACAGCTAGAGAAAGACCATGCACAGCAACGAAGACCCAACGCAGCCAGAAATAAATAAATAAGTAAAAGTAACAATTTAAAAAAACCCATCTTTAAAAAAACAAACAAACAAAAAAAACAGTGAAGATTACTCTTATCCTTTGTAGTTTTGGTATTCTTAGGATATTTATTTGCTGCTGGTTTTCCAGGATTGGGCAAGATGGAAACAGAAAAAAGAATTAAGATATTCTGAATTAAGGAAGGAGAAAGGGATAAAGGAGCAATGGCTTGTGACCATTTTAAATGGACAGAAAAAAAAAAAAAAAACAACAGAAGGAAGTCTTGGAGATCAAAATGATGGGATTGTGCAAAATTGAATCACGTGGTGTTCGGGAGTCTGTATCAGAAAAGCTTGAGGGCACCAGCCTCAGAACTCACCTTGGCCACTCATCCTCGCTTCTTGCCACTTACAAAGCTGTCTAGGGACATCAGGCTTCTATTTCCGTGACTACAAAAGGGAGACCACAAAGCAAAACGTGCATATTGATATATAAAATTGTTATCAATGATTTTAACTGGTTTACCTTTATTATAGATTTTTACTTCGACTTACTATACTTTTTATGCAGTTATAGTTATTATGGTTGTAAACTAATAGCTGTGGATGGAGGAAAATGAAGGGGAGAAGCGAGTGCCAAAGCAACAGTCTGAAGATGTGTGTCCATATGGGGGTGGTTTTGTTTATGTGTATGTGTTTAATGTGTGCTTTTCTAGAGAGAAGATCCTTAGCTTTCATTAGATTCTTGAAGGGGGTTGCCACCACCCTGTTAAAAAGACAACTTGAGAATCACTGGCCTGTAGGTGCTGTGTCCTGCATTACCATTTCCCTTTCATTCAAATTTGTGGTAAATCGGGACTTCCCTGGTGGCGCAGTGGATAAGAATCCGCCTGCCAATGCAGGGGACATGGGTTCGAGCCCTGGTCCGGGAAGATCCTACGTGCCACGGAGCAACTAAGCCCGTGCGCCATAACTACTGAGCCTGTGCTCTAGAGCCTGTGAGCCACAACTACGGAGCCCACGTGCCAAAACTACTGAAGCCCGCGTGCCTAGAGCCCATGCTCCGCAACAAGAGAAGCCACCGCAACGAGAAACCTGTGCACCACAACGAAGAGTAGCCCCCGCTCGCCGCAACTAGAGAAAGCCTGCGAGCAGCAACAAGTACCCAACGCAGCCAAAAATAAACGAATAAATTAAAAAAAATTTTTTTGTTTAAAAAAGAAATTTGTAGTAAATCTTTTCTCTTTTAGGGAATCATTGAGGTGTTGTTGAATTTCTGTTTATTGTCAGTACTAGATGTGAGGGGAGTGCATTCTTTGAAACACCTCTTTCCTAAATCCTGGAAAAGGACAGAAGAACATGAAATAGAGCAAGGGATTTGAGGTGCCTCTTGATCCTTAGTCTGCAAAAGAAGAAACTAGTGAGCTAATGAAGGACTAAGGGACCGAGGGAAACTGGGGCTAAATTTACGAAAATGTGGACTTCATAAGATTGTTCATTTCAGGGCTGTTTTCCTGTCCTCTGGGTTTGATTTTGCTCCTAGTTCAAATGTCTTTTCACACATCAGCAAAATTATAATTTATTTGGCAGTTGAACGGCACTGCCGAAAGAATGCCTTGAGCTAAATAATTCTGGAGTCCTACCCAGCACTTTGTATTCAGAGTTAAGTGAAGTGGGTGGTTTTATAGAAAAGCTTTAGGTGTAGAAGAAATTACGTAACTATTCTCTGCTTTATACAATTTATTTCTTTGTATCTCTTGTATTAGTGTCAGAATTAGAAAGTATGATCTGCAGGATCATAGATATCATTAAACTTTGGTTTTAACTTTTAAGGATAATTTTTTTCAGTATCTAAAATTTTATCCTCTTAAGTATGTTAAATCCTCTAATTCTGTAAATATTTCAGTATAATATATACATTATATATATTGTTAGATACATACAGAAATCCATGTGCTGGGGTTTTGCTTTTCAAAGGATTATGTTTTCTTCTAAAAAACGTCTTTCATCTCTAGCAAACAATAAATTATGTCATAGAAAAGTATACACTTAAAAGATGTTTAATTGTGGATTTTACAAGTCCTTTTAAAATTTAGACTATAGGATATCATAAGTTCAGGAAACTGGAATAATCATTAAAACATTTTGAGTTAGTGTGTATAACATCTATTGTACATATTCCAGGTCTTGTGTACGCAGCTTATTCCCTCCTTAATTCCTTAATTTTATGGTTTAAAAAATACTAATTTGTTGAAACCTGCTACATATGCTCAATCTAAAACAGTAAATTTTGTGAGTTTATTTAATTCTGATTATCCAACTCTGAAATAGATGACACGGATCATAGAGAAGGGGAATGCATTCCCCTCTAATGGATTGGAAGTGCATTTAAATCTAATTTTAACATACTTATAGCAAGGCATGCAGTTTTATAAAGCCACACTTTGCACTAAATTGAGCCTTAATGAACTGTGTGTTTAATCATTATTTTTTGCAGATAATCACCTCTCTTTGTCCCATGTACGGCAGTCGATTTGGTTATGCCCTTTCCAATGGCACAGTTGGAGTTTATGACAAAACAGCCCGATACTGGAGAATTAAAGTTAGTATGATTAAGCCTCTGAGATTCAGGGATTTTATACTTATTGAGAGACTTATGTACTAATTGTTGAAATTCCTTTTCAGTCCAAAAATCATGCCATGAGCATTCATGCTTTTGACCTTAATTCTGATGGAGTGTGTGAACTGATAACCGGTTGGTCCAATGGGAAGGTAAGTTTATAAACAGTAGAGTTCAAGTATGATTTAAAGTAATAATTGTCTGAGATACATTGGCTGTATGACTCAGAGCAGTAACACGAGAATATAAACTTGAGTTCCTTGGCTGTGCTTTCAAATGTAACTTCATAATCTTCCCATGTTTTTTTATTCTTGCTCTAGTTGTCAACACTGCAGAGTGAGTGAGTGTCCTTTCCATCTCATAAGCGCTATTTGGGGGAAAATCTCTAGGAAGGTTCTTTCTAAAAAAAAGAAAATCTCTAGGAAGGTTCTTTCTCTTCCTTGAAGGAATGAGAATCAATTTAATCAGGTTGATCCTAGGCATGAGCACGTTAAAAAAAGGATTTTTAATAAGCTAATAGTGAACTGTGTGTATAGCTCTTTTCTAGTAAGTCTTCAAGTCTGACTAAAAACAGAATTAATGGGAAGAATTATGTTAGCATATTGTTTTCTGAGCTAGAACTTCAAAATAGAATTTTTTTGCTTCTTTCCTTTTTTAACTTCAAATCAGAATTTTCTACAGTCTTTTGGCAAGTCAGGATTATCTTGTTAGCAACTGCTTCAGTAGCTGTCGGATCTCCATGGATACCATTTGCCCTAGCTCTTTCATCTGTCAGTGCCAATTGCCTGGAGGAGATCAGCTAATTGTATCTT
Organism: Eschrichtius robustus; assembly: GCF_028021215.1. Taxonomy (NCBI): domain Eukaryota; kingdom Metazoa; phylum Chordata; class Mammalia; order Artiodactyla; family Eschrichtiidae; genus Eschrichtius; species Eschrichtius robustus. Next base: position 29,697,870 of record NC_090842.1, on the reverse strand, counting down.
TTCTTCTTTGATTTTTCTTTACTTTTGGCCAGTGCCTTGTAACCTTCCTTTGGTGTTGTGTGAAAAACAGATTCTAAAAAACTGTTACGTTGGTTGCTACTTCTCCACTTGGTTTTGTCTTTGGTAATGGGTGTTAAAAATGATAGAGAAAGACCATGTAGTTGCTTATTAAGAAACTTGAAAATCCATAAAGGGGACCCTGTTCTGGAGGAATATAAGTTATTATGGTTGATTTGAGAATTAGAAACTACTTGACTTGAGAAGTTATCAAAAGTAACCTTCAGATCTGACTCTGGACCTAGATGTTTTTCTCGTTAAATGCTTTCAAAATTTTAAGAAATTTCTATTATATAATCTGTTGTAGGGCATAAAAAAGATAAGAAAACTATACAGTTCATAATATAAGTAGAAAAATTGATATCTGCACTTAACAGAAATAGCATTAAAAGGAAAATATACAGATCCAACAGGTGACTATAGGTACAAAATTACTAAATTAAATGCGACTAGCCAACTGACTTTTTCTTTAGTAGGTCATTTGTTGAGTTGGAGGCTCATCTTCTCTTCCAAGGCAAAACCGTCATGTTGGATAAAGCAAAAGAATAGAAAACTCCACAGAAATATAAATTCGTAGTCCTGTTTCTTAGTTAGCAAATGAACCCTCTTGTTTGCTAAGTATTGTGGAAATGCAATGCTGAAGGCCATGGAGTAGTTAGAAAGAAGCAAGTTCAGTTCAGTCTGAGTTCGAGGGTTCTGTTAATGTGCGAAGAGCTTTGGTTAATACGGGCCATTCATTACTTCACAGGCTTTAGCATCCATAATTTTCAGGCTTAACTGATGTTGTTATTAAGAGCATGGTATTCTTCAGACAAGGGGTAGGAGCTAGTAGTAAGCTGTGACCTAACTTAGTGTAGTTTTTCATTGCAGAGTTTTGCCCAGAAGGATGTTTATGAAAAGACAGAAATAGTGGTCACTGAGATGCTTGCTCTATTAGATTTTCTGTAGCTAGCCTTTTATTAATATAATGCGTATGTTCTCGCTTAGAACAAAGTCATCATTTTAAGTGGTTATCCTTCATTGTCGTTTTGAGATGCTTTTGTTTCTGATGGGTTGGTTAGTTATTTGCCTCCCTTGGGAAGCGGAGACTCAGGATAGTAGGACTCTCTGAGGTGTCTCAGTAGTGTACGTGGAAGAGGGACTCTTTTTTTAAAAAAAAAATTTATTTATTTATTTGGCTGCACCAGGTCTTAGTTGCAGCATGCGGGCTCTTAGTTGCGGCATGTGGGATCTTAGTTCCCTGACCAGGGATCGAACCCGGGCCCCCTGCATTGAGACCACCAGACCACCAGAGAAGTCCCAGAAGAGGGACTCTTAAACAGGGCTATTACAAAAGGTTATATGGTGGAAGATTGGGCTAGGTTGACATTTTTCAAACTTTAGCTATAATTATATTGTATACATTTACATATAGTAAAGATAAAATTTGTATATAGAGCTAATATGTCTTGTATGCCTCTATGTGCCAGGCCCTGTTCTGAGTGCTTACCACGTGTTAATTCCTTTAGGCCTCATTACAACTCTGAGGTGTGGATACAGTTATTTTCCTCATGTGCTTATTATTGATCTCCAGATCAATTATTGACCTCCAGATGAGGAGGCCAAGCACAGAATGGTTAAGAGACTTGTCCAAGATCCCACAGGCAAAAAAAGATCCCAGTAGCGAAGCTGGAATTCAAACCCAGGCAGTTTGGACTTTTGCACTGTTCTGTATATTCTAAATGTACTGCCTCTCAGGCAACCCACTTCTTCAAAGGAAATACTATGTGCAGGCCAGTATGTAAAACAGCTTTTACTTAATAAGAAAAAGAAAACAGAGCTGATTGCGGCCCCTTGGCCCTGATGGTTGTAGGTACGTCCTGAGAAGCCACAGGGTCCCATGGAATACTCTTGAAAACTTCTAGACCATAGCTGATTTTAAAGCTGATTCAACTTTAAAATTTTGTGTTATTTTTAAAAAACTGTAGCATAAGCTATTTTTCAAGTTCTTGTTTTATTTTTAGGTCGATGCTCGAAGTGACCGAACTGGGGAGGTCATCTTTAAGGACAACTTTTCTTCTGCAGTTGCTGGTGTGGTGGAGGGAGATTACCGGATGGATGGCCACATACAGTTAATCTGCTGCTCGGTGGATGGGGAAAGTAAATCGGGATAGGAAAAATCCTTGAAAAGTCAGATTTTGATTTGGGTCCGAATACCGGGAAAATTCCACTCTAAAGTGTTTGTGTTGATATCCTTTCATCCTAATAAATTCACCTAAGTTGGGGAAATGAAAACTTAGGTTTTAAGAACAGGTAATTGATGACTTAAAGTAGACCTGGCTGTACCTGGGCTTATCCCTCCGTCTGGTGAGTGTTTTTTCCTCTTGTCAGTCCGGGGCTACCTGCCAGGCACGGCTGAGATGAGAGGGAACCTTATGGACACCAGCGTAGAGCAGGACCTGATCCGAGAGCTGAGTCAGAAAAAGCAGAACCTGTTGCTGGAGCTCCGTAACTATGAGGACAATGCCAAGGTAGGACCTAATGTGGAGGGCCCATGGGAGTCTGAGAAGTTGAGAATGACCAGGAGGATTGGCAGCTGTGAAAGAAGAGTTTCAGCATCTGCCACGGTGTGGGCTCCCCCTCCCCACTGGTGGAAGCACAGATGGTTTGCCTTTTCGCTAGTGTCAGAATGAAGAGGGTGTGTATCCTTTAACCTAGAAATTCCACTGCTGGGCAGCTAAACTATGGAAATACTTGCATGAGTGTTCAGAGACATTTACTGCAGCACTATTTGTAGCAGGGAACAGTTGGAAGCAACTTAACTTTTGATCAATAGTAGGGACTGTGGGCTGGGGAATATTAAGCAGCTCAAAAGAATGAAGTATATATATGGGGACTGATACGGAAGGGTATCTGTGGTGTTACTGAATGAAAGGAAGCGAGAACAATATGTATAGAGTAACTTTTATCTTTTTCAACAACAAATAACATAAAAATTGACAACTGCAGAAGCTGTGTGTGTGTGTGTGTGTGTGTGCGCGCACGCACGCGCATGTGTGTATATGTACGTGTATGTACCAAACTGGCTGGAGGATGAGCTGGGGAGTAGGATTTTAATTTGTCCCATTATGCATAACTGTATTTGAATTTGCTATACTAAGTGAATTTCTTTAGTTACTAAAAAAAATGCAGAAAAATGTAAAAGACATGCTGGGGGACAGCGGACCCTAACCACAGGAAGGGATGAGAATATTTTCCTTCGGGAAAAAGCCAGGTTAGAGTGAGAGCACTAATGAGGTGAGTCCTTCGAAGTCTAAAGAATCAGGTGAATAAGATGATGGGGGATCTGTCTTCTGAAGCTAAATAGCCATGTTATTTAAAATTAACATTACTTCACTGTTCCGGTGACTGAGTTGGAAGTGGGTGGGGTGTTTCGCAGGCCGAACTGAGCAGTCCACTGAATGAGGCTGATGGGCATCGCGGCGTCATCCCGGCCAACACCAAGCTCCACACTGCCCTCTCCGTCAACCTGGGGAGCGAGGCGCAGGCTGCGCATGCAGAGTTGTGCATTTCCACTTCTAATGGTAAGTCGTTACTTAGAGCGGGTGTGTTGGCACCTGTGCCATCTTGGAGTGGTTCTTGGACTGCTGTCTTCTCTCTTCCCTGCAGACACCATCATCCGAGCAGTATTGATTTTTGCAGAGGGAATTTTTCTAGGTGAAAGCCACGTGGTGCATCCCAGCATTCACAACCTTTCCAACTCCATCCGCATCCCAGTTACACCTCCCAAAGATGTCCCTGTGGATCTGCACTTGAAAACCTTCGTGGGTTACAGGAGCAGGTGACCCTTTGCAAGTCACAGTTCATTTCCAGAGAGCAGTTAGAGAGCAAAATGTGTAGATTTCCCATTATGTCATGGATTCTCTGGGGCCGGAGAAGCCGTTTAAGGGTTCTTCCCACCCAGGCAAGGTTTCCTATGACCTCTTATTTCTCTAATTTGAAATTTTTCAAAAAAAATAACGAGTATATAAGTTTAAGATGGTTATTTCTGGTTTTAGTCAGATGATCTCATATTCACAAAAGTTCCAAAAATACATTTAAAGGATAGTTTATTAGTTTTGGCCACTAAGACTACAAGGTTAGGTTGCACCTTTACATGAGAGTCATATGTAACCTCAGCTAGCGAAAGGAAACCACTAGATTTTTGGAAGATAAAAACCTTTTCACATTCCTTTTAGAGTGTTTTAAACCCTTGGTGCAGGCATGTATTGGGTTGGCCAAAAAGTTCGTTCGGGGTTTTCCGTAACATCTTATGGAATGAACTTTTTGGCCAACCCAATATGTACACAGACCCATGATGTCACTAAATCCCAAACACCATTACATATGGGACTTTAACCTTCAAGTCTTTTTTGGGCAGGGGGAGTTTCTTTATTGAAACCCTTAAATGTCAGCTTGATGACCTGGTAGTGACGTACATTTATTTTCTGGGCCTTGCCCTTTGAAATAAATTCTACACAAACAGTTCTCTTGTGTTCCGTTGGTTGGCCACAGCACCCAGTTTCACGTGTTTGAGTTGACAAGACAACTCCCCCGTTTCTCCATGTATGCGCTGACCAGCCCGGACTCTGCCAGTGAGCCGCTCAGTTACGTCAACTTTATCATCGCAGAACGGGCACAGAGGGTGAGTATCTGGCTTTTCTCTTTCAACACTTTTGCACTTTAGAATCCTTTGGATGTTTTTCTGTAGAAAGGGGGAAATTACATGAATGTGTTATTTGGTAGCAGTAAATATGACATGAAAGAGTTACGTAGCTTGGAGTTGGATTGTTTATAACCTGTACCAAAAATGTTGCTAAAATATCTTCTCCCATTTTGAAAAATTATTCGAAAATATTTATTTTGGATAATCAATTCAGAAATATTTATTTTGAATAATTTATTCAAAGTTACTTACCTAAGCAATCCTTAGTCACAGGTGCCTTCTTCCCAGTTTTCAATTCCTCTCTTTCTTATAGTCTTAGTGTGGTTGGATCTAGTGTTCCAAGAGGAGCGTGCATCAGAATGGAAAGAGAGTGGGGACTTGGAAATGGGAACATTTTTGGGGTTCAAGTGCTACCTTAACTAGTAAATTCTTAGTGATCTTACGGAATTCCCCTCACCAGTCTGAGCCCCAGTTTTCTTATCTGTAGGTGAGGATAGTCTTACCTCACAAGGGGGCCCCTGAGGATTACATAATTGGTATAATAGCATTTTGTAAAGTTTAAAGGACTAATACCTGTGGATTTTAACCTTGGCTGGACTTTGGAATTCTCAGTGAGGCTTTTAGTCATGTAGATTCTCAGGCCCCTTCCTGGCCTGTGAAACATGAAACTCTACAGGTGGCCCCTTCCAAAAGGCCTCACAGGTGGATCTTATGTGGAACCTGTGTTGCAAACCACTGTAAAGTATTACTATTTATATTAAAATTAATTCTTTACTTATAGTGTGGATGTATCTCTGTGTTTGTGCTGTATGTGTGCAAACTTCATTTAAATTTTTTAAAGAGTGGAATGGAATGATTTTAAGCAGGATATAGCCACAGAAGAGCTATCATGTAAACAGAATTAGCCTCATACCTGAATCATTTCCACGTTGCATGTAAGATTATGTCTAAGTAGAAAATGCTATAAAATTACACATGCTGTGGGACCGGACGTAATTATGAATGTTACTTAAGAACATGCATGGGGTGGGAAAAAGGAGTGTGAATAGTGTTTTCTTGGTGGGGGTGAAGTATAATTCTTTGGGGTTTTTTTGTTTGTTTTGTTTTTCCAAGTAGTAAAACTAGAAAGCAGGATAACTCTTAATAATGACTGTACTTTAAAAATGGAAATTCATTTCATCCTGTTCATCTTTAAGGTTGTTATGTGGCTCAACCAGAACTTTCTGTTACCAGAGGACACTAACATTCAGAATGTTCCATTTCAAGTGTGTTTCACATCCTTACGGAATGGTGGCCAGCTGTGTATAAAAATAAAACTTAGTGGAGAGGTAATTTTTACTGTCACGGGCACAGATTTCTCACGTAACATTTAACGTTCAGTGTAAAGTGAGGCAGGTGAAACCAATCTCAAGGTCGTAAAACCACGTGTTTCAGGCTAGTCTGTTAGTGTTATCATCTCTGACATGGGCGTATAATCCAGAACAGCGGTTTTCTGGCTCTCTCCCCCCTTCCCTTCACCCATTCCTTGCCTAATTTGGGACGGTTTAGGAATACAGAGGAGGACAAAACATTTTCACTGTCTGAATGACCTTGGTGTTCAGTTTATAAGGCAAGAGGATTGATTTTTTTTTTTTGCCTGCTGCTAGAAGTAATTTGGTTTGTAATTTCCTTGAGGGCTAGACCTTATCTTTATCACCACATATACATTTATGTTCAGTTAATGTGTTGAATATGGGAAATTTCAGGTAGTTTCAGCCAAGTTTGTCTTTAATGTCCAAGGATGCTAACTTGCCTTTTTTTCTCTGGATAGATCACTATAAATACTGATGATATTGATTTGGCTGGTGATATCATCCAGTCGATGGCATCATTTTTTGCTATTGAGGACCTTCAGGTAGAAGCCGATTTCCCTGTCTATTTCGAGGAATTACGAAAGGTGCTAGTTAAGGTGAGGGCACCTGGTGGATGCATTTGAGAGAACACTGTGGTCTAATAATGTTTGAAATGTTTCTCTTAAGTTAGTGGTACTACAAATGTACATATGTTACGTGATAGTCATGTTTTAAAGAACTTTTGAAAATTCTTAAAATAAAAATTGAGCTAGTATTGGAGAGTTCATGAATTAAAAGGATATCTTTTATAAAAGTGAGTGGTTAGCTCTTGACCACCCTGCTTTCTGTGTTTGGTTTGGAGGGACACTTTAAAAACAATAAATGAACATTTTCCTTTGCTAGCCTTTCATCTTATCTGTTGTATCTACTTTGCTTTTTGGTTTAGTGCTTTCCAAGAACCCAAAATCAAAAAAGAAAAGGATTGTGATTTGTCCCCACTTATAACAACATCCCCACCCCAGATCTCTAAAATGTTAATATTTGTGTTGCTTGGGCTCACGCTGCTAAGACATGGGAAAGATTCACATCGAATGTCATTTTGAGTGTTGGAGGCAGCACAGGAGGAGATGAAACCCAGGAGATAGTTAAGGTGGGGCAAGTGAACGGCAGAAAGAAAAGGGCGGGGCTCCCCTCGTGGCGCAGTGGTTAAGAATCCGCCTGCCAGTGCAGGGGACACGGGTTTGAGCCCTGGTCCGGGAAGATCCCGCATGCCGCGGAGCAGCTAGGCCCGTGCGCCACAACTGCTGAGCCTGCGCTCTTGAGCCGCGAGCCACAGCTGCTGAGCCTACATGCCACAACTACTGAAGCCTGCCCGCCTAGAGCCCGTGCCCCACAGCAAGAGAAGCCACCGCAATGAGAAGCCCACGCACTGCAGCGAGGAGTGGCCCCTGCTCACTGCAGATAGAGAAAGCCTGCATGCAGCAACGAAGACCCAACACAGCCAAAAATAAATAAATAAAAATAAATAAATAAATGAATTTAAAAAAAAAAAGAAAGAAAAGGGCCTCGGTATATATAATACATAGCGTCTTTTCAATTTATCTAGTTTTCAAGACGTTTGTGAGGCTGTTTTGTTTCTTTTTTGGCCACCACGCGGCATGCGGGATCTCAGTTCCCCGATCAGGGCTCAAACCTGTGCCCCCTTCAGTGGAAGCGCAGAGTCTCAGCCACTGGACTGCCAGGGAAATCCCTGTGAGGTCTTTTTAATTCCTGGGTGTTCATGGTCTCCAGGTGGATGCATATCACTCGGTGCAGCAGAAGCTCAGTGCTGACATGGCTGATAATTCTAATCTGATCCGAAGTTTGCTGGTTCGAGCTGAGGCTGCTCGTCTGATGCGGGACATGTGAGTATCTACCACGGCCGGGACAGGGTACGTGGTGGAAAGCGTCGGCGATGTGGAGTAGCATCTGCCAGATGCTACTAGTAGGAGTGTAAATAGGTACAGGGACTTTGGAAAATAACTTGGCATCACCAGTGAAGTTGAAAATGTGCACGCCCTGTGACCCAGCAATCCTCCTGGTTTATAGCCTCGAGAAATTTGTGCATATAAACCAGGATATTAGTTCAAGAACGTTCATAAAGGCATCGTTCATATGAAGCCCAAAGTGGAAACAATCCAATACTCATATAACTGATAAATTATGATATATCTGTACAATGGAATACTACATGCAGTGAGAATGCATGTATCTGGATGACATGTGACAACACGGACAAATCTTACAAACATAATGGAGATTGAAACACGTAAGACTCAAAAGAATATGCACAAAACGCTTCCGTTTATATAGTCTGGAAGCAGACAAAGCTAAGCTATATCATTTGGGAAGCATACATAGATGATAAAAATATGAAGAAATACAGGGAAGAGATTACTATTTTAGATAGTATTTTCTCCTAGGGGAGGAGGGGACTCTGTTCAGAGAGAACACATTGGGAAGCTTCTGGAGTGCTGGCAATGTCCTGTTTCTTGACCTAGTTAACAAGCATGTGTTTTGTGAGTTTTTCTGAACATGTATTATATTTTAATATTTATTTATATTTTAAAAAATTTTTAAACTTTTGGCTGCATCAGGTCTTAGTTGCGGCACGCGGGATCTTCGTTGAAGCACGCGGGACCTTTCGTTGTGGCGATCTTTCACGGGCTCCAGAGCACGTGGGCTCTGTAGTTTGCGGCATGCGGGCTCTCTAGTTGAGGCGCGCGTGCTCAGTAGTTGTGGTGTGTGGGCTTAGTTGCCCCGCGGCTTGTGGCATCTTAGCTCCCCGACCAGGGATCGAACCCATGTCTCCTACATTGGAAGGCAGATTCTTTACCACCTGACCACTGGGGAAGTCCCTGAATATGTATCATATTTTAGAATAAAAAGTTAAAAACAAATTTGTGCACATCTAGCTTCTTGCTAAGATGCAAAATTTATCTTGGCAATAAAATGTACTAAGGTGGATTCAGTAAAATAGTTCACCAACGATAGGTGAAGTTTATGTATGCATTTTAGAGGCAAGAGTTCGCCTAAGGTGCTGCTTGTTTTCCTGAAAGGCCTGAATCATTAGCAGATGAGCAGATAGTTAAAATGGTCTTGCTCAGAAGTAAGTGATTTCTGAAAGTTACATTGTTGAAGATTTCAAACACCAAAGTAGATTGAATTATATGATTTCCTCTACAGCAGCTACTTAGCTTCAGTAGTCATCAACTAAGGGCTCATCTTGTTTCATCTCCACATTCACCTTCTTCCTCTTCTAGGTACTGTACTATTTTAAAGCAAATTCCAGACATCGTATAATTTTAGCCACAAATATTTCAGACAATGAACCTTTAAAAAACAATAACCACAATACCATTATCACACTTAGAAAAATGTAAAATAATTTTTTAAAAAATTAATTAATTTATTTATTTTTGGCTGCGTTGGGTCTTCCTTGCTGCACGCAAGCTTTCTCTAGTTGCGGCGAGCAAGGGCTACTCTTCGTTGCGGTGCGTGGGTTTCTCATTGCGGTGGCTTCTCTTGTTGCGGAGCACTGGCTCTAGGCACGCGGGCTTTAGTAGTTGTGGCTCGCGGGCTCTAGGGTGCAGGCTCAGTAGTCGTGGCACACGGGCTTCGTTGCTCCGCAGCATGTGGGATCTTCCCGGACCAGGGCGTGAACCTGTGTCCTCTGCACTGGCAGGCGGATTCATAACCACTGAGCCACCAGGGAAGCCCTAAAATAATTTCTTAATATCACAAAATATCTAGTCGGTGTTTAAAATTTCCCCAGTTGTCTCAAATGTATGTGTGTGTGTTTGTGTGTTTTAAGTTGTTTTGTTCAAATCAAGATTCAAAGACCAAAGACCATGCATTGAATTTGGTTGATAAATCTCTTTTAATCCATATATTTGCTTGCTCACTTTTTCTCCTAACTCTCTCCTTCTTCTTGAGTTTCCCACTTTGGATTTTGTTGATTGTATCCTGTGGTAATGTTTAGTAGTATTCTTCTGTCCCCTGTATTTCTGTGAAAATGGTAGTTAGATATAGAGGATTGATCAGATTCAGGTTCAGTTTTTTAGCAAGAATGCTTCATAAGTGGTGCTGTGTACTTCTGTGAGGATGCATGTAACGTCTGGTTGTCTCTTTTTATTATGTTACCAGCTGTTGATGATCACTGCTGAAATCAATTATTTCTTTTCGGGTTTGCAAAATAGTGATATTTTAATTGTTATTTTTTCTTTGTAAATTGGCTGAAGTACTTCTGTAAAGAGTAACATTCCTGCATGAATTAATGAATTATTTGGTTCCCTGAGGTACAGTTTGTACTGGAATGACACACTATTTATCAGCTTTAAAATAATGAGCTGGTTCCCTAGCATCTCCAAGTTGACCAATGAGATTTTTAAAATCCTATTAACATTTTTAATGTGCTTCAGTCCATTTCAGTTATTCTTTATGATGGCTCAGTTGTCCTGTCTTTGGCCAGTAGAAGCCTTTCCAGGTCGGCTGCAGTTATCAATACCTTTGGACAGACCTGTTAGTTTCATTAGTTTGTTTTCTTGTACAAGATGTTTTAGGCTTATCTGGTATATATCCTGTTCTGAATCTGGAATCAGCTATTTCTTCAGTCCTGGTCCTTTATAGTGGGAAATGGAGATCATAGTCTGAGCATTAGAGATGCTCATTGCTACTGGGTTGGATATTGATTTGAGACCTTTTCAATAGATAAAGCTAGGAAATGTATATTTTTTTTCAATGAGCAAATATATCATGAATTCATGCTATTTGCACTTCAGATTTATGAATACAGGCTCTTACTTAATTTTGATGCTAATGGTATATCTCTTCTCTCTCACATTGGAAATCATGTCTCTAACCACTGTCAGCATTAACTATTGGCTTTATCTTATGGTACACACACAGCATTTAAGGATAATACCAATATTACTGTCAACAATATGATTGCCGAAAATGGTGTAAGACTTTTTTTTCTAGTTCTTTGTGTCTTTAGAGTGTGTTCTAGTAGGGAGTTTTAGTCAAATTACTATATTTTAAAGTCATTTGAAATAACTCCTCCTTTTTTGATCATGCTACAAGTGTGATATACGGTTAGGTTCATTTGGTTCATTTTGCTGTCAATCTTAGGGGATTGACATTTTTTCCTTTTTGGTTTGATTTTATTACATATTTATTAAAACCTTATATGGGTCCAAAGTCAGTCCTATAGAACATGTGCAGAAAAGTCTGACTTCTCTTTCCTGTCACCTCCATCCTGTTTCCTCCCTTTCACTATAAATAACCAATCAAAAATTTAAATATACACACACACATCTCCTCACATGGTAAGTAAATCATAGCAAGTTACTCTTCTCCACCTTGCTTTTTACACTTAAAAATATAGCTTGGAGTTCATTCCACGGTAGTACACCGAGATACTGCTCATTTGTTTTTACAGCTACACAGTACTCTGTTCTCTGGATGTTTATTCAGCTAGTTCTCCACATTTGGGTTGCTCTTCTGCTATTATATTGCAGTGAATAATTTTGTTACACAAATCTTTTCATATTTTTACTCAGGTATCTTTGGGGAAAAGTTCTAAAATGGGATTGCTGGGGAAAATAATAAATGTGTACACAGTTTTGCAAGATTTTGCCAAATTCCCCTCCATAGCCGTCATACCATTTTGCATTCTCCTCTGAGAGTGCCTGTTTCCCTTAGTCTTGTCAATGGAGTATGTTGGCAAACTCTTGGATACTTAGCGATTCAGTGGGTGAGAAATAGTCTCGTTGTTGTTTTAATTTTCATTTATTGTATTATGAGCAGTATTGAGCATCTTTTCATTATTTTAAGGGCTTATTTGTGTTTCTTTTTGTGTGTAAATTGTTTCTTTCTTTCTTTTTTTTTTTTTTTTTTTTTTGGCCACGCCAGGCAGCATGAGGGATCTTAGTTCCCCAACCAGGGATTGAACCCGTGCTCCCTGCAGTGGAAGCTTGGAGTCCTAACCACTGGACTGCCAGGGAATTCCCTGTAAATTGTTTATTTCTTTTGCCTATTTAGATTTTTGGTTTTGAGTATAAAAGCTTTTAAAATTTTTTATGTAGTCAAATTGATCTGTCTTTCCTTGGTACTTCTACATTTTGAGTTCTAGTTACAAAAGTTTCCTTACTTCCCATTTGTAGAGAAATTCACCTATACTTTCTTTTAGTATTTTGTATATTTACATTTAAGTCTGTTACAGTTGGAGTTTATCCTGGTGTTCAGTGTAAGTTATAAATTCAGTTTTATCTTTTTCTATGTGACTGTCACATTGTTTCAGTAATACTACTGTAAAAGCCTGTTTTCCCACTGATTTGAGATGCTGCCTTTATAATAATATAATGTATTTCCATATGCAATGGGTCTATTTCTGGATTTTCTATATTGCTCTGTCCGTCCGTCTTGTCTCTTCATTTGACAGTACGATTCTTTTCTTAAAAATGCTTTGTATGTTTTAATGTCTGGTATGGCTAGGTGCCCCTCCCCCAACCCTTTTGCTCTTCTTTTTCATGGTTTTCTGGGCTACTCATGCTTGTTTGTTCTGTGAACTTTATCAGTTATTTTAGCTCCAGAAAAAAGTAGGTAGTTTTACTGGGATCATGTTAAATTTATTAACTTAGGAAGAATTGACATTGTTACAGTGATGTTCAGTCTTACTAAGAATGCGGTATGTCTTTATATTTTGTTCAAGGCATGTTTATGTGTTTCAGGAGTTTTATGGTTTTGTTCATGTAGGTATCAGACATTGCTTGTCAAGTTTAGATGTAGGTATTTTCTTTTTGCAATTGTAAATAGGCTCTTTCTTCCACATTATATCTTCTGTTTTTTTGTTTGTCTATATGAACACTATTGATTTTTCTGTGTTGATTTTATAGTCTACTACTTTACTGAATTATCTTATAGTTTAGTTTTTCCAGAGGTGCACTGTATTATTTGTAAATTGAGATAGTTTTACCTCTTTCCAGTTAATTTTCTTCCAGTTGTTTTCTCTGAGGTATATAAGAATTTTGCTTTTTTTGGCCAACTTTATCTATAGGGCTCCTCCTTTTTTTCTCTCTCTGGCTTTTTTTTTTGTTTTTTTTTTTTAAGTGAAAGAGATGTTGCTGGCTTTAGGTATTTGTGCTAAACTGGAGAGAAGTGACCAGCAACCTCTAAATTCCTTTTTTCTTGATTTATTTATATTTCATTTAGAGACTATCAGATATACATTGTTTGTATTTTTTAAAGCCAGGTTAGTTGATATATAATTTATAATATACATGTAGATAATTCACTCTTTTTAGGTTTACAGTTCAATAAATTTGGGGAAATTTATACTACTACCAGAATCAAGTACCTCTCCTAACCTCCAGGCCCTGGCAGCCACTGATCTAATTTCTCTTCCTATCGTTTTACCTTTTCCTAAATGTCATATAAATGGAATCATACAAATACATAGCCTTTTGGGTCTGCTTCTTTCACTTACCATAATGCCTTTGAGATTCATCCATATCGTTGCAAGTTATCAATAGTTCATTCCTTATTATTGCTGAATAGTATTCTATCGTATGGATATGCATACTTTGTGTATCCATTCACCAATTAATTGACATTTGGGTTGTTTCCAGACTTTGGTGATTGAGAATAAAGCTGCTATAAACATTTGCATACAGGTTTTTTGCAGACATATTTTCATTTCTTTTGGGTGAAATGTGGCATAACGTGATTGCTGTGTTGTATAGTAAGTGTATGTTTAACTTTATAAGAAACTGTCAGTATTAATCTGAAGCTTGGAAGGTAGTCTATCACCTTACTCACTTTTCCCCACCCCTCATATCATGGGCATGATAATTCTTGGTTCCTAAGTTCAAACAAACCATGGATCAATAACCAAGGAAGGCCACTTGTCTTCCATTTATGTGGAAGAAACAGAATATTTCATAGAAAATTCTCAATGTTTTCAAAGCAGACTTTAGCAGTTACCCTGTTTTAACAACAATACAGCTAAAAATGTGGTTTGTTCCTTTTTTTAATGTCTCAGAAGTTTGCAAGTCTTTTCATTTAATCCTGCCATATTGAGGTACAGTGGTGTTAAATTTCTCTTGATGTACACAGGAAAACAATGAAGAATCGCTATATGGAACTATATGACCTTAATAAAGATTTGCTCAATGGATATAAAATTCGCTGTAACAATCACACAGAGCTGTTGGGAAGCCTCAAAGCAGTAAATCAAGCGATTCAAAGAGCAGGTCGTCTACGTGGTAAGTCTCTTTTTTTTTTTTTTTTTTTTTTTTATAATTTTATTTATTTATTATTTTTGGCTGCGTTGGGTCTTCGTTGCTGCGTGGGGGCTTTTTCTACTTGTGGTGAGCGGGGCCTACTCTTCGTTGTGGTGAGCGGGCGTCTCTTGTGGTGGCTTCTCTTGTTGCGGAGCACGGGCTCTAGGCGCACGGGCTTCAGTAGTTATGGCACGCGGGCTCAGGAGTTGTGGCTCATGGGCTCTAGAGCACAGGCTCAGTAGTTGTGGCGCACGGGCTTAGTTGCTCCGTGGCATGTGGGATCTTCCCGGGCCAGGGCTCGAACCCGTGTCCCCTGCATTGGCAGGTGGATTCTTAACCACTGTGCCACCAGGGAAGTCCGGTAAGTCTCTTTTTGTAGCACTGTATTTCGTCTGTAATTTTGGGGTGAGAACCACTGAAGATGGTGGTAGCTTCCAGAATTCATATCAGGGCTTGTATATATAAAGATGCCTTTCATACTGAAGTTAGCACCGTTCACTTGAGTTTCAGTCAGCCTATTGTTTGGCTTTAGTCTGCAGACTTCAGAGGGAAAGAACACTTTCAGCTCCTTTTCTTAGATCTTGCTACATCCTCTAAAGAAAAACCTAGTGACATATACTCAAGAGGAAAGCCTTAAATACTCCTATTAGAAAAAAAAAAAAGACTGAAAATTAATGAGTTAAGTTTCCAACTTAAAATTTACAAAAAGAACAACAGAATAAACCAAAGGAAGCAGAAATATCAACCAGAGATTTATACCTGGAATCCGCTGTTTTGGGTCAGTGCTTTGACCTCCTTTTATAGGAAAGGATCAAAGCTCATATCCACTTAGCAAAGATTATTTCTAAAACTGACTCTTGGTGTCTAGGTGTGAGATAGTTTCTAAGCTTGGTTTGTGATAAAGTCCCTTACAAGGATATGTATCTTTTTTAGGGAATGGTAAGATAAATTGGTTGAATTTGTAGTTACCTGTAACTCTTTTCTACCCTAGTTTTATGTTGTTTTTATAGATAGCCTCTGATTCATAATTTCACTTTTAATAATCTTTTGGCTCATATGGATTTGATGTTTCTTCTCTTACAGTTGGAAAACCAAAGAACCAGGTGATCACTGCTTGTCGGGATGCGATTCGAAGCAACAACATCAACACGCTGTTCCGAATCATGCGGGTGGGGACAGCTTCTTCATAGGAGAGGAAAGAATAGGTAACTAGGTTGCTAGAAGGGGTTTTTCCTTAAACTTCTAGGCTGGTTTGCTTTGGATCACATCCTGGTGAACCCAAGGTGCTGAGAGCAAAAACCACCTTGGTGAGTTGTACAAATGAAAGACAAAGCATTGCATCTGAAAAGTGTATTCACTTTCTTTTTTTAAAATCAGTAGCACCATTGCAGAATACACTAGGTTTGTATGGAGGGAAATGAATACTTTTGAAACATTAGGGCTTCAAAGTCCAGTTTTACTGTACGTATGTAAAGTCAGTATGTAGATGCATCTTTTTTCTTGAAATTGTAATTAGATTATCTACTTTTTCATTAAAATTTAAAGGTGTTGCACTATGTGTTGACTGATTTTGAAATCACCACCATATCAGAATTGCATAAAACCATTTGTATTATGTGGAGAAAAACAAAAATATGGATATTCAATTTGTGTGCCTTTTTTTTAAACCTCACGTCATTTTATTGAATATATACTTATTAAGAACTTACTTACAGTAGGAATGTTCTACACTTTGGTCCGAAGATGGGCCATATATATAATTCTCTGTATAACAAAAAACCGTTTGGAATTTTCAGAGCTGAATGTGGAGAAGTGAGAGTGAAGTCTAATGCAATTATGGAGGTCTGGCTCAGAATATGTTCCAATTTTCTTCTAGTGTGACTTCCTGTGAAGAGCAGGAAGCTAAAACAGAAGTTTCTCCAATTTGTTTCCAGCTGGTGATCCAGGTTTGATTCAGCTTGCATTTCAGATGCAATCACATGAGACTTGAAATTTGAACTGAGATAAATGGGATATCGGGCATGCATTTGATCAGCGTGGATTATAGCAAATGTGGCGTGGTTCTGGAGCCAAACTCTGTCTCTGAGGCTTGCCGACGTAGCAGAAATAGATTCTGGGTAGTGGAAAAGCTGGCATGACTGGGGGACCTTGAAGCTAAGAGTGGCAGCTTCCTGGTTTTGCACATGCGGTTTCCTGAATGGAGCACTGTGGTGCTGTCTGGAACCAGTACATGGTAGCTCATTCAGTGGGTCAGCCTGAGGCAGTCCTGTGTTTATATATGCAGTAAAGGGTGCCTCCCGGTTTCACAAGCAGCTTCCTGATCTGGCAGGAGCAGCTACTTTGGCAGCCTGGTTCTGCAGTACGGACTTGAGAATAGATTCTGCAATTGCATCCTACAGGTTTTTATTCGACAGCCTTAATAATTCTGTAAGCCGTCTGGCAGGCTGTAATCCTTTTATTCAGATTGTCCGGTGGGGAGTCTGCTCTCCGCCTCAGAATACTGACCTGCATGAAACCCCAGAGACGACGCAGAACACAGGCCTTTCCTCTGTGGTCCATCAATCTCACAGTTTCCCCCGTTTGGCCATTTAGGATTACCTCTTCTATTTCTGAAATGTGAGCTTTAAGGAGCCCTAATTTTTATGAGACTGTTATGCCCCTCTAATACCTTTGTTTTGCATTTTCAACCCGTAAGCTCAAAAGACATCCACATATATTATCTTCAGTAATCTCCAAATTAGTAATCTTTTATACCTCTTCAAAGATGAGGAAACTGAAGCGCAGGGATTACTTGCCAGAGCCACAGAGCTACTGGCAAGACGCAAGTCCCACCGTGGGGTCTTTTTCTGTTTTAGCCATAGTCTAACTTATACCTTTTGAGATTAAAATCTCTAGTGGGTGCTGGTTTTAAATTGTATGGCATTATTCATTTTTAGGGACCCTTAAAGAGTCATCTCATTAAAGGTCATTCTGTTGTTCTTCAGCCCCAAAACTTCCTTCTTACACCTAAAAGTATTCACGGACAAGGCTTGAAGGGGTCGACAGGCAGCAAGATTATTTTTTATAGCCCTGACTTATAGATTACAAATAGGTTATTTTCACATTAATTTGATCCTCTTGGTATTAGTATCTCTGAGCTCAGACAGGCAGAATGTTTTCTACAGGGTCCTACAGCTTGGTTAAGTCGCAGTGTAGAAGTTGGAAACCCAAGTAGTCATGGCCCTTTCTGCTATTTCAGACTGCTCCCAAGTGAGTGAAGACTAGATGAGATGAAAATGTTCATAGTATTCACCCTTTTTATCCTCTTGGGAGTCATGTTCAGCTTAGGGAAGAGAAAAACTGTTTGGTTATCAGCTACTTCTCTATTTTGTTGCCATATTTTTCTATCCTGATAGAATCTGAGTGCCTTCTACAAGCTACAGCTTAAGCTCTATTTTGTTGCTGAATTTTGTTGAAGCTTTAAGTGAACACTCTGCCTTCATTTAAAAGCTGATCTTGAGGATTCTGGTACCTGGGAGAAAGCTTTTTAGTCATTTTTAAAGCATCCCTTTTAAAGCCACCCCCCTTATCCCTAGATTCAGGTATTCAGTATTTTAGAGAGAGTATGGTCTTTATTCTTTCCCACCATGTCTGCCTGTTCAACTGCTACATCAAGGCTCAGTTCAAATGCTCTCTCAGGAGACCTTTCCTCTCCCATGTCTATTCTTTAACCCTTATTACATTCTGTGTTTATATAAATCTTAATCCCCGATTAAGTGAGAGCAGGGGCTGCATCTTCATCAGCTTAGTCCTCCGCATGGTGCTGAGCCCCAGTGCCTTGAGCACAGAAAAGCACCTGCTGCTCCCCATGGAAGTGTCTGTCCTCAGTAAGCCCGTCCGTGGCTTCAGAAATCAAAGAACTAGGAACTTTACAACTATTATGCAACCCTAGAAGTACTTTACAAGAATGATTTTCAACATTATTAATATTTCAAATTTTATAATTAGCAGTTACAAATCTGCCAGTGCAGAGTCCTGTGATCACAGAACTAAATTATCTCGTTTCACTTTGACACTGAAGTACAGTAAGACACCCATTGCAGCCTGGTGTTTTGCATTTTTGCCTCTTCCCCATCTGGCCCCTGCCCACACTATGTGCTCTAGCTCATGAGTCATCTTTTTATTCGTGTGGTACAGAAATGTGCTATTCCTGACATGAAGCCACATGGGCAATTTCCACGTAGTTTTCAAAATTGTCTATGTGGACCGATTTTTTGTCAGTCAGAGAAGGAATTATCTGTTTTTGTAGGAATGTCCAGTTCACGCAGGCTGGAGGGCCTGCCGCTGATATCATTCTATCAGGGACTCTTTTAAAACAGGGTTTGATTTTCTCATTCAGTTGTAGTAGCGGCCAGTATGTAATGGTACTGAAGAGGTACCGCAGCCGAAACTTACTTGCTGAGGAAATGCTGGTCTGGGAGAGGCAGCCCAAGCACTGATTTTTTTTTTTTCAGTATTTTCTATGGGAAAGAAACACCACATTCAGAGGAGTTTGAGGCAGTCAGTGAGCTGTAGAAAAGCCAGGTTCAAAACGTAACAGCCTCTTTCTCTCCTAGGTTTCATTTTTCTACATCTTTAAGTGAGGGACTGAAATTAGATTTATAGGGTTCTTCCTTAAATATTTTATTTTTCCTTCGCATAACAGAAATACTAATATGCTTTCAAAGTAACTTTCTGAAAATGTTCTTACTTACATAATGGTTAACATGATAAGGGGAATGGGTCATGGGGACTTGACCTTACACAGTTGTAGGAAGTGGCAAAGTGTAGTCTTGTCAGTTTTCTAGTCTGATGCTGGAACTTGAAGCCCACAGGACAGGCAGTCAGAAAGGATGTAGAGTTGGGAAGAACAGGAACAAGCTGGAGCCCACGAGGACACATTAAAATCTCAGTTCTTGCCTCTGACCTTGATGGTGTGGGGAGACCCTTCATCAGAGAAGCTGAAGGAAGAGCCGGGGACGGTGGAGCAGTTGCAGGCGCAGACGTGGAATCACACTGAGAAGGTGAGTCAGCAGGTAAGCTACAGTGTGTGTGAGCTACAAAATGGCTACTGCTTCATTCTGGCCCTCCATGTCTTGCACAAGAATGTGTGGCTCATCCTAACTGGAAACAGAGGGAAGGGAGTCCTGGGAAATGTAGTTCAGTCTACCCAAGTTGATATTATGACATCGCACACAGTGGCTATCACAGTATGGTGGGATTCCAGGTGACCTTTACTTCATATTTTTACATGTTGTGTTCTTCACAACGAACATGTATTATATAGATAATCTAAAAATATATATATAAAGCTATTCTCTTTGGGGAAAAAAAATCTTCCTTTATTACAAGGAATTACAAGAATTAAGAGATGACATATTTTACAGGTGAATATCATAGCTTTTCTCTGCAAGAAGTATAAAAAAGATGCCCATGTTTTAATTCCTCTGTTGCTACTCAACAGTTGTCAACATCGGCTCTAGGCCCTAAAAGTCAAGATGAAGAACGAAATGCTGAGGAAAAGCAACTTCTTCATCACTGGGTACCTTCAGTGGAGAAAACTGACCTGTGAGTTACACCATCCTTCACAGTCTAAGAGGTACCACTGTAAATGATGTAACTGACAGCAACATCACAGCCTGGCTCTCAGGGATTCTTTCCCCTTGGACACCAGAATCCTTTTTTGTAGTGTGTAGACGATTCTGCTGTGTTGACAGACCATAAACACACTGAGATTAAGGAGAATGTAATAAACACATTTTAATGCTTGTGTAGGATGCTACGACTTAGACTCCATGCTCCAGAACTCTTAGATGTTACCTACAACCATGAGTCTCAAACTGTTTTCTAAGCTTGGCACACATGGTGGTTTCACCTGCTCAGCCCTATTCCCTGGGGCTTCCTGGGCTTATGCCACTAAGAAGGTGTTATTAACTAGAACTTCACCCCTCTTGCTGGCACTTACAAAAACACATCAGAAAGCAAGTGAGTGCAAGTAATATTATAGGGATGACTTTCAGTCTGCAGGAACTTAAAAGGCAAGCTTTGAAATTTAAACCATTAGTAACAGAGTAGTACTTGTAATCCCACTTGAGTGTCACTACACTATGGTTAAAAAATTGTGCTCCCCAAAACAGTATGCGTGCAAATGGTCCCCCCCCCCATGTTGGTGGGGAAAGACAATATGAGAACTAGTGCTAGGTATTTCTTTTTAGCTCAATTTTTAAAAATTAGTGTTTGTTTTATAACAACTAATACTGAATATTAGTACATGTGTAAAAATTTATAGATAAATATCCATATAATGAGCATACATGCTAAAACTTTTTTTTTACTGATTGACTGGGGTACAAGATCAAAATTTTGAAACCATCAACCTAAAAGAAAGTGCAACTCATTTTCTTCATTTAAATTCAAATTTTAGTACTCAAAGTTTTAGGAGATAAAAAAAGATAAAGCCAAATGCTTTTCCTATTAATGAGTAAAATCCAAAATAAAAGCTACTGCAATAGCTAATAATACACGTAAAAAAAGAGGAAGTTAACAGGGAGACAGCACTGGAATGGAATGAGAATAGCATCTTTCAACTAAAGATGCAGTGACACCTTACACCCATCCATGCACGCCCATGCACATGGGTAGCAGTTATTATATAATACCCTTGAACACTTCAGGGGAAAAAGAATGTAACAAAATGGACAGCTTCTTGGCATTTTGCCATGGTCTTTAGTATTTGGTCTCTTCAAGAAAGGCAACTAGTTTGATAGTTGACCCTACACTATTTAGGAAATGAAAGCCATATGTGAGATTAGAAAATCATTTAGTTATAGTGGAGGCACAACTCCAGGATGGAAGAGCAGTGGGCACCTGAAAACTACTGCACATCTTCTTTACCGACCAGAAGTTTCTTGTGGCCACGTGGTTTCAGGCCAGGCTTTTTCCAAGGGAACAGACTACACATCGCCTAGTCTATACAGTCCACAGAGAGTCACAGTGGAACAAAGCCATAGGCAGTGGGAGGAAGTGCAATGGGCCCAGAATGAACAGGGTGTAAGGTTCTGTAATCTTCTAAACCAGTGAAATTAATTAGGAAGGACAGAATCTGCAGTCATAAACTTACTTATGAGTCCATATTTAAAAAAAAAAAAGTCAGTCAGTCAATCACTGGAAACACGGATGAACCTTGAAGATTTTATGCGGAGTGAAATAAGCCAGTCACAAAAGGACAGACATTCTATTATTTGTCTTGTGAGGAATATGAGTTGTCAGATTCATAGAGACAGAAAGTAGAATGGTGGTTGCCAGAGGCTGTGGGGAGGGGAAAGTACAGAGTTACTATTTAATGGGGACAGAGGTACAGTTGGGAAAGATGGAAGAGTTCTGGAGATGGACGGTGGTGAAGGCTGCACAACAGTGTGAATGTACTTAATGCCACTGAACTGTATGCTTGAAAAAGATACGTTTTATGTCACGTATATTTTACCACATATTGTTTTTTTAATCACTGAAGAAGCCAATATGGAAAATGAATGGTAAAGAAAAAGACAAAACCCCTTTTTATTTTACATCAAGAGATAAGTACCTATCTCCAAGCTCAAGGTCTAGATTGAGGATAATCATTATGAGCCCTACTAAAGGACAACCACACACAGTTTTAAGAACGCTGTCACACAGGTCACCTTGTAGCTCTCCTTCACTCGATGCCTAACTCTTCCAGACGTCCCAGTACTGAGGAAGGGTCTCCTCTTTCCAGCTTTGCCCAACCTTATTCATAATAGACAAATGAAAAGTCCCAGAAACCTGTTCTGTTTGGGAAAGTTTTCTTTTGTTCTAGGCTTCGGTGGTTAATATGCTTGACGAATTTCAGAGTCTCTCTATCTCTGTAGACCAACGCCAAAGAATTGTTCTCTGGATTCACTGTTAGCAGCTGAAATAGGCAAACAAACACAGTGATACATCAGAACACAGAGATTCTTCTCACCGCTTTTCTCAAACAGATGGTTCCATATCAAATACTCAGGCTCTGGCGATAGAGGATCCTTTAAAGTATCCTTTACTAGGAGGAGCTACTGATCTTGCTGTCCAGACATTTTCCAATAGGCCCCATTCCAGTACACACCCAGAAAAGTTTTACCTAATGCACTGATTTCTTACTACATTGAAAGATTCATGGGAATGCACCATCTGACTCTTAATTTATTTGGAATTTCTTTTACCTGGGTAGAATGCTTAGTGATGATCCTTTAGCCTCTTTATTCCATGCTGAGTACTTTCTACTAGAAATCAGAATCACTGCCAGACAGACCGATGTGGATTTATCAGCTAAAGACACTGGCAGAAGGTCATAAAAGTTGGGTCTCTGAAGAATGAAAGCGTCTTCAAGAACTAAAGAAGGATGGTTTGCTGTCAGAAGCAACTTACCTCTTCATCTTCTCCTTTGGCAATGTAGGAGGTGAAGCCACCATACTCTGGCTCCCAGCCTTACGAAGGGAAAACAAAGAGCATTCAGCAAGCTCTCACTGCAAGAGTTACATCATCTGTTTGAATCACTGATCCCATGCTGCTTAAAACGGGGATCTGGGAGTTCAGTAGAACCAACTCTGACTTATGAGCCTGAATTTATCATTCAACCAACACTGAACAAGAACTGAAAACTAAGAACTACATATAAAATACACCTAGGAGGACAATTACATAAAAGCTCTGGGGGGTTCCTTAGATGGAAATTATGATTTATTTCATCTCCTCTACCTTGGTCACAAATACAAATAGTACTCTGAGTTGGGAGATGACTGAAATTCATGACCCCTAAGATCCCTTCCAACATAGAGCTCCTGTGATCTGAGATCCTGGCCAAGGCAAATTACTTGTGAACTGGTTCAGTTAGAGAGGGTCACTCAGGAGAGACTGTCCCTCTTACCTTCACAGCCACAGTAGAGAAGTAAGTCCAGGGCAAATTCAGTCTTGCTGTTGTCATGGATTAAAGTGTAGTGACCAGTCTTCCAATGCCTCAGTTCCCCCTGGCATGTGGGAACACTTGATTCTAAGAAAAAAACAACAGAAGGCCAGAAAAAAATAACCTTGATACCACTGTAGATTGCAAAAGAATGATAATCAGGAATAGTTATAGCACTAAAGAGAAACCATTTCCATAAACCTTCAGCTGACCTATTGCTCCATTATATTATTAAATATATAAGGCTTATAATGAAAAAAAGTTGACTTTCTATTTCTCTTTACCATGATTTTCAGATGGAGTATACATTTAGCTGCCAGAAATTTTTTTTTAAATAACATGATTATTGTTAAATAAACTTTATTTTTTAGAGCAGTTTACAGAAAAATTAAATTTCCCAGAAAGTACAGTTCCTCTACTCCTGCCACACACAACCCCTGCCCCTCCCCATCAGTTTCCTCTATTATTAACATCTTGCCTTAGTGTGATTTATTTTTTTACAACTGACCAATACTGATGCATTATTAACTGAAGTCCACAGTTTACATTAGGGTTCGCTCTTGGTGTTGTACATTCTACTAGTTTAATGTCATGTGTCCATTCCATCTTGTTTGTAGACGATTAAACGTCCTCTGCTTTTAATAATTTCCTTCTACCTATTTGTCCAAATTCAAGCAAGTTTTTCTTAGGCTGATATTGGTTCTTAGCAGAAAGAAACCACTCACCTTCCTCTTCCTTATGTTCTTGTGTTTTAGAGTAGGTTTAGGTAAAGCCAGTCATACTTCCCTCCACCGTTTGTACTACTGTTAGCCTAATAAAATGTACTAGCTGTTCTTCCTACCTGGAATGCTGTTCTAGCAGGTCCTTCTCGTCATTCAGATCTGAGCTTGGATGACAGCTCCTCAGACAGGCTGGTCCAGATTGCCCGTTCATCTAAGAGGCCACCCAGTCGTTCCTCAGCACGGAACCCTATTCACATTTTCTGCAGAGCACCTATCCTTATTTGATGTTTTCTTGTCGTTCGTGTATCATTTCATCTCTGTCCTCTCCTACTATCAATAGACTATAAGCCAGGGAGAGCAGAGACCTTGTCTGTCTTCTCCAGCTCCAGAAATAGGGCATAGCATATAGCAGGTGCTTAAGAAATGTTTGTTGAGTGAATAAATGACTGAATCGTGAATACCTAATAGTAAAAGAAGGACAGAAAGTAACAGCAGCTTACCTTTCTTTGCATCATTTTCCTCTGGCTCTGGGTCCGTCTGTTCGTTGCTCTGCTGACTGCTGCTGCTGATGGCCGCCCGCCTGCTCTCTGGCTCAGAACTGCGGCTAGGCCCTTCTTCAGTGTCATCAGCAGCAGAGGCTGCTTCTCCCTCTTTTTTGTCCTCAAGCTCACCTTCTTCTGAAGGGGCCAAGAAGTGAAGTTTCAGGCCTGTGAAGTTGGAGAGCAGCAAGAACATTGTCTCGGAGCGAAATAATGCCATGCAGTCCTTCAGGATGTCGGGAAGTTTGCTCTCCTCGGCCTTCTCGTAAAACCTGGAAAGCAGCGATGCCAAGGTGTTCGTCAAAGCCACAGATGTAGTATTACTCATGGGATGAAAGCTGATCATTGGCTTTGTATCTCTCTCCCTAAACCTTGCATAGCTTACTAATGTCCAAGTTGTTACAATAATGAGGTTTTGTTAGGGCCTGCTACTGGATGTCCCCGGGAACAAAACATCATTAGGGCAAATGTCCTATTATTGGAGGTGAGCCTTGCAGACAGACAGGCAGGTGTTGAATGCAGAAGCAAATGTCTTGGATGATGGGTTCTACCTTTTGTTAGGGGGACCTCTGCTGCTCCATTCCACATCTCCTTTCTCCAAAGCCTCACACACCTCTGCAAATTTCTCAGGCTGGAAAAGGAGCAAATGAAGCAGCAGTTAGCAGATCTCCCTATGATCCCACACTGGTCTTGCAGGTACAGCAGCTCTGCGGAATCATGCTGGCTGATTCCTAAAAGGGCCAGGTGACTCTCACCCCTTTCACACAACCTCCCCCAGTCCTGATACGCTGAAGCCAGGGCAAAGACTGGATGAATCGTCAGCATGCTTTAGCCAAGTCACCTGAGTGTCAATTTGGGCCATTTCCTTAAGTAGTTGTATGTCTTATGTCAAATTGCTAAACCTCTCAAATTCCTGCATTTATTATAATGAAAATGTCTATATAATAATACAGATTCTTTAGGCCTCAGCTCATTCCCTTGATTTAATCAGCATTCTAAACTTAAAAAGTCCAGTGTAGTACAAGAAGCTGATTAATCTATTAAAATATTCTCCATAAGAGCCTTTGTAAGTACTTGTTTAATGCAGTTTCCCAAGGAGTATTCTACAAACAGTTATCCTATTAGTTGTAAAACAGGAAAGAGGATCCCAAAGGATGGTTTAGGTGAGCTGAGTTAAATAGGGTTAAACGAGTTTATTTACTAGTAATACTTCTCGAATTCCTTAATATGCTATTGTCAGCTATATAATTCAGAGAGAGAGAGAGGCAGTATGTAGTGTCTCTCAACCTTTTTTTCAAGGAGGCACCAACTCTTGGGACTGTGATTCCATGGGACCCAGGGTCAACTGGGGAAAACCACACTTGCATACGTGATCTCATTTGGCCCTCACAACAACTCTTCAAGATGGGCAGGGCAAGTATTATCCCAGTTTAACTGACGATGAAATAAAAGTGAGACCTTAGTAATTTGCTCAGGTCAGTAAAACCATGGAGCCAAGACGTGAATATAAAGTCTTCTAGGGCTTCCCTGGTGGCGCAGTGGTTGGGAATCTGCCTGCCAATGCAGGGGACACGGGTTCGATCCCTGGTCCGGGAAGATCCCACACGCTGCAGAGCACCTGAGCCCGTGCACCACAGCTACTGAGCCTGCACTCTAGAGCCCACAAGCCACAACTACTGAGCCCACAAGCCACAACTACTGAGCCCACGAGCCACAACTACTGAGCCCACGAGCCACAACTACTGAGCCCACGAGCCACAACTACTGAGCCCGCGCACCTAGAGCCCGTGCTCCGCAACAAGAGAGGCCACGGCGGTGAGAGGCCCGCGCACCGCAGGGAAGAGTGGCCCTCGCTCTCTGCAACTAGAGAAAAGCCCATGCACAGCAACGAAGACCCGACACAGCCAAAAATAAAATAAATTTATTTAAAAAATAAATAAAAATAAAAATAAAGTCTTCTAACTTCTAACCTAGTTCTCTCTCCACTATAATGTGCTACCTCATCATTCTCAAACATTTGCTACTAATTTGTTAATCAGTAATCTTTCTATTATTTAAAAGTAATTGGTAAGTACCATAGTCATCAAATGACTAGGATGGGAACTACACACCACTCATCCCCAATATAGAAGTGTGTGTGGGGGGCTTCCCTGGTGGTGCAGTGGTTAAGAATCCGCCTGCCAATGCAGGGGACACAGGTTCAAGCCCTGGTCCGGGAAGATCCCACATGCTGCGGAGCAACTAAGCCCGTGCACCACAACTACTGAAGCCTGCGTGCCACAACTACTGAGTCTGCACTCTAGAGCCCGTGCTCCGCAACAAGAGAAGCCACGGCAATGAGAAGCCCACGCACCGCAACGAAGAGTAGCCCCCGCTCACCGCAACTAGAGAAAGCCCACATGCAGCAGTGAAGACCCAGTGCAGCCAAAAATAAATAAAAAAAAAAAAAAAAAAAAAAGTGTGTGTGATTAAGATTCTAGAAAACTGGGGAATACCCAAGGGACTCAACCCACTAACATACGACTGATACCAATGTTAGCTATTATCATCATTTCTATACTTTATTTGAAGAGGATGACGTAAACATGCTAACCAGGAACAAAACAAAAAGCAACAAAAACTCTTAGTGATGCCTCTTCACCCACCCAGGAAGCAAGGCTGCATGCCAAATGTGCTATATTGGACAGGATTTGCTGGCCTACCTTAAGGAACTCTTTTAGGAGAATTTCAGAGCTTTCTTCAAATTCTTCCTGAATTTGAACTTGGTACTCCATGTCGAGATAAGTAGGGTTGATCCAGTCGTACAAAATTTCATGCTACAAAGAAGCAGCAGATGCAAAGGGTGAGTTAATAATTCCTACTGCTTTTGTTCTGACATCATTTTACACTAGTAAAATGTATGCAAATCTTCATTTTATAATTTTCTCCTTGTTAAATAAAGTTCTGGAAAGCTCTGCCTTAGAAAGACACTATCAAAAGTGTACCTAAGAAGGGTGGAAAGGCAAGCTCAAAGCCTAGTTCTGTTATCAGGATGAGCCACTTTTAAAACCAGAAAAGCAAATGATATGCCACAGCTTTTCTAAGACAAGAATCCCAGCAACAGGAATTTATCCTTACATCTTGTGGGATGTGAGGGCTCCGAGGTATGAGAGGTTCAAAGTAGGTGGGAGGCCTGGTCAGTGAAGGACCATGAAACCAGCCGCTGATGGACAAACGCGACTTTTCTTCAGACAGGACTTCGGAAACCTGAAAGGACAAGACCAGCAGCACATCAATGCAAAGACCAGAGGGGAAGATTACCAGCCAAGGCTCACTAATTTCAGGACCCTTCACACTAGGTGTGAAAACAACCTGGCCGGACTGTCCAACCGGAGGCCGTCACATTCAGAAAATGGGCGACTGAAAAGCA
The DNA here is from genome assembly GCF_028021215.1 of Eschrichtius robustus. Taxonomy (NCBI): domain Eukaryota; kingdom Metazoa; phylum Chordata; class Mammalia; order Artiodactyla; family Eschrichtiidae; genus Eschrichtius; species Eschrichtius robustus. Next base: position 29,669,833 of record NC_090842.1, on the reverse strand, counting down.
TGCTCTTTGGCCCTCTACGCATTTGTGGCTCACAGTCTTTACCTGGTGAAAGGATACTGGAGACACTTCGAAGAAAACCAGTGTGTTCCACGAAGGGATAAGAGACTTGACAATCTGCTTCGGCTGAAAGTGTTCTGCGTGGGGAGAGAACACATCCGTAAATGTGCTTCATCATCGTTAACCACTTCCAGGCCGCCTCGTTTCACCTTGACAATTCGCCAATTTCTAAGGGTAGCTAAATGTCCCCTCCAGATCCCCATATGCCACCCCCTTCCATCTGTTCCTCTTATATAGTTCTGCTAGGTGATATCTGTTCTTACTCCACCATCCTCTATTACTGATGAAGGCTGGAAAAGGTTCTGAACGTTTTCTGGAGTCGAGCTCTGGTGTCAGTCATTAAAAAATAGAAAAGACCCTGACCTCCCATCAGAGGCACTGGTCCTGGCAGATTCATAGCCACGGGTGGCTGCACATGTTCTCTACCCTCCCACGGCCAGCATTCAGAAGCAAGGTCTGACTATTCCTCATCTTAACTCGGCTCTAACTTATCTCTGGAGTAATGATAATTTCAGGCACAACTCAGGAGAGGTGGCTGTCGGGGCTGGCAATTATCCCCCTGCGGTCGCCACTGTAATGAAGAGCTTCCATCTCCCAAGGAGCACAGACAGAGCACGTAAGGACCCAGAAGGGGCTGCTGGTGTTGAAGAGCATGCCTTTGTCTTACCGTCAACGTTGTACAGGTCCAGGGTGCCCCCCAAGCTCCTGTCCCAGGGAGGAACCAGGTAAAGAATGAAGGCAATCCGGCGTCCTTCCAGCTCGTCGTCATGGCAGAGCAGGGCATCTGCAATAGTTCAGCGCACACCGTAATGTCCCTGTGCGGCAATGAGCAGCGGACATCTGACTCTGCGCTCACTATCAGTCCACCTGCTATCCCTCCGTAACGTCAGCTCCTCCAGCTTTAAAATGACACTTATTTCTCCTCTTTTATAATTACAGAAATAAAACTGTCAATATAGAAAACTCTAAAAACGCTGAAGAACACATATATAGACTCAGAGACAATCACTACTAATATTTTTACATATATTCTTCCAGTATTTTTCAACATACATGTATTTGCTTTTTAAAAAATAGCATCCTACAGTGGTTGTTTTGTGACCTTTTTTTTTTTTCTTTTATTACATGGCAAATGTCTTTTCTGTCATCTCTTTTTAACGGCTGCATAGTTATTCTAGGACTGAGCAAGATAGGCATCCGGGCAAGGTGGGAGAGGGGAGGGGATGCTATGGGTGAAGTGAGATCATTCCACACGGAGGGATTATTTTAATAAACAAACATACTGAAAATAACGGAAGGCAGATTTCTCAAGGGTGAAGAATGGAATTGCAAATATGGAAAAGGAGAAATCTAGAATGAACCCTATGGTGTGGAAATGAAACCAGAGGAATCAATGTGACTTGTCTAGAGCACAGGAAATATAAGATAACCCTGGAAAATCTTGTTTTGCTAGGAAGTAAGATATAATACGAAGGATGAGTGAAAGTGAGTGAAACCCACGTAGGGGCCTTCTCGGTGAAAGACCTCTTGCTGTCCCCTGCTTATTGCTGATTGGAAAAAGAGGCTATGGAGATAAGCTGTGACCTCCTAGGCCCTCCATGTGAAGCAAAGAGCAGGCCCCAGCAGCTAATGACTGAGGGATAAAGAATGCAGAAACAAAGATAGGGCAGGCAGACGAGAGTAGCCATAACTTAATAGGTCAGTCACAAGGACTCCCAGTTCTGCTTCAATGGTAAAGGTAAGTCTGGCACACATTCCTAAGCTGTTTTATAGAAACCAGACCCCCCGCACCAGATGAGAAAAGCTGACCACGAGCATGTAGCCTCCAGACCGGCTGGAACCGGAAGATTGAGGATGCTGACCCCTGTGACCTCACCTTGTTACCTCACCATGCACCAATCAGAGAACTGTGCACGAGCTGATCATGCACCCTGTGACCCTCTCCCTCACCTTGCCTTTAAAAACCCTTCCCTAAAACCCATCGGGGAGCTTGGGTCTTTTGGGCACGAGCGGCCCATTCTCCTTGTCTGGTGCTCTGGAATAAACTGTACTTTCCCTCACCATGACCCGGTTTCAGGAGATTGGCTTTGCCTTGCATTGTGAGCAACCTGAGTTTGTTTCAGTAACATGAGGACATACTAAAAGCACACAGAAGTCAGCTTAGAGGGGCTCCTCTTGATCAAATGAGGGACAATATGAGCATCAACATAATGACAGTAACCATTACATAAATAGTAACCCTTAAATTCACACTGACATAAATAAACAAATGAGTAACTGGGGAGAGGGAAAGGTTTTCTTTACAGTAGAATGACAACTAACAAAGAAATGATTTTATTAGGAAAGAAATCACCATTTGACAACCTGCATAGTAATAACTGTAGTAAGACATATCAGTGGATGCTAAAACAAGTGAATCAGTTTGATGAGAAATGGAATATTTACATAATCTTAAAGTGTCTCCCCACAAAATACTTATTAACTTAAAGAGAGGAAAAGAACAAGTTTACAGTGGAAAAAACTTGATGTCAGCCACCAGCTTAATTAAGTGATCAAAGTTATTATCACTGGTAATATGACACACCATCTACCACTTGATAAGATGCAGTAAAAAGAACACATATCTAATCATGAGAAAGCAGCAGACAAACCCAAACTGAGGGAAGTTCTACAAAATAACTCATCTGTAAATCTTCAGAAGCATCAAGATCATGAAGGTCAAAGAAAGACTGAGGAACTGTTCTAGACTGAAGGCACATGACAACTAAATGCTATGCACAACCCTGGACCAGATCCCTTTGCTATAAAGGACCAAGTCATAGAACCTGAATGGAGCCTGCAGATTAGATGGGAATAACGTATCAATCGTAGTTCCTGATTCTGATGGCTTCTTACTGTCACATAGCAGAAGTGTCCTTGTTGTAGGAGTTACTGAAGTACTCAGGGGTCACAGAGCATCCTAAGGGCAACCTACTCTCAGGTAAAATGGAAAAAAGTTATTTGTACTATGCTTGCCACTTGTCTGTCAGTTTGAAATTACTTCAAATTAAAAAAAAAAGTTAAAAAAAGGGCATATGACTCTTCATGTGTCTAAGTTATCCTCACAATGCTGTTACCAATTTGTACTTCCCTAGGACAACGTGGGAGAGTAAACCCAAAGCAGAATTTTATTTAGTAAAACAAAACAACACAAAACACTTTTCCTTCCAGATGAAAACCAAACATGTTATCAAAAGGACATTTATATGCTCAGAAAGGTAACAAGAAGGAGGCACCCCAAACTGGTGACAGTGGACACATCTGAAGAGGAAGAGGGACAAGGAGAAGGTGAAGGGGACTGTTGTGGATTACACTGTATGCTATATTGTTTGACATTTTTTCCTTAAGAATATATTCACTCGTTACCTTCAAAAGAAAAAAAAGACATTGAGGGAGATATGTGTTTCCTGGGAAGTTTAAGAGTAACTTACACCATCATCTCTGAATTTCCTGATACTGTATGCAAAGTTGGTGTATATGTGCATTATTGGCCTTTTTCTGAAAATACTGAAACCAAGCAGGACCCTGCAAAGCCTTCCTGGGCACAAAAGCCCCTCTGTGTCCCTTGTTTCTTGTTTATAGAAAAAAAGGCTTCAGTCTCCTAGGCCTCCCCCAGGTTACAAAGAGCAGGCTCAAGCAGTTAATGATTAGGAGACGAGAGTCACAGGACTCCTAGTTCCTCCTGAAGGGATAGAGATAAGAATCTGATGCATATTTTTGAGTTGTTCTGCAGAAACTAAGAAACCCCCTCACCACCCAGGTGGAGGATGGCGATTATATGCTGACCACAAGCACACAGACCCCAGACTTCTGGTTGGAACCAGAAGGTCAGTGATTGAGATTCCTGAAACATCATTCTGTTCCCTCACCACCAACCAATCAGAAGAAAGTCCACGAGCTGATCACGCATCCAATAACCCTCTCTCCTGTCTTTAAAAACCCTTCCCTGAAAGCCACTGGGGAGTTCACATTTTTTGAGCGTGAGCTGCCCATTCTCCTTGCTTGGCGTCCTTATTTTGCTACAAACACCACTGTCAAGAGCTTGGCTTTGTGTGCCTCGGGCACACAAGCCCTTGCTTGGTTACAATATGTTCATAGCTTTCGTCATACTCCCAAAGAGAACCACTGCCTTATACCTTCCAATAAGATGGGCATTTCTATACATGAGCTGGGTCAGACTGTACTCATTAAGAAGATCCTCATGCTATGCAGGGACACGAAGTCTAGGATTTTGGAACACTGACAACTGTCTTCCCATGATCATTTAGTTAAAGCCTTTAAATCTTAGCGACAGCAAGGTTTTAATCTTTCTTACCTGAGAATTCATATTTAGCACAGGATACATCAATGGTTGATTCCAGGTCAATCTTCGAAATGTCTGAAAGCCAAGCCCGGAAATGTTCAAACAGAATTTTCCTAGAAATGTAAACAAAAGATAACTTGTTACACCATAATGTGGGCTCCATTTGGATCTATGCCACAACTATTTTTTCCTGGAGGTTTTGGTTTATTTAAGATCCATTCTTGAGAATGTTCCTCACTTTAAACTTGCAAAGTTTAGGAGTAACAGTCCCAGAGAAATAAATGTAAATCTCTCTATTGCAATATATTTTTGCTCTACTGTTTTCTTTTCTTGTCTTTTTTTGGCTACGCCACGTGGCATGCGGGATCTTGGTTCCCCAACCAGGGATCGAACCAGTGCCCCCTGCAGCAGAAGCGCAGAGTCCTAACCGCTGGACTGCTAGGGAAGTCCCTCATCTTATTTTTCTTACTCTTAAATTTATAGTATTGCCCTATCACGACAGTGGTCTGGCCTTTGTCATAGGAACACCAATGTTCCAGTCGGAAGTCACTGATTTTTAGAGCTGTTTTTCAGCACTGTTGTTTAATGAACACTTGGGTGGGTGACACTGTTGTAGGTTAAAATAATGGTGACTATTATGCTAATTGTGTAATAATAAACTCTTTCACAGAAGTTCTGATATTAACAGGATACCAAAAAAACAAAGATGGTTGAACATTTCCATTTACCAGCTAAAGTGGCTCTGTATAGAACTCTAACACAAATTAAAACTTACTCAGTTGGCAGTCAACTTTGAAATTATGTTAACTTTGATGAATTAACATTTTTTATATCAATTATATCTCAATAAAACTGGAAAAACATTTTAAAAAACATTTTTAAAGGGTTTATGTTAGTTCAAATTTTGCACATGAAGAGACAGTATTTTTTGGATCATTCTAGTCCAAATGTACATCACTGAAATCCCCATAAAATCCAATTGTGCTGTTAATAACTAGATACCAAATCTCCAGGTTGATGCCCTGAAATTTTATTACCAAATATCTTTTTACACTGTATGCTACCCAATCCAAAAAATTCCATAAAATATTGTGCTTGGTTAGTCCAAACAAAAGTGCCATGTAACTTTTATAGGCAGAGTTGCACATTAGACATAATAGGTCAGCATAGCAAACTGCTAAACCAGGCTTCAGGTAATGTAGGTGGTCAACATTTTTGCAAAATCTTGACTCTTGATGCTTTACGTAACTAGTATTATCAAAGCCTTCATTCCCTCTGTTACTGGTAACATCAGCTTCCACAAATTTATTCCATAGAAAGCTCTTTCTCTAGTTACCCTATGAAAGTGTCACGACAGGGTTATTTTCTCCCGTCATTCTCATTTGTTAATTGTATTCATGAGAGAAATCACAGAACCCAACTGGGAAATAAAAAGATCACCTTTCGGTAAAGACCAAGGAATTCCATCTCTCCTACCATCTGGCTGTTATGCGTTGGATACAGAATGTAACTCAGTCCCATAGGAAAGAAATGCTTACCAGAGGTGTGGTATGAACTAATGAGATAGTGCTTTAAAGCATGGTCTTGGGGGAAAAAAGGTCTAAAATAAATATGAAATATTATGAGTTACAGTTAACACGTGAGCAATACTTCAGGATTTAGAAGAAATAAACTGCAGACTGCTACCATTTATGGAAATATTGCAGAGAAAAAAAGAATGAGAAAATATAACTTGTATAGATGAAAAACAGACAGCTATTACAAAGTAACATGGGCTTACTGTAGCAAAACTAGGAAAAAACCCTATTATAAGTAAAAAGAAACTTTAAAAAACCTGTAGTCCTACTAGCCAGATTTAAACATTCCATCCTTCCAAGTCTTTTCCTTTGTACACACGTAGGTATCCAAATATACATCTCTTTTTTCATATGGGATCCACCATGTATGCTATTTTAACTTCTTTTCTCTTGATAAGTTTATTTCATCTAGCCTAATATGCCTTTGCCTGCAAGAAGTATCATCATTTTATACATCACTTCAAAAAATAGGATACAACAATAATTGTGTGAGACACTGAGTCTCAGAGAGGTTAAAATACACACACACAAAAAGTATCTTAGAATGATGAAATAACTTTACCATACTCATGTGTTAAAAGTCACACACATTGGGACTTCCCTGGTGGCACAGTGGTTAAGAATCCACCTGCCAACGCAGGAGACAGAGGTTCGATCCCTGGTCCGGGAAGATCCCACATGCTGCTGAGCAACAAAGCCTGTGCGCCACAACTACTGAGCCTGCGCTCTAGAGCCTGCAAGCCACAACTACTGAAGCCCGCGTGCCTAGAGCCCGTGCTCCGCAACAAGAGAAGCCACCGCAATGAGAAGCCTGCGCACTGCAACAAAGACCCAACGCAGCCAAAAAAATAAATAAATAAAGTCACATCATATTCAACGATTGTATAGTTTTTCACTTTGTTTTGTACCATTAGCTATATAAATCTTGATGGGTGGGCATTTGTGATTTTTCACTGTTAGAAACACCATCACAATAAACAATCTTGTATAGAATTTTTGAGCACACCCTTAATTATTTTCTCAGGATAAATTCTTATAAGTGGAATTATACTACAAAAAGACAAGCATCATTTTAAGGGTTTTGAGACACCTTTCAAAACCATCTTCAAGATTGCGGCACTGTATAAAGGTATCTACCCCTCTGTCAACACTGGAGTTTTTGTTTTAAATACTTGCAAACTAACATGTGAAAGATGGTATCTCCAGCGTTGTTTCCTTGATTACTAACGGTTGAACATTTTATCATTGAGAACTTGGGCCCTGGAATCAGACAGACTTAGGTTTATATCTTAGTTCCCTCAATTTTTACCTAGGTAACTTTGAAGAAGTTACTTAATTTCTCAGAGTCTGTTTCCTCCTCTACAAAAGGGGACAATAACACCAACAAAGGTTGTACGACCTAACATTTAAAGCACTTACTCCTCTGTCTGGCACGTATTATGCACCCAACAAATATGAGCGCTTGTTTACCTTAAAGCACAGATGTGAGGCTCTCTTCTCTTCTTCAGATCATCAGACTTGATCATGAAAAAAAGAAAAAAAAGGATTTCCTTCATAAATCAGACACACAGAGGAGACTAGTTTAGGGAACACTCTGGCAGTAGAGCACTGTCATTAAGAGCCTGGACTCTGAAGCCAAACTGCCTGGGTTTGAGGTATGGCCCCTCCATTTGGCAGCTCTGTGACTCGGGCAAGTTACCTAGCCTCTCTGTGCCTTCTTCATTCAACAAGTACTTACATAGTTATTACAGTGGAGCTTATATTCTTGACGGAGAGGGACAACAAACATAAAAAGTCGATTATCAGTATAAAAAAAGGTGACAAATGTCGAGGGAGAATAAAGCAGCGTACGAGGGACCAGAAGTGCTGAGAGTGGGGAAGGGTTTGCAATTATAAATTTGGTGGCCAGGTTAGACTTCACTGAGGTGAAGCAAAGGCTTGAAGGAGGTTGGGAGGTGTACCAAGGGAATATCTCAGCAAAGCAGATTCAAGGTCCTGCGTGTGAAGAATGCCTGGCCTGTTCAAGAAACTGCAGGAGACTGTGCAGCTGCAACAGCAATTTGGGGGAGAGCAGCAGGAGAAGGGGCCAAAGATGCAATGGGAGCCTTAGAACCACTTTGGCTTTTACTCAGAGAAATGAGAACCTTTGGAGATTTTGGGCAAAGGAATAATATGATCCCATTTAATTTTTAAAAACTGAAGATAAAATTCAAATAACATTAAAATTTACCATTTTAACCACCTGAAAGTGTGTATTCAGTGGATTTTTAGCATATTCACCTGTTGTGCAACTATCACCACTAATTCCAGAATATTTTCATCACACTAAAAAGAAACCCTGTACCTATCAGGCAGTCACTCCCCATCCCCCCTCTCCCCAGCTCCTGGCAACCACTAATCTACTCTCTGTCTCTACATATGTTTTGCTGGTCATTACATATAAATGGAATCACACTATATGTGGCCTTCTGTGTCTAGCTTCTTTCACTGAGTATGTTTTCAAGGTTCATCCATGTTGCAGCAGTACTTAGTACTTCATTCCTTTTTCTGGCTGAATAATATTCCATTGTATAGACACACCACATTTGGTCTATCCATTCATTAGTTGACAGATGTTGGGTGTTTCTACTTTTTGGCTATTATAGATAATGCTGCTACAAACATCTATGTACAAGCTTTTATGTGAACAAATGTTTTCAATTCTCTTGGGTCCATTAACTTTTTTTTTTACTTTATTAATTTTTATTTTTGGCTGCATTGGGTCTTCATTGCTGCGCACGGGCTTTCTCTAGCTGTGGCGAGTGGGGGCTACTCTTCATTGTGGTGCGTGGGCTTCTCATTGCGGTGGCTTCTCTTGTTGCGGAGCACGGGCTCTAGGAGCATGGGCTTCAGTTGCGGCATGCTGCTCAGCAGTTGTGGCTTGTGGGCTCTAGAGCTCAGGCTCAGTATTCGTGGTGCATGGGCTTAGTTGCTCCACAGCATGTGGGATCTTCCTGGACCAGGGATTGAACCCGTGTCCTCTGCATTGACAGGTGGATTCTTAACCACTGTGCCACCAGGGAAGTCCCTCCATTAATATTTTAAAAGAACACAATGGCTGTAGGTGGGCAAGGGTGGAAGCAAGGAGACTGGTTAATACACTAAGAGAATAATCCTGGTGAGAGAAAAAGATGGCTTGGATCAGGTGTTGGCAATGGAAGTGGAAACAAGTGGGCTTTTCTGAATATATTCTGAAGGTAGAGCCCACAGAATTTCCCAATGGACTGGAGATGAGGTGTGAGAGAGGAATCAAGGATAACCTCAAGGTTTTTGGCCTCAGCCGCTGGAAAGATTGTTGTGAACTGAGATGGGGAAAATCGCAGGTGGAGCAGATTTAGGGGGAGAAGATCAGGAGTTTAGTTTTGGAAAGTATGAGACACTTCATAGGTATCCTAGAGTAGAGGCAAAGCCATGAGACTCTCTGCAATCTGTTTGGAAGTGATCCAAAGGCTAAGCCCTAGAGTACTCTGTCATTAAGAAGCCAGGTACAAAAGGAAGACCTACTGAAGGGAACTAAGAAGGACTCACCGGTGAGGTAGAAGGAAAATGAAGAGAGGATGGTTTCCTGAAAGTAAGGGGGGGTCGGGGGAGAGTCTCCAGGAAGGAGGAGTAACAAAGTAGGTCAAATGTTGCCGAGAGTCAAGTAAAACCAGGCCTGAAGACTGATGACTGGATTTACTAATGTGCAAGTTGTGAGTGACCTTGACAAGTAGTTTCAGTGGTGTGTAACAGGTGAAAGCCTAATAAAGTGGGCTTAACAGAGAACAGAACAGGAATTTGAGACACTACAGATGACTCAGAAGGAATGCTACTGTCAAGGGGAGCAGAGGAATGGGGTGATAGCTGAAGGGGAAAGTTAGGTCAACAGCGTTTTTTTCCTTAAGAGAAGAACTAACAGCTTTCTTTCTTTTGTTTTTTGGTATGTTGAAGGGAATGATCCAGAAGAGAAGGAAAACCTGATGTAGTTTCTTTATCTGTGAAACAGGAACAGTAACGTATCATTATAAGGATTTAATGAATTAATAAATACAAAGCACTTAGCATGGCATAAAGCATGCACTCAGTAATGCTTGCTTTAAAATACAGAGTATCAGGCTACTCCTAATGACAAACTTGGTTAGGAGGACTGGAAGTTGTTATAGACACAATTATCAAGTCAATTCACAGCACAAGCAAAGAAAAAGGGATATAAGTGAAGTTTTATGGGACAGGAGACTGAAAGCAGGTTTTATATTTACTGTCTTAGGATGAAGAAGTTCAGTCCCAAAGTGAGCATAGTAAAAATTATTCACAGCAGAGTTTCATCAAGCACCCATGGGGATCTAAAGTAATGGCTGCTTCTTTTTCCTCTCATTACCCAGGGCCCTTTCTATTATTTTGCCTCTCACTGACTTCACAATTAGAAGTATTTTCATCTACCAAATTGCATTAAGTAAAAACCACTTTCTCGGGCTTCCCTGGTGGCGCAGTGGTTGAGAGTCTGCCTGCCAATGCGGGGGACGCGGGTTCGAGCCCTGGTCTGGGAAGATCGCACGTGCCGCGGAGCAACTCGGCCCGTGAGCCACAATTACTGAGCCTGCGCGTCTGGAGCCTGGGCTCGGCAACGAGAGGCTGCAATAGTGAGAGGCCTGCGCACCGCGATGAAGAGTGGCCCCCGCACCGCGATAAAGAGTGGCCCCCGCTTGCCACAACTAGAGAAGGCCCTCGCACAGAAACGAAGACCCAACACAGCCATACATACATACATACATACATACATACATACATATAATGAATGTAAGCAGACAAGAATAGCATTAAAAAAAAATAAAAAAATAAAAAATAAAATAAAATAAAATAATAAAAATAAAACCACTTTCTCAATTTCAGTAATCAGAGATGCATATAGCCCCAAATCAACCAAAGAGGCCTAGGGTTATCAAAGCTGATATAATTACAAAGGCAGACAACTATGGTTTTTAATTAACCTATACAACTTTACTATGGATAAAAGTTATTTTTCATTAGATTTTCTGAATTATTAAGAGTAACATCATTTGTGTATTTAACCTAACTTGGTTAATTCAATCATATGTGTAAGGCCCAAAGATAGACAGACTGGGGGACACAACCAGCTCTAGTGTAAAAGAATAAATGCAAGACAGAAAAATTTGTTACTCTTTTATCCCTGATAAAAAGAAATCAGTGGGAAATGGAAAGAAAACAAAATAGTTCTTAATCTTCACTTTTATTTTTTGTGATTTTAAAGGCTGATGTCCTTGAGGTTCTATAACGATTTCTAAGAGTGATGTATGCCATGTACTAAAAGATATCCCCCCAAACTGGGGAAACCAATGACCTATATGTTTTTATACCTAGACTGGGCCTGTCTTCTAAGAGTAGGAAAACCAGCCTTGATTTTGAAAGTCTTTTCTGCCAAATTCAACTGTCTGCCGATTTAAAAAGAACAGATCTAACTCTCTGCAGGACATACTGCAATACAGCAAGCCACCTAAAACAAAGACATGACCTCAAAAATTTAAATGGTTATTACCTTCCAATGTACTACTCTCTTCATTATACCACTCCCCAAAATGTACTTATCCTTTTTGTTTATAATGTATTTACTTACCGGCTTACTGTATTTTCTGACTATCTTTCACCATCACTATCACCTCTATTATTTTAGATTTTAAAGGCTTTCAGGGCAGGAACTGGCAAAGACTTCCATATAATAATTAAAGCACCAAACACATAGTTAACACTCAGCTTATGTTAAATAAATTAATGCTTTTAACAACGTCAAGGCAAGGACCCTCAATGGCAAACCCAAACTAAAACCTCAAGTCTAAAGGTATTCAATGATTTTATAGAAAATGAATTTCTGAAGTGGAAAAGCTAATGTGAAAGGGCCATAAATACCTGCTGGAACTTATATAAATCATTATACTTTTCATGGAAGTCCAAGTTCAAAAGTTCCTTCTGAAGTCCTTCCAAGAAGTTTTCGCTTTCGATGAAGTTCGGGATCACACAGTGAAGAAAGGGGTCCATGTCCATGACAATGGCTTCTGTGGGGAGGAAAGCATTATCTATCACTTTTCCCTTTTGTATTTTTGACCTGTGAGCAGCACAGTAGAGAGAATACAAAAGGGATGGTCGTGAATTTTCAGAAATCTAGTACCTAAAATTTAAGATTTGGGGGAAGAATTATAAGCTCTTCCTTTTTTTTTTTTCCCCCCACTTACTACTACTTTTTAAAGGTACTGTGCTTAAAAATATTAGTCCTTAAGATGAGTATAAACGATGTCACTAAATTAAGATTTCTGCTCTTTTGGGGGTTTTTTAGTTCAACAATTACTTATTCAGCTGAATGTATTTTAGAGTCTTAATTCATTTCCTCCAAAACTTCAAACGAGAGTAGCAAATTAAAAACGAGAATAACAATACTGGCAGCCAATTTTTCTTCAACCCTTTTTCTTTGCCTAAGTTACTGCTAGAGGAAGTTATAAAATACATACTTCTTAAAAAAAAAAAAAATCAGGTCAGGCATAACCTCCTCTAACTCTTTGAGTTTTACCTCAACGTTTTACCCACTGCCTCTGGTGGGACAGATTATGTACCCCTCTAATACAAACCACCACCACCTCCCACCAGCTGCCAGGCACAGTGGTGCTTTAACATGCATTATCTCATTTAATCTTCTCAACAATTCTAAGGTAGACGTCATCACTATCTCCATCCCACACATAAGGAAACTGAAAAGTCCCTGAGTGTCCAGAGCTTACACTCCAAACACGAAGCTACCACTTTCTATGTGCATCCGGGACACCAAGGACTCATCTCTTAAAGCACTCAACCACTGAAACAAAAATAATGGCAAACTTTAGAAGGGAAAGCATGATGCATTAAGCAGAGTTCTTATCCTATAAGGTGATATCTGAAGCTGAGGCTGGAATCATTTGATGAAGGTTCCTTCCTTTGGTCAAAACCAGGTTTACCTTCATGGGTCACGTTGTTGAACTACAGGCCGGCAAAACTGAGTAAGCTCAGGTGCCTGCTATCTGGCAGCTCCCAGCAAATGCTCTGGCTACGCTATCATGGGACAAACGAGCGTCACCTTCGGAGGAAAACCGCAAAAGCCACTCGACTATGTGTCCAAATGTTTACTGGTCCTTACTCAGAAAAATATGTATTGATGCATACATACATTAGATTATTAATCACAGTCAACATCTTTCCGAGGGAAATACTATTAGTTATCCTACTTTATATAGTAAGGAGCTGAACCCATTGCCCAACGACGCACAATCAGTTAAGAAGATTCTACCTCACCTCTAATTCCAGAATTTCCATGAACTTGCATGCCCTTTACTTCCCGAAACTCCCTGGCCTTCATTTCTTCCTCTTCTAGGTTTCTAAATCCAAACTGAACTTGGAAAAGGGACAGCAGGCCAGGCAGGAGAGTCGGAGGTGGCAAAGTCACGCTCTCTCCAAGAGCCTCTTCCCCTGGGGCCTCGCTGCTCAGGAATCGGCTAGAGTGCCAGGACTTTTTCAGAGGCCCCCGACCCGGCGCTGCGCCTCCCCCTTCACAGCACCAGCTTACCGTGGCGGAACGGCGTCCTGCGACTCCAGGCCTCAGCCACCTGCTTTTTCAAGGTTTCCTCCGTGACAGCATCCGAAAACTTCGCCATCACCTCCTTCTTTCCCCTTTTCCCAGCCCGGCCCGGGACGGGCTCAGCAGGCCGCTTACCACTCATCTCCTCGCAAGCTGCAAGACCCACGTCACACTAATCTAGCGGCTCTTTTCCTACGGAGACTGCAATTCCCAGAATGCCTCCTTTCCCGTGTTTCTCCACCGCTATCTAATAGGAAGTACCAAAGTAAAGGGAGGCGGAACCCATACCCGACTTACCAATGGGAGCTCCAGATATTGTGGCCATCCCAGCAGCGATTGGATCAATGTTGCTTGGTCGGGTAGGCCACCGCCTCTCTACTTCCTGCCGCCAGAGACTCCGGCTGCACTTCCGGCGTGCGTACGCCTCCTCGGGCGCTTTTTTGTTAATGGCGGGCGGCGGCTGCTGAGTGGGACGCAGATAACGGCTGCCCGCACAGGGAACGTCTCCCTGCCTCCTTTTCCGCTCGCCGCTAGTGCCCGAGCTCGCCAGCATGTCCGTGGTGCCGCCCAATCGCTCGCAGACCGGCTGGCCCCGCGGGGTCAACCAGTTCGGCAACAAGTACATCCAGCAGACCAAGCCCCTCACCCTGGAGCGCACTATCAACCTGTAAGTGCGGCCTGGCCCTCGCGCGCTGTCCTGTCGGCATCCCCTTCGTCGTGAGCGCCCCTAAAGACTCCAGTCCTCTCCTTCTGGCGCGCCCTCGGGGGACTCCGCTTCTTCTACCTCCAGCACCACGGGGCTAGAGTCCTAGTTGAGAGGGTTTTCCCTTTTCTGGAAAGATGGCTTGTTCCCATGCCCCTACATTCAGTCATTGTAGGAAAACCCCATTTGCTGTGAACTCATTCTTTCCTCACCTCTCCGGGGATAAGCGGCCACAAACCGTGGTGTTTATCCTTCAACATTGCGTGTATGGCATCGTTTTGTGTGTTTTTATTTGGCATGAGTGGTATAACGTAGCATCGCTTTTGCAGTTTTTGCTTTGCTCTAATAGTAAGCTTTCTACATCTAGCTATAACGCGCAGGTTTCGTTTTTTTCCTCTGTTGCTTTATTGCGTTTCAGCTCCTGAATACACATTTTATTCGTCTGCTCAGGGCTATCTGGCTTCCCCCTATGCATTCACGTGTCTTCCCTGCCGCAGCGACAGCATCCAAGCGCCCAGGAGGGCCCAGCTTGGGAGGGGGCTGGGGCTTTCATTGTGGTTGGGCTTTCAGACCGTGGCGAGGACCAAAATATAGCTCCAGAGATCCCATTGCGGGCTGCGTTTATTTTCAGCATCATTCTGTTTAAGCTCTTCAAGCCATTGCATTTCGAAGCCACTCTCAAAAGTAACCTCGCTGTGACAGGGAATTGACATTCGGGCTGTGTCTTGCTCAAGAAATTATCAGTGTGCTTTTTTTTCTTTTTTTTTTTTTTTAATCAATCACTTCTGAAAGTTTGTGAGGCACTGTGGTGCTGACCCTAATGGAAGAAAACGGCCAGTTTATGCTGGTCAGTATTTAAAGGGTGCAAGGATTTACTGATATTGGTGTTTGGGTAGGACACTTTAGGTGTTTCTCTATTTTATATTCAAATAAATGAACTTTCTTTCCTCAAAAGTGATTTGAAATTGAAAAGATGGTTATTGTTGTTTTATTTGACAAAACAGGTACTGGAAATTTAGGTAATAAAAATGTTGGGTTTATGAAATCTGGAACTAGTAGATAGTATACAAGTTAATATCTTTAGCTATTACACTAACATAATAGCATTTTAATTTCCTATGATGTCTTTAGAAAAATCCTCATAATATTCCCATGAAATGGGAAAGGCTAAATGTTCTTTTAAAAAATGTGAAAGCACAGCTTCTGGATTACTTTCACTGGTAATTAGAACTAGGACTCACAGTTTTCCCTTGATTTACCTTGATTATTGGATCAATTTGCATCAAACCATTATATGGAACTAACGGTGAAAATGTTTTAATTTTTGCTCCATTAAAGTTATGGGTTAATGGATTTGCAGTACTTTTCCTCTCCTATATAAACACAGTATTCAGAAATGATTGTGTTGTGAACTCAGTTCACGTGGGTGAGTTATGGTCTGAATTGAAAACAAGTTCTCTCTCCTCCAATATATTTTATTAAGAAGTATTGTATGAGATATTGCATGAATGCTTACTTTGTAGCCGGCACCGGGAATAATGCTGGGTATACAGTGGTGAGGAAGTAAGGTGTAGTCCCTGCTTTACAAAGCTCACGGTATGATGGGAATACTACAGATGTGTCTGGGCTGGCACTCTCATTTCACAGCTGAAAATTCTTACATTTCATCTTGATGGCATCTCTTGATGGGAGAGCTGGCTTTTACAGTAGAGATGTGTTATAGCTGTCTTTAATTCTTTCTAACTCAGGTTGTGAGAACTCAATGTTAATACATATAAAGCATTTTCTTTTTAATTGCAGGGCACACAGTGCTGTGTGGGATTGCTGCTGCTAGTGATGAATATGTTAGATTTAGCATTGAGTCTACTGGGGAAATTCTTAAAATCTTTAAAGCATCTTGGAAATAGTTCATTTTAGTTATTTTAGAGCTGCTTCACTTATGCCTAGAATTTGGCCTCTGGGATTAATTAAAGTAATTTTTTAAGTTTTGGCAACCTTGATTTGTTTCCCTTTCAAGAATAACTAAGTGGATTAGTTATGTGGTTGTTGATTTCTAATGCAAGGTGTTTTGATAGACTAAATGCATTGGGGACAGACAGGTGTGGCCAAAGCATTCTTACTCAAAGGCTTATAACCAAAGGCTTCTTATTTTAAGTCTTATGATCGAGGGGTTACAAGGTAGTACCTGTGATGAAATATAAATATGAGTTTTTAAACTATCTTTAAGGAAAAAATCTTACTAGGTAAGAAGAAAACTGTCTTCAATATAAGTCGTATTTTGAATTCTTGATAAAGGAGGAGAGAATATTCAGATTACATCTAGTGGGGGAAAGATTCAAATGAGGGGAAAGGAAGAATAAGGATACTGAATAGAATAAATGCAGAAGGCTAAAAGACTTAGAAGGGGAAGAAAAGTTCATCTGAAGAAGAAAGGTACAAGAAAAGTCTGAAGATAGTTGACTGGGAGAAATAGAAAATAACTGGGGAGATGATGGAAAGTGGTGGCTCAGCTTGTAGAAGAAAGAGAGATTAGCCATTAGCACCCATAATTAATAGAATTTATGATTAGATTAGTAGAGGAACCCAAGGGCGCATTAGCCAGGTTGGCAGTGTTAGTGTAGCATCCATGATCTAAAACCAGAGGATTACCAGTTACTCAGATAGCCACTCCTCTAAGCATTTAAGGGCTTTAAGGATACTGTCATCTGTGCTTGAAAGTTCAAGTATGAAGTAGCAGCTTGACCTAATGAAAACTCTGGCCTTAGAGTCCAAAGAGCTATATTCTAGTCTCCGCTGTCTTATTAACTAGTTGTTTAACTTTGGACATATCCTATTGTCTCTGAGTGTAATATATAAACTTTTTACCATGGTTTCCTTATATGTGATTGGTATCTGTCCTGGTAAATTATGTTCTACAGTTCTCTGATGTTTGTCTTTGGATCACAGGTACCCTCTTACCAATTACACTTTTGGTACAAAAGAGCCCCTCTATGAGAAGGACAGCTCCGTTGCAGCCAGATTTCAGCGGATGAGGGAGGAATTTGATAAAATTGGCATGAGGAGGACTGTAGAAGGGGTTTTGATTGTCCATGAGCACCGGCTACCCCATGTGTTACTGCTACAGCTGGGAACAACTTTCTTTAAACTGTAAGTGTCATTGGAAATTAACAACTTTTAATAGGATTGCTGTTCTCTGCAGCTTTGGAATACAGTTTTAGCTTTTAGTCATTTATCTCAACAAACACTGCTGTTAACGGAGTCTTTAGAAAGAGAAACTCAAAAGCATTTTTTTCTCCAGTGCAGTGCTCATTTATTGCCTAAGTACAAATCTGCATGTTTCTGTGTATTGTTGATGTTAATGACTGAGCTTGATAGGAGCCCCATGAAACAAATGAGTCTAAGTTCAATTTCTAGGTGTCTTTGTAGCATTACTAAGAACAATTGATATTATTTCCTGCTTAGGATGAATAGTGTTTCCTATTCTTAAAACGGGTTACATTTTTATAGATAATTGTTTAGTTTTCTCATTTAAGCTCATAAATCTCTCAATACGTGTTTAGTCCACAACTATTTGACCAGATTGTACCAAAAAGAGAGTTCTCAAATACTTAGTTTGGAAATCTTGAAAAATACCCCATTCTTCAGATCTAGAGAATGTGGGTCCATTGCTCTCTGGGCGTTTCTCGACTCCATTATCACCAGATAACTTCCAGAGAGTAAAGATTGGGATGGACTGGTTTCCAGCAATTATGTGATGTTTATGTTGTGGTACCTATTTTGTTTATTTGAAACTAGGGTTTGTGTACTGTTAGTCTGGCAACTTAACATTATGAATTCAGTTTTCTAGCACATTCTCCCCCTCCATTTGCCATTTGTTTGCTTTGATTGCCTTATCATGTGATACTGAAATGTGTTATGCAGTTACTTGATAGAAATAATTATTATTGTGTTCTTCCTGTTGTCCCAAAATTGTATTAAGTTGAAAGCTGAAATTCTTAACCTTTATACAGACCTGGTGGTGAGCTTAACCCAGGAGAAGATGAAGTTGAAGGACTAAAACGCTTAATGACAGAGGTATTTTTCTATTTAACCACTTTAACGGTTTCATTAATGCTCATTTAAATATCGTTAACTTAATGCATAATCAGGTTTTTTTATGTCTTGAAAAGGATGAATTTATTTTAACTATTTAGTTTCAATAAATAAAACTTAAACCTGAGAGTGTTAGTACAATGTTTATTTTCTGCAAGTTGAATTTATACTTACTTTATCTTAACATTATTTTACATTGATATTGTAGATACAGCAATAATGGTTAATAAAACAACATTTACTGAGCACTAACTGCTAAGCACTTTAAGTGCTTTACATGCGATAATTCCTTTACTCATCATAACAGCACTAGGAAGTGGGTACTATTATTAATCCTGTTTTACCGATAAGGAAATTAGAGCACAGAGAGTTCAAGTAACTTGCTTGATGTTATACAACTAGTGTGTCGTGAAGCTGGAGATGTGAATGCAGGTAGTTTTATTCCAGAGTAGGTGTCAATAGAATTTTGACAAGGGAATGATTCCTGTTACATACCTGTTTTCATTTTTGCCCATATCTTTTAGGCTTTGCCCAAGTTGTGCTACTTCTTAGAAGTTGTTCTAATGTCTGCCTCTAAAGACTTGGGGCCAAATGCATGTAGATGCTGGAGGTTTTTGAGATTGTAAGCTGTTTTCATTATTAAATATTTTTCTTTTTTAGCATGCAATCCCCCCACCCCCTTAGTTACAAAACTAATACATATTCTGTACAACAGCCTTGGCAAATACAGAAAGTAGGAGAGACAAGACTAAAATCACCTGTAATTCTACCACTTTGACCTATTGGTTTGTCTTTTTCGTATTTTTTAAATGCATTACAACTCTTAAATATTGTGCTGCGTTTGGACTTTCATTTACATATGGTAGATTGAACCTACCTGCTTACCTCAGCTTTTTCTCAGAACTCTACCGACAAGTAGTAAAGGGGTTTTAGAAAGATAAAAATCCAGTAGGATTGAGGGAGTGCAAAATGAGATAGAAGCAAGAAAAAAGTGTTAGAAGCTAGAAAGCAGATGAGGAAATCATAACTGACTTAGCCAAAACCTCAGCCCAGCAGAAGGGCAAGCCCAGGACCCAGCACTGTAGAACACCAGAAGGGCCAAGGAATTGGGGGTGCCTAGTGCCAGTGAAAGAGGGGGCATGCATGGACTGAAAACTGAATTGACTGGCAGTCTGTATAGGATTATTTATATACCTAGCTCATCTTCCCCACTCTGTACGTTTAGGCAAAGACTGGCTGCTGATTAATTCTCTGTAGAGATTGAATCAGAAAACACTGAACAATGAAAAAGTTGAGGAGGTAGGGAGAATACATGAAAGTTTACATCCTGAATAGTGAGACTTATAGACTTCTACCAGTTTAATGGAGGGACATTCTACAAAATACCTAACTAGTACTCCTCACAACTGTCAAGGTTATAAAAAATGAGGAAAGTTTGAGAAACTGTCACAGTCTAGAGGAGCCTGAGGAGAAATGCAAATATAATGTGATATCCTAGATGGGATTCTGGAACTGAAAAAAGGACAGTAGGTAAAAACTAAGGTCATCTGATTAAAATACAGACTTCAGTTAATAAGGAGGTATCAGTATTGGTTCATCAGTTGTGGCAAATGTGCTATCCTCATGTAAGATGTTAAAAGTAGGGAAAACTGGGTATGGGATATATGGGAAGTCTCTGTACCATCTTTTCAACTTTTCTGTAAATGTAAAACTGAGATAAACTGTATATTTAAAAACAAGAAGAATGCTTTTAAAAATAGAGGCAAATATTGGGGGAAAACAGCTAAGAGTTGAAAGTTATAGCCAGTGGGAATGGTGAAGTGGGACAGGGAACTGTTCTTTCTCATTACGAATTTTTGACCAATTAAAATATATAGAATATAGCTTTGATTAAAATAACCTTAATCTTATGTTATACATATTTATAGAAATGAAAATTGTGAATTTTGCACACTTATTTCTATAGATTGGTTAGATGGGTGATTTACAAAAGCTACAGTTGATTCTAGAAAAAATTATTGTATGCCATTGGCTGGTGTAGGTAATTGATCACCTTTGGTTTTCTTTTTTTTTTTTTTTTTTTAATTTTATTTATTTATTTATTTATTTATGGCTGTGTTGGGTCTTCGTTTCTGTGTGAGGGCTTTCTCTAGTTGCGGCAAGTGGGGGCCACTCTTCATCGCGGTGCGCGGGCCTCTCACTATCGTGGCCTCTCCCGTTGCGGAGCACAGGCTCCAGACGCGCAGGCTCAGCAATTGTGGCTCACGGGCTTAGTCGCTCCGCGGCATGTGGGATCTTCCCAGACCAGGGCTCGAACCCGTGTCCCCTGCATTGGCAGGCAGATTCTCAACCACTGTGCCACCAGGGAAGCCCACCTTTGGTTTTCCATGCATAGCAAGGGCATAGAACAGATGTGTTGGTCCTCCATGGTTATGTTGATGCTAGATTGCTAATTTTGAACAAATAGTGTGTCTTGGGCAGAGTGACACAGATAATAAATAATAAATTATAGAAAGGAAATCCATGTGGGAGGCATATTAGCCATTAGTCTCCATTAGGAGTGCTGCCAAAGATATTTTCTTCACTGAAGAAGGATATTCATGGCTATGTATATTTAGTTGTTTACTGGCTCTATCATTTCTTTTTGACAGATATTGGGTCGTCAAGATGGAGTCCTGCAAGACTGGGTTATTGATGACTGCATTGGTAACTGGTGGAGACCAAATTTTGAACCTCCTCAGGTTAGTGTTCAGTTACATTTGCTGGGCATTTGGGGAAGTAGGAAGCTGATTTAATTCCAGCCATTTAAAAAGATCATAGTAGAATTTGACTTGAAATTTCCTTTCTTCCCTCCTTAATTTAAATTTAAAAAGCCAAGCATTTTTTCTTTTAAAGGAAAATTTCAAATATATACAAAAGTAGAATAGTAAAAGTAAACAAACCTCATTACCTATTATCCACCCCAGCAGTTAGCAACTCATGGTCAGACTTCACCAACCCTGTCCCTCCCCTGACTGCTCCATTCCTGCTGCCCTCATCTTGGGTTATTTTGAAGCAAATCCTAGATATAATTTCAGTTGTAAATATTTTAATGTGCATCTCTAAAAAGTCAGGATCTTTTTAAAAACATAACCACAGTACTACCATTATCATACTAAAAGTAAATAATTTCATAATATCATTAAATGTGTAGTCACTGTTCACATATCCCTGATGTTTCAAATTTTATTTGTATAATTTGTTTGAATTAAGATAGTCTCTTTTTTTTGTAATTTTATTTTTTATTTATTTATTTTTGGCTGCGTTGGGTCTTCATTGTGGTGCGTGGGCTTCTCATTGCGGTGGCTTCTCTTGTTGTGGAGCATGGGCTCTAGGCGCGTGGGCTTCAGTAGTTGCAGCACACGGTAGTTGTGGCTCACGGGCTCTAGGGTGCACCTGCTTCAGTAGTTGTGGCACACAGGCTTAGTTGCTCTGCAGCATGTGGAATCTTCCTGGACCAGGGTTCGAACCCGTGTTCCCTGCATTGTCAGGTGGATTGTTAACCGCTGCACCACCAGGGAAGTCCCTAGGATAGTCTCTTAAGTCTCTTTTTCTTCTGTAGGTTGGCTCCCTGTCTTTCTTTTTTTCCTTGTAATTTATTTGTTAATGGAGACAGGCCATTTAAAGTCCTTAGTGTTTCCATTGCTGATTGCATTCCCCTGTTATTATTGAACACATAGCTTTCTCCTCCATGTCCTATATAAATTGGTTAGTTAGATCACGAGACTGGATTTGGGTTCAGTTTTTTTGCGAAGGGGGTACAAGGCTTGTCATAGGTGGTATATTACTTATCTATTGCTGTATACGTATTTTCCCAAAACTTAGCAGCCTAAAACAACAGACGTTTATTATCTTAGTTTCTCAGGGTAAGGCATCTGGGAGCTGCTTAGCTGGGTGGTTCTGTCACCCAGCTAAGTTATGGTCAAGTTCTTGGCCGGGATTGCATTATCTCAAGGCTGGACTGAGGCTGAATTATCTGATCCCAAGCTCACACATGTATTTGTCAGCATACCTCTCAGTTCCTCCTGGGCTGTTGGACCGAAGGCTTCAGTTCCTTGTTGGCTGCTGACCGAAGGCCTCCCTCAGTTGTTGTGAGAGCATCTCCATAGGGCAACTCCTAGTAAGACAGCTGGCGTCTCAGTCTGTTATAACCTAATCTTCGCAGTGACATATCATCACTTCTGCTGTATGCTATTGGTCACACAGACCAACATAGTACATTGTGGGAGGAGATACCATGAGACAGGGATCATTGAGGGTGATCTTGGAGCCTGGCTACCACGGGTGGTATTGTTTACTTCCATCAGGAATTTTCTAATGTCTGGTTGTCTCTTCATAATGTTAGTAGCTCATGGGTAATAGTTTCCTAGATCTATTAATTCATCAGGATTGTGTTCCTTATGTAAAGAAAAACTTACCAATTATTTGTTACCCTGAGGTATAGTTTGTGTAGGAAAAAATAGATGCTTCTTTTCCTCTACTTACCGGTGTTCAGAAGAATGAGTTAATTTCTTAGCATCCTCCAAAGTCATGACTTTATTCAAAAAAGAGAGTAAGACAAAGACTTGGGTGCAGGTAATTTGTTTGGGATGTGATCCCAGGAAGCAGCAGAGTGCAGGGAAAGGGAGACCAGAAGCAGCAGCAGTTTTTTTTTTTGTTTTTTGTTTTTAAAGGGTACATAATTGATCTTATTACAGCTATGGGGAACTGGATTGATCCTGCTAAGGACCATGGGGAACCACATGGGATGCACCTCAGAATTGTCTGTTGGAAGGATGGGAGGCCAGGGACTTCCATCCCCCATTGGATGAGGGTTGTAATAACTCCCTTGCACTTTCATGTTGAGACCTATCACTCGTTGAGAGAATTTCCAGGGCTTTGGAAATGCTTTGAGGCTGAAAAGCAAGAGTGGGATGTTGGAGGCAAGCAAGGGAGCTTTTTGACACTTTAAAGCACAGCCTCCCTGAAATTTGAGGTGGGATGAGAAACTGATGAGAAGCACAAAAAGCATCTCTTTCGGTGACCTTTTAAAGTGTCGTTTGACCTAATGGGTTTCAATATATTTGATGTGTTTTAATCCATTGTAATGATTGATAATGTTACTAATGCTCAAATTTTCCTATCTTTGACTAATGGGAGCCTTTGTAAGTTGGATCCTGAATTCTTCTGACAAGGCTCTATGCCTTTGGTAACTTCTTTGCATGATAAGATGTTCCAGGTCAAGAATTACACAAAATATTAGCCAAGCAGAAGACTGTTCTGTTTGTCGTCTTCTGACTGGTGTAGCTGCAGGAGAGGAAGAGAAGGTGCTGTGGAAGCTGGTGCTCACGCTCACTACCCGAGAATTGTCTTGGCGTTAGGAAAGTATAATTTCATCTGGAAATAGTGAAGTTCCTGGTCTAAAGATAAATAGAACAAGTATTATAAACCTTTTTTGGTTTCTTGAACATGCCTTGATCTAACTGGAAAATGCTCAGTAATAATACCAACATTTTCCAGGCTACTTTTCTGAATACCCTTATTCACCTCCCCTACCACGGTTTTAGGACAGTTCTCTTAATTCACTGAACCCTAAGCTTGACTCTGTTAGTATAAGATATGACATAAGGATTGTGTGTTTATTTAGTAAATTTAGGGTATTGGTTAGGTGTCAGTGGGAAGAGAGCATCACACCATGTCCCTGGTCTTTTTGTATAAAGTGCAGTTGGCTTAAACACCAAGATGAGGAATGGAAAAGAAAGGCTTAAACGAAAAGGAACATATAGCCTCGAGTAGAAGAAAATTGGGGTAATGCTGGTCACTGGTTTGGCCATGGTTTGGGAACTTTTGTTGTATGTGAACCACAGGTCTCACTGAGCTGTTCAGGCTCTTCTCACTTCTTTGTCTCTCTGTTGCTGCCAACGTGCCTGGTTTTCATGATAGTGTAGGGTACCTCCAAAGTCTAGGATAACTGTCTTGCTTCATTATACCCTAGGGATAGCTCTGGTACATAATTATTCTAGCCAGAGTACTGGTTGGGTGCCATTGGGACAGCATAGTGGGAAATAACATAGGCTTTTGTAGTTAGATGAGAGTTGGATAGATTCAGTTGAATCCTGGCATCACTGCTTAGCTGTATCATCGTGGGAAAGATACTTAGCCTCTCTGCACAAGTTTCTTACATAAAATGGGGGTGATAATACCTCCTTTTGGCAGCCACTGTTTTTATCCTCCTTTCCCATTATGCCTATTTTCAGCACTTTTTAATTCCCCTGCCCTCAAATACTCCAAAAGAAAAGTAGATTTTTCTGAATGTATTATGGGGAGATGTAGGAGAGGTTTTCATTATATGCACACAGTAGAACAAAAAGAAGTCTCTATCTTAGACTTTTAAAATTCTGTGTTAAAATTCTTCTTTCTCAGGTAGCAGCCTTCTCTCTCTGATTCTTTTCATCCCTTTAAATTCTTCAAAATATTTTCTCATTTTTCACAAGCAATTTGACTTTGTCCGGCTGACAAAGACGGCTCATCTGGTGTTCCTGCAGCATGTGTCCCATGTGCGTGTGTGGTTGTTGTGGGGAGGAATGTCCTGTTAAATACCTCACGGGCTGTATTTAAACTTTTAATATAGTAAACATGTCCACATCAGGATTCTAGAAAATTTAACTTAGTAATGATATATTTTTAAAAGGCAACTTTTATTAAAAACATCAATATCAGACTTCATTGTGTTTAAACTTCTCAAGCAATAAATCCTATGTGTACACATTTAATTGTCTTGAACAGCTGAATGGTTTACTACTTGATATTTTATACTTATTAAAGCATTTATTTATTAGTACATCTGTTAGGTACCAGATCCTGGTAAAGGGAAGACTAGAAAGGATTCTTCTTCTCCAAGCAGTTTACAGTGTATTGGGGAGTAAACATGTAAGAAATAAATGAAGCCATGGTATACATGTTAATATTGTGTTGGGGTTATGAGAACTTGGTCTCAGAGGGCTGATATTTGAGCTTAATGTCTGAAACGGGAGAAGTTGGTCAGTGGAGGCATGGGAGGTATCAGGGATGTCTTGGCAACTACAAATTATTTTCTTGTTATTTTAGTATCCATATATTCCTGCACATATTACAAAACCTAAGGAACATAAGAAGTTGTTTTTGGTTCAGCTTCAAGAGAAGGGTAAGTTATTTTGTTTTTGAAGGCAGCCATTTAAAAACTTCTGCAGTGTAATTTCAAGGATACTTCCATTTGTGTTTTTCCCAAGTTCCTTGAATTTGGGGATTTATCGTTAAACTAAAAGCACATACCATTTTTATACAGAATTACCTAGTTTTTCTTGGATCTACCAGTCATGTTACAGGGAAAAGTAAGTAACTAGAGTCTATAATACCAGATTATAGTATTTTTAATAACTGTTTAGCTGCTTGTATTGATTTTCACATTGTGATAAACTGAAAATTTTAGGAGACAGTTGAATTGATTTTTTTAATATAGTCTTTAGCTCTGTTGTGCATATTAACAAATAATTACTCCATTTTTTGATACTTTTAAAATGGAATTCAAAATAAATTAGAAGCTGAGGGGTCTTCTCCCCCTTCTCCCAGGGCCAGCACTCATAAGGTGCTCTTGGTTGTTAACAGCATAGATCTCTTTAGAGAGTCAGTTTCAAAGCTGTGACTATGAACTTTGCTTAAAAGACACAACCAAAGTGTGTTAATGAGAGTTATCTTTTTCCTCAAAAGTTTCTCAAATGTAAAATTGGTTATTGCTTTACTAGTGAAGTAGAAGCAGTGATTATATAAGAAAATATAGAAAATGAATACTGTTTTATCTTATTTTAGCCTTGTTTGCAGTCCCTAAAAATTACAAGCTGGTAGCTGCACCACTGTTTGAACTGTATGACAATGCACCTGGATATGGACCCATCATTTCTAGTCTCCCCCAGCTTTTGAGCAGGTATGGAAAGTTGGATGTTTTGTGGTTGATTAGTCTAAACTGCCAGATTTAAAATAATCCAAGCCACTTGAGGAGGGACAGTTCATAAATTTTGGTCTTCAAGGAAACTAAGACAGTAGATGGATCCTTAGGTCTTGTGCAGATTAAGCCAAAGATTAAATATGACTGTGTCCTCAGACCCGAAGTTGCAGCATGACATTCTGGTATTTGTGCATCTATTCTTCCCCAAATCTGATATTCTCTACAGTTAAGTTTGAAGTCTTCATTCAAAGAAGAGATGGTAAAATAGTAGTCAGCAATGTATAATAAATATGAGGATAATAAATATGATGGGAGTTACATATATAAAAATGTGGAGAATTGAATCTCTAGGTGTAATACATATTCTCTTTCCATTTGGAAATCTATTCAGGCCCAAGTTGGGGCATGTGGGATTAAGTCCTGAATTTTTACATGGAATTTGATTTTTTTTTTTTTTTTTAAGGCAGATGGAGTGATGAGAAGTGTGTGTTTTTTTTTTTTTTAATTTATTTATTATTTATTTATTATTTATTTTTGGCTGTGTTGGGTCTTCGTTTCTGTGCGAGGTCTTTCTCTAGTTGTGGCAAGCGGGGGCCACTCTTCATCACCATGCGCAGGCCTCTCACTATCGCGGCCTCTCGTTGTGGAGCACAGGCTCCAGACGCGCAGGCTCAGTAGTTGTGGCTCACGGGCCTAGTTGCTCCGCGGCATGTGGGATCTTCCCGGACCAGGGCTCGAACCCGTGTCCCCTGCATTGGCAGGCAGATTCTCAACCACTGCGCCACCAGGGAAGCCCTGTTGTTTTGTTTTTTAAATTGACTTGTACTGGTTGAGGTCCTTGAGTCAATCAGAATAACATAGTGGTTAATAATATGGATTCTACAGTCAGGGTTTGGATTTGAATTCCATCTTCATTGCCTCCTGGCAATGTGACCTTTGACAAATTATTATACCTGTTTCTTTATCTGTAAATGGAGATGGTAGTCCCAGCTTCACAGAATTGTGAGGACTAATGAAATAACAAATATAAAGTGCTTAGAATAATGCCAGGCACCTGGTAAGTGCTTAATAAATGTTAGTTTAAAAACAATTTCAGTAGTGATTTTGGCCTTCTATGAAAGCTTGTTTAGTATGAAATTGGTCTTTCTATCTTGGCACAGAAATCAGACTTCATCTTTTGCTCCTCTGCTTTGGTCTGCTGATGGGTTACATGTTGAAGTATGGGATATGAAAAAAGAGTCATATTATTCATTTATTTAAACACTACCTATCAGGTAACAGGAATTGTGCTGAGTGGTCAGAATACAATGAGGTATAAAAACTTTTCCTTCCCTCAAGGAAAGTGGATAATTAATCAAATTTACACTCTTAAAAGTTTTTTAAATTGTAAGTATTCAGCGATACTGTTATTTAATGTGTAAGATGTGACAGGTGGAAGAAAAGGGTGTCTCTCTGTAGAAAATGCCCAAAATGTCAAGGGAGGGTTGAAATGTC
Source organism: Eschrichtius robustus (assembly GCF_028021215.1). Lineage (NCBI taxonomy): Eukaryota > Metazoa > Chordata > Mammalia > Artiodactyla > Eschrichtiidae > Eschrichtius > Eschrichtius robustus. The sequence continues at coordinate 29,641,936 of NC_090842.1, read as the reverse complement.
CAAATAAATTTCTTTATCAACTAAGGTAGAAACTATGTTAATAATACTGTTTTTAATAAAGATATTGTTCTTTTTGAAATTCAGGTTCAATTTTATATACAACTGAATTCCTGCGCAGCAGAGAAGTAAGGGAAGCCGTCTCTGTGAGCACAGCTATACACAGTGTAGAATAAACATGCTAGAAAAGTTTTTTTGGTTTTATCTCTTCCCCAGTCCCTAAATTACCACCTACTTTCTGTTGTTTGAATAGTAAAGTTAATATGAAAAACTCGATTGTGGTGTAAACAAATGTGATAATGTTTAATTTACTTTTGGTTCTACTCATACTTTTTTTGTACAACATTAAAGAAAGTGGACTTCTTTCTATTTGTTTTTTGTTGTTGTTTTGTTTTTTAATTTCACATTAAACTTGTAAAATTCTTACAGGCAAGGACTGCTTTTCTCCCACTAAGCAGGTGAATGTTAAGAGACAATGGCAGGTTTAGGTCAATAAAGTTTGTGGGACCCTTGCTCCGATACCATTCTTGGGGGTATACTCCAAGACCGTGTTATAGATCTTTGTGATGAGGATCTTCTGTTACTTTTGGGAGCTAGATTTGCTCGAGTGAGTCCAAGGTGCAACTCCTGTACCAGTTTTACACTCTTAATGAGTTGTATTACAGCAGAACTCCCAGTGTATTACTGACTAGTACATTTTATACCGGTATCACCAGATCTTACTTCACAAATAACAGATCCTAATTAAACAGACGGGAAACTATTAAAATTGACTAGGCTGGGGAAAGTTTTGGGCATTGGTATAAAAAGAGAGAGATCCAGCGCTCATTAGAGCCCTCCCCCATAATGCACAAATTCCAACATTTGTGCTGTTGGAATTTATGTATCTTAGTTATTCTTACAACCGTGGTAAAATGGTGATCTGTGAACGTGAAAGAAGTTTTAAAAGTGGGTCTGTTACGTTTTGAACTCTTGGATTGTAAAGTTAGTTATTTCAATTGACGTGAAGTTACAGTGAAAGAGATGAAAATTTGGTTTTAACGAGTGACACAAAGCCTTTTCAAAAATATTTTGGAATGATCTGAATCAGAATTAGATTTTGTCAGCATAAGAGAAAAATACCAAATTTAAAAATCTTTTAAAAACACTGCTAAATTAGGATCAAATTTGAGGGAATTAAAAAATAAATCTTAAGGCAAAAGAGTTTGCTGGTCGTGTTATTGCTTAATGGTATATTGTGTATGCCTTATTACAAATGATTGACTGTAGGTTTAATGTAGAGGAAATCTTATAAGATGCCCCTACTTAAAGAAAAGAGATTGACACAGTTAATGTTTTTAATAGATAGAAATGACCTTTTGGTTAGTTGTACGTCTTTATGGTACTGACCACAGGGCTGTTCTGAATATTGGGTGATGTGAAAGATACATCATACATTCTTCCCTATTTAGACTTGAGAAAATCAGACCAAGAGCAGTTGAGCAATTATGTTTATAAACATTCAAGTTTATTTAGTTGAGGTCCTGTCAAATCTTCACACAATTACGTATCTAATAGTGACTATAGCTGTGCCCATGCTTAGTAGTAGGTGAGCACCAGTCTCCAGACCAAAAATGACCAGGGATCTCCTTTGAAAAAGCCCCTAGTTTTGTGGATAGTCGTCCTCCTTCAAGTGTAACAGTCCTGCCCTTCTGGTTTACATTCACTTGTTTCTAACTTAACTGTAATTTTACTGGTGAGCTCACTGATGAATCCTACAAGATTGGGGAAGGCAGAGATGGAGATGGCTCGATCTAGCCCACCTTCCATGATTGTTGCTGGAATCCAAGTGAAAAGCTGCAGTGATGACTTGCAGGTGTGTTAGCTCCTGCCATTTGGGGAGAGTGAGGAGAGGCAGACTTTTTCTTGGTGTGATTTATAAAGTGCTGTCAGTAAGGAGTGTTTGAGTTGAAGAGTCATCTGATTCGAGGCCACTCGTGTCCTTTTGTAACTTAAGCTTTGACCTAGAAATTCTTTCTTGAGCATTACTTCCCAGTTGTATAAGTGCTTGAGTCAGTCATCCATACCCTGGGACTTAAGTGAGAAAAACAGTAAGTTGGCTGAGTTAGTAACTTTGGAATATAATAGATCTGGTTTTGAGTGTAAAATTCATAACACAAACACAAATTTTTAGAACTTGTATTTGAACTGGTTAGTTATAGTTGTATCCCAATGCTCTCTTGTTAAGTTTCCTGATGAAAATAGTAGAACTAGGGAAGTTCAGATTTGATGTATTCCATTAGAAAGAGGGTACAAGGGTACTGTTTAACACTTTCGTTAGGTAAGTTCTTATCACACTTCTTCAAGAACCAACAGTCTTAAAATGTGCATTCCAATTCTCTACATAATAAATACTGACTAGTTTTTAAATGAACTCTTGATTAACTTATATTTTTGAATGCCTTCTATGTTCCAGGTTTGTTTGTAAATGAGAGCCCACTTTTGCATTGTATAATTACAATATATGCCATGTTCTTTTCCCTGAGTAATCTAAGTAGTGAATATTCTATATAAGACTACTGAATGGCATTGGAAAATATTCAGTAGGTTGAGGGAAAAACTAAAAGTTTTACGCAAATGTTTTAAATCATATTTAGGATTGACATCCCTTTGAAGAAAAGTGAAATCTATTTTTTTCTATGTGATGAAGACTTGTGATTTTTTAAAAGTAGATAATACTTAAAATAGCATTATGATAATTCTGTGTATGAATTTGTACTTTTAACAGTAGTTAAGACTTTTTACTTTTTATCATTGTCTTCCTTTGTAATTAGCATTGTATGGTTCAGTTATTTTTTATATTTAAGGGTTCTGTTAAGTTAGCATTTTATTTGGATAAAACATACCCAAACTAGCCAGTCTGTTTTCTTATATGGTTAATTAGAAGTGAGAGGTAGAGGTCCTCCAAATTCAGCAGGCCAGCAGGCAATCAGTTTAAAATTCCCTTTCTTAAATGGTGCGACTCTTACACTCTCAGGTTTTTAATGACTTCATTTTTTGAGATGAAATTCTTGGAGTACCTTTTCCATGTTGGAGTTCCTCAAACTTGATGTTTTCACTAGTTCATAGTGTTTGGAACAGTACGTGCCCATCACTAAGACTGCTTCAGAGAGTGCAAAATTTTGTACGTCCCATTGTCATAGAAGGCTTAGTGGGTTTTGCTGTAATACAAATCAGCTTATATAAGCATGAGGTTTGATTTCCTATAATTATTCCACATGTTTTACATTACTCATTATTTGGGTTAAACTGGACTCATTTGAAGCAGTTTGCCTTTGCTAAATACGTAATGAGAAGCATAATACTGTAATTTGACTTGAGCCATAAAACACATTTTAATATTAGCTTATATTTATCTAGCTTGTTTTTGTGAAAAAACTGACTAAAACCTAAGTAAATCTAGATTAAGCCAGTTTAGATGTAATTTGTATTTTAGTGATGGATTGTATTGTAAGACTAGAGCTAAATTGAGAAAATGTATTATGTTCTGTTAAGGGAAAGAGCGGCGCATTTAAAAACTTAAACTTTGGTTGCTGTGTTCACATCATAATGTACAAGCATCATTTATAGTTTGGCTTTGAGAATTTCTCTGGCATTAAGTTTATAGAAAAATGTATAAAAGAAACTGAAGTTTTGGTTATATTTTTATATTTGTAAAGTAAAAGTTTGATTAAAATGGTCACTGTTCTTTTTTTATTTTATTGTCATTTCAATAAAAAAAATTAGAATGACTCTGTGATTTTGTGTGTGGCTACTAATCTTAGCGTGCCATTAGAAATCCTGCACGGTTCTTTTTCAGTGTCACTGGCCAGAGGCCATTACATTAGGTAAGAGACAACTTGCATAACAGCAAGGGCTTGAAGACCTGTGACATCCATGTTGCCCTCCCCTTGCATTCCTCCATTGTGTGTTGGCAGTTGTCTTAGGCAGATTCAGTTTCCTGCAGTGTGAAAGGGTCATTGGATTTGGAACCTGAAGACTGGCATTTAGAAGTTGCCATGCAATTTTGTTAACTGTGTTATATCATTGGGGACTCAGTTTCCAAAGAGAGTATTGACTTTAGTTTTTTTTTTTTTTAATCAAACTTGCTTGGAGGTCATAATGTGCTTTGACACCATGCTTGCTACTTTTGTAATATTGGGTTGGCCAAAAAGTTCACTTGGTTTTAAGTAAAAATAAAAAACATTTTTCATTTTCACCAAGAACTTTATTGAATGATGTATTCGTTAACCGAATGAACTTTTTGGCCAGCCCAATATTTTGCAATTTAATCTCATTATTGTAATAGAAACGGTTTGTGAGAATATATGTGTAATAAAACCATAGCCTTGAGACTTTATATCTGAACAAAAGTTGAACAAAACTTGATAACAGTTATTGCAGAGTTTTTCTGAAAATTTTACTACTTGTTTATAGCAGGCACCAAAGAGCTATGAAAAATTGTGAAAGAAACGCTAAAAACTGAAATGTTCCCATTAACTTACTTTTTTCCCTATGAACTTGAGTTTATTATTTTTTCCCCTCTGCTAGATTTAATAATGGAACACATTGGTCCAGCTAATGAAAACATAAGCAGAATTCCATGGGAGCACAATGAAGGCTACCGGATTAGATGATGAAGTTCAGTTCCTAGGCTGCTGAGAACCTTAAACAACACCCAGACTACTCAGCGTTTCTCACGGGATGGTGAAAATCAAATGAGGTCATGAATATAGAAGGCTTTTGAATATTTTTAAAAATGAAAAGAGCAATAATGTATCTAGATATGAATCTTCACAACTCTGGTTTGTCTGAAATGTTATATTTATTTCCTTTAAATCAAACCAAATCAGAGCCCCCATCTCACAAAATGGCAGGGAATTTCAGTCTCAGTCATTATTGGGAATAGGGGACCTACCCAAAGTCATACGAATCCAGAAAGCATAAATGGTACTCTGAAATGAAGGTGGGGGTGGGGAGACCTCTAGCTTCCATCATGGACTCCATGGATATTTGTCCAAGCTGAATTAGCTTCTTAAGTCTGGTTCCATTGCCTCCCTGCCACACTTGGGCCTTAGGATGCAAATGATGCAGGTGGCCCCTATGCCTATGGTCCAGCCTTCCTGGCCACACTAGTATTTATCCCCCTGAGTCTGGTCTCCTTTCCCACTCCTATCATGATGTAGGATGCAGTACAAAGAACCAGGAGCATTGGTTGACTTTAGAAGGTGGGTTCTGTCCTTGAAAAAAAAAAATCCTTGAGGGAAGGATGTGCAAAAGCCTGGCTACCTTCTTGGAATGGGTGAGGACAAAATGTTGGCAGAACAAATACTAATTATCCCAGTAAGATGTCCAGATGCAAACCTTTAAGATCTTTTAAAATGCAAATAAAAAATAACCTTATATAGTTAGGTTAATGTCACCTATTCTCATACTGAATCTTCAGAAATTACAAGCTTCTAAAAGTATAATATTTAGACTGTAGTTTTTATGTAGTCAGAATCAAATGTTAAAAGTTGCTATTAAACACAAAGTCATTCCAGGAAACAGGCTGCCTAAAGTTTTAACACTTAGAAAGTAGTGGTTCTCTCAAAATATAACTCAGTATAACACTTTGAATTCAAGATGGTGGAATATTGTACCTTAATAAGGACAGATTTATTAACAGTAGCCCCTTTCTTATGGTGACAGGACAAGTTTGGTATATGATATTTTATAACTATTGTGGCTTGGATTGAATCTGGATAGTTGGATAGTGTGGTTTAAAATTTATGGGGGGGCTTCCCGGGGCTTCCCTGGTGGTGCAGTGGTTGAGAATCTGCCTGCCAATGCAGGGGACACGGGTTCGAGCCCTGGTCTGGTAAGATCCCACATGCCACGGAGCAGCTAGGCCCATGAGCCACAATTACTGAGCCTGAGCGTCTGGAGCCTGTGTTCCGCAACAAGAGAGGCCGCGATAATGAGAAGCCCGCGCACTGCGATGAAGAGCGGCCCCCACTTGCCGCAACTGGAAAGAGCCCTCGCACAGAAACGAAGACCCAACACAGCCATAAATAAATAAAATTAAATTAAATTAAAAAAAAAAAAAAGAATTTACCAAGTTTAAATTAAAAAAAAAATTTATGGGGGCTCAGATAAAGTAGAACAGTTACTTCTGTGGAAAATCACTATCCTTTTTTCCATATAAAACTTTAGTTATCAATAAAGTTGAAAGTTTAGCATTTTAATCAAATGGCTGCAGGTAAAGAACCAAAGGGAACTGAAAGTTTAATCATATAGATCTCATAAAAAAGCGTGTGTGTGTGTGCACGCTCGTCCTCCCCAGTAAAAGCCAAACTGTTGTGTTCATCACAGGCCCTTTAATAGGATGTTTCTAAAAATTACAAATTGGATAGTAATAACGTTGAGCTGAGCGATCTTTTGTTTTCTAACTAATAAACTTTTAGAATTAGAATATTAGGTATGAAAGAGACCTTGAATATATTTTAGTCCTTTTCTTTTGAAAGTTTGTAAGATTCAACAAATATTTGCTGAATACCTACTCTGCATCAGGCACTAGTACAGGCCCTTGGGGATACAATGAGGAATAAGACCCCCAAGGTAGCACTTTTCTTTGGTAGTGCTTTTTTTTTTTAACAGCCTTATTGAGCTATACTTTACATATTTCACCATATAAATATACAATTAATTAAAGATTTTTAGTATATTCAGAGTTGTGCCACAGTCACCACAATTTTAGAACACTTTCGTCACCTCAAAAGGAAATCCATGTTTAGCTTTTATTATACTTCAGTTCCCTCATCTCCCTAAAGAACCATTAATCTACTTTCTCTGTCTACCTATGTTTTTGCTTTTGCTGGACATTTCGAATAAATGGAATCACACTATGCGGCCATTTGTGTGGCTGCTGTCACTTTAGCATGTTGTCAAGGTTTGTCCATGTTGCAGCATGTATCAGCACTTAATTCATTTTCATGGCTGAATACTATTCCATTGTAGGGGGTATCACTTAGGTATCCATTCATCGCTTGAGGGACATTAGGGTTGTTTCTACCTTTGGCTATTAAGCATAACGTTGCTATTGACATTTCTGTGCACATTTTGTGCGGTGGTGTGTTTTCATTTCTCTTGGTTATTTACCTAGGAGTGGAATTGCAAGGTCAAATGGTCACTCTTAGGTTTAAACTTTTGAAGGAGCTGACAGACCACTTTCCAAAATAGTTGCACCATTTTACATTCCTACCTGGTGTATGAGGGAACACATTTTTATTTCCTGCTAAATCAGATTCGTTTTAGACTCTGCTGGAGGTTACGAGTAAACAGCAGAAACTTTATTTGCGAGGAATTTAAGACCGTTGGTTAATTTTCCTTCTATGGGGTCAGGGCCTCTATTATTCCCTAAGCACCATCTCCTCTTTCAGCCACCTAGGAAGCTCCTAGGCCCGCAGTGGGTGCTCCGGGGTAACCTGCTTAAGGGGGAGTTCAAGGAAACAAGGGAAGGGACAAGTGGCCGGACGCCCGGTGGTGGGGGTACCCACGTCCCGCGGATCGGCCACGCGGCCAGGGCTCGACCGCTCGTCAGCGCCGTCGGGCCTGAGTGACGCTTGGGCTCGGCCCCGGTCGGGTGCCCTGTGCGTCCGCGGGCCAGGCCGAGCTGGGGTGTCGGCGGAGGATAATGCTGGGTTCTGGGCCCCAGGGCCTGCGGCCTGGGCCTTCGCCAGCCAGGCGGCGGCGCGACCGATAGGGGCGGGGGACGGAGGCCGCGCCCCCGCGCCCGTCCCGCCCGCACCCTGCTGGGGGCGGCGGCCCGCCCCTAGCCAGCCGAGGCTCTTCCGCGCCGGCAGGGGCAGCAGCGGGAGCGGCGCGGGGCGGAGCGGCCCAGCCCGGCCCGGCGAGGCGGCGGCGGCAGCGGCGACGGCGGCAGCAGCGACGGCAACGGCGACGCCAGAGCCCGTGGGCGCCGTTCGCGAGGCCGCCGCGGCCCGGCCGCAACGCGGGGAGGCCTGGGGGCTGGAAGCCGCCGCTGCCGCCATGCCACTGCTCTTCCTCGAGCGCTTCCCCTGGCCCAGCCTCCGCACCTACACGGGCCTCAGCGGCCTGGCCCTGCTTGGCACCATCGTCAGCGCCTACCGCGCTCTCAGCCAGCCCGAGGCCAGGCCCGGGCCTGGGCCCGCCGAGGCGGAGCCGGTAACGGCCCCGGTGCAGCCAGACCCGGCCGCGCTCGTCCGGCCGAGCACCGGGGGACCCCGGGCCCGCGACGTGGCCCAGTACCTGCTCTCGGACAGCCTATTCGTGTGGGTGAGCGAGGCTGCCGGGCCCGCCGAGGAGGAGCGGAGAGGAGCCGGGCGGGGGATTGTGGGGACCGCCATGTCATCCATTATCTGTGGGGGGCGTGGCTGGGGCCGGGGTCCCCTCCCCCCGGGGCCCCCGAGAGCGAGGCCCGGGGGGCGGGGCCCCGCCCGCGTGCGCGCCACCGAAAGACCCGGTGAGGGGTTGGGGGGGTGGCTTTGGGGTCGTGAGGAGGGGCGGGTCCCGAGGGCAGGGTCGCCTTTGAGGGCCTGAGGAAGGGACTCTGGGACGCGGTTGGGGAGGCGCAGGGGGCGGGGCGCAAGGGGACGCGGCCGGCCGGGGAGGGTCAGGGCTGGGGGGGAGGGAGGAGGTGCTGGGGTGGGTTGTGGGGAGAAGTAAACGATGGCGGAGCAGAGTTGGGGTTCTCAGGGACCACCGGGAAGGAAACAAGGAGCCCTCAAAGAGCGGGTTGACCTGGGAGGCTGGGACCGGCCAGTCAGTTACCCCGGCTATTTTATTAAACTATGGAGGGAAGTTGGAAGGCTTTTCGGACTCTGTCAGATCCGGAAATGTTAACAGGTTTCCCACGAAGAGAGGGAAGAGACAATTAGAATGTTGAGCATAGGAGAGTTTTAGGCATCTGGGTGTGTTCGGACATTCCTGTTTGGAGAGAGGCCTTTTTTTTTTTTTTTTCTATTTATTATGTGATTGTCCTCTTTGGGTAGAACAAACACACAAACTGTGCTTCTTTTCCTGCTGCTTTTACCTGGTGATTCATGAAAGTTTCCTTTGATGTCTGAAGGCAGTCAAAACATTCGGAGTCAAGAAGTGTCTCTCCATTTGAACTCAGGATTTCTCCTTTTAGTGATCCATTTTAAAACACGGTTTCCAGTTTGTCTGCCAGTGTAAGATAAGCAGCATTTACAAGGCATAAATGCTGGTTTCACTTATTAGAACAGATAATTTCAGGCGGGTAGATCAACAGTATTTTGGCTTACGAGCTTGGCTTCTACCTTGGCCTTTGAATGCCTCACGGAAACCCCACGGCGATCAGAAAAGTTGTTCCAGGACTGAAGTCTGTCCCTTGGATTTGCTGTTGTGTCTTGGGTCCAGAGTCTTGTCTCCTCCTGTAAATTCCCGTTTCGGGGTGAGAGCCGGCTGTAAGTGACTGGGATTAATATTCCAAGTATACAGAATGATACACAACTCATTTGGTATAATTAACCCCGCTGTGCTTCATCAGGAAGCAGTGGGATTTATGAACTCTGTGGGTGTGGATCAAGTCTCTTGGTCCTTCTGATGAAGAGATGAGTAGAAGGCAGTGAAGTGTGAAGTTCCATTCCTCCACTGCTGTGTAAAGCTGAACCTTACAGTACAGAAGAAGGGAGAAGAGAAAGAATTCAGCCGCACGTCTCTTGTTTAATTTCTATTAAACATAGATTTAAAAAATCTATTTTTGCATTTCAGTTGGCAGGTAAACTGTGATGTGAAGAGTGATTTTGCCAGATGTTGAGATTATAATGTAGTCTTTTATATATATATATATATATATATATATATATTTAAGTATAAGGTACAAATAAGCCTTTGAAATGGAACTGCTATAGTATTTAACAACTACTAGTATTGTTTAATGATCTCCCTGCCCCTCCCCAGAGTTTCTTTTTACAAAACTCATGTTCAAATTCCAAGGTTAACACCTCTTCATAAAACATTACATAAAGCCTGTTGATTTTCTGTGAAAATTATTACTTTTTTTTTTTTTTTAATTTTTATTTATTTATTTATTTATTTATTTATGGCTGTGTTGGGTCTTCGTTTCTGTGCGAGGGCTTTCTCTAATTGCGGCAAGTGGGGGCCACTCTTCATCGCGGTGCGCAGGCCTCTCACTATCGTGGCCTCTCTTGCTGCGGAGCACAGGCTCCAGACGCGCAGGCTCAGTACTTGTGGCTCACGGGCCCAGTTGCTCCGCGGCATGTGGGATCCTCCCAGACCAGGGCTCGAACCTGTGTCCCCTGCATTGGCAGGCAGATTCTCAACCACTGCGCCACCAGGGAAGCCCAAAATTATTACTTTTAAGAAAATTTCCTTTTCTTCCCAGCTTTTTCAACAGAGGTCTTGCCTCATGCGAGTTTGTAATTTCTTCTTATCTGCTGATGATTTTTTTCCTTTCTCAGTTGATCTTGCTGTTTTTCTTCCATCTTTCCTCTGTGGTTTTCACACTTATCTTGGTCTTCCTTGGTTCCTCAGACCCTCCATGTATGCATTGTCAGTTTTCTTCATCACTCATTACTTAAGTTTCTGCTTTAGTAGACGAGTGGGAGTCAAAATCTCAAATGCCTTCCTCCGAGGCCTGACAGATCGCATTATTAGGTGAGTATATGGCGGGGCCTTTGTCAGAATGGATCCTTTCTTGCCCTGCCCAAGGACACTCACATTCAATTTTTTAAAAAAACCAAGCAAGGGACTTTTCTAGTGGCGCAGTGGATAAGACTCCACGCTCCCAGTGCAGGGGGTTCGATCCCTGGTCGGGGAACTAGATCCCACATGTGTGCCGCAACTAAAGAGTTCACCTGCCACAACTAAGGAGCCCAACTAAGGAGCCCACCTGCTGCAGCTAGGACCCGGTGCAACCAAATAAATAAAAAAAGGCAAGACAAAACAATCAATTGATCTTTCTGCCAATTTGCAAATCCTGCTAGATATTATTTTGCATATTGGAATCTCTAAAACTTATCTTTGTAGGGCACAGTTTAGATGAATATAGATACTCATATAATGTCTTCATTTTGATTAATGTCCTAGGTGATTTTAGGCGTGTTAAATGGTTGAGAAACTGATGAGGGAGAGGATAGGGTATGGGGTGAAGGTCAGATGATGTAAACCTTGCATGATCTGTTAAGGAGTGTGAACATTATTTCATGGGCCAGAGGGTTTAAGTGGAAGAGGAGGGGAGGAGGGGCTGTCATGCTGAGATGATCTTTTCAGGGGCGGACCTATAGCCGCAGTGGGGAAGATGGATTTATGTAGACTGGGAAGAGGCTAGATGTAGTGACGTAGGACTCCAGTCCCCAAGGAAAGTTCTCCAGGTGGCCCTCTGGCACTGACATTGAGAACAGGTGTGAGGGGAGGTTCCCAGGGTTGTTGCACTAACAGATACCCAGGTTTGACATGATTATTTGTTTCTTCATGTCTTTCTAGAACTTTCATTCCAGATTAGGTTTTATTTTGTTACTCATTTCTAGGGTAATTTTACGTTGTTCAGATGTCACTTCCATTAAAGTACCTCCTGATCAGTTTCCATCGTTTTGAATTGTTCAGGTGTTTTTGGCTTTTCAACTTCATTAATCTTACTCATTAGTTTCATTACTTTCTCCTGGTTTTTTTTCAGTTCTGTTCTGGTTTTTTCTTTTTTATGTATTTGCTTTTAAAACTGTAAGAGGTGGACATGGTAAAATGGAGAAATAGACATATGAAACAAGTTTTGAGGTTCTGATGACTTAATTATATGCAAATGAAGTAGTTTAAATAGAAGTGTCAAGGGAAAAAGTCACCAAAAACGAAAATGGATAAAAGTGAACTGACCATTGAGAGCAGGGATTGGCAAACCGTGTTGGCCTATTTGGCCTATTAGCTAATAATGGTTTTTTACATTTTTAAAGTTTTTTTTTTTTTTTTCCGAAAGGAAGACTATGTGATTGAGAGCATGTGGTCTACAGAGTCTAAAAATATTTACTGTCTGATAGCCCATGAGAGAAAAAGTTTCTGACTACTGCTTCAAAGAGCCCATCTTCACATAATTATACAACTTGAGAACTGAAAGTAATTTACTAGGTTTGAGTCTTTATGAGATGAATATTCCAAAGAAGATTAGAGAAAAATGTTAGCTCCAGAAATGTTGGGGCAGCTGAAGAAAAAGACTATAAACTTGTAAATAATAGGATATAAGCCGAGATAAACAACTTAAAAATATAGGAAAAATCTTTATAGTTGGGGGGAAGGAGATTGCTATTTGATTGCTTGCTAGATGTATGCTGCATGCTTTGTATACGTAGTCTCATTTATTTCCCTAATGTTGTGCAAAGAGGAACACGAGCATCAGTATAATAAGGGGGAGTTTGCATTACTGGCATTTTATACTTGTCACTGGGCGCCTACAGAAAAGTAACATTCCAGTTGTCCTTAAAGGAGGAGACTGATAAAAGGTGTGTTTTTTGTGGGGGGAGGAGGTAGTTAGTGCTGGTGTTAAGTAGAAGACTAAGAAATACCCAGATTGATCAAGTCGACGCAGTTCACATCTACATATTATACAAATATATATGGTATGTATACATATTCTTTCTTTTTCATACACAGAAGGTAGCGTAGTAATCACATTTCTACACTTTGCTTTTTTTTCAGTGAGCAAGTTATCTTGAAGGTTCTGTATAATGGTAGTAAATGCAGAACTGCTGACAGTTTTCCTGGCTTCATTGTATTCTGTTGAATGGCTGTTTTATGGTTTATTGAACTAACCTCCCTGATGGACATTTAATTGGTTTTCATTTTTCTGCTATTATAAACAGTGCTCCAGTGAACCCATTGTACTTAGATTTACTTACATTTAAGTTTGGATTCTGCCCACAAAGAAAGATTAGTTAGCTGTGTATAGCAGAATGAGGTTAGTACTTTTACTGTGGTCTGCAAGGATAAAGTGAGGTGAGAAAGTTTGTCCCAATTCCGTTGGTTTAAATATGGGCTGAAGTGTTGTTTCTGTAAGGATATCACTGGTGACCTAGTGGGATCTGATTTGGAATTTTATTTTATTTTAATTTTTATTTTATAATGGAGTATAATTGATTTACAGTGTTGTGTTAGTTTCACGTGTACGGCTAAGTGATTCAGTTATACAAATACGTATAGCCATTCTTTTTCAGATTCTTTTCCCATATAGGTTATTACAGAATATTGAGTAGAGTTCCCTGTGTTATACAATAGGTCCTTGTTGATTATCTATTTTATATATAGTAACATGTATATGGTAATCCTGGGATTTGCTTTTAAATGAGGAATGGTACAATTATGTTTCTGTATCTGCAATTTTTCAAGCCTTTGTCAATTTTAAAATTGAGAATTTATTATATCTTTATTGGAATGATGATATTTGTGAAATTAAGACATTTTTCTGTAAGTAGAATAGAATAAATAGTTAATAATTATTGAGGTGTTTTTAAAAACACTTCATTCATGATCTTAAAATAATTTAGTTGCTTCCAATCCTGTATAGCTTTCACTTTCATAAAGTTCACAAAAGATTATCTCTTTCCTTTTACCTAAAATCCCTTTCTCATATCAGTTTACTTTGTCAAGCCCTTTTTCCCTTCTTAGCTGTGCTAATTTTTAAATCTTCCATTTATATTACAATAAGAAATGTTTATCTACTGGTGATGGAATTATGAGGGAATTCCACTTTTTTTTTTTTTTTTGGTAAATCAAAGATACAAAATTTTTATACCTCATTTTTGAACTTAGAAAAACTTAAGAAAAGTTTTACCTGAGAAGTAATACTTTATTTCTTACTTTGTAACCCAAGGTGTATGAGAATGCTGTTTAGGGTAGAGAAATGATTAAGCGACCCTAAATTTGATTTCTCCTCTGTTGTTCTCACAGCAGCTGGCTTGGTCTGTTAGATGCTTACCAAGTTCTGTGTCTTGTAGATCCTAAAAGCTCTTTGAGCGCAGGGTTCAGATCACCCTCATTTCTCTTAATGTCCCACATGCCTTGAGCAAGTAGGTGCTAAATGTGTTGAATTTATTTCTTTACTTTGTAAGCCTACCTGCAAAAGCAGGAAGAATTTTAAAAAATTGTTTTGTAATTAGGCTGGGGATGTTTGGCTGATTTTAAAAATCCCCTTCAGCTGGAGGATATGGCATGAAGGATTGGGGTTGTAGTTTTGTCTTATGACATTTTTTCTTAATTAACATGATTGGGGTTCCCATTAACTGGTTTAGAGCACAATGAAGATGAGCCTTTTAAACCTCTATTTCATCTCCTTAAAATTTAGTATTCTACACTATTTGTTGGAATGTTTTGAATAGGGCTGCTCCACAGGGAGTCATGTTAGGGAGGTGGGATGTTTTGGATAACTAATTTGGGTTTTTTCCTGGCTATTTGAAGGATTTAATTACCAGAAGAGTTTCATTTTTCAGCACTATTTTTGTTTCAGTTCTTTGAAAGTACATCACATACTTCCTTGCCCCATTAGACAGGCAGAATGTAACTAAACATAATTTAATCTTTTGTAATGAATCAGGGCTACCATTCATTGTATGTAATGCGTCAGGGCTACCAAAGGGCTGGATGGTGTGAAGCACTAAGGGGAACCTGAAGAGATCTTAGGGAGTTTGCTTTCTTATCTTACTCTCTTCCGTCACCTTCCTTTTATTTACTTATTCTTAAAATATCATTTGCTTCTTTTAAAAGTAGAGGGAAGAATGACCTGGAAAGAGGAATATGGCCACCTTCCTGTAAACTTAGTGAATCAATGATTGGAGCAGCCTTTACGTTGTTGGTGTTTGTTTTCATTTGCTCTTAATAAATGTCCTCTTTACCATCTTCATCAAGGTCCTTTTGGCTTTTTGAGGTTCTGTGGTTTTAGAAATCATTTGAGCATCAGTAATGTGATGTGTCACACTAGCCTTTGTGTCAGGGGCAGCCCACGTTTTCATTTTGTAAGCATTACATTTGTTGTTTAGGTGTAAGGAGATCCCTCTCTTAATTACTAAGAAAGTTTTCCACTTGCTGGTGAAGAAGGCTTTGGATTGTCATTGGTGTCTCATGGTTGCCTTTCGGTTCTCAGCTCTACCTGCTTTCTTGATTCCACTCCCCTCGAATGCCCCAGAACCTTTACTTTAAGGCCAACACCAACCACAGATATCTTTTGTCCCATTGCAATACATTTGAAAATGTGTATGTTTTTGATTCTCAGTTCTTCATGATCTTGTGACTTTTTTGTGACCATTCACACTCTTCTCCACATGTCCTGTTTTTCTGACAGGGCAGGGCAGGGTGTTTGGGTGCTGGACTTCACTGTTCATGATAACTGCATTTTCTGGAAAAGTTTTCTTCTAGGCTGTCAAAATCTTAATGTAGGAAGTGATGTACCTAGGAGATACTTATGGTTTTTTAAGGTGCATCCAGTACAAAGTTTACACAAAATTCAGTTAAGACTGAAGGGGAAGGTGGCCTTCTGGAGGGTACATGTTGGGACAGGGCTCTGTGAATTAACTGCTGAGCTGGTGCCTCTCCTCCCCACTCCTCATCTGTACCCTGCCACCCATAAAAATGTGCCCCTTCAAATATTACTTATCTTGTACTGGTAGAAAACTGGAAAGGCTCAGTCATTAGAAATGTTGGCTGAATTCCTAATATAAAATTTTTAGAGCTGCTTTTATTTTTCAACAGAAGGAAATAAACTTCCTTTCTTTGGTTTGTGTACAGGTTCTAGTAAATACTGCTTGCTGTGTTTTGATGTTGGTGGCTAAGCTAATCCAGTGTATCGTGTTTGGCCCTCTTCGAGTGAGCGAAAGACAGGTAAGTCCAGATAGCAAGGATGCATTCTTGTGACCAGATTAAAGAAAAAATTTTTTGGTATAATTTCAAACTTACAGAAAAGTTGTACAAATAATATGAAGAACTGCTATATAGACTTCATCCAGATTCAGAGTTATTAACATTTTTCCCCATTTGCTCTAACAGTTGCCTTTTATTTATATATACATATTTTTTGTGATCCTTTTGAGAGTAAACTGGGGACATCATACCCCTTTAACCTCAAGTACTTTAGTCTGTTTCCTAAGAGCAAGGACATTTTCTTATGTAACCATAGCACAGTGATCAAAATCAGGGAATTCAGCATTGATGAAATACTTCATGTAATCCACAATCCGTATTTAATGTATCCAAGTTGTCCCAATATTGTTCTTTGTAGCTATTTCCCCATGACTTTTATGAGGTAATTTTAAAAGAAGCTCAGACTTGTTTTAGTTTGAGTAATCGTATATATCATTCTTTAGAATATGGGTTCTTTTCCAAAGGAATTTACTGAGAGATTTTTGTTTTTCCCTTTGGAAAAGTGTATTAAGATTCATCATTCTACAAGCAGCGTTCAGGTGAGATAGTCTGACATTTGAACATTACTCTCAGAATGCATGTATGAGCAGGAGGTGCTTTCATTAAAGAATTAGTGCCACAAGCATACTGTACAGATTGGCAGTTCCCCAAGGATTTTAGTGGATGGAGTGTAGAATAGTGTGTTTTAAAGTAAGAATTTAGAACTGGCCTTTAAAACAATAACATACAAACAGAACTATATTGTACTTTATCTTCTCCCAGTGGTACAACACAGGAACCTACTACATTAAAAGTACAACAGTGGCCTCACCCCTTACGTGTCCTTTTCAACCCAAATCTCTTGTTATTAAATCAGCTGAGGTCCTAGTTTAGAGTTGAAATGCATTTACTGTGTGATTGAGCCCTTGGATGCTGTTAAGAGCAGGACTGTTTGTTTTCCCAGAAATTTTTCATTAGTGAGTATTCAGTACTTTCTCCAAAATTATCGACTCCAGAGGTCTCCCAGATGGGATCAGTAGAACATAGAGGGTTTTTTGGTAGGATACAGAAGCTTTTCTTTGATGCTTCTTTTGTTTTCAAGAAAAACTTTTGACTTGTGGGCCAGAAATTGGTCAGGCCAGGAAAGCAACCTAATTGCTGGTGGATTGATCTGGCACCAGTGGGCCTTACATACTGCTTTCTTTTCCCTAAAATGTTAAATATCAGTTCAAAATTTACAGAAAACATAACCTTGGGGTATTACAGAGATTTTTCAAATACCTGGAGGTAATCATAATGGACACATTTGTCACTCAACTCTACTTTCAGTTTTTTCAGTATAGATCACGTCTTTCATGTTGTTCAGTGATGACAGTTTTTGACCAGTGTCATCCAGTAGCATTTATTGAGCGCCGTTTTGAGTTAGAATGCTACAGAATTGACATGGGATTACTCTCTGGGTGCTTAAACTTCAAGAAATAGAGTAATGCTAGAGGCAAAGACATTGACTACCTAAAATTGGACAAATATTCAACCGTTAAGTGGCAGTGTAGAACAAGGAATTTTTTAAGTGCACTTAATGCCTACTATGGCACTTGTCTAAGCACCGTACATATATTAACTTACTGAGTTACCCCAACGATTTTATGAGATATATGCTGTTGTTATAAGACCCGTCTTATAGATGGGGAAACCAAAGTCTGGGGATTGTAAGTAACTTGCCCAAAGCCACACAGCAAATAGATGGTGGAGTGAAGGTTCAGAACCAGGACACAAAATGTTCTCAGTTCACTTCATGCTTTCCTGCCCCAGATCTGGAAACAGACATTCACCAAGGATTCCTAGTTCGTTTTATTCTATGAACAAAGGGTGTACAGTCAGAGTACAGTGTTTTAAAGTTCTCAAAATAACTCTTATCTTTAAATAGTCACATTATCAATTTGTTCCACACATAGGTTCAATTATTTCTGTTTTTATTCAGTTTTGCTTTTCTTTCTAAGTTTTTGAATTTGTGAAACATTTACATGGTTCAAAACTATACATAAAAGTATACTTAGGAGCCATATTTTCATCCTTATCCTCTGCACTCAGTTGCCACCACTCCCACAGGTGGCTTGAGGTATCTTTTAATATCTGTTGGCTAGACGCCCCTCATTGCCCTTTTTTTCAGGATAGTAAAGATTTTTAAAACTGGACATCCTCAGTGTAAGAAAGAGTACAGTGAAGCAGGTATACTTCTGTGGGACTGTACATTTATATAACTTCTTTGGAAATCAGATGGATGTTACTTATTAGAAACCATAACAATATCCGTAAGCTTTGATTCTATAATGCTGAAAAATAGAAACTTGTACAAAGGTATTCATTGCAACATTTTCTGAATGGTGAAAAAAACGTTTCGGTGTCCATGTGTAACCACTAAAGTGGTCTATTCAGACAGTATTCATTGGCATTGGTAAGGTTCTCACAATATAAGTGAAATAAAAGTATACAAAAATCAGTGTTTTACATTTAGGAAGAAAAATGCATAAAAATGTTAAGGCATCATTTTTGTTTTACTTTTCTTTGTACTTTTTCATACATTATTGATTATGGCTGGCAAATGAGCGTATGTTATTTTTGAATCTGAAGGATGTTTAAAAAAAAAAGGAAGAAGAATGTCCAGTCTGTTTCTTTTGTTTGTTTTAAAAATCTAGAGAGTAGAAGTATTAAAAATGATACTTGTAGCTCTCACCATTCTTTTTGATTTTGTGTTAGAAGTATATGTATTATTAATACATAAGGTACTAAACTAATATCACTCCCCTTTTAATGGCTAAAATTTCATAACTAAGGAATTCAATCCAAAATCTACAGATTACTTTCTAGGTGTCTTCCCTTTATTCTTCAGAGGGCTCTTTTTTTCTTTGCCTTCTATTGATATTTTCTTGTGGACAAGTGTTAGAAAGCTGAGAATAGACTATTTTCTCCTTAGAAGCCAGCTTTTGTTATGTTACCTTCTCCTTGAATGGGTTAGATATAATGGTAATCACCTTTATAAATATTTTTCTTTTTAGCACCTCAAAGACAAGTTTTGGAATTTCATTTTCTACAAGTTCATTTTCATTTTTGGTGTGCTGAATGTCCAGACAGTGGAAGAAGTGGTCATGTGGTGCCTCTGGTTTGCTGGACTGGTATTTCTGCATCTGATGGTTCAGCTCTGCAAGGACCGGTTTGAATATGTGAGTTTTTAGCCAAGCTCTTTTCCTGCTTAGGCACACATTTGCCAGGTCTGAATTGTGTAATATGAATGAGCCATGACACGCATGTGCAGGATAGCTCTCCCAGGGAAGGCTCCTGGATCAGGTACCTTCTACCTGTTTCTTGAGGAACTTTCTGCAGCAGCCAAGGAATGTAGGAGCAGTGTCCCCTAG
The DNA here is from genome assembly GCF_028021215.1 of Eschrichtius robustus. NCBI lineage: Eukaryota > Metazoa > Chordata > Mammalia > Artiodactyla > Eschrichtiidae > Eschrichtius > Eschrichtius robustus. The sequence goes on along the minus strand of NC_090842.1, from coordinate 29,622,629 downwards.
GGAGGTTTCCTTCCCCTCCCCAGTAATGTTGCATTACAGCCCACGTGAGGTCAAATCACCTACACAAACTGTTTTTGATCACAGCGCAAGGAAACCTTAATATATAAACTGAAAAAAAGCTGGTCTCTTCCAGATGTTTTCTGTTCTAATCTCCTTCCATTTTCCACCTTCTTACTCTGGTTCTTGGAGCCCTTCTTTCTGACTAGCTTACGTTGTTTCCACCCTGGGCCAGGACTGAATTAGCTCTCTTGGCTTCCCTGGTCCCTGGAGAAGTGAACCTTTTCTGTCTGGGTACAAGATCTGCCTCTTGGCTTCAGAGTTGTGTGGGTGAATCTTCATTTGTTTGTAGTCCCGAACTAATCTCGTGGATCCCCAGTAAATGGACGCCTACAATCCTGCCCCTCCGTTAAACCCACTCCACAGCCCTGCTTGCCCCTTTCTTTACCCAGTCCTCATGGACCATGGTGGTCCTTGCATGTCTGTGTGAGTTAATCTCAGTTCCAAAGCCTTTAGCTGTTTCATAATTCAACCCCCATCCCAGGACATGGACAGGCGCTTCTAACCTCCCCGACTGGTTTGGTATCTACACCTTCCTGCTCAGGAGTCACAGCTTCAGGCCTTCCTTTCCAAGCTGTATACTGTTACCATAGCATTATGATAGTAGTCAGTCTGCACCTGGATTACACTTCAGTTGTCCTAGCCGTGAACAGGCTAGGAATGTCCTCTCAAGTGAATTTGAGGGATTAGGGCTAGAACAAGATTGTGAAAGAACACAACAGAATGTGGTGCTGCCCTATTGAAGTTGAGTCCTGTTGAAGCTAGAAGAGAGAATTACATTCCTTTGGCAAATTGTTTCTAGAGGCTTATAATCCCACTGGTAGGAGGATCCTTGAGAATTTGAGATGCAAATATAATGTATATTGTTATATTCCGTAAATTAAACGATAAAGATCTCAAAATATCAGCTCATACTCATATTTAGGTTGGTTGGAGAATTTTGACCATCTGGTAATGGGATACTTTTCTGTGCTTCCATTTGGCTGTGCGGCTACGCACAGACCTCCAAGCAAAGACACCAAGGTTAATCTTGAGTTTAATTAACACTGCCATGCTTAGTCAGGTTTAATTAACACTGCCATGCTGAAGAATGAGCTTCCTTTTCCTGTTCTGCATTTTTAGCTTTCCTTTTCTCCCACCACACCGATGAGTAGCCATGGTCGAGTTCTGTCTCTACTGATTGCTATGCTGCTTTCCTGCTGTGGATTAGCAGTTGTCTGTTGTGTCACAGGCTACACCCATGGGATGCACACATTGGCTTTCATGGCTGCAGAGGTAAGATGCAGAGACGGGCTTTTGCTCTGATTATGTTCCTATGTATTTTCAAGGAAGCTAGATGATTATTGATAGATTATTTTCACCCATGATGGATATCTGGTCTTCATTTTAACAAGCATTTTTTGAGTTCCTTTGTTTGAGGTTGGGTATTGGTACTGATTGCTTTTACATGTTATTTCACGTAATCCTTGCTACAACATAATAAAAAGTACAGTTGACCCTTGAACAACGTGAGTTTGAACTGTGTGGGTCCACTTATACATGGATATTTTTCAGTAGCAAATTCTACAGTACTACATGGTCCCTGGTTGGTTGAATCCACAGATGCGAAGGAACTGGATACGGAGGCCCGACTATAAATTATATGGGGATGAACTCCCATATTGCCCAAGGGTCAACTGTAATTATTTTTGCCGACATTTATATAGTGCTTACTGTATGCTGGGGATTGTTCTAAATACCTTACATATATTGACTCATTTTATTACTCCTGTATATTAATGGGGAAATGGGCATGGAGGGTGAAGTGAATTGCTTAAAGTTCCAAAGTGGCAAAAGTAGCACAATCCAAGTTCTGTGACTTCCAAGTGGGAAGGGTTTTCTCCTTAAGATATTGTAGACAATGATTGGTAACAGTTAGTAGGGAAATATCCTATAATTGGTTATTTTAGATAGGCCATAAATTAAGATTTTATAGAATAATACAATATATATGCAAACAATTCATTGTTTTGAAAGAATAATCTGAGATATTCATGTATATTTTAAAATTTACTTTTAAACCCTTTCTGAAAATACTAATTTCTGTTCAATAGAAATCAAATTTTTTGTATGTTCTTTATATTCAGTGGCTATATTTGCTTTTTTCCTCAGGCCAAAGGCAAAATACTTTTATCTTGTCCATAATTGCTATTATTAATGGAAAAAATGAAATAATAGATATCTAATATCAATATCAGTAGATAGCTAATATCAAAACACTAAGTTTGAACTACTAATTGGGAATTGTTAGAATAGGGTTAAAATTTATTTTGCTTAATAGCATTCATTTCAGAGTATAATATAGTAGTGTAACCAAAAATAAGGAAAGAACATTTAAGTACCTAATAAAAACATTTGCAATCCTAGTTGAATACTTTCTGTATGTGAAAGGTATACAAATGTAAAAAAAATGTTTAAAATTTTATTTACTCTGACATTAATTAGTTTGCTTTAGATATATTTTACTGTAAATCACCATTTGAATGATACTGGGTTTTCCTTTTTTGTTTCTCTAACTTTTAATTAGTATTAGGCCAAAGTTTGAAAAAAGGTATACCTAAAATTAAAGACATTTAAAATAGGTCTGTTGGGTCATAGGGCATATTTTTATTTTAGCTCATTAATTTTTTTAAGATAATTTATGTTACAGATTTGATATTTTTAACTAAATCATATTTTTATGTTTATAGTGTTTCTCTTCTATGTAAAATATTTTCCATTTGTAAACGGGAGTTTCCTGATCTCAAACGTAAAGAATGTTAACAGTTTTATTCTGCTAGATTAAGAAGAAATTTTTCTTAGTATCAGTTTCTTTAATACAGAATACTGTGAGGGTCTTATTTTGTTATTGATTTCCTTCATCTGTTTTCTTCTGTGTGGGTGAAGGGGGAGCAGAAAGCATTATATAGAGAGCAGGGATTCATATCTAGGATAGTAGTACCTAAGCTGTACCTTGGGTATAGGGTCACCAAGTATTCAGACACCCTCTTAGGATAATCAATTATGGTGACTTAATGCAGTATAAAATATAAGTGATTGTCAAACTCAATGACCTCAAGATTGTAGAAGGCCCAGGAGATGGACAGGTGTAATTGGTTGCCACCTATTAACAGGAAAAGGCTCAATAAAAGTTGTCTCTAGGTCGTGAAAATATTCCATGGAAATTTGAAGCACATGAAATAAAATGGTTGGTAACTTGCTTTTTTTTTCTTTCAGTTTTAATGAGATATAATTGACATACAGCACTGTATAAATTTAAGGTGTACAGCATAATGACTTGACTTACATTTGTTGTGAAATGATTACCACGATAAGTATCATCGCATATTCATACCCCCAAAAATGTTTTTTACCCTGTGATGGAAACTCTTAGGATTTACTCTCTTCACATTTGGAATATACCATACAGCACGGTTAACTCTAGTCATCATGTTGTACATTACATCCCCAGGACTTATTTATCTTATAACTGGTACCTTGTGACTACCCTCCTCCAAGTCCCCCACCTCCAACCTGATTTTTAATTGAACTGAGAACATTTATCACTTTGTAAAAGTAAGTTTGGTCTGAGCAATCCTAAATTTTACTAAAAAGAAAAAAACTCTCTTTTTTTAAATAGTCTCTTCTTGTGACAGTGAGGACTGCTCATGTGATTTTACGGTGAGTAGAAATTTGGGAGGGTGGTGATGGAGGTCTACTCATACAGTTGATTTTAAGATACAACATGTAAAAAATTTATAAAAATGTGACTGTAGTATATCATGTTTAAAACAAATTCAATTGTAACAGTAAATCATTAACATGATTCTTCTCTATTCACTGCAGATATGTAATTCACCTCTGGGACCTCAACCACGAAGGAACGTGGGAAGGAAAGGGAACGTATGTCTATTACACAGATTTTGTCATGGAGCTCACTCTGTTGTCCCTGGACCTCATGCATCACATTCACATGTTGGTAAGTTTCCCAGAAGGAGCTCTAACAGACAGCTAAGTTTTTTAGAATCAGGAACCCTGTTTAGTACAGGGTTTAACAGGTGAAACATTTGTGGCTGACCCACTTAAAGACTGTAAAAACGATGCAGCTGTTCCCCTCCCTTTTTTTTTTTTTTTTTTTTTTTTTGGCCAACGGGTATAAAGCAGTGTGGAATGAGTTTGGTGCCCAGCTCAGGAGGTGTTTGCTGTCTAGGAGACGTAGGTGACTCTGCCGACCAAGTCAGTAGATAATTGTTTAGCATGAAATTAAGGGAATTCCTCTCCTCATAGTTTCTGTGGCTTCTAATGTTTAACAGTTACCTTGTAGGTGGTAAAGGGAATTCCCACAGTGTTAGCTACTTCATGGATTCATAAATTTTCTATCTTTATAATTAAAAACAAAGTCTTTATTCTTAATTCCTCCTGCTTCATTGTTTACATTTTACTTTGGTGTGCAAGAAATCACCATGCTGAAAACCTGCTTCATTGGTTTAGCACTTCAGTGATCTGTGAATGCCGAGAATCAACATATTTGGTGGGCAATTTATTTAAATTGTAAGCCTATCAGAGTAGCATTTAAAAATTTTTGGGTTAAACACAGCGCATTTCTGTAAGTCTACTTTTTAAAAGTAACTTTCAAAACATACTTTAAAAAAAAAACGCTCCCCCAAACAAATATCCAGAGATAACTGTTGACATTTTGTTGTGTTTACTGCTTGTTTATATATTCAGATCCATACATTCATCAATGGAGATTGTGTATTGGGCATATAGTTTAGGCTTTTTGTAGCTAGTATATTATGTACATCTTCCTATGCTAGCAACAATTCTTCTAAATCATTTTAATACCTTTAAGATAAAACTTCCACGGCATAGAGGTACGATGATTTAATTGAAATATACCATACAGCACTGTTAAAACTATAGTCATCATGTTGTACGTTCTGTCCCCACTACGTATTTATCTTATAACTGGAAGTTTGTACCTTTTAACCACCTTCCTCCTATTCCCCTACCCCCAGCCATTGAACAACCTGCTCCCATAATAGAATATTTAGATTGTATTCAGTTGTTTGCTACTTCACATCTTTGCGTACCTTTTTTTGGTCACATATTAGTTTTTTTAAAGTACTTTTATCACTTAAATATTATTTTCCCATGTAATTAATCTTCAAAATGTTATATATAAAATATAATAATAGGATGTAATTATATTTTATAATAAATATAATGAGTATATAATGTTACATTATATGAGTTTACAGTATAATTATTCCCCTACTGGGCATTGTGTCCATTTCCTGATTTTCTGTTTTATAATTGCATAGAGGGGCATCATTTTGCATAAAGCTTTAAAATTTCTGATTAGTTCCTCAGGAAAGATTGCTGGTGATGGAATGACTAGGCCAAAGAGCATGTACATTGTTCAGGGTAGTGAGAGAGATATGTGCATTTGCTTTCTGAATGACTGCTCCAATTCACCTTCGCCCACAATTCAGACCTTCTGTTGCATACCTCACTCTCAGCAGTAGCAAGTTCACATTCACTTTTATTGTATATTTTATTCTCTTTCCCTCTTGTTAAGTTATTTGGCAACATCTGGTTATCCATGGCCAGCTTGGTCATCTTTATGCAGCTGCGTTACCTGTTTCATGAGGTACAACGTCGAATCCGCCGGCACAAGAACTATTTGCGAGTGGTTGGAAACATGGAAGCCAGGTAAGTAAGCACAAGTTGACGTTGCTCATGTTGACTCATTTGAGATCTTTAATAATAACAGATCCCAGATTATACGAGAACCTGCTTTTGTAAACTGTTAGCGGAATGGTGAAGAGTATAGTCTCTGGAGTCAGACTGCCTGGGTTTGAATCCCCACTTAGTTGCCGTGTGATTTTGGGCAATTTACTTACCTCTCTGTGCCTCAGTTGCTTAAGTCTAGGGATGATAGCAGAACCTTCTTCCTGGAACTGTTGGGAGGATTCAATGGGATAATGAATGTAATATTACTTAGAACAGTACTGGGTACATAGTATGTGCTCAGTAAAGACTAGGTTCTTTTATTAGGTCAATATTTTTATCATCATTATTATTAAATGGATGCTTCCTTGGACTTCTGCCCTTTTTCTTCCTTACGCATGCGTGCTCACACACACATACTCTCTCTCATACTCTTAACCTCAGTGGAGGAGGTACTCACTTGCCATCCTGAGGCTAAACCAAGCCTGAAAGTGTGAGATCAGTGGGTATCCTTTTTGTGTCCAAGGGAACAGTTTGGCTCTCTGAGGGGTCTTAACTCCTCTGATTTACCCAGAAATGTTCGCTTAAGTCATCACTAACAGGAGCCATTGTTAAGGCAGAGTCAGTTTCTGTGTATAGATTTCTTGCTCTTTGGTGGGCTATGAAGAGAATGCAGGTGTAATGTTTCTCGTGGGTGGAGATTTTTTACTGAACACGATTCCTCTGTAACTGTGCTGTTAAAGGTGAAGTCTCTGAAGTAAGCGGTGCTCAGTATTTGTGTGTGGAATTGACGGAGATACCTGCCAGGTGCACTTTGTTTTTTACAGGTTTGCGGTTGCAACCCCAGAGGAGCTGGCTGTCAACAACGATGACTGTGCCATCTGCTGGGACTCCATGCAGGCTGCGAGGAAACTGCCCTGTGGACATCTTTTCCACAAGTAGGAGCTTTGCAAAGGGCCGCATGGGACTGGTGTTCTGTCCAGGGGCATGTGGGTGCTTTTTGTGCCGGGGCTTAAGACCAGCCTTAGCCAAGGAGTGGGGACGTTCCCTCAGACTGGCCGTGGTGCTGGTACTGAGTGGGATGGGGAGCCTGGGTGTGTCTTCCTTAGTCCTCAGCCTCTTCCCTACACGGCAGGACTGTTCCCCACTCACAGGTTGCCATCTTAGTTTCTGGGTGTGTTAGCTCTCTTCATATTCCTTGTCCATTTAAGTTCTGAGATATAGCAGATACGCCTGTAAGACTTAAAGGGGTGGGGGGATCCTTGCTTTCTAACAGCTTATTCCCTGTTCTTACCCTGGTGAGAATATATATCTTGGCATTTTGCACATGCCCTAAGGCAACATAAAAAAACACACCAGGGAAGTGTGCTGAGATGGGGATCAGACGAGAAGCACTAAGCAGTCCAGAACTGTGGCTGTGTTATCAGGAATTAGAAGATGGGATCTTCTGCAAACCTGCACGACTGGACTAGATCTGTGTGTGGTGCAGGCTGTTCCGTTCCCAGGGAGTCCTGTTGTCTCTGTGTTGCAGTCCTCACTGCCTTACATTATTCATTTTTAGAGATCTCACAGGAACTGTGTCTGTTTAACCTAAATCATTCTGTTTATAGATTGGATGTTCTTGGTGTTGATGGACCTTGAGGTATCTTTTGGCCTTTTGTATCTGTGGTCAATTTTGCATATTGAGAAAGTTATAATCTTTACATCTTTAATCTTCCTTTCCTTATTCTATATTCCCAAATAGTTTTTCTTCTCCTTTTTAATATTACAAGGGCTTTGGAGCTGGAGTATCAGTAACTCAACACATTTATTGATTTTTTTTTTTTTTTTTTTTTTTAATGTGCTGGGTGCTGTGTTGGGTTCTGGGGAATAAAATTAAAATGACAGATGTGGTCTTTGCTTTCACGAAGCTTTCAGCCTAATGGAGGAGACCGACATGAATTAACCACGCGCGTTTATGAGCATGTAATGATGAATTGAGATAAGTGCTCTAAAGAAAAGGAACGCGGTCCTTGAGAGCTTGTAACAAAGGAACCTGACTCCCACCTGGAGAAAGTGACTCTTGTTGATGAGTAGGAGTTAAGTCAGCAGAAGATGGGATCAGGTGGAAGAGCATTTGAGACAGAGGGAACATTTCTGTAGCAGGAGGGAGTGTGGCGTATCCAAGGAATTAAAGAGAACCCCTGTGGCTGGAGCTCAGGATGTCAGAGGAGGAGTGGTGTTTGCTGAGGCAGGAGAAGCAGGCATGAGTGGCCCTGCAGGGGCTTGAGGGCCACTGACGGGGTTAAAGTGGGGGCTCGGGGTCAGGGATGCAGTTGGAAAAGATCGGGACTAGTTAGTAAGGGCTGCAGTGGTTCGGGTGTGTGCTGAGAGGAGTGTGGATTGGTGTGGTGGAAGTGGAGCTGGAGGAGGGTGGACAGACGTGAGAAGGGTGAGGAAGCACGTGGTGCTAGATTGGCTGTGGGAAAACGAGGAATATGAGGCGTTGGGGATTCTCCTAGTTTTGCAGCTGTGCTACTGGATCGATAGTGGTGCTGATTGATGAGGTTGGAAGACCAGAGAATTCACACACATTTCTGAAAAAACTTTCAGGTAGTTCCTAAGGAGCTTGGAGACAGTTTGGAAGACTAACTCAAAAGTGAGTGTATTTCACCCCAGAAGAAATGGTTTCAGTCACATGATTAGATTAATTTTAGGATTTAATGTTTTTGGTTGAGGCAAAATTCACATGACATACAATTAACCATCTTAAAGTATACAATTCAGTGGCATTTAGTGCAGTCACAGTGTGGTGCAGGCCACTGCTCTTCTCTAGTTTTGAAACTTTTTCATCACTCCAGAGTAGTGCCTCATACTCATTAAAATAAATCACTACCCATTCCTCCCTCCCCATGTTACCTGGCAGTCACTAATCTGCTTTCTGTCTCTATGGATTTGCCTGTTCTGGACAGTTCATGTGAAGGAAACCATATAATATGTGACTTTTTTGTGACTGGCTTCTTTTACTGAGCATAAAGTTTTCAAAGTCATCCAAGTTGTAGCATGTATCAGTACGTCATTTCTTTTTATGGCTGAATTTAAATTTTTTTAAATAATAAACAATTTGTTTATCCATTCTTCCATTGATGGACATTTGGGTTATTTCCACTTTTTAGCTATTGCAAATAATGCTGCTATAAACATTTGTGAACGGGTATCCATTTGAGTACCTGATTTTCTTTTAGGTATATACTTAGGAGTGGAATTGCTGAGTCACAGGGTAATTCTATGTTTAACTTCTTGAAGAACCACCAGACTTAGCCACAGCAGCTGCACCATTTTATATCCCATCAACAACGTACGAGGGTTCCAATTTCTTCACATCCTCACCAATACTTACTACTTTCTGTTTTTCTTATTATAGCCATCCTAGTTGGTGGGAAGTGGTGTTTCATTATGGTGGGTTTTTTATTTTTATTTTTTTAAAATTATTTATTTTTGGCTGCATTGGGTCTTCGTTGCTGCGCGTGGGCTTTCTCTAGTTGCGGCGAGTGGGGGCTTCTCTTCGTTGTGGTGCGTGGGCTTCTCATTGCGGTGGCTTCTCTTGTTGTGGAGCACGGGCTCTAGACGCGCAGGCTTCAGTAGTTGTGGCGCACGGGCTTTGTTGCTCCGCGGCATGTGGGATCTTCCCGGACCAGGGCTCGAACCCGTGTCCCTTGCATTGGCAGGTGGATTCTTAACCACTGTGCCACCAGGGAAGCCCTATGGTGGGTTTTTTAAAATGATAATTCTCAAATGTTATGCTTTTATTGTGGTAAAAAAATACATACATAACATAAAATTTAGCTTTTAACCATTTTTAAGTGTGCAGTTCAGTGGCATTAAGTACATTCACGTTGTTGTGCAACCTTCACCACCATCCATTTCCAGAACTTTTTCATCTTCTGAAACTGAAACTCTGTACCCATATAACACTAACTCCTCAATCTCCCCTTTTCCCCAGCCCTTGGCAGCTACATTCTATTTTCTGACTCTATGAATTTGACTGCTCTCACACAGTAGCACATCATACAATATTTGTCCTTTTATGTCTGGCTATTTCACTTAGTATAATGTCTTCAAGGTCCAGCCATGTTGTAGCATGTGTCAGAATTTCATTCCTTTCTAAAGCTGAAAAATATTCCATTGTGTGTATATATCACGTTTTGTTTATCCATTCCTCTGTTGATGGACACTTGGGTGGTTTCTACCTTATGGCTATCGTGAATAATACTGCTGTGAACGTGGGTGTACAAATTTCTTTTCAAGACCTTGCTTTCAATTCTTTTGGGTATATACCCAGAGGTGGAATTGCTGGATCATATGGTAATTCTATGTTTAATTTTTTGAGGAACCATCATATGGTTTTCCATAGCGAGTACACCATTTTACATTTTACACTAGATAATAGCCATCCTGAGGTGTAAAATGGTTTCTCATTGTGGTTTTGATTTGCATTTCTTTAATGACCAGTAATGCTGATCATTTTTTCACATGCTTGTTGGCCATTTGTGTATCATCTTTGGAGAATATCTGTTCAAGCCAAATTATCCTATTTTAATTGGGTTGTCTTTCTGTTGATGAGTTGTAAGAGTTCTTTATGTATTCTGGATACTAAACCCTTATCAGATGTATGATTTGCAAATATTTTCTCCCATTCTGTAATGTCCTTTCACTTTTTTCTTGGTAATGTCTTCTGATGCACACATGTTTTAAATTTTTAATGAAATCCAGTTTACCTGTTCTTTCTTTGGTAGCTCATACTTTCAGTGTCAAATCTAAATCCATTGCCAAATCTGGGGTCATGATAATGTTTTTTTCTAATAGGTTTATGGTGTTAGCTCTTACATTTAGGTCATTGATCCATTTTGAGTTAAATTTTGTACATGAAGTGAGGGTAAGGGTCCAACTTCATTATTTTGCTTGTGGCTGTCCAGTTGTCCCAGCACCATCTGTTGAAGAATCTATTTTTTTCCCCATTGAATGGTCTTGGCATCCTTGGCAAAATCATTTGGCCATAGACGTTTGAGTTTATTTCTGGACTCTCAATTCTGTTCCATTGGTCTATATGTCTATCTTTATTCCAGTACTATGCTGTTTTGATTACTGTAGCTTCGTAGTAAGTTGAAATTGGGAAATGGTGCATCTTCCAACTTTTTCTTTTTTTATATTGTTTTGGTTATTTGGGGCTCTTTGCAATTCTATATGAATTTGAGGAGCCGCTTTTCCATTTCTGCAAAAAAGGCCATTGAAATTGAATAGGGATCACATTGAATCTGTAGATTACTTTGGGGGAAGATTGCTATCTTAACAATATTGTTTTCCAGTTCATGAACATGGGATTCCTTCCCTTTTATGCAGGTCTTCTTTAATTTCTTTCAGCAATCTTTTATAGTTTTTAGTGTCAAGTCTTTCATCTCCTTGGTTACATTTATTCCTAGGCATTTTATTCTTTTGGATACTATTGTACATGGAATTGTTTTCTTAATTTCTATTTTGGATTGTTCATTGCTGGTGTATAGAAACATAACTGATTTTTCATGTTGCTCTTTTACTGTGCTGCTTTACTGAATTTGTTTATTAGTTTTATGGTAGTTTTTTTTGTGTGTGTGTGTATTGTTTAGGGTTTGTGTTGCTTAGGAATTTGTCCATTTTATCTGTATTATCTAATTTGTTGGAGTATAATTATTTCTAGTATTCTGTTATAATCCTTTAAATTTCTGTAAGGTTGGTAGTATTAGTCACACTTTCATTTCTGATTTTAGTTATTTATATCTTCTCTCTTTTCTTAGTCCAGCTAAAATTTGTCAGTTTAGCTTTGATGTTTTCAAAGAACCAACTTTTGGTTTCATTGATTTGCTCTATTGTTTTTCTATTCTCTATTTCATTTATTGCTGCTTGAATCTTTATTATTTGCTTCCTCCTTTTGGCTTTGGGTTTCATTTGCTCTTTTTCTAGTTCCATAAGTTATAAAGTTAGGTTGTCGTTTTGAAATCTTTTTTCTTTTTAGGCGTTTTTGGCTATAAATTTGCCTCTGAGCATTGCTTTTGCTGTATCTCATTAAGTTTTGGTATGTTGTGCTTTTGCTTCTGTTTTCTTTTGTCTCAAAATATTTTCTAACTGCCCAAGTGATTTTCTCTTGACCTAGTGGTTGTTTAAGAGTTAGGATTTAATTTTTAAAACACCTGTCTGCCTGGGGTTGAGTGATCAAACAGTTGTTAGGATCTCTTCTTGGTTTGCTTTACTTTATAGCTTTGGTTAATAGATTGGGGCAGGATTGTATGATGATAATCTATGACAGATTCATTTGCCGTAAAGCTAAATGTCTAGATTTCAATAGATTATAGCTAGATAATTTGTTGCTGTAGAAGATGTCTTTGCAAGATTTCAGAGTCCAGTAAATATTTACTTACATTGAAGTGTCATACTTAGACGGAGAAGAAGGAATCACTTCAATAGAACATTATTATAGTTATATAGAAATACAGCTGTTTTCTCTGAAGTTTGGTTTCTTTAGCTGTGGAAGTTTGACATTTTTTTTTTTTTTTCTTTCAAGGAAGGCAACTGTATCTGACCAGTTGTACTCACTTGGAGTTTTTAGGCTATTGTACATAATGTGGGAAGTTTTTGCAGAATATGAAGTAAAATTAGATTTGCTTATGAAAAGTGTGTCACAGGTAGCATTATTGGAAGGCAAGGATTTTACACATTTTGGTAGTCTCCCACAAGGCTGATTTTACTAGAGGTGTGATTTAAGGGTGTTCATTAAGGGGAAATGAACTTTAAAAAATATAATCATTTATTTGGCTAATAAGTTACATGATCACAAACAGGAATTATAGGTACTTTATTGTTTCAAAATGTGATAGAGTTGAATGTACACATTCATTATTTTGGAACATTACTGTCATACATTCTTCCAGCAGAGAGATAGTAAGAAGTAGCTTCACCTTGGCCTCTGGGAAAGTTTTGGTACTTAAGTACCATTTGGTTGCTAGAGACTCTGAGGATCATCACAGTTTGGTGAGGTTCTCCTGTGTAACCTTATATGTGCACATGTTCCCAGATATTAAAAAAGAAAAGACACAGAGGAAGTGAGCATTTTTATTCAGTGCCTCGTTGAACTCTTAGAAGAAAGCTAATATATTATTATGGAACGGAAGGCCTCTTGAAATCTTAGGAGAAAGATAAGTATTATTATAAATTGGGAAGGTACCTTGGAGATCACTTCATCCAACCTTCTCATTTTTTTTTTTTTTTTAGTATACTTCCTTTAATGGGCAGCACAAGTATTTATTGAGAGACTACCTTAAATAGGGCATTATCATCACCTGAAAAAGGGCACAAGAAGCTTTTCAGCCTGGTTGGGAAAGCAGAATACAAATATAAGAGGGTTGAAGAAGTTGGGATTATGGATGTAAGGTAGTAGGTACTCTGGGTGAAGACAGAAGTAAGGCTCTGGGGGGATGTGATGCTTGATGAAAAAGTGGATGGGAGGTCTTAGCAAATAAGAGATGAGCTGGAAGGAGAGGAGCTTTAGTTGGAGAGTGAGATCTTTGAAGTCGTGATTTTGAAGAGAAGGCCAAGGTTAGTGGAGGCTAAAGTAGAGTGAGAGAACAGATCATTGGAATAGAGGATTCAAAGACATGAGAGGCAAGGGTGTTGGATGGTTCAACCACATGGATTTGAAGTTAATCAAATAGAGCTGGAGAGGAGGATGGTGAGCCAGGTGATGAAGTCTTGCTGAAGGGTCATGCCCAGGAGCTTGGTGGATGACCACGTATGTTAACAAATTAACGTTCAGAGCAGGATACACCAGAAGTACATTAGAGTGAAGCAGGGCAAAGGGGTAATGTCAGCAAGTGTTTCTCAACTTAATTAAATCTTGCTAATGGTAAATAGAAAGTAAAATTGCAACTCACTGATACATTCAGAGTACTTCTGGTGAATTCTCACAAAATATGCTAAGGATATCTTATTTTGGACTTTTTGGTAGCTCCTGTCTTCGTTCCTGGCTAGAACAAGACACCTCCTGCCCAACATGCAGAATGTCTCTTAATATTGCCGACAATAATCATGTCAGGGAAGAGCATCAAGGAGAGAACTTGGATGAGAATTTGGTTCCTGTAGCAGCAGCTGAAGGCAGACCTCGCTTAAACCAACACAATCACTTCTTCCACTTCGATGGTTAGTTGGTTTCAACCTCTAAAACCATCCGCCAGGGGTTTTCTCCCCTTAGGGGATGATGTTTTAATTATAACTTGCCCTGTATGGGCGAGTTTAATGTTATATTTCAGTTTTAATTGAAAATGTTCGGTAAGTATAGACAGCACCGAGGGGTTATTCTGTGCCAGGCATTTTGCTAGATTCTGTGTGAATTGGGGGGACGGGGGGTGCGAGGAGGTGAAAGTAGTTACAGTTGAATCAACCGTGACTGCAAGGAGCATGCTGAATCAGCTTCATAGTTAACCACTGCTAATAATTTATTGCATCGGTGTAATACTTAAGCATATAATGAAGGGTCATTGAGTAGCCTTTCCAGTGGGTACCAGAAGGAGAATCAGAACTAGAACCCTGTTTCTTTGCCCATAAAATATGAATCTTCCATCTTCCAGAATATTGAAAGGAGTTGTAATAAAACCACACTTAAAATTCTAAGGTCATGGGCACCATGTCAGGGACTGGTTGATCATCCTTTAATTCACATTACATCAGGCTGTTGTTGATTTTCATCAATTCCAATACCATTAAATTCTGTGGGTTCATATTTCCTACTCTAAAGTAGGTATCCCTGGCTTATTTGTTTAGGAGGAGTGCTCTTCAGGTCTCTGATTTGAGTTTCTAAGGGTAGAGCACGGTGGGAGTGGCAACACATTGAAATCCCTGATAGGAAGGACCGAAGGAGTAGAGTGGAGTCTCTGAGAGGAGGGGATGATGGCTGCTTGGCTGGCTGGGCAGGGATGCTGGGCAGGTGTAGAGGGGCTGCTTTGTGGCTGCTAATTACGGCCTCTACCACGTAAGACTTCTGAAATAGACTAGCAGATCTTGGACATGGGTCCTGGCTATGTAAGCTATTATTTTATGAATTATTACTGAAAACTTGGGCAAAATAGATAAAGGTAACTTTATTTCTCCCTAGTAAGTACATGAAATAAGTATCCAGCTTTTTATTGGGTACCATCTGTACAGGCAGGATCTTTGAGATGGCCATTGAACTTGTTTTACATTCCAGGCCTCAGTGCTTCTATGTGAAGGAAAGGGAAATCCTCCTTAAATGTGTGGCTTGATAATGGAGTTGTTTTACTGCTGACACCTGGTGGTGGTATATCTTAGGATTCCCTTTCCTTAGTGAAATGGCAGAAGCAACAGACTTCTTGGTACCATTAGTCCGCAAACCTGTGTTATAGAGCTCTTCGAAAAGAATTTCGAATCAGAAAACTAAAGTCTTTAAACCAGATTATTAAGTAAAAAATACTTCCTGAAAATGATGTCTCCAAACAAGTAGTATTTGTGTGTGGCGTGAAAGAGAGGGGCAAATTCTCATCTACTGTAGTAGCTTTAGAGCCCTGAAAACCTTCCTTATAGTGTAGCCTGAGAGAGGGATTGAGTTTGTGTGGATCCAGGGCCACTGGAAAGCAGGAAAGCCCAGTGGTGAAGTGTTCTGGAACCTGACTGTCTGGCTTCAAGTCCTGGCCACCATAATTAAATGCTGTGGTCTTGGGCAAGTTACCTCAGTTCCGAGTGCCTTGGGGAACCAACAAGAGCACTAGAGTCAAATCTCTGAGAAGAGGGAATAATAATAATAATAATAAACCCATGTAGGGTTTTAGTGGGGATTGAATGAGCTAATCCACATGGGACACTTGGTCAAAAGGCCTGGTGTAAAGTAAGCCCTCAGTGAGTACCAGCTGGTACCACAGAGCGGCCGACCGCAGAGTAACTGACAGGGGAAAGAGGTCTCTAAGACTTGTGCTGGCTTCTTGTTTGTTTTAGGGTCCCGGATTGCGAGTTGGCTGCCAAGTTTTTCAGTCGAAGTGATGCACACCACCAACATTCTAGGCATTACACAGGCAAGCAACTCCCAGCTTAATGCAATGGTAAGGACCGCTCACTGCTTTTAAAAGGTGATTAATAATCGGGAGGGAAGGAAAAGCTGGAGAATGGCTGCAGTGTGCATGACTCAGTTGGTCTCACTCTGCTCTGGCAGAACGGCGGGATTGAAAAAAAAAAGAACAGCAGGATTTTCAGGAGCATCTTATTCACTGGGATGACGTCAATTCCTGCGCTTTAAAATTTGAAACTGATTTGGAAACCAGCTTTCATTATACTTGTGTGGCAGATAATCTAACCTTTTCTGAGCACTACTAAGTTCACTCTCATGATCTAGGCTAGTGTTGCGACACCTCTTGATTTTCACCAAAAATATTTGGGGAGTTATTGGCTGGAGTGAATGATGTGACTTTTACTAAAAATTGTCGTAGGCCTACTGAATGTGTTATTTTAACCCCCTCTCCTCCCTTCCCAAAGTAAATAAATGAGTATACCTTCACATACACACTTATACATACATACATGCCTGTGGATATACATATATAAATATAAATATATACACACACACACCTTGAGATATTCAGGCATGCTGTTGGTTCAAGGATATTGTCCGCATACTTCAAGATTCTTTGTATTTTTCTTAAAGCTTTGTCATATGGTGTATATTTTTATTCTGCAGTGTTGGAGAAACATGGTTCACCGTTTGTGAAATGTAGTGTTCATTGTGATGATAAATGCAGGAGTCTTAAAAATGCAACCTGTGTTAGTCCAACAAACGTGTACTGAAAGCCTGTTCCCGAGACGGGCACTGTGCAGTGTCAACAAATTGCGTAGCACCTGTAGTGTCAACAAGGGGGACAGGAGCCCTACTCTCAAGAAGTGTGAGTTCTACGTGGGGTAGGGGGAGGAGACTGATCATAAACACCAGCAGATCGTTGCCGATGGGGACGCGGACTCTGCAGGCAGCAGGGCAGGTGATGTGGTGGAGCGGTGGGTAAAGGCTGTTCTAGAGGAGACATTCAGGGAAGTCTCAAGAGGTGATATTTAAGCTGAGACATGAAGGCTGAGAAGAGAAGGAGGCAGATCGGGGGAAAGAGGCAGTGGAAACAGTAGGTACAGAGGCCATGAGGTGAGAATGTTCAGAAAACAGAGAGGTGATTGTGGTTGGAGTCTGCGAGTGGGAACCAAGATTGTGACATAAATTGAGGTTGCAGAGCCCGGTCAAGCAGGGATTTGTAGGCTACAATCCAGTTTAGATACTATAATGAAAGTATGAGAAGGCCATTCAGGGCTTTTTTTCCTCCCCCAGGGGACTGACAGGACAGTTAACAGAGAATAATTTACTTCTGAGAGAATGAATTTTAGAGGGGCAAAAATGGGACCAGTGAGACCAGTTAGGAGACTGTTGCAGTAGTTCAGGCAAAAAAAGATGGTGGCTTGGACCAGGGCATTGGAAATAAAGATGAAAAGAAGTGGCGGATTTCAGATGCTTTTCGAAGATGAACTGATGGACTTGACAGTGCTTTGATTTGGATGTGGGGTAGTGGGGTGAGGGGAGTGCTGGTTTTCGGTCAAGCAGCTGAGCAGTGGTGTCATGTGTGAGATGGGCAGGACGGGAGGAGGAACAGATGGAGGATAGGGACTCGGCCTTCTGTTTGGCTGGGAAGTTGGGGTGTCTGTGAGACATCCAAGTAGAGATGTCATGTAGACAGTTCTGGACCTCAGGAAGGAGATCCAGCTGGAGACAGACATTTGGGAGCTTCAGTCTGTAGGGGACTGGATCTCTTCGAGGGAAAGAAGGTAGCTCAGAAGGAGAAGAGGGCTCAGGACTGAGGTCTGGCTGAATGGGAGGAGCCATGGCAGCGACTGAGAAGGAAGGAAACCAGGAGAAGCGTCAAGTCAACCATGTGGGAATTCTTAGAAGATGAGGTCAGAGAAGTGCATGTTGGGTTTGGCAGAGTGGAGGTGGTTAATCAGCTGGAGAGGAGCAGGCAGCTTCCATGGCTCGAGGGGCTGAGTACTAGGTTGTTGGATTGGAAAATGAGTGGGAGCTGAAGACACCCAGTAGCTGGCAGTGTGTTATAAGAGGGAGTGGAGAAGTAATGTGGTGGCTTGATAGGGGTGTGCCGTCAGAGGAGTTTTTGTTAATATATTTTTTTTAAGATTTTGGAGCAGGCCATTTATCCACAAATTTCAAAGCCTATAGAGAGTATCCAGTGAAGTCTTTTCCTCCATCCGCCCGGACACCCTCCTCTCTTGCAATAACAACTTCAATTAGTTTCTTCTGTGTTGTGTTTTTCCAGAATGTTTACATACACATATAAGCAAATACGTATGTATTCTTTTTCTTTTCCCCACGGGTCTTCTTTTTTTCTATTTTTTAAATTGTGATAAAATACATGTACCACAAAATTTATGATCTTAACCGTTTTTAAGTGTTGTACAGTTCAGTGGTATTAATAAGTATATTCATATTGTTGTGCAACTATCAGCCACAATCCATCTCCAGAACTCTTTTCATCTTGCAAAACTGAAGCTGTATACCCAGTAAACAGTAACTCCCCATTCCCTCCTCCCTAGCCCCTGGCAGCCACCATTCTCCTTTCTTTCTCTGTGGATTTGACTACTTTAGGTACCTCATATAAGCAGAATCATACGGTGTTTATCTTTTTGTGACTGGCTTATTTTACTGAGCTTAATGTCCTCAGGGTTCAACTATGTTGTAGCATGTGTCAGAATTGCCTTCCTTCTTAAGGCTGGATAATATCCCATTGTATGAATAAACCACATTTTGCTTATCCGTTTATCTGTCGGTGGACACTTGGGTTGCTTCCACGTTTTAGCTATCGTGAGTAATGGGACTATGAACATGGGTGTACAAATATCTCTTGGAGACCCTGCTTTCAGTTCTTTTGAGTACCCAAGAGTCTTCTTAAAAAGATTCTAAAACATGCTTGGTGTGCGAATAGGAATGATCACTGGAGGAGGAGAGATTGATGGTACAGAACAAACAGAAAAGTTAACTGAAGGCAAAGACCTGAGGTGGAGGGTGGGTTTGGGAGCCGGAGCCAGGAGAGGGGCATTCTCACCTTTGTTGGGAGGCGGGATGGACGTAGCTACAGGCGTGTCGTTTTGAGATACGGTTTAAAAAGAAGGCATGGCTCATAATGACCATTTAGGTAGAAGCAGCCTAAGTGTCCATCAGAGATGAATAGATTATGAAAATGCTCTGTCCACACAGTGGAATATTATTCAGCCTGAAAAAGAAGAACTTTGAGGATACTATGCTAAGTGAAATAAGGTAGTCACAAAAAGACAAATACTGCGTGATTCCACTTACATGAGCCATCTAAATTACTCAGACTCTTAGAAAGTAGAATGGTGGTCGCCAGGGGCTGGGGGAGGGGGAGTGGGGGTTGCTGTTCAGTGGGTGTAGAGTTTCGGTTTTGCAAGATGAAAGCGTTCTGGAGACCTGTTGCACAGCAGTGTGTGTATAGTTAACATTGCTGTATACTTAAAAGTGGTTAAGATGGGCAATTTTATGGTATATGATTTTGACCATTAAAAAAAAAAAAAAAGAGCTGGCTTCCCGCGGGCTTCTGCTTTCTCAGTGAAGCGCCCAGCCAGGTCATCAGCAGAGAGTGAGAGCGGCGTTGCGAGGGCAGATGGACTGGGAGTGCGCAGCCCCGCGTGGCCGATGACTGGCTCGGGCCAGGCTCTGTGTGGGCACCTCGGGGTCGGGCAGCTGTTGAAGCTCTTCAGGTGGGTCACCTCACCTGACCCCTTAAAAAAATCTGAATTCACGGACATGTAACCCTCCCAGGAATGAGAATTACCTTCTTGGAGTTGGTGTGTTTAGAATGCTCAGGCAGGCCCTGGTGTTCTTCCTCCCGTTGCATGGTGGATTTGAATAGCCTATTTTTAGCACAACTAATTTACTGTCACAGTACATTTTTTATAAAAGTCTAATATATAACTTGCTGGATTTTCTGGAAGAGAAGCTTTGGCCCAGTGAACTGAATCTTGGACTTATTTTATTTGGGAAATGAGAGGGGACCTTTTTAAGAATAGAGGAGCATGTTATCTGATTATTGAGGTTGTTTTGGACTCTTGCCCAGTTAGCTTTGACTTGACCTGGGTTGTGAAAAATGATCAACTACATTCATAGAAACAATGAGGGGATCCCAGGCCCGTGGAGCTCCGGGTCCTTCTGTCCTACACACTTGTCTTGCCCTCCCTGCCCCAACGATGACCCAAAGCAAAGCTTTGCACAGGTTTCACCCTGGTCTTTTCTCTCTAGGCCTGACACTGGGACACGTTCCTCTCTTTCTACATGACAACATGTTTCTTGGGAGCCACTATCCCAACAGTAGAATTTATTGTGCCCCCAAAGCAATTATATATTTCCTTGTCGTTTTTTCTTTTGCTCATTGGGACTTCTCCACAAATAAAACCTTGAATGTAAGCATTTGTAAAATAAATATACACATATGAGAAAAAAGTCTGGAGCTGCTTGGATGAAAGTACCGGTGGTGGTGCGCCGAGATCTCTGCCTGCTCCCCTCTGTACGCGCGCCCACCCTAGAGCCCTCATGGCCTCCGAGACGTTTCTAGAGTACAGTTTGAAAACTGCAGCTCCAGAGCAACATTAGCAATTACATTTATTTTTTTATTTTTTACTTTTATTTATTTATTTTATTTATTTGGCTGCGTTGGGTCTTAGTTGCAGCATGCAGGATCTTTGCTGTGGCGCATGGCCTTCTCTAGTTGTGGCGTGTGGGCTGCAGAGCGCACCGGCTCAGTAGCTGCAGCGCGCAGGCTCTCTGGTTGTGGCACGTGGGCACAGAGGTTGCGGTGTGTGGGCTTAGTTGCCCTGCGGCATTTGGGATCTTAGTTCCCGGACTAGGGATCGAACCTGCGTCCCCTGCATTGGAAGGCGGATTCTTAACCACTGGATCACCAGGGAAGTCCCAGCAATTACATTTTTTATAGTCTTTTTTTTTTTTTTTAAGTTGAAGTAAAATTTATATACAATAAATTCACCTTTTTTAGTATCCATCTCTGAGTTTTGTCAAACTCAGTCATGTGACCACCACAATAATCAAAATATAGAACAGTTCCTTTCCGCCTCCCCCCAGATTCCATTATGCCCCTTTGTAATCACTTCCTCTCCCACCCCCAGCCTGTAGCAACCACTTATCAGTTTTCTGTCTCTGTAATTTTGCTTATTCTAGAATGTCATATAAATGGAATCATAGGGTACATAGCCTTTTGAATTGAGCTTCTTTCACTTAATGCATTTGAATTTCACCCATGTAGTGTGTATCAGAAGTTTGTTCCTTTTAGGAATTAAATCTTTAAGCAGAACATGTTTATATACCTGAATTTTACTGAGCTTTACAATGAATGCTTTTTAAAACTAGAATATTCTAGTTAAGCCTGTCTCGGGCTCCAGTTGGATTTCTGGGCTTTTTTATTTAAAGTTGATGTTGTCCCCAAGTTTTCTGTTTGGCATTCTGGAAAAATACTAAGAAATACTGCAGTTTGACGGTGATTTGTGGCATAGAGGTGGCCCCTCACTTGTGTTTTCAAGGCAGGTCACCAAGTTCAGTGCCCAGAGGCTGCCTTACCCATGACCTCAGTGAGCAACTGTTGAGAGTGAACATTTCATGGCTTCTTTGTATTCCTATAGGCTCATCAGATTCAAGAGATGTTTCCCCAGGTTCCATACCACCTAGTACTGCAGGACCTCCAGCTGACACGCTCAGTCGAAATAACAACAGACAACATTTTAGAAGGACGGATTCAAGTACCTTTTCCCACACAGGTAAACTGAGGTTTCAGACATGACAAATTAATTCTTTCCTCACAAAGGTTTATCTTCTAGATTAACTTTCTAGTTACTTAACAGCTGAATATCATTTATGATTTGATGAAGGGTTTCTGTGAATTCCCTAACTTCCCAGATTATGACTGAGAACAGACCCATCCAAGAGGCTTGGATTAAGACAAGGACAAAACTCTTTGGCTAATTTTTTGTGCAGATGTACACCCCAAACCAGCCTGCCCTTGCCAGTCCAGGAGGTCCTAGCATCGGTTCCTTTTGGACAAGGATTGGCAGTCTTTCCCTATAAAGGACAGATAGAAATATTTCAGGCCTTGCAAGCCATGCATTATCCATTGTAACTTCTCAATTCCTGCTGTAGCACTGAAGGAGCCATGGACAATATGTAAATGAATGTGCATGACTCTGTTCCAGTAAAACTTTGTTTACAAAAACTGTTGGAGTGCTTGGCCCACAGGCTATAGTTTGCTAACCCCAGCTATAGGAGGTATCGCCCTCTGTCCCTGGCTTTGCACATTGGTATGGCTTTCCACTGGGTATAATTCCTATCTGTGTGTGAGGCTTATATTTTTGACTTTTTTTTTTTTTTTTTAAAGATCCTATTTCCTGGCCCATCATGTAACCTCTTTGATGGGTACAAAAGTATTGACATTTTAAAGAAAGCTTTCTGGCAGGACCAAAGAATATATGTGATTAGGGAATCATATACCAAGAAATTACTCAACTTAGGTATGCAGAAACATGGAAATCTGTTAGTAAAATCTTCAAGCGTGAGAATCTTGGAAGAGGGAATGAGCCTCAACTTGGGAGTCAAAGGGGCTGAGGTATCAGAGGTGGCTCAATGGTCCTTACCTGTTTGACCTGGCTGTGACTTTGGGTTTCCCCAGGAACAGACCCTGAGACAGGGATTCAGTTGCCAGTAGTTAATTTGGGAGGTGTTCCAGGAAACATGGGAAGTATTCCAGGAAACACAGGCAGCAGGTGGGGCTGTGAAGTGGATAAAGGGTTTGTTATCCAGCAGTTACCATCGTGGGCAGCTAGAGCTTGAGCCCACTGGAGGCCTCTGGGGTCCAGTGTAGAATGCATTGTTCCTCCTGAGGGGGGAGGAGCCGGGGTGCTTATACACCAGTTTCCATCAGTTGTTGGTTGAGGGCTGCCTCCAGCGGGGGCCAGGTTCCTTCACACAGCCAGAGTGTGTCCTCGGGCGATGAAATACAGAAACTGGGCAGCCGGCACGTAGCGGGCAGACCTTCAGGGACATGCGCAGGGCCCCGAGGTGTCTGCAGCGTGGGCTGGGATCTCGGCCTGGATGAAAGTGAGAACAGCAGTACCTAGCTCACAGGATGTTAAGGAGATGAATGCGATGATGGTGTCAGTGCTTTTCCAAAGTGTCCTGTCGGTGTTAACTGCTGTTGTCGTTTTGTTATTGTTGTGCAGTTACTGTTACTGAAAGGGAAATTAAACGTGGGCCCACTGATGACTCTCAGATTTAGGCCTCAGGCTCCTTTGCTGTGTCTTGAAGCTCAGTAGCGCTCTCATGTCTTCGATGCCGTGGGATTTGCTAAACTCAGACTGTTGGGGTTGTAGCTCCCCCATGCTCCAGGTCCCCCTGTACCCGCCCGCTGGGCTCAGAACGGCTCTGCACTGTCGGTGCTGCTTTCTCTCTTTCAGCGGTCAGAGAGCATTAGGCCTGCATTGAACGGTCCTGCGGAGAGGCCAAACGGCGAGCAGGAGGACGGAGAAGCTTCCGGTCAGGTAAGGCCTGCGTACTAGAGAGAGCGCGTATGGGATGGGGAGCAGCGGGGGACCTGGCGGTGGTCTGCACCCCACCTCTGACGTTTGTACGGCTGAGGGCGAGAGTAGGGAGGAGGCCGTATGCCAGCGTCGTCTCAGTGTCCAAGGGTAACAGACCTTGCTGTGCCTGGCATGGCCTGCAGTCCCCTCCCTGGGGACTGGCCTCAGGACCGGAGGAGAAGAGTCATGCTCTGCCGGGCCGGCCCTGCCGCTGTGAACTTGAGTGGCGGCACTAGGCAGGGCGGCGTGAGGCTGAGCCCAGGACCCTGGGTGACTGAGCCGGGCTCCGCTCTCTACGGCCGAAATCCTCAGCTAATTCTCCCCCCACACCTCGCTTGTCCAGCTCAGCATTTGCAGAGACTTCATGCATTTCACAAAAACGAGACCCCTGGGGTGGGGGGAAGTGTGGTTCTCCTGGGAACCAGGTTAGCCTAGATAGTCACGCTGGGTGACCTGGGGTAGCTGCGTGCACCCGGGAGGAGCTCCCGGGTCTGGCTTCCAGGGCAGAGGTGCCTCAGCCCCACCCCATGCTCTGCCCCACACAGCCTGGGGTTCCGGTTCGTGTCCCTTTTCTGGAATTCCCATTTGCGTATTCAATTACCGTGCTTTCCAGAAGTTTTCTTAAGAGACTGAAGAAGCCCCAGACAGCCCTATCTTTGTGTTTCCTTGTTGGTGTGATGTGTGGGGCTTCCCACACAGGGGCTGGGGCCTGAGGATGGCGCCGCCTTCTCTGCCAGCGTCGGTCAGGGCTCTGCTGGAAACAGCTGCTTTCACTGACGAGTGACATGCAGGCTGCTTTCACCTCACGTGCCTTTCCCTGCAAATAGGAAACAGTAAAAACTCCTAAGAATTCTTCAGATCTGTTGCTGAGTTAAAATTTTTGTATCCAAATCTGTAATTGGGTCGTGCAGCATTTGTAAAATGGCGTCTGGCTTCTGAAGAAGGGGCTCATTGTGTTTCCAGTTTTCATAGCTGGCTTAGCTCAGATTTGGATACTAGGCTGGCTTGGGGGCCTTGTGGGTACAGCATGTTCGATTTCTGTCTTGATTCCCCATCTCTATTTTTAGAGTGAGCATGAAGGCTTTCTGAATTTTTTTTAACATAGTGGAAGGAAAGCACTTGTTTCACAAAGAAGCTTGCTATATAACACTTTTGGCCATTCTTAGGAAATAAAAAGTTCTTGGGTAACAGTTAATAAACACCTCAGTTTATCCCAGTCATCAGATCAGATCTGCCCGTTGCTTAAATTGGGGTCTCCCCTCTGCCCAAGCTCAGGCCTACGTGGATCAGGCTTGGAGGCTGGCAGGGACCTGAGGGTGGCCTTCCATTCCCTTCCTTCCACCTCCACCTCCACTCACCAGCTCTTCTTTCTAACTTCCTCTAGGGTCGGACTCAGGAGGCGAGAGGGTTAAGATGGGCCATGTGACCCCAGTGTGCGTGTGTGTGTACGTACGCATGTGCACATCTGTATATATATGTGTTACAGCTGTTATTGTAGAGATCTCCCTGTCCTGTCTAGCACCAGAAACCTCGACCATACTTAGTTTGAACTTGGGCTGGCTATTTATGACCACCCCTTCCTTCATGGGGCTCCCTTCACCCCTCCCAGTGGTCCTCTTGGGCAAAGTCAGTTTCAACAGCCTCAGGCTGGTTCTCCCGCAGGACCCACGTCCCCTCCCCCAGGACACACACAGCAGTGCCTTACAGTCAGTGGAAGTTGAACTGGCTCCCATCGAAGCGTTTTTAAAATCTGCTACAAGCCAGTTTCTTCCTCTTAGATTTTTCAGGTGTGTGTTAGTCACCACCAGTCTCTGTGTCCCCCAAACTCTAGGGCACATGAGTCAGGCCACATGGTTCTCTTTTTTTAAAATTATTATTATTATTTTAAATTTTTAAATTTTTTATTTTTTGGCTATTGGGTCTTCGTTGCTGAGCGCGGGCTTTCTCTAGTTGCGGCGAGCGGGGGCTACTCTTCATTGCGGTGCGTGGGGTTCTCATTGCGGTGGCTTCTCTTGTTGCGGAGCACGGGCTCTAGGCACGCGGGCTTCAGTAGTTGTGGCGTGTGGGCTTCCGTAGTTGCAGCTCGCGGGCTCTAGAGCGCAGGCTCAGTAGTTGTGGCACACGGGCTTAGTTGCTCCGCAGCATGTGGGATCTTAGTTCCCAGACCAGGGCTTGAATCCGTGTCCCCTGCATTGGCAGGCGGACTCTTAACCACTGAGCCCCCAGGGAAGTCCTCACATGGTTCTCTTGAAGTCCCTCACTCGCTTGGCTGAGGGCAAGGAGAGGTGGCAAGGGTGGGTGAGAGAAAAGCACGCACTCCAGGAACTCTTAAAAATAGCCTCTCAGCCTCTTCCTCCTCAACTCTGCTGTCGCCTGGAGGTGGGTGCTGGGCTGACGCTGGCCAGCCTGGGTCTGGGCCTGAGTCTGGGAGCATGAGTAGTAGATGGCCGGGCAGCTGCCTGAGACTTTGGGGGCTCCTGGGCATCGTGTTGGCCTTCACAGCTGCAGCCAGAACAGAGAGAGTCCCATTCTTATATCCTGTTACGCGAGGAACCACGTGATATTATATCGGTTTTAACAAAGATACTTAGAATTTACCATTTTTTATCTGCCTTACTGTTCTCAGAGTCAAGTGAGGGTATAAAATTTGCACAGTATATGTGATAAGACTTTTTTAAATTTTAGAGCAATAAGTAGCATTGAACAGAAAATTCCCAGAATGCAAATAAGCAGTTAACTTTGTTATCTTCTGAGAGTACAGTTTCGAGGTGCTCCTGTTTTCATACTGGTAATCATTCACTTATTCCATAACGTTGAACATGCCACGTGAGTCAGGTCCTGCCCTTCAGGAGCCCATGTCTGCCGTTACACATGTGCCCGCGGTTCCCTGCCGGGCAGCCCGCCTCCTTTTAGGTCCAGAAGAGCATTATTTGGGGCACCGGTCAGATGGGAAATCTGCCTGGCAGGGCAGCCCGTGCTCACAGTGGCCCCTTGCTTCCTGCGTGTCCAGACCGAGCGGGTGCCGCTGGACCTCAGTCCTCGGCTGGAGGAGGCACTGGACTTCGGTGAGCTGGAAGCGGAGCCCAGTGAAGGGGAGGACTTTGAGGCCCGGGGGAGCCGCTTCTCCAAGTCTGCTGACGAGAGACAGCGCATGCTGGTGCAGCGCAAGGACGACCTCCTGCAGCAGGCGCGGAGGTGAGCGGGTTCCGCAGCCCCCGCCGGGCCTGAAGGCCCTTGTCATGGATGCCAACGCTGAAAACCTATCACCTGTCAGCTAAAACTTCAGGTTTCAAATCTCTGTTGAAAAACTTGAGGATCTGGTAATACTGGGCCCAGGTAGTAACCTCCGGCTGGTGCTGCTGGCGTCTCCTTGTGGACGCTCTCCGCCACACTTAAACGGTTAGCACTTCTGTGCCAGTGTGTTCTAGACCCTTTATGTTAATTACTCTAATTCCCTTAACTCTAAGAGGGAGCATGGTAATTATACCCATTAGACAGACTTAAAGCTGAAGAAACTGAGGCCTAGAGAGGCTAACACTGGCCTGGTGTCCAGCTCCTGAGTCCTCCGTCTTGGCCACTCTGCGTGCAGCCGGCCTCGAAGCGCCGACCCCCACCCCCCAGCCCCAGGCGGGAGCCACCGGAGCGGGCATGTTCTGTTGCTGCGCAGGGGCTCGTTACTTAAACTCTCGGGGATGGGGCCGGTGTTCTGTTCCTGTGGGTGGGTTCCGTGCCCAACGCAGGCCTTGTGAGTGGGGACTTCGCGCTGTGTGTGTAAGTGGGGAGGGGGTGGCCGCTGGAGAGCGAGGAGCTGAGCGGCCGCCTGATGCGGAGAACTTCTGCCCCTCTGTTCAGGGACAGGTGTCTTTCACGGGGTGGTGCTGAGTGACAGCTTCGTGACGGTGCCGGGAAAGTGGGGGAATTAAAGAAGCACATTGTATGTTTCTGTGTGTGTGCATGTTCCAGAGCTTCCCTGATCCCTCACTCAAGTCCTTTGTTTTTTGTAGGCGCTTCTTGAACAGAAGTTCTGAAGGTGACTCAGCCTCGGACAGCTGCCTCCCCTCGGAAGGCACGACCTCTGACCCCATGACCCTGCGTCGAAGGATGCTGGCTGCTGCCGCGGAGCGGAGACTTCAGAAGCAGCAGAGCTCCTAGCGCCTCCTCCCGAGCTGAAGAGGCCTGTCCCCAGCTCTGCCTGCTGAGTGAAGGAGTGGGCTCAACTGCATTGCGCTGTGTAAAGCACGTGGTCTTAATAGTGTGTGGACAGCTGACAGATTTAATCCTTTTTTGTAATCCTTTCTATGTGACATTTCTCTTCCCTTTAGAAACACTGCACATTTTAACTCTAAGCATGATCTCTTCTGCGTTGACTGGACTTCGTAGGGGTGGGGGAGGATCAAGAGGAAGTGGGCAGCCAGAGACCCTGAAGAGGGCCGCTTCCATGACGGCTTTATGCAGAAGTCATAACAAATGCTGGTGTCTTTAGCTCCAGATGTGGCAGGAAGTGGGCGTGGGGGGGCCGGGGGGGAATCGGGAGGTGCAGGGGGTGGGATCCATAAAAAGCGGTGTGGAGGTGTACAGCCTGAGCCTGACTCCACGCCACTGGGTAATTTATGTTGTCACACTGCTGTTCTTGGTGCGGAGGCGTTCAGAATGTCACAGAAGCCAGACCTACGGGCTCCTGGACCCCTGGGCCGGCAGGGCATCTCGGAAGAACAGTGCTTGGTTTGATACCTGCAGCAGAGGAGAGGAAAGCCCAGGGGCGTAGTGTGAGGAGGTGACCCATCGTGTCCCAGTACATCCGGGACTAGCTTTCTGAGCCCCCTATCCAAAGCTGGCTTTATTTCCGTTAACGCTGGTGCTCCCGCATCTCATGAGTACACGCTGTGTGTCTGTCCTCTCTCTGCATTTCATCGTCCCCCCCCACCCCCCTGGACACGGGGAAAGGGTTAAGCGGCAAGCCTTGGTTCATGGTTTTAATTCCTTGTTAAAGTAAACTAGGCAATGCCAAAGGCTGTGGGTTTGGTCCTTGGAGAAAATGTGGGCCTTACAAGATGGGAGAGTAAATTTTGGAGGGCTTTATTGAAGAAATAAAAGACATCTTTTGTATCTTTCTTCCCCGGAGCCCTCCATTTTCATAACTGTGTTCCTGTTGGTTTAATTAAACGTAGAGAGGTAAGATGTTGAGTCCACCTGCCTTGGAGCAGACCCAGGTCTGAACTTTTTCAAATCCTTGACACATTTAACTTGAAGGATTTGGAACACACAATCATAGGTTACCTAGTTCAGTTTTACGTCCTACTGGATTAAGTTTTTAATGTTTGAAAGCATAGTTTTATGGTAGTCCTTCTGGGAAGAATCCAGTATTATCTAAAATTATTGGCAAAGTTAAATGTATTTTACATAACAAAGTTTTTAGAATGTCGAGAAGTAACTGAAAATAGAGTGATGTTTAGGCTGAGATAATTTATTTCAATACATCTTTCAAAAGCCTTATCTTGAAATGCTGTTAGTAAATTTCTGTGATTTTTATTTTTCTTTTTAAATTGGTTTTGCTGAGAGCATAGCTATTTGTTTTTATTGTAAAACAATAATAATGATAATAAAAAGCAAACTCTCCTAGTGTGTTGTGTGTGGCTGGGAGCTAAGGCAGTTTTTTTCAGAGGTGCGGAAATTAGAACGCGTTTTGATTTTGTGTGTTCCGTTTTGGTTGGAGGGTTTTTTCATCCTTATATATGTGTGCATGTTGTGCACATTTAAAGGTGATACCAATTCCATGTGTTCTTATGTTTCAGATGTGTGAAAAGAGAAAATGTTTTGGAGTCAATTTTAGAGGGTCCTGAGACATTGGAATACAGCAATATGACAGTGATCAAAGTGGAGCCATGCCTTTAAAATGACCCCAAAAGAGAAGTCCTAAATTCACCCTTAGATTTTACACCTGGATAGTAAAGGGTTCTGGGCGCTAATTGTATTGTCTCTTGGCTTTTGTCACTTCTTGAGGGCATCTGGGACAGATGCCAAGGGCAAGGGCAGGAGGCTAGACCAGTGTCCCATTCCATCAGGTGGTCCCCATCCCATGGCCCCTTCACTGTGCTGGCTGTCTCCAGGAAGGGAGCCTGTCCTCGTGCTCCGCCACGTAGCCCAAAGCAGAGGCCAGGCTGCTGGTTCACGTTTGTAAACTGAGTGTTTGGGCGCTCTGTGAATGGTGGTGGAGGTGCCCTTGCCCTCTCTGGGCTCTTTTGGAAGTGCTCTCCCTTACTCCCTCCATTTTCTTTTGGCTCTGCTGACATCTTGGGTTCTCGCTGTTTTGTTTTCTCCCCCTAATTTTGAGGCTTTTATATACCGTAGAGATCGATGGTACTTTTGGATGTTTTTCTTGTGTTGATATAAATCCTGGGTGCCCAGGTGGCCACTTGGACCTGGTTTCCCACTTGAGCTGTGCAGACAGTATGCTTTTTTATCTTTAGCCAGCAGACGTGGTCCTCTCTGGGTGTGACTTTCCCCACTACGGGGAGGAAGCGGAGAGCTCTGTGGAGCAGGGCCTCGCATGCAGGAGGAGCCATGGCCCTGCCGCCGAGCTGGTCAGGGAACAACGCCTGCCTGCCCTGAAGGCCCTCCATCATCTGAACGTCTCCATCTCTCGGCGCCCCTGACTGCACCTTAGAGTCGCTTGTGGAGTGTCTGGAGACCGTTGATGCGTAGGCTCTGCCCCCACGTGTCTCATCTAATTGAATTGGTCTTTCCCTGCACCCTTTCCCAAGAAAATGCTTCTGGATCCCATTTTAAGGAAGATAAGGCAAAGAAACTTCTGTTGTTTTTATCTACAAAATTAATATGCAAGAACTGTTATCCTATGGCTCATTTTTTTTTAGAGAAGTTCAGGTATGCCATATGTAGAAGTCACGGCGTCCTGCAGCCTTTCATCTGCATCCCCCCAGACCAGTGTCCTGAAGTCAAGCTGTGGCCAGGAGCGCAGCCTTCCCATCAACAGAGACGGCTGTGAGCCTCCCTCTGCAGATAAGTTGGGGCGAGGGGAGCTGGTGGGAGCAGCACTGGGGGAGGGATGGGCCTGGCTGGCTCACCAGCGGGCTTTTCCTGGCTGAGGAGCTCCCGGATCCATTCTTTGTTAACAGGAGGGGACTAGCCTCTTGTTACGCCATGGTCTCTGCAGCACTATCAACCCCCACTTTCCATCCTCAACTAGATTCAAAAGGCCACTGGAATTGCCAAGGAGAGGCCTTCCTGGGCTGCTGGTGTGCGGAGGATTCCAATTAACTGCCCTTGCCCAGCCCCTGCCATCTCCTAGGTGGAGCACTTGACTGCTTGGCTAGTAAGTGATCCATGGACATGATGCAAGGATTTTGATGAGCTCTGTTACCTCCAGGTCTCAGTCTCAACTGATCTGCAACTAACTGCAGTAGAAACCTGGCAACCCAGTGGAGAGGTAGCGGACCTGCCACTTGGAGGAACTGAGAACCAGATTCCGTACACCAGGCTGCGCTCAGCTGCTCCGTGTGTGTTTGGCCTGCCGGGGACTTCTGGCATTCAAGTGCAACAGGAGAGGCTTTTAAAGATGTCCAAGTGAGTGCATGTGACCCCTTGGGTACAGAGGGCTGGGGCAATTTGGCCTCTTTCTTGGGACCACCCATTCTGCTGCGGTGGAGCGACTGGGTACAGGATCCCGTATTAGCAGGAGATTTGGGATTACCTGCCCTCCCCGCCCCCCTTTCCAACGCTCCATTCCATCCTACCCTCGAAAACCAAACCAGCTGAACATGAGGAGATGCTGGAGCTGGGAGGGAGAGGGCACCTGCAGGCCCGAGTGACCCATTCCTCTGGCGGCCCTGTCCCCAGGTAGCTGCGCTCAGCTGGCTCCCCTTGATGGCGGGGGCGGGGGAGGGGGGGGATCCTTATCCAGCACCTACAGCCCTACCCACCAGCCTCCCAGCGTCTGTGGCCCAGTCAAATCCCTCCTTCCCTTTCCTGTCAGAATGAAGCCCGAGGGTGAGACTCAGGAATACAGACAAACATTCTCTTTATTGAGCTACACATGAATTTTCCATTAGTCAGAGAAGTAGACTGGCAGTGTGTAAGATATCACAGAAACCTCACCGATTGGGAATAGAAAGGCTTAGAAAGACCCGTGGGCTTTTTTTTTCCAAGTTTTTTTTTTTTCTGCATTTTAAATTTTTTGTGTTTTGTCTTTTTGCCTCTTTATCTGAAATGGCTGTGACTGGTCTTCAGCAAATATTAAGTCTTAAAAGTGAAACCGT
The DNA here is from genome assembly GCF_028021215.1 of Eschrichtius robustus. Lineage (NCBI taxonomy): Eukaryota > Metazoa > Chordata > Mammalia > Artiodactyla > Eschrichtiidae > Eschrichtius > Eschrichtius robustus. The sequence goes on along the minus strand of NC_090842.1, from coordinate 29,590,842 downwards.
GAAGGAGTTTGGATACTAGTCAAAGTAGAAATGACATTGGACTGATCATGAGAACTGTGGCTTTCTTGTAAACATTGCATTCCATCTTTTTTTTTTAATTTTTTTTTTCCCCATCTTGTGGTATTTAAAAATTTTTGTTTTTATCTGCAGCACAAACATCCCCACATGAGAAAGAGTGAACACAGGTCACTGAAACAAAGGAAAAGGTGGAGGGGCGCACACACACAAAGGGAGCATCCATTTGAGAGACGGAGAAGCAAAATGTCAGTGGGAAAAACCACAACCCGGTTCCCAAAGACTATGAAAGCTGATCTGGTAGGTAATACATAGTGCTCATCAGGACAAAAATAAAAACAAAATCTAAAACTAAAAAAAAAATGATAAAGGTACTCTGTAGAAAGGGAGCTGGGGGGAAATTGTTTCCTATAGGGCTCTATTTATATATATATATGTTCCGTATTCTTCTGGGGCAGCTACTGGCCCGTGAGAGCTGTGCTTTTTCTATGCAAACCTGGAGTGAGCGTGTGGGTGGAGTGGCTCGGGCCTGGGCGGCGGGGTGGGGGTGGGGGGGGGGAGGGCTGTGGACGGTGAGGCCGCGTCTGGAAACCGTGGCCTGAGCACACTCCCGGGAACCAGCGCCCCGGGTGCGGACAGGCGGCACCTCTGCAGGTGGGATGGGGTGGGCACGGGTGCAGCTGTGGATATTCATTTCAAAAAGAAAAAAAGATGGATGAGATGCTGAGTTTTCCTTTATCCCTTTTTTTTTTTTTTTTTAAGCTACAAAGCACATGGGAAATGTTCTTCTTTTCCTTTCAAATTCTAGATGTAAAGACTCAACTAAAACCGGATTCTACAGCATTCTACAGAAATACACAGCCGTCAGTCACTCTGGGTTGTAGGTTAGACAGGGGCTTGATACAGAAAGGCTGTGTGTCTTAAAGGCCAAAAGGTCATGCTACCAGGAGATCAACGTCAACAGCAAAGAGTCCGTGAAGCAGTCTGTAGAGAGAGAGATAAGGGGTCCAGTCTGACCATTTTCCTTGATTTAAAGCAGCAACCAACCAACCAACCAACCCTCCAACATGTTTAATAATGTTGAGGTGGGGCAAGATGGGGCAGCATCGCAGGGGGATCAGGAATCCAGGGGAAGCCTAGCCCAGGCCTCCTGGGAGGCCTCAGCCCTCGGGACCCTGACCCAGCCAGGTCTGCAGATCCGCCCTCCCCTCCGCCACTCCCATCACTCCCCTTCTTCCCCCCCCCCCCCCCCCCGCCCTCTTGGAGGGGGAGCCCTTCTGGAGGGGAGGAGCAGCTTCAGCTCTGCACTGTGACCTTGTGCTTTGCACGGCCCCTCCCCTCAGCTGCTTGCAGAAAGCAGCCGGAGTCTCCCTTTTCCCTGACTCTTGCCTTGTTAACATGAATAAAGAAAACTCAGGAGACAGACAGTGGATTGGTCGGAGCAATGATTCTTCTAAATTCTTGAAATTAACCACCTCTACCACCCCAAAGAGAAGCATCCTTAATTTTTCTGTTGGGAGTATAGGGCAGGGAGACATTTGGGGTGTTGGCCATTTTTTAAAGGGTTTTGGAACTTGCACAAGAGCAGGACAGAACTGACAGCACACAGCCTCAGCGGGTGGAAGCAGAGGAAAAGGCTGGACTAAGGCTAGGCCTTTCCTTGCCCTCTCCCTGCTCACAGAAATGGGTCTCAGCGAGTGTAAAATCACGTGGCTGTTCTTAAAAGGATGGACTCCCAAATCAGGACTGCCACCGTGACGTGTGTGTGTGTGTGTGCGCGCGCGCGTGCATGCACATAAGTGCATGCTCAGGCGCTGTCCCAGGAAAACCTTGATGATCAATGGAATGTCAGTCTGTTCTGTCTGAAGCTCCTTCTAGTACAAACTAAAAAAACCTTTAGATTTGTCTGTCTATATATAAGGTTTGTTATGCCTTTTTAAAGTTTATTTACCAACTTGCATTTGTTTGTTTGTGAGTGGGGGGTGTGTGTGTGTATGTGTGCAAGCTTTTCTGTGAATGCTGGAATCAATCATTACCAAATAGGTTGCTATACAGGACAAGAGGTCAGTACAAGCCGCAGCCCCGGAGGTTGTTGGCAATGATGATGTCAGTGACGGCGTCGAATACCACCTGGATATTATTCGTGTCTGTGGCACAAGTCATGTGACAATAAATTTCTTTGTTGGGTGAGCGGTTTTTGCTTTCAAATTGTGCTTGGATGTAGGCGGCGGCATCTTCATAGGTGTTGGGGCCTGTAACGAAACAGAGCAGAACGGGGGTGGGGTGGGGTGGGGTGGGGTGGGGAGGAGGCCCTGGTGAGAGGGGGGTGAGTGGGCTGAAGATGTGGGCCGTGACCTTCTCCAGGAGGCTGCCTGGGGCCCTTCTCCAAGGTGGAGTCGCATCTTACGCTGAAAACCACATGCGGCTGAGCACTGGCCTGGCTTCTGACTTTCCCAGGTCTTTCCTTCTGTGTTCACACAGGGTCCCCCCCCCCCGGGAGCCCTGGGTGGACAGCGGCCACAGGCTGTCTGTCCCTTTTGCTTTCTAGATGAGCACAGTGACTGAGGCTGGCCAGTCCGCCATTCACAACACTCACCCCTGGTCTAAACCGGTCCTACTGCTTCTGATGCACGAGTTCCCGGCGGGGTGGTGGCCCTGGGCGTGCAGGGGGCGCCGTGCCTACACTCCTTCCTGGATGCTTCCTCTTAATGAGAAGGGCTGGGGCTGTCTCTAAGCCGTCCCCGTTCTTGGGTGAGTGGCCAGGACAGGGGGCACTGGGAACCCCCAGGTGGGCCGTTTAAGGGGCTGGCAGCGTTGTAATGCCAACTGAAGCCCCGCTGCCCACCGCAATGCCTTGAGTGTTCCCTCGATCCTGGCCGGGGTCTGGTGGGGGTATCTGTGCATGATGTAAGGACAGTTTGCCCACCAGCTGCAACCCAAACCCTGTGGCTCTATCCTGTAGTTTTCAATTATCATAAAACGTGGACCAACACAGAATTGCCTAAAAGCCCATCCAAGTTAGGCGCCCCATTTTCTGCAGTGCCCCTGGGATCTGGCCGGCATGAAAATGACACGGTCTTATGCTGAGGGTGTGGGCCATGCTCCCTCCACCCCCCCGCCCCCACCCCCACCCCCACCCCCCTGCCTGCGCCATCCTCGCCATCCTCCAACGGCTGGGTGTGAGCCACAGTGGGGCTGGGGCTTGGGTGCTGGAAGGCGTCTGCAGCCAGATAAGCAAGTGTGAGGGGTCAGGGCTACGGGGTGGGTGGGGACAGGGCGGAGAGCAGCTGTGACAGCCCACGGGGCAGAGCCTCCTCCACGCCACCGTTGGCTGGCCACCAATACAGTGAAGCCATCTAGTGGCAGCTCGCAGACTAGACACAACCCCACAGTGGACTCCATCAAGGAGCTTCTTGCCCAGAGGATGCCACGACGGCACCCACGGAGGTGAAAAGTGCCCAGGAGTAACTCTGGGGACGTCCAGTTCCCGCCGTCTCAGTGTCTGCTCAGTCCGCGCCCTTACACAGCCTGGCGGTCCCGCAGAGCTCCCCGTGGACGTCCAGAGAGCCACCTGCACGCCCCAGCCCCTCCAGCCTGTTTCGTCCCCACAGGCCTAGGTACCCCCAGGGGCCACCTCACTGGTGACCATTTGTCATCCATCGTGTTCTCTGAACTCAAACTGGATCCCTCTGGAGGCCCTGAAGAACTCAAATGTTTCCCAAATTCAGACCGACTTTCCCTGGGTGCGTCCAGCGCGCCATACAACACGACAGTGAGACTGACCGCTCCTTGGGCCACGTCCCAAATCGGGCTCCAGTGGGGCCAGGTCCCTGGGGACAAGGAAGAGCCCTAGGCTCAGGCCGGCCCCCTGAGGTGGCACTGGCCAGAGAGGGCCTGCTGGAGCTTGCAGACTTCGCGCCCCATCCGGTCACCGCAACTTTATCTAAAGACCCGAATTGGTCCTGAAGGGCCTCTGCTGAGGCTGGGAGGGGTGGCTGCCAAGAGGGGCTACAGCCCGGCTCCACTCACAGGCAGGGCCCTCCCCGGCCTGTCCCGTGCCCACCTGGACTTGCTCCGCCCCACCCTGCAGAGGGCGCCTCCTCCACGGCCAATCCCCCTTGCTTGGTTTCCATCCTCTGGATGGTACTAGGGCAGTGATGGCAGCTATGGCGCAGACCTGGCACCAGGCACAGTTCTCTCCGTTCATTCCCCCACCCCCAGCCCCGCAAGCGGTGGGCATCATTATCTGCTGCGGTGCCCGGATGACAAACAAGGCACAGGCGATTAACTTGTCCAAAGTTGCAGAGTCTGGGTCCAGAAGCTGCTTTAGCCTGCCTGCCTGCACCATGCTCCTGATGCCTGTCAGCCCCGAGAACCTGCCCTGTCTCCCTCTCTGCACCCTGGGGAGGGCAGGAAGCTGGCAGATTCACACAGTGGAGACAGGCTGCGCTCAGAACAAGCCAATGCGCCCTCCACACCCACGTGTGAGGGCAGACTCCCCCCCCCCCCCCCACCCACCCAGGAGTGGAGGAGGGCGGAGGGGCCAGCATCCATCTCTTCTGGAATCTGGCTGGGTTTGGGGACCCATGTCGCCCTGGGAGCTTAAGCCTAAGCCCTGATCTTTCGCTGGGGCTGTCAGGGAGTGGGTTCCTGACTGAGCCCACCTGTGATACATTCTCTACTGCCATGCCCCAGGGGCCTCTAGAAGCTTCCCAGTCCCCAGAGCGACAAAGGCTGGGCTCCGGCCGCCCGTCAGCGCTGCCCTAGCCTTCAGCAGCAGCCCAGAGCCGGGCCACCCTACACAGCCAGCCTCCGTCAGCTGCCAGAGACAGCTTCCTCTTGGGGGGGTGGGACACACTCCCCTGGAGCCAGAAGGAGAGGAAAAGCCCCGGAGAAGGCGGAAGAGAGGCAAGTGGAGATGGAGAAGGCCTGCAGGAAGTAGGGGTGGTTTGACTGGGGGAAAAGCGCAGGGGCAGAGAAGAGCGGGAAAGAGCAGGCGGGATGGGGGTGGAGGTGGGGAGAGCAGGCCCAACGGCGTGGGGCAGGGGAACTGCTCTGCTGGCAGGGGCAGGGCTACCGAAGCACGAGCAGGAGCACGGAAAGCAGGCGGGGCTGAGGCGGCCCGGGCAGGGGTTGAAGGGGGGAGAGACCGGGGAGGCAGGGGACCAGGACGGAAGGAGAGGGGGAAGCTGTGGGCCTGTCCTGCCTTCTGATCCTGCCACGTCTCTCCGGAGTCGCCTGCTCACAACACACACGCGTCACGAGGGTCCATTTCCCACCACGCCCAGGGCAGCGCCCTGGGAGGGGCCAGACCTGGTCACCCCCTCGCCTCTTCCTCTACCCTCTGCCAGATGCCTGCAGGGGTGCCCGTGCCCGCAGGGGAGACACAGGTCCCTGGCAGGTCCGCGCGACACCTACCTGTGTACTCAGGAAAGCAGATGGTCAGAGGTGACTTCTTGATCTTCTCACCAAAGAGATCTTTCTTGTTGAGGAAGAGAATGATGGAGGTATCGATGAAGAACTTGTTGTTACAGATGGAGTCGAAGAGCATGAGAGACTCGTGCATGCGGTTCTGCAGCCCCAGGCGGGGAGGGAGAGAGCCAGACAGACAGCGAGAGGGACAGACACGGAGACAGGGAAAGAGAAGACGGAAGTTAGGCTTGAGAGGGAAGAACTGGGCTACTCGGCAGCTCAGGCGGGGGCTCCTGGGCCCCCACGGCTCCTCAGCTCCTCGGAAGGCTGACAGAACGTTCTCGCACAGCATGGAGCTTCGCATTTCCAGTGTTCAGAGCAACCTACACCCCCGTCTCAGGGCCGGTAGCAGAGACTGGACTGGGAACCAACCCGTGCTCCCTGGGTGAGGCTGAGGACGGGGTGACTGAGCTCTCCCGTCTGCAGCCTCCAGCCACGGGAAGGTCTCCGTGTGCGTGCGTGTGCGTGCGTGCGCGTGCGTTGGCGGGGGTGGGGGTTGCTGGACGGGAGCCTGAGAGCCGGGCTTTGGCCCTTACCTGTCCAGACCTGTCCTGTTGGGCCTAACCTGTGGGTCGGGGTGTCCTCTGGGAGTGGTGAGGGCCTGTAGGCCCTTCCTGAGGGGAAGTCACTCCAGGCTCCTGCAGGCATCCTCAGGGGCTGCCACCTGCGGAGACGCTCCTGCCCAGGCTGCCTGCAGGAGTGCCTGGGGCTCTGGCCGTACCCCCTCGGGCTGGGTCAAACTCAACCACGTCTGGTCACGCGAGGAGCTTTAAGCACCGCAGACGTGGAGAACTGCTTTGCGCACAGGAGTTCATTTAGCAAATGAGTGAACACAATGGGCACTCCAAATCAAGCAGGATCCCAGGGGACAGCCCTCTGTCCGGGGCAAGGACAGACTTATCCTACTGTGGGATGCCAGGCACATGAACTTGGGCAGTCTGCTTCTTGGCAGTTTGTTCTCTGTGTACAAACCCATCTCTGCACAGGAAGGTGGCTCCCTCGTGATATAGCTCTCTGGGGGAAGGGAGAGCCGTTCATTTCCCCCAAGAACCCCGTCCTAGCCCTGGAAACTTGTCTGCCCCAAACCTATCTCCATGGGTCTGCAGCTCAAGTTCAGGAGTAATTCCAGGCTACACCCTCCCTCTGAAGTAAGAAGACTGAAGCAAATCATAGGAGAGAGCAGAGCACTGGTGTGGGCATCACTGGGCGTTAATCACTGAGACGGGCGAGCAAGCAGTGGCGCAGAGTAAACTGGTTTCCGACATCTCCCTCCAGCTGAGTGGGAGCGGGAAGAAGATGAAGTGACCATCACCCATCACCAGGCCCCACTCTGCCAGCTCTTCCCCTGCCTTGTCATTTAACCTCATCGATCCTTAGGGGACAACGAGAGGTGACATCGCTGGGATGGGGAAGAGCAGAGACCTGCGCCCGGCTCTGGGCCAGACCAGAGCTTCTGCAATGCAATTGGTCTCTCCAGCCAGAGTGAGGAGCCTGTGGGCTTTAGAATAAATGATCAGAGAGTCATGGCCAGCTCCGCGCGCCTTCTGTCATCTCTTCCATGACTGTGTAGTCATACTGGTGACCTGGAAAGGGTATTGGTGCCAAACCCTTGTCCTTATGGTCAAGGCCAGTTGGTGGAGGGGGCAGTCGAGGTTCTCAGCTGCCCCTCAGGAGCCCCTAGACAACCGCACGGATTTACGACACCCTCTGGGATCTGTAGTAAATGGCATCGTCCTCTCACTCTGCCGCACATGTTCAGCAAACTCCTATGATCTTATTACCCTCCTAGCCTCAACCAGTCAATTTCATTCTCAGTCCCCGCAATTTCTGCCGGTCAGTCACTGCATAGTCACACTCAGGGAGGCATGAGACACTTCTGCCCGGTGCCGTCTCAATGGACGCTGTTCAGAAAAGGGCAGGCGGAGGTTTCCTGGGAGGCCAGGTGGATCCACACGCAGGGGGGGTGGGGGCTGGGAACGCCCAGGGTCCCCGAGCCACCAGGGAGCAGAGGAGAGCCAAGGATTCAATAGGAAAAGCCCCACCACCACACGACACCACCTCGTCCTATCGCTGCTCAACCAACAGCTGGAAGGCCTCAGCCAGAGGCAAGATCCCAACTCACTGCCCAACTATCTCGACTTGATCTAGACGTTGGGGGACACGGTGGGGACATATGCCCAGGGCACTCCCAGGACCAGAAGGGGCCACCAGGGAGATCCGAGCTTAGAGTGCGGACTGTGCCCATTTGGCATGTTCGCTGAGCTGAAGGTCTGGAGGCCGCCAGGCTTAGGTCCGAAGGAAAAATCCAGGCCAGCTGCCTGGGCTCCAGAGTTCCACTCGGCTAAGGCTCGGCCCCTCCACGCCCCAGGGCTGCAGAGCGGGCACTCTTCCCACCAATACCAGCTGGATCTGTGTGCAAGGCCCTCCGTGGGGCAGCTACGGGGCTGTAGGAACGACCGGCACAGTCTCCTGCTCTCCAAGAGCTCACAGTCTAGTTGGGGAGAGAAAATGCACACACGTGAAAAAGTCCCGGTTCCGAGCAAGCGAGCGAGCGGCACAGAGCAGGGGAGGGGCCGGGGAGGCAGCGACGCTCCCCAGTCAGCCCTGGCCCCGTGGGGAGGGCATCGGAGTGAGCCTGGAAGGAGGGGCCGAGCCTGGAGATGCAGGGAGGGCAGTGGGGAGGGGAGCCACTGCAGGGAGGGGAGGCGCCGGCACCGAGAACCCCTCCACACCCCACAGGCCTCACTGCCATCCCTCCAAACACACTGGAACCCATCACCAAGGAGCCAAGAGCCCAGCGTGTCCTTCCAAGCTTCCCCGGAGAACACGGATGCGAGAACACATTCACAGGAGGAGATGTCAGCATGTGAGAAAAGAGAAGGGAGCCAGGGAACACAGCCAGGCGACAGCACCCACCCCTGGGGTCGTCACCTCCCTGTCTCTCCCAGTCTCCAGTAGAGCGTGGCCAGTGGCCTCGCTGCCGCCACCGGAGCAGGGGCATGGCCGGCACCAAGCACGCGGGACGGGACAGACCAGCCTCTGCCCTCACGACAATCCCGGTCACCTGGAATCCTGCCCCAGCACGCTGTGCCCCTCTGCCAGGCGGCCCGCGGTCCGGCCCCAGGACACGTCGTGCAGGGGGCGCCGGTGGAAGCAACTTGGGCACTGACGCAACACACCACACTCATGCTAGAAAAAGCTGGCACTTTTTATTAATGGTGGGTGACTAATAAATACATTACGGCAGCCAATAAATTACAATGACTAGAGATTTATTAAACCAACGAGTCACTCTTCTTACAAAATTACAGTTAATATGGGGTGGGTGGCGCTGGGGTTGGGAAGTGGGACCACGGCACCTAAGAGGGGTTTGCTAAGGAAGGAGAGGGGTGCCCAAGCCCACCTCTGCCGGGGACGGGGAGGGGAGGAGGCATGGGCACAGAGGACGCAGGGACTAAGACAGAGAGGACCAGGAGGTGAAGGGCCCGGCTGCTCAGGGAGGCCGCAGGGACGGGGACGGGGACGGGGACGGGGACGGGGCCGGGGGAGGAAAGGATGGGCCACAGGAGGGGTGGTGCCTCCGAGCGGCTGGCTCTGCCGGGGACGGGCTGTGGGTTCATGCTGGTGCTCTGGGCGCCCTGGGCCTGGATGGGCCTTCTTTCTGTTTCTGCCCTGAGCAGGCCCTCCCTTGATGGGGGCCTTCATCTGGTTGGGGGTGCAGCCTGTCTGGAGCCCGCAAAGGAAGGCCCCACTTGGCTCCTGGGAAAGAGGGCTGAGGACTCACCTCGCTGGGGGCGGGTGGTGGCGGGCAGCAGCTCACACCCGGGCCCTGATCCTGGTCTGGATGCTGTGTCCTGTCTCACTGCTCTGGGCCGCTGGACCCTCCGCTCTGTAGGCTTGTGGGTTGACAAGGGGGGCGCTGTCTGGAGGGTGCTGGCTTTTGGCACCCAAGACTGAATCTCTGATGGCCACGGAGCTGGAGCCTCAAGCCTCAGTTCCTGAAAACTGCCAGGTTGTGCCCAAAGGCTTCCGGAAGGCTCAGGGAAGGACAGAGGCCGCCCGAAGAGGCCTTGTGCACCAGACTTCTCAAAAAGGGGGCTGGGCAGGACACTACCTGGTCTGGAGGGAAGAGGCTGAGGCCCGGACTGTGGTGGATTTACTCACCAAGAGGGCTGAAGAGTGTACTAGGTCAAGCCAAGGGAAGAGGGGAAGGAGCCAGGAATGATGCAGGCCAGAGAGGAGAACCTGCAGAGTCAACCAGGGGGCAGAGACTGTCACAGGGTTAGGTGGAAGCAGTGGGATATTCTCTCCCCTTGCAGGACTCACCCTGGCAGAGGTGAGCTAGGTGAGCCGACTCCTGGGTGTTCTGTGTTGGGGGTTTAAGGACCCTGGTCATGGGGGCTCTGGGTAGGGAGGGCAGTTGTGGAGGGCAGGGGTGCCTCCAGCTCCCATCAGTGGGGCGGAGCTGGACTTGGGGGAGAGACTGGGAGGAGAGCTGCCTCCTGACACCAGATCGGGTGCTGGCCTTCTGCCTGGGCTGCGCCCACCGCCCCATGGTAGGAGCATGTGGCCATGGGTCCTCAGGTTCTGCCGGGACCAGAGAGGAGAGAAAGGGCCAGGGCACCAGGCATCTAGGGCTTCATGCAAGGGGGGCCACAGAACCAGAATGTCAGAACTGTTTGTTGGTACGCTGTCTGCTCAGGGCTGGAGCAGACCCTGCACCCTCCTCAGGCCAGAGTCCACAGGCTCCACAGAGCCCTTCCTTGGGCCTCGGGCACTGCCCCCTCCAGGCAGGCCGGAGAGCCTTGGGGGCCTCTCTCAGTTCTTGGTGGGAAGGCCAAAACCTGGCTCTTGTGAGGGCAACTGGTGCAGGGCACAGAACCTGCCCACAGGAATCTAGATGGCAGGCATAAGTTTCACGGGTCTGGTAAAGGCGCCCCTCCTAGAGAGCAGTTTCCCTTTGCCCTGATAAACTAGAGGCATGCAGAGTTGAAGCATGGCCTCTTTGGGGCACACATGGGGCCACTGTGGATAAGAGAATCACCCACTTCCGGTCACTCATAACATCTCCCCCACACCCACACCCACACCCACGACGGAGCCAAAACTCATCTGTCCCCTCAGTCATTCCTCCCCATGGTGGAGCCACCTGTGACGAAGTGGATGGGAGACGCAGGGGACAGGGAAGGAATTTCACCCTGGATACCTGCTCCTTGGGGGCTTCGACTAGACAGCCAAGGACCCCCTGGGCAGGCCGGGGTCAGAGGGCAAGAGTAGCATAAGCAGCTGAGCAGGGCAGAGCATCTGAGAGAGAAAAGGCAGCCCGGGGCACGGAGGGGCAGGAAGGCCCCAAGCACCCCGCTCCCCAGCCTCCTAACACGGCAGACAGGATGGGCTACGGCCTGGGGCCCTCAGCCTGGCTGCTGCCCTGGGCCCGGAGAGCAGGTGACCCCCACCTCCAGGACAATGGCCTTAGAGGTGGGGCTTGGCCAGTATACCCTTCTGAGCAGCTGCTTTTGAGTCTGGGGTCACAGGGCAGAGTTAGGGGCACAGCTGCCCACACCCAGGGTGGTGCTGCCAGGAAATAACTGCTACGCCTTCAGTGTCGGGCAACACGGCCTGACTGGCCCTGGCTGCCCGTGCAGGACACTGAGGCTGTCGGCTCCAGGGGCCTGTCCTCTGCCACGACCCAGCACCCGGTACGAGGCGCAGCACACAACGAGGCAAGCAAAACCGAAATGGAGCTGGGCTGCCGGGGTGGCTCCTACAGCCTGGCTGCCCGGTGATTTCCCATGAGGCCAGCGGCAACAGCAAGACAGCCAGGCGGGGATGGGGCTCACCCCAGCGGCACCCACCCCTGCAGGCATTTGGCACTAGGGAAGGTGCCCTGGGTCTCCCGTGCACTACCCAGAGCTCTGGGTCTGTTGGAAAAAAGAAGCCCAGAGTTCCTGGCTTGCGGGGCAGTCAGGGGCTGCGCTGGGAGGGCAGGGGTCCTGCCTGGCCCAGGACTGAGCAGAGCCCAGAGCGGGTGCTGGAGGAGCAGAGGGCTTGAGGAGGGAGCCAGAGGCCCCTGAGGGGCGGCCCCTCTCCTCCTGTGGGCACATCTGGCTCCCCAGGCAAAGCTGCCATCCAAGCACACAGGGTCTGTCTGCCTGGGGTGTTGGCTGGTGGCATCTGCCAACGGGAGGCGCCCAGGAGAGAAAGAGGTGTGTTCATTGTCCAAGGTCAGCCAGGGCCTGGGTCACCAGGAGGAGTCACCCCACCCTTTTCTCCTCAGGGATCTCTACAGCAAAGCCCCTCCAAGGGGTCTCGGGACTCTCTGTCCGGGGAGGGGGCTGGGGGTGTGTGTGTGTGTGTGAGCCAGGCTGCGCCCCTCACAGCACACACAGTATGATGGGCACGTCCGTCTGCCCTCCTCTGCCCCTGGGGGCTGGCGGGACCCCAAGGGCTGTGGACAAACTCTCCGATTTCTTCACCAAGACAGAAGGAAGCTGGGACACTGGCTACAGGGGCCGTGCCCACACCTCCCCTGGGTCTCCTCAACTACAGAACCTCCAGTCCCCTGGCCCCCTGCTGCCCCAGCTGGTTTGCGTTGGATTCGCCATGAAATTTGGGAAGAAAAAGCATGTCTGCTCACACTCCAGAGCGGCCGCCCAAGCCCCGGGTGATGGGAGAAGTAGATAAGCCACCCTGGGGCCTGCAAAGACTGGGTGGGAGGCCCCCATCCCAGTCAACGCAAGAGCCACTTCCCCTGGCCTCCCCTCCCCCACCGCCTCTTCCCCACCTCCGTCCAGGCACCACGGGACTCAACCCCGCCGACCATCTACCACGTGCCTTTGCAAGAAGTCGGTCTCAGAAGCATTTCCAGACCTGTGAGGGGTCGGGGTGGGGGTTCCCCAGGAGGGCACTGGGGAGCCCCAGAGGTGTGAAGGGAGAGAGGCCCAGAGGAGGAAGGACTGGCGTCCGGGGCTGAGGTCCAGGGGGAGGAGGAGGGAGACACCTGCCGAGGCCTGAGCCCCCGGACCCACACGCGGTTGGTGGCCTGGTCCCACCCTGGCCTTTGGTGACGGAGCTGCCCTCGACCAGAGAGACCCCAAGAAAAGCTGAGCAGCGGCTCCCACTGCCCCCGCTCCGGCCAGCACGCCGCCCCACCACCTGCACAACTTCAGAAGACAGGAGGGGACCCTGGGACCTCAAGCGTGAACCACCGCGTGCAGAGCGCGCCCATTCTGGGCCGGACGGCGGCTTGGCCCCCGTACGCCTCTCCCCCGGGGAGACACCCAGCGATGGCGCGGAGGCCAGCGAGCCGTCTGTCTCGGCAGGTGTGGGCACTCGGCACCCCCGCCAGCCCCGTTACCACGTGTTCTGGTGTCTGGGGTGGGGGAGGCCGTGGAGGGCGCCTCCTCTTCCCCGCTCAGTGCCAGCTGCTGGTGCTCCCTTGTCCAGGGCAGGGAGTGGTCCGGGAGGTGGCGGAGCTCTGGTTCCAGGGCAGGGGTGGGGTGGCAGGCTGGGCAGGGTGGTGGGCAGCTGGGTGGCAAGGCCAGGTCTCAGTAGAGGCCACAGCCCCGAAGGTTTTTGGCGATGATGACGTCCGTCACGGCGTCAAAGACAAACTGGATGTTGTTGGTGTCAGTGGCACAGGTGATGTGGGTGTAGATCTCCTTGTGGGCCGACTTGTTCTTGCTCTCATACTGCGCCTGGATATGAGCCACGGCTTCCGTGAAGGTGTTGGGGCCTGCGGGAGAGACCAGGTCAGGAGCTGGTGAGGCGAGGCCCCCACCTGGGTGCCGGTCAGGCCACGGGCTGGGGAGCGGACACCGAGGGCCTCTCAGTGACAACCCTGCAGGAGAAAGCTGACGACAGCTCAGCTCGATCAACAGTGGGTCATGAAACCAAGTCCGTGGTCCACATCCAGTTTAAAACCAATGAAGGAAACGAGAGAGCAAACCTCACCGGGCCTCACCTGTGCTAAGGGTGAACACTGTTTCATGGAACTCCTGTTTCTTTTTATAGATGCATGTACGGGCTCCTGATGCAAACATTCTCTCTTCCTGTGGGTCCTGCCCAAAGAAATCTGAACCAGCCCTCACACAGGTGCAGAAGCCTGCGCCAGCCCCTGCAGGCTGTCCTCTCCTGGCTGTGACTCCTCGGAGTGGGCAGGGACGCCACCTCCCTTGGCTGTTGCTGGGCAAGGTGGGTGGAAACTGTGCTGCACCTGGGAGCCTCCTGGGCCTCCTTCCTCTCATCGCCCCACCCTCCTTCCTTCCCCCTTCCTCCTTCTCATGTTCACCGTCCAGGGATTCAGAACTGTCTGGCTTGCTGCCTTCCTTGCCGCCACATCACTCTGTCCCTGGTGAGCCCAGGGAGAGGCGTTTCCAGGAGAGCAGCTGCTGTTTAGGGAGGAACAGAACAGGACTCCTGGCTTTGCCCTGAAGCCTCCACAGGCTCTAGGAACCCCGGCCCAGGCCCAGGCAGGGCTGTCGCAACCCACTGAGGGAGGGAGGGGGGCTGGACTTCAGAGCCACAGCGCCGCACTGGGGTGGCTGCTTTGCAGGCTGGAAGCCCAGGGGTGGCACGCCTGCGGGGGCGGGACGGACCCAGCCCCTCGGCACATGGGCACAGGCCACCAGGCCTGGCCTTGAGGGTCTACCTAAATCTGGGCCGGAGGTGAGGGAGAGGGTCCCTGGGACCTCGTCAGCACCAAATGGCCTTGGTGACTGACTCACCTTGCTTCTTTCTGCTGCACCATGGGCCACAGCCCAGGTCACCTAGGGCGGGATCCAGAGATCCCCAATTTAGATACAGCTAAAAGGAGGCTGACTGGCGGGTGTGAGGGGTGCTGAGCCCGGCCCACCTCTGGCTGCCTGCTGCTGGGGCCTGACCCACGGGCTAGGCAGCCTGATCTCGAGGAAGGGGAGACAGAGTGAGCCGTGCTGCTTGTCTGGCTCCAAGCCATGGCCCCCACGTCCACTCTCAGGGAACTGGGGTTCAGCCCGGAGGCTTACCTAGCAGGCCCACCTTGTTGGGACTCTGTCTACCCTTGTGCTCTCCAGGCTGGGGGGCTGATCAGGCTGGGGATGCCCACTTTTGCTTCCACTCGCCTCTCTGACCAGGCCCTGGCCATCCTGAAGAGCCAGTGAGCCCGTGGGCTATTCCAGGCACCCTGCTGCTCCATGGGGGCCCTGGCCAGGCTGCCCACCCACCCACAGTCAGGTAAACCCACGGCAACATTAACAGAGGTGGCCTCCGTCATCCTCAGCAACCTCCGCAGGGAGGCCCTGGTCTCTGCTGCTCGTGAAGCTCTCTCACGTTCAATAGGCCATTTGAATCGTATTAACTACCTGTATGGGGGTGCTGTCACGATACTTTTTACAATCACAGTCATAAGAGCAATAGCAAATGTTTAGTGAGCAGTTACTATGCACCACCTGCCATGCTAAGCCCTCCATGCTTCTTAGCTCACTTTGTCCTCTGGCAACTCTGGGAGGGAGGGTGGATAATCACAGTGATTGTTCCCATCTCACAGACATGGAAACGGAGGCTCCGAGAGGTTATGTAACCTGCTGTGAGTGGCAGAGTGGGGGCACGAACCTTGGGCTGTCTGACTTGAAGCCCCGATCTTCAACCCCATCATCATCTTGGTATTGCCATTTTACTGATAAGCTCTATTTACAGATGGCCAAGCTGAGGTCCAGAGGTTGCTGAGATCACACCGCTCGTAAGTGGCAGAGCCGGGATTCCAGCCCTGCTTCCCCTGACCAGGATGCCCCAGCTGGCTGCCCCACCCCCTCACAACAGCACATTGTGGGGAAGGGAGGGGACCCGCCTTCGGTTTTGTGTTGGATTCTCCAGGGCAGAATCTGGTGTGTCCGCAGAGCATGGTGAAGGGGGACTGAGCTCCCTCAGGAGCTGGTGTGGCCCGAGCGGCTGCGTGGCCCCTGCGGTCCCCGTGGGGAGTGGCAGTCTCTACCTGTGTACTCAGGAAAGCAGATGGTTAGCGGGGACTTCTTGATCTTCTCTTCGAATATGTCCTTCTTGTTAAGAAACAGGATGATGGACGTGTCCGTGAACCACTTGTTGTTGCAGATGCTGTCGAAGAGCTTCAGCGATTCGTGCATGCGGTTCTGCAACAGAGTGGAGAGGCAAGTGAGGGCTGGCGGTGCCCGGGGCCCTGACCCACCGCGGCCAGTGACAAAGCGGGACAAGCGAAGGGAAGGTCCACCAACACGGCTGAAGGCACCATCAGGGACAGAGACAGGAGGATCCACAGGACAAGGACATGGTCCCTGCTGCATTCCACACGCAGGTGGGGGGTGGAGCAGGGCACAGGCTGGGGAACGCTGCCCGCCCACTGAAGAGGGCTGACCCGGGCCGGGGCAGCGAGGTCACCGGAGGGACTCTAGCCCGTGGAGAGGACATGCACCATGCACGCGGGGGCAGGGGCCGCACCACCATCCACACGTCCACACGGGACCTCGGGCATGCAGGTTTCTCTACCGGGGTCTCATTTGGTTTCGCCAGCAGGGGTGGGAGGGTGCACGCATTCAGTTGGGAAACATTAACCGAGGACCAAGAGATCCTCGAATTAATCCAGAGTTGGAAGCAGACACCAGGGGGACAGCGTCGGGGGAGTGATCTTGCTGTGGCCTTGGTGTGGTTGGAGGCTGGGTGGGTTGGCTAGGCCGTGGGGCGGCTCTGGGTGAGCTGCTTATCGAGGCTGGTTTCCCGGCAGAGGGGCCAGAAGAACCCCAAGATGAAAGCCAGCAAAACAGATGAAAACAGAAAGGAAAATAAAAACCCAGCAAAAAACATGAGAGAAAGAAAGAGAAAAAAAAAAGCAAAAAACAAAATTGGTTCAACCGGTCTCGGGCCAGGAAGTCAAAGTCAGTCCCTCCGGAGGCCCCCGTGCAGGCTCCGGAGGCCACGGCCACCCTGGGGCTGTGGACTGCGTGGCTGGAGATGGAAGGCGAGGGTGGGGAGGACCAGCCTAAGCCGAGTGGCTGGTGAGGAGTGTGGAACGCGGGAGTGGGGGGCAGGCTTCACAGCAAAGTCACCCGGCGGTGCCCTGGGAACCTGCTGCTTTCAACTCTTAGCTGATGGTATCAACTGGAAGGAGGCGCTTCATACCTGCCCGACTTGGAGGGTCTCTCAGAATCTGCTCATGGTTTTGGCCTTGGTTTGGCAAGTTAAGGCCCTGCAGGTGGCGGTGACGGCACTGGCGCTGAGAGGTTGTGGCAGGTGAGGCCCGGCGCCGCTGGGGTCCGGGCCGCAGTGGGCAGGGTGGCCGGCCGGTGGGCGGGCAGCCACTAGCCCCAGGGGTCCTGGCTGAGCTCCAGGAGCCTCCAGACACCTTTCTCTCAGGCAGCCCCAGTTTTCGCCCCAGGCTTGGGAGGGAGGGGCAGGGCCAACCAGAGAGGAAGGTGGAGGACCAGGGACTGGTCAGCAGGGTGGAGCTCTTGCCTCGCGGGGGCAGGGAGTCCTCGTCCCATAGCTTGTCCTTGAGCCGTGTGCCTGGACAGAGCCGTCCCACAGCTGCCGTCTGCTGAGCGGAGAGTCCTGAGGGCAGGCACTCTTGCAGCTCCGAGCCTGCTGGTCCTCACAGCCGCCCAGAGGCTGCTCTGCCCGGGGCTTCATTTTACAGAGGAGCAGGCGGAGCTGCTGCCACGCTCACCGGCGGCAGGGGGCGGGGCTAGACCCCGGGCCACATCCGCCCGGACCCCCAGCTGCCCAACGCTGCCGCCTGGCCCTGGACACACAGGCGTTTTGCTCAGCTCTACGGCGCTGTTCTTGCTGTCACCGTGGCAATGAGCCGCCTTTGTGGGCTCTTGTTAAGTGGTAAAGCCAACTGCCGTGCCCTGGAGGGGCTGCTGCTCTTTCCTGGGTGGACGGAGCCCCAGGAACAGCCTGCTCCTGGCTGTGGCCCCACGTGCTGTTGCTTCCCCAAGGTCCTCTGCTCCAGCCCTTGTGAAGAAGGGCGGGGAAACGGGGGAGAAGGAGGGAGGTGGGAGAGAGACAGTAAAGGCAGGAAGGCGAGAAGGAAGGTGCCCCAGGACGGGCCCTGCTCTGGAGCGAGGGCTGCCTAGGCAAGCAGACCAGAGAGGCCATCCGAGCGTGAGGCTTGGCACCTGTCCGTGTTTACTGGAGACCCGAGGGCCATGGAGCTTGGGACCCCGTGGCTGCCAGACCCGCCCAGACGTCCCTCTGCTCTGCCTTGTGCTCCAGAGGTGAGTGCGAGCCTCTGCCCAGGGCTGATGGGCCTGGGACTCGGGATTGAGCTGAGCGGGTCCCCGGAGAGAGGCCTGGGGCCCTCGACACCCCAGTGTTTCAGTTTACTTGAAACCCACAGCAGGATCAGCTTTTTGCTCACTGCACCAGCCCTGCTTCCCACTCCCAGGCGCTGCAGGAAGAAAAGATGAGCCACCTGGATCTCAGACCACGTGAGTGGCCAAGTGGACCGTGAACAGTGGGTCCAAAAGGAGAGTCAACAACGGACCAGTGAGAGACGTGCCGGGGCAGTCCCTGCATGCGGGTGCCTTGTGGGGGCAGCAGGAGCCAACCTTTGGGGCTTTGGGGTGGTCAGTGGGTCCAGGCCTGGTGATCTTAGACGCCACAGCCAGCTGAGGCCACTGAGAATGATTATGGCGTTACCAGAAAGAGCTGCACAGCTGGGGCCCCAGCGACTCGCCCTGGAACAAGGCAGGGCTTGGGGGGCTTTGCTGATGCCTAACTCAGGAGTGTACCTGGGACTGAAGGAGAAAGGGCAAGGGGGACAAGCCAGCACGTGGCGCGAGTCCAGATCACCCACCCGGCCAGCGGCCCTGGCCCCAATCTTCCCACAGCCTCATCGCTGCATAAGTCCCGCAGGACGGCGGCTCCTCCTCCCCACAGCACTGCACCCCAAAGCTCAGCAGATGTTCGCAGCAGTCCCGAGGGACCAGCAGGCAGGACTGACGAGGAGACAGGCCCAGAGAGAAGACAGGCCTTGCTCAAGGCCCACCGTGACGAGCCTAGCCCCAAACCCTCAGTGCCAGGGCTCTGTGCCTGCTTCACACAGCAGGAGCTAATGATCGCCAAAGGTGTGACCCCACAGCCCAGGAGCCCTACGGCGGCAGGTGTTTGTCTCCGGAGAACCCGTGGTGCGCCGGGCCACTGCTCTGAGGCTCTGCAGCAGGCCCACCTCTCCACGGGCAGCTCAGTGGGCCCCCAACTCAGCACAATCCCCGGTGACAATACAACCACCAGCTCGGCGCAGCTGTGCCAGAAACGGTTCCAAGTACTTTTCGCAGATTCTCACTCCATTGCCAAGGCCCCACCAGGCAGGTACTATGGTTACACCCCTTTGACAGCAGACAGTAACCGAGGCAAAGAGGGTGCTGCCTGAATTCAGCAGCAAACCAGGCCCAGGCCCAGCCCAGGCCCAGAGAAAGGCCGCGCCCTCTCCAGGTGAGGGCCCCCCTCTGAAGCCAGCCTGGCAGTTCTCTGAGGCCCCAGACTGAAGACGCATTGACGGGAGGTGGGAACCTGGGCTGGCACCCTCCAGGGGAGGGGCCCGCGCCCTTGCTGTCACTCGCCCCCATGCCATGTCCCGTTGCCCTTCCGGCTGCCAGCCCCGCCCACTGCTCAGGGAGGGCTGTGAGGGCTAAGAACCGCTATTTCTGTCTTATGCACATTCTTGCTCGACTGCACCCTGATTTTGTTTAGGATTTGCTTAATTGGGTTCTGGCCTGACGGCCTCTGTGACCCTGCTGAATTTATTAAAGAGGCACGTACTGCCTGAGACCCAGAGTCTGCAGAGACGTTGATCACCAGTCTGCATGCAGCCTCTGAGCAGGGCGGCCTGTGGCTGCCTTTGCTGCATCGGCATCACGAGGTGTCTGCCCGGCAACGGAGTCAGAAGAGAGAGCCCAGGTGTCTGCCCGGCAACGAAGTCAGAAGAGAGAGCCCAGGCACGGCCTGGCCGACGACGGAATCCCCGGCCACCGCAGCCAGCCCCACCCGAGAGCTGCCTTGGGCCACTGAGGCCAGGCGGCCCAGGGCCACTCACCGTGGTCTCGTCTTCGTGGAGCACCTGGTCATAGCCGCTGAGCGCGACGCAGAAGATGATGGCCGTGACGTCCTCGAAGCAGTGAATCCACTTCTTGCGTTCAGATCGTTGGCCCCCGACGTCGAACAGCCTGCAGGGGAGACAGGGAAGCTGCACGTGGTGGGCGGTGGGGCCCCGGCCGGTGTGCGGACGCTGGTCAAGCAGGCGGCGTGGGGGAGGGGGCTGTACCCGCAACGAGCCTCCCAAGGAGCCTCGCTCCGGGCGCTGAGGGCCGACCGCCGCGTCCCCGGGGCAGGGTGTCTATCACTGCTTCTGCCCCACGACTGGGCTGTGCTCCCACACCGAGACTCGAAGACCTGCCCTTGCATCTCAGGACTTTTACTAACACCTCTGCGAAGTCCTCCTCTCAGGGTAACACGCACATCCTGTCCCTGGCTTTGTGAGCGTGTCTGTTCACGTCTGTGGGCTGTGAAAACTCCAGAGCAGCCCAGGAGGGAGGGAGGCGGGCAGGGGTCGTCACCTGCTACGTGGAGGGACAGTGAGGCCCCAAGGGGTTAAGTGCCCAGGGTCCTGGCAGGAGTTGGTGTGGTAGAGATGGGGTGGGACCCAGGTCTGTCTGCAGACAAAGCCTCTGCTCTGTGCCTCCCCTCCCTCTCCCCCTCTCAGACACCATCCCCCAGGGGGCAGGAGGGCCGTGGGGGGAGACTGTGGCAGGTGCGGCTTGGTTCCTGGAAGGAAGAGGTCAACCTCACACCTAATGCCCTGAATGAAGGTCCACTGCCTCCTAGGCCCGGGAGGTCTGCTGGCACACAGCTACCGGGGTGGGCTGGGCCCTGACCTCCCGACAGAGGAGGGTAACCGCAGGCAGAGCCCAGAGTGGGCCTGGAACAAGGAAACAGGCCTTGTACTCGTCCCATCACCGCCTCCCTTGGATCCTGCTTCCCCATCTGAAATGCTGGGCATAGGCTGACGGTCTCTGCGGCCCCTCCACAGCACTTATGCTCTGACTCTGCAGGCCGGGCAGCCCCGAGCCCAGCCCCGCACCCTCTGCCCCCGAGGGCTGAGGCGGGAGAGACTGGAGAGAGTAGGGGGCAAGAGGCACCTTGTGGGGCCTCAGTGCCCATCACTACGCTCCCCAGGTTCAGGGGAGGCCTAGAGGCCCGTGTGCCCAGTGAGGCTCATGCGGCCCTGCGGAGGTAGAGACAGAACTTCAGCGCCCTCTGTCTCAGTGGGAGTGGGCAGGGGCTGGGCCGTGGGCTGGCCAGGGGTCCTGGAGTCCAGCCCTCCCAGGGCGGGCAGGGGGCCAAGAAGAGGCCTTACACAGGCCACTCCTCCTGTTCCACCTGACACCTGGAAACCACGCATGGGAGGCAGGTAGGGGCAGGACAGCGGCTCCCAGGCCTCAGTGCCTGGAGGCTGCCCCAGGTGGCGCCACAACCCTCCAGCAGGGCCTGTTCTGAGGCGCTCAGACCCCTGGACTTGAGCTGTGTTCTGTGCTTGGGGGACAGCCTTACTCCTCCCAGGCCTCGGTTTCCCCAAGTGTACCCGGAGAGAGTGGGTCAGCTGATCTCCAAACCCTCTCCAGCTCTGAGATGACACGGGTCCTGGGGTTGCACACATGTCGCTTGGGTTCACCCACCTTACTCCCCACCCCTCTCACAAGGTGGCCTCCAAGGGGCCACCTAGGTGATCCCCCCTCCTCCTCCTCAGAAATCACCCAAGGACAGGACTCCCCTCCTTTGTCCACTTAAATCTTCCCTGTTCCTCAGAGCCCCACTCCAGGACCCCTCTTCCAGGAAGCCTCCCCACTCCCCAGCCCCCGAACTTGGTGCAAGAGAGGCACACACACAGGCCCCTTCTCGTATCTAACTGCCTGTCCCAACTTGAACGCTCCCTGAGGCAGGGCGACATCTGGGTGCTCCAGACGAGGGGAGGCCGAGAGGCAGGTTTTGCCCATCTCTTGGCACCCTCGCCAGGGCTCGGGAGCCTCCCTGGGCCTCACCTGAAGTGGAGGTTCTTGAATGTGAAGTGGGTTTCTACGATGCCAGTGGTTTTGACCCTGGTTCGGAGGATGTCCTGCTCGGTGGGCTGGTAGTCGGCAGCCCCGATCCGATCCAGGCTGTCCAGGTAGCTGGGGATGGCAACACACAGGGGACCATAAACCAGGTGCTGGGCACCGCCTTCCCCGAGAGCCAGTCCTGACCTGTGGAATGATGGCACCACCCCGTCCAGGGCCAGGTGTGGGGAAGCAGCTGAGGAAGAGAAGCTCACGTCCCGGCCGCATGCACTCAGAGCCTCTGGCTCAGACCGAGGGCTACGCGCACGGTTCCAGGCACACTGACAAGGCTGAATCTTTAAATGAGACTAACATGTTTATAACAGTGTTTGTCGTTTCTTCATCTTAAAATAATAATGGGCAACAGTTAGGTTCTAGTCTTTATATGCATCATCATGTTTCATCCTTAATTTCCTGAGTTAAATGTACTATTTCATAGATTAGAAAACTTAGGTTTTCTAATGAAGGTGAGTGCCTCGCCCAGCTGTGAGCCAGGGATTGGGATTCCACCTCTGAACAGTTCCCTATGGGGCTTCCCAGAGGCCCTCGGAACCTCCGCCTGCCTCTTCCATGCTCCTTAGGGTTTATCAAGGGGGCCATCGCATCGCCCCATATGGTGCTCCTGGAAGGGAGGCTCAGAGGTCACACAGCCAGGCAGGGGCGGGGCCTTGCTGGGACCCAGGTCTTTGACCTCAGAGCCCCTCCCACACCACCACTTGCTCTGCAGACAGACCAGGCCTCTGCACTTCGCCCGCCCGGGCCACGCACTGGGAAGGCCTTTAGGGGTCGGTATGGGTTAGGTTTGAACCCTAAGCCAGCTTGGGATCCAGGAAACCAGGAAGGAGGGAGCTCGGTCAGGCTGGCAGGAAGATTCAATGACCCACAGAGCCAGCCGGGCTACCCATCCCTGTGCGGGGAGAGCCCCACACACAGCCCACGGGAAGCAGCCCTGAGGGCCTGAGTCATGGCACGACGTGGGGTCTCAGGCTGCGCGTGGAGGGGCTGTGCTTTATTGGCACCTGCCCTGGGACCCGCTGGGGGACTGGCTCCCCAGCTTGTGGACGTCCACAGGGCTGGGAAGGGTAGACGCCTTCACCGAGGAGGATGTCCCTTGGTAAACCAATAACCCAGGCTGCCTCAAATCCTTGTGAGAATTCTCCCTAAGGAAATAAAGCCGACGGTGTGTTCCCAGGCTCAGGGAAGGCAAGCTTGGAGCCACATTCTTAGAAAGACGACACTGCTGGGACTCGAGGCCGGGTCTGCCTGACTCCAAAGCCCGTGCTCTTAAACTGGCCTCCAGGCCTCCTCTCCCCTGTGGGAGGAGAGAGGCTGAGGCAGCAGAGCAGACCTGAAAGCTCTGGCTGCTGCAGCCTCCTCTCCAGGCCCGTGGGCGTCTGGGCAGTCTCTGACTTCAGCCTGGAGGGCCCCTCCCAGCCCTTCCCAATCCTCCCAAACCCTCTGTGCATGCCCCTCCCCACGCTCCCACTGCCTCTGCTTAGAAGCTGTGTTGGTTTCAAATCGAGCCTCCTCCTGTCGTCTCCAGCTGGAGACCAGGGCTGGGAGCCTCTGGTCTTGGCCTCCATCCCACCTGGGGAACCCTCCTTTAGACAGACAACCTGGCCCTCTGTCCCTCGGTGCTGGCTGAGCCTCACGCAGGGAGGTGGCCACGGGGGGGTAGGGTGAGCACAGTGGACTGTGCACCTGCTGTGTGTACTGTCTGCCGACTGTCCTGGGTGCTGGGGGGGCATAGGCCCCACCTCCCCGGAGCCTGTGTTCCTCTGTGTGTGTGTGTGTCTGTGTATGAGGTAAATAACAGATGAGTAAGCTGTACAACATGTCAGGAGGTGATAAGTGTCAGGAGGAAAGAATCAGGCTATCAGTAAGTGGGGAGGCTGGCTGGGGGCAGCTATTTGATATCAGGTGGCTGGGGAAGGCTTGTCGAGCAGGATGACATTCGAGTGGAGACTGAGGAGGTGAGGGGATGAGCCTCACGCCCCAGCAGCAGGACCAGGGGGCACAGAGGCCACGCCCTCAGTGGAGGAGGAGCCCAGGCTGCAGGTGCTGGACGGGAGGTGGTGCGGAGGGAGGTGATGGGGAGGCTGAACACGGGGCAGGAGCAGGTAGCAGTGAGACTGGAGGGGGTGATGGAGGTGAGGGGGACACAGCACGTAGGCCCCTGAGGTCACTGTAAGGACTTGGAATTTCACTCTGGAAGGCTCTGACCAGAAGAGCGTTGGAATAATGGCTCTGCGGCTTAAGGAGAGCAGATGGGGAGGGGGGGCAGGGAGACCCGAGAGGAGGGAAGGAGAGGACGCTTTGCCAGCCAGCGCTGACCTTTAGTGGGGACCTCGTTCTGGGAAAAAATAATCCTACCAAACCACAGAACTACCTTTTACAGCCCCTGCTGGGATGTGCTCAGGTTTCTGGGTTTCCAGGACCTGTCTCAGAGCCATCATTCAGAAGGGAAAGGGCAGGGCCAGCCGTGTTCACCCGCCCCCGGCGCATGACACAGAGAGACCTGGGTGCCCGGTCTCCCCGAGAGCCCTGGAGCCTCACCGGTAACATGAGAGGACGGGCCAGCTTGGGGCTGGAAGGGGACATGTGGTGACTGAGGCTCTGGGCCTTGGAGAGACACTCACACAGTCTAGGATGTGAGTGGTGCCCCCCGGAGCTGTGCCAGGCGACAGCCCTATTAGGCCTCTCCTTTCTGTCACAACAAATCTACGTTGAACTGTTTCACATTTCGGGCCTCAGCTCTTGTCAGAAGACGAGATTTAGCAGCTGAAACTACAACAGCAAAGCAACCCTGGACCAGAAAGTGTTTAAGGTCCTTCTGAACCTGACTGCCCGTGGGTCCCGCCCTTGCCCTCCTCGGAGCCCCGTCCCAGAGATGACAGAGAGAGGAGGGCGGGTCTCCTCAGCTCAGCTGGGGGGAGTTGACAAGTACTGACTCAAGTCGTTCATTTCAAGTTATAAAGGTAACCACCAGAAGAACTAAAAATAATCCTGTAAAACTAGCAAAAAACTGGTGGTGGAAGTGGGGAAGAGCAAAGGAAGGAAGGAAGGTCTGACTCCCTCAGCTTTCACAG
This sequence comes from Eschrichtius robustus, assembly GCF_028021215.1. NCBI lineage: Eukaryota > Metazoa > Chordata > Mammalia > Artiodactyla > Eschrichtiidae > Eschrichtius > Eschrichtius robustus. Next base: position 29,566,166 of record NC_090842.1, on the reverse strand, counting down.
CTGGAGGTCGTTAAATACTATTTATAGTTGGAGGGTCAGGTTTTTCTGGACATCACTGGGACAAGTAAATGGAGATAGTTAACAGTGGGAGGGGAACAGGTCTGGGAGGAGGATTCACTATCAATTTTATACCTTTCTGTATTGTTTAAAAATTTTTTTGCCATGGGTTCATATTATAATTAGTTAAGTGGTAACAATTTAAGTGGGGGTCACAATTTGATGCCCTGAGGAGCCCCTGAGGGTGGCGGGGGGATGGGAAGGGCCTGGACTTGGGCCGAGCAGTGGGCAGGGAGGGGGAGAGGAAGGGAGGGACTCTCTCCAGGCCTGAATGGCTGTGTGTTGAGGGGGAGACCTGGGTTGAGGTCTGTGACTTGAGTGTACACAGAGAGGTGTGGACTTGAACCTTTGGGCTCGCACCCCTGGCCCACCAAGGTGTCCTGGGGGCTCATCAGTGGCTGGGGCCTGGGTCGCTACCACCTGGGACTCATGGGACCCAGGCACCTGCCCCGTGGACAATCTAGGTGTGCAGAGATGGGAAGACAAGTCCCTGGTTTGTTAGCTGTCGTCACAGCCAATGGCAATGTCCCAGCATCCATTAGTGAGTGCTGTTTTCTCGGCGTTAGCCTCTGCTACATCAGCACCGTGGAGACCAGCGTTTCTTAATCTTGGCGATACTGACATTTTGGGTCAGGTAATTCTTTGCTATGGAGGACTGTACAATGTGTCTGTAGGAAGTCAGCAGCATCCCTGGCCTCTACCCCACTAGACGTCTGTAGCACCACCCTAGTCAGGACCATCGAAAATGCCTCCAAACATTGCCAGTGTCTCCTGGGGGCAAAGTGGCCCCAGATGAGAAGCGCTGGTGAGGAAGCTGAGCAGATCAGTGTCGGAGCACACGCCTCCTAAGATAGTGGGGTTTAAGCCCAGAGGCTCCCACTGAAAACCTGGACACGAGACTGTAAGAGTGGGTGCGTTTCCTGAAAGCCGGAGTGCAATCCCAATGTCTTCAAAACAGAAGGCATGTCCCCGACCACCACAGACCATTCCCAGAGGCCTGGAGCCCCCGATCTAGGGGCCAAGGGCATGTAAACTTCCAGATGCCTGGAGTGACAAGGCTGCAGTGGGCAGTCCTGTGATCCCCTGTCACTCCCTCTGCCTTCCCCTCTCCTACCCCTCCAGCCCTCTCTGGCTTTCAGCTGCTTCACCCCCTCTCCTCGCCTGCCCCACCGGGCCCCTCTCTCTCCCCTGTCCTTTTCTTCCCCTTATTAGTTATAACACAGTATTAAAGTGTATGTTTGATTATTTATTTTACTTAGCTGATGGGTTATATATTCCTTATTTTTAACTTTAAAGATAGAGGAATGGAAAGGGTATTATTTTCTCAAAAAGAAGACAAAAGGGCACCATGTAAGTTATTTTCTGTCTACGTCGCCCTTGATTTGTACTTATGGGGTCAAGGGTTCTCCAGGGGGCACAAACGCTGCTACACTGACAATCTTCCTTCTGGAGGGCCAGGCCCCCTCCAGAGCAAGCAGGCGACGGCCCCCGGGCCTCTGGGAGCCCTGTTGTCGGCTTGTGCCCCCCACCTCCCTGGCCTCCTTCTCATCCCGGGGGCAGGAGGAGAAGCCCCTTCTCCTTCCTTCCTGACACCGAGGCAGAACACCTCACAGCGGTTCCCACCTCAGCAAGGACACCTCCTTGCCCCACCGGCCCCAGCCCCTTCCACGCCCGCACTGCTGCCCCGCTCTTGGCCTCCCGCCTGCCTGGGACACTCACTATTTGGCGGAGTCGTTGAGCTGATACTCGCGGGACCTGTTGAAGCACTCCTGGATCCCTGAGTCGCCCCAGAGTCGCATCATGGCGGAGAGCAGCTCTGGAGAGAAGGGCTCCGTGTCTTCCATCCGACTCACCACGTCACACACCATCTTGGCATCGGCCTGTGAGGAGACATGGACGGCGGCTTTGAGGCCTCGGTGGGGACAGAAGCCCCGGCCGGGCACCTGCCAGGGCACCGGGACAAGGGCTCAGCCCTAGGCCTGGTCAGGGAGAGGGGAAGTGACAGAGGGTCCTTTACTCAAGGGCACGGTAATCGTTACTAGACGGTTGCTCCGCTCTCGAGCCCTTTCAACCCTGCCGCCCTCCAAGTGAGCCAGAGACCCAGGCTCCCCAGCCCGCGGCACGCGGCTCAGGAAGCGAGTGGAGGTGCTGGAAATCTGCAGGTGTCCTTCGCGGTGGGAGACACGAAGGAGACAAGGTCCACGCCTGGAAGACTTGTGGTCAACGCCTGGAAGACCTGTAGCCAACAAAACATTCTGCACCAAGGTACGTGGGGCCAAAGCCTTCTGTGGAGACTTCCGGAATCAAGCTGTCCAGCTAAGTAGCTACTTATGTCTCAGAGCCTGTCTACTGCAGAAGGTCAATGGGAAAATGCTGGCACTGTGTCCCCTTCTGCCTGCCTGCCCTGGGAAGGAAGCCACAAGTGGCCTGGATGCCAGCAGGCCATGCCCATGATGCTGGCCCGGATCTAGCTCCCTAGGGACAGTGTCCCAAAGACCTCAGCCCTCGGATTCCCAAGGTCACCCGCAGCTGACAGGGAGGGCTGCCCACCAGGAGAGCGTGGGTCCCCGTCCAACTAGGAGATGAGTTTCTTCAGCACCAGAGCCTCCCCTGGGGGCAGCCACCTGCAAAGCTGGCCCTGGGACCCAGGCGTTGGGTGCCTTAGGCAGGCGGTGACTCAGGGATGCAGGAGTGGGTGAGCAGGGTTGGTGCCTCCACCTGGGGCTAAAAACAGGCCTGTGAGTCAGGGCCTATGTGCTGATGCTGCTCTTGTGTGCCTGCGTGACCTCGGGAAATCTCAGCCTGCTTTCCCACCTGTGGGGTGACTGTGATAAACCTGGCCAGTTTCCCAGACTTCCTCCTTTGGACCCCTCCTTCAAGGTTCCTGCCTGATCTGTGAGAAGGGAGTCGGGACCTGAGGGGTGGGTAGGGCAAGACTTCCTGCTGGGGGAGAGACACCCTCCCACCTAGAGCCGCACTATGCCTCAGCCAGGCCACTCAAGGGTGTGGTTTAGAAACCACGGGCCTCCACAAAGCCACTTCATACTCCTCTGTGTGTGGTCTGGAGTCTTGGCAATCCCACTCCAGTGGGATGCAGTGCAGGGTTTGGGGAAGGCTGGCCTGGCGCTGTCCTCCCAGCTCCATCTCATCACCGAGGTGTGGCGGAGGTGGGGGCGGGGCAAGGTCCTGTGCTGGCGACACCTCTCTGTCTGCCCTTCTGTTTCCCTCCCGTCTTCCCCAGCTCAGTGCACGCCACAACCATCGGCCCAACTGCTCAAAGACTAGGAGTCATCCTTGATTTTACCACCTCCCTCCCAATGTCCACTTCTCCCCATCTCCTCCTGCACAGCCCTGAGTCCGAGCCACCACCGTCTTTCCCTGGCTGCCCCTAGCCCCCTCCCAAGGGTTCCTTGCCTCCCTCTTGCTTCTCTTCAGTCTGTCTGCCACACCACAGCCAGCAGGAGACCGCAGAGAAAGAACCCACAATTTTTTAACTGGGCACACTGATATCCGACTTAAAGACTACATTTCCTAATTTTGCTTGTGGCAAAGATGTGACTATGTGACCCGTTCTACCCATGGAGAGGTAGGCCAAAGTGTAGTGAGGTCTTTGGAGAAGTCTTTGTAAAGGGAAGATGCACCCTTTTTCTCTCACTTCCTCGTTCCTGAAGCCTGTGATGGCTGGAACTCTAGCAGCCAACTTGGATCATGAAGACAAGGTCTACACCCTAGGGATAGTGGACGGGTGATCTAAAGACAGTCAGGTCCTTGACGACTTTTTTTTTTTTTTTACATGGAAATTCAACTTCTACCTCATTTAAATCACTATTTTCTAGGTCTCAGATTTTCACAGTCAAACCTAATCCTAATGGATACAGTAACTCTCCCTGTTTAAACTTTTTCAATAGTTTCCCATTATCCCTAAGTTCCAAACTCCTTACTTTGGCCTCCAAAGCCCCTGCCTACCTCTCGGTCCTAACCTCCTCCCACCTTTCCCCCTTCCTGGGCCTTCAAGCATGCAGCCTTTCCTTCTGTTCCCCAGGTAGCCAGGGTCACCTCACCTCAGGGTGCTCCACCCGTCCAGAGCATCCTTCCCCCGGCTCTTCCCCATCTCAGGTGTCACTGCCTCAGGGAAGCCCTCCTCCACGCCCCAGGCAGAGTCTGCCCCACGGTGCACCAACCACTCCACGTCACAGCTGGTGTTGTATGTGCCTGTTCCGCAGGGCAGGGATAATCTCCTGGCTTTTCACGGCACCCCCGTCTCACAACGCTCTGTACGTAGTTGTTGGTGCTCAGCAGCATTTGTGAGACAGATGGCATTTTACTGTCAGGCACGGCCTCGATTTCTCACTCCACCCTATCTCCCAACTCTTCTCATCTTGTCCATTTCAACAACACTGTGTCTCGTTCAACCATGACAGCAGCTCTGCCCGGCAGCCATCCTGTTTAACAGATGGGGAGACTGACGCCCAGAGGTGAGGTAACTTGCTCAAGGTCACACAGCTAGTAAGTGGGAGAGCCTGGACCCAAGGTTAACCTCTACTGTGCTCCAGCCAACAGCCCTGGACTTGCATCTCAGACAATGGTGTCCAGCCCAGCCCCCTGAGCAAAGGTAGGGGAGATGGGTAAGGAGGAAGGTAGGAAGGGTCAGGCGTGGCGGGAGGGAGGGGCCTTGCCAATGCGCCCTGGAGGACAGTGGCAGCTGTCTGGCTGGGCTAGCCTTGTGGGGGTCAAGCTTAACAAGCAATTAATAGAGCCAGAGGGGGGCCTTGTCCCTTTGTCTTCCTGCCTTTGGGGCCCCGGGGGATGGGGCTCACACTGGGCCTGACCTTCCTGTCCAGGTCCCCTCCTGGGCCAGTGGCGGGGTTGGGGGAGGCATCTTCCAGCACCTTTCCCTCTGCTACAGCCCCCATGGCGCTGCCACCTCTTGCTGGTCAGGGCATGCCCAGCTGTCCCGGCAGCATGAGGTGTGACAAAGCAGATGCATGTATGGAGGCAGAGCCACTAGGTCTGACCTGTGCAGTGTTACTCAGTGGAGGATGCTGGGGCAGTGACCAGCTTCGAGGTGGCAGCGAAGGGCCCGTCCCCTCTGATCTGCTCCATCCTTTGCTGCTGGATGGCTGCCCCCTCCACCTATGTGGCTTCCACTCCCTCCTTTTGGGGCACCAGAACCTCTGCTCGCCTGAAGGAAAGCACTCTTTTCCCCGACTCAGTCTGAGCAGTTTGGGTGGGACTTCCTCCATCCCATAGTTCCAGCGTGGACACAGGGTCTGGCCCTGGCCAGTCCATCCCGCTGGCCTTAGTGAACAGTTTGGGGTGGACAAAGAATCCAAATTTGTCAAATGAGACTAACCCTACCAGCTCCAGGACACCTGTATAAACTATTAGGAGAGAGAGACCCTCAAAGGAAGGGCCCACTTGAATGTGCAGCCATCACTGAGGGAAGCAGAGCTGAGAGAGGGAGGCACGCCGGGTCCCCATAACATGTCAAAACACCTGGGTCCAGCTGTGCCTGCGGCCACACATACCTCTGGCTTTCCAGCTACCTCAATCAATCCTCTGACTTTTTCTTAACCTAGTTAAAGACGTGTTTTTGTTTACTTGGTTTATTTTTGCACGTGCACCCCAAAGAGTCCTGACAATACACTGCCTGGTGTGCCGAGGCCAATACCAGGCTTACCTCCTCCAGGCAGACCCATCCCATTACTGCGGCCCACACAGTTCCTCTGGCATCGGACTCCCCTCCCGTCTTCCTGTCATGCCCGGGCACATGTCCATGCCCTGGGCACACGTCCATGCCCATGTGCTGCGCTATGTTTCCTGTGGGGGGGGGGGGGCACTAAGATGCCTTGTGGGCACTGGCCACGTATTGGACACTAGAGGCCATCTGGTGGGCTTCTGGAGACAGTCCTGCAAGGAGCTGAGGGAGGCTGTTCACTGACACCGTGCCTGGCAGGGCCCTGCACAGTCGGGCTGAGTGGGTGCAGGACATTTGTCACTGTGTGCTGCTGTCACACACCAGCGTGCCTGGCCCCCAGCCACTAAGTGCCTGTTGTGCCCCAATTACTGCCACTGCCACAGACACCTCACAAATGTCTAACATGTCCCTGCGGGGCACCGTTTCCACTGAGGGTCAGTTAGGGAGACATCTGCCAGCCCAGGGCTAGGGAAGTGGGCCTCTCTCCCCCGGACTGCCCCCAGTGGCCGAGAGCAAGGGAGGGGCGCTCCCTGCATGTGAGAGAGAACGTGACCGTTGCCCCTCCTCAGACGCACGGGCCTCGGTGGCTTGGGTCTGGCACTTACAAAGTACCCAGTATGCCCACCCCTCCCTGGCCACCATTCTCTACGGGCTGGGGCTGCCCGTGCTGTAAAGTCCAGTTCCCATGCCACACCCCCCCCCGCAAGACTCACTCCTTTCTGACAGCACCCTTTGGTCACCCCTGCCTTGGGGCTCCAGTCCTGCTCCATGCAGCTTTCTAGGGGCTCAGGCCACAGGCTCAAGGCACCACCCAGAACTGGGCTCCTGGCTTGAGCAGGGCCTTAACGTCTGTGGGCTCAGCATCCTACCCTGAAAAATGGGGTGACAGTATCATCATTCTCTTCACAGAGCTGCCGGGTGAGCAGACAGAGAGCACGAGCACAGGGAGGACCCGAGGGGCGGGCCGTGCTGCCGCCCCACCTCCCCAGCTCCCGGGACCAGAGAGGGATGAGGAGGCCAACCCGCCTGCCCTCGGGACGCCTCGGGGTGGGGGCATGGGAAGGGGTGAGACATTTAAGGACATGCTGGGACCCTGCATTTCTGAATGTGAACCACAGGCAAGATGCCATTCTTTTTTTTTTTTTTTTTGAGTTTTATTTATTTTTTATACAGCAGGTTCTTATTAGTTATCTATTTTATACATATTAGTGTATACATGTCAATCCCAATCTCCCAGTTCATCCCACCACCACCACGACCCGGCTTTCCCCCCGGGTGTCCATACGTTTGCCTCTATTTCTGTGTCTGTGTCTCTATTTCTGCCTTGCAAACCGGTTCATCTGTACCATTTTTCTAGGTTCCACACATATGCGTTAATATATGATATTTGTTTTTCTCTTTCTGACTTACTTCACTCTGTAAGACGTGGATGGACCGACAGCCTGTCATAGAAGATGCCATTCTTATGGGTTTTGGATCAGGAGGCTCCGGAGAGATTATGACTCTCAGGGACACCTGCAGGATTCTTCTCACCGTATCGATGATTTAAAATCAGCATTAACATTTCTTTTCATCGGAGCCAGTGTAACCTTTCTGGTTAAATGACATCTTAACGGTGACATGTAGATGTCCTGAAGCTGCTCTAGGCAGAGGTGAGATACTTTTGGAAAGCCCCACAACACTAGAGAACCCCACAGAAACCCTAACCATGAGCATCTGGAGAAAGGGGTGGGCAGGGAGAGGAAGCAGCTCATGGAGATGGGGGCATCTCCAGCATTTGGTGGGGCGGGGAGCTCAGCACAGGGTGCCTCCCAGAAGTGGGCTGCCCTGGGCCAACGCTGGGGAGCAGGGTGCCCAGGGTGGTGATGGGGGCAGCTGCCCCTGTGAACTGACAGTACACAGGTGTCCCTCACTGTGACATGCAGCTCAGGGCCCCCTGCCACGGGGACGTGGACTACTGGGGACTGGCCATGAGTGTGCTTGGGAAGCAGCACCCGCGATCCAGGGGCCTGTCCGTGGGGCTGCCTGCTGGTGTCCAGGGGTGAGGGGTTCTATTTCCAGAAAGCTATCTCTAGTCAGCCAGCTGGTCCTGAGAGCTGAAACCCGTACTACGACGAGGGGTGTGGGCTCCCATGGCCCACAGGACCCCTCCCGCCTGCCCACTCTGGGCCACAGAGAGCGCCCCTGCACCAGCTTCTCTTGCCCAGTGTCTCCTGGTCACCCTTCTCAGAGACGCAGCAGGTGCCTGCCTGTGCTGTGCCACACCAGGGATGATGGTGGGATGAGTGGTGACCCAGGGAAGCTGGCATTGGCCTGGCTGAGCCACTGGCAATGAACACCACACATCTCTGCTCATACGCCAGGCACTGCAGGGCCTTGCAAGTGCCCCGGTGTATTCATTATCTGGAACTGGGACTGCCAAGTGCATGTTAATCACTTGGGTCTGCAAAACTCCTCCCCTCTCTTCTGAGCAAAGGGGCTTGGAACTAAAGTATGAGAGAGAGTCTTTTCCCTCTCAAGAGAGGAAACGCAAAGGATATGGTGGGGAAGCGAATAAGAATTTTCAGTCAGGTGACCCAGGTTCAAATCCTGGCTCTGCAGCTTTTTAGCTTTGTGACCTTGGACAGACCACTTAACCTCTCTGAGCCTCTGCTCTCTTATTAGTTCCCACCTCACAGGGTTGTTTGTGCAGATGAAAGAGGCTAAATCGACGTGACACAGCTTTGCAACATAAAGAGCCCCGCAAATGCTAGTTATTATAAGCAAAGGCGAGGTCTCTGAGACACAAACAACAAGCTGACATAAAATAAGCCCGCTTTGTACAAGATTTCTCAGGTAAGCATGATAATCTTGATAACAATAATCATAGTAATTATAATAATAACCTTTTCCGTTTGAAGAGCTGCTTTGGATCTTTCAGAGTTTTCCTCCTTCTCTCATCTTTTAGACCAAGTAAAGTGTGACTGTGTGCGTGTACACACACACACACACACACACACACACACACACACACACACACACACACACACACACACACACACACACACACACACGGTCCTCTAGCTGCAGGGAAGTCTCCATTCTGCCCAGCCCTGCCCTGTGCACTGCAGTAGCCCCAGCTCCCACCAGGGGGCAGGAGTGCACAGGCCAACAGGAGAAGGAGGGCGAGCTGGACAAGCCCAGCCCAGCAGAGCAGGCAGGGCCAGGCCCAGTGGGCACAGCTGCCTTTCATGGGCTGCTGACTCTGTTCTTCAAGGGAAAGAGACAGAGAGACTCCCAACGCTGGAGGCCCAGCCTGAGTACTGCAAGGTCACCAGATGGAGAATGGCTGCATGCACATTCTGGGCACTTTGTACATGCTACCCAGGCACCTGCATCTGAGGAAATGCGGCAGTCACATTCTCTCTTGCACGTGCAGGGGAGTGCCCCTCCCTTCCTGTCTGCCGCTGGGGGCAGTGGGGGAGAGAGGGGTCCCCTCCCTCACCCCTGCTTCCCTGGCCCTGGGCTGGCAGATGCCTTCCTAACTGTGACTCTCAGTGGAAGTGGTGGCCCCCAGGGGTATTTTAGACATCTATGAGGTGTTTTTTGTTAGTGGCAAAACCTGAGGCACTACAGGCACTTAGCAGTTCAGGGCTGGGCATGCTTGGGGCTCTTTCTTCACTTAGACTTAGGAGTACTTCGCAAAGCCTGTGCCTAGAGCACGCTGTCAGGCACAGGGTCTCTGGGGGGAGCGGGGGCACCTCACAGGCCTACCACTTGCCTTAGCAAAGAGAACCTTCCTGGCTCCCCAGAAAGATCCTACAGCAGAACCAAGGGTTGGGTGCTGTTTCTAATCTTGCCTCCTTTCAGCTGTGCCATCCCTTCTCCAGCCATCCATCCACACGTCCCTCACCCCCTATCTAGGGTACCTACCCATCCAACATCAGGCGTCCACCCACCCATTACATCATCACCCATCAGCCACCCCTGTTCATCCATCAACCAACTCACTCCCACAACCACCCGCCCATCCCTTCACCTCCCTTCTATCCTTCCACAGCGTCTGTCCATCCCTTCATTCTTCATTTGTGCACCCTTTTGATTCCTTTCACTCCTCTTTGATCTATGCAGCCACCCACCCATTCACTCACTTATCCATAGTACACCCACTACCGAGTGGGGTCCCCGCCTTAGGAGCTTTCACGTTTGCCAGAAAGAGAAATATTTAGGCATAAGGAAAGACTGTCTGCATCTCCCCAGCCCTGAACACATCACGGGACAACTGCCCCCTTGACGTCCCCTCCCTCTGTCCCATGGTCCCATCTTTGTCAGGAGCCTGGGGCCTTGTAAAAGGAAGACTCTTCCAAGACCTCCAGCTGGGTTCAGAGGATTCCTCAGGGATTTATTTGTCCTAAGCCCTTCTGAAAACCTTCCCTGTTTTGAGCCCAGGCTGCCTCCTGAGGAGGGGGAAAAGACTTGGGTTTTCTAAAGAACCTCATTTTCTGAAGGATCACACCCTTTTCCGTCTCAAAACCACTGGATCTTCCAATTGTTTAGAAGCAGCTTTTCCTTCTGGCTTGCTATGTATCTGCAAGAACCAGGGGGTTGTGGGGATGACTTTGGCCCGGGTTCCAGCGCTCACTGGTTCTAGCGCTCGACACCTAAAAGTTTCCACTCAGAAACCATCTGCCAGCCCCTGTAATTGGTGTGGTTTCCCACCCCTGGCCCTGGCCCAAGTTAAGCAGAAGGAGCCAGTGCTAGACCAGTGAATGTTTGCTCACCACAGGCTGGCTGAGCCCAGGGCTGGGTGCCGGGGATACGGCAGCCAGCAGGATCTGGAAACTGCCCACCCAAGCCTGCTGTCCAGTGGGGGCGTCAGACACATCAACCAAGCTGTGGAGTCCGGGAAGGCTCCTCCAAGGAGGCAGCCACTAAGTAAGGGCCACAGCTCAAGGAGAAACTGGTGCGGACGGGGGACGCGAGAGGGGTATGACTAGGAGCAGGCAGTCGTGGGTCAGCTGTGCCCACAAGGCAGGCACAGGCCAGAGACTGGGCTTCCCTCACGAGGGAATTAAAGGGGAAGCCGAGGGCCTTGCCAGGAAGCAGTGGACCCTGGAGGGCATCAGACACCCCTCCAGCCATCAGCAGGGCCTTTGGACAATGGTGGGCTCAGAGGTCCACGCAGCCCATGGACATTGAATGAAGAATAGCACCCAGCCCGCACAGATGGTCCAGGAGCTCTCACACAGACAGAGTTCAGTGCAAACTGTGTACCCCCAATCTGGGGGAGAGGGCTGGGGGCAGCCTGGGCCCCACTGTGGGCAGCTCCGGGACGGAGCCTTACCGAGCAGATGCTAACGCTCCCTGAGTGTGGGTCTGGGGACATTCTCAGGCCCCCGGCCCTTCTCAGGAGGCATGGCTTTCGGCCTTCTCCCCAGCTGTGCTGTTCTTAGGTGAAGCCGCTGCGTGTGTCTCCTAAAACCACCCTGGCAGGGGTTTCAGGGCCAGAGGTGGGTAGGGAGACTGGCGGGTATGGGGTGGGAAACGCTGAGGCCAGTGTAGAAGGGGGCGAGCAGGGCCTGCAGAGGAGGCCGGTGCCCCAGCCAGTGATAGCCGGCCAGAGTGCAGAGGGGTGTCCTAGGTGGGTGACTGGCAGAGATGGGGGGTGCAGGACAGCGGCTGTCCTGGGCCCTCTGGGGCAGTGGTCTGTTTATGTCACCATGGCTTCCGATTGCTCCAGATCCCAAGGATGGAGTGGGGAAGCATGCTTGCCTAAAACCCCAATCAGCAACCCCTCTGGAACAGCCTTGGGTGGTGCCACTTTCTCTTGTTGCCCTTCTCCCCTTGGTGGGTCCAGACCTATCAGTCTATACCTCCTGGGGGGCTCTCCTGACGGGGGCGGGGAGGACAGCTGAACCACCAGGCAGGCACTATTCAGTCCAAAATAAACTTTAAGGTGAAAGGGACAGAAATTTCCAAATCCTCATCCTCTGCCTCCTTTCTCCTGAGCTCAATGTCCTGAGATGGGAGAAAAGAACTAAAATTGGATAGGCTAAATTTCTAAGAAATGAACAAGGGCAGAATGAAATTACCCACACAGAGCTCAGTCAAAGGGAAAGGAAAGTGATAATGGACAACCTCCTCTCTTCAGAACACAAAGTGACGATGGTGAATAGTTTAATTGGAGCCGCCTCGGCTGGGAGATATTAGCGACACAATTATGGAAGAGAAAAGATGGAAGCTGAAGCAGCACGTACATGATGGGAGGCCGGTGGGTCCTGGAGACGACAGGTTTAGCTGATGGTGCCTCTCCTTGGGCTTATTCGCTGACACCCCTTCCCTCCTCGTCTCCTCACTGGAGACGTCAGTTCCCGCACCATCCATTAAAGTGATCGGATGATGTTTTTGTTTGAAGAGGAGCGAGTCACTTGTTTCTTGGACCTCAGGGACACAGCCTGGGGCAGTGCACCAGGTGTCCACGCTCTGCCTGACTGACCCTGCGACCCTGGGCAAGTCTCATCTGTTTTCGGAGTCTCTGTCCTCAAAGGCAAAAGGGAGAGGTTGGCTGGATCAGTGATTCTCAAAGGGTGGCCCACACACCCCTGGGGGTCTCTGAGGGGTCCACAAGATCAAAACTGTTTTCCTAACTCTATGACGACGTTATTGGCTTCTCTGCCTGCACTGATGGCACAAAAGCAACGGGAGACAAAACCGCAGCCCCTTCGCAGGAAGCAGTGGCACCGAACTGTACCAGCTGCCATTCTGTTCTTTGCCACCGTGCAGTCACAATAAAACCAATGCCAGTTCTACTTAAGAATGTCCTTGAGGAAGTGGCCATAATTATGAATTAAAAGAATCTCTAGGGACCTCCCTGGTGGCGCGGTGGTTAAGAATCCGCCTGCCGATGCAGGGGACATGGGTTCAAGCCCTGGTCCGGGAAGATCCCACATGCTGCGGAGCAAGTAAGCCCGTGTGCCACAACTACTGACCTGCGCTCTTGAGCCCACAAGCCACACCTACTGAGCCCTCGTGCCACAACTACTGAAGCCCACGCGCCTACAGCCCGCGCTCTGCAACGAGAAGACCTCAAACTGCAACGAAGAGTAGCCCCCGCTCGCTGCAACCAGAGAAAGCCCACGCGCAGCAATGAAGACCCAACGCCAAAAATAAATTAAAAAATAAATTTATAAAAGAAAAAAAAAAAAGAATCTCTACCCTGCACGCACGTCTTTTTCATATTCTGTGTGATAAAACAGGAAGTGTGCTGCAAACTGCAGATGATGGTTGTCTGGAGGGAAGGCACTTGTAAGACTGCCCTGCCAGCCCAAATGGTCCCTTGTTTTCATACGACACCACTTTTACTTGAAAGAATGCCCGACAGACAAACAATGGTAATTCAGACTTGGTCTTTGGAAGACATTTTCTAAAAAACCAAGTGAGCCTATCACTTCAAGGAAAGCAACTAACAAATCTGTTCACCAAAATGGAAACATTCCAACTTTCAAGCGAAAAATCAGAATTCTGGAAGTTTGTATTTAACAGCATAACTTGACAGCTTCCCAATACCTGAAGACTTTTCTGATAAGATAGATGTTGCTGTTAACAAATGAGTTCTTCACATTCTCCACTGAAATACGGCAACATTTGGAAGATGTGCATAACTCTGAACCAGTATTTTCCAAATGATCAAAATGATGTTAAAAATCATGCACGGTTGACCCATTCAAAGTGCAAAGTAGACCAACGGATTTTTAAAAAAAGACTTAACTGAGAGGAAGGTACAGAGGTTTCCCATAAAGCCCCTGACCCATGCATGCAGAGCTTCCCCCATTTATTGACATCACTCACCAGAATGGTACACTTTTTTTTTTTTTAAACCAAAGATGAACCTACATTGACACATTATAATCACCTAAAGTCTGTAGCTAACCTTTGGGTTCACTCTTGGTGTTGTACATTCCATGGCTTTAGACAAATGTATAATGACATGCATCCATAACTGTGGTATCATACAGAGGATTTTCACTGTCCTAAAAAATCCTCTGTGCTCTGCTTATTCATCCCTCCCTCCCCCAGCCCCTGGCAACCACTGATCTTTTTACTGTCTCCATAGCTTTGCCTTTCCCAGAAGGTCATATAGTTGGAATCATACAGTATGTAGCCTTTTAAGATTGGGTTCTTTCACTTAGTGATATGCATTTAAGGTTCCTCCTTGCCTTTTCATGGCTTGATCACTCTTTTTTTTTTTAATGCTGAGTAATGTTTCACTGTCTGGGTGTTGCCCAGTTTACTCATCCATTAGCCTACCGAAGGACCTTTTGGGTGCTTCTAAGTTTTGACAATTATGAATAAAGCCGCTATAAACATCTGTGTGCAGGTTTTTTGTGCGTACGTAAGTTTTCACATCTTTCGGGAAACTATGAAGGAGCATGATTGCTGTATTGTATGGTAGGAGTATGTTTAGTTTTGTAAGAAACCACCAAACTCTTCCAAAGTGGCTGGACCATCTGGCACCCCCTCAGCAATGCCTGAGAGCTGCTGTTGCTCCACATCCTCACCAGCATCTGGTGTTGTCAGTGTTCCAGGTTTTGGCCATTCTCAAAGGTGTGTAGTGGTGTCTCCTTGTTGTTTTAATTTGCATTTCCCTGATGACTTATGATGCGGAGCATCTTTTTTTTTTTATTTTTAATTTATTTATTTAGGGCTGTGTTGGGTCTTCGTTTCTGTGCGAGGGCTTTCTCTAATTGTGGCAAGCGGGGGCCACCCTTCATCGCGGCGCGCGGGCCTCTCACTATCGCGGCCTCTCTTGTTGCGGAGCACAGGCTCCAGACGCGCAGGCTCAGTAATTGTGGCTCACGGGCCCAGTTGCTCTGTGGCATGTGGGATCTTCCCAGACCAGGGCTCGAACCCGTGTCCCCTGCATTGGCAGGCAGACTCTCAACCACTGCACCACCAGGGAAGCCCCTGGAGCATCTTTTAAATATGCTTATTGGCTATCCATATATCTTCTTTGATGAGGTGTCTGTTAAGGTTTTCGGCCCATCTTAAAATCAGCTTGTTTGCTTTCTTATTGTTGAATTTTAAGTGTTCTTTGCATATTTTGGATAACAGCTCTTTACTGAACATTTCTTTTGCAAATATTGTGTCTGAGTCCAAGGCTGGTCTTCTTATTCTCTTGAGAGTGTCTTTCACATAACAGTTTTTAATTTTTATGAAGCCCAGTTTATCAATTCTTTCTTTCATGGACTGTGCCTTTGGTGTTGTATCTAAAGAGTCATGGTCACAACCAAGGCCATCTAGACTGTCTCCTAAATTATCTTCTAGGAGTTTTATATGTTCACACTTCACATTAGGTCTATGATCCATTCTGAGTTAACTTTTGTGAAAAGTATAAGGTCTGTGTCCAGATTCATGTTTTTGCATGTGGATGTCCAGTTGTTCCCGTACTGTTTGTTGAAGAGACCAATGGATTTTAATGTAACAGAGTAGGAAATGGTCACTGATATAGTTTCAGATTCTACCCTTTAAGAAACTACTGCTTGGAACTTCCCTGGTGGCAAAGTGGTTAAGAATCCACCTGCCAATACAGGGGACGTGGGTTTGAGCCCTGGTCCGGGAAGATCCCACATGCCGCGGAGCAACTAAGCCCGTGCGTCACAACTACTGAGCCCATGTACCACAACTACTGAAGCCCTAGAGCCTGTGCTCCACAACAAGAGAAGCCACTGCAATGAGAAGCCTGTGCACCGCAACGAAGAGTGGCCCCCGCTCGCCGCAAGTAGAGAAAAGCCCGCGCACAGCAACGAAGACCTAACGCAGCCAAAACTAAATAAATAAAATAAATAATAATAAAAAAAGAAATTACCGACTGTTCAGTTTTAGTGAATTTCAAAGAAGGACTATTTGAAAAGGCTGGTAAAATACTCCCTTCTTTTCTAACCACGTGTTTGTGTGGGGCCAAATGTGATTCAGATTCTTCGACCGAACGACACATCACAACGAACAAAACACAGATGCACGTATGAGAAACGCAGCTGTCTTCCATTAAGCCCGACGTTAAAGAGATGTGTAAAAATGTGAGACAGCGATATTCTGCTTTCTGAAGTATTTTTAGACAATATATTGATAGTAATTTTCATAAAAATGTTATTTGTATTAATATATAATGGGTTTATTATAGTTATTTTTAAATGAATAAATACTAAAAATTTGTCTCTTCATTTTTTTTGTTTGTTTGTTTTTGTTTGTTTTTTTATACTGCAGGTTCTTATTAGTCATCAATTTTACACACATGAGTGTATACATGTCAATCCCAATCGCCCAATTCAGCACACCACCATCCCCACCCCACCGTGGTTTTCCCCCCTTGGTGTCCATACGTTTGTTCTCTACATCTGTGTCTCAACTTCTGCCCTGCAAACCGGCTCATCTGTACCATTTTTCTAGGTTCCACATACATGCGTTAATATACGATATTTGTTTTTCTCTTTCTGACTTACTTCACTCTGTATGACAGTCTCTAGATCCATCCACGTTGTTTTTAATTTCTAATGCAATAAAGATTGATAGCTACAACCTACATAAACAAAATGTTTACCGGGGTCCTCAATAATTTTTTAAAAATTATAAAGTGTAGTGTAAAGGTGTTCTCAAGCCAAAAAGTTTGAAAACCACTAGACCAGATCATTCCTTCCCAAACATTATCCCTTGAACACCTTCTGACTTCTGCCCAAGTTCTGTTCCACCTGATGCCCATCACTTTTCTCAGACACATCTTTGTACTTACGGACTTCATATTCTTATGGTAAACGGAAATCCTGCATGAGGTGATTTAAATAGAAGACACCCAGCAGAATAACTACAAGGAAAGCCCAACACTAATGTGAAATTCTAGCAGGACCCTGCTCCCTATCTCCCTTTGTTAGCAAGGGGGACCATGCAGACAGAGGCCCCCAGCTGCACACGTTGAGGGCCAGCTGATGAGGTCTCCACCTGCTGAGGTGGAACTGACTCACACCAGACCTTCTCATGGGCTGAGAGGCGGGGCTTTGAGCTACAGACAAGACGTCTCAGGTAGAAGATCAGGAATTATGAGTTTTTGCCAAAGGATAGTAGTGGTGGAAGACTGCCAGGGTTGGGGTTGAGGAGGGAACTCTAGGGTGAGGGGCCAGGGTAGGCCGAGCCAACCAGCCCAGAGGACCAGCAAGCCTAGGGCTGCGGCCTCCCTGGGGTCTCCTGTGAGCCTAGGAGCTGATGACTTAGTCACAAAGACACACAGACACACAGACACACAGACACACACACACACACACACAGACACACCTGCTCAGAACTCTGGTGGTCAAGGAGGAGCCCTAAGAGATAATAGCAGTAGCTTGTATTTAGTGAGAGCTTCCCAAGGGCTTTATTTCATTTAATGTTTACCAGAATTACCGTTTTCCCCCCTTCTATAATTGGAGAAACCACAGCTCAGACGGGTTACGAGACCGGCCCGAGCTCACTCAGCTGGCGGGGGACAGACTGGGATGTGCGCCCCAGCTGCCTGCCTCCAGGGCGCACACTCTGTGAGCACCACGCAGCACGGCTTCCCCTGGTTGCTGGATGACCACCCCCGGGCAGCGCCGGGCCCGGAGCCCTGGTCTTTTGACGTCTCCGTGAGGGTAGGGTCTGGGAGAGCTGGCCCGTGCACACTCTCTTGCTGCCATCGCCTGCTCTGCTTGGTCCCGCTGCTAAGGGGCTGGAGCTCCCCAGGGGCCCGCTGGTGCCCATCCTGGGGACCAATGTCAGCATGTTGATGCTGCAGTATTTACAATGAGGCAGGTGGGATGGCGACAGGTGTAAAAAACAAGGGTGACGAATACGTGGGTTAACCAAAACACAGGTGAGGCAGAGTGGCACCCGTGGCTGTGCACCAGCTGGGCCAGGCAGAGGTCCCAGCGGGCCGCCCTGGCAGGCAGGAGGGGGAAGGCACAGTGGGGCCAGGCTGGCTGCCAGCTCCCTGGACTCCCAGCACCTGGCCACAAGAGGAGCGCGGGGCTGGGGGAGGCTTGGGGCTGAGCGAAGCCTCCAGGGGCCTGTCTCTCATGGGATGTTGGCGGGGACGGGGCTGCAGCAGCCTGGGGGCTGCCACCTGAGCAGCTTTCTCTGAGGCCTGGCATCAGGGCGCATGGCCTCCCCCTCCACTTAGCCCCAGCCATTTTCACCTCCCCGACATTGACACTGGGTGATCTTGGGCACCATGGACACGGGGCGGAACAAGTCTGTACAGACCTGGGCGTGGGACGGTGGTCAACTGCCCCACCGGGCAGCGTCCCAGGCCTCAGCTCGGCCCTAGGCTGAGGAAGAGCTGCACAGGGCTCACTGAGCGAGGGGCAGCCCGGGACGCCTCCGCTCAGGGGCTGGCCTCACTCTCTGAAACAGCGGGGCTACAAAGCGGGCCACATGGTGCCACCTGGGCTCAGGTTCCTCTCTCTCTCTCTCCCCTCTCACCCCTTTCCATGCCCTGCTCCCCCAGCCCTGGCCAGGGTAGAGGCCAGTCCACACAGCACCTTCACTGGGGTTAGAAAAAGGGAGTTTTTCCTCGGGCCACATGGCTCGGTGAGGGGAAGGTGGGCTGCATTTCAGCCCTCTCGTGGCCCCTGGGTTCGGGATTCTCCTGCAGGCTACAACCTGTCACGTAACTGAGCTGCAGTCCGTGGAGTGTGAATGTGCAGTGCGCTGCTCTTGGACCAAGGCTCTTCAGGTGTAAGTGTGCTCCCCGCCCCCTGAACGTAGAGGATGACAAAGTCTGTAAGATAGAAGATCCAGTGTCGTGAATCACTATGTGGAGGAGAGCCACCCACCCACCCACCCAGAGCACCTGCCCAGACTATTAGCTGAGCAAGAAATAACCTGTTACATTTGAACCATGAAACCCTTGGGGTATATTTTTTGTAGCAGCTAGTGGTACCCTGGTCAATACAACTTTTCAGTGTTCTTCCTCTTCTGGTTTTTGTGCCCTATGTGACATCTGGCCTCTGTTTAGCCCTAGGTTATGGATTATCTGGGACTGTTCCTCTTCTATTGCTTCAATGAGCAAGACGCTGCTCTCTCCAGAAGACTGTAAGCTGGTGAAGTTTTCTGGAGTATCAGAGAATCTGGGTCCCCCCCCTCTGCTCCCGTCTACTCTCCTGGAAAAAGGAGAAAGTTGTGCCCTGAAGCAGTGTTTCTCAAGCCTCAGTCACTTACACACCGACCACTGGCATAATTTTTGTTCCACAGAACAACGCATGGCACATAATAGAAGCTTGATAAATGATGGTAAATTTTTGTTGTGTTTCTATACCATCTACTGTAATTTACTTAATATCTTTCTTTAGACTTTTATCCACTTAAACTTATTTTACAAGAAAGTAAATTTAGTATCACTAACAATAATATCTGCACAAAAGGATATTTGATGCTAGTTTTAATTTTTTTCTAAAATGCATTAAAATGAGTTAGTAGCTACTGAGATAAACATCAACATGTTTGTCCATCATGCTAGCTCAAACCTGCCCACTCCCTCAACTGGGAAGCGCCGTCCCACGGTGAGCAGCATAAGACAGGTACGTCCTCGGGACGCGGAACACAAGGAGTACGCCCGGGAGTGGTGAGGCTGGTTCTGGGCCCTGGGCGCAGGGAGGCTGGAAACAACCTGCTTCACTTATAGTTCTGCATGGCCCTGACCCTCCTCTCACCATCAGGGCCTCTGCTGCAGTTTCTGTGCAGCCTGGAGGACCACCCTGATTTGCCGGGCATGTACACTGCTTGCTGGCGGGCAGCACAGGACAGGGGGCAGGCCATGGGCTCCAGCTTTCACCAGCTGCAGACCTCCTATTTCCTCCTCTGTCCTTGCCTCCCTCCTTGGTTCTCTGGTTTTGGCTTCCAGAGGGAATGAGCTCACTGTCGTGCTCCCAAGGAGCACGTGGCATTCTCATGGGAAAGGAGGGGCATCTGTGCCTTCCTTGCCTTGGGTAGGGGGATGGCAATGGTGAGTCTGCCCAACTAGCCCCATCTCTCCACCGTCAACAGCCAACTCGAGGGCTCACCTTTGTTAAGAGACAATTGCCCCAAGTTGCCTGGATGCAGATGCAGGAGATCCAGGGACTCTGGCCCGTTAAGGAGATTTGTTGTCATGGCGACTTCTGGTCTCCTAGCTGCCAACGTCCTCTTGGAAGGGAGCGGGAAGGTAAGTGCCCAACCCCCAGCCCAGCAGGGAGGACAGAAGGAAGGAGGGAGGGACCCGCCCTGCCCACCTGTCCCCAGCAGCCCTGCAGCTGAGCGGCCACTTGCCCTCCAGTGAGGTGGGCGGTCCTCTCGACCTGCCTGTGGGGAGGCCAGAAAAACCTAGTCCTGGGGGCCACTGAATCCAAACCTAGGACTGCCCCCTCTCAGGCCTCTTGGACCAACTCCCCAGCCACCAGATGAACTTCAGCCAAACCCTGAAAGGAAAGTCACTGCGCCCTGCATCCCACGTCAGGCTTGACTTGCTGAAAAGGCGGGGATGGAGGTCTGGTCCCACTCCATTTCTGTTGACTCTTCATCCTCGCCCCGCCCGCACCCTCATCCACTCCTTCTCTCCTCACCTCCTCTCTGCACTCATGCTCTGGCCTCCCCAAACTAAGCCCCTCTTCTGTCCCTGTTCCCCCTCAAGCCGCTGTCCTCCTCTTCCTCCTTTCGTCCTGTTACCTCCGTCCCCACTCCTGCCAGGGGTCTCAGTGCCCTCTCCATCTCCGGCCTGCCCTCTGCTCACTTGTCTTCTCTCCGGGCTCTGGGCTCCGTGGATGCCGCTTCCTGGGCAGTGAGCTCCTCTGTCTCCCTTGTGGGCCCCATTCCTCCACCAGACATTTAAGTTCCTCAGTCCTCAAAACCCTTCTTGCTTTCTCAACCCACCTTCTTGGTGGGTGGGATGTCACCAGACCCTCCTCTGTTCAGGCTCTCTGGGCAGTGACCCCGGGTTCCCTGGCTCTTCCACTCAACTCAGCACGTTCCCGGTCAGTCCCACCCTCCCCCCGCCCCTGGTTTCCCATCCCACAGTCTCCGTCACTGCCTTCCTTCCCATCTAAGGCTCACAATTTCTGCCGTACCAGCAAATGACCGCTGCTATTTTCTTAATTTTTAAAAATGACATTAAATAAACTCAGTTTAAAAAATCAGCTTATCCAGGACTTCCCTGGTGGCGCAGTGGTTAAGAATCCGCCTGCTAATGCAGGGGGCATGGGTTCGAGCCCTGGTCCAGGTAGATCCCACATGCCGCGGAGCAACTAAGCTCGTGCGCCACAACTACTGAGCCTGTGCTCTAGAGCCCACAAGCCTCAACTGCTGAGCCCGCACGCCCTAGGGCCCACGCTCCGCAACAAGAGAAGCCACCGCAATGAGAAGCCCGTGCACCGCAACGAAGAGTATCCCCCGTTCACTGCAACTAGAGAAAGGCCGCATGCAGCAACAGAGAGCCAATGCACTCAAAAAAAAAAAAAAAAAAAAAATCAGCTTACCCTATAAAAGAGATGTAGTACATATATACAATGGAATATTACTCAGCCACAAAAAAGAACGAAATAATGCCATTTGCAGCAATGGATGGACCTAGAGATTATCATACTAAGTGAAGTAAGTCAGACAGAGAAAAACAAACACCATATGATATCATTTATACGTGGAATCTAAAATATGACACAAAGGAACTTATTTACGAAACAGAAACAGACTCACAGACGTAGAAAACAAACTTATGGTTACCAAAGGGGGACGGTGGGGGAGGGAAAAATTAGGAGTTTGGGATGAAAATATCACACTACTATATGTAAAATAGATAACCAACAAGGACCTACTGTATAGTACATGGAACTATACTCAATATCTTGTTAATAACCTATAATGGAAGAGAATGTAAAAAAAGAATATATATATTTATATGTATATATACACATGTATAACTGAGTCACTTTGCTGTACACCTGAAACTAACACAACACTGTAAATCAACTATATGTCAATAAAATTAAAGGGGCTTCCCTGGTAGTGCAGTGGTTGAGAATCTGCCTGCCAATGCAGGGGACACGGGTTCAATCCCTGGTCCGGGAAGATCCCACATGCCGCGGAGCAACTATGCCCGTGTGCCACAACTACTGCGCCTGTGCTCTACAGCCCACGAGCCACAACTACTGAGCCCACGCGCCTAGAGCCCATGCTCCACAACGAGAGAAGCCACCACAATGAGAAGCCTGCGCACTGCAACAAGAGTAATCCCCGCTCGCCACAACTAGAGAAAGCCCATGCACGGCAACGAAGACCCAACACAGCCAAAAATAAATTAAAAAAAAAAAAAAAATCATCTTATCCTAAACAATAATATCAGTGAAATCAGAGGTCGGTGTGCTAATTTTTCTAATATACACTAAAATACAGAAAACTACTCAAACAGAAGATACTGGTCCATGTGAACTGCCAGGTCAACTTGTGTGACCCGAGGAGCGCCTGAAACACTCTGGGGACATGCTGCCTTTCCAAAGGCAACTCTGTGTTTCCCATCACACAAACTAGAGACCCCAAGGCCAACTCCATTCTCTTCTTCTGTCCCTGCAGTCAACTGATTCCCAAGAACTGACATTTGCCCCCAGAAAGGTCTGACTCCCCTGCAAGGCCACCCCTGCCTCTCCTGCATGGATGACAGCAGGGGTCCCACCAGTCTCCCAGCCTCCAGGCTCTTTCCCTTTAAGTAGGTTACTGCCCAGAGAGCATTTAATCACCCCCGCGAAACCCCACTGCGCTGGAACCAAGGCCTCATCACCTGCCCGCTACCTACTAGAACTTCTTCCAGGCCCTCGCTAGTCAGCCACCCCGCCATGCAGCTTGCCTCCCTGAGAAGGCCCTGGAGAAAGACCTTCGCTGAGAGAGTGGGATGGAGGCCAGAGGGAGGGAGGGAGACAGAGACCTCGGTGGCTGATCAGGAGCCAGGTGGGTCGGGGAGAGTCCAGTGGAGCAAGAGACAGAGTCCACGTAAGATTTATGGAAAACGCAAGGATCTGGCTTCCAAAGATATGGGCATGTCATTTCAGCGGTTTGTGGCTTAGTTTCCTCAGCTCTAAGCGGTGGTGCTCTTCGTGCCATGTTCTCCTCCCAGGGTTTCTGTGAGAACCTGGGGTCTGGGGGAGTTCACAGCTCTCTGAACTGTGAAACGCTTCAATCATGGCGTGCATGCGTGTGCATGAGTGTGCCTGAGCGTGGGTGCATATGTGCAGATCAGTGTTAGTAGTCTGAGTTGTCCTAACAATAATAGTAAGTCTGCCTAGCTGAGCCATCCTTGTGAGATAACTTGGGGTGGACAAAAGCAGGGAGGATACGCAGGAGCCCCTGAGGGCAGCTGGCTCTGCACACACCTGAGGCCACTTCGTCCAGAGAGCCAGAGAGCAGTATCCTGCGCCCTGGGGGGATGGGCCAGTACTCCAACTACCTCCAACTCAGAGACCCATCCACCCGCCTTCCAAGTTGAAAGGGACTGGGCCTGCCTCTCCCAGGATTCTGGGAGGGAGGCACCAGGCCTTCTCCACCTGGTGGGCCTTAGAGGCTGGCAGGAAGAAGTCCCCTGGAGGGAGTAGCCCCTCCCCAAGAGGGTGCTAGGGCTGTTGCTTGAGAACCAGGCCTGTTTCTATGGCACCAGGGAGAGACCCGGGTAGGGGGGCGGCCTGCAGCCAGCCCAGGCCAGAGCTCTGCCTGGTGAGTGCTCCCACAATGGCCCAGGCTGGACAAAAGCTCACTCTCCAAGGACAAGGCCACTGCCTCAATTAGCTCTCCTCCCAGGAGCGGCTCCACTGATCCCCTAAAAGGCACAGCAGGCTCTCGAGGGCATCGTGCACCTCCCCGCCGCCCACCCCCCCCAGGCCTGCCAGCCTTTGCAGAGTCCTGGCCACATTGTGCCCAGAGGCCCCCCGCTGCTCTTTTCACTCTCTTTCCCCAACCGGCGCTGCCTTTGAAGTCAGGTCCTCTGTTCCAATTGCAAACTTTGCTCAGAACCAAAATTAGAGGCTGCACAATCAGCTTGCAATTTAAAATGCCACCCAGGTGTCCCCCTACCCCCCTACCCCCTTTTAAAATGTCATCTTAATTAGACGAAGCCTGGCTTCATGTTTTCTGAAGTTCAAGGTAATTTCTCTAGGACATTTCCCTCCTTTTAGTTATTTTTATCTTTGGCATAAGGGCGGGGGGAGCCACCCAAGGCTAATCTGTGGGTCTGCAGACACCTTGATCCTCCAGCAGCTGGGGGTCGGCTGCCCCCTGGCTCTGGAAGCTGAGGACACACTGACCTGAAGGGTTTGGGGAAGGCAGGTGCTGAGGTCGGACGGGGTTTCTTCCCTCCAGTTAATTCAGCACAAGGCTGTCTGGGCCGCTCTCTTGGGCAAGGGGCTATGCTAGGGGCTGGGAGAAAACATGAAGGAGCCTGGGTGGGCTTGGCCAGCCCCAGCCCCCCTTCCTTACCCAGCTTGTCACCCACTTCCCTGCCTAGACTCTGCCCTCCCTGGCAATGTTGAAGGAGGGTGTCCCAAAGTGTAGGCCACTGGGGACCTGCAGTAAAAACCAATGAATCACTCCGGGAGGTTTCCAACTCTCAAGGATTCTGATTAATCGTGAGTAAGAAAGTCTCAGTTTGGTGCCGTTAAGTCTTTGACACTCTTAAACATTTGTTAATTAGCTCTTTCAACAAAGAGGGAGCGGGGCTGCTTAGGACTGTCTCCCCTGGCCTCCCAGGGTATTTGAATATGCTGATCCAAAACCACAACCCTGTCCTCTAAGAGGATGCCAGGGAAGACCCTGGTTACGGGCTGCACTGTGTCCCCCTCAGATTCATACGCTGAAGTCCTAACCACCCAGTCCCTCAGAACATGACTATATGTGGAGACAGGTCTCTAAAGAGGTGATTAAGTTAAAATGAGGCCATCAGAGTGGGCCCTAATCCATTATGACTGGTGTCCTTATAAGGAGACTGGGGCACACAAACAGAGGGAAGACCACGTGAAGACACAGGGAGAAGACAGACTTCTACAAAGCCGAGGAGAGAGGCCACAGAAGAAACCAACTCTGCTGGTATCTTGATCTCAGACTTCCAGCCTACAGAGCAGTAAGAAAATTTCCTGTTGCTTAAGCCACCGAGTTTGTGGTACTTTGTTGTGACAGCCCTAGCAAACAAATACAGCCCAAGATGGGGCTCTCCTGGGGCTGGGAGTGGGGGTTCTCCCTCCACCTTCCCAGATTCTACCTACAAGGCCATGCAGGGTCTGGGTCCTGCTTCGCCTTGAACCTCATCCTGAGGGCTCCCTTGCCCTCATTTACCTGAATCTGCCGGCCACCCTACCCCCTCTCTAGGCTTGGCAACACACCTGCCAAGCTCATCTCCACCTCAGGGCCTTTGCACGTCTCCTCCTGCTACCTCAAGACTTTGAGAGATTGGCTCTTCTTGGCTTCCAGTCTCAGTTTAAATGTAACACCCCCCTCCCCTCAAAGCTTTCCCTGATGCTCCCCCCCATCTAAAGCAGGTGCTTCCTGTTGTTCCCGCCAGCATTCTTTTCTTTAACAGAACTTATCACAGTGTGTAATTAGATACATTTGTTTCCTCACTGTTTATCTTCCTAGGGAGACCGTGAGCTCCACACCCGCAGGGCCTGCATCTGCTTTGTTGACTAATTTGTTCGCTTATGGAATGAAGGAATGAAGGAATGAATGAATTCTGGGACATAAACTGAGCTGGGTACCTGGTGCCATCTCCTTGTCTTTGGAAGGCCTGGCAGCACCAGGGTGAGCCGAAGACAGGGTCAGGAAGCAGAGAAGGGAGTGCCCGGTCCCAAGGTCTCTCCTCACCTCAACAGGAAATGCAGGAGAGCCAGGTTATGGGGCAGACTAGTCTTGAGAGGAGCTGAAATGTCACAGGTGTGAACACAAACCCCCCTGTCCTGGATGCCTCCAGAGCAGCTGGAGGGGAGCGTGCTGGCTCTGCTCTAGGAGAGGTGGACCGTGTCCCTCCTGGGTGCCCACCTATGCCAGCCGAACACTGACACAACCACACATGTGTGGGACACACATGCAGGGATGGGCCAGCTCACTGACTCTTGGCCAGGCCGAGACAGGTGGCCAGTGGAATTCTGGAACTGAACTGTGCATGGGATAGGGCTGTTTTCAGGGGTGAAGCGATTTGTTTTATTGTCTAAATTTCAAATCCTCTAATGTTCCTCCCAAGAAGTTGTCTGGTTGGAAGTACGGCAAATGAAAACCGAAGAAAGAACACGAACTGCAGAAAAGTGGAGAATGTTTGCCAACATTTAAAAAAGAGAGAAAAACAAAATGGAACTTGTAAACTGACTTTTGAGCCTAACTGTGTAATTACATCCACATGGGCCCCTTCTCCCCTCAGGCACTGTGAGGAACCAGTGTTCTCTTCTTACAGATGATGGACATGGAAGCCAGCTCCCCAAAGTTAAAACGCGAGGTTATGTTCGGTGTATCTAATATATCTCTGATTTTGAACAATACAGGAAAAATGCCCATTAATAGAAAACCAGGGTTTCTGTGGACCCACTGAATAAATGATAAAAGACACCCCAAAAATACTGGCTTGAAGAGGGACCCGGGATCTGCCTGCCTGGGATGCCATGGGTCTTAGTCAGCCCTGGAGACAAGACTGGAATTTGGGGCAAGGATCTCAGCAAGGAGTGGCAGAACACAGGCGTCCAGCATGGTGGGCAAAGCCCCTGAGTGGGGCAGAGACAAGGGGCCCACTGAAGCCTGGGGTTGCAGGGTCTTGTTCCCCCGATGAGGGTGGCACCGAGTGTGGCTCTCACCATGGTCTAGGGTATGTGTTTCCAGGCCTCCTCCCCTTGGACCCTGAGCTCCTAAGTCAGGCTCCCTCTTGCATTCAGGACCTACCACTGAGCGGGGCACACAGCAGGTGCTCAGTAAACACTGGATGAACAAATGAACTTGCTAGGGAAGGAACCAACGAGAGCTGCACCAGGGGGTTACCCATCTTGGGGTGCAAGGTGGGTGTTCTCCCATGTGGCCTTCCAGCTCATTCTCCCCTGCCGGCCTCTAAAAACAGGGAGCTGAACTGGGCAGACCAGAGGCAGGAAGCTGGCTTCAACTTGAAGGCCAACTCTGACCAACTCAGTGGCCGCCTGGGGCACAGCCACCATGACAGGACTCGGAGGCCAGGCTCAGTGCTGTGACTGATGGGCAGTGACTGCCGGGCATGAGGGCTGGGGGTCAATGGCAGCACACGAGCCGCCTCTGTGCGTCTCCTTGGATGTGATCATCTCTGAGGCGGCCGATACCATCACACTGTGTGACGCTGCACAAGCGTGCGAGTATTTAAGTAGGGGCTCTCCTCCCCCAGAAGGTGAAATCTCTACCCAAGGCCTTGCCACCTAAGATACCCACTCAAGCTTGGCCTCCTGTAGGCTGGTGCCCCCAACCTTTCCCAAGTCCGGGTCCAGCAGAGAATGATGGCATCTGTACAGTACCTTCCGTACACGTAGGAGGGGATCCCTTGGGCACATCTGTAACCCACCCTGTGCTCCAGGACACACTGCAGGAGAGCCTCTGCTCTGGGAAGGCTCTGCACCAGCTCCCATGCCTACCTCTCCTCTGAGTGCCTACACTTGGCTCTGAATCGCACCAGTTACTTGCCAAATGGGCTTCTGTGTGCCGGTCTTGAAAAACAAGACTTTGATCTCTCTGCGGGCAGTTTCAATGTCTGGAAGTGGCAGGATTAGCAGTTGAAGGCTGCTTACGATTCCTGTGCCCCTTCTCCACCAACCCCCCACCTTGCCTGACCCTGGAGGTCCTGTTTCAGGCCAGGGGGAGTTCCAGTGACATCTGGACATTCATGAGCTGAGGCTGGCAGCACGATGGCACTCATCTGGTATGTGCTGGGGGCTTGTCACAGCACTTCATCCTCCCAGAAAAATTTTAGGGGGAATTATTTATAGACAGGAAAAAATGTTCTTCCCATGATTCATTCAATTAACCATAAAGCAACTGTTTTTTAATAATTTGGGACATGTAAGAAAAGGAAAATGTCAGGGCAAGCCATAAATATAAAACTGAGGACATGGGCTGGGTGAGAAATCAAGACACACAGTGCTGATACCAGTAATGTGGGTAACGGGGCCTAACGGCAGGCAGGCTGGCGTGCTGGCTGTGCTCGAGGCGCCTTCTGAGCGCAGCCGGTGTGTGAGCCCCCGGCCCCCATCGGGGCACTGCCGACCACGGAAAGGGGTTCGACTTTTATTCCAGGTGTGGTGGGAAACCACTGGAGGGCTTAATGGAGGGCTGAGAAATGCTATTCTGGTTCTGAAAGCTCACTCTGGCTGCTGTGGGCAGCCAGACTGGGTGTGGGAGGGCTGGGATGGTGGCCACAGAGAGAACACCAAGGAGGCCACTGCAGTCAGCAGACGAGGGATGGCGGAGGTTTGCAACGTCGGAGCTGGACGGGCCCTTAGAAATGATGCTGTCTACACTCCCTCATCATACAAGTTGGCAAACTGAGGCACAGAGAGGAGGGATTACAGGGTCCCTGAAGGTTCAGCTGGCGGCTCCCAGCAAGGAGATAGGACTAAGCTCAGGCCGGCTGGGAAGTGGGGCACGTGGGGGGGAAGGGGCAGATGCTGGTGGAAACCCTTTAGGGAGAGGCCACAGTTTGAACTGCCAAGTAGCTGGGGGCCGGGGAACTTCAGTCTGCTTGGGCTGGCACTGGGGTCCCTGAGAATTGAACGTTGCAGGTGGGAAAGAGCTGTCCGTGGGGCCAGAAGGGGCAGATTCTGAGCTGCATGTTGAAAAGACTGCTCACATCAAAGTGAGACGGGACACAGGTGCCACTGTCTGGATACGGCAGGGGAGGACCCTCGGGTCGGGGCACTCAGGGCCCCAGGCCTTTCGGCTACACCCACGTTTCCAGACAGCAACACGGCGAGAGTAACTGGACCCTGGAACCATGCCTACTTAGCCTCTCTGAGTCTCAGTATCCACCTCTGTAACATGGAGGTGATAACAGCATAGGATGCTGGGTGCTTTCAATGTTAGCGCAGTCAGGGGCTCAGCGTGACAGAGTAAAAACGTAATGTAACGGCCACTGTGGTCTATGAGTCACATAGGACTGCTGTGACTGAACCCCTCAATCAAGCAGAACGGTGGAGCTGTGTCCCACTTGGAAGAAATGCACAGTAAAATAAGTACAAGTCAGGGAGTTGGTTAAAAATAACTCACCAAAACAAAACAAAAAACCCACAAACAAACATATAAAAAACCCCGATCTCCCTGTGCACATAAGCACACACATAGCAATAACGAACAAAATTAGCTACTTCTGTGATAAGTGCTTAGAGGGTTAAGCGAAGAACAACCCTACCTCCTACAGCCCTGGATAAATGAGAACAAGGCAGAAGAAAATGAAGTCAAGAGGCAAATGAATGATGCAAGGTCCCAGAGCTGGAAGCTAGAGCTGGGGTGTCTCTAGATCTTTCTCACCCCCAAAACCTGTGCTCTTGGCTCTACCACACCCCTTCTGTAAGGGCCTTGATCTTTAAAAGCACATCCAAGTCACCCCAAGGTACTTAATGAAGTGTGTTACCCCTTCCATTAATACTCTCAGAGGGGTGACATCAAAAACCCTCCACCAACGGTAAGGGCTAAAGTGGCCCAGGCTCTGTTTTCTAGACCACTGCAGCTGTCTGATGCTGTCAGCCTAAGTTTAAGCATCAACCACTGTCAGCATCAGTCAGCCTGTGTTCACACTGGCCACACAGGCTAACGTCGGAGCTCCCAAAGGTCTGAGGAACGAGGCCTGGCACTGGCTGAGAGATGTGAGCCTGTGGCCACCTGGCAACCAGCAGATGGTGAGAACCACCACCTCAGGGACCAGTGGCCGCGAGTGTCAGGCTTCTGGAACTAAAGCTGTTGTTCCCTGGAATTCTGACAGGAGAGTGGGAGACAAGGCAAACTCTCTAGTTAGTAAAATGAGGTTTAGGTAAAATTCCTCACATTGGTGGTTCCCCTGAAGCTCTGAAGGGGTCTGAGAAAACTCGGAAACCTCCGTGGGACCACAGACACACCATCAGCTCCACCTGGGGCTGCTTCAGGCCTATTTGTATAAAAGTTTATATTTTAAAAACTATTCTCTTTGCTTCTCAGGGATAAGCTGCTGAGTACAGAAGCATCCCATTTTTACAGATGAGAAAAATGAGGTCTGGAGAGGGAAGCGTTTTATCCAGTGAGGCATTTGGACGTGGGCAACCCTAGATTTCGGTCTGGCTCTCTCACTAGCCGTCTGTGTGACCTCGCCAAGCCTTACCACCTGAATCTGTGAAACAGTCCCAACTTCTCAGGGTGTTGGGATGCTTAAAGGAAATAATATAAGCCCTTTAGGACAGAGCCTGGCACATGGTGAGCTGTCAGCAGATGTCAGCTGTGGCTATGTCACACGGTCGGCCACAGCGTGAGCTGCGGCAGGAAGCTGGCTGGTTACCACCTTGACTTCAAGCAGCCACCCATTCGTGGAATCTGCTTATTTAAATCCTCTGCACTGCTTGACCGCTATCTGGCTTTTCTTGTTTATTTGTTCTTTCTCACCTCTAAACTCTAAGCTCAGTGAGAATTACTCTCCTCAGAGGCCTCAGCTAGCAGCTTATATGCCTAGCACATAGCAGGTCTTTAGTGTAACCTTTTTAGGATTGTAGGAGGCCCCTTTGAGAGCTGACAAAAGCTACAGGCTCTTTCCTTAGAGAAGGCACATGGTCAAACACACACAAACTACACAGCCAAATACACAAGTGTGTACATACGCGCACGCACCAACTGCCTTTTATTTCTGGGGTTGCAGCCCCAGAATCCGTGGTTAGGTATCCGGCCAACTATAAAACACAGGGACCCAAATGGTTTCTAAGCCACAAGATTTGCTCTGATTGTCCAACTGCTGCTCCCCCAAGCCTAGGTAAACTGGGCTGATTTCTCCCAGTAGAGTAATAGGCCTGGAAAAGTTGCCTGTTTGACTATTTCTATCCTGCTGAAGATGCTGCTTCCTCACCGTCTATACTGTATGGAAGAGGTTACTCTGTCAGCTCCCCATGCAAATTTAATACTGCTCTGAAATCTTGGCCCCCCATAAATATAAATGTGTTTCCAACTCCGAGGTTTCAGGCCCCAGAAGGAGTCTTTCAGAAATCATTCAGGGAGTTACTTGATATACTGAGTTCACAGCTAATTGGAAAAAGTGATTCAGAGACAAGAAAGAAAGAAGAAAAGGAAGGGATGGGAGAGGCCAGGGAAGAAAGGAAGGGAGACCAGGAGGGCCCTGGGGGTGGGTGGAGCTGGGCCGGGGCCTCCGCACAGAGAATCCTGGGCATCGAAGCTCTGCCAGGCGCTTTCTGAAAAGGCTTTTATTTGAGGGAATTAGACGCGGCTGATTAGAGAAAGCAAGCCCAGAGCCCCCCTCCCTAGAGTGGGATTCACCTCCATCAGCCCTTCAGTGAGGAGCTGGAAAAGCCTTCTTTCCCCAGCGGACAGCCCCACGAAGGCTGGCCGGCAGGCCAGCACTGGGCGCTTCACCTGGAGCATGATGACGAGAATGTTCACCTGGGCTCTGGGCTCTGAGCCTTGCTGGGGCTGCTGATCTGCCTTTGGAGTCAGGCAGGCCTGGGTCTTGGTCCTGGCTCTACCAGCTATCAGCTGTGTGACTGTGGGCAAGTCACTCAACCTTTCTGAGCCTCAGTTTCCTGTCTGTAAAGTGAGCATAACCGTATTACTTACCTAGCTCATATGGCTAAGGCAAGCTTTCCCAAACTTCAGTCCTTTCTGTCCTGCTTTCGTAATTTCTGCCCGTTCTGTGTAATACCCCTGGCCTTATGTGTATAATATGTTTCTTTTACTTGACTCACTTTTTTAAAAAGTTAAGCCCCTACACTGGCCTTACTCTAATATCTGGGCAATCATGAGCTAGATGGGCTACATACTTTTTGGATTCATATTAAAATAAACATGTCACTATTAAAATGAAGAATGAAAATGAAGAACATCATAAGCAACAGTGTCTGGCACAGGGCCTGCCTGAGTGTGCTCCTTACACGGGGTAGTTGTTACTGCCCTGTTGTCATCACGGTCACTCAGAAGTACAAGTGGAGTGGGGGTGATTGTGGGGTCTATCCAGGCACCTGTTCAAGAACCCTTCCCCCATCTGGGGTGCCAATCCCTTCCTGTCAAAGCCTAGACCCCAACCTGGGTTCCTCCCTCACCTGCTCCCCCTGCCCTTCCCATACTACCTCACGCCTGCACATATAAAAAAAAATCATGCTACACAAAGATAACTAATTTTTTTGTTGTTGTCTAGTTCCACATAAAGGAGGGAGTCCATCCTCTCTGGCCCAGCCCAGCTGCACAAAATTTTCCCATCTTCACAACTTCCTGAATTTCAAAGGAGGGGAAAGAGTACTCTATCCAGCACTGCCTGGTTATTTGTCAATTCTGCCTAGCTGACTAATCCAGAATTTCCTAATTACAACTCCACCAGGAAGCTGTAACAGTTTCATTAAAAAAAAAAAAAAAAAAGGAAGGACAGAGAGAGAGAAAGGGACCCAAATTCAAGCCTTACAAAAAATTCTCACCTTATAAAAACATACACACAAAACAAGCCAATTGAACAAAGCAGGTGCACTGTGTCCGTGGCCTCAGTGCAGTTGGAAGCTGTGTGTGCAGAGGAAACAGGCTTGGGTTGGACTCAGAAGTCCCAGGGCCAAGTCCAGAATCTGCATTCACCGGCAGTGTGGTGCTGGACCAGGCACTTGACCCCTCTGAGCCCCGGCTGCCTCGTCCGACTGGGAGTAGCGGTAGTTGGCCTGTGAGGCTGCTGTGTGGCCGAGGGTGGGGTGTGAGTGCTTTGTGAGGTGTGGAGCACCACGTAGACGTCAGAGGTGCAAGTATTTTCTAGTCTGAGGGGTCACTTTTGGGTCTAGCCTTGACTGAGCTGAGAGGCAGGTGGAGTTCATCTGACCTTACTCTGGGCACACGGAATCCCACATCCTACTCCCAGAGGGCCATTTTCTCAGTTAGCTGATGGTTAGTCCCCACTGGTAGATGCTTTTCCCTCCAGGGGTATTAGTACTTTACCAGGACTCCTAGAGACTTAAAGGCCTTTAAAATCCAGAAGGCTCCATCTCTAATTGGGGCACTTTAGGCTCGGGGGAGATGCTTTTGAGTGGGGCCTCATCCCCACTTTTGGATAATATGCCTCCCGCAGGAAGAGTTCTGGGATGGCTACAGCTTCCAAACAACTGGAATCCTCTCATTTTATTCCTAGGGAAGGAACCTGGGTTCCGGAACCAACTCAGACTCTGACCTAGAGCCCCGGTCAGCTCCCGTCACAGGCTTTGTTCAGTTTCCCAGAAGTACCTGAGAAAGCAAGGCGCTCTGGCCAGAGACAAAGGTCTGCTCTCCAATCCCCTCCTGCCCGAGGCCCTGGCTGTCGGGGCCCAGCAGCTTGCCATTGCCGGCCAGCGCCGCAGGTTCTGGGGAGAGAGGACCACCTGGGCAGAAGCACCTCAGGGGCTCCAGTCTTTTGACCCCTTGACCCTTGGCCTCGGCATCTGTGTGTTCCCTGGGCTGGAAGCAGTCAGAGCTCAGCCACACTGCTGAAGCTACCCCAAAGTGACCAGTGAGAGAGCCCCTTCTGTGTCCCTGTTCATTCAGGTGACCCTGAACACAGCCTTGTGGAGGGCCACTATAACCCGACTCTGCATGGGAAACAAATGCTTCAACCTTCAAAGCTGAAGGACGTTGTTTAGTTGAGCTCAATTCCAGAGCCTGTCACCCTGGCAACGGGTCTTTGGGGGGATTTACATCTCATGCATCACAACGGGGGGAAAAGCCATTCAGCAAGTTGGAGGGGTGGTAAAAAACCCCACAACACAAAACCAGTGTGCCCCCTCTTCCCAAGAGCGCAGCCACAAAGCAAAACAGAATCAACAAGAAAACCTCCCACAAGCCCATTTGGCCTTGGCTGGCAATCAGCCAAACAGGAATTCAAACTTAATCAAACTTTCATGTCTTCCTTGTAAAGCTCAGGAAATCAGTAACTGGTTTTATAATTGAATTTTCTGATCACGTATCAGAGGAATGGGTCCTGCCAAAGGCCAAGGAATGGCCTGTCTCCAGTAAGGACAGCTAAGATCCTTGATGGAGGCTCTGCACGGTAGGGGGCGAGAACTAACTACCGGTGGCCTAAGAATAGAGCCTGTTATTTATAACCAGAGAAGAAGCTAGTGACAGCTGAGCCCTGCCCTTGTGAAGTGGTCTCCGCCAAACATCCACCCCAGGGCTGCAGGGTTCTGATTCAGAAAGGAAGCCTTTGGCAACGCAGGATGGAAGATGGGGGAGGCCGAAGGCAGGCAGACTGTCTCGCTAAGGAGCTTTTCCAAAAGCACTGCAGAGGGAAGGAGGCCTGACCCGGGGCAGAGGCCTGGGCAGAGAGAGGAAGGGGCTGGTGCAAGAGCCATTCTGGAAAAGGAAGTGGGACACAGGAGGGGAGGGAGGAGCCCAAGGTTTTCGGCCTGAGTAACTGGGAGGAGGGTGGAGCTTTCAACATAGAGAAGGAAGGTAGTGTATACATGTCCATGCCACTCTCTCACTTTGTCCCAGCTTACCCTTCCCCCTCCCCGTATCCTCCAGTCCATTCTCTAGTAGGTCTGCGTCTTTATTCCCGTCTTGTCCCTAGGTTCTTCATGACCATTTATTTATTTATTTATTTAAGATTCCATATATATGTGTTAGCATACGGTATTTGTTTTTCTCTTTCTGACTTACTTCACTCTATATGACAGACTCACCAAATGTAAAACCGATAGCTAGTGGGAAGCAGCTGCATAGCACAGGGAGATCAGCTCGGTGCTTTGTGACCACCTAGAGGGGTGGAATAGGGAGGGTGGGAGGGAGGGAGACGCAAGAGGCAAGAGATATGGGGATATATGTATAGCTGATTCACTTTGTTATAAAGCAGAAACTAACACACCATTGTAAAGCAATTATACTTCAATAAAGATGTTAAAAAAAAAAAAAAGAAGGAAGGTAGAAGCATCCGGCTCTGTGCTCTGTGTGGCCTGGTCTGGCCTGGGCCGGGGTGCTGAGGGGCCATGGCAACGGGAGTGCTAACAGGTACAGCTCAGCTTTTCTGGGCCCTCGCTGGCTGCTTTACAATCATCCTCTCATTTAATCTTCACGACAGCCCAAGGAGATGATCATTTATTGTCCGCATTTTACAAACCAGGAAAGCAAGGCTCAGAGAGCAGAGGTGAAGATCTGCCTGCTCGTGAGTCCTGGAGCTGGGACTTGGACCCAGGACGGTCTGATCCCAGAGTCCACAGTTCAAGCCCTAATGCCACACCGCCTCTTTACCTGCAGATAAAGGTATCTCACAGCTGAAGAGAAAGAATCAGAAAAGGGTTCCGAACACTCAAAAGAGAGGTATGATCTACTAGAGATGGAAGCTTGAGAGTCAACAAAGCAACGTTCATTCATTAATCCACTTAAAAATGTTCATGGTAAAGGCAAGCCACAGACTGGAGAAAATATTCACAACACATATCCAGGATATATTTTTAAAAAACTCCTACAACTCATTAATAAGAAGAACTTGTATCCAGGACATATTTTAAAAAAACTCTCACAACTCATTAATAAGAAGACTAACAACCCACTAAAAGGGAAGAATAAAAAGGTGTTAACAGATACTTTACAAAAGAAGATACACAAATGACCAAAATGGTGCCAAATATCATTAGTCATCAGGGAAATGCAAATTAAAAAGCACAGTGAAACACTACTACATACGAACTACAATAGCTAAAATATAAAGGACTGAAAGTTCCAAGTGTCGCTGACAGTGCAGGACGGCAGGAACTCTTTCATACACTGCTGGTGCAGTTTTAAATAGTACAACCACATTGGAAAGCAGTTTGGAAGTTTCTTATAAAGTTAACATACCCTTACCATATGACCTAGCAGTTCCACTCCTAGGTATATACCCAGAGAAGTAAAATATATGGCTACACAAAAACCTGTGTATCAGTGTTCTAGCAGTATTATATATATTAGCCCTAGAAGGGAAATAACAAATATCCATCAACAGATAATTAGGCAGACAAATGATGGTCTATACTTGGGTTAAGTTTGAAGTTAAGGTGGTCACAATAAAGCACCCAGGTGTTACGGAGAGAGACGGCAGCAAGAATCCACAGCCAGGCAAGGGGTTGGGGAAGGGCAAAGTTTGTAGGCATCTAGAACACATCTGGTCCAGTTCTGTTTTTATTTTTGTTTTAAGCAAAGGCGTCTGCTGTGGTTGAAGTGAGAATACCAGCCCCTACGCTCTGCAAACCTGGTCCTACACAAACCACTAAGCTGACCCCCTGCGCCATGCACGTAGGAGGCTCGGAGAAGGATGGGGCCTGCCTAACTTGGCCTCCTAAGTTAGTGCCAGAGCCAGGACTGCAACAGGACTCCCCCGGCAGAGCCCAGCCTGGAAGTCAGGCACACCGGGGGCCTGGCCCTGCTACTAGTTGGGCAGGTGACTTAACCTTTCTTTGCTCATCTGTAAAATGGCAGTAATAACACCTACCACAGAATTGTTGGCACAGTTAAATGACAGGATGCCGGGTTTCCTAATAACTAACATGTACCGAGCACATACCATGTGCCAGATACTGCTGTACATCATCTGACACCCTAACCACCCTACGCTCTATCTACATTATGGGAACAGGCTACTGAGGAGGAAAGTCGGTGCAGAGTGGTCACACAGCCGGCAAGCACTGGAACCACGGTTCCTTAAGGCAGTCTAGCATCTGAGCCTTTTCACCCGATGCCATGTTCCCAAGCTCAGTCATTCAGGTGTCACGTTTTCTTCCATATCAACAGAGCCCTGAAATTAGCCTCACCATAAATGGTAATTTAGGTGAAATTATGAGGTTGATGTATTAAGTGGTTTTTTTTCAGATATGCATTACAATAGACATATAACAAATTTTTTTTTTTTTTTAAAAAAAGGTTTAGGGCTTCCCTGGTGGCACAGTGGTTAAGAATCCACCTGCCAATGGGTCCACGGTTTCAAGCCCTGGTCCAGGAGGATCCCACATGCCGCGGAGCAACTAAGCCCATGCGCCACAACTACTGAGCCTGCGCTCTAGAGCCCGCGAGCCACAACTACTGAAGCCTGCGCACCTAGAGCCTGTGCTCCGCAACAAGAGAAGCCACCGCGATGAGAAGCCTGCGCACTGCAACGAAGAGTAGCACCCGTGAGCAGCAACTAGAGAAAGCCCGCGTGCAACGAAGACCCAACGCAGCCAAAAATAAATACATTAAAAAATAAATAAATAAATAAATAAATTTATAAAACAAAAACTACCAGATGGTTAGTTTGTTTTTTAAAAATAAAGGGTTTACATGTATCTCACATCCACCAAAGTATGTGCACCAGGCTAGAGAAACAATGACATAACACAGAAGCTCCTAGAACACAGCACCTGGAATCAAAGTTCCAGGGCCATCACGCATGTCAGCAACAGATGGCGGTCCACCTTCACAGAGCTGGGACAGAGGAGATGGGGGGCAGGGAGGCTCTGCCACAGCTGCCACCAACAACTGACCTCAGGTTTGCTCCACCATGTCACAGAGCAGCGATGCTCTTTCACTGCTCAGCCCCCACAACTTCGCTGGGTCCCCATGAGGAGCAGGGGACAAACAGGCCCGGAGGAGCCATGAACATCGACCTCTCGCCGCGCTCGAGGTGGGGCTTCAAGGAGCAGGAGGCGATTTGGCTAAAATTCCCATCTGTGCCCTGTGCCAGACACTGCCTTCCTGTGATGACAGCATTTTGACTTTTCTTCCTGAGGTCACAGCTAGACATTTTCCAGACCCCCTTGCAGTTGGGTGTGACCAAGTGACCAAGTTCTGGCCAATGGAATGTGGCCTGGCCCTCCCCAAACTTTCCTTACAACCTTCCGTGCATTTCCTTTCCCTGTCTGCTGGCCTGATGTCAGGAGTCCAGCAGAAGACCCTGAGGCTGAGGGGCTGGCAAAGCCACAGAGCACAGGGGAGCTGCCTCCTGGCTGCATGGGCCAGAGCACCCCTCACCTTTCACATCAGACTGTGATGTGAACAAGAAACATTCCTTTACTGTGTTGAACCGCTGAGATCTGGGGGTTGTTTGTTACACCAGGTGAAGTCAGGCGTTTTC
This sequence comes from Eschrichtius robustus, assembly GCF_028021215.1. Taxonomy (NCBI): domain Eukaryota; kingdom Metazoa; phylum Chordata; class Mammalia; order Artiodactyla; family Eschrichtiidae; genus Eschrichtius; species Eschrichtius robustus. The sequence continues at coordinate 29,528,154 of NC_090842.1, read as the reverse complement.
TGGAATGTCAAGGGAATTCCATTGCTACTATCCTGGAACTTAGTCTTAGGGAGGTACCAATACAGCCTCTAGAATTTTTGAGCAACCCTGGGCTCCTCCCAGAATAGACATTTACCAAATAAGATAGCAGAAGCAAACTTGTTGCCTGTGAGCCATATACATGCTGTGCACCCCAACAGCAAATCCTGGCTCCATTTTATACCCAGGAAAGACAAAATACTAGCATCTTTTGAGACTGTTCTGGGAATGCGATGGGAGAGCCTGTGCAGAGCGTCGAGGGCTGAGTGGACGCTCCACGTACGGTGGTCGCCTCTCCACTCTGCCACGCTCGTCCTGCGGGGCTGCGGGCACAGCTCATCACACACACTCAGAGCCCCCAAACCAGGGCAACTGCAGTCTCGGTGCAGTTCAGGCTGCTGGCTGGGCAAGAACCTGCTGGGAACGTGTCCACGAAGCAAGAAAGAGCCAGTTCCTGTAGCTCCAGGAGGGTGCAAGTCCCCAAGGGAGAGCTGGTAAGAAAGATGAGGAGGACCAGAAAAGAAGGAGGCCCAAGTAAGGCGGCAGGGGAAGAAGTGGGTGAGACTTCAAGGGACACTATCCAGGAAGGGGAAAGATAACCCACAGAAGGGGAGAAAAATATTTTCAAATCATATGTCTATACAGGACTGGTGTCCAGAATGTATAAAGAACTCTTAAGACTCAACAGTAAGACAAATAACCCAATTAAAAAGTGGGCAAAGGTTCTGAACAGACAATTCTCCAAAGAAGATATACAGATAGTTAATACCATATGAAAAGATGTTCAACATCCTTAGTGATTAGGGAAACACAAATTAAAACCACGCTGAGATACCACTTCACACCCACTAGGACGGCTATAATAAGAAAGCCGGACAATAACAAATGTAGGCGAGAATGTGGAGAAACTGGACGCTCCTGTGCTGCTCATGGTAATGTGAAACGGTACAGCCGCTTTGCAAAACAGGTGGATTCTTCCTCAGAAAGTTGAAACAGACTTAGAATATGACCCACGAGTTCCACTCCTAGGTATACACCCAAGAGAAACAAAAACACGAGTCCACACAAAAACCTATGCATGAACGTTCACGGCAGCATTATTACTAGGGTAGCCAAAAAGTGGGAACAACCCAAATGTCCATCAACTGATGAATGCATGAACAAAGTCTGGTGTTTACAAATTCCAATACAATGGAATACTATTCGGCTACAACCTGGATGAGACTTGCAAACATTATGCCGGATGAAAGAAGCCAGACACAAAAGAGTACATGTTGTATGATTTCATTCATATTAAATGCCCAGAACAGGCAAATCCACAAGGACAGAAAGTAGATTGGGGTTGCCAGGGGCTGAGGGTGGGGGGGGAATGGGGAGTGACTGCTAGTGCGTATGGGGTTTCTTTTTGGGGTGCCTGCCCTCTGTGTCCTGCCTGAAGAGGGGCCGTGTTCCAGGGGAAGATGCACAGAGCCAGCTTCCAGTAGGTATCACCTCCCGCATGTGTGACCCTGCTCCCCTTCCTACACAGTACTAGGGCAAGGGGTGTGGTTTCCATTCAGTAGCTGGGAAAACTCAGGCCTGGGAGATGGCCTGTGAACAAGATGGCTCTACAATACAGGATCCAAACTCATTCTGGTTCTCCACAATCTGATTTTTGACTCTGATCTCACAGGGGGTCAAACCAGTGGTAGAAAGGGCAATGGGCCAGGTTCTGAGATATCTGGGCCCAAGAACAGCCCTGCCACTGACTAGCTGCTCGACTGTGGGACAGTCATTTGAATTCTCTGAGCCTCAGTTTCCTCATGTGTAGACACCAGTTACGCCTGCCCCACAGGTGGGAGGGCCAGAGCTCAAAAAAAGATGGCAGAAGTAAAAGGGATTTACTTTTGTGCCAAACCCAGGGCTCAGAGCTGGAAAACAAAGGGTGCCTGCCCTCACAGGGGCTCATCACAGAGCTGTGTAATTGGTAGAGGCCTCATACATGCCAGGCAAGTTCACTACCAAGGGCCGAATCAGGCTAGTAGATCATAAAGGCTAAATCCTCTCAGTAAGAGTGTTCTAGACTGAACGTAGGTGTCAGCCAAAAATTCGCAGGTTGAAGCCCCAACCCCAGGGTGGCTGCATTTGAAGTAAGGAGGTAATTAAGGTTAAGTGAGATTATACGGGTGGGGCCCTGATCTGACAGCATTAGCATCCTTATTAGAGACCTCACAGGGCTCTCCCTCCCCCTCTCTGCAGGCACGTGCCTAGGGAAGGCCAGGTGGGGACGCAGTAAGAAGGTGGCCATCGGCAAGCCAGGAGGAGAGCTCTCACCAGAAACTATTTGAGCCAGAACCTCGAGAGTGGGCTTCCTGCCTCCAGAACTGTGAGAAAATAAATTTCTGTTGTTTAATCTATCCAGTCTATGTTTAGTTACGGCAGCCTAAGCCGACTAATACAAAGAGCTCACGCATACTCGTGTGTTAGGCACTGTTCAAGCCCTTTACATTGTCCCAAGCATGAGATAAGAACCGTTATTATCCCCATTTTACAGATTAAAAAGAAGAAGCACAGAGCAGATCGGTAACTTCCCCCAGGTCACACCTCTGACAGAAAGCAGCATCGGGCTCAGCTGGGGGCAGGCTGGCTGCAGAGTGTGAGCCTGAGCACCGCTCAGTGCGGGACCGGGAGACAAGTCTGTGAGCTCCTCACGCGCATGGGTTGTGAGGGCTTGTCCGCTGCCAGCCTGGCACTTACTTACCAGGTGCCCCGTAAACGTTGGAGAGAACGTCCAGGCCCAGGACAACGATGGGCACGGAGTCTGAGGGCCACCAGGGCCTTCTGGCTCCCACAGAGGAAGCACAGTCTCCATCCTCTCACCTCATCTTCTGCGGGGTGGGGTGGGTGTTGAAATCCCAACTCAGGGCCTGTGAGTGCTGTAGGGAGTCCAGGCCAGTGGGCTGCGCTTCTCAAAGTTATCCTGGCTGGTTCTTTTGGTGACTCTCTCTGCTACACCCACGGGAAGCCATCTCCCTGCATATCTGAGGATGCTGTGGTCCCCTGGACCTCAGCATCTACACAGTCAGCTGGCCAAGAGATCCAGTACGAGCATGTATTCTGGGGTTTTCAAAGGATCACACAGCTAGCTACAAACAAAGCTGGGCCTGAAACCCAGAATTCATACTGTCACCAGATTGTTCTCAGGCCAAGGCCTGGGGAAAAGGAAAGAGCCTGGCGAGATGTCTGAGCCCCTGTCTCTGCCAGGCCCACAGGCCTCATGGTGCAGAGGCGTCCACAGCGCTGCTGGGCTCCATGGTGGCTGCTTCTCGAGGCTAGCGCACCAGAGAGGTAGCCAGACCTGTGGGCTGAGAGGCTGGGCAGGGCAGAGCCTGCCGGTGGCTGTTTCCTGAACAGCGACAGTAGCAGGAGGGAGCTCTCAGTTTTGGATGGTTGGGCCAGAGATATGTACATTCTGACCCCAGCAGGCAACTCAGCACACTGTGGCCATGGAGCAGAGTTTAACTGAGCATCCCCTTCCCTCTGGGTCAGGCACTGTGCTGGGCGCTCAGCACTGATTCCAGTTGGAGTCAGATAGGCCCTGCCCCTTCCCCTTATGGTCTAGCAGGGGTACAGACATTGAGGGAATATTCATACACACATACAGGTACAAACATGACAAGGCCCTGAAGTAAGCTCCCAGGGATCTGAGAGTGACAGGACAAGAGGCCTGGCCTGGTCTGGGGGGCGGGAGAGGCTTCGCAGAGGAGGTGACAATAGAGCCCAGTTCTGTGGGGGGGGAACAGGGGTGGAGAATGCCTCCTGCAGAGGCCGTGGCTCACACAAAAGCCCTGAATCAGAAGCAGATGCTGTGGCAGGAGCAGAGACCTGCGGCGGGTAGGGCTCTACCTGAGGGCCGAGGGTGCTGCTGAGGGCTTCTAAGCAGGGGGTTAGACAGGCACTTGTAAGAGCTCACGCGGGTTGCTGTGGGGAGCAGACTATAGGGGGGGCAGGAGAGGCGACCATTGCAACTGCCTGGGGCTTACCCACTCAGGAGCAGCAGTTCCCACTGCTCGGCACTCCAGGTGCCCTGACGCTGCTGTGGGATGCTGGCCCACATGCTCTGGGCTTAGGGCACGGGTCAGTCAATGAAAATGTGTGCACGACGTTTGTGATGATGCCCAAAGGCATCCCTGGCCTCATGCCCCCACCCTGAACCTGCTCCGTCTGCTCTGCCATCTCATTCGCGTCAAGTAAACGGCTCCTGAAATCCACCTTCCCCTGCCCTGCCACCCAGGGAGCCTTCCAGAGTGATCAGAGGGAAGCTGACAGCTTCATATGGCCATTCAGGTTCATCTCCCCCTGCAGCCCTGCGACACGGTTACCCTTGACACAGATGCAGTGACGGTAACACCGGACAGTGTCTCTCTGCCTTCGTGGCTTTATCCCCGTGGCTCGGCGGCCTGCACGTGCCAGTCCACACCAGAGCACCCCCAAGGCTGGGCTGGTGCCCCTATCTACAGCCCCAGGCTCCAACCCCAAGCTGCGTGCCCTGGCTGCCCATGGGGGACTGTGTCCCCTGCTGACAACGGTCTGCCGGCCACCTTACACCAACTCCCTCCCCGAGAGAAGTCATCTTTAACTTGCGCTGACTTTGAAACATGGGGGATTCTTTCTCTTTTGGATTCAAGGGAAGAGCCTTGTGCTTGGCAATCACCCGAGCTTAGCATTTAAGTTTTGCCAGGAGAATTTATAGAACTTTTTAGAAGTTACAGAACTGAGATAGGGGTGGGGTGGAAGGGAGATCTAGAGGCCAGCCGGTTCTTCTGTAGGACCCTGTAGGACAAGAGACTTGTCTGAGGTCGCAGAGTAAGCTGGGGCAGGGCCTGGAGCCCAGCTTTTCTGTGAAGAATCAGTGTTCTTCTGTGGTGAGCTGAGGCCTGGCACGCCTCCAGTTCAAGATGGACCCTCATCTAACAAAGACCCCAGCCCCTCCCTGCTGAGTTCCTGGGGGCCCCAGGCACACTGGGCTCCCGCCCCTCCAGGTGCCAGAGAGTCACAGTGAGGGAAGACTGGTCCCCACGCTGGCTGTTCTCCCCATCTGGCTGGGTGGCTGGTAAGAGAAGGGCTGGGGGGGCTGCATCTTCCCACCTCCCCAAGTTCTCCCAGGAGGAAACTGCCTCCTCACAGAGGCTAGACCTGACTCTCCTCTCCCTGCCCAGCTTTGAAATGTCTAGGACTTGGAGCCCAAGGCTGTGCTCGGGCTTGCTTCCTGGCACGCTCCGTATGGTGACACCTGGAGCAGTCTTTCCACTCCCTCACCCCTGTGGCTGGCAAGCCCCCAGGAGCCGGCCAAGGGGGCAGAATCAGCCTCGCCAGAGCAGACGAGGCCTTTATTGGCCTCATCTGCCAGCAGGCTAGCGATCCCGGCCTGGCCTCAGAGTCGAGGTACCTGGTTTCCTGGTACTCACCTACCCGGCACACAGCTCAGGGCCTGGTCCCAGGCTGTGGCTCCCAGTGATTTTCCAGGCGGGAAAGTCAAGGTGGAGGTCATGGGCCAGCACCCTCATTAGATTGGTTAAAAGTCTGGAGTCAGACTGCCTAGGTTTGCACCCAGTCCCAGTGGTGTGACCTTGGGCTTATTACTTCCTCTCTCTCTCTGAACTTCGGTTTTGTCATCTGTAGTATGAGGGCAATAATGGAGTCTATGTATCACTCACGGTCCTGTCAAGAAACAGGGTGCCCTGAAAGGGACAAGAGGAGAGAGCAAATGAGCTAACGTGTGGACAGCGCTCAGAACAGTGCAGGGCACGGGGTGTGATCCGATCACACGGAAGCGCCCGGGGCTGCCCTTGTCTGCACTCCTGGAGGCGTGCAGAGTGCAAGTCAGGGCGAAAGTCTCAGAGGGATAACCCAGAATCCACGCTAACTCATGTGTGGCAAAAAATAAAAAAAGAGGTCACTGACCCAATCTCTGTACTTTACCCTTAGTCCCAGGCTGATCCCCCCCCACCTGTAAAAGCAAGAGAAGCAGAAGGCAGTGGCCCTGCCTCCCGACTGCTCGGGAAGACCAGATGCTTAGGGGGGGGGCATGGGACAGGGACTGTGGAGCAGGGAAGGCACACCTCCAACGGTTACTGGAATGTGGGAGTGTGATTCTTGCCTCCTGCGGGGCCAGGAGAGAGGAAGCCGAGGGGAAAAAATCCTCCATCTAGAAAACAGGAGACCTGCTTCTCGTGCCAGCTCTGCTGGGCCTGCGGCATGATCTTGTGCAAGCCTCTCCTTGCCCTGTGCCTCAGCATCCACTTCTGTAAAAGGAAGGACCCGGACGAGAGCAGCAGGTCCCAGATAACGGTTATACAGCTTAATAGGATTACTCCCAAAAAAAAAAAAAAAAAAAAAAGGTTTGGGAAACTCTGGATGAGACACACATCAACAAGCTTCCTTTCTGTAGGGCTCTGAGTGCGTTGGATACGGTAATGCACACTGTGGTTCCCCAAGAGGAGATACAGTCCGTGTGCCCAGACGTACTCAACAAGAAGAAAGGGTGCTGCTCCATCCATCGAGGGACTCATGTCTGAGGAATCCCGGCCTAGCAGAGTGTCAACGACTCCTCCGGCACAACACTGTACGTTCACGGCAAAGTGCTCACTAAGAAAGCTGCGATTAAACTCCAACAGGGCTGCTGCAGACTGCAAGGGATGTGGACGCACAAAGAAGGGAAGCGTCGTCGGAAGAGGAGGGGGCAGGGCCTGGGCCTCCAGGGACGAGGACAGCACTGGGCAAGGTGGGACTCTCATCCTGCAGGGAGGCTTGCCCCTGAGTGGCTGGTGGGAGGGGGTCTGAGATTCTGATGCCCTGGGCCAGGGGAGACCCACTGGGCCTTGGATAAGAAGTAAATCTGAAGCACACTGACGTGACGCAACAAGTTCCAGGGAGGGGACCGCGACTCTCCTGCCCACCACGCAGTCTCTGTGGAGCGCTGCTGGTCAGGGGTTCTTCCCCCAACTTAGACATCCCCAGTCCAGGCCATGAGCATCTATACTTGACCTGACACTCAAGGCCTTCTACAAGCCAATCCCCTTCCCTTTCTCCCGTGCTGCTGGCTAGAAGGGGTAGCAAGGGCAGCATCCTGGGCCTGGAACGGAAGCAGAGACCCTGAGTGTGACAGAGCAGCAGGACAGAAGGGCCTGACTGGTGTCACATCTGGGTTGCTCAGGCAGGAGAGAAGTGCATATCTATCTTATTTATGCCACTGTTATTTAGGGGGTCTTTGCTACAGCAGGGAAGCCTGCATCCTGACTGATATACACTGGTATTATTTCCATTTTACAGAGGAGGAAACCGAGCTTCAGGGTACTTAAGGAACCTGCCTGAGGTCATAAAGCTAAAAAAGGAGGATCCAGTTTTGACCTTGTCCCTGCCTGACTCCTGAACATGTGCTCTTTGCCCCACCACACACACAGCTTCACTTCAGGGATGTGCACTGTGGTTCCATATAGGAAGATACAAGAGGCTGAGACCTTATCATCATGCTCCTTGCTGCAGAGGGCAACTCTTGGACGTGGTCCCGGGGACGGTGGTATCCTGGAATCAAGGTACTGCACCACTCAGGTGCACAACTGCAGACCCTGAGAACAGCGGTGGAGCCCCCAGCCCAGCCCAGGCCCCCAGCAGGCAACCTGGCCTGCAAAAGCTCGGCCCACAGGGCCGCCCTGGGCCGGGAGAGCTGCCTTCCTCTCCTTGGCCAGTTGTCATCAGGGGAACCAGCTGGTCTTGGCACCAGGCAGGGAAGTGCGGCAGGAAGGAGAAAGGAAGGAAGACAGAGGGCTGGGCAAGAAGGGGGCGGGCGCCCACAGAGCTGGAAAAGCGGGACCTAATTTGGCAGTGAGCTATTTCAGGACTGTGCCCTCGGGACCTCAGACCAGAAATATTGGGGGAGGGGAGTCTGGCTGTGCAAATGCTCCTAATCCACGGCTCCTCGAGGGCAGTCAACTGCTCCTGGGCTCACTTGGGAGAGAGGAAGGAGAGAAGCCGACTGTCAGCACTTGTGATGGGCGATGCAAGCTTGTTGTCTGAGCCGTAAGGGGCTGTCTGTGCACGTCAGAGCTAGTAACACGTTCATGCTGCGTCTGGAGGAGCACGCTGCCTTGCAAGGACTCCCCGTCTGTGGCGTTTGTTGTCATAAGTATAGAATCATCCCTATTTTACAGATGAGGAGACTGAGGCCGGGGTGGGGGTTGAGGGAGAAGAGGTCAGAATATGCAGAAGGGGCTGAGGTCAGGGGCTGCAGGGGAGGTCGGGGAGGCTGGAGGAGGTTCCCGCTGAGGACTCCCAGAGCAGGGAGGCCAGGGCTGCTATGGTACTGAGGGCCTGGGGTACCCTGTCTGCGTCGGTTGAGTCGGGGGGGACCACCGTGGGCCCACCCGCAGAACTCTGCAGGGTTTGGCAGGCCCTGTGCGGGCAGTACACCCAGAGGAGCTCGTGGTCCCGTGGGGGACGTGGCGGCTGCACCGGGTTCCACGTCAGGTGGGCGGTGGGCAGGCCCAGAAAGAGGCCCGCTCCCTCTCGGGGCAGACCACCTCTCCACCCCCGGGGCCTGCAGTAGCCTCTCGGCTCTTCTCTGGCCGCCCATCTATCCATTCACCACACGGCAGCCACAGCAAGCCTCTCAGAGGCCAGCCGTGTCTTGGCCTTGCGTAAAACCTTTGGTGCCTTCCTGCTGAGCCAGGAACAAAGCCAAAATTCCTTTCATGGCCTGGAAGCTCTCCTCACCTGGCTGGCCCCTGCCTCCCTCTTCAGCCTCATCTCTTGCCACTCTCCCCACTTGACCTTTCAGCTCCGGTCACACTGGCCTTCTTTCAGACCCTGACTCCCCACTTCAGAGCCTTTGCACATGCTCTTCCACATGCTGTTCCACCCACCTTCTCTCCCACTCCCACCAGCCCCACCATGCCAGCTCCTCCTGCTCTCTGTCAGACACCTTGTCATCAGCACAGCCCAGGCCAGGCCTGCTGTGGGGATGCTCACAGCTCTCTGGAGCTACTGAGGGGTGCCCATCTTCCCCCAGACTGAGCTCTGTGGAGGCGGCACTGCTGCTCGTCTCTGCTCACCCCTGTGCGCCCAGTGCCTGGCACACCGCTAGTGCACAGAAGGCCACTACACGTTTCTCAAATGAACGAGTGAGTGAACAAATGAAAGAAAGAGAGATGCTGTAGGTGCCCAGGAGAGGGAAAAGACACTTCCAGCCACAGGGACTCGGGAGGGGTTTATAGCGGGAATGACATTGATGGAGCCAGGGACAGCCTTAACACAAAGGAACAAAGTAGCTGCCTTTTAAGGAACACTTGCTCTGTGCCAGGCACCCCACTGACACTGGGACATATGGTCGCCCTTCCTACTCATGAAGAAACCATCTCAAGTGTTTCTGGGCGACTGTCACCCAGCACTGTCTGCCTCTCTCCTTTTCTCTGGGATCCTGCTTTCGCTCTCCTTAGCTCTACTGCTTTTGGCCTCTGTCTCAGGCCTTGCCAGACCCTGGTTCAGGAGTAGCCTTCCTCAGCTCCACTCCTGCAAAGCCAGGAAGAGGGACAGAGGCCGGGACACACACTCTGCTTCCCAGCCTGGAACCAGAACCGATAGGGGATTTTTGGGAGGGGCTGAGGCCACCTCTTTGACTTGTGGTAGTTCAGAGGCCTTGGCACTAGCTCTTCACCCTGTTTTGAAACAACTGTCACAGCCAGGCTTCTAGTCCTGGCACTCTCTCCACCAGACAGGCAGTGAAGTGTGGGTGAGAGGAAGATGCAAACAAGAGCTGTTTACTGAGCACTTACTAGGTGCCAGGCCCCATGCTTAGCCCTCAACACACATTAATTCTTCAACCATAACAACCCTGTGAGTAGGTCATATTATTATCATCTTCAGTTTTCAGATGAGGAATCTGAGGTTGAGTGAACCAAATGACCACCCTGAAGTCCAGTGCTGGTGACAGGTAGGGTGAGGATTCAAGGTTGTGTCTCTGACGCCAAAGCCTGGCTCTAACCCCTGTTGAGCTGCCTCTCACCCCTGTTGAGCTGCCTCTCTTGGGCACAGCCCTTTGCACCTGCACTTGCCCAGCTCTAAAATGAAATCTTGACTGGCACATGGCTAAGGTCCCCGCTGGCTCAGGTGGGCTGGCAAAGACCCAAGTCTTCCCAGGAGACATCCCCAAACATGGGTCCGTATCCCCCGCCTAGCTTCATCTCCAATTCTGCCGTCACCCCTGCCAGAGCCCCAGTGGAAAGGCGAGATGGGAAAGGGGAGGGGTGGGCTGGGGGCTGTGTGTCCACGTGCCCTACACCTGGGATCCTGGGGGAGAGGCCACCATGGGAACAGCAGCTCTGGCTCCAGCCAAACTGGGTTATCTCATAATCCTGCTGTGCTAGCTTGAGCCTGGCTGGTCATCTGCTGATACAATATGAATCAGGCACAGTTGGCAGCGCTGAACTCAAGAAGAGATTTAGGATGGCTATGGTGGCCTCCCCAGCATTTGCTTCTTTTGCTTCCATTTCCTTTTTATGAGCTCCTGGTTTTCCTCTGGGGAATTCACTCTGGTCCCAGGAACCCCTCAGGCAATCAGAGTACTGCATCCCCTTGGTCACAGTGACTGTTTCAGGGATGGGCGTGTGATCTAATTGGGGCCAAGGAGAAAGAGGGATTCCCAGGACCTAAGTGGCTTCTCAGGGAACGGACTGCAGGGGCACATCTTGTGTTCTGTACATCCCGGGACGCTCACACGTCAGGTGGGGTGGGAGGATGTGGTGACGTAACTGCTGTAGCCATTTTCTTGCAAGGCGAGAAGCGATTTTGTGGAGTGTCAAGGGAAGGCTGCAAGGGGGACAGAGTGGAGAGATGAAGAGGAGCCAGGGCCATCATCAGAGCTGCTGAGTTGAGCCTCACCTGCAGCAGAACCTCTGGATATTTTTTTTTTTTTTTTTAATTTTGGCCATGCCGTGCGGCTTTGTGGGGTCTCAGTTCTCCGACCAGGGATTAAACCCAGGCCACGGCAGTGAAAGCACAAGATCCTAACCACTAGACCACCAGGGAACTCCCCACTCTGGGCTTCTTAATCCCTGGGTCAGGTGATTTTTTTTCTCACAAGCCAGTCTGATTGTATCTCTTATCTTTTGTAACCAAAAGTGTCCTAACATCCAGAGAGGGTCTTTGGCAGTGATGCGAGACCACTGTAGGTTGCAGTGGAGCAAATAAGTAAGAAGGGGAGAGGGAGCTGAGTAAAGCAGAAGATGGATGTGTGTGGCTATGGGAAGGGCAGATGGGCTCTGGTTTTCCTAGGGAAGCCATCCCCCAACCCACGTGTGTGGTACTATACCCCCCACCCCACAAGCATGCAGAGCAGGGCCTCCGAGCTAGGGAGGGGCCCAGATACCACACCTTGGCCACCACCCCAGCCTGTGACTCACGGTCTCACCCACACAGTGCCACTGCCTTGGCACACCTAACCCCTTTCCCATCCCTGACACCCCTCAATGAGCCAAAGTCCACCTCTTGGCCCCCAAGCTTCTCTGCAGTACACTGGGTCCCCGGGAAAGGATCCAACATTCACAAAGGGCTCAAATGTGGGGTTTGGACCAAATAAGGTAATAGATACAGTCAGGGAGAGACCTCTGGGGTGAATGGTGACTGTGCTCACCAGAAAGCTTTAATCTGTGTCCCCCTACAGGACTGCACAGCCGACATGTGCTGTGTACTAACATTTTTAGAAACCTGGTAACTATGTTCTGGGTAGCACAATTATATTGCATTGCATTCGTGGTGGGTCCAAAGTATTAATTTGTTAAGTACACACATTTAAAATATACCCAATTTTGTGACCTTGTTTTAAGAATTCTTCATTTTTCAAATGCCAGGAGCCTCAAAAAATGGGTGTTGGGACTTCCCTGATGGCACAGTGGTTAAGAATCCACCTGCCAATGCAGGGGACACAGGTTCGAGCCCTGGTCTGGGAAGATCCCACATGCCGTGGAGCAACTAAGCCCGTGCGCCACAACTACTGAGCCTGCACTCTAGAGCATCCGAGCCACAGCTACTGAAGCCCGCACGCCTAGAGCCCGTGCTCTGCAACAAGAGAAGCCACTGCAATGAGAAGCCCACGCACCACAACGAAGAGTAGCCCCTGCTCACCGCAACTAGAGAAAGCCCACGCGCAGCAACGAAGACCCAACACAGCAAAAAAAAAAAAAAAAAAAAAGAATCCGCCAATGCAGGGGACATGAGTTTGATCCCTGGTCCAGGAAGATCCCAGATGCGGTGGGAGCCCACGAGCCACAACTACTGAGCCCCCGTGCCACAACTACTGAAGCCCATGTGCATAGAGCCCATGCTCTGCAACAAGAGAAGCCCACGTACTGCAGTGAAGAGTAGCCCCTGCTCGCCGCAACTAGAGAAAGCCCGTGCGCGGCAATGAAGACCCAATGCAGCCAAAAATATAAATAAATAAATTAATTTAAAAAACAAATGAGCGTTGGCCAGGCAGGCCTCTCTTAGCTGTTCTCTACATCTTCTAAGGCTGGGAGGTCTCCTTGGCGGCTCGTTTGCCACCTTAAAGAAACCTTTGAGCCCAAAGGATGTACCCACAATGTTCCCTCTCCAAAGGAGGCTGTGGGTTCCCCCTGTGGAGTAGCCAGGCAGAGATGCGGGGAGGCGGGGGTGGAGAATGAGGGCTGTAATGTGGGGCCCCCCATATACCCAAGGGAAAGGCAACTAGTGGGCCCCCCCCCCCTCATCCTGATGCTCGGGAATACTTGCACAGTTGTAACATTTTCTCACCATTAGAGCTGGGTGATGGAGGGTTTACAGGGAGAGACAGAGATGACGGGTGTGTAAGCTACTGTGAAGGGGTAGCGGGGGAGAGAGGGAGAGAGAGCGGGAGGGGACACAAGTGCAAGGCATCATTGCCTGTGGTTTTCATTTACCGTTCGTTGGAGTCTTTAGGTTTCCTTTTCTTTCTTTTTAAATATTCCACACCTCTTTCTACAGGCAGTGAATGTGCAGAGGCTGGCAGAGGCCCAGGCTCGAACACCCACTCCACTCGGCTCGCAGGGGAAGGGCGGGCAGGAGGGGCTAGACGGAGGCCAGGTGCGGCAGTCACCAACGAACTCAGAGAAGCTGGGGTGCTGGAGCTGCTGCGGGTGCCAGGCCGGGCGGGTGGTGGTCTGCCTGTGCTCTCCTCGGGGAGCCCTGTCCCAGGCTCATCTGCATGGACGTTCTTCCCAGAGACTCTGCCATAGCTTTGTGCTGCCAGGAGACTTACCTGCCACCAACCATTTTCTTGTCTCCGGTGCCCCTCGGGACAACATTCTAGCTTCTGAGCCTATGTGGGTGCTGTAGACTGAATGTCTGTGTCCTCTCAGACTTCATATATAGAAACCTAATCCCCAACATCATGATATTGGGATAGGGATTAGGGGATTAGTGCCTTTATAAGAGACTCCAGAGATCAACCCCATTCCTTCCATCGTGAGAGGACACAGTGAGAAGACGGCTGTCCATGAACTAGGAAGTGGCCCTCACCAGACATCTAATCTGCTGGCACCTTGATCTTGGACTTCCCAGCGTCCAGAACTGTGAGAAATAAGTTTCTGTTGTTTAATCCACTCAGTCTATGGTATTTCTGCTATATTGGCCAGAAAAGACTAAGACAGTGGGAAAACGAAGGCAAAAACCGGAGAAGAAACGAGGACCCATCTCTGCCCCAGCCTGGAGGAGCACCCATCCACCAGAGTACCTCCCCCATTCCTGGCTGCTGGACTGGGCTTCCCATTGACTCAGTACATCTGCTTTCACGTTCTTACTAATTCCCATGACAGTCCACAGGCAGGGTGGCAGGTGGTGACTGGTGCTGTCCCCCAGCCCCTCGTCTCTTGCCTCTGTGTCCTACTAGAGTGGCCAAAAACCCCACATTTTTGCTTTCCTCGGATCTCTTGCTGCTAGGCCGATGTCGGGTAAGAAGTCAGGCTGCCCTGCTTCTTCCTCCTGCCTCTGGAGTCCTTGTGAGAGGGTGTCACCTGCCATCCTGGAGCCATGAGCGCCCAGAGAGCCACCGAGGTGCTGACCCAGGCCCTGATGCTGCACAGCTGCAGAGCAGCCCCTGGGCTGCCGACTCTCAGGAGTCCCTGTCCAGGAAACAAAGGCTATCCCTACTGTCGAGGACACTGTTGGTCGTGTGGTTTTTACGTGCAGCCAAATATATCCTAACTTGCACAGGGAGACTCAGAGGAGCTTTGTGACTTGCCCAAGTGAAAGTGCTTACCATTTAAAGCTAAGGCTGTGACTACCCCAAACCCAACACAGGGAATACCTCCATAATCCTTCCGTAACTGTAATGGCAGCCCACACCCTGCTTCTCGAGGAACAGGGCCATGGAGCGTGTCCATGCTTGGCCTGGTGCCTGTGGATCAGAGGCCTCAAGGCAGGAAGGAACGTGGGCTTTCTCCTAGGTGAACTGTTTTTCCAACAATTTAGTCCCAAAGGTAACTTCTTCAGAATGTCCTGGGGAAGCATACTAGGCCCAGCCTCCTACTGGAATGTCCTTCATCTTTGGGCCTGGACCACAACGCCTGAAGTCCACGGAGAGGACCTTGAGGCCCAGTGTGACCCTCCATCAACAAGGAAACACCCTCGTGCGTTCTCAACACTTGACTTACTAAGGCAGGGAATGGCTCAGCATTTTATCAAGATTCAGAAAAATGGTTTTCTATTTAGCCCTCAGTAAACTCCAAAACTCAGCGGAGGAGGACGCTCCATCTTCCCCTCATCAGCACCTCTTCATTAAATGCCAATCTTGCAAGAAGTCCAAGCCTGCTGCGGCTTTCCGGATTCTCTAGGGTGGGCAGTTGACAGAAGGACGGAACCCAAGCAAAGGCAGTGCTCCTCCTACGAGCGCTCAGACCCCGGCACTCACCTTTACTCAGCTCAGGCTGCCCTCAGCCAGGGGGGCCTGCTTCCCTCCTACCATTGTTCATCTGTAACGCCTAATCAACCTTTGAAAACTAGAGTAGTTGTCACTCTGCTTCAAGGCACATGATGCTAATAACGGCTAAGCTTTCCTGAGTACCTACTATGTGCCGGGCCCTGCTCTAAGAGCTTGTACCTATTAGTCATTTAATCCTCAAGACAACCCAGTGAGGTATGTCATTATCCATGCACTTTCACGAGAATAAAAAACACTGTCTACTGAAGCATCTGCCCTCCTTGCCTGCGCCCTGGGGGCAGGAACTGGGTCTTGCCCACCACTGCAGGAACACCAACGTGAACGAATGGACGGGTGAACGCTCAGGTGGACAAGACCGTCCTGGCCCTCCAGACTCACTGTCTAGCTGCAGAGGGGAGGCATCCTGAGGCAGAGGGCCGGGGAGAGCTGGGGCTGGAGCTCCAAAATGACAAGCGTTCAGAGGAGGGGGCAACCATTTGCAGCTGAGGAAACCCAAGAATACTCTAAGGAGGAGAGGAACTGGAGGGACATCTCAAAAACCTGAAATTTTAATCCCTCCTCTTCCTTTCCCACCTTGAAACCTGCTGTTCCTTTGAGTTGGTTCTTCCTTTTGGAGTAAGGCCAGGAAGAGCCACTTGTGCCACCAACCTGGGCCAAGGTACTAGCAGCCAGGTCTGGAACTCCTTATGGCCGGGCTTAAAATAAAGATACCTGCCCCAAACCCAGAGCCTGGGGCCCGATCCAGCCTTAGACCACAGGGAGCAAGCCGACCTGGCTGCACTGAGCCCTGCGGAGCTGGGGAGGCCTTGGAAATCAAAGGATGGGATCCCTCATCTTTTCATTTTTGCATGTAAACCCACCTCCCTGTGCACTGTCTGCCAGGGACGTGACTGCTCACGAAGTATCTGCGGGATGAGTGACTAACCAACCAAACGAAAGAAAACGAGGCCCCAAGTTGGCTGAGTGATTTGGGGCAGACTGCTGAGATGGAAAGAGAAGTGAACAGTGATTCAGAAAACCTGAAGTTCTAGTCCTGGGCCTGCCACGTCATCCCTTGAGTAAGTCTCTTTCCTGTTGGGCCCAGGTGGGGTCTATTTTTTGCCACCATCTGCAAAGTGGAGCAGCAGACTTAGATGGCCTTGAATGGATGAGTTTCAAGCTCTATTAACCTGGGCGGGCAGGGGATCAGAGCCAGGCCAGGCCTGGTCCGATACAGCTGAGGAGTGGTGCGGTACCTAGCGTGCGGCAGTGTACGTGCTGCTGCTCAGAGGAAGCCTCTTCCTGGCCTCAGGTTTGGGCCTTCATCTGTCACCTCCCCAGCCCCCATCAGATCTGACAACCACCACTGAGGACCGCTGCGGTTTCTCCAGACCCCAGGAACTCAGGCAGACACAGAACAGCGAGCATCCTTGCTTTTGTCTGTTTCAGAATTTGTGTAAACCACAGGGTGAACGGCACTGCGCCGTGGAGATGGCACCACCATGTTCCCCTGAGTAAAAAGAAGTTAGTGTTCAGCGCTCCGCTGTGTGACTTAAATGTCAAGATTTCTTTTACCAGAGGAGATCCAGTGACATTCTGGAATCTAAGTATGAAATTTGATTCTGCCTCCCCAAATAGTGCCATTATCTCTAAGGAGGGGGTGTTCTAATGACACCTCTTGGTGGAACATTAGAGGCTGGGCAGCAATTCCAGCACCAGCACTGATCTTTAGTCCCGCTTGGGTCACTGACCCCGGGCCGCACAGTAAGTGCTGTACGTGTCAGGCACTGTCCTAAGCACTTCACATGCATTACCTCATTTAATCTCACAACAGATGAAAGGGGACGGTATTAGAATTATGCCTGTTTTACATACAGAAACACTGAGGGTTAAGGAAGTTAAATAATTTACGCAGGGCCATATAGCTGGTGATTGAGCTGGGATTTGAATGCAGTATCCAATACTTCTTGTGTCAGGCATTGTACTAGACGGATAAGATCTATATTCTGTCCTCAGGGAGTTTATAATTTAGTGGGAGAAATAGGCATATGCACAAACGATGAAAAAAACGAAAATGAGAGTATTTTCAACTGAATAAAGCCTCCTACAAGTTCAAAGCATTATCTCTTCGCTATTGTCCCATTATAATGTACTTTACATATACAAGTATACATGTATATGCACATAAATTTTATGTATATTTTTATATACACATGGGTGTGATAAAATTTATAACATGGGATTGTTCACAGACTTTCCCCATCTCCCACCGTGGTCCAAGTGAACCTCCTAAGCCTGTAATTGTCCAGTTTCTCCCAGACTTCCTTCCAGTGTCTGAGTTTAGGTCAGTTCTGCCACACAAGTTTCTCTGCTTTTGTGATGCAGATGCAGGCCCTGGGTTGAGGACGGAGGACGGAGGAAGGAGGAGGGGGAGGGACTCCACTCAAAAAGTTAAGAGAATTTACATGATAATGAACTGGGGGTGAGTAGGGAGGGAAGGAAGAGGGAGACGGAGATGGAGAGAGAGACAGGGAGAAGAAAGAGAGAAACTGAGGAACAGCTGGAGAAAGGGAAAGAGGGAGAGGAGGAGAGGGAACCCCTTCTAGGCACAGAGCAGGAGAGGGAGGAAGAAAGCAGGAGGGAAAAGGCGGAATAGCAAGAAGGAGAAAGAGGACAGGAGGGAAAAAGCCTGGCAGGCTGGCGGTAGAGAGGTGGTCTCTGGGGAACTTAGGGAGAAAGCAGCTAAAGAGAGTGGGGTTGGGACAGACATGAGGAAGACAGAAAACGACTTGTGAGAAAAGCAGTGGGAGTTGCCCTTTGAGTCCCTTTTCATATTTTTGGAAAGACTCAGAAGAAAGAATGGGATTCTGAAGATTTGTTTTGCCTGGTTGTACTGTGCCTATTTAAATGGGACTCTGCTCTGGACCTGAGCCACATGAATTATAGCTTCCTTGGGGTTACAAATCTGTATTATATACGTATATATTTTGTGCTGAATGTCCTTGGGTAAGTCACTTTGCCTCTCTGTGCCTCATTTTTTTTTTTTTTTACTTGTAAAATGGGGATAACAATAGCACCCACTGCACAGGTAGCTGTCAGGATTAAAAATTTTAATTACTATAAATGGTTTAATGCGAGCCCTAGAACATAAAAATTGAAAGCAACTATTATCATCACCTTCAATTCTTGGAGCTGCAGTTCTCTGAGTCCATCTACTTGCTGATTCCACCTGGAGCCCATGAGGTTGAGACCACACTTGGCCCAGCCCAGCCTGTCTCCTGACTTTCTGCCAGAGGTGTCACCTTGTTCCCAGTCATCCAGGCCGGTAACACTGGAGTCCCAGTTTCCCGATCCTTACACTTTTGCCCCAGTAGCCAAGTAACTACCAGGTCCCTTTCTTTCATCACCACACATCACTTTGCTGCCCTTCCTTTCCAGCTCCCATCGAGACCCTTACTGTAGCTCCCAACCTGCCTCCCCACCTTCAGTCTCTCCCACCACTAGCCCACCATGCACATGCCATCATGATAATCTCCTAAAACTCGCTTTCATCCCATCCTTCCCCAGCTCAAACTTTATCAATGGCTGCCTACTGCCAACAGGATAAAACCCAAACCCCCTGGCATACTTTCCAAGGCCTATCCAATCTGGACCTAACTGTATCTTCTAACTTTCCCACACCTTCCCATACCCTAATCCTCTGTCCTGGCCACTGGCCTCCTCTGTCAGTCAAATCTCCTCTGGTCACCACCAACCCATGGTCTTTATTCATGCTCTTCTCTGCTTAAAGTCCCTTTCCTCACCTACATCTGTGCCTGTGAAGCCGTACCTCTGCTTCAAGGACAGTTCCAGCCTCACTTCCTCTAAGGAGCTTTCCCTGACCACTTCACGGAATGAGCCTATGAGCCCTGTCCTCCCAAGAAGATGACCAGCCCCTTCAAGGCCCCATCCCACATTCCTCTGAATCTTTCTCCAGAGCTTAGCACAAACTAAATATATAGTAGGTACTCAGTCAACATCTGTTCAGTACTGATAACATTACAGGTTCTTTTCCTTTTTTCTCTGAGTACCGAGAAAGTTAGAAATGTCATTCTACTCAAGTGATTTTTTTGGGTGGGCCTACTATGTGCTGAGCACTGTGCTGGTTGTTGGGGTGGGGAGGTGACCCAAAGATGAATGACACAGGCCTCGAGCAGAAAGACCTTAGACATAATGAAGTTCTTATTCCAGGCGCCACTGGTGGGCTTTATGAGTTCCAGAGCCCCCTGAAATCATATGAAAAATTTCCTGGACATTTGAGTGAGTGCATGGTTCTGGAGAGAAGGCTCATGGCTTTCATTAGCTGCTCAAACGGGTTTTGATCACCCTAAAGCGCAAGGGTCACTGCTCTAAGGAAAGAGCGACACACTGCACGAGATACATGCTCAACAGAGAAAGCACTGAGCTGAGGTGAGCTGAGCTGTCAGGGGAAGGAGAGGAAGCCTTCATGCAAAGGCGGGAGCTCAGCTGGTCCTTGCTGAGCAGGAAGAGCTCCAGGGGGAAGAGAGGGGAGAAGGCACAAGAGGCAGAGGCTGTGGTCTGAGCCGAGGCCTGGAGGTGTGGGAGTGCGTGGTATCTTTGGGGAGCAATCTGTGGTCTGGGGGGGCTGGGGCATGGGGTGTGTAAGGAGATGCCTGCTGTTTGCCCAACAAAGAGGCTCTTTCAGGCTTGGGCTCATGCACTGTCATATGGCCTCAGGTGAGTCCACACCCCAGAGAGGCTGCAGGAGAAACGAGTCAGTCCTCCCTCCACTGGGGGCCAGGGCAGGGGGCAAGCCAGCTGCCAGGAGAAGTCAAGGACGTTGTTCTAATGAGGTATGGCAAGGAAGCTCCTAGATGCTTCTCTGTATGGAGAGTATAAAGCTGGTTGGCCCAAGCAGGTGCTGGGTGTGGGGCTGTTTTCCTCCAGATACGCCATCATGGGTGGGGGGAGGATGGCGGACGTGTGGAAGCCAAGAGAGAGAAGGAGGTCTTTTCTTTACACACCAAAACACCAATCTGGGTCGGCTCTGCATGGGACGGTTCTCCCAGCATCCAAAGAGCAGATCCCCCAGGTGGGCAGCCCCTGGGAACCCCAGAGAGGAAAGAGTTTGGAGACCCAGCCTTGGGGTCGGGGCATCTGGGCACCAACAACTGGCCAGCTGCAGGCAGACCTGACTAGAGGGCGTCCAACACCCCAGGGCCCACCTCTGCCCCCGGGCGCAGTTCCGGCTGAACAGAGCTTCTCGTTCCCACCTTGCCAGGCTCACTTCTCACTCAGGGCCCTGGCAGTGTCTGCTTAGAGCCTCTGTCCCTCCTCCTCCTCCCATGGCTGGCGCCTTCTTACAGTCGAGTTTCATCACAAATATCCCTTCCAGGTTCAGGGGAACCTTCCCTGGCCACCCAGTCTGAAGTGGCTGCCCCCTTCCACCTCAAGCCCCTGACAACTGATATACAGGCAGGCGGGGGATCCTTGCACCCCGCTGCCCAGACAGCAAATCCAGAGCAGCCCACTCCCAGGAAAGACCTTCTCCAGCTGCCTGGCTCACTTTAGCCTAAGGTGAAATAACACAGGAGGAGGTGCCCCAGGGCCTGGAGGCCTTTGCCAGCCAGAAGCCTGACAAACCCATGCTGCCCCGCAGACCGGTCAGGCGTCTGCCATGGTGCCACCTGCCGGAAGAGGACTGGGCTCCAGCTCCTCTCTGTGTCCAGTGGACTCTCCAGGGAGTCCCCACTCTGCTCTTGGTCTCCCTTCCCAGAGGAACCTTTCCTGACCTCCTACTTGAGGGCTGTCTAGACCAGGAATCCCGCAGAAGAGAAACAGCCACAGAAGCCAAGGGGTCCCGCAGTATAGTCCTTAATATATCACCTTCCTAGCAATTCCCAAGCAATCATCTCTCTATTCAGGATAATAAAATGGAAAAAAAAAAAAATCCCCCCAGGAACAACAAACGTTTTCCAAAACTGAAGAAAAGCATTCTGAAGTCACACTGACTGTATGGGTTATAATCAGGGCAGGAGGTTTTGGGGAAAGAAGACTGGTTGGGAGGTGGGCGTGGCGGTGAACACACATACTCCTGGAAGATCTCGCAGGCTGTGGTTGTGTGTGCCTGCGTGCGTGTGTGTTTGTGTAAGGTGTGTGCTGTGGACACATGAGCTTTTGCACTGGGCCTGTCGTCTGGTTAATTGAGATTCAGGCTCCATGCTCTCTCTTTGGCCAAAAGGCAGACAGAAAGACCAAAGGCCTGTGGCCTGCCCCATGTCTGAAGATCATACCAGGCATTTCCTGCTCTGGGCTTTAATGCCTGAGTTGACTAAAGTGAGTTAATACTTGTAAGGTGCTTAGCACAGTGCCTGGCAGCTAGTAGGTGTTCAATACAAGAGAGCTATTTGTATAACCACTGTGGCCATTATCATTACAAATGAATGAAGCCCTGTAACTTGTTTGGCTACTAGTAACCTGTCTTGGCTACTTCTGATGATCTGAGTTGCTCTCTGCTCACTGGTTTCTCCAGCTCCACTCCTACTGTGCTCGTTCCTGTATCCCCAGCAAGGCCTGGTATATTGTACTCTCAGTGAATACTTAGTGGAAACAAGACTGAAGAACTCAGTGCCCCTGGTTCCGCAGGCCCTGGCTCTATGACCAAAACCAAAGCTGGTCCCTGGGGAGAAGTACTTCCTCTGCAGAGCCAGCTTCCAGACTCAGCCTTGCAGACGGGCAGCACCCGGCTTCCCCACCCCACGCTGGTCTTGGACACACTCTCAGTCACCCAGTTCCCATCTTCCTGGAGGAGGCAATGCCTGAGCTGGGATGACTCTGTCACATGGAATTAGGATTTTGTGCATAAAATATTGAATTTTACATTTAAAGCTATCTGTCACAGATGATTTATCAGACCCAGAGAAGGTGAGGATAGTTTTCCTCTGTGAGGGAGGTGATTTTTTAGCCAAGACAGGATATATATGTGATGTATAACCAAACCACGCAGTAATCGGAGATTAATGCTCTCCGTCCAGAGGCTCCAAGGAGGGGCCCAGGCGCTCGGAGGCCTCCACCTGCTCCCCTCCTCATGCTCCAGGTCACAGGAAGAGGATCGCTGGGTTTCAGGGTCCCAGCAGGAGATGAAGAGTCTCTTTTAGATAGACTTATCTGAGGCTGTTTTCCCTCCCTCCCTTCCTCCCTCCTCCCCGCTTTTATTTGGCTTTGCCAGTATAGCTGTGTAAGGTTCAGTCTTACAGTTAACGCAAATGTTTGCAAAGAGGCTTTTACAACTTATTCCATTCACCACTTATCAGATGCCTGGAAACTCAACTGAAAAACCGTCCCTGTTCTAGGATGTCGACCTCCTACAGGAAGGAGAGCCTCTTCGGTCCTCAGACTCACCTCAGAGGGGCAGAAAACACAACCCATGGGGCAAAGGAGGGAAGAGAGTGAATTCAAGCGGTTGCCCCACCCCCAACAAGGTAAGGAAAGCTCTCCTAAGGAGGGAAGACGGTGGCCAGGTGGGGCTTGTTTTGTCTAAGAAATATTTTTTCTGTTCAAGTTAATTGCCCAAGGGCATGTACTTGGACAATGTTGTGAAAGTCCCAGTTTAGGGCAGTCACCAACCCTCTCTCATCTGCAAAATAAACCCTGGAATTCTGTGGCTGTTGTCTCCTTGGCAATTGTGCTGTGGCGGTTTGCTCGTCACCAGAGCCCCTGTTTGACTGTATTGGCCAGGTCGACTGGTACACTGGCCGGTGACACAGCACGGTCTCGTCCTGCCCCTGCACGGCAGCCTGGCCTTATAAAGAGGACGCAGCGGGTACCGGACACGGCCCTCTCCTCCCCGTGTGCATGCGCGCAGCAGCCTACCTTTCTCTCCTTGTCACCGTATTCGATGCCCAAAGTGTCCATGGCCCGGACGATGGCTGCCAGGGACTGGATGGTGTTGCTGTAGACAACGGGCTTGTACTGCTTCACGTCTTCTCCAGAGAAGCCATCTTCGTGGATGATCCTAGAGCAAAACCACACACAGCAAGCCCGATGAGTGCGCTGTCCACACCTGGCACCGAGCGTGCCGGGCATGTGAAGCCCCACCCCAGCCAACCTCCAGGCTTAGCTGGCTGAGGGCTGGGCCCAGCTCGGATGCTGAATTACTGAGCTGCTGTGATAAAACCACAAAATCTGAAGGAAAAATCGACCTAAATTACTGAAAATTAATCTGAAAAACAGAACAGTGGAAAAAAGAAATGCAGTCTTTTTTACATTCCCTATGTACAGTGAAAGAAAGATCAGTCAAGGGGTTGATAATACTTGAAAGCACTTAGAACACACACTAAGCACTCGATAAATGTTCGCCATTAGTATTTTCAAGCAAAGCTCAGGGTTTTAACTTAAATATCCACTTAGGAGTATACTGCTGAAGACCCCTGCGAGAAGCCTGCAAGCGAAGAATACATTTTTTCTTTCACAGAAAACTTACACTGCTTTTAATGAAGGTAAGAGCACTCACTTAAAACCTTCCTCTTTGACAAGAGAAAAGCCAACAGAAGGAGTTGCCTATTCCCCATCCTCAGCTGGGATGTGACCGCTGTGTCACCCTTATTCTGATGGCTCTGAACATGACATGGAGGACACGAAGGCGACACTGCAGTTCTGAGAGGCCATGCGACACTCCCTGCCCTCCTGTTCTCAGGTTCCTCTGGGGTCAGGGCTGAGGCTGGACATGCCCTGAGGTCCCTGTTCCCTGCAGATGGCGGCCGCTCAGTGAACGCCCACTGCCGACAAGGGTCTGGGGAGGAGAGAGAACTAGAGAGGGGGGAAAGCCAAGACTTTGCAAGAATCCTCTCATGGTTGAGGTAATTAAGAGAGGACAAATGGGTTTTAAGACTAACATCCAACATTAGTCATCCCCCGTGCAAACTCTCCTGTGGTCATGTTTTTTAGTCCAAGACTGAACACGACCTGTAACACGTACATCCACCTGTATAGTAGCTCAGACCTCCATTTCCACCTCCACAGCCCCTCTCCAGCCCTTCACGTCCTTCAGTACAGGAGAAAACTGCTAACAAGTTTTCTTTCTTTGTATAAACAGTTTTACTGAGATATAGTTCACAGACCATACAATCCACCCATGGAAAGCATGTGATTCAGTACTTCTTAGCATATTCACAAGGTTGGGCAGTGACAAGCAGAGGCTAATTTTAGACCATTTCTGTCCTCTCCAAAAGAAAGCCTGTACCCATTAGCAGTCCCTCCCCATCCCCTGCCCCAGCAGTAAGCAACCACTCATCTGATCTGCCTTCTGTTTCTATAAATTTGCCTATTCTGGACATTTCACGTAAATGCAATCACACAAGGTGTCATCTTTTGTGACTAGTTTCTTTCACTTGGCATGTTCATCCATGTTGTAGCATGCATCAGTACTCCCTTTCTTTTTATTGCCAAACTAGATTCCACGTACAGATATACCACATTTTACTTATCCATTCGTCAGTTGATGGACAGTAATGATTCCTGTTATAAAATGTGACTTGGTGCTGGGTTGTGAGTCTTTATCCTGAGTTTCTCTAAGAAGCAGATCAAAATGACCCTATTGCCTTTTCACTGACTTTTATTAGCCTTTAATCCGTTTTTGTACAAGTTTCTTGAGTGTACACCCAGTCTGAGGTATTGGTGCACAACGCCAGGGGGATCTCAAAGGGAATTGTTAGTTTCCACCGTAAACAGCCAGAAAACTGGACAAAATACATTAAACAAGTGGTTTCAGACACTGGAGAACAGGCAGCACAGGACTGTGATCCGGAACAGAAAGGAAGCAAAGCGTGGTGAGTCCTAAGATTGCCTTGGGTTTCTGCCTGGAGGCGTCTACCAGACCTCAGTGCAGGGAGGGAGGACCCAAGCAGAGCACAGGGGTCTACTGAGCTGATGGGATAAAGATAAAAGTTCAGGAAAGCTGTGGGGACTTGGAATTGAGGGGCAGGGTACCAGAGAGAAAAGTGCAGAGAGAGAGAGAGCTCCAGATATCTGAACAGGGGTCTCCTTGAGTCTTTGGCTGAATAGAGTGAGACTCTACGAGCTCAAGAAACAAGTGTCAGGGAGCTTATAAGGTGAACACCTCCCAGAGCTGGCCCAAGGCTGGGAGATGCTCAAGTTCTGACTAACCAGAGTGGAGAGCTGACACCTAGGGCATTTGGCAGAAACCCCAGAAGGCTCAGGCCATGGTAGTAGGGCTAAACCAGCCCTAGAGTAAAGGCTACATTAGACCTGCCCTGACAAAACTGAAAAATGGACCTCAAAAAGCCAAACTGACCCACAAGTAACTTAACTGCCTGACAAAATAAAATCTAACACTCTTTAAATGAGGACAACAAAATCCAGACACTTAATAATATCCATATTATCCAGCATCCAATAAAAAATTTCTGGATATGCAAAGGAGGAGGAAAGCATGACCCATAACCAGGAGAAAAATCAGTCAACAGAAGCAGACCCAGAAGTGACAGAGATGATGGGATTAACAAATAAGACCTCAAAAACACCTATTTAAAATAGTTTCAAGAAATTAAAGGAAAACATGAGTATAATGAGTAAAGAAATGGAAGATAAAAAAGAACAAAATGAAGTATCTAGAGAGGAAAATACAATATCCGAGATAAAAATTTCACTGTAGGGGATTAACAGCAGATTTAGACACACAGAAGATTAGTGAACTTGAAGACACAGATATAGAAACCATCCAAACTGAAGCAAAGAGAGCAAAAAGGCTGAAAATTTATTACATAGAAGTAAAATTTATATAATAGCACAAAGGATGGGAGGGGTAAAATGGAAATATACTGTTGAAAAATTCTTGTATCATACATGAAGTAGCATAATATTACTTGAAAGTAAAGCATGATAAGTTAAGATACATATTGTAAACTCTAGAACCATCACTAAAAAAGTCTCCAAGACCAGACTCCCCTCAGAGGGTGACCTCTGGGTGACCTGAGAGGTGCAGCCTGGATTCACTGGTCCCCATGACACACTCTCCCAAGAAGCCAGTGCAATGAGTTTCTCATGCTTCGCTCTGGACCAGCAGGCCTTGCCACTCTCCCGGGAATACTCTCTAGACCCTCAGCTGCCTACAGGATTTCCTTCCACTAGGGGATGGGACTATCATTTTTCACACCTGTTAGTATTAATTCCTTACACCACCTAACAAGGTAGGGAGGGTAGGATGTTATTATACCCATCTGTAGAAAAGGAGATTGAGCCAGATTGAGTAACTGGCCTAACGGCTGTCAGCAGGCAGTGTGAGAGCCAGATGCAGGAGCAGCACCCGGGTCTCTGAGTACACAGTCCTTTCTGCCACCCCTCAGGCCTCAGACTGGACTAGGCAGAATACTGCCTGGAAGGTCTCACTGGTGCCTGGGGTGGCCCAAGATAGAGAAGCTTCATTTGGGGTTTACAAAAATGATGCAGTTTGGCCAAAAATTGCTCAAATCATGATTATTGGTTGCATAACTTGTTCAAACTGGCCTTATATTAGCTTAAAATTGGGCTTCCCGCTTCTGGGTAGAATTTTACATCTTCCCTTCCCTCTGACTACACAGTAGTAAGTACTCAACCATAGAAAAGTTGCACCATACAGAACACCACCAAAAATAAATAAATATTCATAATTCTACCGTTCAGAGAAAAAGGCTGGATTTTTTTAGTGTAAGCCCTTCCATATTTCTTTCATGCCCCATTCTTCTCTGCTCCCCACCCCCTCGCCCCAGCACTGATTTCAGTCATATATCCTTAAAAGTATCACTTACGGCCCCTTTATTTTCTATTTCCCATCTCATTCCAGAGAGTGGTCAGAGCTTAGGAGTCAGAAAGACGGGGTCGCCAGCTCCATCACTGGTGAGCTGTGTGTTCCTGGCAAAGGATTTAACCCCTCGGGCCTTGGTTTCCTCAGCCGCAAGGAACTGCTGTGAGGAATAAATGTAAAGTGCCTATTGTATAGTAAGTATATAATATATAGTAGCTGTTAGTGATAATATCTTCATTCTAAAGTCAAAATCCCCAAAAAGAATTTCCTTCGCTGGTGGTACAAAAGAAGCAGAATCATAACAGCCGCTAATGTTTGAGGGTTTAGTCTTTGTGTTAAGTGCTTTACATGCACCATCTCGTCTAATCTTCAAAACAAACCTAGGAGATAATTTTATCTTCTCTTGACAGATAGAGGAAGCTGAGGCTCAAAGAGGTTAACCCAGTTACCCGAGGTCACGCAGCTGGTAAGTGTGACAGTGGCATTCGAGGCCGTGCTTGTGCCCACCAGGGGGATGCTGACAGGCAGGACTGCTTCTTCTGCTGGGATCCCTATATCTAGGTTCCCAGAGAACCCAGAGATTTCCCACACAAAGTGAGCATCAAAACATCTCCTATAATATCAGCCCAAGGAGTATGGGGCAAGGAAAGGAGGTGTTTGGTTAGGGGTTGGAGAGGCAGCCCAGGGGAGTCTGGTTTCTGGTTTCTTGTGACAGCCCAGGTTTGAGCCCTGGAGGAGGCCAGGCCAGGATTTGGAAAGCAGGAGTGAGGCTGCATGTGGCACCTCTGACATCTCACACTGCAGCAGCCCCAGACAAACCAAGCTTCATCTACATAGCTGAGTGACAGAGTGCAGAATCAAGTCCCAGAGACATCATCTGAGCCACTGGATCCAGCTATTCCTGAAGCTAACCCTATTCCTACACTTCTGAGTGATGTGAGTCAAACAACTCCCTCTTATTTTTGCATAAGCTAATCTGATTTGGGTTTCTGTCACTTACAACCAATACAGTCATGACTAAAACATGTTTCGTACTTTGGGAGACCATTTCCTAGTGCACTTGTTTATTAACTTTCTGTCTTCACCACCAGCCTGTCAGTCCCTGGAGGTCAGGTACCACATCTCATCCATCTCAGTTCCTGCTCTCCATAACAAATGGCACAGGGCTAGGCTCTGAACAGTACTCAGGGGAAGTGGGACATAACTACATGAACCAGGATTACACTGATGCACAAGACCCACCCCTCCCCAAGGAGCTCACTAAAGGAGGCAGACGTGTGTGTGTGTGTGTGTGTGTGTGTGTGTGTGTGTGTGTGTGTGTGTTGGGGTGGGAACTCACCAGATTTCCTATGTCTTCAGAGCCAGGGTAGCAAAGGAGGGTCAAGCTAGATGCTGTGTTGGTGCCCACCCCAAACTCAGGGACTCTGAGGGGTGTGGGGTTTTCCAAGCTACCAAACCAGAAGAAACCTGGGGAGCAAGCAAGGGCTGATTCTGCAGCCTTGAGTGTTTGATTTTGGACAGGAACCACCAGCTGGACTCTGGAAACCTGGCAACACAATTGAGGGAGAAGATCCCAAGTGGAAATGGGGAGAGAGAGGGAGGGTAGCAGCCAAGCCCGCCGGAGCAGGTCTGCGCTTTCTGGGAAGAGGCAATCAAGGAGGGACCCCACTCCCACCTCCCCCCCCACCTCCCCTATCCCAGCTCCTCTCTCTGCTGCCTTAGAGACCCTGCAGGGGGCCTGGGCTGGGGCTCCCTTTGCTCTCTGCTTCCCCCTCTCAGTGCAGGACTGCACTCAGCTGCAGTGAGACTCCCCAGGCACAGTGGCCTTATATGGTCACAGAACCACAGGCTTAGGAGCTGGAAGGGACCCTGGAGGATCATCTGGCCCCACAGCCATTCTCCCTCTCTGAATCACAGATGCTTCTGACACTGTGACAAACGCACCAACACACACACAGTTTTACCCCCCATTTCTGGAGGTTCACAAACGCACAGACTCTAAGCTGCTGGAACACATGATTTTTCACTCCATCTCCACGGTGGATTAAATGCCCCTCCTCTGCTTCCTTTTATCAGCACCCTTTCCCCGGCACCGGGACCATCTCTCCATCCTCCACAATAATCCCTTTAAGAGTTCAGATTAAGGGGGTGCTTTTGGAGCCAGACTTGAGACGTGTGACTGGGCAATTTCCTTAACTGCTTGGTGCTTCAATTCCCTCAACTTTCCATGGAGATGGGTCTAGTAATTAACAGTGGCTACCCTCACTGGGCCACAGTATGTAAAGAAGAGGGCCTGGCACAGGAAGCACTCAATCAGCTCAGTTGTTATGATGACTGTTATTGATATTATTGCATTTGCTAAGTGGAGCCGGGGGAGAAAGTACAGGGTGCTGGGTGTCCGGTGTCTGTCCTCTTGAGGCCAGGAAGTGACCCGGGGCCATGGGGCAACAGGGAGGCCGGACACCATGGGAAGACCCCTTCCCCCACAGGAGGAGGAGAAGCAGGGCTCACAGCCACAGGAAGGAAGATGGGGCAGGGAGAACGGGCACTGTCCAGACTGGAGCAGAGAATCTGCTCATTTATCTAATGAACATCACAGGAGCAGCAGTGGGCCAAAAAGCTAAATTTCCTGATTTGGGGGCCGATTAATGAGGTTATAAAATGTGTTTCTCATCACATGTGGGCTGCCTGGGTTAGGGTCAGTGGTCAGGGCTTCACTCGTGTGACCACTGACAACAGTTTCCAGTCGTCGGGGAGACCGGATCAGCAATGTGGCTCTGGCCCTAGAGCCACAGCCCTCCCCAGCGGGGGAAAAAGACCACCCTGGCTTCAGAGAACACAGTTTTAATCAAACAGGCAACAGTGAGATACCAGTGAGTTAATGAGCCACATACCAGCAATTAGGGGCTCCACAGAACCTACCGGAGCAACGGACCCGGACAGGATTGTAAAATGAAAACACCGGTTAGAGTACAACGTGTGCCCCATGCAGCCATTTGTATAAAACTAGATTTGTGTGTGATGGTGTTGGTAAGAGGTGGGGGTGTGGAGGGAGAAGGCGGGAGAGAGAAAAGATGACGTGGGAGGATGCTTAACAAAATATCATCAAGGTCACTTTTGGATGGTAGCATTCAGTGATTTTTTTTTACTCTCTTCTTATCACGTTTGTTTTGTTTCATTTAAAAAAACGTGCATCTGTTATTTGAAAGGACAACAAATCATGTTCAATGGGAGACAGACACTGGTGTTTATTAACGGGGACCATTTTGGCCGTGAGAGAAGAATCGAGTAACAAGGGGTAAAGTCGTCAATCAATAGGAATTTCCTGACATGTTTCACTTGGGTTCAGCCTGGTCCCTGCCTTCCCAGGGCTCTTGTTCCAGGTGAGAAAGCTAGTGCTGAGAATATGAGTTAACAGTATAAAGTGGCATCTGCCAAGGGCCAACTGAAGGGTATGTGCGTCAGACATGCTGGCTGCCGCCCAACAGCCATTCCCTTCTCACCATGGTGCGTTCCCTTCCCTGTCTCCCTTGCAGCTAAGAGTGACCATGTGATCCAGCTCAAGCGAGTAAGACTGAAGGGGAGTTGGCTAGACATGCCTCTGAGAAAGACTTTCTCTTCTTGTTCCAGTGACAGACCTTTGAGAACAGCTTTCCGGTCCCCTCATTTCTCCACTGCCCCCGTGTCCCTGGCTGTCCCTCCGCCAGCCGTTCCCTGGCTTCTTGCCTTAACATGTGGTTGCGTGACGAAGTAAATACTGGAGCCATGGCAGCCATATTGTGACCAAGAGGTTAAAGGCCACCACCCTAAGGACGGCAGGTCAAAAGGGTATAGGGCATTCCTAGTGACACTGTGCAACTGCCAAATCAGCCGTGATACTATCTGATGACAAAGGTCACGCTCCTACCATGATGCCCCCTGCCTGGGTAGGTAACTGTGACTCAGAGAGGACAGACTTGCCTACAGTCACATGGTTAGCTTGTGGCAGAGCAGGGACAAAATTTCCAGATGCCCTTCCACTGTGTCATAGGCCTCTCATCTACCTTAGTGCACCCCTGAGATGGGGGGGTGATGGGTGATACCAGCTAAGAAAAACATCTAACAATTGCAAAACAGAAAGATTTTTTTCCACTTCTGTCTTAAAAGCTCTAGTTCCCAATAACTTGGGGGCTTCTCTGAGGGTATTCTGTAAGCTTCTTCATTCAGCCCCTAATTCAGCCTTCATATATTTTTCAGGTACCAACCACGTACCAGTTAAGTGCTGGGGATATAAGAGTGAACCGACAGATACGAGCCCTGCCCTCATGGAGCTTGAATATGAAGATAGATATCAAAGAAGTACTTTCACAAATGGTTAAATTATAAGTGGAGTAGGTGCTACCCAAGAAGAAAAACCCAACCAGAAAGAGCTACAAGAGAAGGACCTACAGCAGGGGCGCAGGGTGGGTGCAGGGCCCACCTCTCAGGAAGCAGCATTCCAAGTGGAGTGGGAGCAGGCCAGGGAGACAGGGAGGGAGATGGGACTCCAGACTTGGGGGTGGGGCACAGCACAGGCAGAAGAGGCACTGTGGAGAGCCTGTGTGGTCTCTGCGTGTCTTCCAGAGCCCCCAGCTGGCACACGGGGTGCCGGGAAACGTGTGCTAAATGAACAGAAGGCACTTCATAGGCTGGCAGGTGGCAATGGAAGCCAGAGAGCCCAGTCAGGAAGGCTGCTCTGGATCTGGTGCTGGTGCAGGTCTGATGTTCCCTCCGGAGGGAGGATTCCACTGAGTCTCATGGAGAAGTACAAATAGCGAGTTAATTCAATGGGGGAAGCATCACAAACACCAGCCAGGCTACAGGCGCTGGCAGGAACAGCAGACCAGCTGGAGGCAGGCACAGCAGAGGGGAGGCACCCGAGGATAATGTGTGCGTGGCGGTGGGGACTGGCCCTGCTGAAACCCCCCCCTCCTCTCCCTCTTGGAGCCCCGCTGACTCTGTTCTTGTACATATTCTCACTTGATGAAGTTTTGTGCACAGTGGGGTTTGACCTGCAGGAGAGACCCTGGTCCCTGGTTTGCTGGATGCCACCAAGGGTGAAGACAAAGCAGGGAAGTCAACAGTGGTCCAGAGGGCACTGTGTGGGCAGGGACAGGGGGTTGGTGAGAGGTGGGCATTTCCAGGACCCGCAGCAGCCCAAATCCCCTAGGGGACACTATTCATCCATTTAGTTCATTCTACAAACGGACACTGAGTACCTATTAGGAGCTGGATACACCCTGACTCTCCTACTCACTAAACGTGTGGACCACGGCCAAGTTAACCTTCCTGGGCCCAGGTCTCTCCTCTAGAAAACAGGGATAATGACTGTCCCTCACAGGGCTGTCTGCAGTATTAAAGAATGTGTGGGGAGGGCCTGGCACACATTTGGGCCCAATAACTGCCAGTCCCTAGTATTAAAGTCACAGACTTATCACAGACTAATCAGTGCCAAAGCAGGGCTAGACCACTCGCCTTGTCTCGCAGGCCACGGGTCCCCCGTACACCCAGTGCAGTAGTGCCTTGACCTAAATGAGTGAGAGGCTGGGGGCCAGAGGGTACCTATGTTTTGAATGACTGGCTCAGAGACCACCAGCTGCAGGTGTCTTACTAAGTAATTATGCTGGGCCCTTGTTTCTGATTTCCCAGAGTCCCAAGGGAGCAGAGGGACTGAGACCTGGAGGCCCCTGCTGAGAGCCAGAAGCTTTGCTCTTTTCTAGGCATAAAGGCTGTTTCCCTGACTGGCAGAGCTGGAGCCATCCTCAAGATTACTGCCTCCAATCTCCCACCGATGGCTTCCTCCTCCTCTCACTCACAAAGCTGACCACTACATGCCAGGTGCCATTTATATAGCACCCAGGAGGCAGTGGGGAACAGAACAGACATAGCCCTGATTTCAAGGGATGCACAGTCTAGTAAACAAACAAGCAAATAATCATACAGTGATAAACACAAAAAGGGGGTGTAGAGTTAGGAGCCTGAAAAGGAGGTGACATGTGAAGCTGAGACCTGAACGAAGAGATGGAGTGGATCTTGGATATATGTGAGGAAGAGCATTTCAGGCACAAAGAACAGCTCGTGCAAAGGTCCTGGGGCACCTTGTGTGTGAGAAGGATGGTGAGGAGCCAGCTGGGCTGGAATGAAGTAAATAACCAGGAGAGTGGAGGGGATGAGGTCAGAGAGAGCAGTGGGGATTTGATCACACAGGACTAACGGACTACTTATATTTTTTCTTAATACACATTATACAGTCACCTATTAAAATAAAAAAAATGTTCATCTGTGTACCACCCTGAACCATCTTAACTTCCAACAGTTCTGCTCTAAGCACGGATCACTTTAAAATAGCAGCTTTCCCTCCTCTTTCCCTGACTTCTCCAGCCCTGCCTGAAAGGGCTATTCTTGGAACACTCATAGATTCCAACTCACACAGCTAAGGAAAAAAGAAGAAGAAAAAGAGAAAAAAAAAAAAATCAGCCATCATCCCGTCACCTGGAGGGAAGCACCATCCTCATGTTAGTGTAAATTTCAGTTCTTTCACCTGGGAGTCCATATTGTTTCCCCAGAGACGGAATCACACCGTGTGGCTCTCTGTGTCACCAGCTGTTTGGGGTCCCATCATCTGAATGGGCCCTGAGTCATGCAGCCAAACCCCTACCAGTGGACGTTCGGGTTGCTTGTGGATGGGAGCTCTTCCCAGCTTCAACTACGAGCCTACTCCTCCCAGTGAAGGCAGAAAGCTACGAAAACTGCACAGAACAAGCCAGAGGCTGGACGACTCCGGCCTCACAGGCTGGGCTAGAGAGAAGCACGTGGGCACAAATGGGATCTTTCAGCTATTTGAAAAGAAGACATGAAAGACTCGATTTGAAACCCAGCTGTTTAATTGTGGGGTGAAGTTGTATGGTATGAGAAAAGTTATTTAAGAAATAAGTAAGATCCCTTAGTGATTCATACTATATTTAGAACCTGATATTCTAATGTAGAATAATATAGAATAGGAGGGTATTTAAAAAGAATAGTGTCAGGCAGACCAATCCCCCAGGGGAATGACTGGTACAAAACAAGGGGTATGTCCTATTGACAGTGACTTGCAGAAATCTGTTATAAAGATGCCATTTTTAATGAGGGGAAACTCAGGCCAGAAGCAAAGATGTCAGCTGCCAATTGTCACCAGATGGAGCCAGGGGCAAGGCCAGGACTTGTTGTGATTCCAGTACACAGCCTCTGCTGCCATTATCTGGAAAACAATGTGGACCTTGCCCTTTCTCAAGACTCCCAGTGCTGGGGGGTGGGCGCGCGCCGGCTCTCATTCCACGGGGGGCATGATGCTCTGAGCACTGCCTTCTCGGGCTCTGTTCCTTTTTCTCTTCTCAGTAGGGTGGGTAGTCTGATTCCTGGGACCCCAGCCTTGGATTAGAGACATCATGCCTTGGACTTCGAGGCAGAAGACCTAGGTTCTTATGCAGTTTGGCCACTGACAAGCATTGGAACCCCAAGTGAAGTGGGCAGGAAAAGGCCCCCGAGAGCCGGGGCCTCTGGCCAGCCCTTCTCAGGTCAGCAGCACTGGCCTTGGCCTGGGGCTCCACCTTGGGGTTAGAGGAAATCCTTCGAGGCAGCTCTGCCAGCCTCCTGTGAGGATACCCTCGGCCTCCTAATCCACCCTCAGATTTCAGCCACTGGCTCTTCCCATGCTAGTGTTTTGAGAAGAATACTGGCATTTCCTGTGGCAGCTTCTACCCCAGTTTTGTCACTCAGGAGACCTGGGGTCTGGTCTTGTCTCTGCCACCGAGCAGCTGGAGTGAGTCACTGGGACTTTGGATTCATTTCTTGTGTGTTTTGCCCCTGCCTCTCGGACAGGTCAGGTGCCACCTTCGGGCCTGGGTTGTGTCAGCTCCCTGTGGTCACCCTGCTTCACTCAGCTTAACCAAGCTCTGTGGTCATCTTTATGTCTTTCTGGGGTATAACAGATCACAAAACATGGGGGTAAGCAATCAAAGGGGCTCTTGGTGGACAAAGGGTTGAGGAGATCTGAAATAGAGGCCTCTATCCCTCACTGAATTCAAGGTCTGCTCAGATGTCACCTCCTCAGACCACTCTGGCTAAAAGAGGCCCTCCATCATCCCCTGTCCTTATCTTGCCTTTCTTTCCTGCAAAGCAGTTATCACCGCCTGACATAAATGTATGTATTTACTTGTATACTGTTTCTCCTTCAAAACAGTTATCACCACCTGATATAAATACAGATTTACGTGTATCTTATCTGTTTTCCCACATACCAAAGAGCTCCATGAGGGCAGGGACCCTGTCTGTCTCACTGACCACAGCACCGGAAGTAGTGCCGGGCACACAGTGAAGGATCAATAAACGCTGGTTGAACAGCTGAACAAAACAGGTGATCGCTCAGGACCTCATCAGCTCTAAAATGGTGGTTCCACACATGACTCGCTTCTGCAAAGGTAGGAAGCTTTTAAATTGTGAGCCTGGAAACATGGGTCCCTCCCTGGCCCAACACCACCTCATACCCCTGGCTGCTGATCCCATGTCCACCTAGGGCGCTGAACAGCCTTCTCCCTGAAGGCCCAGGATCTGAGGCCTTTTCCTTAGTGGTTTACCAGGATCCCCCCCACCTTACCAGCGCTGGTCCACCCGCAAACCCCCTCCCCCTTAACCCTAACATCCTGCTTCTCGTAGGTTTTCTAAGAGTGAGGACACGCAGACACCTTACATTGCCCACTCCACGTCGCTTCTGGGAAAATCCAAAGCTGTTTTTTGAAATCCAACTGTTAAATTCATTGGTTGTGTTGCAAAGACACGACAGAGAGCTTTATGGCTCCCGAGCCTGTTATACGATGCCTTATGTAAAGACGTGAGCTTTCGTTAAACACAGTAAAAGCCTGTGAGTGAGGCAAATTGGCTCAATGTCGATCTTCCTGACTGAATCTAAGTAATATTTCTGGTTTCCCATCTGCCTGATTAGGGCAGCTGCTAGATTGCCCTTTCTTCCTCCACTGACATAATGAAATGAAGTATTCTTATTAGTGCATTATGTTTAATATATGGATAATATTATACACCAGGGGGCAGTTTGCACAGCTTTCTGATTATATTTTGTGGAGAAAGCATGAGTGAGCCCGCAGCGCTTTGCTCCTCTTGTTCAATCCTTGGGAAAACAACCCTTCCTGCCTCCAGTATGTTTGTTCATTATTTATGACCCCGTTCATTAGTCCCTGGATGTGTTCTCATGAACCCCAGGAACCAGAGCAAAGACCACTAGAGTCTGCTATTGCTGGCAGACAGCTCACAGAACAGAAAGTCACCAACTTGAGCCACCTAAAACATCTCCCTTTCTGCCTCCAGACTGACAAGTTCAAAAGGCTCTGTCACCTAAGCAGACCAGGTGGGACTCTGACAGTCTGTGGGCGGGCTCCTCTCTGGGTTCTTCCTGGCCCCCTCACCACTCGCTGCGGGATGCAGTGGTGACTCACCGCGGAATACGCCTATGAGGGATGATGAGCTTTGTAAACAGCAAATGAGGGCTGGAGTAGTATCTGCTGTTTTTGCTTGCCCAGTTCCTATTCTCCCTTCCTTTGGAGAACCATCCTTCCTCCCACTTTGGGGAATCTCCCTATCCCTAGCCTAAGTTCCAGAGGTGAGCCCCTGATCCACACCTGGCCAGTCAGTGTAGCGCACACCTGGATCCAGCTATGCCTGATGCTAGTATATTCCTAGGCTACTCAGTTACATGAGCCAACGTGTTTCCTTCTGTGCTTCAGTCACTCTGAGGCAGGTTTCTGTTCTCAGCAACCAGGAATTTTGATGACTACAGATACACTGCACAGCCCTTGGGATCTTGTTTGGAAGGATGGCAGCAGGACACTGGACTAGCCACAAAGACTTGCTGATGTGAAAGACGGTGCAGTTACTACACACAACTGGTTACTGCGTAACTCATGAGGGCTCTGAGGGCTACAGTACTTCAGGAAAGCCTCTGCTCCAACCCTACTTCACAGTGGCCAAGTCAAGCTGGAGATCACTTTCTCTTACACGCGTTCCAGGGACCAGCGACTCCCAAAGCACTCTCTGCTGCCCCTCAACGCCCCCCCCCGCCCCCAAAATCGGGAACTTCATTCTCCTTGCTTCCCTTCTCAATTACAGATGCGGGCAGCCTGGAAAACACTTATCACAGGCTCTTGGTTTTTCTCTTCCTGTTCTTTTAAAATGAGGACTTGTTTTGCTTTCCCTTCTTACCACTGACTGAGCAGGAAGGACACCAAAACACCACCAACAACCGGCAGAGACAAAGGGGCATGAAAAGAATCCCCTGTTCCCTGGTTTAGGCTGCTGGGCACGCACCCAGGGGGCAGCTTCGGGATTTCCCACAGAGCCTCCCAAGCACTGCCCCAGATGGTGGACCGTTCTAGGTGAACATTTGTTCTCAAACAGAGAGACAACAAAACGCTCTTCTCAGCTTCCTGCCCAGGAGAGTGCAAGGCAAAAGGTACAGGTCACTGAGACAGGGCAGGGTTCCTTGGGGAAATCGCATTTCTCATGCCCTCCGGGGAAATGCTTGTGATGAAGTCTGCCAAAAGCAAGTCTGAATGCACATTCCTCTCCGGAGTAACGCACGTCTCCCCCAAACTTAATGGCAGTGGTCAGTTGCCACGCCAGCTTTGCCAGACAAAGGGGCCACGTCTGCACTCAGGCCCCTGAACCTCTCCGACGGTACCATGTAAGCCGCATTCTTCTGGTTCCCCGTGTCACCCGTTTGTTGAGTGTTTGAACGAAAGTGAGGGAGAATTCCAGGTGAGGGCATGTCTTGCCAGACTGAGAGAAATACAGTCACAGAAACATGCAGCAGAGTCCAGCCCAGCCAGCCTTCCTTCCCCGGCAGTGCATGCGGCCCAGAAAAGATGCCAGTCTCCGTGTGGCGGATTTAAATAGCCCCGCCGTGGCCTCCCGGGTTTCCCATCCCAGACTTTCTCAGGCAGATGCAAGCTCCTCATTCGTAACCACTATAAGTATGATCACAACCCAAAACAGAGAGTCCACAAAAATCACTTTGCGGGCTTCCACATCCACTCTCCTCTCCAGGGATGTTGGAGTTGGGGCAGCGTGTTCTGCTCTTGAGGCCAAAAGCATCCACTACGGCTGCAGGTGGTGCGGAGGCCTCTGACAGCCCAGCTGCGGCCTCTCGGCCTGTCTTTGTGGTGGCCGGGGCTGGCAGGTCATGGAATCGGGGCTCAGTTGGTGGTTCTGCTGCTCGTCTGTGAGGCCAGCAGGAGGCTAAGTAGAGTCTGGTCCCTCATCATGAACTCCGAGCCGCTGCTGAGGAGCAGACCTGCTCCTGGTCCAGTGGCTGGCAGCTGAGGGATTTCAAATATGAATCAAGTCTGAAATTGGCTCACGTGGAAATCAAGCAGTTCACGGAGGCGCCTCTCCAGCTGCCATCCTGAGAATCTGTCCACTTGGTCAGGCTCTCCTCATTGGGATTTCAGGTAAAGACAAAAGAAAAACACACAATGCCTATCATCCAAGTCTGCTCGAATGCATACCGCTCAGCTACACGGGGAGCAGGGAGAGCTGGGTCCTAGGGAAGAGTAAGGATGGCCGGCACCTGTTGACCCCACAGTTGCCAGCGCTGTGCCCAGGGCTGGACATTCATGCATTCAATCCTCCCAATGCCCCTGGGACCTCAGCTCCTGGCATCCAGCTCAGCACAGCTATATGAGTGTGAGTGCCAGCTCCATCTTAAAGATGAGGAAACTGGCTCACAAAGAGGTTAATGCACTTTCTCAAGGTCGGGCAGCAAGTAAACACGGGTATTCCCAAGAGCCCAAGCTCCTAATTACTGTACGGACAGCCCGCAGACCACAATTTCCAAGGAATACTGATGATATCAAGCACATTTGGAGGAAGGAGACCAGGCTGGTGAGGGGCAAGACTTCTGACCAACTGGAAAGGAGGGGAAAGGCATTAGGAAGCGGTCCCTACAATCAGGAGGTTGCTATTACCACGCCGGCCCCTTAATCGGTAAGTCTTTAACACCTTTCCAGTGTCACAGCTTAATCCTCATCAAATGAATGCCCTGCTCTGCCCCTTCTGCTGACCCTTCACAGCACTGCCTCTGCTCCACTCACCGCTCTCTACCTGATATTTCTATTCCTTACGATGCGTCTCAGCCCTCTCGCTGGATGGAAAGCCCCTTGAAGGCAGAATCCAGCTCAGATTCCTCCTCCTGCCCCAGAGCCAAACCCATGGTTGCTGAAGGAGTGAACAGTGAATGAATGAATGGGGCCTGTCCTGGAAGACCCCTGACACTGTGTGTCCCCACCAAATTCACTTTTGCTTATTAGCACCCTTGCTAACTGCTGAGACAGCTGTTCTAAGACACTTCCGCATCAAATGCGCTTTAAGCTCCAACATGCAGGATGATCAGCATGGTGTGGGTGCAGGGATGGTTAGAGCCTGGGAAGGATGGTGGGAAGGGGCAGAGAACATACACGGTTTTCTAGCATCGAATGTGGACACAAACAGGGGCTCCCAAGAATGGACTTCAGTTCAATGAACACTTCGCCAACATCTACTCAGTGCAAGGCACAGCCTTTGCCTCTTTGAAGCAGATCACGCCCCGCTACAAGGAGGCAGCATTCCCACCATGTGTGAGGCTGACGGCGTACCAGGTCCTATTTTGGTGCGATGGCTGCAGTGCCTGAGGGTGGTGCTGCCCGTGCCCTCGGAAGCCAGGCTGCTCCTCTTGCGCCGGCTCCAGCATCCCCAGCTCCAACACGGACTGGCCGGCTCACGCCGATCACAAAACGTCCCTGGGGCTCTTCGGCTGATCATGCAAGAATATGTAAGCAAATATCCTGCTTCCCAGTGTGGGGTCTGTTGTTTCAAGCCCATCACCGTGCTCTGAGGCTCAGATCATGGCCCATCTGAAGCCAGGCACGTGTGCCTGGTGGCACTTTCCACAAAGAACAAAGTGCCCTGTGCAGGAGCAGCCTGGACTGCGATGTCCACACCCAAAGGAGAAGCGCCAACAGGGCTGTGGAGGCCGGGGCTGCACAGGGCCCCCCTGTGCAACTTCAGACTAAACCTTCACCACATCCGGCCCCAATCCCTAATTTCTCCCAAAAGAGATGACAGAAATTCTCCCTCTGTCTCCTCAGCACCCCCTGATCCTATGGCAGGAGGGGCCACTCAGAGGCTACGAGTGTGTCAGGGCCAGAGTGTGGAGGGCAGCGAGCCTCTGATACCAGTTCCAGGGAAGCCGTGGGGACGTGGAGCTGGGCCTTCCTAGACAGCAAGTCTCAGGACTTCAGGAATATTATCATTACCATCATGTCCCTGAGCAAAATAAAGGGGAGAGGGCTGGACGAGGCCGTTCTCAGGCCGGCTCTGCTGCCTCCCTCTGCTGTAGAGACACAGCAAGGGGCTTTCTGAGCCGGCTAGTGTGCCACTACCCAGAACAGTGACAAGTACCCAACACTCCCTTTTGGGTTTTCCAAGCATTTTCACAGATATTACTTGAACAACAATAACAGTTCCTACTGATTAAACACTAACTTTGTGCTAGGCATCTGTGTATATTATCTCATTTAATCCTCACAACAATATCTCAGGCATAAGGAACACCGTTATCCCCATTTTACAGATGAGGAAACTGAGGCTTAGGGAGGTTAACATACTGCTTGGCTAAAGTCTCAGAGCCGGTTAGCAGCAGAACTGCAGGTGGAAGCAGGGTCCCCTTCATAACCTCCATCCCAACAGCCCTGGTAGTGGCCCCGTTTCACAGTAATGGGGGAGGTATGAGAATCAAAGCGACTGTCTGGCCCACCGTCCCAGAGCGCAGGCCTCATACTAGCCATCTGCAGCCTGGAGTTGGGCCAGAGAGAGATGTGTTTTGTTTGGCCTGCAGTGGTTTCGTTTTTTGTTTAGTTTAGTTTTTTTCATTGGAGTAAACATTTATAAATCAGGAGAATTCTCACAAAGAGATACTAATTTCTGGCTTTTCCTGAAAATATCGGACATGCTGATCTGCCTTCCCAGGTGGGACCTGAGTTTGGCTGCCTGCTATGCGCAGGCCAGTGCTCTCCAGTGATCCACTGGCCCCACTGATCTGCAGCCCTCAGTCTACTGCCTGCTGGCCCTGTTGGCACTGTGACCCCTTCAAAGAGCCAGTTAGTGGCATCAGCCATGTTCCCGTGAGACTGAATGTTTCCAGCATGTTGGTAGGAAGGAAAAGTGCTAAACTAATGGCAGATTTTTGTTCTTGTTTGTTGTTATCCTAATAAATATGGGTGGGAATAATACTAATAAATATGGCCAGGAATTTGACAGGTCCAATGAAACTGGAGTATTTAGTGGGAACCATGTTCAAACTTGTGAAACAGATCCAGTTTGCTTCCATCTTTTAATGCAGCCTCATTGGAGGATGTGACACACCCCATGGATCTGACAAGAAGCACACCAACCAGAAGTCTCTGCACAGCTGGAAGTTTGGCCACAGGCCATGTCTGCACTTGAGTGCTGCTTAGTCAGACACAGGGAACACTAATGACAATCACGTGGCCTCGGCTGCCGAGAAGTGGCCCAGAAGTGATGGGAAGCAAGCCTCTTGAGCTAGCCAATGCAAAGGCACTTAGCCAACCAGCAGGAAAGGTACCTATGCATGGGTTGGCAAGGAGGAAGGAATCCAATCTCTAAACACTGGAGTGCCCCAGGGCTCAGACCTTGGATTGCCTACTCAACATCTCCACTTAGATATGCACTAGGCATTACAGACTAAATGGGTTGGTCACTGAACTACTGATTTTCCCACCAAACCTCCTCCTCTGTCAGCCTTCCTGTCCCGGCTAAAGGCAAATACTGTTGCCTACCAAAGACTCTGAGCATGATACCTGCTCTCTTTTTTGCTAAAAGGGAGATTCATAAGTGTTAAAGAGGTGTCAAAGACATAGTAACACCAAACGCAAGAGGAACTGAAAGAGAATTGAAAAAAGAACTTTCCCATCATGGGATTCAATGTTATAGAACTCCTGGCCCTTGTTACCATCACAAATCATCTTGGGGGTCATCAGCAGTGCCCAGCCCACACAGCAAGGGACCCTGGAGCACACGATTCTGGAATCCAGTCCAGTGTCTAATCTGATTCAAGCAGATGAAAGAGCGGAGGGGGCTTTAGGGCATGGGGGTATGTTAGGGTCCCGGGTGCCAGTCACGACAATAGTCTGCCCAGAGGAAGGGAAGGGTAGGGGGTTATCCAGTCTCAGCAGATCCACTGGAAACTGAGAGAGGATGACAGGAATTCTGGGAACACAGCAACCTGAAAGAGATTAGCATCTCTAATCCATCTGCCCATCCTGAATCAGAGACTCACTGCGGCCTTTGGGTAGACGGGGGTACATATGGGAGATAAGAGTGAAACACTGGTGTGAGGATTTCTCCCCTTTACTTGAAGAGCAGCTTCAGAGAGCTTTGGAGCAAGAATCAAAATCTGCGGATACCCGGAAGAGACTGGCCAAGAGAGACCTGTGGACCCCAGTGTGTGTGTGGGAATCTGGGGAGGAGGGATTGAAATTGGCTTTGCCTGGTTGGCCCAGGTCTCCCTGGACCTCAGGAGGCCACGAAGGAGCTGAACAAGCGGGCTGCATTTCCCCTGCCCCTGGGACTGAAGGAGAAAGGGGAAGCCAGGGAGAAAAAACTCCTCCTAGACATCCCAGGAGCAAACCAGTAGCTCACCTACCTTGACACCACTGGCCCAGAGGGCGAGGGCAGCTCCACTCCACAGTGGAGACCTGCCACTCTGGACTCCACAACCAGAAGCAATGAAAAACTCACAACATGCTTCAAAGTCCCAGCAGAAGATCAGTCAGAATAAACAGTGTACATGTTCTAGGAGACAAATGACAAGTCAAACAGAAAATCACATGTGCCCTAAAGCAAGTCAGGAAAGACATAAAAGACTTTCTGCATATTAAAAAAAAGTCTTCCCAACTATAGTAGGTGAGTCCCTGTTGAAATGTGAATTAGTGGTCTGGAAGACCAAAAGGAAAAATCATCTCCAAGTATAGAGCAAAAGTATAGAGAGATAGAATTCATGAGGGAAAAGACAAAAGACCTGGAGAAAAGACCTAGGGGGATCTAACTTGAGAATACTGGTTGTTCTAGAAGAAGGAAAGGGAACTGATGGAGGAGAGCCAGTAATTAAGTAACAAATAGAAGATAATTCCAAGTAGCTAATAGAAGATAATTCCAAAAAAAGACCCAAGTCTGCAGATTGAAAGGGCTCACAAAGTTCCAGGAAGGGTGGCAAGAAGGACATACACACAGGTTATCCTGGTAAAATTCCTCAACTTTGAGGATGAACACAAAACCCTAAAAGCTTCTAAACAGAAAGAACATACTACCTATAAAGAAAAAAAAAAAAAAAAAAAAAAAAGACTGACACCGGACTTCTCATCTGAAATACTACAGGCTAAAAGAGAGTAGAATACCATCTACAGACCACTCATAAAAGAGAACCGAAATCCCTCAAATAC
The DNA here is from genome assembly GCF_028021215.1 of Eschrichtius robustus. Classification (NCBI taxonomy): domain Eukaryota; kingdom Metazoa; phylum Chordata; class Mammalia; order Artiodactyla; family Eschrichtiidae; genus Eschrichtius; species Eschrichtius robustus. The sequence continues at coordinate 29,484,830 of NC_090842.1, read as the reverse complement.
TGATACTTTGCATTTTGCCCATTTTTTTTTTTTTGCCATTCAGGGCAAAAGATATTTGCGGATATGCAAGGATCCACAGTTTTACCACCCACACATCCCATCTATGGAAAATACTTAAAGCAACAAACAACAAATGCACCAGAACAGAGACTTCAACATGGGCGGCGGGGTGGGGGGGGGGGGGAGAGGGGGGTGGGCAGGGCGCAGGGAACGAACAGGTCAGGAAGCACGATAAATATGGATGTCTGCTTGCACACTTGCTCCCTCCCCTTTCTCCTAAATCTAAACAGAGAAAGGTGGACTCTCTGGGAACAGAACTGATAAATAAGGACTCTGAAAATAGAAGGGACATACTATCAGGGAAATTCCAACCACAGCCCAAAGCTAAAAATATTAAATTATCCTAACAAAATCAAGGAGTTGAAAAGGAAGGGAGTAAAAGTCTTCCAAGGTCTCATCTTAAATAGGGGACAGGGAAATAATTCTAAAGGTCTCATCCCACTGAAGTAAAGAAAAGTAGAGAGGAAACAGAGCAACTTGGAGGGAGAAACAGTTATTTTGTGTTATCTTGCTTTCAAATAATCAGAGAGCAATATGTATTTGATTATGAATTAAGGGGGAAAGAATGTAACCTTTAATAAGATGGAAAAGTAGAGAACTTCCAAATTGACAAGGGAAATGCAAAGCAACTACATCAAACCAGCACAAACAAGAGGAAAGAAAAACATGAAAATAGTGATGGAAGGAAATTAAAAACATACCAAAATATGGAAGGAATAAAGTCAAGTACATCAGTTAATGAAGAAGATGTCAGATTGGGATTAACAATTAGAACAAAAAACAAAACCCATGTACACAATGTTTTTTAGAATCTAACTAAAATAAAGGTATGTAGAAATGTTGAAAATAAATGCATAGACAAATAGATAACAGGCAAATGCAAACAGAAGGAAAGCATGAGTGCCAAAATTAATTAGATAAAGGGGAATTTCAGTTGAAAAATACTGCAGAGGATGAAGATGTTTGTAAAGATAAGAGGAACACTTTATGAAAAAGTTACAACCATCAGAAACTTGCATGCATTAGACACCAGAGAAGCTAAATATACAAAGCAAGTATCAGAAATGGAATAAATAAAATATTGATGTGAAATTTCAAGGATGGTTATTTCAGAAATTGACAAATCTTATAGGCAAGTATTAATTAAGATAACAGAGAAAATGAATAATATAATTTGAATTTCTAGAAATATGCAGGACCTTACATTCCTTGAACACAAAATAAACTATTTTTAGGGACTGGATCATTTACAAAAACTGATTACATGTTGGGTTGCAGAGATAAAACCTGAACAAATTTTACAAAGGAGAGCTTTTATATACCACAATATCTAATCACAATCAATAAAATTAGAAATTAAAAAAAGTGAGAAGAAAAATATTGACTTAGAAATTAAGAAGCCCACTCCTAGATAAATCTAGGATTGAAGAGGAAATCAAAAGGGAAATGACAAACTAGCTAGAAAGCAGTTAAAGAGACTACTTCATACCAATTCCCATGGGGCAGAGCAAAAGTCACGCTCAGAGGAAATTCAAAGGCTCTATGATTAAAGAAGGAATATGAAAAATAAAGAAACTTAGCCCTCTTCTTAAGAGATTACCAAAAGATTACAAAAAGAACAAACCAAAACGAAAGGAACATGACTGTAAATTAATAAAGTTAAAAGCTGGAATTAATAAGATTAAAAAATAGTAGAAAAGTGGAGAGTACAAATAAATACAAAAACTGAAAATAAGTAAAATAAGACTTTAATGAGACTAAGAGGAAAAGAGCAAATTTACAAAGATCAGAAATGAGAAAGAAGACCCAGCCACAGCTGCAGAAGAAAAAAGCAAAATCATAAAAGAACACCACATGCAGCCCTATGGCCACAAACCTGAAAACCTGATAATTCCATAGACAAACATAAATTACTAAAATTGATCCAAGAGGTAGAGGAACATTTGAAAAAACAAATTACCATAGAAAAACTGGAAAGATGATCAAAGATCTACTACTGAAAATGGCGCTAGGTGTTTAGTGCCAATAGATTCAATGAATTTTATCCAACCTTTAAATGACAGATAATTCCAACATCATTTCAAGGATTCTAGATCATACTAAAAGATGGAGAGTTCCCCAATTAATGCTATGAAGCCACTATAACTTTAATTATTAAAACATGAAGAAGACAGCACAAGAAAACTATAAACCATTCTCATTTATTAAAATTGATGCAAAAATTATTTGCATAGTTGAATCTAGCTAAGTATCAAAAGAAAAAAACATGTTACAACTAAACCTGTTCATCCTAGAAATGTGAAGTAGTTCAACATCATTATCCATAACAACTACAAAGATGGGAAAGTCATATGCTCACATTAACAGATGCCGGAAAGGTACCTGGTAAAATTTAGATCATTTCTCATTAAAAACCAGGAATAGAAGCTAATTGCTTTCACCAAATAGAAACTATTTACCAAAACTCAAGAGCAAATATAATTTTAAACAGGGACATTCTAAAATCATTTTAACTAAAATGTAGAACTAGATAAGGATGAGCGTAGTAATCACCATTATTACTTATCATGACCTACTACTACTATCTAATGTAGTAAAGCAAGAAAACGGTATCAATGTTGTAAAATAAGAGCTAAAATAACCTTTTTGATGATATTTGGATATCCAGAAAACCTAAGAGACTACTTTAAAAAAGAAAAAAAAGTCTACTATAATTAATAAGAGAATTGGTAAGGTGGCTGGATCCAAGATAAATATTCAAAAATTAATATTTTTTCTAGTAATAAACAACTAAAAGAGAAAATTAAAAAACAGCCTATCCACAACAAAATTATAAATATCTAGGGATAAATTATATAAGAAACTTACAGAACCTATATGAAGAAAACTATAAAAATCTTACTGCCCACCAGTTCTATTCCTAGGTACATACCCAAGAGAAATGCGTGCATAAGTTCACCAAAAGCTATGAACACAACTGATCCTAGCAGCACTACTGGTGATAGCTCAAAGCCAGAAGTCACCCCCATCACTTGGAGAAGAAACGAATAGAAATGAATAGAACTGAGGTTAGTCACGCAATGTAATACTATACGGCAGTGAGAAGAAACAACGACATCTATACCCAACGGTGTGGATAAACCTGAATGTCAGGTAAAAGACAAAAACAAGAGTACATACTAAATGATTCCATTTGTAGAAAATACAAAAATGGGCAAAACTGATCTATGCGTTGGAAGTCAGAGGAGTAGGGGTGATGACAAAAAGAGATCAGTGCAGGCCATGTTGAGTATCCAGGTGTGTTCATGTTGTGAAAATCCATTGAGCTGTACATTAGGATTTGTGTATTTTTACTAGGTATATACTTCAAAAAAAAAATTTTACTGAAGGATATAAAACCAGATTTGAAGAAAAGATACATGTTCTCGAATAAGAACACAGTATTATTTTTAAAATCTCCCCCTTTGTATAATGGAATTTAATACAAATTTTAGTTAGAATTTCAACAAGGTTGTTTTGTTTTGTGTTTTTAATTGGAAGCTCAATCCCAGGAAGACTTGACATCTCCCTCCCACCCCCAGGCTGGGGAGGAGGTAGAAGCTCAATGCTGGATCCCCCATCACACTCAGCCACGCATGCATGCCTCAGCTCTGCTGCCACAAGAGAACAGAAGCATGTAGCCCACGAAGTCAGAGCCAGGCCTCCGAGACCTTCCATGTCTGTGCAGACCTCCTGCTGGGGGTCGAACCTGAGCGGGACCCAACAATTGTAGTTTCAGCCTTGAAACTAGCAGGGTGGTCCAGTGAGAGTGCCTGCTTTCACTCCAAATAGATGAAAAGAGTGGCCAATATCTGCTCCACTGGGCTGGAAAGAATCTTTTCATTTCTCAAATTCACCTCTGACTGTCTTTAAAATCTTCTCAAACAGCTAAGCATTGCCTTACGGTTAGCTTAGGTGACATTCACGCATCCCCTATTAAGGAGAAAGGAGCTGTTTCTCTTCTCCCCCTCTTCTTCCAGGCAACAAAGCAGTTTTGGAAAGGAAATGTGACTTGCTCAAGGTTACCAGTGGGCAAGCGGCCAGTGCTGGGGCTCACCTTCGGCCTTCTGCCTCCACTTGCAGGCTTCCTCCCCGCTAATCTCTGTGATAAGACGAGTCACACACTGCTGCGGGTGAGATGGAGGGAGGGTGGGGGTGATGGGTCCTGGCACCAGACCCAGGGTCCTCGAGGGAGTCTTTTCGGGAGAGCTGGCCAAAATCTGGGCCAGGCTAGAGGGGCCCCAAGGGGGGTGACGCTGTTCCCTGCTCCAACACTTGGCTCCAGACCCAGCTGCTGCTGCTGCTATCTCGTCGGACACTCAGAGGTCAGGCAAGAGCAACTCCCCCGCTGAACTCCTGGAATGAGGCAAGCGAGGGAAGCAGGTGAGCCCATCACCAGAAGCCCCACTGCAGCCTCAGAACCCGGCTCTGGCACGGCACCTCTTCGGGGGCCACAGGGGCTCCACCCACCAGACGGGCCCTGTGAGCTACAGGAGGGCAGCTCAGCAGAGCCGCGGGGTGGCTCCCCCCTGTGAACACAGGGCCTACCCAGCTGCCCCTGAGAAGGTACAGCACGATGGGGCCAGGAGAAAAGTGGGGAGGGCGTCTGGGAGTCCGCCTGAGTATCCCTGATGAGGGCACGGGCATGAGCTGCTCCCGGTCTGATGGCTCGGTGAGGCCACGGGTCCTCAGAATGGGCTGGTGCCGAGACACACTCCCGAGACCCAGGGCAGGACTCAGACCTCAGACATGGGTTGGAAGAGGTCAACGGCCTCACTACCCGAACACACTGAGGAATTACTCCGCGCCAACATCGTGCTCAGGGGTTTACACATACCATCTCATTTCATCCTCACAACAACTCTCTGAGGAAGGTACTATTATTATCTCCATGTCACAGAGGAGGAAGTAGAGGCTAAGAGGGATGAACTCGCTAGCTCAGGGTTACACAGGTAGTAGGTGGCAGGTGCGGGCTTCTGTTTATTAACTCCACAGCTTGTGCTCTTAGCAAGGCGCTCCGAGACCCAGCTCACCCTGACTCCCTCCTGGGCTGGCCCTGCTCTCCCTGTGCCTAGCGGCCTGCTGAGGCTGCCAGTACAGCCCAGGACTCACTGCTTCCCCTGAACCTCAATATGAGGGGGTCCTTCCAGCAGCCTGGTGTCTGGGGGCCAACCTGGGGGACGTGGAGTCAGAAGACCTGGGTTCACAGAGGCTGTACCCAACCAGCCCTGCTACTGCTCTGTCATCCAGAGACTAATAACCAATGGGGAGACGGTAGAGTGCCTATAATTACCTTGTACCTTCACTTATGTTCTCAATGAATCATAAACACATTTCTGGCCTGATCAGCTCATTTGAGGTGAGAATTCCCTCTGTGCTTCTCAGCGTGGCCCTACTTTGCTGGTGGGAAGACGATTTCTTGCCCTCCCTGTAATTTATCTGCCCACTGCTCCTTCTGTAGGGAACAAGTCTAACTTGTCTGTACAACAGGGCCTCAGAGAATTGGAGACTGTAGCTGATGCCTTACGGCCTGAAGCCTTCTGGTTCCACCTAAGACCCCAGAAAAAGTACTTCCAAACACCCCGAAATCTAACAAGATGCTTCAGAATCCACCCTGGAGCCACCTGTTCATCAGAGAAAAAGGCAGCCTGGCTGACAGACTGGAGTTGGAGTTCAGGGAGAGATGAGGGTGGGCAGATAATCCCACTTGGTACAGAAACGACTCCTGCAGGGGAAAGCTTGGTGTGCCAACCTTGGGGGCAGACCGAATTCTGCCACATGATCTGCAGGACCCTCAGCTGACAACGGTTTGCGTGTTGGTCAGGGGAGGGCGAGGCTGGGGAGGGTGAGGAGACTCATCCACAGCAAGCTCTTCTTTACGAAGGAGGCTGTGAGGAAAATCCTACTGGTACTTGACCACCTAGGGATATTACAATCCTTCTTCCTAGGACCCATCTCAGCAGAAGGGGAAAATATTTGCTATTCTGTAAAAGTAAAAGTTAATTAACTATTATTAAAACATGCCCTTGAACTTAATGACAGTCTTTATCTTTTCATTTACATATCGCAAGCCTTCAACTGATGGTAACTCCTCGAGCTGACTCTTCAACTTGATTTCATTTGTGCAGTTTTAAGATCTTCTTTCGTCAAATACGCAGACAGATTCACAGCAAGTCTTAAATGTAATAGGCAATTTTGCTGGCTGAGTAGGCTAGAACATTGGACTCGGGGTCAGAAGACCTGGTTTCAAAGGCCAGACCTGCTATCTACTACCTGGAGGATCCAGAATAAGTCATTTAATTTCTCTGACTCTCGTCTGTAAAGTGGAATAATCCCCACCCAGCCACCTCTACAGAGTTATTGTGAGGATTGAGTGAGATGTCTGTGATAGCCTGTTGTAGACTGTAAAACACATAAGGGGATGTTGAAACAAAAACAAAATATGTTGGATAGTTCTTGGACTTGGAGTTAGAATCTTGGGTTGGATATCTATGGCTTGGGACTACCAACTGTTCTTTCACCTCTTTGCCAGCATCAGCAGTTTGGCGTGCCACCTCACCCCGACTCTTGTTCAGTGTCATTAAGGTGGGGTCTGGGCACACTGGACTCCCCAGAGCCACAATGATTGTTTCAGGGATGGGAATGCAAGCCGGTCAGAAGCAATGAGAAGCAGTAAGCCTTCTCCTGGGATATCCAGTAAGGAAACACACTTTCCACGGGGATTCGAAGCTGAGGCATGTATGGCCTGAGGCTGAGGCCACAACTCGTGGGCCTGACAAGCGAGCCCATCTGAGAGCAAAGTTAAGAGAGAGGAAGGCAGAGGAGAGAGATGCAAGTGCTGAGGATATCTTTGGAGCCTCTGGATCCACACTTTTCAGTGCCGGGTACTGCCAAGTTTCATTTTTATTAAAGCTGATATGGGCAAGATTTCTATCATTTGCAGCTGAAAGGGTCTAATACACAACCTGAATGAAGGTGGGAATGACGAAGAATCAGTATCAGTTTCCGGTTTTGTTTCCCAAGGGAAGACACTGTCCTCTGTGCTCTGCTTTCTACCCAAGAGCCATCAGCTAGCTACACCTGGCCTCCGCACAGGGCTTATGCTGAGGGCGGTCCAACTTCTGCACAAGTGCAACTGCTCAGGGGAATATTAGCAGTGGCCTTTCCTATTCTAACTGCCCAGGCCTCTGAGTTCTTCAAGAATTCCTTCCTTGGGATGCCCTTGGATTTAGGTGTGTGAAGCTAGGATGCCTGGAGCTGCGACGGTGAGGAGCCAGCTAAGTGCTGAGGCTGGTGGAATAAAAAGACAGAAAGACCTGGGTCCCTGACAGCTGTACTGGGCAACCTCGGGACTGCTTAATCTCCTTGATATCTTCTTGATACGTGAGCTACTAATTTCCTGGATGGTGTAAGCCATTTTGATTTGGGTTTTCTGGCACCTGCAATCAAGAGCCCCCTAACTGATAGGAAGCTCACTTCAAGCTTCTCTCCTCCTTGCAACTTTCCCAGATCATGCCACCTCCCCAGCACTGCCCTCCCCAGTACACACTCACTGGATTCCCTGTCAACAGCAGGAAAGTGAAAGTTTTCTTCCCAAGTGTGGGTTTCTGAAGCACAGTGTTGAGGAGATATTGAGGCCACATTTGGGTTGAGCAGGGAACACATCGTGGCGGTGTCTGCCACGAACTTAGGAGGAGGCTTATCCAGCTTCATGCGACCAAACAAAACTCCTGATTTTCCTGCCCAAACCTGTTCCTCCTGTGTTCTTCTAGGGCTCAGCAGCATCTCCAACTTATCAGTTACTCAGGCCAAAAACCTGGAATTCACCCTCGACTCCTCTTTCTCTCACACTCACATTCAGTGTGAAAGGAAATGCAAAAAAAGATGTTGTTTCTCCCAAAAAACTCTTTCCTCATTCCCAGACTTCTTTCAAACCTCTGCTTCAGAGTTACCTTGGAGGGGATGTCTCTGACCACCCACCTAGAATAGCAGCTCCTTCTATCCCTCTTACTCGGCTTTATCTTTCTTCATAGCCCATCTGCCCTGACACATTTTTAAAAAAAATCTCTTTAGGTGTCTGCTTCCCCATCCCTGAGAGCTGGGGCTCTGCCTTATTTGCTAATGCACCTCGAGACCCAGAGCAGCTCCAGGCACAGATCAGGCACCTAGTAAACACCTGTTCAGTGGACAAACTCTTTTTTGCAACCTCTAGCGCTCTCGGCACAGGATTTTGTACATACTACGTGCTCACAAAGTTTGTCTATAGTATGATCACGTCAGCACTTCAATTTCATTTCTGGCAGAAATGAAAGTTTCCTTGCTACATATGGACAAGGACTGGAAAGTAGCACAGAAAAACAGGTAGCAGTTAAGGGTGGAACTTTTGTATGCTATATTCTCTAACCACTATAATTTCAAAGAATTGTACATGTTCTTCTTAGCAGTGTCGGTTAAAGCAAAGCAGTCTGTGTTTTGTTAAAGGCACTGAAAAGTGAGACATGCAGACAAAATCTCCCTCAGAACCCCTTATCCCCAGGGACATCTACAGAGAGACTTCAAACCTTTATGAACGGGAACCCTCCTACACTGTTGGTGGGAATGTAAGTTGGTGCAGCCACTAAGGAAAACAGTATGGAGGTTCCTCAGAAAACTAAAAATAGAATTACTGTATGATCCAGCAATCCCATTCCTGGGCATATATCCAGACAAAACTATAATTCAAAAATGCACATGCACCCCTGTATTCATAGCAGTGCTATTCACAATAGCCAAGACACGGAAACAACCTAAATGTCCATCGACAGATGAATGGATAAAGAAGATGTGGTATATATATACAATGGAATACTACTCAGCCATAAAAATAGTGAAATAATGCCATATGCAGAAACATGGATGCAACTAGAGATTGTCATACTAAGTGAAGTCAGAAAGAGAAAGACAAATACCATATGATATCACTTATATGTGGAATCTAAAATATGACACAAATGATCCTATCTATGAAACGGAAACACGGACATAGAGAACAGGCTGGTGGTTGCCAAGGGGGAGGGGCTTGGGGGAGGGATGGAGTGGGATGCTGGGGTTAGCAGATGTAAGCTTTTATACATAGACTGGATAAACAACAAGGTTCTACCGTACAGCACAGAGAACTATATTCAATATCTTATGATAAACCATAATGGAAAAGAATATTTAAAAAATGTATATATAACTGAATCACTTTTCTGTACAGCAGTAGTTAACACAACATTGTAAATCAACTATACTTCACTTAAAAAAAGAAAAAGAAAAAAAAAAACCTTTATGAATGACTTTCTGAGAGCCCCAATCTTCAAATGGTGTTTGTGAAAATGCACAGTCGATATCACAATTGCTTTGTCTTTACATGATATTTAATTTTCAATTTCAAATATCATTTCATGGGGGTTAATTATCAAGAAGCAATACAGGTTAAATAATTTTTGCCTTAGAAAGCATTGAGTCTAATCCTCTATCTTGGGCAGAATGCTTGCAAATATTCATACATCCAGCCAGTGTTTTTCAAGAACTAACCACATTCCTGCTCAAGGAGCCCCTATTTCCCTAGGGAGACAAAAGGGTAGCTATTTTTATAGGATTTCAGGGAAGAGGATGTGAGTTGGGCTTTGGAGGAGCACTGTTCAAGCCACTATTGTCCAGTTATGCACTGAGTACCTATTATGTGCGAGGTGTTCTACCAGGCCCTGCAAATTCAGACACGGGGCTGTCCATAGGAAGCTTATAATCCACTATGTGAGATAAGATCTGGAAGAAACTAACCTTAATAAAAAGCAGCAAAATGTCAGATGCCTGAAGAGAAAAGAAAAAACACCCATGTTCTAAAGAGGTTCAGAGGAGGAGGAAGCACAGCTGACTGGAGAAATCAGGTGCGGCTTCTGGAAAACCATGACACTCTGTGGCCTAGAAGGAGAGGTGGGTGTGATAGGCAGAGATGTGGGACGTGTGGGTGGGGGTTATTCCAGGTAAGGGAAACCATGGACCCAAGGCAGGGAGGCAGCAGGGTGCAGGTGGTTCCGATTCAGGACGGGCAGTCCCAGCCTGTGTGCTCTGGGCAGCGCAGTCAGGGGTAGGTAGGTGGGGGGGGGGGGGGTGTGGTGTGTGTGTGTGTGTGTGTGTGTGTGTGTGTGTGTGTGTGTGTGTGTGTGTGTGTGTGTGTGTGTGTGTGTGAGAGATGGTGACTGCAGGGAGCTGAGCTGGCCAAAGATTGCTTCAGCAGGCACGTGGACATTGGATTAGACTGGGGAGAGAACAGGAAAAATGGCCAGTTAGAGGGTGGGGCGCAAGGAGATTTAACTCGGCAAAATGGGCATTTTATTAATACCTCATATTGATGTCATATGTTCTTTTTATGGACAGAATATTACATAATAAAAAGGCCTATTTGATTAATTCATTTAGTTAACAAACATAAATTACAGTTTTGCTCTTTAAAAAATCTTTTTGAAGAGGCTGATGTCCAGGGAAGAGAGATGAGAGGGCTGTAACTAGGTGAAAGGGCCGTGGGCCAGGAAAGGAGGGCAAGCAGGGGACAAAGGACAGCCTACTGGCCACAGAAGTACTGTCGTGTGGGGAGGGCACATGAGGGAGAACACGGAAGCACAGAGAACAAGGTCCGTGGCAGGATGCTGGGGGGCTGTGGTGCCGTGAGCTCTTTCCTGAGGACAATCCTGGCAGAGAAAAAGGACCTTTGGTTCATGAACACATCGGCTCCCTGTCCTTCTCGGCCCCCAGCTGGGGAGAGTCCTAAAGCTGCTATTGGCCAGAGACACTGAACTTGAACATCCAGCATCCTCTAGTGCAGGGCCCCGGGACGCCTGCAACAAGATCCTTGCTTCTGTGTACAGGGCTCCAATGTCACACTGTGACCTCGGCACGTTACCATGAACACAGACACTCTACGGAAGAGGTTTTCTCACTGATGCCCTTTGTGATTGCAGCTGGCAGATTTAAGCAGGGGTTTTCCATAACATGACCTTTGAGGAAAGCTTACCAACTGTTTTAGGAGGACCTGAGACTCGTGAGCCCCGAGAAGGTGGATGGAAAGGAGAGTTTGGGTGTTAGGGCTGACCCTGACCTCCCCTCAAAGAGGGCACTGCAGGAGTCAGCCGTGTTTTCCCATCAGCCGTGCAGACAGGCACATGCCCTGAGGTAGTAACCTGAGTGGAAGGTAGCCTGTGAGGAAAGAAGGCGGACCCAGGGGGTTGGGAGACCTGACTCCTGTCCCTGACTACCCAGGGGCCCTGCAGAGATCTCAGCTGGGAAGAGGCTGGGCAGTCCTTATGGAAGGGGCTCTGAACATGGTACGATCTGGGTTTGAATCCTGCTGCCCCTTACCAGAACATGCCAAATCTAAATTACATACCTCCCGTTGGTCTCTCTCCTAAGATGCCTGCATTTTCCGCAGTTTATAATAAGATTCACTACATGTGTGTTTAGTGTCCCTCTCCTCCATAAAACTTTATAAGCCCCACGAGGGCACAGGCTGTGTTTGCACTGCTCATCATTTTATGCCCAGGGCAGTATCTGGCACACAGATGTATCCACTGTTTGCTAAGTGAATGGATGAACCTGGTGAGCAAGTGGCTTGACCTCTAAGCCTCACTGGGTGTTTCTGGTGCAAACAAAGCACTCAGCACAGCGCGTGGTCATGCTCAGCACCTAATGGATATAGCTGCACGTCAGTACTTCTAAAAAACGACGAGCTTGGACTAGATTTTCAGAAGTCAGAGCCGAAAGCAGCTGATCATCTATCTTACCAACCCCACCATTTCGAGGATGGGAAGCCCAGCACGGAGAGGGGAAGTGATTACCCTGGTGATTTTCAAGGACCCCCCTCCTCCCCGCCACCGCCCAGCTCCAGCCTCCAGACTGGAGGATGTCTGAACTGCTGGGAATGTCTCAACTGCTTTGTTTTTTGTTCCCAGTGGGCCATGTTTTGACAGAGAAAGTACATCATATCAGTTCCCAAATCTTACTTATTCCTCAGGGGCAGCTCAAATGCTATCTCCTCCAGAACACCTCCTGTGGGCCTCTACTATTCAAGTGCCCCAGCCCTCCAACTGGTCCAAATATCTTCTGCCCTGATTAGCACACAGATTTATCTTCCTCCGTACACCCGTCAGCTCCTTCTGGGTCAGGAACATATCCGCATCAAATGCTTTCATACTTCCCCAATTCCTGGGGCAATGCCTGCTATGTTCGTGAGTTAACGAATGAGTCAGTGAGCAAGATTTTCTGGCCGCTCTAGGGCAGGCCACCCTTTAACTGGCCAGGGCCATGGACTCTTCTACAAAAGACCTGAGCACTGCCCCAGCCAAGCTGAATCAAGTGGAACACTGAGGCTGTGATCCCAAGGCAAATCCACACAAACTGAATTTAGCATAGAACAGAAGCAGCCGTCACGGACTTCTGCGAATGGATAAACGATCCTGATGATCAGATCAGCAGCCACAGCCGACTGCAGACCACCTCTCTCTGGACCAACAGCGGTAGCCGAGACAGCTCCTTAGACAAACCAACAGGGTTTTCTCACCTATAAGATAAATGTTGTTTGACGGCTTCTTCCCGGCTCAGTTGTCCTAAGACTCTAGCACAGGCTGATCCTAGAGGCACTATTTTGCTCAATGGAAAACATTTTAGTAGAACGTGCTTTGAAAATTAGTGCCAGAGAATACTAGTGCTGGAGTAGACCCGAGGGGCCATTATTCCTAATCTGCCTTATTTTCAGAGCTCTCCAGGCACAACTGAGGACGGTGCTGATGAGCGGGACCCAGGCCTTGCCTTCTGCCTACAGAAAGAGAAAAACTGATGGCTCAGAGCACAGAGGGCCCTACCCTTTTTCCTGACAGTACACAGTGCTTGCCCAGCCTGGCTGTGGTGGCCACCGTCCACCCACTGCCCGCCTGGGCTCCAGCCTTCGACAGGGAACCCCTGGGTAGTAAGAGAAAGCTTCCTTAGCTGGGATCTGAGTGACCAGAAAAGCCGGGGTTCCACGGCAGGGTAAGTCCTGTGGGGGTCAAATGACCTCAGAGAATCACAGTCTGACAGAGGGGTGGAAGCCTCCAGACTTGCAGTTGGCCTTCCCTACCCAGTGGCCCAAAAACAGGCTATGAAGGTTTATACTACCACACAGCACTTCTCAAGCAATGAAGGATTCAATTTCTTATTCTTGCTAAGCAGAGTCAGATACGTAACTGCTAATCAGAGCTTCTCATCAGCCTGAGGTAACCAGGGTTACTGCCCTGGTTGGATGTAATTCCAGCCAAGAACAAAGACGCTCTGCGGTCTCGTTAGCCTGCAAGGCCTGATAACAGATAGGATCCTGCTAGAATTTTTTCTTTTTAATGCTAAAGGTCATCCACAGACCCACATTACTACCTTCAAGAACCCCAGAATGGGGCCCTCTTGCATCTAGCCTAAGACATGGTTGAAAGCATGAGGGAACGGAGGCCTAATGCTGTCCTTAACTAAAGTCCCAGAGTGAATTAGTGTGGATGGTCATTCGGACAGTGTTTCTGGGACTTCTTTCTCTCTTATGAACACGTGTTCAAGTAGATGGTAACTCCACCGGGACAGGGACCCCTCCTTTACCTCTAGTACAGCACGGTGAGTGGCTGCGAGCAGGGGTCTGGTACCAGACTGCGATTCTGCCTCCATTGTGTACTCGCTGCATCACCGGAGATGCAGCACTTAAACTCTGTGCCCCGGCTTCCTCATGTGCTAAGGTGAGAAGAGTACCTTGGGCAACTCTGCCTCAGTTTCCTCAGTTGCAAAATGGGGGATAAATACATATAATAGGGCCTACCTCAATGGGTAACTGTGAAAATAAACTGAGTTAATATAGGTAAAAATGCTCAGAACTCTGCTTGGCACTTAGTAAGTACTTAATAAATATTTTTAACAGCTGTATTGAGATGTAATTAACGTACCATACAATTCACCTATTTAAAGTGCAATTCAAGGATTCTTGATATGTTCACAGATATGTGCAACCATCACCACAGTCAATTTTGGAACATTTTTATTACTTCAAAAAGAAACCCTGGGGACTTCCCTGGTGGCACAGTGGTTAAGAATCCGCCTGCCAATGCAGGGGACATGGGTTCGAGCCCTGGTCCGGGCAGATCCCCCATGCCGCAGAGCAACTAAGCCCGTGCGCCACAACTACTGAGCCTGCGCTCTAGAGCCCGCGAGCCACAACTACTGAGCCCACGTGCCACCACTACTGAAGCCTGTGCACCTAGAGCCCGTGCTCCGCAACAAGAGAAGCCACCGCAATGAGAAGCCCACGCACCGCAACAGAGTAGCCCCTGCTCTCCGCAACTAGAGAAAGCCCACGCGCAGCAATGAAGACCCAAGCCCCCAAAATAAATAAATAAATAAATTAAAAAAGAGAAACCCTGAAGCCTTTAGTTATCATCTCTCTTCCCCTCTCCCCCGCACCTGTTCCCACACCTAAGCAACCAGTAATCTACCTTCTGTCTCTATCAATTTCTCTATTCTGGACTTTCATATAAATGGAATCATACAGTACATGGTCTTTTATGACTGGCTTTTTCACTTAGCATAATGCTTTCAAGGTTCATCCACATCATACCATGTTTAAGTACCTCATTCCTTTTTATAGTCGAATAATAGTCCATTGTATGGATATACCATATTTTGCTTATCCAGTTGTCTATTTGGGTTGCTTTCCAACCATGAAGTCATAAAGTCAGACCACAGAGCCATGAGGTAACTCTATGTTGAATCATTGCAGGCACTGCCAGATTGTTTTCCAAAGCAGCTGCATCACTTTACATTCCCACCAGTAGTGTAGGAGGGTTCCGATTTCTCCACAACCTTGACTAAAACTAGTTGTTATCTGACTTCTTGATTCTAGCCATCGTACTGCATGTTAAGGTTTCCATTTCCCTGATGGCTAATGATGTTAAACATCTTTTCATGTGCTTATTGGCCACTTGTATATCACCTTTGGAGAAGTGTCTATTCAGATCCTTTGCCCATTTGTTAAAATTGGGGTATCTGTCTTTTCATGACTGACTGTTAAGAGTTCTTTATATATTCTGGATACAAATCCCTTATTGGATTCATGAGTTGCAAATATGCCCTCCCACTCTTTGGGTTGTCTTTGCACTTTCTTGTTCATGTCCTTTGAAGCACAAAAGTTTAAAATTTTATGAAGTCCAATCTATTTTTGTCTTTTATTGCTCGTGTTTTGGTGTCATATCTAAGAACCCTTTACCGAACTCATGAAGATTTATCCCTATGTTTTATAGTTTTTGCTTTTGCATTTAGGTATTTGATTCATTTTGAGAAAATTTTTATATATGGGGTGAGATAAGGGTCCAACTTCATTCTTTTCCATGTGGCTATCAAGTTGTCCCAACACCATTTGCTGAAAAGACTATTCTTTCCTCATTGAATGGTTTTGGCACCCTTGTAAAAATCAGCTGACCACATATGCATTGTGTTTATTTCTGGACTCTCGATTCTATTCCATTGATCTGTATGTCTGTCCTGTGCCAGTACCATGCTGTCTTGATTACTGTTGCTTTGTAGTAGTTTTGAAATTGGGAGGTATAGGCCATACTCTATTTTTCTTTTTTCCAGATTGTTTTGGCTATCCTGGGTCCCTTGAAATTCTACATGAATTTTAGAATCAGCTTGTCCATTTCTACAAAGAAGGCATCTGAGATTCTGAAAGGCCTGCACTGAATCTGTTGATCATTTTGGGAAGAGTTCTCAATAAATATTAGCCTTTTTTCCATCTTTTTCTTCCTCCTCCTCTTCTTATTACTACCACTATAACTATTATTACCTTTTAAGCATTATGAGAAGTAAATAAGATAACCCATGTGAAGTGCCAGCATGTAGTAAGAGTTCAATACACATTTGCTATTAGTGTTTTTGGCTGGGCTCCAGAGGCTGTCCTAGACTGGCAGGAGAGTGGGCTGAGTGACCTTCACAGTACCCCCTAACTCTGGTGGTGACCACACTGGAATGCAGGCTGTTGTCAGGTATGCTACAGGAACTCCCAAGTCAAGGACTTTTCTTTATCCCAAGCATGGTTTCCTACCGAGGGTCAAGGTCAAAGTCTCTGCCAGTGGACAGCACAACCTCTACTCATGGTCAGTCCCACAGGCCTGTAATCAGGAGCTCCCGTGAGTGACATAAACCACACACACTCAAATCAAAACACCTTCTCAGCTGCCTTGGCAAGAAGGGACATTGGATGGCGTGGTAAGGAAAAGAGCAAGTCTGCTTTAGCACTTCTCAAACCTTAGTCACTCAAGGACCACCCTCATAATTTTTGGCCATAATACGTACCACGCTTCTTGATTAGTTTAGTAGTTTAATTCCACATGCTAGGAACAAATATATCTTATTATTTAAAAAAGAAATTTTATATTACTGCCTTAAATGAAAAACCCTTATCACTTGCCTTAAGTAGGAGATAACTATGAAAGCAAATACAATAGAAACAAAACCATACAGTAAGACCATATAATAAAATGCTCTTTGTTAAAAAGGGAAGATTAGCAAGGCTTAGAGGGATTTAAAGACATCCTAGTGCCCAAGTGAAACTCTCTCCTTGACTTGATCAGAAGGACTGAAAGAGAACAGAAAAGGGACTCACTTCCCTCCACTTAGTGATGGAGAGGTGTGCTACGTATAGTTACCCTTGCACCCCAATGCTGCACACTAGGCTGAGGAAGGGGCTTGAGAAGTGATGCTTCAACCCCCAGCTCTACTGCTCAACCACACTGGCATTCTCTGATGGTGGGAATCACATCACAGGCTCTGGGCAATGCCACCCACCCAAAGTGCTTTGAACTCACCATGAAAAATTCCATAGGAGCAGCATCAGAGCACTGTAGGGTCAGAGGAGAGTCCTGCATGGCTCGTCGGGATGTAGCCACGGGACTGCTTGGTGCTCAAGGTCTGCCCCTGCTCCACGAAGCCACCAAGCACACAGAGCACGAAGAGCATGGAACCCTAGAGAGAGCTGGATGATACCAATGCCACCTCCCGGAAGGAGCACTCAGGCCCTGGAGGCACCACGGCCTTGGCTGTCACCTACCTTCTTCCTCTGCACAAGGGTGGCCTTGCTGAGCTGAGACGAATCAAACCAGAGACCACAGAGAACTTCTCCTATTACAGTTTCCAAATACCTCTCTAACACCTGGGTTGTGAAGGATGACCCCACTTCAGTAGAACACCCTGGCTTGCTTCACAGCTCACAACTGTGTCAACCTTAGCACCTGGCCATGAGTAGCCCTGAGCCTGGAGAGAGAGGAAATCACAATCTAAGACCAACCAATTAAACCAAGATCAAGTCATGGAGCTCCATTTAGGACCCTGCATAGGGACTCCATGGAGGAAATGGGAATTCTACAGAAATGGGAAAAATTAGATTCTGATATGAGATTCCGATAAAAGTTCAGGACAACAGAAAAAATGCCACCAAACTGACATGCTCAAATGTATACACATATGGGACCCACCACCCAGTAAATGCATTGTACAAAGCCATGATAGATTGATGGGACATTTTAAGGAAGTGGTTGAAAACTGATACTGCCCGGGGAGTGAAGTTAACAGGTGTTCACATCTGTAGACACCTGGAGACGAGGCCACAGAGGGGGCTCCCAAAGACGATTTGCTAAACCGAATTTGGATATGGAGGGAAGCACAACGCCTTCCATAACTCGACGGACAAACAGGGTCCAGGGAATGGTGTCCACAAGAGGAAGCGTCTCCAACCTTGCCTCTTGCTACTCTTGAGGCCTGCAGAGACTGAGCTGAAACCAATGAGAGGACACTTCCCCAGGGGCTACTGAGGTGGCTTTCAGATGCACTTGAAGAAGAGTCCCCATCTCTTCCTCAGACATCAGGGGCTGGCTGAGCCCCTGCCCTGAATCCATGCTGTGTTATATGAAGCCTCCTGCTCCGCTTTCTAGAACCACCCACCTATTCACCTTCTGCGGTCCCAGGGGACAATGACAAGTTGTTCTTCTGATTTAAAAGCTTGAACTGTGAGCACCTTTGTGGAGACAGGACTCCTTTTTTGAATGGCTCAAGGACAGTTACTGAGACCCCCTCACCCCTCAACGGTATTACCATATCCTCTGCTGAGTCGCCTACCCTAAGATGCTGTACGCTGTTTCTATCCTTCAGTGAATAAATGGCAATCTTATTCATCCACTTTGGGAAAGAGAACCAGAGCTGAAGGCTCCAGTGATAATTAACAATGACATTTACAAGGGTCCCCCACCTGGATTATTTGTAGTTGTTCCCACATTAGCCAATCTGCTCTAAATACGGAAATTCTTAACTTTTTCCCCCCAGAGTAACAAACCCTCAGCAATCATCTGTAGAACTCATCACTGAAACAATTCTTCATTAAAACCTGAAGGATGTGATGCCTCAGCACCTCTGGATTTAGGCTCCAAAAGGAGACAGATATTCTTATCTGGTGGTGCCTTACCAGTCCCTGTGGGCTCAGCAGCTAAGGATGGCCTGTCCAGTATGTCCCTAGGACCCACTCTGTCCATGGAAGGTGTTTTCAGCTGCAGGAAGCCTAGGCTGGGGAGGGGAATGCTAACTTGGCTCCTTTTTATAAGTATCTAATCACCAAAGAGAGTTCTATTAAAATTTAGTCCCAGACTTCCCTGGTGGCGCAGTGATTAAGAATCCGCCTGCCAATGCAGGGGACACGGGTTAGATCCCCGGTCCAGGAAGATCCCACATGCCGCGGAGCAACTAAGTCCGTGCGCCACAACTACTGAGTCTGCGCTCTAGAGCCCGTGAGCCACAACTACTGAGCCTGTGTGCTGCAACTACTGAAGCCCGCACGCCTAGAGCCCATGCTCTGCAACAAAAGAAGCCACCGCAATGAGAAGCCCACGCACCACCACCAAGAGTAGCCCCTGCTGGCCGCGACTAGAGAAAGCCCGTGCACAGCAACGAAGACCCAACGTAGTCAAAATAAATAAATAAATAAATAAATAAATAAATAAATAAATAAATAAATAAAATTTAGTCCCTTTTTCTTTGCTAAGAAAACCTACTTAGTGCTTCTAAGTGGTACCCAAGGCAACTTCCCACAGTCTCCATGGTGCCAAAGCTGGTGGTGCATTTTACAGAGCTGGCCTTCACCCTGGCAATGGTGGGCATACTTATAATCACAACTCGGAGTGGGAAGGGTCTTAGGTGGAGTGTTTGTGATGGGCCAGTGCAAAACTTTCAGAGGTGCCCAAGATGTGAGTCTGTGATACAATGGTAAAGTGTATTTTCTATTGTCTCTGTCTCTGATAGCAAGAAGACAGAAACAAAAGGAAAGATCTTCCAAGAGATAAGCAGAGCATACAAACTGATATGCAATCATATTTGGTGATATGGGTAAATGCTCAGAGTGTATATTGAGTGTGAGGAGGGGTAAAAAAATTCAGGTGTTCAGTTTGACACTACTTTTTTTTTTAATAAATTTATTTACCTATTTATTTTATTTTTGGCTGTGTTGGGTCTTCGTTGCTGCGCGTGGGCTTTCTCTAGTTGCAGCGAGCAGGGGCTACTCTTCGTTGCAGTGCATGGGCTTCTCATTGAGGTGGCTTCTCTTGTTACGGTGCACGGGCTCTAGGCGCGCAGGCTCAGTAGTTGTGGCACATGAGCTTAGTTGCTCCGCGGCATGTGGGATCTTCCCGGACCAGGGCTCGAACCCGTGTCCCCTGCATGGGCAGGCAGATTCTTAACCACTGCGCCACCGGGGAAGCCCTGACACTAATTTTTGTTTAAAAACATGTACCCATACATTGAAAGAAGTCTGGAAATACATACACCAAAACGCCAACTGTGGTTTCCTTGAGTAGTGAGAATACAGGTTATATTTATTTTCTTCCATTTTAAAGTCTGTATACTTGGGACTTCCCTGGTGGTCCAGTGGTTAAGAATCTGCCTTTCAGTGCAGGGGACAAGGGTTCGATCCCTGGTTGCGGAACTAAGATCCCACATGACGCGGGGCGACTAAGCCCGCGTGCCGCAACTACTGAGCCCATGTGCTCTAGAGCCCGCAAACCACAACTAGAGAGCTTGCGTGCCACAACTAGCTAGAGAAGCCCGCGCGCCACAGTGAAAGATCCCACATGCCACAACTAAGACCCGATGCAGCCAAATAAATAAATAAATATTTAAAAATAAATAAAGTCTGTATACTTTATCTATGATAAACAAGTATTAATAGTGTAACAAAAATGTTAAGAATAAATGTGTGTGTGTTAGGGCATGCTATGCCAATGGGTCTGAGTCTACTGCTGTCTGTTTTGTACCCTCCAGGGTGGAAACAGACCAGGAGTGGAAGCGGAGTTGGCTTCCCTGAGCCTGTTTTCCAAAAGAAGTACCTTTTCAACAAATTTTTATAGCACGTAACATTACTAACTTAAAAAAGAATGTCAATACAATGGGAGGCAAGATTCAGATGCTGTGCCACATCATGTTTTTGTCCCCACTCTCCATCTGGTCTCAGCTCTGAGATATTAGAACCCAGCTGTGCCTCTGAATGTATGCATGGGCAAAGGCATCCGGGTGTCTATGGCCAAAATGCATCTTTTTTTTAAGAAAGGATGCACCTTTCTCGATTAAGAGGGAAGAGAAGGAGCTGTCAGCCTGTATCTCAAATACCAGGCCCTGTTGGCACCTCATAGGCTATCACACATTGGGAAAGCCTGACCCTCATAATCCCACCTTTAGAAAACTTCATCTTGTGGCCAGGTATCAGGAGGATCCAACAAGTATGCTGGAAAAAAGTGGTCCCACCTAAGGGTGTATGTGCATATGGGTATCTGTGATGGGGATCCATGATGGAGATTGTCTGTCACATAAGCCTCAGCCCATGTATCTCCTTTTACCCTCACTTCCTTAGAACGTGGTAAAATGTATGAAATAATGCTTCTGGCTCAAAGCTTTGAGAAAGATGGAGAAAGGAAGTTATGGAGAGCCAGTTACAGATTACACAGATGAGACTGTTCAAGGGGTACCCCAGGTACCTTGACACTAAGCTGGCCTTTTTATCCATTGCCAGCTCGCCTTGCAATGTGCAGCTGTTAAATAAACAAACAAAAAAGAATTCATGTTTTAATTAGACGAATTTGTGCTCCATAACTTGTCCATTTTTTTTATAGAGCCGGAGTGTTTGTTATTTCTTTGCAATTTCAGAAGTTATGAAATGATTCATGGTTTTGTTGGAGCTGAAGTCAACCAATACCATTCATAATTGTGAACAATCTCTGTAATTGTTAGAGGGAAACGCCAAGGCATCTGTGCTTCCCAAAAACACATGGAGGAGAATTCCACTTTGGAAATGGAACGGCTGTGTTTTTCCCCCTAGAGTTAAATTTACACAGATGGATTTCCAGGGAGATCTTGGCATTCTTCTGGTTGGAAGAGTGGGGTGGCCACCAGGATGTATGATTTCTCCTCTCTCCCTCCTCTGTCAGACAGAGGGCATCCATGTTGTAACACTCTGCACACTGGTAAGTAACTGTTAAATGCCTGTCTCCCCTCCAAGAGGATAGGATTCATGAAAGTAGGACCACATCTGTCTTATTCACCCCAATGCGCAGCTCTATGTCTTGCATACAGTAAGTGCTTAATAAATGTCTGTTGAAAGGCTGCACAAATCCCACTAGCCTAACGTCACTACTCTTTAGTTCTTTGATTCTTTATATTTATCTGCATTGGGTGATAACATCTATAGCTATAAGAGAGACCAATCTAAACACAAAAGAGAGAGAAGAATAAAATGATGATGATGATAGCAAATATTCTGAGTGCTCGTTATGTGCCAGCAATAAGCTAATAAGCACTTTATGTACAGCATGCCACTTAATCCTCACAACAGCTTTATAAATTAGGTCCTATTATTACTCCCATCTTTTAGATGAAGTAACTGAGGCCCAGATAAATTACATAAACTTACCCAAGATCACCCAGCAGTAAGTGGTGGAACTAGACACAGACACCCAAATGCACAAACCCACACACTTCACCAACACTGCCACTTCCACTGCCACCAACACTGCCACTTCCAGAATGTATTCAGAATCTGAAAATATTTAATGGTGGTAAAACTTGATTCTCTATTGATGATGCTGACTTTGTGAAATAAAAGTCATTCAAAGCCATAAGATGTGTGATGATCACAGAGGATCACTGAGTTTGGGAACAAGGCTACTGGTGTGACTACAATGCCATGAGACCAGATTGCTCTGATGGACCAGCTTGGAAAGGTCACTCCAGGAGAGAAGTAGCACACTATAGTGAAACACAGCCCTCGACTGGAAGTCAAGAGGTTTGTTTGCAGTATAACCAAAGACTGGTACTTCATTTCTCTGACCTTGGCCAATTAAAGTGACTGGGCTGGCCTGAACCAATGCAGTTCAGACTTATTTGGAAGTCATCACTGGGAATCTCTAAAGTCCCTAAGAAGGGCACCTCTACTTGCCCTTCCTTTCTTCCAATTTACCTCAGACAGTAAATTCTGAGTGTGTGTGTGTGTGTGTGTGTGTGTGTGTGTGTGTGTGTGTGTGGTGGGGGAACAGAAAAGATACAATTTACCAAAGGCTCCCTTTTCTCCAGCATGATCTATTTTGCAAGTCTTACCTAAGGTTAGATTCTTTGAATTAAACTACAGTTTGAGTATTGCCCATACCATTAATTTCTTCTCCTTAAAGTAGATCAATGTTGATTTGCCAGCAAAGGTCAACCAGTTCGGCAGCTTCAGGAAAGATCTAGGAAGCAATGATGGGAGAACACTGTTTTCGCTTTAACTAAGAAGTAGAATCAAGAATCATGCCTGAACTCAAAGGGAGACCTGGGCTGACGAAGTCTTTATCTTAAGACTGATGCTGGGACTTCCCTGGTGGTGCACTGGTTAAGAATCCGCCTGCCAATGCAGGGGACACGGGTTCGATCCCTGGTCCAGGAAGATCCCACGTGCCGCAGAGCATCTAAGCTCGTGTGTCACTACTACTGAAGCCCGCACACCCTAGAGCCTGCGCACCGCAACTACTGAGCCCGCGTGCTGCAACTACTGGAGCCCGCGCACCTAGAGCCCGTGCTCTGAAACAAGAGAAGCCACTGCAATGAGAAGCCAGCACACCGCAACAAAGAGTAGCCTCCGCTCACCGCAACTAGAGGAAGCCTGCGCGCAGCAACAAAGACCCAACACAGCCAAAAATAAGTAAAATTTTTTTAAAAATTAAAAAACAAAACAAAACTGATGCTTAGCTTCCTTGTGTCAAAATGCACTGACTCAAAAAAGAGTCACCATCTCAGGTAAAAACAGGGCAGTCTTGATCCCCCTTTGTGATGATTTCCAATGACAGAGACTCACCCAAGTCATGTACATAAAGTGCCACTCCATTTCTCCTGCTATTTTACACATGGCCATGAGATCCACACAGGTCAAATGATGAAGGTAAATATCTTACCTCCCGCCAGAATCAATGTACATTCATCTTACTCCAACAGGCAAGTGGCTAGCTACAAGGTGGGGTTACTCTTTCTAAGCCCCAGCAGAGAGCTGGGTGATGGGGGCAGACGGTGAAGGACACAGAGACTGCAGTCTACACAGCAGGACAGTCAGGGAGGCCAGAGGAAGGCTGGGCATACTCCACAAATCCATCAAAATCCCATGGAAAATGGAAGGTTCTCTCTTAGCAAGCATTCCGCCATAAGCACCACCTTTGGAAACAAGTTTTAGATTGGTGTGTGCTCTAAAGGAGCCAAGGGGAAACGGTGGACGGGCAGAGGCTGCGAGAGTGGAGGATGCTCACCTGGGCTGCCCTCCAGGTGCGCTAGCACTCTCTACGTCCTTGTGGTCTCTGCAGGCATCAGCTTCCTCATCTGTAAATGCGCCGGGCTGCATGCTCGTCTAAGCTCCCGTCTTCTCTAAGAGCCTCAATCTCTATCAAGTCGCCGGATGATCTGTATGGACTGAGCCTTTTATTAACATCCTAAAGCCCCCTGCAATGAGAGGGAAGTACTGAATTTCTTTGAGGGAGCCAAATGCTAGAAGAAATACTGCACCTCAGTCATCAACCCTCAAGAGAGCATGGACTTAACACCCTTTCCCCCACCTCCAACGGCACCCTGAGAGCTGTAAGCTGTGGCTAAGTATGTCTGCCCGGTCAGAGAACAGGTGTCATTTCTAGAACTCAAGCACTGGAGCTACATTTAAACTCTCTGATGAGTCGGTGGGGAGAGAGACATGGATAACATTTTCCGGGCAAGCAGGTGGCTGAACATTAACTAGCCAGGTGCAGGGCAGCTGCAGATGGCTGTGTGCTCGCCACTCCAAGGCAAACAGGTTTCTGACACAGACGGATGACCATGGGGAGAGAGGCAGACTGGTTTCCTCAATTCCTAGGGCTAGAATGTGCTCTCCTGGAGAATCTTTGAGTTGGATAGGGCCCCCTGCACACCCACTGTGGTCATTAGACCAGGAGCGTTGCGGGGAGGGTAGAGGGGAGTGCTGGTCCTATTTGGACCTCAAGAACTCCTATCGCCTCACGGAACAACCTCTGGGTATAGCAAACGAGCCCGGGAGTGGGGAAAATGGGAGCTGCAGAACTGAGAAGCTACTTCAGCTTTGAAACAGCTCACAGGCTCATCCAGGCTTTTGCCTTTGGTGAGATCTCCCCAAACTGGCTATCAGAACCCCATGGGAGAGCCTGAGGAACTTCAGGCCTGGCTGAATCACAGTAACCTCTCTTTCCAGCTATACTTCCTGAAAGACAGCATTCAGCTGCAGGCCACCCCCTCCCCAGAGATCTGCACCTCTCCCTGGCCATAAGTATCCCCAGCCTAAGGACATTCTGGGCCAAGGTCATGAACCTGGTTGGTCACACAAGTTTTGCTCAGGCCTCTGCCGCTCCCTAGACTGGTTGCTATTGAGTCCTCCAGCCAGAGAGGGTAGGACAGGGGTGTGACCGCTCACCTCCAGCCAGAGACCAGGTGGGCTGGGCCACTCACAGTCCTTAAAAGTCTCTAACTCTAGGTAAACCCGGACTCCTTCAAGAATAAAAACAATGCAGGTGTGGGTGTCTGGAGGGAATGCAGTGGAGTCAACCTCCCAGCTTAGGCGACAGGCAGACCTCAGGTTACTGAAGGCAAAGAGAGGCCAGGGGCAAATCAATATCAGGCTTCCCGGCAGAGCCGGGTTAGCACAGTGTCTGGGCTGCTTATTTTGGTCCAGTGCCTTGGTTTTGTTTTCTCAAGAGAGGGTAAAGTCAACATCAGCAGGCCAAGGGTTCGCATGCCATTTTGTGGTGCCAACTCGCAGAGGAGGGAATGTGGAGCATTTGCGGGGCAAGGGTGT
This sequence comes from Eschrichtius robustus, assembly GCF_028021215.1. Classification (NCBI taxonomy): domain Eukaryota; kingdom Metazoa; phylum Chordata; class Mammalia; order Artiodactyla; family Eschrichtiidae; genus Eschrichtius; species Eschrichtius robustus. Next base: position 29,459,308 of record NC_090842.1, on the reverse strand, counting down.
CAAGGTGGCCAAGGGACTCTCGGTTGCCCTTGGACAGCCGGGGGCACTTCCCCTTCCAAAGCAGCTCCCCAGGCAGCAAATTTCCTGTGGCACTCCCAAGGTAAGCGGTTCTGCTGGCAACTCTCTGGCTGGGACAAACACAGACCTTGCGTAGTAACCAGGAATAGAAATCCACAAGGCTTGGAACCTCAAGGCCCGAAATGTTCAGATGACACTGTCACCTTCCAGGAAATCACCTCACGCTCTACTTCTGAGTTCCACGCCGAGACTTGCATCCTCTCGGGTGCTGGCTCCTCATTCATGTGCAGGGAGGACAAGGCAGAGGAAACAACAGCCTCGCCCTGCGGAAAGCCGCTCACTTTTACCCTGGCACCTACTCTGCTGGAATCTGACTCTCAGAAATGTGCTTTGCTCTCCATACAGGGAAGGCCATCCATTCATTTTCTCAGTCATTCAACCAGTCTTTACTAAGCATCAACTATGCGCCAGCCCCTGTTCTAGACACCGGGGGTACAGGAGCGAACAAAACAAAGTTGCTGCCTACACACAGCTCTCACTGCGGTGATAGTGATATTAATACGTGAGCTCTCAGTAAGCACTGGCTTTGCACCGGACACCATTCTAAATGCTAAACACGGACCTTGTGTAATCCTCAAGACAACCTTAGGCTCACAAGCCCTACTATGAGCACCCCACTTAAGAGGGGAGGAAACAGAAAGACAGAGGAAGTAACGTCTCGTGGTGATGGCAGGATTCAAACCCACTTAAACACTCTGATACTCTGCCTCCCGAGCTATGTGACCGTCACTGATGACATTTCCTGATGGGGAATTCTTTTTGGCCTGTCTTGAAAGCCGTTTGTGTAGAGGACGTGTTTTACTCACAAAATGGAAAGTGCCTGTAGGCTTTCTTAGGACAATAAAAACAGAATCACGAGGATATAAAGAAGAGGAGATAATCTTTGTGAAGCTGTCTTTCTTCGGTCCTTCTAGTTAGAAGAAGCTGGTTGGAGGGCACTCCACCCTCACCCCTTTTGTAAAGTCCTTTATGACCTATTTTTTAAAATATATTTTATGATTAAAGTTTAAAAAAAACAGGAGTGTATCAAATAAAGAGTAAAAGTTGGGTATTACCTTGTGTGAGTGATCTAGTTGGTCTGTGGCTGGGGGAAGACCAGCTCTGTGAGAGGCCAACAGTTTTTCATGCGTTCTGAGGTCAAACAAGTGTGGGAAACTCTGAGTTATACAAAAAGAACTGCTGGGTTTGTTGTTGTTGTTGTTGTTTTTAACTACAGAACTTCTCAGAGCATTTAATACGCTAAAGACCATTGTGTCTCCCCAAGATGGGGATACGGGAGATAGCATTTTCTTATTTGACCGTACAACTATTTTAGGGGGAGGTGTAGAACAAATATTAAAAGCTCATGAAACCAGAAATCCAAGGAATATGAACCTGGGAAACGCTTGACTCACTGGAACCACTTTCTCTGCCAGAAGCACCGTATTTCTTACTGGGCACATTTTTGAAGATGCGTGAATTTCTCCAGCAACTACCTCAGAGTTATGAGGCTTCAGAGGGTCAATCATGTTAGAGTAGGCATCAGGAGGTCCTTGCGTCAGGGTTTCGGGGATTTTTTTTTTTTTTTTTTGTAGGGGAGGCTGTAGGAAGGAGGACCATCAAAAGATACGCAATAGTAAAGTAAGAACTAAAGAAAAAAAAAAAAAAAAAAGAAGGTTCTAGACTGGGTTCTGCCACTGTCTTGCTCTGTGCCCTTAGGTAGGTCCTCTACCCTCTCTGGGCATCAGTCCGGTCCACACTCACCCTTCTGCAATAGATGGGAATGGACCAAATGGTCTGGGGGCCCCTCCAGCTCCCACATTGTATTTCTCACTCTGACCTGCCACCTAAATGGGGGAAGTGCTGGTGGGCAGCCCTGGGGACGACACTGTAACTGAGACACACCTATCGCCTGAGACCAGATGCCGCCTTGCCAGGGGCCCTGCCCTGCAGAACGGGAAGGGTATCAAGCCTCAAAGGAGCAGAGGCCCCTGCGGAAATATAGGTTGGGCCACCAAGGAATCAAAAACACTTGACCTCAGATGCCAGTACCTAATATCAAGCCTGGTGACTTTGGAAAGAATCACAGATGAGCCCCTTGAAGCAGCTCTGAGCACAGTCTGTGTTCAGGTTTGTTTAGGCGGTTCAGAGGGTAGGGTGTGTCCACTCTCTTCCCTGATCCAGCCCCAATCCCCACTCCTGTCACTGCCTCTCCTTCCCAGCTCCTCCCCGCTCCCTACCAGCACATAAGCACCTCCAGGTGCTCCACGTCCGCAAAGCCCCTAGGCCCACACACTTCCTTCTCGGCCATTCCACGTCTTCCCAGTATCCTCACATTGTACCCAGTTCTTCCTATTCCCCATGATCCCCCAGTCCTCCTTTTATTCAGTCAACAAATATTTATTAAGCACACAAAACATGTCAGGTGCTCTTCTATGTTCTGGGGATACAGCAGTGAACAAAACAGACCTGCACTGGGCTCTCAGGGGACGTATATTCTAGAAAAGGAAAACAGAAAATGAACAAAAAAGCACACGAGAGGTGGTCATAAGTGAAGAATTAAAGCAGAGTATGGGAACAGCGAGTGATGAGGAATGCTATTTTAAAAGGCAGGGAATTGTGGAAGGCCTCTTGGAGGAGGTGACACTTGGGCAGAGACCTGGACGAAGGGAGTCCCTTCCCTGGGTAAGAGTGAGTCTGCTCTGAGCCCACCTCCAAATGGCTCTCAAAGCCAGCCACCCTGGGTTTCAGAGTGTCAGGACCTGAACATGGAGCTGGGTCTGAACAGGAACCAGCCAAGCCCTTCACAGAGAGAGTAAGCCAAACTGCCCAGGCCACGGCAGCATCCTCTCTGTGGACCTGAACACCCTCATTCTTCTCACCTCTTGCTGTCTTTGGGACCTGGCTTTGCGATGTATCCGTGGGGTGGAGGTTAACAAGACAAGGAAAGTGAACAAAGCGTCAGCTGTTTCCCTAGAGAGACAGACATCCAGGGACCCAACTCCACAGCCCTGGACTGTGAGGGTGCAGACTGGCAGATTACGGTGGGGCTGGGCCTCCCTTTCTATCTCTGGGCCTCAGTTTCCCATCTGTGAAATGCGAGGGCTGGATGGTCTCTAAGAGCCCTTCCAGTTCTAAACCACTGCATGACTCTGGACTGGCACAAACTGGGTTTCCGGGAAGAGGCAAACAAAGACACAGAGAGTGAAGAAACCTTATGGTTTCTGAGGGAGTGAAGTGGAACACCTTCACTCCCACACTGGAGAGAATAACTGGAAATGCAGTCGCTGAAGCATTAGCCCAAAAAGAGGTCCTTCTGGGAGGCCCTTAGCTCTCTGACATCAAAGTCTTGTGGGCCGAGTCTCAGTGGTCCATTTCACACACCGCACTGGACCTCTGGTTTATATAAAACAGACCATAAAGATTATTCCGACAGTTCCAGGGATATTTTATACTCTCCCCGCCCGCTCTCTGACTGGGGATGAAGGGCAGAGCTATAAAATCTGCTTGGGAGGCAACCCCTTATCAGGGGCCGGCAAGGAACTGTTTGCTGAAGGCCCCGTTTGCCCAGGTGCAGCCACCATCCAGGTCTGAAACAACAGATGGCCTGGGCTTGGAAGCGAACATCCCGTTTCCTCTGGACAAGCCATGTTTACACAGGGACAAGCAGCATGAGATCCTGCTGAGGGCCGTGGAGGAGACCAGGCCCCACACCAGGCTCCACTGGGGCCCCTGCACACTGGGTGGAACGACTCCTGGGTGTATAAAACTCACACCAGGAGCATACCACCCACGAGCTAAACGCAGAGCAGTAGTTTTAATTGGAGTGTTTGAAGAAATTATGTAAGTTGCTAAATAATCAAAAGCATCGTTTTTATAGTATAAAGAGGGGTTTGTTTTATAATATAAAGGAAATGCAAAAATTCGCATTAATTTTTAAAATAAAAAGCCAGATATCAAAGAATCTCTGAGCTTGAGGTGGGCTGCTTCAGGTGATGCCCTTTGACCTTCCTGGGCACACACTCACCAGCCTCTTCCACAAGGGCTACTTAGTACAAAAGCTTGAGAAGCTTTAGGGGTATATATACTTGGGCTTTCTTTCATTCCACACACACTCCCTGGGTGTCTGACCTGTGCCAGCCATGGTTTTAGGCACTTTGGAGTTAGATGCACTTGAGTTTCTGGGCCTCAAGTTTGTTTTTTGTTTGTTTGTTTGTTTTGTGTAAATCTGTAAAATGGAGATAATGAATTTACCTCACTGGGTTATTGTGAAGATTAAATTCCTTCTTTTTATCTACCTACCTACCTACCTAGCTATCATCTCCTAGAACAGCGCCTGGTAGTCAGCAGAGATCCAATTACTTGTAGCTCCTGTCCCCCAACCATGGGTAAAGGCAACAGTGATGTCTTCCAACAAAGCAGACATCCCTTAAAACAATTCCACTTCTACCCTCTAAATCCTCCTTTCAACCACTAAAGTCATTTGTCATTTCTCCTCCAACACAAAAGTTCACTGAGCAGCATTACCTTATACAGAGAAGGTTAATTCTAATTCGTTCAACCAATATTTATTGAGTTCCTACTCTGTGCCAGGCATACCACAGAGAACAAGAGAAAACCCCTGCTCCCCTGGAGCATACAGGGGGGAAGATAGACAACAAACAAACAAAAATATATAAACACACCAGGTAGCAGTAAGTACTTTTAGGAAACACAAAGCAGGGCAAGGGAGTGGGCTGGGATGCTAATTTACATAGGGTGGGGTGGTCTGAAAAGACCCAAGAAAGTGACATTTACACAGACCTGAAGGAAGCGAGGGGGTGAGACGAGGAGACAGCGTGCAGCAGATTAATAAGCAGACCTGGGACTCGGCACCCAGGTTTCTGAGCCCCTGGTGCTCTTCCCACTGCACTAGCTCTAGGCCAGCAGAAGGGAGGGAGGACACCGCCGTGACCCATGGGCGCATGGGAGAAAGTGTTATTTCCAGCTATAATTTTTAGTTAACTTTTCTATTTTTCTTTTTCTCTTTATGCATTTTAATATACATAATATAAAAATACATGTACTGGGGATACAGACTTAAACATCTTTTACTAAAGACGCGCAAAGTCCGAAATGCCTGCAAAGCCCTGCTGCTCCCTAGGTGAGTCTCTACCTACCGTATTCCAGCCTGGCAGGGGCCCTGACCAAGCCCCGGGGGAACTCTCCTCGCCAGTTGCACTTGGAATGCAAGAACCTGCCCAGATGCAGGCAGGCTGGCCTCCCTCCCTGGCTCGGGAAAGTGCCATCAGCTCCAGAGCAGCGCTCAGGGCCGACTGGTCGTGCCAACTCTGGGTGACACCTTCCAGTCAATCCTGCTGTGCTGCTTCGGGTAACACAGCCCAGCACGGCCCTCTCGGTGCAGGGGAGCCAGGCAGATGCAGCCACCACAGCGGGCTGTGCACTCCCCTCAGCCTCCCTGACCGCAGATTTCACTCAGCTCCAGCCACGCCTGGCGATGCTGAAGTATACCATTTCATTGATTATATCACCAGCGAGAAAGGTCAAAAGGATGCTGATGGAGACAAACAATGCCCCCATGTCTCATTTTGTTAGCAAATTAATAGTAATACAGCCAGGGAAAGAGGTGGGATAGGTTCAGTATTTACTGAGTCAGAACAATCACAGTTCTCGCCGCTCAAGTACAGGGGTGCCTCCGGTGGATGGTGCTGGTCAGGAAGGGAGCAGCTGAGGGTGCAGATCAAACACTCCTCAAGCCCCAGGCCAGCCTCAGGCCTGGGAGTCGGGACAGGAGCCTCACAGCTCACTCCCTGATGTGCGAGAACCAAGCCAAGAGCTAGCCTGCGGAGGCCACCACAGCTGCGTTCCTCCCGAGCAAGGGACACCTCAATGCTTCCTGGGTCGAGCAAGTCACACGCGTGTAAAGCAGGAAGGTGGTGAGACAGGAGGGAATGGAGGAACCTGAGGGTGGCAGCCAGAGAACACACTCTCGTCTAAGGCGAGATTAATTACACGTCTGTCTTTCTTCTCCTTCTATTTTTTTTAACACTGTACAGGCCAATAAAACAAAATGATTCCAACAAGAAAAGGTCCCCTTCATCGAAAAAGCCCACCCCATACAACACAGCTGAGGGTGGGTGAGGTCTGTGGGTAACCATACCGTAATCTCTGGTCTGAAGACTGTTCCAAAACTTTCTAAAGACCCACTTTTAACATCCTAAGAAAAGTAGTGTGGCGCTGAGGATGGGGTGGTTTCTGGAGGGCAGTGTGTGCAGTGGTTAGACTCTTGGAGTGACATCAAACCAACTAAGTTCAAACTCAGCTCTGCCATTCACTGGCTGTACAACCTCAGTTCAATTTCTTGGCCCCTTTTATTGTTCTGTAAATGGAGAAACCACCAAACTCACAGATAGGTATCGGAGGAACTAGCATTAAAATGAGGTAAAGCATGCAATTGCCCAGAACTTACAAAACAGGCTGTTTAATACATGCATCTAAAATTTAACATGGCCAGAACAGAACTGTTTTCCCCAGCCCCAGCCTCTTTCTCTCGACCTCTGATCTTTCCCACCTCCGTGGACAGCATCACTACCACCCAGATGCGCAGACCAAAGACCCTGGGATCCCACAGCCGAACCGGGGAGTGCACTGGAGCTGGCTCAGTCGCGCTCACAAGAGCTAACTGCATCGTCCACTGTGAGGTTGGTAGCCTGGCATCAGCCATGGTGGGGATATTACACCACAGAAACTGGCACACTACACCCTGGCTAGCTTACCAGCATTCCACTGTCCTAATTATATGTAAGCCCTATTGACTCTACCTCCAAAATAGCCTGATTCCAGTAATTTCTCACAGTCCACTACCAGGTCCCAGTTGCCACTACCTGTCACCCACCTGGAAGACCACGATCGCCTTCTTCCTGTCACCCTGCTTCCTTTCTTGCCCCTCCACTGCCATCCTCCCCAGAGCAGCCAGAGTGAACTCTCCAAGTATAAATCAGAGCATAGCTGTCTTCTAATTAACTCCCGCCAACTGCTTCTCACCATGCTCAGAAAAACTTCCTGAGGGCCCTGCCGGCCCCTCCCAGAGCTCCCTTCCCTCTACCTTCTCCCTCACTCGCCTGGCTTCAGCCACCCTGGCAGCCTTCCCGTCTCCAGGTCATCACATGCTCACCACTATCCTGTTCCTTCTGTTTGGAAAGTTCTTTCCCCAGGTCTCTGCATGGCTGCCCCTTTCTCACCACTGGAGTCTAAGCTCAGATTTCATTCCTTAAGGAAGACCTCCCCTGACCACCTTAGCTACAGCCGTCCCCCAGCTAGCCTCCATCACACTTCCCTCTTTTACTCTCTGGATGGCCTTCAGTACCTGCAATTTATTATTTGTGTGTCTGTAGGTCTTCCTGAAACTAGAATGGCAGCTCCCTGAGGGCAAGGACTCTGACTCTTCCTTACAGCCACATTACCAGGGCTAGAACAGTACACACAGCAGACATGTCATTACTGATAAATGGGGCTATGATTATTAGGCCACTGATTAACCCATTCCCTCTCTGCTAGAGTGGACTCCATCCTCCCATTAGAAGGCAGGGAAGATGCTCCGGCCCCACCAGAAAGCACATACCTCGGTGCTAACCTGACAACCAAGTAAAGCTCAGATTCAACTAGTTACAGGCCAAATAATTCCTGTTAGTACCCTCCGGGTGACCAGGGAGTCAGCACTTCCAAACCTTCATTTCCTCATCTGTAAAGCTAGCAAAATCATACCTGCCTCAAGGGATTACTGTAAATCAAAGTAAGTGCCGAGCCCAGCCCTGGCATACAGTAGGAACACATTAGTGTCCTTTTCATGGTACCACCCACCATACCTTCCATTCCTCCATGAGTTACCTGGTACCCCTGACATTGTAACACTTGACATTTCTTGCCCAGAAAAGAACAATTCTGACTTTGCTCAACTCTCCTCAAACAACCAGACACAACGACAAAGCCCTCATTCCAAAGAGACAGCATAAATGCCACATTCTGCTCTACAGTGATATAACGCTTTCCCTGTGGCTGCCTCGTGTCAGGGGCAGCCTGGCACAGCTGAGGGCCCAGAGATACGGGGCACCACCCCATCCCGCTTTAGCTGGCTCTCGTGAAGAGAGGGGACACTACCAGCTGCCCAGAAAGATCTCATTGGCTGCCGAGCTGCACTCAGCCTAAGCAGAGCCAGAGAGCCCTGGGGACAACAGTGCATCTCTGTCCCGGAGTGTGATGTGAATGTTTTCCAGCCATCTCTCTGAAAGGGTCTTGAAATGCAGGGTTCACTTGGGACCCTGGAGGTGTCCAGATGGGTTAGAGATGGGGCAACCGAGTCCCAAGGAGCCAAATGGTCCCTGGTTCCATCACACTGTAAGTGTAAGTGAGCAGACTACCCCCAGGTCCCCTGACTATGCCATGCAGCCTTATGTCAAAGCAGAGGGGCACTGATGTGGGCAAGAGTGAGTCAGGCATCTGCTTGCTGTCCTACTGGGTTGCTGCCGCTGGAAATCTACAGAAGCCTGAGGAACAAACTACAGAAAGGCCCTGCCAAAGGCCACCTCCAGGAAGAAAGAAAGGGAGCTCTCACTTGTCTGTTAGTTCCTCTCTCCAAGGCTGGGCCAGGGTCAGGTTCAACACCTCTATCCCACGGGACTGGCCTCCAGCTTAGCTGAGACCACAGGGTCTAGAAAGCCCGACAGAAGTGAATACAGCTTGGTGCAGAGGAAGACGTACTAGTCAGGGAGTCACAGGCTACATTTTGGGCTCTACCATTACCTGAGGCATCACCGGAGGCAGCGTCCTTCCCCACTGAGCCTCGGATTCTCAGCTGTGAAACGAGGGGCTCGGACTGGTGACCTCTCAGAGTCCCTCCATCTCTAATGGTGCTCATACAATTCATTCATTCTTTCTGGTCCTCGGTCATTCATCCAACATACATTCCCTGAGCATCTTTTCTGGGCCAGGCACTGTGTTAGGTACTACAGGGGATGAAAGAGATGGATAAAATGCAGTCCTTTCCCTCAAGGAGTTTTGAATCTTATCCCTTGTCAAGTTACTTAACATCTCCAAGTCTCAGTTTCCTCAAAATAAAACAGGTTTGGTAACAATTCCCACAGCTAACACCAAATAAGCATTTACCAATGTGCCAGGACTGATCCTCATAACCCAAAGGCGGGTACCATCATCTTCCTCACTTAGCAAAACCAAGAAGTCAAGCACTTTTCCCTAGGTCACTGCGATAAGCAGAATAATGACCTTCCCAAAGATGGCCGCACCCTAATCCCTGGAACCTTGCAAAAGGGGTTTTGCAGATGTCATCAAGGTTATGGACACTGAGAAGAGGAGATTATCCTGGATTATCCAGATAGGCCCAATCTAATCACACGAGTCCTTAAAAGCAGAGGACCTCTCCCAATTGGGTCAGAGAGAGATGCAAAGCTAGAAGAGGGATCAGAGAGGCGTGATGAAGCAGGACTCACCACTTCTGGCACTGAAGACGGAGGAAAGGGGCCACAAGCCAAGGAATGTGGCGGCCTCTAGAAGTTGGGGACAGCCCTCGGTTTACAACCAAGAAGAAGAGGGGGACTCCTACAACTGCAAGGAACTGAATTCCACCAACAATCCAAAAGATTAAGAAACAAATTCTCCCTATGGACTCCAGAAAGGAGCACAGACTGCCAATACCTTGATTTTAGTCTGATGAGACCTGTACCAGACTTCTGACCTAAACCGCGCTAAGAGAATAAATGTGTATTGTTTTAAGCCATGAAACTTGTGGTAATATGGAACAGCAGCAAGAAAAAACTAATATAGTTGCTATACATCCAGAAGGTGTTGGAGCTGGGTGCTGGGGCTCCAGGGCCCACATTCTACGTAGGACCTTTGTGCATAACATGGACACTCAACCATGCTGTCACGCTCATCTCATGGAGAGTGCCTGAGATAACCCTCACCATGCCTGGCGCACAGCAAGTGCTCAAAATATGGTACTACTATTGTCACCCTCCTCATCAGCTGTTACAATCTAGCAGCAAAGCTATGTTGCACTGTTTCCCCATGTATCAAATGAAGGGACTGGACTACACGCTCTCTTGCTCTCCCCGGACCTGGCTCTTCTGGGTTTATCCTCTGCTCACTCCATTTCTGCATTTCCACCTAAGATGGAAGCACAGGCTGCCAGGCTCCAGGGTGAGCCTCAAGCCTTCAGCGGGGCTGACAGAATTCCCTGCACCTGGTGAGCACACATGAAGGGGATAAGATCTCACAGGGGCAATGGCTTTCATGCTCTTTTGGAGGCCACCAATCCAGGGAATTCCAGGGCTCCAGAGCTTGGCGGGGGGTGGCGGGGGGGGGTGCATTCTAATCTAGATTGTCACATCACCCTGGCTGTAGAGGGGCAAACCCCAGGCCCAATTAAGGGCTTATTTTATTTTATTATTTTTTAAGGGTTTATTTTAAGGATACCTTTAGACGGGCAGCCTACTACGTCCTGCGCTAACAACCCTAGTGTTCTACAATTTCTAGGGAGCAAGGGGGTCCTCTACCAACCCCATGGTCTGTTGCAGAAATAATGGAAAAGGACTGCAAAGCTTGTTGCAAATAGAGGAGGCTGCCTCACTTGCCCTCCAGAGCTGTGAACACGTTGCTGCTCCCTCCCACTGACATGCTCTGTTCTTAATAAGGCTCCCATAAAGATCTCTCCTTCGAGATAATCATAGACTCTCAGGGGCATGCCACTCTTAGCTGTCAGCATCACTTAGGAAGACCTTATAAAGGCTTTCTAAACCTCCTGTTCATCTCAAAGTTGAGCTCTCTTTAAAACCCTGTTAAATCCCACTGCAAAACTTCTGTGCTTGACTCCTGGCTTTTTTCCTAAGTTTCTCCCACACCCCACCTGGCCTCCTTCTCCCCACCCCCAGAAGCAGAGGCTTGGGTCCAATGGCTACATTCTCTCTGAGCACCATCGCTGGCTCTGGTGCTGGTCACCCTTCCCCCTGCCTTGGTTTCCTCTCACACCCTGGGCGGGATGAAAAATTAAAGACCACAGGACACTGGCGCATGTACAACTTTGTCAAAATAATAACGATGACCACAAAGTCACACCTGTGCTTCCATCCTCTGTTCACTGTGACAAGCTGCCTTTGGAGAATTAACAACTGTTGTCAAACAACAAGGCTATAATCTCATTATCTGATCCGGACCTTCTTAATCTGCCATCAAGGCCAGGTGCGGTGGATCCACAGACTGCCTTTGGGAGACTATTAACCCCCATATACAAATATTGTTTTTACAAATGCAAAAAAATGCAGGAGCATTTTTCTGAGGAGACTCTTCATAGCTTCCATCAGTTTCTCAAAGGAGTCTGTGACCCAAAAGACATTAAGAATGCTGGTTTTAGGAACTAAACTCCTCCAGGAGGCTCTGATGAACACTTACAGGAGAAAGTTCAAGTATCATTCTGTTCTGGTAGCCTGGAACTGTCATGGAACCTGGCCACAGTAGGCTCTTAGTAAATGATTTTTTTTTAATAAATTTATTTATTTTATTTATTTATTTTTGGCTGCGTTGGGTCTTTGTTGCTGCACGCAAGCTTCCTCTAGTTGCAGCGAGCGGGGGCTACTCTTTGTTGCGGTGTGCAGGCTTCTCATTGCGGTGGCTTCTCTTGTTGCGGAGCACGGGCTCTAGGTGCACAGGCTTCAGCAGTTGTGGCATGAGGGCTCAGTAGTTGTGGCGCACGGGCTTAGTTCCTCCGCGGCATGTGGGATCTTCCTGGACCAGGGACTGAACCTGTGTCCCCTGCATTGGCAGGCAGATTCTTAACCACTGTGCCACCAGGGAAGTCCCAGTAAATGATTTTTAAAAGAATGATTTTGAAAGCAGTCTCCGAGGTGATTTCTTCGTGGGGGGAGGAAAGGGTGCATGGGGGAGGTGGGGGTGAATTTTTGCAGGCAGGTGGATATGACGGCAGACCCCCAGGCTAGGAGGCCTAGAGTTCTGGTCCCAGGTCTGCCTCCAACTTCAGTTTACCGGCAAAAAGAGGCCAGAGCCATTTGTCCTGCATGGCTGTCCAAGGAGCTATGGGGAGCTTTGTCATCTTCTGCCTTTCCTGTTGTGTTTCTGGGGCTACCATTCCAGTCCTATTGTTTCTCAGCATCAGGATGACATAAACGTTTCCTCCGTTCTATTGGATATTTGGACTGACCAGGGCCTCCTCTAGTTCCAGAAACTCAAATTCTCAGGCCTTGGAGGGCCCAAGGCACCAAGGCCTGCCCTACTGACGGGAGCCATGTGGTAGGTTTTCCTGCTGCTCTGGGGCCTTTAGTACACACCTCCAGATGCTTCTCTCTCAGGGGCTATTTCACAGGTTGGGGGCTTCAGGATTCTTCCGGAGAACAGAGGAAGTCAGAGCCATGACAGAGCCACACAAAAAGCAGAACGTGGCAATGGACAAGGGCCTGCATCAATGGTCAAGAGATGTTGGTTCAAGTCTTAACTTGTGGTATGTTCCTTGACCTAGGAAAAGTTAAGTTTCCTCTGTATTAGTATCTTTATCTGGGGGATGGGGCATAGGGTGGGAGAAGGAAAGATCTCTTATTATCTGACACAAAAGAAAAGTCTTTAAAGACTTCTGGTTTTCTGGAAGGCAACTGCAGTCATGATGCTCTGACCAACTCAAGGGCCCTCAGGGCGCCTTTTGCTGTGAGAAAGTGGAAGCAAGAACAGAGATGCGATGGGGCACCTTAGCTTTCCAAGACTGGCCGGCTTCTGAACCACACGAGAGCCTCCTCCCTAAGGTGGGGTCTTGCCAGAGAGGGCAAGGTTAGGTGAGAACTCACTGCCAGAAGGTCTCTGGAGCTCCAGGAAGGCAGGGGAATAGGAAGGGTAAATCATAGCAGATTTTAACCCAATGTGGTGGTTTCAACTCAAGATCCCGTGGGATGGGAACGCTGTGGTGATTGGGCACCAGTACCCTCCCCGAGTCCACCACATCTCCACCAGCAACTGAGGCCTTGACATTAGGTGGTCATGGCCCACAGTGACCTGAGGGTCGAGTGACTGCTCTCAGGAGTGGGTCAACTCAGAGGTGTGGCTGGGGGTGGAGGCAAGGAATGGCTGCAACTCTGCACATTCCCTCAAAGCGGTGTCTTTCACATTTTAAAAATGGTGTGTGTGCACACCAACCATGGAAAGATAACAGGAGCAGTGGGTCGGTCTGTTCAATGTGCGATGGAAATGCCAGTGGCCTAGGGTTCAGAGAAGGCTTCTGTGAAGTGACATCTCTGCTGAGGCCTGGATGGTGAGTAGGATTTGGGCAGGCAAAGAGTGGGGTAAAAAGGGCTCCAGGAATAGGGCCCAGCATGGACAAAGGCCTGGAGATAAAAGAGAGAGCACACAGAGTCTGTTTCAGAAACTGAAGAAAGATCAGTGTGGTTCAAGCACAGGAGGCAAGGCGACCGGCAAGGGAAGAGGCTGGAGGGGTACGCAGGGGCCAGATCATGCAGAACTTGGAGGCTGTCCTAGGGAATCAGGCCACAGGGAGTCGGCAAGTCGCTGCTGAGCTGTCTTGGGAGCAAAGCAAATGCCCTTCTTAAGCTGGCTTGTGGATCCAGTTATCATGGTGGATAGCATGGCTGAGCCCCTAGTTCACCATCAGGTCTCATCATCTCTCATTTTGTGCAGTTTTTTTTTTTTTTTAAATAAATTTATTTATTTATTTTTGGCTGTGTTGGGTCTTTGTTGCTGCTTGCGGGCTTTCTCTAGTTGCGGTGAGCGGGGGCTACTCCTTGTTGTGGTGTGCGGGCTTCTCATTGCAGCGGCTTCTCTTGTTGCAGAGCACGAGCTCTAGGCTTGTGGGCTTCAGTAGTTGTGGCACACGGGCTCAGTAGTTGTGGCTCACGAGCTAGAGTGCAGGCTCAGTAGTAGGGGCGCACGGGCTTAGTTGCTCCGCGGCATGTGGGATCTTCCCGGACCAGGGCTCAAACCCGTGTCCCCTGCATTGGCAGGCGGATTCTTAACCACTGTGCCACCAGGGAAGCCCCATTTTGTGCAGTTTTATGCTGGGACCTTTCTTGCCAAACTTAACTGCCGTAGAACATTAATGCTCTGCTTTTGATTTCTCCACTGACGTTGGTACCTCATTTCCTACCCTTCCCTAACACTCACACCCCTGGAAGAACCCAAAGGGTGGGTGATGGTCCATCCCCACCAACCAGGAAAGACATTTGAGGCCCACATACAAATCACCTCCTTGCTCAAGAAAGTGTGTGCCAGTCGGGCATCCAGTTTCAGGGGAGAGCGGCTCTACTCAGTACAGCGGGGCATCTTCCAACTCCGGCAAAGGGCAGGGAGGAAATGAAGGGGTGGAACATTTGAGAGGACTTCCTAGCCCACCTGGGGCCAGGCACAGCTTGATAATTGTTTTTGGCAATTCCGAAAATATCAGAAATACACACCTGAACAAAATGCAAAGCACAACAGAACTGATTTCAGATTACGAGTTGTTTGGCACCCACCCTGCCTCCACCTCAGTAAGGGCCTCTTCCCTCCACGGAACATACAGAGCTCGTTCTCTGCTCCTTATCGAACTTCATCATGTGTTGTTAACTTCCTTGTATGTTGTATCTCTCCTACTTGATTTTTACGCTACTCAGGAATAAGATCCCAGGGTGTCATTCATACATAACACAATGGGAATGGCACCCCTAGAACAGTGCAACCAAGGGTCCTAGGAAAGCTCTTGAGATCACCTCCTGGCTACACCCCAAGACAGTGACCCTGGACAGCTGGACAGCTGACTTAACCTTGCTTTAGTTTTTTTATCTGTAAAAAGGGAGTCATAATACCTAACTCCCAGTGTAATGTCTGATGACTAAATAATGCATATAAAACACCTGGCACTTGGCAGACCTTCAATGAATCGGCCTTCTTACTCCTTCTCTGCATTTTCCTACAGTTTCCAGCCCGGGGCTTTACAAATACTCACTTAAAAACTGGGTGAAGGAAGAGTCAATGCTTGACTCTAACGACAGGGGTCTCTTGCCCCTTAGGCAACACAGAGCCATTATGTCAGCTGTGTATGAGTTTTTAGAATTCGGGCTCACGACAGAAAGCCACAGAGCCTCAAGCCTGTATAGGCAGCATCCTGAACTGAATATTCATACTACCTTACTGCAAGTGTTTAGCTAAATCTGGTGTCCTGTTAAAAATGACTATGCAGCAATCACCTTGAATTGAACAAGAATATCCAGTCTGTCACTTTTTCGCTGAATCGTAAATCAGAGAGCTCACAATTGATGCTGCAGAAAAACTCCTAAAGGCAAGGACATGTCACAGGGGACCTTTATGTATTAGGTAAACTCGAAAGATTAAAGGTTTCAGGATGGAAAACTTCCCAAATACAGCAAATAATCAATCTCAAGCCCCCAGTCATGGAATATACAGCTAGTTCATGAAGCAGTTATATTCAAATAAGACCTGTTCTGTTTTTGTTTTTTCCGGTTTCTGTCCAATAAAGATGTCCTCTCAAGGTTTAGCAGAGAGCCTTGCCCATGGTAACACAAGCTGCATTAACTGAGCCCTGAGCCAAGTGCTTTTACCTGGACTTTCTCATCCAATCCCTAGTTCAAAGCTGTGGGGCAAGTGCTGTCATCATTCCCATTTCGCAACTGAGGAAACTGAGGCACCAGGAGGGTAAACAGCTTGCCAAGGTCATGCAGCTAGTAAGTGGCAGGGCCAGGCAGGCCAGTCTGCCTCTAGCGCCTGCACACTGAACCAATGGGCTTTACTGCCCTCAAAACCCGGGGGAAGAAGCTGGGCTTGGGAGTCCACTTTGTTGATAGTTTACATGAGACTTTCACATCCATGATCTCATCTGCTACTCCTGGCAACCATATGAGACTGATAACACAGGTCTTATCACCATTTTACAGGGGATAACCCGCCATCCCCCGTGAGGCTCAGAGAAGGTTAGGACTTGCCGATTCCTCACCCGGCAAGCAGCAGAGACAGGACTTGAGCGCCTGCACTTCACAATGGCAGGCAGGTTTGTGCAGGAGAGTGGACTGTGGCCATGAACTCACATGCTGGCAGTTCAGGGCATCTAAAGTGGGTGCTGGGGCATCTCCTGCCAGCCCTGTACCCCCAGCTGCAAATGTGGGGGATGAGGGAGGTTCACAGATGGCTGATGCTAGCAGCTGAGTAGGGAAAACTACGCTGTGTGGGGCATGCCTTTCTCTTCTGAGAACTCGAACATCTCCCCACGGAGCACCGCTCCCTGCTCCCCACAGAATCAGACTCTCCTGAAGCTCACAGACTCAGAGGAGCGTTGCTTAATTTTCTGGACCTTCCTTTGCTTAACAAAACACACTATTATTACCTTTTAAGAAACTGAGACATAATTTACATATAGTAAGATATATAAATCTTAGGTGTACAGCTCAATAGATTTTTATAAATGTACAACCTGTGTAACCGCCGCTGCCTAGATCAAGATGTTATTTCTCTCAGATTTTTTGCACCTAGTGTAGGAAGGAAGGGCTTAGCACTGCAGCCCTGCCGCGAACTCCTCTACTGCTTGGACCTGGCCCTAGCACCTGTGGGAAGGAATTGAAAATTCCAAGATCTGTAGGAAAAGGGAGCAGAGGGACAGGCCTAGGCTATGGAGAGAGGAGGTGGGGCAACCAGAGATGGAAGTCTCCTGCACAGGAGCACGGGCAGCAAAGCCCCTCCCTCTCAATAGCACTCAATAAAAAGCTGTGGTTTCATACGCTCAGCCATTCTTAATCCACTGGGGACCCACATACACAAATAATACATATCAAATACGTATAGTGGAGTTTCACATAAGCCCTGCAAAAACTTCTTCCCCACCCAACAGTCAAGTTATGAGAAAACCCACGACAGTGTAAATGGTTTGCTCTACTTATGGTGTAAGTTTGCCCCGCATAGCACTGTGCACCATGGACCTATTTGGCTTGTGGGGTAGAACAGAATAGGAATTGGGATTCCCTCCACAGGAGGGTTACAGCCTAGATGAGGAAACAAGTCCTACACATATCAAATGTTTGCCAACTAGTAAAGAATAACAACCATAATTATTATTATGTGCCTAGTGCTGGGCTAACTATTTTCTACTCTGCTTCATACATTCCTCAAACGTACTCGCTGGAAGGTGGCACAGCCAGGATTCCAACCAGGCAGGGCTGACACCAAGGCGGGCATGGCACCCTCCAGCCCAAGCTGCTTCTCTGTGAACAGCCCACGCGCAGCATGCTCTGCTAGGCTCACGGGAGCAGGACTTAGCGCCTTCATGCTTTCTGTTCCCTCTGCCTACAAGACTCTTTCCCCATTGTACACAGCTGGCTCCTTCACCTCCATCAAGTCTTTGCTCCAATTTCATCTTCTTGGTGTGGCCTTCCCTGACCACTCTGAAAAACTGTAGCATCCCCTCCGCATTCTTTAATCCCCCTTTCCTACACGGTAGGACCTCACTAAATACCTGAAGAGTGAAAAAATGAATGAACAATAATGTTGGTGGAAAGCTTTTTAACCAAAGGGTTTCAAACACTTCAGTGCAAAGACTATAAACATCTGAAAATAGCCAAATTCACATTCCCTCTTCCCTGGAAGAATTGCTAGTGCAGGTCTTGACCAAAAAGTAGCAAGTGCATCCAGCCTGGCTTAGCTGAGTGACCTTAAGTTCTCGTGCAGGTGAGCAGACATCCTTGGTGCCCACCATTGGGGAGGGCTCCCCAGGAGCCCTCTCATGCAGCCTGACCATGTGTGACACCCATGCCATTTTACAGAAAGGGCCAAGCAGAACACTTTTGCTACAGAGATTCTTCATGCCAGCCTCCTTGCTGCTAAAGTCAGGCCAACAACATTTGTAACAAATGACAGTACATCACTCTTATCTGGAAGCCACTTGTCCAGCAATTTCTGTGAATCGAAACCTTGCCAGGAGTCATGAAGGACAACGAAGAACTCTGAGCAGCAGATTGCACAAGAGCAACCTTGTCACCATCACTTACATTTGTAGAGCATTTCACGGTTGCCAATTCATTTTTACATACTTAATCCCATGTCATACGTAAGCAGAAACGCAGAAAGTCCAGGTACAGGCACCAAAGCACAAGCACTCTACTTTACAAGAGTTCCTCAGGTCCTCACCTGTATCCTATTGATTCTTGCCCTACACACTATTGTGACAAAGCCAGCCATTTCGTTTTCCAGGCCACTGCAGATTCAGAGTAGAAGAGAAGGGGAATAACGTATGAGGTAGGAACACTGAAAGAGCAAGACGTGACAGATGACAGCAAGTGAAGAGACTGGAAAGTTACATAAAGCATATCAAAGCAGAATGAATTGCATTCCAGGACCACTGGGGGGCGGGGGGGGGGGGCTAGGGCGGAAAAAGTCTGCACATCAATTGCCCTTTGGGGCACTGCTGATTTTTAGCATCAAAGCAATAACAAAAAATGATGACTTGGGGCCACCAGGACAAAGGTTAAATACTGTGTTCAGCACTCAATTACTTTTGGTAACACCATATGACTACTTTCTTTTGTAAACGTCCCTCCTAGTTTCTAAAAGTCTCCTTGAATTGATAAACAGAGTTTGAAAAGAACATTTACATTTTTTAAAAAGTAAAACCCACTTTCACAAGTAGCACTGTGAGAGGACTTCCTGGCTTTTCTCAATTGCTAAAGACCTTCCTCCCATCAATCGCCAAGTAGCCTAAGTCCGCACACTCACATTTCAGATCCAGGCTAAAATCCAACTTGTCCCTTCCTTTTCCCCCCTACTCCTCATTGTTTAGCTCTGGGGTTGCATAATTTACAGTCACCCTGCGAAGGGCCGTGTGTTCCAGAGTAGGAAGCTGTCACACTGAATAGAGCACTGCTGGGCTGCATTCACATACAGAGCGTTGCACAATTCCTCTGCACAGCCAGCAACAGCAAACCTCCTCCTTGAGTGCAGGCAGCTCCTGACAATCAGCGAGATCAGGGGAAAGGGGTGCCGGGAAGGCCTGCAACCATAAATTTGCTTTAATTCACTGTATGACAAAGCAGGGTGGTAAAACCGCAACCATATTTTCAAGTCAGGACTGAAACAAGAGGTCCAGGGCAACACCTAATTTGGTTCCTAGAACCCAACACGTTGTGAACTCATTTTTTCGGTTGAGAGGGAACTATGTAGGGGGGCAGGGGTGGAAACTGATCTCGGGACTTTGGGTGAACGTAACCCAAGAGCTGACAATAAGCAGGCCTTCCTGAGTCCAAAGATGCTAGGACAGCTTTATTAGAGGCAGCCCAGATCTGCAAGGGCTGGGGCCCTGGGGGACAGCATGGTTGGGACAGGAGTTCCCAGAGAGTTCAAAACCTGAGTGCAGAAGGTGTGCTGACTGGTATATGTATGACAGAGCAACAGGACTCCTCCAACTCTGGAATGTTCACTCAGCAATGAACCAAGGTGTGACCCTGAACAAGTCTTTCAGATAACCTGAGTCTCACTTTCTTCATCTCTAAAATGGGGATAACCAGTAACCCGCCACCAGTAAGAGTTAAGCTGATCATGTATATTAAACATCTTAAATAATATGTGTTCAATAAATGTTATTTCCTTCTCCCCAGCTGGCTTCCCCCAGCCCTTCCTGAACAGTCTCCCTTGAGAAGTCAAGGGAGAAAAAGGAGCACATTCGTTCTTGCTCTGGTACTAGCTAGCCATGGGAACCTGGACAGTTAACTCCCTTCTCTAGGCCTCACAATCTACAATTAACCATTAGAATTTATATAAAAATTAAATAAGGTTGATGAATACAAAATCAATACACAAAATCAACTGTATTTCTGTATACCAGCAACAGATACAAAATGCAATTCAAATGCTTATACCATCACCTTAGGAAGCCTTTCCAGTCAAAAGACCTGAATTGCTATAGTTGCTGCTAAAAGCATGTCAGTTGAGCTGTATTCCTGTCTGGAGTTGGGTAGAGTAGGGGGAGTTTGGGATTCAGGAAAGGGGAAAGGATAAAGAGAATAGTTCTATGTCAAAGGAAGGGAGGGAGGGAGGAGGCAAACAAGCTAGATATTCTGTACACTGTACAGATTCTGGGTGCTGGCAATATTTAATGAGAACACCCTTCAGAGCGTTCTATGTTTTTAGCACAAGTCAATTTAGATGATAACCCTAAAATTGAGTATCTGTCTAAATTAGAAGAGTAATCTAATGTCAAGACCAAGAAATACCAACAACGTTGGAACAGTTAAATTAGTATCTAAAATGTTGTGACAAATACCATACGACCTCACTTACACATGGACTCTCTAAAAACAAAACCCCAACCTAGCTCACAGACACAGAAAACAGACTGGTGGCCGCCAGGGGCAGGGGGTGTCAGGTGGGCAAAATGGGTGAAGAGGGTCAAAAGGTACAAACTTCCAATCATAAAATAAATAAGTCATGGGGACTTATTTATTTTATAGGGACATATAGTACAGAATGGTGGCTATAGTTAGTAATACTTCATTATTGCACATTTGAAAGTTACTGAGAGTAGATCTTAAAAGATCTCATCACAAGAAAAAAAATTTTTTGCAACTATGTATGGTGACGAATGTTAACTAGACTTATTGTGGTGATCATTTCACAATGTATACAAAGATCAAATTATTATGTTGTACACCTGAAACTAATATAATATTATAAGTCAACTGTCCCACAATTAAAAAAATAAA
The DNA here is from genome assembly GCF_028021215.1 of Eschrichtius robustus. NCBI lineage: Eukaryota > Metazoa > Chordata > Mammalia > Artiodactyla > Eschrichtiidae > Eschrichtius > Eschrichtius robustus. Next base: position 29,438,492 of record NC_090842.1, on the reverse strand, counting down.
CTATTAGTGTCAACAAAAAATAAAAATGTAAAAAATGCAATTCATAAAAAGAAGCAATTATAAGACCATTGTAAATATCAAGTATCCAGCTATAAATTTAACAAAAAGTATATAAGCCCTCTATGGGAAACATTATAAATATTTTTAGGAGAAATTATGATAACCTAAATAGGTGGTGAAACATAACATGCTCATAGATCAGGAGGACTCAAGATGTAAAGATATCAATTCTACCCAAACAGATTAGAAAGAAAGAAAGAAATACTACTCAAAATCCCAATAGCAGTGGGGGGTGTGTGTGTGTGTGTGTGTAAAACATAAACTGATTTTTACATTTACATGCAAACACAAAGGACTGAGAACAGCCAAAACACTCATGAATATGCCCAAGGTGGGGGGGATTTACTAAACCAAATATCCAGACCTGTTATAAAGCTACAATAATCAAGACAGTGTGGCAATGAGCTAGGAGTCAAGAGTCTGATGGAATGGAACACAGAGCCAAAAAACAGATCCCTGTGTATATAAACATTTGATTTATGACAGAGGTGGTTCTATAGAACAGTGACCGAAAAAAAATCTCTTTTTCAACAAGTGGTGCTGGGACAAATGGGTATCCATTTAGGGGAAAAAATGAAACTGGAACCCTATCTTACACCATATACAAGAATCAACTGCAGGTGAATCAAGCACCTAAATATGAAAGGGAAAAGCTTCAAAGCTTTTTGAAGAGGGAAAAAAAGGATAACTTTTGCCATCTCAAAGTAAAACACAGATCTCTTAAACAGGACACAAAAACACTATCCAAGAAGGGGAATATTGAAAAATCTAACATAAAAATAAGAACTTTTTAAAATCACAGTGTATCATTAATAAAGTGAAAGGACAAAGGGCGGTAATATTTATAATGAATAAAACTGGAAAAGGACTCTTGTCCAGAACATATAAAGAACTGCTACAAATTAATGAGGAAAAAAACCCTAATTTTAAAAAAGTAACAAAAGAACAGGTGCCTCACAGAAAAGGAAATCCAAAATGTCCAATCAATATATGAAAAGCTGTTCAGCCTCATTAGCAGAGCATGTAAAGTAAAACCACAATGAGATACACTATCAATTTGGCAAAAATTTAAAAGTTTCACAACACCAAATATCGGCAAGGATTTAGAACAACCCAGGAATTCTCTCTGCTAGTGCAGAGAGTGTAATATGGAAAAACCACTGTGGAAAACAATGTGGCATTATCTAATATAATTGAAGATTCCCAGCAATTCTACTCCAAAGAACCATTTACAAACGTATGTGCCTCAGGATATAAATCTACATGGGTACTCATAGCAGCATCCTTCATAATTGCCCCAAACTCAAAATAACCCAAAGGCACATCAACAGTAGAATGGATAAATAAATTGCAGGGTAGTCAGAGCTGGTATATAATGCTGTATAGCTATATAGCAGTGAACTGAATAATGTATGGCAAATTCATGAGCATACACAAATATTTGTGAATGCTCCATAGAGAAATTGTAAATATTCAGAAGAGAATGCTATAAAATACTATATAGCAATAAAAATGAATGAACTACAGCTATGTACAACAACTTGAATAAATATTACAAATTCAATGTTGAAGGAAAGATGCAACTTAATACATAACAGTATGATTCCAATTAGGTCAAAACCAGGTAAGAATAAACTGTTCGATAAGAAGATGCATGTATAGGTGACAAACTAAAGAAAAGCAAGGAAACACCATGAAAATCAAGGTAGTGGGGAGTGAGGGAGAGAGCTACGATCAAGAAGGGATATTTAGGGACCTTCTTTACATGAGTGCATGCTTTTTAAACACGTGTTAAACATGTAAGATTAATGCACATTTTGCATATGTATTGATCTATGTCACAAAAATACTTTTTTGCTACCAAAAAAAAAAAATTTCAATGTTACCTCCTCCAGAAGTCTTTCCATACCACAAACCTAGGTAGGTGCTCCCTCGGCATCCTCCACCTCTCAGCTGGCTGTAATGCCTATTAACTTAAGGGCATCTCTGCCCTCAAGGGCAACCATGGAGCCTGTCTTGGCTCACCGTTGTAGCCTGTGTCTATACAGTGTTGAGCACATGGTGAGTGCTCAACAAATATAAATTAATCGACGACTGCACTGAAAGATCTGAGTTGGTAAAAAAGTAATTAGCTCCAGACCAATCAACTGACAACCAGGAGAACGTACTGAGTGATGTTATGGAAGGAGAGGCCCACCTGGAGTCAGAAAAACTAGGCTCTGGTTCCATCATGTACTGGCCATATCGCCTTAAATACATCACTTTTTTCACTGATAGTAAAAATACTACAAATAGCTACCATTTAGGGAACTTCAACATTATGCTAAGTGCTTTTAGCTGTGTTACCGCATTTAATCCTCACAGTGTATCTGCAATGAGTTTAATTTTTTTTCAATCTCTTTTTAATGATTAGGAAACCGAGGTTCTGAGAGATGAAATGATTTTCCCCAAAGCACACGACAGCCAACAAATGGCAAAGCCAAGATCTCCAAAATTCATGCTTTCCTGATAGTGCTACACTGATTCTCACCTCAGTTTTTCATCTATAAAATGGGGATACAGGAATGTCTGTGTGGCCTGACAAGGCTGTTGTAAGTAAAGCTCCAAGGCAATTAACAAATGTAGAAGCAGCCTGTAAACTCTAGAGCGCCATTCAAAGGTAAGGAAAATAATATGTAATAAGCATCTACCATGGGCCCACACAAAACAAGCAGATGGTTTCTACCCACATTGAGCTTTCAAGCCAATTGTAAAGGAAAGCTATGTGAACAGGAAAACTAGGAACACACATCAATAAACTGATTTAAGGAAGCCTTTAGGAAGAGCACCCAATATAGGCTCAACTGTCAGACCAGCAGTGGGTGTACTGCTTGGGCTGTGCAAGGATGGCTCTCTCGTCCACCAGCCACGCAGCAGCACAGCCAGAGGTATTCTGTTAAGGCATACTACAATTTTTTTTTTCTTAATTAAAAAATGTACTTTTTTTTTTTTTGGCCGTGCTGCGTGGCATGCAGGATCTTAGTTCCCTGACCACAGATCGAACCCGTGCCTCTTGCAGTGGAAGTGCAGAGTCCTAACCACTTGACAACCAGGGAACTCCTAAAAAATGGACATTTTACAAGTCAGATTTACTGAAGTATAATTTACTTACAGTAAATTCACTCTTTTTGGGTATACAGCTTGATGAGTTTTGATAAACATATACAGTTGTGTAACCACCAATTAAGAGACAGAATATTTTCTATCACCTCCAAAAGTTCCCTTGTTACCCCCTTGTAGTCAATCTCTCTCTCCTACCATCCCTAGAAACCAGTGATGTGATTTCTGTCCCTATTGTTTTGCTTTTTCCAGAATGCAGAGGAATCTTTTTAATACATAAGTCAGGTCAAGTCGTCCTATGTTTTAAGCCCCCATGGCATTCAGAATGAAACCCAAATGCCTCTCCGTGGGTTGCACGGTGGCTCCTCTCTGCCTCTTTAATCCCATTTCGCATTACTTTTCCTTCCCTGTGGTCCAGCCTCCCTGGCTGCCTTTTTGCTCATTTCTGCCTTAGGGCCTTTGCATCTGCTCTTCCCTCTTCCTCAGCTCTTTCCTGACCAGCTTTCTTTCCCTCATCTCCTCTCACCACTCCCCACTGTTTGAGCCCAATTTCTTCCTTTAGAACAAACACATCACTACATGAAATGACCTTGCTCATTCATTTACTTGTTTACTGTCTATCCCCCTTCTCTAAAGCTGTAAGGTCCTTAAAGGCAGGGAGCTTGTAAGTCTTATTAAGAGCTCCGTTCCTAGAAACTTAGAAAACGCGAACCCATGGTTGGGCTTCCATTGGGATTCACAGAATGAACACACGTGTGCCAAAGGAGTAGGGACTAGTGAGGGCCACGTGGTTGAAACTCTAAGAAGATTCAAAGAAGAAACAGGCCTTATATTGCATGCACATGGGGGGAAAAAAAAAGGGTAGGAGGACTGGCCACAACTCCGAACCAGGGTCTCCCTACTGCCATTCTACCATCCCTTCCCCAAAGTCCCCAATGATGGGGCCACAGAGTGCCTGCGACACAGAGCCGGGGCCTCTCCCATCCTGGCCCTCTGGAGCCGTCAGGCTTGTTTCTCTCCTGAGGCCTGGGTCCCTTCAACTCTTCTTTGCCCACCTGGCTGGAGCTCCCAAACACAGCCAGCTCAGGCTCACGGGCCTTCTTTCTCCTATCCATGTGAATTCAGAGAGGCAGGGGGAGCCCAGGGGTTATTCTGTCTTGCACTCTTCCCCGGGGAAGAGCCACACAGGACCCTGGTCTTGTAAACCCTGAGAGATTATGAGACAAATTCCTGCCTCGCAGGGCCCCACGCGCTCAGCAAAGGGTACACGTGGACATGACATGCACTGGTGTCCACAGTTCCCTGAGCTGATGTCCCAGTTTTCTCTCTCAATTAGCACTAGAGTTCTGAAGGCTTAATTTTGTTATAATTTATTATCTCAGTTGGGGGTGGCCAAGGGAGAAGGCGGGGAATTCCTTTGCCACGAGAACATCTGTTTTGCTGGGTAGCAAAACTTAAATTATGACCTCAAGACTTGAGCAGAAGCTTATAGCTCGTTCGGTCCAGTCTCCTAATTTTATATGTAAAGATACTAAATCCTAGAGAAATTAAGGAACTTGCCTGGGGCCAACAAGCTAAATAGGGACAGAGCTGGGGTAGAACTCAAATTTCCTTAATCCCAGTTCAGCCTTATCTCCACCTTACAATGTTCTTGAATTTGGCTTTTATCCCTTCCCCTCCACTGAAACTGCTCTTTGAAGGCCACTAATAGCCTCAATCACCAAATGGCCTTTTCTTAGTCCTCATCTAACTGGACAATGCCACGGAACAGAACCATGCTCACCACACAAAACTTCCTGAAGCACACGTGGCAGGGCCTCCTCTTGTGCCTCTGACCTCCAGCCCCTTTTCCCAGTTGGAGCTACCTCTGGGTCTATCGAAGGCAGGCTCCCCTGCCTCACTCACCTCCACAATGTGGGGGGTGGAATCCTTCCCTGAGACCCCTTCTCCTCTTCATCTGCATTCCCACCCCAGGGGCACTGCATCCACTGACTCTCATGGTCTTACCATACAGGGCAGCCAAGAGTCCCCTACTCTCCTTCCAGCCCCGACTTCTCTTCCCCAAGAAAACCACTGAACATTGCGAACATGGAAGTTATCCTGCAAGGACCGGAAATTCGTGCTTGCGGTCTGACTCGCCATCTTCCCTCTGCTACTTCCCTTCCTGCTCTTATGCTTCCAAACTTGACGGCATAACTAAACTCCAAAACCCAGGTTCAAAACTGGGAGGACTATTCTGATCTACTCCTTTCTCCCCATGTTCAACTAGACACCAGGTCTCACTTATTCTGCCTCCAAAATCTCTCCCCCATCCAATTCCTCATTGCCTTTCATAGCAATCCTCTAGTGCAGACTACAGAAATCTCTCTCTGCTGTTGAGCCTCTTCTCTGGTCTCCCTCTTCAAGCTCTCCTGACTTGGCACTCTACTACCCTACCATGTAGGGAGGAGGTTAGTGCACCCTACCATGTATTCACAGTGTGTACCCCGTAGCGAAATGCTCAGGGAAGCCTACAGTCCAGCTCCACTCTTCCTTTCCACACTTCTCATATTCTCACAAACCCCAACTCTTCAGTTACATAAGACTGTCCACTACCCCATGATGGTGCCCTGCATGTTTGAGTCTTGCTTTTGTGCTTCAGCTCATACTGTTTCATCTTCCTGGAAGGCCTTACCCATTTTTAAGATGATTTTGGTTGTAAAGGAGAGAATTCCAGCTCAAATTAGTTTATGTGAAAGGAGGGATTTATTGGTTCACATAACTATCCAGTGCATAGAGCCAGCTTCAGAGAATACAATAATTATCATCAAAGGTCTTTCTGGCAACCCCCCTCTCTCCTTCTCTCTTTTCCCCATTCCCCCATCCCCCGAAGTCTCTCCCACAATAGGTAAACTTCCTTCCTGCACAGAGTAATGGACATGTGGAAACATGGCCACAGAGAGCTCCGGGCTTTCATCAATCTAACCCAGTGAGGACCTTGCTGGGATCCCAGATGAAGAGCTCCTTTCTCATAGTAACTATAAAATCCCAGAGAAGGACTCTGCTCGACCTGGACTGAGTCACACCAAATCCCCTGGAAAGATCACTGCGGCCAGGGGAATGGGAATTTGTGAATGGCAAGGCCTGGGTCACATGCCCATTTCTATCTTCAAGCAGCAGGGGTAGTCATGGCAGCCCCACGGGGACAGCCTGGAATGAGGGAACCTGGGCAGAGTAGAACAACCCAGTTCCACTGAACTCTCATTTCTCCACCTACTGCCTCCAGGTTTAATCCTGAGCCCTAGTCCAAATCAAATGCCAGTTTTGCCTCTTCTGTGCACTGATTGTCTCCCCCAACTGATCCAACTCTCTGAGGGCAGGAATTGGATTCCTACGTGATCAGTATAAGGCTTCACGCAAAGGTGTGTCTCCAGAAAAATTTTCACAGTCTGCAATTACTATGTCCAATTATTTCTTTGTGAAGTCATTGCCTGATTCCCCTGGGACTGACTTCCCCACCACCGAATCTCCAAGCACCTAGAACAGTGCCTAACACATAACAGGTGCTAGATAAATATTGAGTAAATGAATAAATGAGTGGTTTGAATAAAATAAAGGTTACCAGCCTTTGGTGTTTGGTAAACGAGCACAGCTGCTTTTTAATTCTTCCCACTTCACAGAGAAAAATAAATGATAAGGCAAGAATTCCAACTTCTTGTCCCCACCATCCCACCCCCAAATTTCTGTACACACACCCCATGCTTATGGCCTTCCTGTCAGTCTCAGGGGAGGAGATGCACATTCATGTCCAGATCAAGCTGCCCATCCACACTCTGCACCCCCTCCTCCCTGCCCATCCTCTTGGGGCTCTGCTCTTTCTACCACTTCCTCTTTCCTATACCTTCTACATCTCCCTCGGTCTGGACTCTTTCTTTACAGCTTCTCAGTGGCTCCAAGTCCCCCCCATGGGAGCCAAATGAGGTCAAATAAACCCTCCCTGAGCCCTCCCCGCTTCTCCCCCCTTCCTTCTACAGTTCCGGTTTCTTTTCCAGGAGACTCCATTTGTGGCCTCAACCTCCTCAATCCCACATGCTTAACCCCACTGCAATTTGGCTTTTCTCCTGTCACTCTATTGAAACTGCTCTTGCCAAGGTCGCCAACAAGTTTCCAGACCCAATGGTCACCTGCCAGTCTTCATCTTATTTGACTCTTGCAGTATCTGACTCAACTAACTACTTCCTCGCCTTCTTGAAATTCTTTCCTTCCTTGGCTCCCATGATGCTGCTCTGCCTTGGATTTTCTTTGCCGCCTCTTAGCTCACTCCTTCTTGGTTTCCATCACAGCCTCCTCTCCCTAGATGTTTCTCAGCTCCCGGAGCTGTGTGTGGGGGGAGATGCATCCTCTGCCTTCTCTCCCCTTCTAACTTAGCCTGGTGAGATTCCCAACTTTCAAGGCTCTCACTGCCCATGAGCACCACAGAATTCCAAGTTGACCCTTCTCCCCAAGTGCATCCTATCTCCTCATCCACATATCCAACTGCCTGCCAGGGATCTCCAATTGGATAATCCACAAGAATCATGATCAAACATGACCAAAATAAGTCAGCATTCTTTTCCTCAAGCCTTCCCTCTTCCTCCTGCATTTCTCCATCTCAGGGAACGGCACTACCATCCCACCAGTGGCCCAAACCAGGAATCCTGGACTCATTTTTGTCTACATCCTTTAAAATGCAGTTCCTCCTCAATGCCATTCCAGTTGATCATCAAAAAAATTCAATTATTGCACCGTCCAAATAGCTCTTAAATCTATCTCCTTTTCCCACCTCCCACTACCACCACTTTAGTTTAGTTCTTAATCTTTTCCCACCTGGATCACAGAGATAACTTTCCATCTGGTCTCCCAACCTGAGGACCTGCCTCCTTCCAGTCCACGCAGGTGATCTTTCTCACGCACAAAGGGATCCTGCCGACCCATTTCCTTAAAATTCTCTGGTTCTTGAAAGTTCTCATCACAAGGTAAAAAATGTTAACTATGTATGGCGATGGATGCTAACTAGACTTCCTGTGCTGATCATTTTGCAATACATACAAACACCGAATCACCTCACTGTACACCTGAAACTGATATAATGTTATGTCAGTTATACTTGAATTTAAAAAAACCGTTTGGCGGCATCTCATTATACTCAGAATAAAATCCAAAGTCTTTGGCACAATAACAAGGCCCTTCATGACCGGATCTCTGTCTCATCTTTTATCCTCCATCTCTTGACACTCCTTTTATATATTGTGTTCTAGTCAAACCAAATTATTTCACATTCCTAGCACGTTCCATGTGGTGACATATCTCAGTGCCTTCTTACATGTTGGTCCCTCTGCCTGGCATTCCTTTTCTCCACCTGCTAACTACCACTCATTTTTAAGACTCAGCCCACGTGTCATTTCTCTTGGCCAATGTTCCTGCCTAGAGAAGGTGCCCTCTGTTCTCCCACAGCCCCGTGGCACTTCCTGCTCTGAGGTGTAAGTGTCTTTTACACATATCTCCCATTAGGCTGAGTTCCTCAAGAGCAGGGACTAAGACCTTCCTCCCTACTTCCATGGCATCATGTATATGTCTAGCTCACACTAGGTGCTCAGTAAATGCTTATGGGTGAGCAGATGGATTAATGGATGGATGGATGGATGGATGGATGGATGGTTGGCTGGCTGGCTGGCTGAATGGATGGATATCCTACTATCCTGTCTTTCCCAAGTCTTCTCCGACCACTTCCTTCCACCAAAGCCTGAACCTTCAGTGGCAGCTCCTCTCTGTTGCCACCTACTAATGGCCCACACTTCTGAGGCAGGAATGGAAAATGATTCCAGGAGCTGTCCAGATGGTGATTAGGGACTACTCTGGCGTCAGAATCAATGTGATACACGATGGTGACCACCACCTCCACCTCCAGAAGGAACCCAGCCCCAACCAACCACTTGCTATTCTTGGTTGAGAAATCAAGTGAGCAGGGGGACAAATACAAGGCACCGACTATTGGCCTTGCAGGATTTTATTTTACTTTAATTTTTTGGTGCTATGAAAAGCACAATGTTTTTCCTCTTTTCTGTAAAGAAAATTAGAACTAAAGATGGCTCAGCAGATAAAAGCTGTGGGCGGTAAATACTCCCACTATTCCCCCCTGCATTTCAGGCTTCTAGGTTTCTCTTTGCATTTACTGAGCTAGAATCCTGAAAGAGGCCTGAGGAATTCTAGCTCATATCCTAAGTAAGAGATGAAAAGACTGAGGCTCAGAGGGGCTAAACGACTTGCCCAAAGTCAAGTTAGAGAAGGAGCCAAAATTAAAACACAGCTCTCCTGATCCTCCCCTTTAACTATTCTGCAAATCTCCCAACTCCCCGGATCTTAGGCACCTGAACCTGGGCAAGTTCCTTCCTGTCTATGCAGCCCTCCCATCCAGGGTGGAAGTCAGGGCTGTCTCCATTTCTAAGCATCCTGGAAGCCACAGACAAACCACTTCTTCCATTAACATGTCACTGGGTCCCTCCTCCCAGAAACATCCTGTTTCTCAATCACAGGATACTTTCAGATCCTCCTCTTTGGTTTGAGAAGCACATCTGCATGAAAAGTTTGGTTAGAGGTGGTTTTCTCTAAATGCCTCTCAGGACTATGACTTTCCTGGCTGAGAAAGCTTTGTGGTTGAGGTTGCTATTCTGCAATTATCTTGGCCTTAAAAGAGCTTTCATGGGTACCCCCTACCACCTCAGGAGGGAGCCAGAATTGATTCTTCTATGTTTAGAACCTCGCATCAAAGACCTCAAGAATCTGAACATGAAGGTAATTCCCAATTTCATAGCTCACTTAGAACAGGAAAGGAGCTTGGGGGTAGCCCTACTACTCCAGTAGCCAACTACTCCAGGAAACAGAGCCCCCAGAGCGGCAGGGGCAGAGTCACCTATCTCGACTCCTGGTCCAGTGCTCTCTCCCAATCTCTGTAATATCACTCCAGCCTCCTGGGCTGAAGCAGCTGCGCCATCAAAAATGTCACATCACTTATGACAACACAATTAGTTATATAACTGATGCTGCAGAGCAGGCAAGGGGAAGAAGCCCTGAGCGTGAACCACAGCGCCCCGCTTCTGGCTCTCAGGGAAGCTAAGGCCCACATACTTGAGAACTCCATATGGGAAGGGAACACCCACTAATCAATCAAAGGAATCAAAACTGTAGCTGACATATGTAAAATGACTTCTATAAAACTGTTAAAAGGGCATTTCATATATTACATCACTTAATGCTCACAACCCTGTTAGGTATTTTTATTATCAGCCCCATTTTACAGGCAAGGAAACTGGGGCACAAAAAAGTAACGTGTTTAAGGGCACACTTCTAGTTAGTGGTAGAGTCAAGATTTAAAGCCAAGCAGCCTGGTTACAGAGCCCAAGCTGCTAACTGCCTCTCAGTTTTAAAAGCATGCTAAACGGCTTCTCTCAATAGGAATCCACCTATCTCTTTGAACCAGTAACAGGTCACTGCTCCTTTCTCTCCTTCCTCCGCTATGCTAATGACTGATTTCTCAGGAGGTTTCTTTCCTAACCAGTAATGTGCATAAATGAGAGACATAGAATAAAATAAGAATGTGATACCGGTTTGAACAAATTCTTAGAATGCAGTTTGAGCACCTTCAAGCTTTTTATGATGATGCAGTCAATAAAGTGAGGTGAAGTGCTCTTCTTACAGCATCTGCTAACCATTTTAAAATCCATGTAGTATGTATGTAAACACACACATACGTGCACATTTTTAAAAATTTTTTCAAAATCAAAAGTTGTTCTTTGCTAGTGTCATATTTTGCGGTAATTCTTTCCAAAATGTTTTATTCAGTTTGAAGTCACCTCCTCACCAGCTTGTCTACTATCTTTCAGATCAAAATGTGCTCTTGCGATAATGGTCTGTCTAGTTTTGTAAGAAATGAGAGACTTAGAACACCCCGGGAGAGAGGGAACCAAGTCCCTGCATCCAGATTGACTGAGCACATGTCAGAAAAATATGACCTTATTCTACTCATATTAAATCTCCAGTGTTAACAGTGAGAAGCTGAAAAACATGTGATCCTGTCCTATCTTTAGCAGGTGTGGCTAAGATGCATGATATAATCTGGGGAGTTCCAAGTGCTAAAAAAACAAGACAGTCCTCTGACTCTGGGCACTATAAATCTAATCTAGCCCCACACAGAGACTAGAAATTCTGGATTCCTCTGGAGTCTTGTCAATCCTGAATGAAGCTTCATCCATTTAATCTCATCAGCAACAACCCTTGCAATAAGCACACGGGTTCGATTTCAGAATCCAACAAGTGACTGAGGTTCAAGAATTCCACAGCTGATTCCTGAGGAGATCAGGTGGACTGTTTGCTACTCTTCTGGCAGGAAGGTCTGCTGGTATTTACAGCTCAGTGAACAGTAAGGAGGGAGAGAGCACCATCCATCAGCAAAGGAGAACTCATCTGCTACTTGATCTGACATTCTGTTTGCGCTCACACTGTCTCCAGAGAGCAAGGTGCATCCATTTGAATAAACATGGAGACAGGAGGAAGGGGAGGGGGAGCAAAGCAGCCAAAGAGATGATTGCAGAAACAAGAAGTCCACAGATCGAGGAGCTCTTAGTGGAGCGCTGCCCCAACATGGGACCCTCTGGGGATGTGCAGGAAACGCCCTTTCAGACGACTGTACTTTTACTGAATAATGGCTACAAGTTGTTATTCACCTCCTCTCATGCCTGCCACTTAGCAGGTACCAAACAGCGGTGTGCTGAATGAACACAGGCTTGCCCTGAACCCAAGCCAAAGACTAAACACCCTAATTACAAAGTCAGGGTCAGCTGGTAGGAGGAAACCACCAGCTTTTGGCAATCTTAAGATTGTCTTCCCTGTCTGGTAGGGTCTGTCCTCGGACTCCAATCCTACTGGAAGGGCTGGGATATTTGTATGAGCAATGGTGTCTTCACCAGGCAAATCCTTAAATTTTGTTTTACCAGTGGCACTGAGCAAGCACCTTGGAAAGGAACACACATCCAAAGTGCTCCACTTTACTGTGTTCACTTATATAAAGCCTACCAGCTAGCAACCATGCCTCAATTGCCACCTTCGGACTCTCTAGCTCCCTAAAAATTCACTTAATGCTCCAGAGACAACAGAGAGCCTGAATATGACATCACAGAAAACTCAACATCTCAAATGCGGACAGACTGTGGTGCCCATAGCAACTCCACAGTTCATTCTACATTTTCATCAGGTAGATGGTCCAAGTAGTTGTCACTATTTGCTCAGAATGGGAAGTCACTTAAAGTGATTCTGTTGATCCCATATATAATGCCTTAAGAGATTTCTTTGATAGGGTTTTGGTGATTAAATAAAATTAACACTTGCTGTTAAAATTTTGATTAATTGGAATAAAAGAGTCCCCTGATTGCAAAAATGATGAGGCTGTATCACAGGTGAGGTCAGTACCTCCTAACAAGCAAAATTATTTAAAATGTCACACATAAAAAGTCACTGATTACTCATGGTATGTGTAAAATTATATTTTGCTGTCTCAATGATCATTGTTTACTTCTCAGTATGGAAATGTTCTGGATTGTCTGACACAGAGCTCCCAAACACTAGTTCACAATCACATACACAAAGAAAAAAAAAACCTAGCAAGCTATTTTCAAATGAAAATTTTAATAAAGTATTAAGAATCAGGCTTTTCAAATGACAGTCTAACATGTGGCCTCTCTTAATGGATGCAAGTTTCCCACTGCAACATGTATCAAGCAAAAGAATGTCAAAGGTCAGTTTCCCTGCAATGTTCCTAGCCTGCTACGGGTGTTAACACTTTGTTCTAAGCAGCATCTGCCAGCCAGGCCTTTGTAATATAATTTCAGTTACTACAGGCATATGTGGAAGCCCCATCCGTCTTCTAATCAGCACGCCATAACGTGGATAAGAATGTACACTGAATGGAGTGTCTTTGCTCTTCTGGAAATGCTGATTAAAAAGGATCTGGAGATGTCTCAATATCAATATTCTTCCTCTCAATGCAACAGGCTGAGCTATTAAACCCCAGTCCCCATTAGGAAGTCATCAAGTTCTCACAGGGCATCACTCACAGAGAACGCTCTAATTTCATCTGCCTGGGTGAAATAAAAGAGCATCCTGATTAACTCATAAGTATGGTCTGATAGGTTGTTAACCAATCGTACTGGCCAGGCATGTCCAAAATTGCGTTCTGTAAATGCCACCTGCATTTTCAGGGCCAGCCCCACCCATAGCACAGTTCTCCTGATTCAAGTGACTCTCACCCAAGTGGCAATCTGGAAAATCACCTCTGCAAGGGAAGGCTCAAAAGAATTTGTCACTAGGATACAGTGACACCAATCCCACATTTTGTGGTTAATAAAACAAGTCCTGCATCCAGCTTGGCACAAGGCCCTGATCTGATTTATTTCAAGCCAAGCTGGAGGGCTCACAGGAAAAGCTGCCATTCATGAATGCTTCAGGAGGACAGGACACTAGGGTCCCTGTGGCAAAATTTACATGGGCCAGAAATCTTTCTGACTCACCTTTTGAGCAAACTTAGCTCATTTCCTAAAGAGAACTGGTGTATTTTTAAAAATATACTAACAGTTTTACCAACAAAATCTCAATTTTGCCTGTTATTTTTCTCCAAAAAGGCGTCCTGTCGGGTGATAAAGGGGGGAGTGCAGGGAAAAGAGAGAAAGTGCCAGGACGTCTGATTTAACCATCTGAAATATCTAACGCTTGATTTTTTTTTCCCCTCTGAAATTTCCTCTGTGTAACCAAATATGAGACGCAGAAGACTTTCCCGGAGAAGTCTAAATACAGCCTTCATTTAAGATTTTCTGCCCCAGTATATAATTAGGAAATTTCATTCTAAAATGACACGCCTATCTCCTTGGAGAGAGTGCCTCTGTTTGAATAAAAAAGGCGAGGTATTCTTCAGGGTACACAGTATATATTTTTAAATTTCTTATTAAATCAACCTAATTTATGGGGCTTGTTCAGGAAAAGCCGGTAAGGAGTTGCTTCGGCAGATGCAAAGTTAATTTCCAGACTCCAGCATACACCCCGCTTCCATCCCCGCTTCCCTCAACCGAGCGTTTCCGAATGCCTTCGGCCTCCTTCGAAGAGGCTCGGCTCTCTCCGCCGAGGCCCCGGCTCGGCTCCGAACACGGCCGAGTCCCTCCGAGCCTCGCGCCCAGCCTGCGCCGAGCCGAGCCGAGCGCCACCAAGCCTGAGCCTCCTCGACTTCTCCAGCCTCGGCTGGGCGCTGTCCACCACTCGCAGCGCCTGAAACCTCACCCAGCTCCGGTGGCTGGGGCTTCTACTGGGCTGCAAGCCTGCCACTGCAGATTACACAGTTCTGAAGTTTTGAAACGTCCCCTTTAGGGAGAAAGGGGTGGTGCTGCTTGCATTTACCGACCTGCAAGGGCTCCAGGCAGATGCAACATGCACCTTGTTGCAACGAGCAATTCCCCAGGCCCCGCCTTCGCATCCATTTGGGTTGCACAAGCTTCAAAGAAGCCCCAGGCCAAATTACCCGTGGATAATTTGGGTGCGGCAAGCCGAGGGGCCTCTGCACAGAAAGCTCCAGGGAGCTCTCGAACAAAAATAAGAACACGTCAAGCAGACGAGAGAAATTGTCTCCGAGTCGCTACTCCCTACCATCATGGCGCCGCCTAGAACCCGCTTGTCATGCCTGTTACACATGCAAGATTTCTTGCATCTTGGTTCTGAAACCGCAAGCATGCTTCATCTCCCATCCACCTTTCTGCGAAAGGGGTTTTTACTTTCCATTGTTTTCCTACGGGATGCAATTACTTCGGCTATTCTGTCAAGCTGAAAAATAATCATTTTTGTTTACTGCACAGCAACCCCTAATTAGGAGCTGTGTGTGCACGAAGGTGTCACAGCAAAGCGACGTGGAATCCTCGCTAAACGGTCTTAACGAACTCCTCCGTCCCGAACTGACAGGCCAGCGGAAGCAGCGGGGCTAGGAGGCCCAAGGGCGCGCACCCCTTTCCTAAGGTCACCCCCTCCCCAAGCAAAGCTGCCTGTGGGCTCACCAGGAACTGCTAACCAGGAGTGGATGGGGCAAGAAGCAAGCCTGGGAGTAGGAAGGAGGGGCAAGGCTCCTTACTGAGAAAGTGTGGAAGGGAAGGAATATCCCATTTTGTTTTAATTTTCAACCATCACTCAAATCCACCCCCAGTTAATTAGGAAGGGAAACTGATATCTAAGGCAGAAGGGGGTGGTGCGGCAAGTGGGGCCTGAAATCCGCATTGTGGGTAGATTACATGGAACACAGCCTATGCAGAGTGTAAATAAATACATTGATAAAGGCCATAGAGTGAACGAAAACTGCCAGTGTCAGGAGAGCAAAGGCTGGGAGGGTGGGGGAGAAAGGCGGGGGAGCAGCAAGGGGCGGGCATTCAGCCTCACAGCCAGCGTCCTCCTTCCACCTCTGCCTTGGATACACCTGTGCCAGCCCCATTCGCTTGGACACCCACCCCCTCCCCTACCACACGCCCCTTCCCCTAACCTCCGTCCTTTGGGGGTGGGGAGGAGGGGCAGAAACCACAGCCTCTAATTCAGCACCAAATCCATGAACAGCAGACACTTGATACTCCACCCCAGCCTAGGGCTGGGTCCCCTCCATGTTTTAGCCAAGTTCAAAAATCACTGCCCCAGGAGAAGAGTAGGGGGAAGTGGGATTATGGATGTGGAGAAGGGGGTGGAGGAAGGAGGAAAGAGAAATAGAGACAGAATGATACAGAGACACAGAGATAGAAATGGAGGCAGCGATACACAGGAAACACCACACAATCAAGAGTAATGATCATAATCATGCCAATAGTGTGATGTTCTGATCAATATGGCGGACACTGTCATTCATACAACTACAGGCGCTCCCCTTCCCTCCACCCCACCCCCGGAGAAAAAAACACCCACCCTGGGAGTTGGGGTGGAAGACCCAGAACCAACGTAGGGCCTGGGGGAGGGGAGTCAAATTCAGGTGTGTGTATGCGTGTGCGTGTGTGTGCACGAATTAAAAACCGGGCCTGGAGAGCAACGTGAAGTGAGCAAGGTAATAAAAATTATTTAAAAATTATGCTTTATAAAAGTACAAATCCCAATGCCACAGGGACTTACTTCATCTGCTTCACAATGGTGCTTTTTCCAGATTCTCCAGCCCCTGTTGGGACAGACAGGGGGGAAAATTTGGTGAGTGTCAGCTTAGGGGACCGGGGTGGGGGGTGGGAGGTAAGGCATGCGAGGGAGTGGGCGATCCTGGGCACATGGTGGTGCCAACTCGGGGACCAGGTCTCCCCAGGAGCGAGGGGGGGGGACTGGTGGGGGGTGCATAGTGGCCGGGGTCGGGGGATGGGGGTGGCAGTCCCGGTCCTTACCCAGCAGGAGTAATTTCACGTCTTTGGCAGCGCTGATGCCATCCTCTTTGAGGTTTTTCTCAATCGCCTTGCTCCGCTCGAGGGCGGCTCGCTCCTCTGCGCTCAGAGTACATCCCATGGTGGCCCCTTCCCTGCCACAGCCCGCACGACTCGGCTGGCACGGCTCCCCGGCTCGGCGCGCCCCCCACCCCCCCAGAAAGCAGAGCCTGGGCTCAAAGGGGAAAAAATCACGATAGCCTCCCCTTGGCTGAAAACAAAAATGTCGGGAAACCAGAACCCCCCAAAAAGACAGCCTCTAACAAGATTCCAGCCACGGAGACTCGCGGCAGCTGGCGGGGCTCTGGGGGTGTCGAGGCGAGGGTGGCCGGGGTCTGGGGTTCCGGAGCCGAGGGAGGAGGCGTCCGCGGTCCGAGGAGGCGCGGGCTGCAGGCACTGAGGCTTGTGCACGACCCAAAATAAATAAAATAATAGTCGAGGCAGGAGTCGCAGCCGGAGCCGGCGGAGGGTGGGGTGGGGGGCAGGGTGGGTCCTTCTGCCGCTGCTGCCGGAGGAGGAGGAGGCGCGGGGTGTGGAGGGAGTGAGTTAGGGGATGCTGCTAGTGTATTTGCATCGCTGTTCCTCAGCCGTCGGTGCGTCCGCGGCGCCTTCGCCGACCCCCGCGCGCTGGGCAGGGCTGGGCAAGGGGCCGGGCCGGGGGGCAGGTCTCTAGCGGGAGACGGCGTCGCTGTTTCCCAGAGCTCGCATCGCTCGGTGGAGCCTACCGAAGAGAAAGGGAGAGCGCGACGGAGCCGCGGACAGCCGGGAGCTCGAGGGGGAGCGAGAGGAGAGAGGCTGGGAGGGAGGGGAGAAAAAAAATGAAGAGAGCGAGCGAGCGAGCGGGCGCGCGCGCGCCACAGACCGGGCGGGGGAGGGGGCGAGCGCAGCGCGCGAGTGCGCCAGCTGCTCTGCGCACCCCGCACGGCCAGCCGCCCGCTGACGTAAGCAGGGCCGCGCGCCGGGCCCCCGGGACGGGGAGGGGCGGGGGGCGGGGGAGGCGCGCGCGCCCCGGTCCGCGTAACTAGCGGGGGCGCGCGCGCGGCGCGGCCTCCCCTCCCCCACCCTCCCCCCACTCCCCTCAGGGCCCGCGGCTCCCCGAGGTGGGCTCGTGCGAGGCCTAGCGGGGGCGGGGCCTGGGGCCGGGCTCGAGCCCGGGCGCCCCTCCCCGCCTCCGCCTCCGCCTCCGCCCCCGCCCTCGCCCAGTGCTCTGGCGGCTCGGGCCTGGTCAACGCGAGCTCGGGGCTGGGTCGCCCGCGCCGCCGTCAGGTGGGTCCACTGGGTCGCGGCCGGCGCCGCCTCCCTCGCTCTCCTGCCTCCTCTCCATCTTGGCTCCAGCAGCGCGCCTTCTTGGTTGCTCTCCGGCTGCTGGGGCCGTAGCAGCCGAGGTCAGGTGGCCTCGGTTAACTCGAGGAGACAGTGGTTCTGAGGGAACCTGCGTTCCCAATCATTCGCCCTTGGGGCGTAGGGGCAGATTCGGATTTTTCGCTTCCTGCGTCCCACAGACATTTATTGAGCACCTAGTATGTGAGAGAGGAGGCTGTGAGAAGAGGAACACAGCAGGATGAGACAAAGCCAGGGCCTGTTCTCAAGGAGCCTCTGCCTCCCTTTGCCATCGCGGACCCTGCTCCAAGATTGCCGGCCAAAAGGGCAGCGCAGGAGACAGTTCCCACACTGGGCAGCTTTTGGATGGGAGGGACAGGTTTTCATGTGTTACTTCCTCAACACAGAGCTTAAATGCTTTTGCTCATTTTGAAAGGTTTAGTTTGGCTGAGATTTTTGCACTGAGTCCTCTTGTCCTGCCTCTTCCCCAAACACAAATACGTTAAATGAATAGATTTTGAGAGAAGAGAGCTTCTTCCTCTATATCTTTTAAAACACTCCCCCGCCCCATCTCTTTTTAAAGTAAAGACTCAGCAACCTGGGTCAGTTATTCAGCGTACAGCTCATCAAATACTGAGGAAACACATACACTTCTGCCAAAGATCGGGCATGTTCTAGG
Source organism: Eschrichtius robustus (assembly GCF_028021215.1). Lineage (NCBI taxonomy): Eukaryota > Metazoa > Chordata > Mammalia > Artiodactyla > Eschrichtiidae > Eschrichtius > Eschrichtius robustus. The sequence continues at coordinate 29,419,853 of NC_090842.1, read as the reverse complement.
TGGTCTCTGAGATTTTGAAGAAATTAGTTCTCACTGCACAAAATGGTTTTACAATCAGTTCCATCAGACAGCCTCAGGGGCCCTCCTAGAAAAAGGGGCCAATAGGAAAGATTGCATGGGGATAGGAGAGGCAACCGGCCAGTGGAAAACGTTTTTTCTAACAGTTGAGCATTTTTGTGGCTCTGAAAGCAAACTTGTTTGTTTCATTTCAACAATAGAAAAAACACCCCTGTTTTTGGAAATCTTACCCAGCATAAAAATACATTTGCAATGGGGCGGGGCGGGGGGAGGCAATTAAGGCCCACAAGGAAGAAAACATTTTTTCCCCTGAATTTTTCAATTTGTTGTTTCCCAGTTTGGGTTTGCCTCATTCCACAAATAGCTGTCTATGTCAAAAGTTGTATGTAATGTAATTTGAATATTTAAACTTAGATCACATTTAAATATTGTAGAAAACTGACAAAGGACTCTTATAAAGAATTGTTTTATAAAGTAAATAACTTCTTCCCTACTTACCCTTACACCCCTACCCAGTCTCCTTTTGTGTGTATATTGAGGAGAGGAGCTTAGGGGATGAATCTGGTTTGCTTAAAATCTGGCTGTCACTAAAAATCAGCCTCCCAGATCCAAAACAGAGCTTAGGTAACCAATATTCTATAGAATTTGTTATTTCTTTTAAAGGTTGCTAGGATGATTATGCAGATCTCTCAGATATAGGGAAAAAATTCAGCCACCTCACCCAGATTCTGCAATCCCTACGAGGCTGCATCTGAAATACTGAAGAGGTAAGACCATAACCATTTCTTTGTAAATGGTGGGTCATATTTTACATTTTAATGCTCTTTCATATGAAGTAATTTTTAATTGAAGATCTTAGACTCTCGGGGCATTGTGGTTTACATGGTTGAATCAAACTATCTTTGATTTTGGGTATATTTATTCCTTCTTGGTATCATACCTAGTATGGTGGAGGCACAAGCCTATGTTTTGTGGTTTTCTTTACTCAGTACTTACTAAGCACCTACCTGCCATGAACAGGGTAATGTTCTAGGCACTATAGGTGTTGTATTTCAGGTTTGTCTACCCTGTTTTCTTTTTCTGGGTCACTTTGCATCTTTATAGCTCGGCTTCATAAAAGACTAATAATAATCCGCTTCACCTGTAGAGTGCTTTACAGCTTACAGAGCACTTTTATGAAAATTATCTCTAGTGATCCACATAAACCTCAGTTAGGGATTGTGGTGTGGGAAGCATCATGGCTGAGTGAAAAGAGCCTGGGCCCATATCAACCTGGGTACCCATTTTACAGCTGAGAAAACTGAGCCTCTGAGGGGCTGAATAAATTGTTCAAGGTCATGCAGCCATTTAGTACTACTAATCCAGGGCTCCTTTTACAGGTTTGTGGACTATTTGAGAGATAACATGTTATACGTATTTATTATATATTTAAATATATATATATATATTTATGTCTGCATATATATATATATATATATATATCATACTTCCTAGACTCACAGAAAGCTTACAACTCCAGAAACCAATCATATTCTGGTCCCCACCACCAAAAGAAGTAAGGATGACAACATCTCAGTTCTCTGTGAGTTATTAGTAATTAGATAATACCACAAGTGTTTAATTAGTTAATTAGTGTTTAAATAGTTAATTCCTGTGGGAATGAGGAAATTATAGTCCTAACATCAGGAGTAATCAGGGACAGATTCAATTTGGTTTTATTTTATATGATCCTCAGAATTATATTTCTCTGATTGTTCCTGTTGACCAAAAGAATAATTCTCCTTTACCCCACCTTAGGTCAACTATAGCCCTTACCACACATGGTTCAGCATACTTTTAATTTTAAAAGTAGGTGATCAGAATATTTTATATACTCTCTAAAAGGAACAACAAAAGCCTACAATGAGTTGCTTTTGTACCACATGTGGCTCCTATTCTGGAGGACAGTAATTTACGATATAAGCAAGATCCTCCAGGTCTAACTTACAGAATGTGGGCTCTGATTTGATGAACTGAATTTCCGTATTTGTTCCTTTTTGAGGTTACTTTAATTAAATATGCATGTATTGACCATCTACTGTGTTTAATGTATTGACTTAGACTCAAAGGGAGGTTTAGACATGAGCTTGGCTTCCTGAAATCTTGAAATCCCTGGAATGTTTCAAAACAATTCACATAAGAATCAGCTGGGGTGCTTGTTAAAAATTCAGTTACCCATCTTACTTCTACCAAGTCAGACTATTCTAAAATCTGCATTGGTATCCACTCCCTAGGTGATTTTTCTGTACAAAGTGCTAGGTCTTATAGAGAATCTGTGCCAGTTAATTCTACTAGTAGCTTACATTCTTAAAGTCCAAATATCTCTCCTGTTTCTGAATTCAAATTTTCTTTATGTTTAGTAGTTTTTGTATTTCTGTCAAAGGAAAAACTTATGAGAATTACTATTCCTTATGGACATTACTCTCCTCGTGGGAAGAAAATAGGCTAAAATGTGTGGTTCATGAGTTAAATGAAATCAGACTAAATGTCAAATGTATTAGGCATTTTGGGGAGAATGGTAGATCACTAGAGATTTTTAAGTTTCTGCACTAAGGGTTTTTATTATAAAATTGATAGCTCACACTCTAACTTAGTGGTGAATATAATTTAGAAGAATGTCTGGGTAAGGCTAAGAAATGACTTAGAGTTTTCTGATAAATATCTGGCATTAAGGAGGGAAGATGCTGATCCAATTTTTTTTATGTCCCTAGAGGGTATTATTATCCTTATCCTATTGTCCTTTTTAGCTGTTATTCAGTGCTTCTCTGACTGGTATTAATATTATTTTGTGCACATCTCTCATACCTACCAGAACAGTGGTTATCAAATGTTATTGTGCATAAGAATTACATGGGTTGCTTTTTAAAATGCAGATTCCTGGGTGAATATCTAGAATTTCTGAATCAGTGAGTCTGAGGTGGAGCCTGATACTGTTCATTTTTACAATCATACGTTCTCCCCCAAGTGATGTGCTCAGGAAACATATCACTGGACTATAAACTCCTTTGAGGTGAGGGAGTTACCACTTTGTATATATCCCAAAAGGTCAAGCATGGCCCATTGTCCACAGGTCATCAATTTTAATGCTATTAACCAAATTCACCTGTCTATAGACAAGGGCTAAATCAGATCATATATCAAAGTTCTTTGCAGTTCTGAGACTTTTTGATTTTTCTAATAGAAATTTTGTGACTTGATTCTGGAAAACTTTTTTTTTTTTTAAACATGTTTAAAGATTTATTGATTGATTGATTGATTGCTATGTTGGGTCTTCGTTTCTGTGCTAGGGCTTTCTCTAGTTGTGGCAAGCGGGGGCCACTCTTCATCGCAGTGCGCGGGCCTCTCACTATCGCGGCCTCTCTTGTTGCGGGGCACAGGCTCCAGACGCGCAGGCTCAGTAGTTGTGGCTCACGGGCCTAGTTGCTCTGCGGCAGGTGGGATCTTCCCAGACCAGGGCTCGAACCCGTGTCCCCTGCATTAGCAGGCAGATTCTCAACCACTGTGCCACCAGGGAAGCCCTGGAAAACTTTTAAGATTGGGTGAGTTCGAAGAGGTAATGACTTATTTTCAAGTAAGATTCTGAAAAATGAAATGATACTAATTTTAAACAAACAAATGGGAGATTTGTTGGTATTTAGGAACTTGTGAGAATAGCATATGCCAAATGTTTTTGAAGTTTCCATCAGAATATGCTTTGTTAAATTTTGTCTCTCATTTGTTATTTTGTGGACTTCATGAAAAAAATCAGTTTATCATTGTTAGGAATAAAAGATGACATGGGAATAAATAAAGGTTTTGTGTACTTTTAAACGAAGGGACTTGCTTGAAGGCTTGTAGATAATTGAGTTGAGCTCTTAGGTTATTGAAGTCCATTATGTGGTCACTGTTGAGAACATTATTTGCTGAGTGTATTTTGATGGTTCAAGAACCCCAAAGAGAGTGTGCTTTGTGGTTTTTCTCAGTTTAGGATAGCAAGAGAATCCCACAGGGATGCATTTGGCTTGAACTGAGTGGAAAGTTGGAGGGGGCTAGGACTGGTGCTTTCACATTGATAAGACTGACCAAGAGCTGAAATTGAAGTTGGAAGCTTGGCTTAAAATGAAAGCATTTCCTAACAGCCGTGATTCCTGTTGGCATTTTCTTGGAAAATCTTTCATCGGAAACCAAGATTCTTATTTGTTATAATAGGAATAATAGGACTTGTAAACCTACCTGGGCTAGAGTTGACAGATGTGATTAGCTGGTACATGTTTGTAAGGTATTATTTAATACTCTTGTCCTCCAGAAGATGAGATTCCCTGACACAAAGATTTCTTGCATTATTTATCATATTCTCTATCTCCATAGAGCCTTTCACACATGCAGCTCAAACACATTTAGACATTATCTCATTAGTCTTCTGTAAGCTTCAAGGTCCAAAGTCTTATTACAGCATTGCTCCTTAAAGATAGAAATGTTGTTGTTTGTTCCTGTCAGTTGTATTTGTGAAGGCAAAAAGTCAGTGAATTTATCTGAATTCAGTTAAAACCAGTTTGGATTGTCTGTAACAAGTGTGACTGGGGGAGGGGGAGGCTATCAATTAATTCAAACTTATTAGAAGTAGGTTGGGGGTGTTTGGCCAGACTAGAATGATTTAATTTTGTGACCTGTCTGCATCCTCTAAAGTACATGTGGTTTGGGGTGTTCCCAAAGTCTGCCAAGTACCAAGAGCATAGTGTTCCAGTGGGGAAACATGGTTCTTCACTTGAGCTAACATTTGGGTGTATTATCTGTTCCCCAAAGGCCTGTAAAACCCTGACCTCTGTGGCAGAAAAAAAATTTTTTATAAAATTCCTGTGTGTGTGTGATGGAGCACATCTATAAAATTTAAGAAGGGTAATTCAGAGAGAGATGTATTTTCAACCAGACACCTATCCCATAGGACTTTAACTAGGATCATTCAGAGCTTGAAGTAGAAAGAAAAGAACTGAACTGATTTTCCTCTCAAGGAACACCTGCAGTTGGCTGTCTTTCCCCTTGGCCACTGTAACCTTTGGAGAGGGCTAAGAGAAGAGGAAAGAAAAAGGAGGAGGAAGGACTCTGAATTAGTTACATCCAATATAAATTTAAAACAGCACTGTTCCTAATGACCAAAGAGAGGACATATACAGATTTCAATAAAAACATTGAATGTAATGGCTTACAATGACCAAAATTAAAGAGGTGGATGCCCAAAGGCAATCTTAAAAAAATTAATATTGGGATTAATTTTCATGGATTGAGAGGTAGGATGAATGGGGCAGGGAAAGAAAAAGGGTAAATTTTGGGATTGTTCAATTTGATCATCCTTTCTTTGATGCTACCACCTCTGCTTCTGTTTTAGGAAAGATGTGACACCAATCCTTCTTTCCTTCATTTTTGCTTCTCCCACCTCTGTTCTACTCCGATACTTGGCTTTATCCTACCATAAACATTTCTTCAGGAAGAAAATAGTGATAAGAATGAAATTTTTCCTATCATTGCCTTCATTTATTTAATACATACTTATTGTGTTTACTGTGTTTACTATGTCAGACTCTGTTCTAGGAACACACTGGGAATACACTGTTGAATACAACACACTAGGTCCCCTGCCATCATGATGCATATAGTCTCTGATCTTTGAATCATAGCGCTCTCTCATACATTATCTAATTTGATCCTTTTAAGAACCCTTTGAAATAGCCCAGATTTCTATTTACATTTTATGCATAATAAAATTAAGCTTAGGGAAGTTCAACTGATTTACCTAAGATCATGCAGCTGGTAAATTGTGTAATCAGATGGTCACCCAAATTTTCTGAATTCCAGGACAGTGTTCTTTCTGCCACATTATGCCACTTTGCTAAGATCCAAGGTTCAAAGATTATATCTAAGTTGCTGTTTTTTTAAATTGAAGTATAGTTGATATACAGTGTTGTGTTAGGTTCTGGTGTACAGCAAAGTGTTTCAATTATACATATGTGGGTATATATATGCATATATACACATATATATATTCTTTTTCAGATTCTTTTTAAGTTTCTCTTTTAAACAGTACCTAGACCAATTATATTATTTATATTTTAGTGAGTTATTACTTTACTCAATACTCCTTCCCCCCTTTGTCAGATATTATTGATCATCATAAATGAACTTTATCTAAACAATTCATGATCCCATGATATTTATTCCAATAAATTATTCCTAGTTCTTAGTACAAAATATATTATCTTTGTAGTGCATAATTATCAGAATATTCTGCATGTTTTGCAGCACCCTTTCCCTCATAAAGGTAACAACCAGAAATGGGGAGTAGATGATATACAACTATTAAAGGAAAATATTGAAAAGCTTTAGTCCCAGTAGGTTGGGAAAGTAATTTTCAAAACTAAAAAAAAAGTAACATCAAGAAGGGCAACAGAGTGAAAAGAGCACTGGACTAGGAATCAAGAGACAAAACTTTTAGTCTTGGTTTGGGAAATTCTGTTCTCTTTCCAGACCTCAATTTCCTCAATTAAGGAATGGAATTTTAGGCATCTTCTGTATTCTACATCCATAATTCTAAATCTGAGTTAAGTGAACAGAGACCTTGGAGAGTGACATTTAGGAAACTATTGAAGGCAAAGCAATAGACCTCTCCACAGGGCAAAGCAAGAAAATGTTACATATCCATTCAGTTCTTGAATCCAAGTCCATTTGTTCCACTATTGAAACGGTTCCTGTTTCTTTTTTCCTCCCTTCAGATCGAGTAAACCTTTCATACTTCTTATGACATTTACTTTAGAAATATAACACCTTTGTAAACAAAACAAGCCAATATTATGAAAGGACTGTAGCTTGACTGATTTTTCAACTTAGAAGTGACACCACTCCTAGATATACTGGAATTTTTTTTTAAAGCCTGTCTTGAAAGGTTTTCTCCAAATTGCCTTATATCCGTTTTAGCACAGCAGGCACATGATGGCTCATAATCACCACCCAATTGATTTTGAGAGTATTTCTTTGTGGGTGAATAGGATGAGTGGGGAACATCCCACAGGGCTGGGGAAGGAGTGTCAAGGGAGTCGCATAGATCCAGGAGTGAGACAGCCAGTGGTAAGTAACCAAAGGGGCAGATGAGCTTGACAAGGGGTTGGCCTTCTCTCAACAGCCTCTACTAGATCTATTCAGTCCTGCCCTTCTTGTGATTTTCTCTGGCATTTGTTCTGACAGTTATCTCAATTCTTCACTCACTTCCCACACCCCTAGAGTGTATCTGCCAGATTAGTAATCACTTGGTTAGTGATTACTAGTTGCTCCCTGCCTACTTGCTGAAAAGGTTTCATCGAGGGAGTGGAGGAATTCAGCATATGCTTCTACCACCTTACAGATATCAGTTTCTAAGCATGAAGGAACTTAAGCATGAAAGAAAGGATTTATGGGTTCATCCAATAGTGAGCTAAAAATTAGTTTTTCTTTCACTGAAAAAGTAATCTGTTATTTTAAAGAAAAGTAGAATTGAACACAGGACACCTGGGTTCTCAACCCTAGGCTGTGACATTTCAGAATTTCTTGGGGGTGAAGACAACCTGCTCTTGGCTCCAGAATCCAGTTGCCCCTTGCTCACCTCAGGGAGCTATTCTATTTAGGAATCAGCCTCTTTCACAGCTGGCTGCCATCATTATAACTACTGAGAAAAACCACTATTACCTCTGTGACAACATCCTGAGGCTATGTCTGAAAGAGAATTCAAGTAGGGGATGAGAAGTTGGATCAGATAGGTCTTTTCCAGTCCTTTCAGCAGGGCCACTTAGTTCCCTGGGGCAAGCTAACCCTTGTATCAGGTCCTGGACTGATACAGGCCATGAGCAAATAAATCCAAGAGCCCCTAGTTGTGCTGCTTGGTGGCTGAGCATCAAATTAGTCTCTGTGCTGGTCCTTCTTTGAGCTAACCTTGTCCCTAAGGAGTAGGCTCTCACCTTGGTCCTTGTGACTGGTTCCAGTAACAGGTGTTTTTTAGGTTCTTGTATCTAACTCTGACCCTGCTTTGGGATTGGAGTTCTACTTTGATCTCCTCAACTTCATGGAAATTAGAAGCCAATCCTTAAACCCAAGTCTGCACAACTGGATCCTTACTACAAACTGCTACATCTCTGATGCCCATCATCAGTTTGTTTGAAACTTTACCTATTGCCAATGCCTGACTCCTAACAAATCACTCCACTTTTGGATTTCCATGTGTTGACATTGTAGAACCTTCCTCCCACTCCTATAATTGTCTACATGAACCCTCTACTTACTGTCAGATTCCCTTGATAGCATGTCTTGCCTGCATTTTGGATTTTTTCTTTTTGGTTCCTATTGAGTGGACCTGATGTCCTGCCTTGTTCCAATGGGATTACTTATAGTCATTCTCAAACTTTAATGTTCATGAAAATCACCAAGAGTACTTAGTAAAAGTGCAGGTTCTGGGGTTCCACCCTTAGAGATTGTGATTCAGTAATTCTGTGAAACAGGGCTTAGACATCTGCATTTAAACGTATACCCCTAAATAATTTTGAGGTAGATAGTACAAAAACCACAGTTTAAAACCCCTATTCTAGTCTCTGGGACTTGATCCTTCCTTAGGCTCATCCCATTACTAACCAAACTTGATTTTGACAGTCAGAAAGATTTTGACTTTTCCATAAGGAATTTCTGAATATCATAATCATTGTTACATTTTAGAATATTATTTTTGTTTCAGTTTTTCTGCTCATTAGAAACTTTACAGAGGTTCTAATACCTAGCTAGTAAGTCATTCAAGCATACCACAATTTAAAGAGTCCAGATTTTGCTCATGCTTTCGGCTCTAATCTCTTGTGGTAAAGATAACAGGGTGTTTTAGAAATGCATGAATCAGTGTCTTCGTCAGCACCCTGCATTTATTTTAGGGCAATAGAGGAAAGTGTCTTCTTCCTCTTGGGTTTGGATTCATGCTTAAATATTGCCTCATCAATGTGCCTATGTATGCCATTATAGGAGTAACATAAATTCATGTATAGATGGCATAAAGAGAATGGAGCTGGGCACAAGAATTCTGGAGACAGGAGGAATCCAGGTGCGGAAGAACTGCTCTCTATTGTAAGGTATTGGCTTGTATGAGGCCCACCCTGGCTCAGATGCAGTATTCCTCAGATTCAGATTAAACACTTTTGGAAAGAATACTTCATAGGGCATGTTGTGTACCTCCTATTCCATTGTATCAAGTGTGTGATAAGGCATATTCCCAGTGCCCAGAATTTGAAAAAATTCTGAGCAATTTTCTAACCCCTGGGTGTCATCAAGAAACTCAGGAAAAGATTTATGTTTCTGGCCAAGATGGAGTCACAGGTACTGCCTGTTTACCCTCTCACCTGAAACAACTGGAAAATAAAACGAAGCAAAATACACAAGATAATTTTTTTTAGACCTTGGACATCAGGCAGTAAAGGACATTGATTCTTGTGAGACAAGAAACAAATGAGGTAACCCTACGATTGCCAAAGCTTACTGCTTTGAGGGAGTTTCCAGGTTATGGAGCAGGAAGGGGAAATCTAGGTGGAGCTCAGCAGAATCCCTGGGTTGAGGAGTTGGAGCTGAGAATTGAGGGGACCCAAGGAAGCTGGAGTTCTCATGACAGAGTATTGAAGAGGAGAGAGCTGCACAGAGAGAGAACTCCGGATATTTCCAGAGGTCCTCTTGAGTATTCAGATTACTGATTGGTACGTGCATGTGAGGAAACTGCCCAAGACTGGGGAAAAAGCCATCAGAGAGGATTAGAGGGAGCAGTGGCAGCACTCACAGAGGTCCAATAATAGTGCCTGTTCTTGTTAGCCAGACTAGAACATCTCATAATTTATAGAGTATTGGAGAGAGTACTTAGGATCTTGTTCAGTAGTGGGGAGTAATCAGTAGTCAGGGACTAATCATTGATCCTGCCTAACAAGCAAGATCTAAAATGATCGAATGGTTTCTGAGGAACTTAACTATGTCATGGAATAAAACTCAAGAATATTTAAAGAAATACAGAAATACTCATCTCCCAGCAAGGGAACAGTCACAATGTCTAACATGCAAATGAATATTCCCATGCATTCAAATAAGCAAGGAAATCTTACCCATAATGTGGAGAGCAGTCCATCAATAAAAACCAAGTTAGAACTGACACAGATATTAGAATTAGTAAAGAAGGACATTAAAAATTATTGTAATTACATCCTATCTGTAGGTAGATACTTAGAATATGTTTTTTAAAAGGCACAAATTAAATGTCTAGAGGTGAAAATTATGTCTTAAATAAAAAATACACTAACAGCATATTAAATGTTAAGAAAAGATTCATGAACTTGACTGCACAAAATACAAACTATCAAAAATGAAACACAGAGAAAAAAGAATTTATAAAAATGAGGCAGACATAAATCTGCCTCAGACAGAAATGCAAATCAAAACTACAATGAGATATCATCTCACACCGGTCAGAATGGCCATCATCAAAAAATCTACAAACAATAAATGCTGGAGAGGGTGTGGAGAAAAGGGAACACTCTTGCACTGTTGGTGGGAATGTAAATTGATACAGCCACTATGGAGAACAGTATGGAGGTTCCTTAAAAAACTAAAAATAGAACTACCATACGACCCAGCAATCCCACTACTGGGCATATACCCTGAGAAAACCATAATTCAAAAAGAGTCATGTACCAAAATGTTCACTGCAGCTCTATTTACAATAGCCAGGACATGGAAGCAACCTAAATGTCCATCATCGGATGAATGGATAAAGAAGATGTGGCACATATATACAATGGAATATCACTCAGCCATAAAAAGAAATGAAATGGAGGTATTTGTAATGAGGTGGATGGAGTTAGAGTCTGTCATACAGAGTGAAGTAAGTCAGAAAGAGAAAAACAAATACAGTATGCTAACACATATATATGGAATCTAAGGGGGAAAAAAAAAAAAAGGTCATGAAGAACCTAGTGGCAAGACGGGAATAAAGACACAGACCTACTAGAGAATGGACTTGAGGATATGGGGAGGGGGAAGGGTAAGATGTGACAAAGTGAGAGAGTGGCATGGACACATATACACTACCAAACGTAAAATAGCTAGCTAGGGGGAAGCAACCGCATAGCGCAGGGAGATCAGCTCTGTGCTTTGTGACCACCTAGAGGGGTGGGCTAGGGAGGGTGGGAGGGAGGGAGATGCAAGAGGGAAGAGATATGGGAACATATGTATATGTATAACTGATTCACTTTGTTATAAAGCAGAAACTAACACACCATTGTAAAGCAATTATACTCCAATAAAGATGTTAAAAAAAAAAATCTGCCTCAGACATAAATACCTTACAGCAATTACATTAAAAGTAAATGGATTAAATGCTCTGATTCAATTATATGCTGTTTACAAGAGACACACTTTAGATTCAAAGACACAAATACATTGAAAGTAAGAGGATGGATAAAAGATACACCATGAAAATAGTAACCAAAAAATAGACTTTAAGACAAAAGTGTTACTAGAGAAAAAGAGGGATATTTTATGATGATAAAAGGAAGATATCAGGAAGATATAATATTTATAACATTTAGATATATAACAATTATAACCATATATGCACCTAACAACAGAGCCTCAAAATACATGAAACAAAACAGACAAACAAAACAGAATTGAATGGAGAAATAGATGATTCAGCAGTAACAACTGGAGACTTCAATATCCTGTTCTCAATAATGAATGAATAACTAGGCAGAAGATCAACAAGGAAATAGAAGACTTGAACAACATATGAATCAATCAGGCCTAACAGGCATCTATAGAATACTCCACCCCAAAAACAGCAGAATACACGTTCTTCTCAAGGTGACATTGAATATTCTCCAGGCTAGACCAATGATAGGCCACAAAACAAGCCTCAATAAACTTAAAAGGGTTGAAATCAACAGAGAGCATTTCCAACCACAATGGAATTAAATTAGAAATTAATACCAGGAGGAAATTTGGGAAATTCACAAATGTGTGGAAAATAAATAACACATTCCTAAATAATGAATGGGCCAAAGAAGAAATGACAAGGGAAATTAGAAAATATTATGAAATAAATGAATGTGAAAGCACAGCATGCCAACACTTAAGGGTCAGCTAAAGTCGTGCTTAGAGGGAAAGTTATGGCTGTAAGTGCCTATATTAAAAAAGTGGAAAATCTAAAATCAATATTCTTATTTTCCATCATAAGAGAAGAGCAAACTAAACTCAAAGCTAGCAGAGGAACAGATAATAAGATAAAAGTGGAAATAAATGAAATAGAGAATAGAAAAACAATAGAGAAAAATCAGTGAAACCAAGATTTTGTTCTTTGAAAAGATCAATAAAATGCAAACCTTTAGTAGACTGATAAAGAAAAAAAGATAGAAGCCTCAAATTACTAAAATCAGAAATTAAAGAGGGAATATTACCATTAACCTTAGAGGAAAAAAAAGATTACAAAGGAGTACTATGAATAATTGTATGTCAGCTAATTAGATAACTTAAATGAAATGGACAAACTGAAAGTGACTCAGGAAGAAGTAAAAAATCTGAATAGACCTATAACAAGTAAAGAGATTGGATTAGTAAGTTAAAATTTGCCACAGATCCCAGGCCCAAACAGCTTCACTGGTGAATTCTACCAAACATTTAAAGAATCAATTCCAATCTTTTACAAATGATTTCAAAAAATAGAAGAACTTAATCTGTAACACTAGTATTATTCTGATACCAAAACCAAAGATATCGTAAGAAAGTAAATTTTCAAATCAATATCCCCTGTGAATATAGACATAAAAATCCTTTTAAAATACTACCAAACTGAATCCAGTCATGGACTAAAGGGGTACACCACGAGAAAGCGGTGTTTATCCCGGGAATATATCCAAATTTGGTTTAATATCTGAAAATCAATGTAATACACCATCTTAATAGAATGAAGCACAGAAACACATGATCATCTCAGTTGATGCAGAAAAGGCATTTGACAAAATCCAGCACTCTCATGATAAAAGCTGTGAACAAAGTAGGAATAGGAGAGAACTTCCTCAGTCTGATAAGTAAAGGGCATCTATGAAAATCCCACAGATAAATAGTGCCATATTTAATGGTGAAAGACTGAATACTTTCTTCCTAAGATCAAAAATCAGATAAGGATGTCAGCTGTCACTACTGCTATTTATCATTTTACTGGAGATACTGGCCAGGGAAATTAGGCAAGAAAAAGAAATAAAAGGCATCCAGATTGGAAAGAAAGAAAGAAATAAAATTATTTCTATTTGTAGTTGACAAGACCTAGCAAGGTTGCAGGGTATAAATGAAATCCTGCAATTTTTTTTTTTTTTTTTGGGCTGTGTTCGGTCTTCATTGCTGTGCGTGGGCCTTCTCTAGTTGTGGTGCGCGGGGGCTACTCTTCATTGTGGTGAGCAGGCTTCTCATTGTCGTGGCTTCTCTTGCGGCGCACAGGCTCTAGGCACGCAGGCTTCAGTAGTTGTGGCACACAGGCTCAGTAGTTGTGGCTTGTGGGCTCTAGAGCTCAGGCTCAGTAGTTGTGGTGCACGGGCTTAGTTTCTTCGCGGCATGTGGGATCTTCCCGGGCCAGGGCTCAAACCCGTGTCCCCTGCATTGGCAGGCAGATTCCTAACCACTGCAAGTGACAATATGCAAGTCAGTTGTACTTCAATGCACAAGCAATAAACAATCTGAAAATGAAATTAAGAAAACAAATTTACAGTAACATCAAAACAGTAAAATAGTTAAGAATGAATTTTTTAAAAAGAAGTGCAAGACTTTTTCATTGAAAACTACAAAGTTTTGTTGAAAAAAATTGAAGATCCAAATAAATGAGAAGACATCCCATGTTCCTGGGTTGGAATACAATATTATTAAGATGGAAATACTTCCCAAATTGATCTACAAGTTCAATATAATGCCTATCAAAGTCTCAGTTGGCTTCTTTTGAAGAAATTGTCAGGCTGATCCTAAAATTCATATGGAAATGCAAGGGACCCAGAATAGCTAAAATAATTCTGAACAAGAAGAAGAAAGTTAGAGGACTACACATCTTGACTTTAAAACTTACTAGAAAGCTACAGTAATGAAGACAGTGTAATATTGGTACAAGGACAGACATATAGATTAATGGAATAGGATTAAGAGTCCAGAAGTAAACCTACATTTATGGTCAACTGATTTTTGAAAAGGATGCCAAGATAATCTAATAGAGAAAGAACACTCTAGATACTCACACTCGAAAGAATAAAATTGGATCTCTACCCCACACCCACACAGAAATTATCTCAAAATTGGTCATAGACCTAAATGTCAGAGCTAAAATGATAAAACTCTTAAAAGAAACCATAGGAGTAAATCTTTGTGATACTGAGGCAATGGTTTCTTAGATACAACACCAGAAGTACAAGCAACAAAAGGAAACTAGGTAAGTTGAATCTTTCATGCTTCAAAGGACACCATCAAGGAAGTGCAAGACAGAATTCTCTGGCTGTCCAGTGGTTAGGACTCCATGCTTTCACTGCCGAGGGCCTGGGTTCAGTCCCTCGTCGGGGAACTAAAATCCTGCAAGCCGTGTGGTGCGGCCTAAAAAAGTAAGGATGAGGGTGATAAGATAGTGGAGCAATATCCTTAAAGTACTAAAATAAAAATACTGCCAACATAGAATTTGCTACCCAGAAAAAAATCTCTTTAAAAAACAGAGGCAAAATACTAACTTTTTCAGAAATACAAAAGCTGGAAGTATTTATCACCAGTAAACCTACACTAGTAGAAAGAAAGGCTAAAGGAAGTCATTCAAGCAGAAGGAAAATGGCACCAAGTGGAAATATGGATCTACACAAAGAAGTAAAGAACACCAGAAATAGTAACTACATGGGTAAATATATAAGATTTATTTTTATTATGTAAATCTC
This sequence comes from Eschrichtius robustus, assembly GCF_028021215.1. Lineage (NCBI taxonomy): Eukaryota > Metazoa > Chordata > Mammalia > Artiodactyla > Eschrichtiidae > Eschrichtius > Eschrichtius robustus. Next base: position 29,404,833 of record NC_090842.1, on the reverse strand, counting down.
TAAAAGAACTAACTGTGTAACAATGTGTTGTGGGGTTTATAGCATAGTTATAAGTAAAATACTTGACAAAAAAAGGTAGGAGCAAAGAAATGGAAGTGTACAATTTAAGGCTCTTTTATGTAAACTGATACAATATCACTGGAAAGTACACTGTAATTAAAGATGTATACTATAAATGCTAAAGCAACTACTACTAAAACAAGAGTTATAGCTAGTAAGCCAACAAAGGAGATAAAATGGAGTAATAAAAAATATTCAATACAAAAATAGGCTGAAAAATAGGAAAAGGGAAAAAAGAATAATTGGGACAAATAGAAAATAAATAGCATTCATTAATTACTGTGGTGGTTTTAATGTATGTCCAAAAATTTTTCAGTATTCCTTTCTCCAAAAAGTGGAGCTCAATTCTCCTCCCCTTAAGCATGAGCTAGACTTTGTGACTCACTTCTACCCAAGAGGGTATGAAAAGGGAAAAAAAATAGTAACTTTGCAGTGGAGAAACATGGCAGACACCACCTCAACCAAATGATCAAGGTTTACATCACCAGCACTAAGTCATGATGACACAATGCACCCCTAACATGATGTGATGGGAAGAGTACTTCACTTTTGTGGTAGACTTCCTCAAGATACATAATCCCAATCTAATCATGAAAAACATCAACCAAACCCAAATTGAGGGACATTCTACAAAACACCTGACCAGTGATCTTCAAAAGTGTCAAAGCCATGGGAAATAAGGAAAGACTGTGAAACACAGAAAGACAGATTGGAGGAGACTAAGGGGTCATGACAACTAAATGCAAGGTGATAGTGGACTGGATCTTGGAAAAAAGGATATTCGTGGAAAAACTGGTGAAACCCAAATAAAGTCTGTTGTTTAACTTAAAAAAAAAAAAAGAAAAGAAATAGCAAGATGATAGACTTAAACTTAACCACATCAGTAATTATATAAAATGTAAATAGTCTAAACACCCCAATTAAAAGGCAGTGATGGTCAGATCAGATTAAAAGACCATGACCAAAGTATATATGCTGTTTACAAGAAATACAAATGAAATATAAAGACACAAATAGGTTTAAAAGTAAAAGGATGGGCACCCGCCCCCACAGGGGTGGGGAGACTCGGCCCCTCAGGTGGGCAGAGACCAACCCTCCTGCGGGGACCCGTTGGCCGCCCCTGAGGACTCGCAACAGAGCACAGTGCAACTCTTGTCCTTGGGCTGGGTGCCATGGACGCCTTCATCAGCTTCACCAACCAGACCCAGGGCCGGGACCAACTCTTCAGAGCCACTAAGTACACAGGCATGTTGCTTAGGTCTTTGTTAGAGCCTAAAGCTGACAAAGAGGAGGTTGTTATGAAGCTCAAGAAACTGGAGTCCAGTGTGAGCACTGGCTGTAAATGGTTCAGACTAGGCAATGTGGTACATGCTGTACAGGCGACCCAGCAGAGCATTCATGTCACTGACCTGGTGCCCCGCGTGTACCTAACATTAGCCAGCCTGAACCTTGTGATTTATTTCATCTGTGACCCCATCATCTTCGTGAGGAGTGCAGGGCTTGCCTCTGGCATTAACAAAGAGAAATGGCGAATGTGGGCTGCACGCCATTACTACTATTCTCTTCTGCTGAGCCTGGTCAGGGATCTGTATGAAATCTCCCTGCAGATGGAACAGGTTGCACATGACAGGGCAAAGAGGGAGAAATCACCATTCCAGGATCCTCTTGGGTATAGCGTGGCTAATGAGGAAACAGAATGGCTCCAGTTCTTTCTTCTTCTCTTATTCCGAACTCTGAAGAAACATCTTCCCTTGCTCCTGGACACAGTGAAGAACTTCTGTGATATCCTGAACCCTTTGGACCAGCTGGGGATCTATAAGTCCAATCCTGGCATCATAGGCCTTGGAGGTCTCATGTCCTCTATAGCAGGCATAATCACTGTGGTGTATCCTCAGATGAAACTGAAGACCCACTGAGGTGGTTTCGGGCTGAAGACTAGTACCTGCTTTCAAGACAACCTGTTAGTGAAATGGACATTTGCATTAAGCACAGCCATGTCATGCTGTGCTTACGGACTTATTCACATGAGCCCTGAGTGACCTGTGAGGTGAACAGAGGTGGGGCCAAGAATGGTGGAGGGGAGAACGTGAAGTTTTATGTGTTTTCTAGAGCGCTGGAGTGACTTCTGAATTTCTGAGTATTTTTCCTTCATCTAACATTTATTGAGCATCTCTTTTGTGCATATTAGGAACTTAGTGGTTGCTGAACGAATAAAAATTGAAAGAGAAAAATTGAAAAAGATCCAAACTAACAAGTGGACTCTAATATAAGTGACTTTTGGGCCCTGTGCCTCACTACTTTTGCCCAACTACAGTAGGACTGATACACGCCCTCTCTCAGATCTAGTAGAGGCCCCTTATTCTCTGATCAGTTACCCCACTTCCTCCATAGCTGCCAGTGCCAGCATAGAGGAGAGCTGGGCTTATAGCCTCTTAACTTGACTTTTACATCACTGCGCTCCTGTCCTTCCTCTGTCCAGTAGTAAAATCAGAAGTGCATCAGGCACCTTCATAGTATAAATTGTGTCTTTAGGTAACGCAGTGAGGAAACAAAAAATCCGAAGCAGATAGAAAGGACTTGAGGTAAAAATAATGTGGTAAGTCACAATTGGTGCCTGCGGGTTTTCCTGTGACAGATGAGGAGACTGAGGTTAAAACTGAGGATAGAACTGACTCCCAATCCAGTGCTCTTTCCATATTTCACTGCCTTCCTGATTGAGTGGAAGTGCAAGACTCTCCAGAATCCTGTGCGAAAATCCTTTTTTAGAACCTTTCTTGGCCAGTGGTTTATATTCTATTCTACAAAAATTAAAACTATATCTAGATCCACCAGTAGGATTGTTTATTTAAAACCATATAACAGTTTGGGCACTTACGCATTAATTTTCATCAAAATTTGTACAGTTGAGAAATTTCATGAATACGATGAAATTCTACTATATTCTACAATAAATCAGAGTTCATATTTGTAGGGTGGTTGGGGGAGGTGGAGAAGAGCAGTAAGGGGCTAGGGAAGAGGGCAGTAGAACGATGAGTCAGTGCCACTTACTCGTGTTTCTACTTCTCATCTTGGATGTTGGGTTCTTATTTGTGATTACAGATCCTCTTAATATGAGGCAAGTGAGGTAGAGAAATAGGGTACCATCAGGTAAGAGGTCAGTGTCAGTCCTGCCAGTAAAGCCATCACATTTATCCAAATGGAAATGAGAAAAGAAATGTGCACTAAGTAAATTTCCCATAAATGTGATTGAGATTCTTAAAAAGTAGACTCAGGTCCTTGGCTCTCTATTTTTAAAGTGACCAATCAAGATACGGGATTTGAGAAAGAACATTTTGGGAATTTTAAGATAAATAAAAGCTGCTAGATCAGGGCAAATAAAAAATTTAACTATTTTTACTTCATCCAGATCTTCTACTGTAATAAATTATGCCTAATAAATTTATAGACAAAAAAAGAGTAAAAGGATGGAAAAAGATACACTGTGCTAACAATAATCAAAAGTAAACTAGAGGGACTAACTAATATCAAAGTAGATTTCAGAGCAAAGAATATTACCAGGGAGAAAAAAATATCATTTCATAATGATGAAGGGATAATTCATCAAGAAAAAGAATTCAAAAATGTTATGCACATCATAATACAACCTTAAAAATATATGAAAAAAACTGACATAAATTAAAGGAGAAATCCAGAACTATAGTTGGAATTTTCAACACTGCTTTCTCAGTGACTCATAAGTAGGTAGAAAATCAATAAAAGTATAAATGACTTGAAAACCACTGTCAACCAACCTGACCTAAATGACATTTATAGAACACTTTACGCCCCAAGTGCAGAATGAAAATTCTTTTCAAGCACATATTCTAGGCCAAAAAACATTTTTTCATTCATTTAAAAAGATTCAGACCATGTAAAGTATGTTCTTTATCCACAGTGATATCAAATTAGAAATCAGTAATAGAAAGATGTCTAGAAAAATCCTCAAATATATGGAAGTTAAATAACACACTTCTAACTCACTATGGGTCAGAAGAAATCAGAAGGGAATTTAGGAAATATTTTGAACTGAATTAAAATGAAAATGTAACACATAGGATGCTGCTAGGGCAGTACTTACAGGGAAATTTATAGTGCTAAATACCTAAGTGAGAAAAGAAGGAAAGTTTCAAATCAGTAACCTAACCTTCCACCTTAAGAAACTAGAAGAGCAAATTAAACCCAAAGTATACAGAAGAAAGGAAATAGTAAAGATTAGAACAAAGATCAATGAAATATAGAGCAGAAAAATAGAGAAAAATAAATGAAACCAAAAGTTGGTTATTTGAGAAGATCAATAAAATTGATAAACCTCTAGCCAGACTGATAAGGAAAAAGAGATTTAGGACACAAATTACTAATACCAAGAATGAGAGAAGTGGCATCACTACAGATTATGCTGGTATTAATAAGGATAATGAGGGACTATTATGAACAACTTAGATACTAATAAATTCAACAACTTAGATGAAATAAGCAAATTCATTTTGAAAGACACAAACTATCAAAGCTTACTGAAGAAGAAATAGATAACCTGAATAATCCTATCTGTTAAAGAAATTAAATTTGTATTTAAAAATATTCCCATGAAAAAATGACAGGCCCAAATAGCTTCACTTGGGAATTCTGCTAAACTTTTAAGAAGAAAAAAATACCAATTCTCACAAACACTTCTAGAAAATTGAAGAGAAGGGAACACTTCCCAACTCATTCTATAAGGCCAGCATCACCCTGATACCAGAACCAGACAGACATTACAATAAAAGAAAATTACAGACCAGTATTCCTCATGAACATAGATGCAAACATTCTAAAGAAAAAAGAACTCATAATTTACGAAAAGCAAAACCCCAGTGCTTCTCTTAATTCAGTTGAGGTTTTTGGTAGAAAGCCACATGCATTTATATTTCTAATAAGTATATACTATAGATGTACACTTTGGTATTTGGTGTTCCTAAAATACTGATTCTAGTGAGGAAGCACTAGAACATGAAAAAGCCACAAACAGAAATGGCTTTGCCCTCTGGGGGACTTTATAGCTGCCTTCACTATATAAAGGTAGTAGATGGCCACCTCTGGTTATACATCATTTAATTTATTTGACACTCTGGATAGGATTTAACTTTAAGGTGAGCTTATTCTTTGTTTCCTTTGGCAATCACTTTAACATTTTAAAAAATCAGCAGCAATTACCACGTGTAATTTCAGGGTTTTAAAACTCCTTCTATGACTTCTTCTAGAATATTTAAAATTTGTAGTATTTAGATAATATTTCACCCTCCGTTGTCTCATTTCTTCTGAAATTTGTCAAGATTTGAAGTAATGAATGTAAAAGAAATTTACTGTATCTATATTTTAAAAGTTCAATTTTTCAATGCTTCATTTCCTTCAGTGCTTTATATTTATTATGTGTATTTTTTCATGATAATCTTAACAGATAATAATCTTTACTCATAAAATTATGAACCAAATATGTTTTACTCATATATTGTTTTACTAGAAATATTTTGGTTAACTTTTGCATTCATGTCTGTCTATCATAAATCCTCAATTAATTGGGTTACTTAAAGGGTGTATACGGTGCTGTAATTGGTCCACAGAGGGCTAACCAGCTTTGTTATTTTTTTAGTCTTTACGTTTGTTTTAACTCTTGTTCCTAACCACATAATGTGCTTTTTAACAAGTAAAGATTCTAGCAACATTAGTAAGTTCTTGCTGATATGTTTTATTATTATAATCACTACTTTTAATTTTGAAACTCTAAACAGTAAATTAACCCACAAGATCATATGGGTTCTATGAAAAATACATTGTAATTTATTGTAAATATAGCATTACTATAAATACTAACACTATTGTTGCATAATTATTTAGATTAAATTATGTTATGATAAAACTGTGTCACTTAAGAATGAATCAAAAACCTATTTGGTGAGACACTGAAAATTTTCTTGTGGTAATTGAGTGCCTGGATTATGCATGGATGATAAACAAATTAAGGATATAATCGAAGGAATTGCTACCTTGGCTTAATGACTCTCCAAAGGTTATATTCAAATAATTATCCTTCATTTCTAGGTTGATAAAATAATTAAGTTAAAAATGTGACCCTAAAACTGTTTTAGAAAACTACTGCTATAACGACAACAACAACAACCATCATGTTAACAAATAATAATAGCAATTATTACTACCACTAGTAGAGTACCCCCATTTGGTGAGCACTTGCTTTGAGCCATTCACTGGGTCAGTCAGGCAAAATGTATTATTTAATCCTCACCACAATCCTCTAATGTAAGACTTACTATCCTCATTATACATACAAGGAACACTCCCTCAGTTTTCTTTTGTGGAACCACATCTCTTCCATTGTTAATTCATACAGTTTAGGTAGATTTGCTCCAGCCCCAGGTTCCAGAGGGGGCAACAAAGCTTAGGCCCGGCCAATTTGAGATTCTCATCCCAGTGGCCCCAGTGTTCACTTTAAAGAGGCAAGTGATGTAAGCTGAGTCAGTGAAGACTTCTCCAAGACCATTTCTGGAGCTACTGTTTTCAGTAATAGTATGGCCTATCTCAGATAAGATTGCTGCAATATATGTGGACATTCAGGATGCGAAATTCAATTCACTTGTACTTCTTCCTGTGTCTCTAAAGTTATGATGGAAGATTGGAAACATTCATGGGCCCACCTGAGCCCTGCTCCTATAATTCATGGGGGCTCTTAACCTCATATTAAGCCCAAATATCAGTGAAATCATGGTTTTGATGTGCTATGTCTTTTCTGATATAAATTAAAGTAGACACATAATCATTAAGAAAATTTTATCTGTGTACTACCTAAAATGATTTCATGTCTTGCAGTGGTCTACATACCACATTTTGGGAAATTCTGGACTAGAAAAGAAGTCACACTGTCCTGTGTTGTTTAGAATGCTATTTTTGTTTATGCATTTGTATTTAAAGTTATAACACCTACCTTCCAAAAAAAAAAAGCCACTATGAACAATTATGGGGGAAAAAAACACACCTAAAAGAAGAAACATTTTGGATTGTATTTTAACTCATATTTTGTGCCAATATAGAAATGAAGCAGTTATGAGATGGTCGCTTTTTGCATATTTGATAAAGTTTTTCTCTTGTAATCCATGCCATTTCTCTGGAGCCTCACCTGTAGCTCTGGGCAAAAAGAGGCTAGAGTCTAATGGCTCCAAAGTTAGGATATCTTTCTCTCACTTTCATGTTCAAATAAGACCTTTCACTTTAGTTTCCTTCTGTGAATAGTTATAGATTAAGCTCGTGAGGCTGGGCCATGTCTGTTTGGTTTACTACCATATCTGTAGCACCATGCCAGTGCTCAGCAAAGAGAAGGGGCTCAATGAATATCTGTTGAATGAATGAATGAATGAGCGGATGAGCATTTTCATACACAGGCTTGTCAAGTGAGCAAGTCCGGTATTATTATTATTGGTGGTGGAACTGAGGCTAGGAGAAGTTATGAGAGGTCTTTAATGGCATATAATCAGTGACAGAATTGGGATTTGTATCTTTTACCCTTTGTGTAGATCACTGAACTACGTTTGTTGAATAAATAAGTTAATGAAACCATAATATGTATTGTTTTCTTAAAACATATTCTTAACATATTTCTTAAAGTATATTCATACTTTATTGGTTATAAAAGGAACATTTTAAAGAGAGACAAACTACTTTTGTGGCTTAGTGTTGTTAGGAACCAAGGGAGGGTGGGGTAGGAATGAGGGGATAGAATGGGCAGATTTAAAATAACTTGAATATCTTAAAAGTAACTGAACATATTGTCTATTAATAAGAGTAATTTAATGATGAAATGACAGTGAATGCCTTAAAGTAGCTCACACCAGTTTTTGTCTTTGTCATAAAGATATGATTAATAAGAAAATTGTTTCATGCTGGAAAATGCTTTTTGTGAGATCTGTATTTTGGTACACAATGCACCAAAACATTTGTTTCTATTTACCTTGAAAAAAAAATCCCCTTCAAAGATAGCATGTGGAGAGCAGCCATCTGTTCAGGATTACACTTCTGAATTGCTGTTTCTCTGAACTCACTGGACTCTGTATATATTAATTTTAAAAATAAGGACCGTTTTCCCCCTTTATCAAGTTTGTTTATCAACACTATCATAAAGATGTACTTATATTCTAGTGTGTATTAGTAACTGTCAATTGACTACTGAATAACAAGTTAAATTGGGAATCCTGGAGTCTCTGAATTCAGTTGCTGACTGTTTTTACTCTGCTATCAGACTTTGGAACAAGTCATTATATACGTCTTATCTTTCCCCCAAATAAATAGCTTTGAATGTTCATGAAATTAGGGGCAACTCAGATGCTTTTTAGCTGGTTAGCACTCTGGTAGAGACGAGCCGAGGTGCAGGAGAAGGTAAAAGGGAAGTATGCGTGGCAGTGATCTTAATTCTTACACCCACTACTACAATCTGACCCCTAAAACTCCGATATTGCGCAAGTGACCCAACTATCACCAGGTAGCATCTCTTCTGGATGAAACTATATTGTCTTAACACTGATACAGACTTTTAAAAGGCTCTTTTCATGTGCATAATCTCATGTAAACCTCATTTCAACCATGGAGGGTAATAGGGCAGGTTTTATTACCCCGGTTTTACTGGTGACAAAATAGAGGTTCAGATTGGCTAGGTGATTTGATCAAAGGCACACAATTATTGGATGGTAGAGCCAGGACTTGAATTCATACTTTCAAATCTCTCTTTGCATTATGCAAAATCTTTGATTTTTCTGGGGAAAGACATTGTAAGGGGGAATATTCCATTTATAGTTGGCAGAGTGTTAACTGCTTTGACCCCTTGCAAGATTTTATTTGTCTTTCTGTAATATCTTTTTACTTAAGCAAAAACTACACCAAACAAAACAATCCTTACAATATATAACATACATATAAAGAGCAACAATCCCAGCTGAAAGAAAACATTTTGTGTTTCATTACAGAGCAGTGTTAACAGCACAAATAGAAGTGATTATGAACCGGCTAAAAGGTTTTTCCTGTTACCTTATTTGATGAAGTTTCTTTACTGAACCTCCAAGGTCACCCTCACATAAAGAAAGCAGACTAACATCTGGATTTCAAAGAAAATTAATCACTTCTTCTTAAAGCTGTCCAAATACTTTGTTAGAAGGTATCATTATTAAGAAATTAAAATGGAGGTACCAGTGCCTCCTTCCTAAGATTTGATTGGGTTCTAATCTGTAGTTTGGCTTTTGTGACCTTGGATACATCTTTTTAACCTTTATTAACTCATCTAAAACATGTCTCATAGAGGTTTGTTTTGGGTTTAGAAATGCTTTGACATTTTTGGATTAAGTGGTGAAGTGGATGGAAATACTATTCCTAAAAAAGCTTGGAGGCGAATAAAATATTTTTATTGTTCTGTTCAACTTGCTCCTCGGAAGATCAAGGAGCATTTTATTCTTGGATCATTTACTTATTCACCAAACATTTATTGAGTGCCATGTACCAGACCATGACCAGCACTCTCCTCTTTTCTCCTGTTGTTGTGCCATCAGGTGATGCTTCTGAGAACACAGCAGAAGGCTATTATTTCCCTTATAAAATGTGAGTGCATAGTGGCCACTTGCAAGGCCTTCCAGCCTGCTATATAAGCAAGAGTGGAATTTTCTGTCCCTCTATGTATGATGAGTACTTTACCATATATTGCCTCATTGCTATGAAATGTTTCACAAGCATTTGCTATTAAAAAGTAAGCTCCTTGAAGGAGGAAACCATGGCTTATTTCTCCTCTATGTCTCTACTCAGGACAAAACAGTAGTGAGGAATTCTTTGCCAGGGAGCCCATGGATGGATGGGCTTCACAGAACTTGTGAGCTCCCTGAGATTGTAAGAAAAATTATTTTTGCATGTGCAATTTTTGAAGCGGGTCCAACATTTTCATTAGAATCTCAAGGGGGTCAGTGGCTCAATGGCTAACCACTATAGGTTAACCACTCTAATGGGCTTTTGATGAATACTTGAATGGGAGAAACAACAGGAAGACAGATGTGACCTTGATGTACAAGAGAGTGTTGTCATGATCGGAAAGCATGTTTGGGGATGGCTCTCAGTTCCCCAACACTGGAGATGTTAATAGCTGGATGACCCATCAGTGATAATGTTGTTGGGATGTTGATCTATTCTTTCTGCCTTATGATTCTATGATAATATCAATCTTCACTAAAGAATACTTCTCATTCTTCACACCTTCCCCTGACACCCATACCATTTTTGTGTGACTCACTCTTTGGACTATTGATACACCTAAAGAATCTTTTTGACAGATAACCAGAGGCATACAAATCAAGCTTTGAGAACTATGACCCTAAGAGTGTGTGTGAAATACCAAATAACAGGTAGGGTACTTGGCATGAACTCTAGAAAATGAAGAGAAGGTAGAATGATTTTTGAGTTAAGGATAGAAGATAAGAAGATAGTAGTTGACAAGCAGGTCGACACAGTTGCTAATAGATTAAACAGAATAGGATTTAATTGAGTACTAAATTGGGCTAGTTACCTGTAAATTGAGGCCTCTGAGCAATTTTAGTTTGGGCTGCAATTTTGCTACTTTCATTCAAAGAAATTAGGACAATGCAACTCAAGATGAGTTTTAGAAGTGCAAAGTGGTAAAAACACATTCATTTTCAAGTACATACATATACAAATTGGTGCATGAATATATGCATGTATAAAACAACATGTTCATGCCTTGATACCCATGGAGATAAGAATTGATCCACATGAATATATTCATTCACACATATGCCAGATATAAGGAGGATTAAATATGGTATCTAATAGAAAATTTTCACATGCAGGGAAATAAGAGTATTTCAAAGCAAATATCCAATGGATGAGAAGAATATTTTAGGTAATATACTGATGCTTCTTTCAGGGTTAATGTCACAAAACTTCACAGGGTGTCTAAGGAACTGAGTACAGGCAGAACCCAAGCTGACAGTATCATACCAGGAGCTAGTCTAGGTGAGAGAAGTCCTAAAGATATCCATTATAGTCTACAGGAAACAGGCCACGTTACATGCTCCAGTTTTCTTTGGAGAAGTGTGTTTGTTAAATTGTGATCATAAACAGCTCCAGTCCCAGTTTGCTGGATTGGGCGGAGGGCCCTTTAATCAAATGTTTCCTCATCATGCTTTCTGATGATCTTCTGAGCTGGCTGTTTTAGTTACTCTTTAGCATTCTGCAAAGTCTCACTTAGCATCCTTTAGCTTGTGCATTTTTGATGAGTATGGTATTGCTATTTTTATATGTTTTGTAAACTCCTTTGAGGAATGCAGGGGTACATGGAGAGAAAGAGATGGTGGTGAGCTTCTTCCTTTATTTAATCCATCCATGCCCCGATCTCTCAGACACCAGTATAAAGCTGTACCTATTAAAGCTAGCTGATTTGCCAAGTGTTTTTGCTCAGAAGGGACATCACCTATTTTGGGCAACAAAGAAGTGTTAGGAAGGGGAGGAAGACATACCTCAGAAGGACAGATCTGAAATGAAGTCCAGAATACTGAAGAGAGTGGAGTGGAAAAGCAAAAGAGTGCCTAGTGAAAGGTCACTGAAGCAGTGAGTGCAGAGCTAATGTTCTGGATGGTTGTAGGAAAGCCTCAATTAAGAGTTCTGTTAATAGAGAAATTAGGAAATGTTATTAAAAAGTTCTCTAAGCCAATCTAATAAAGGAAATCAGGACGTGGCAAACTAGGCTGGTTGTTTAATTTATTCAGTAATCTGTATCTTTTTAGATTGATGCACATTATTAACACATTTATTGAGCAACTATACGTATACAAAGCATTCTGTTAGGAAATGTGTGTGAAGGGTGGAAGGATGGTATTTAAAAAATACAAGATGAGTACATGTTCTCCAAAAGTATATGGGAGGCTATGTGTTAAGAACTGTGCTGGGTGCTTTCTGTATATTATCCCATTTAATCTTTAAAACAACTATTAGGAATGAAAATTATCCCTATTTTACAGATGAACAGCCTGGAACTCAGAGAATTTAAGTTGTTTCCTCCCTCCCTCTCTCTCTTCCTTCCTCTTTCCTTCTCTCTTTCTTTCAACAAGCTTGAACTCAAAAGCCTTATAGAACATGGTGCCTTTTTCCAAGGTTTCACTTTTTCTGAGGGTAGCAGAATTATACTTATGTATTAAGTGCTATAGTAGAGGTATGAACCCAGTAATATGGGAGCTCAGAGGATGAAGCAGTCCATTTTGCTTGGTGATATCAGAGAAGGCTTCCTGGAAGAGGTACTATTTGAGGTGAGTCTTAAAAAACGAGAAGGAGTCCATCTAGTAGACAAGAAAGATAAGAAAACAATAACAGTGTGGCGGCCACTACTGGCTGCCCACTCAGCACTCATTACCTTCTTTCTTTCTGGAAGTGCCGAGATTTTGCTCAGGTGTCCCCTCCCCTACTTGACCCAAGGGAGAGTGACCTTATTGCTACCTTCAGGAGGAAGTGCTGATTGTTTTAAACCAATTATGGTAAGTCCACTCTTGCTGGATTATCCTAGGTCTGGGCATATGAACCAGTTCTGGCCAATGAGATATAAAAGGAAATCTGCTAGGAGGGCTTTAGGAAATGCTTCTTTCCCTTAAGAGGGAAACACTGGAAGAGATACGCTCCCATTTTTTTTCTCTAGATATTACTGTGCTTGGAAGGGATACTTAGAACTACCACAACCATGTTGTGACTGTGAGGGGAGCCAATCTGAGGGCAAATCAAAATTTCTGAGGATGGCAAAGCAAAGAGATAATAAAAAGAACCAGCATCTTTAATGACATTGTTGAGTTCTGAACAATCGTCCCTCCTTTTCAACTTCCTGTTACATGATGTTATAATTGTTTTTGTTCTATCAGCCAGTTTGAAGAGTCTTCTGCAGTGGCATCCTCACTGATAACAGAGCAGATGCAAAGGCATAAGTCTCAGAAAGGTCACAGGCCACCTAGAAATTGCCAGTAGTTCTTCATGACTGAAGTGCAGGATACTGTGGAGTTGAGAGTGGGGTGATGGCTAGAGACAAGGTGAAATAGTAGCCAAGGGTCAGATCATGAAGGGCCTCATATGTTAGAATCAGATATTTGGACTTTATTTTGTAAATAGTGGGGAGGCATTGAAGAGTTTTAAGCAAGGTAATGGTATAATTAGATTTGCAGTTTAGAAGCATTCCTCTGACTACAGTGTGGAAGATTGAAGAGGGTAAGATAGCAGTTGGTGAGATACCAAGGTCATTCAGCTCAGGAGGACATAGAGTCACATGTAGGTTGGTCTCTCTCCATTAACATTCCATTTTAGCTTGGAAAGACAGAGGTTAAGAAAATATATGCAAAGTGGAAGATTAGAGGGGCACACAGTAAGCACTTCAAGATTTTATCGAAGAAGAATATGTTGGGGGTCATGGAGAGTTTCAAAGAGCAGATTAGATATGAGCTGAACACTGAAGGACCTGGAAAACTTGGGAGTTGAGTGGAGTATAAAATAACGTAAGGGAAGGACAAGTCAAGCTGAAATGGAGAGTTTTCTGTGGGGACGATAAAGCTGGAATGGTCACTTGCAACCAAAATGGCAGAGAAAAGAAATGAAACTTTACCCTAATTCCATCACTTAGCAGTTGTGGAACACTGGGCTTGATAAAATTTTGTTTCCTAATCGGTTGAGTTGGGGTTACAAACATATACTTTATTAACATCACCAAGTGATGTCACATGGATATCATATACCCCGTGTTACGTGATGAGAAATACACTTGCTCTTTGTGGTATTCTTTCAAAAAACCCATAACCCTAGTCTCATCGTGAGAGAAACATCAGACACACCCAATTTGAGGAACACTCTACAAAATACCTGACCAGTACTTCTTAAAACTATCAAGGTCATGAAAAACAAACTGTCACAGACCAGAGGAGACACAACAACTGAATGCAATGTAGTATCCTAGACTAGATCCTAGAAAAGAAAAAGACATTAATGAAAGAACTGGTGAAATCTGAATAAAATTTAGAGTTTAGTTGATACTAATTTACAGTGTTGGTTTCTTAATTTTGACAAACTAACCACAGTAATATAAATAATAACAATAGGAGCCACTGAAACTGGGGGAGGTGAATACTATCACCGCTATCTTTGCAACTTTTCCATAGATATAAAATTATTCCAAAATAAAAAGTTTATTTAAAAACAATATATCCTTCACTGAGTTGTTATGAGGACTGAATGAAAGAATATATGCAAAGCAGCTAGTATAGTGCCTGACATGTAATAGGGCCTCAAATGTTTTTCTGTAAACTAGTGATTCTTAAATTCAGGGTGTATAAAAATCACCTAGAGGTATTATGCCAGAAAAGTGAACAAATCCCAGGGCCTCAATCTCAGAGATTCTGATTTAGTAGCTCTAGAGTAGGGCCCAGGAATAAGAATTTGTGATAGGTACCCTGTGGAGAATTGCTGCTATAGACTGTGGCAACTATGGAGATAGAATGTCTGCCCCACTTACCACAAATGGGTTGAAGGGAGAGAAAGGGGGAAATGTAGAAGCAAACACTTCAAAACCTGTAAGTTACAATTTAAATCATTACAGATTAATTTGGGATGAAAAAGAGGTCTGATTAGGTAGCCATTTAATAATAACAGCAGTGTGGTTGAAATCTTATTTTTATTCATTTGAGCCACCTAAAAATGTTCAGCTGTTTTTTCTGCTGAAGCACACAGATGACCCATAGGACAAAGGCACAGTTCAACCCCTTCAATTACAAATGAGCTAACTGAAGCTGAGAGAAGAGATGTGATGGTTTAAGGTCACAGAGCTAGTTGCTGAGAAAATAGATTAGAAGCCACTCTTTTTTCAGCTTTATTGGGGTATAATTGACAAATAGAAATGTATCAGGTGTAGAACATGATGTTTTGATATACAAATACATTATGAAATGATCACTACAATCAAGCTAATTAACATATCCATCACCCCACATAGTTACCATCTTTTTTGTGTATGATGAGAACACTTAAGGTTTACTTTTAGTAAATTTCAAGTATACAATACAGTACTGTTAACTGTAGTCACCATGCTGTACATTAGATCTCCAGAACTTATTATATTGCATAATTGAAACTTAGTACCCTTTGCCCAGTATCTCCCCATTTCTCCCTCTCCTCAGCCCCTGGCAACCCCCATTCTATTCTCTGCTTCTATGAGTACGACTATTTTAGGTTCCACATATAAGTGAGATCGTGTGGTATTTGTCTTTCTGTGTCTTGCTTATTTCACTTAGCATAATGCCCTCTAGGTTCACTTAGCATAATGCCCTCTAGGTTCATCCGTGTTGTCACAAATGCCAGGATTTCCTTCTTTTTTAAAAAAAGACTGAATAATATTCTATTATTATTATATATAGCTTTCACATTTTCTTTATCCATTCATCAGTTGATGAATACTTAAGTTGTTTTCACATCTTGGCTATTGTGAATAATGCTGCAGTGAACACGGGAGTTCAGATATCTCTTTGAGATAGTGATTTCTTTTCCTTTGAATATATACCCAGAAATGGGATTGCTGGATCAGATGATAGTATTATTTTTAGTTTTTTTGCGGAACTTCCATATTGTTTTCCATCATGGCTATACCAGTTTACATTCCCACCAATACAGTACATAAGGGTAGAAGCCACTCTTGCAAGCTCCAGTCTAGGTGTTCCTTCTGCTACCAGACAATCATTGCATGCCTCGCTCAGAGTCTCACATGGGCTTTCATATGGGCTCTGGAAAAAAACGATAGGGTGTCTGACTTACTGAGGGGAATGCCAAAAGTTTGTTTACTTAAGTCTCACTGACAAGTTTGTTCTTGGTCTACTGTATTCTCGAATAACTCAGTTTTCCCTTCAGCTAGATGGAGTAAAAAGGGATCATCTGAATAGGAAAATGGCCCTTTGTGAACAGTCTTCAGTCATGCTCAGCTTCCACATCCTCAGCCATGTCAGCAATGTGTCATCAACCTGAAAAATCTCACCAGAGTTTCAGATCGTTGACTGACAAAGCAGGCACCCCTCCCTGCCCTGGCTCAAACCTAACCACGCTACCATAAGATACATTGATTATAACTATACTATTCCAAGGTGGTATGGAACCCAAGGCTCCTTCTAGGAGGAATAGAAGCTAAGGCATATCACTCTCTATTTTCCCCATCACTCTAGCTTGGTATAAGTGAAATCAGATTTAAATTAAGGGCATCTTCTCAGTACATTTGGCCTCGCCCCTCTGCTCATATTGCAGCTTCCTAGGCTATGCTCTGCCCAACCACATTTCCTAAGGCCTGAGAGTCTCCATCATCCCTTGGGGTTTTGATTCTAAGCTGCCAAGGCAGAAAGTAGGCTTTTCTGAATCTCTACTTTCTTGCTTTTTTCCCCTTAGGTACCTACCCCACCCCCACCCCCACCCCCAGCCCAGGAAGGCCTTTTCCTTCTACCCCATGTACCCCATGTACTGGGAAATGCCCTTACATCATAAATTATATCCTTCCTGCTCTGTGACTTAAAGATGCTTTATTCCAAATACTCCAAGCTTTTGACCTATAAATCCTTTTTTTTTCCCTGCCACAAACCCTGGCTCTTACAAATGAAATAAAGGTTTAGCTTTAACAGTTGCTTTCTCTGAAATACTTTTTATTTAAGAACCTATTATGAAAGTCAGAAGTTAAAAACTGAGGAAGAGGGGCGGGGAGTGAAGTCCTAAACTGAAAACAGGGAGATTAGGTTAAAATGTACACAAGAATAGTGAGATCCCTCAGCTTCCTTCCTTATCTGTTTATCTTTTCTCAGAAAGCTGCAGGAAGATGTACTCCATCACAATGAGGGATTAAACCAAGAAAGAGAAGGTATGGGATTCAGGAAGCAGAAAGAATGTGTAGGGAATTCTCAGGGTGGTCCTGAAGGAAAATCCCAGGAAGACAGCTGTGCATTAGTCCTAGAGAGCAACCAGTCCAGACTGGCAGGGAGTATGGAGGGCTCCAGGAGAAAATGATCATCTGCTTGCTTTCACCATATGGAAAGTTGAATTATTGCTGTTAAAGGGCATGGGAAGATCTAGCCACTAGAAAAATACAACAACAAAAAAGCTCAACAAATTCTAAGGAGCAACAATTACTGACTCCAGAAAAAAAAAATTGCCAGAAAAAGGAGAGGTAATCATAGTAAACTGCTTAACTCAGCAGTGAACAGTATTTAAATGTCCAATTAATGTAAACTCTATTGCTTTGATTTAAAAAGAAAATGTGGGATATATCAATATTTATAATGGGAAAACAGGGAGAAGAATATGGATGGAAGTAAGCTACATTCTCACCAAAATAGTATGGTAAGTCAGTGTCCAAAACTGATGAATTAAGATGTAGCTGATTAAGCACATTATTTAGAAATATGAAGATAACCACGGAGAGAAACAGCTAAAATATTTTAAAATATTTGCTCCTGGGGAGTGGAATATAACCCCCAATTTTTTGGTGGTTCTTTTGAATAACACTCTCTCCAACACCAACAAAAACTAAACTCCACCTAAGAAATCAATTTGTTTAGAAACAAATTGTATATTTAAAGGCTTAAACCAGAAAAAACAAAAACAAACAAACTGAGACATTTCAAACTGTACCTGCACCAACCAATATTCTCCTTGGTTTAAGGCCCCTCACATTTGCTTCCCCTCTAATCTTGGAAGAACCTCAGGGAGTTTTTTTTTTTTTTTTTTTTTTTTTAATGTGCCACAGGCAACACCCTCAGTTAAGAGGGCATATCAATCTTTTTAGGGCCGAAAATCAACTACTGATAGATGTTGATTGTAAGCTTGTGATGATACCATCTTCTTTGTACTTTAAAATTTGGGGAAGTTTTTCTGTTTTGATCTTAAGTTTTCCTGTTTCAAACCTGTGATTCTTTGTGGAAGTTTACATTATGATTCTTGTTATTTCAAAAGATTCATGACATAAACTACTGAACATATGTAGTTCTGGAAGCTCTTAATTATAATTGATAAAATAGCAACACATTTTATTTATTCTTATTTACTTATATTGTCTGATAAACACAATTAACTATCTTAAATACAATACTTAATTGGTATAATTGTTACAGTGATTCCATCTTGATGCCCTCTTGTATATACGTTGTCCAGATTTTTTTTGCTTCTCATGTGTGCAAGGAAAACAGCTCTCATGGCCGAGTAGATATTGCAGTGAAATATTCCATCATGACCACATTTAATGAATTTATTTGACGCACTTAACTTTCATCCCGGTATCATGAAATGCAGTCTGCAGAGTAGTACTTCTCATTTTTTATATTACCCTTGTACTTGTTTGCAGCTAGTTAAAGATTTGAATCTGGAACTTCTCTTTAATGATTCCTACTACAGTGCTTCACTCTTGTCATTTTCAGAAGTTGCCTTTCTTCAACTTTCTGTGCCTTCTTTTTTTCCTAGCGCTTTGTTTCAATCTCCTAGCCTTTGTGAGTTCTTCTCTCATGTCTCATGAGCATTTTTCCTACCATTTTTCAGAGTTCTTCACACTTTAGCAGTTTTCTTCAAAGACTATAAATATTTGATTAGGTAGCTAAATGTCAATAATACATAAATATTTCATACAATAAGATTAGTTAAAAACAATTTTGTGTATTCTATTAAGTTCACATGGGTGATACATTTTAATGTTACCTAGTAGAAATTCTAAGCTGATTTTGTAAGATTAAGTAAATAAAACCCTAGAAACATATACAATTCTTATAAATAGTTACTCATTACCCATCAATGTAGTATTTATAAACTAACAGTCATGGATTTTTCATGAATACTAAATGCTGGCACAGTCTGGAATGAGTGTGTGATAGCCATGTCGGATGAGTACCTGAGCATATGATGGATGGATGGATGGATGGATGGATGGGGAAAAAAACATAGATGGATAAGTAGATAGATAGATAGTAGATAGATAGATAGATAGATAGATAGATAGATTAGTCTCATGCTTTGACTTTCTTCCCTCAAGGTGTTCTTGAATTACCCCTTCAGTGATATAGGAGTTTAACAATGCTAGAAAGCTGAGTTTTCTAGTTTATATGTTTTTATAGGTGTGTAATATTTCAGGAAAATAAAACATTTGAAAATGGGAACTTACAAATGGATTCAAGAATAATTATTTATTTTACAAAATGATTTACCCAGACTCCTTATTTAAGAAACATTAGATCTCATGTAATATGTAAGGCAAGCCAGTCCCATATATGTGTTACTCCTGTAGTTTTCATATGGGATTGGTATATTTGTCCTCCCTAAATTGTTGGCTGCCAGCAGTTCCAGCAATCAAGTTGAATACAAACTGAACTTAAAATACATGTTTACTGAGGTGCTTGTTATAACATTTTACTTTTGATTGTGGACTGAGCTTCTGTCTGACAATAGGTCCCTGGAAGTGAAACACAGCAGCATTACTGGATGTTTTATAAAACCATTTTATCAAGTGAAAGTTAACTTAAAAAATAAACAAACATGTATTTTAACTATGATTTTTCTAAATATGAAGAAAAGTATAGGAAGCATAACAAAAATCAATGAACCCATCACCCAGTTTTAATAAATACTAAAATGCTGTCATATTTTCCTATAAAACATTAAAGGATGCCCTTAAACCATATTCTTCTTTTCCTCCTTAGAAGTAACCACTGTTCTGAAATTGGTGTGTGAGATTCACTTAATGGTTTTCTGTTTTTAAAATATTATGTAAATATCATAAAATATTCTATGGTTTTGTGTGTTTCAAAATTTTAAACAAACGACATCATGCCATATAAATCCTTTTGCAAATTGGTTTTTCCATTCAGCATTAGATTTTTGAGATTTATCCATAGTTCATTCATAAATAAAGCCAGTTATTTATCCCTTCTCTTACTGAAGATGCTAAGGTTGTTTCCACTTCTTTTAATATTACAAATAATGCTATAGTAAACATCCTATGTATTTCTCCTTGTGCAAATGGACAAGAATTCATTGAGAGCAGTGGCTCTCAAACTTGGGCATGTATCAGAATCACCTCGAATGCATATTAAAACGCCAATTGCTTGGCTCTGGAACTGTATACTCTCCACCATAATACAAAAGCTGCTAAATCCAGGCTTCCATAGCTAAGGGCTCTAGATCCATGTCATGATTTGTACTAGCCAAACAGATCTCTACATGTTGCTTTTTTGCCCATGTAATTGAGATAAATGTGCAATTTATCATCCAAATCAGAACTCTTTTGAGTGTGAAAGGAAGCATTATTAATAATTATAACATGACACCCTACTCATCACCCAGTTCTATACCTAACAGCAAAAGAGTCTGGGAAATGTAGTTGGGGATTCTAGTTTAGGAAGATTTACTCTGTACAGAAATATCAAAATCAGCCCAAGGCCTTCAAAAAATTTTGGACAGGCCTACATAACAATGATTACTTTGTAATTATTTGAAGTTTTACTTTACTTATTTTTCCATCTTATTCCACTGGCTAGGACTACCAGAACAGTGTTGAATAATTCTGGTGACAACAATCATTGTTCTCTTCCTCCTTGTCTCAAAGGAAATGCTTCTAAAGTTTCATTATTAATTGTGATGTTTTCTGTAGAGTTTTAAAATATGCTTTTGTCAGGTTTAGGAAATTTGCTTGTATTCCTGATTTTCTGAGGATTTTTCTTTTTATTATGATGATGTGCTAAACTTAATAATGCTTTTTTCTACATATAGTAAGATAATTAATGTTTTTTCTCCTTTAGTCTATAAATGTGTTAAAATACATTAAAAGATTTTCTAGTATTAAACCATCCTTGAATTCTTAGGATAAATTTTACTTGGTAATATTACATATATATATATGTTTATGGTATAAATTATTGGCTTTTGTATGTTAATATCTTATTTAGGATTTTTGCAAATATGTTCAGAAATGAGCTGAGTTACAAATTTCCTTTCTAATGTCGTACTTTTTCAGTCTTGGTGTCAAGTTATGTCATCCTCATTAAAACGGGATAGGAAGTTTTCCATGTTTTTGTATTCTCTTGAAAAACATTAAGATAATGATCACTGGAGGTTTGTCTGTGTTTTCCTAAAAAACCATCTGGCTTGGTGTGATTTTTATTTTGTACCCATAGACTACATTATTTCACAAAATGCTATCTTTGCTATTTCTTTTTTTTTTTTTTAATTATTATTTATTAATTTATTTATTTTGTCTGTGTTGTGTCTTCGTTTCTGTGCGAGGGCTTCCTCTAGTTGCGGCAAGCGGGGGCCACTCTTCATCGCGGTGCGCGGGCCTCTCACTATCGCAGCCTCTCTTGTTGCGGAGCACAGGCTCCAGACGTGCAGGCTCAGTAGCTGTGGCGCACAGGCCCAGTTGCTCCGCGGCATGTGGGATCTTCCCAGACCAGGGCTCGAACCCATGTCCCCTGCATTAGCAGGCAGATTCTCAACCACTGCGCCACCAGGGAAGCCCTTTGCTATTTCTATTTAAACATATCTGCATCCTCTAAGAACTCAGTGTCAAATCTCATGGACTTTGATGTGAATAAAAACTAAAAATTGGGGAGGGATCAAGATAGCAACATAGGACTTCTCTCCTCCCGTGGGTACACCTAATGAATAGCTACACATGGATCAATTCCCTCTGAAAGAAACCTAGAAACTAGCTGAGTAACTTCTACACATCAGGCAACTGAGAAAATACCCACATCGAAATGAGTAAGAAAGGCGAAAACACACTCTCACTTTATGGCCAGGCCCCACCCTGGCACAGCACCATACAATTGGGAGGGAACCTGAAACTCCCAACTTCTCCATGAGGTGCAAAGGGTTTGGACTGCACATATAGGGCCCCAACTTTTTAACATTCCCATTCAAGAGATGGGCCCCTAAAACATCTATCTCTGAAAGCCAATAGGGCTTTTATCCACAAGACCCACAGGACTATGGGAAACAAAGAAGTAGTTTTTAATGGGTGATTGAGCACTCACTATGGCTATCCTTCCAGGGCTCAGTGCATATGGAGCAGGCAAAGATGCCCATCTTCCAGTCTTTCCTTGGAAGTGGATGGACTGCATACTTTACAACCTGCTGCCTGAGGGTCTGGCTTCTATTTTGCATACATCCAGGGGCTAGCTGAAATCCTCCACAAAGCCTGGGAGAGCTGGTGGGTATTTCTATCACCTTCTTCTGGCTCAGTCCAATGATAAAACCAGGTTGCCAACATCTCTCTGGAAGGAGCTTGTGCCATGCCTGGCACCTCAGCTTTTGCAGCTGCAAACTGAGGGATGGGGCTCTGGATCACCTGGCTCTGATAGCCAGTGGGTCCCGTAGGACTGTAGCAAGCAAACGGTTTTTAAACAGGTGCGGGAACACTCCTCTATGATTGTACAGTCAGGTTCAGTCCAGAGGGAGCAGGCAAAAATGCTCATCTCCCATATTCTCCCTGGAGGGGCCTAACTACATATTTTCCCAGCTGCTATCTGAGGGTCTAGCTTCTAATCAGCTGGCATCTATGTGATGACCACAATCCTCCCCTTTGGGACACTGACGAGTCTTGGCGTATCCTCTAATGGAGCCACATAAGAACAAAGACAGTGGTTTGGACAATGACAAAAATTTGAGAGACAATCAGAAGGTCACCAGGCTGATTGATGATGTTCATCTTATACATACAACCAATCTGTTCTGACTCAGAGAGATGGCTGTTTTATCTAATCTGCAGAAGACAACACAGAGAGTCAAGGAAAATGAAGAAACGGGAATATGTTAAACAAACAAACAAACAAAAACCAAGATAAATCTCCAGAAACCAATCTTAATGAAATGGAGATGAATGATTTACCTGATAGGAAGTTAAAATAACAATCATAAAGATGCTCACCAAGGTCAGGAGAGCAATGCATTTAAAAAGTGAGAATATCAACAAAGAGAAGATATTAAAAACTGCCAAACAGAAATCATATTGCTGAAGAGTACAATGACTAAACTGAAAAATTCAATAGAGGAGTTCAATAGCAGACAAACCAACTGGAAGGAAGGATCAATGTACTCAAAGGCAGTGCAGTCAAATTCATCCCTTAAGAGGAGCAAAAAGAAAAAAGAATGAAAAAGAGTGAAGACAGCTTAAGGGACTTATGGAACACCAATAAGTGGACCAATATACTCATTGTAAGGGTCTGAGAAGGAGAAGAGAGAGAAAGGAGCAGAAAGCTTATTCAAAGAAATAATGGATGAAAACTTCCCTAACCTGGGGAAGGAAACAGACATCCAGATCTAGGAAGCCCAATGAATACCAAATAAGATGAATCTAAAGAGATCCACATCAAGACATATTATAATTAAATTGTCAAAAGCTAAATACAAAGAATTTTAAAAGCAGCAAGAGAAAAGCAACTTGTTATGTACAAGGGAACCCGGTAAAACTATCAGCGGATTTTTCTTTTTTTTTAAATTAATTTATTTAAATTTATTTATTTTTTGCCGTGTTGGGTCTTCGTTGCTGCGCACAGGCTTTCTCTAGTTGTGGTGAGTGGGGACTACTCCATTGCAGTGCGCGGGCTTCTCATTGCAGTGGCTTCTCTTGTTGTGGAGCATGGGCTCTAGGTGCACGGGCTTCAGTAGTTGTGCTGCATGGGCTCAGTAGTTGTGGCTCATGGGCTCTAGAGCTCAGGCTCAGTAGTTGTGGCGCACGGGCTTAGTTGCTCCACGGCATGTGGGATCTTTTCAGACCAGGGCTTGAACCCGTGTCCCCTGCATTGGCAGGCAGATTCTTAACCACTGCACCACCAGGGAAGCCTTATCAGCAGATTTTTCAGCAGAGACTTTGCAGGCCAGAATGGAGTGGGATGATATATCCAAAGTACTGAAGGAAAAGAAACTGTCAAACAAGAATACCCTATCCAGCAAAACTGTCCTTCAGAATTGAAGGAGAGAAAGAATTTTCCAGACAAAGAAAAGCTGAAAGAGTTCAGTACCACTAGGCCAGCCTTACAAGAAATGTTAAAGGGAGTTCTTCAAGCTGAAATGAAAGGATGCTAATTAGTAACACAAAAGCATATGAAAGTATAAAACTCACTGGTAATGGTAAATATGCAGTTAAATTCAATATACTCTAATGTTGTAATGGTGATGGGTAAATCACTTATAACTCTAGTATAAAGGTTAAAAGATGAAAGTATTAAAAAATTATAACTACATTAATTTGATAATGGAGAGACAATATAAAAAGATGTAAATTGTGATATCAAAAACAAAATGTTGGGGGAGTATAAAAAGGTAGAGCTTTTGTATGCATTTGAAGTTAAGTTTTCATCAGCTTAAAATAGACTGTTAAAACTATAAGATATTTTATATAACCTCATGGTAACCACAAAGCAAAAGCCTATAGTAAATACAAAATATAAAGAGAAAAGACTCAAAACATACCAGTACAGAAAGTCATTAAATAACAATGGAAGAGAGCAAGAGAGGAAGAAAGGAACAAAGGAACTACAAAACAGCCAGAACATAATTAACTAAATGGCCAAACCTATCAATAATCACTTTAAATGTAAGTAGACTAAATCCTCCAGTCAAAAAGCATAGAGTCGTTGAATGGATAAAAAAGAAAACCCAACTATATGCCACCTACAAGAGACTCACTTCAGCTTTAAAGAAACACATAGACTGAAAGTGAAGGGATGAAAAAATATTCCATGCAAATGGAAACCAAAAGAAAGCAGGGGTAGCGATACATATATCAGAGAAGATAGACTTTATGCCAAAAACTATAGCAAAAGACAAAAATGGTCATTATATAATGGTAAAGGAATCATTTCAATAAGAGGATGTAACAGTTGTAAATATTTATGCACCCAACATCAGAACACCTAAATATATGAAGTAAACAGATCTGAAGGGAGAAATAGACAGCAATACCATAATAGTAGAGGACTTCAGTACTCCTTTCAACCATGAATAGATCATCCAGACAGAAAACCAATAAGGAAACATTGGACTTAAACTATAAATTAAACCAGATGGATGTAACAGAAAAATATAGAACATTTCATCCAACAGAAGCATTCTTTTCAAGCATACATGGAACGTTCTCCAGGAGAGATTATATATTAGGCCACAAAACAAGTCTTAATGAATTTAAGAAGATGGAAATCATATCAAGCATCTTTTCTGACCATAATGGTATGGAACTAGAAATCAATTACAAGAAGAAAATTGGAAAATATACAAATATCTGGAGATTAAACAACATGCTCCTAGACAATCAGTGGGTCAAAGAAGAAATCAAAGCAGAAATTCTAAAAACCTGAGACAAATTAAAATGGAAGCACAATATACCAAAGCTTATGGGATGCTGTGAAAGCAGTTCTAAGAGGGAGGTTTATAGCAATAAATGCCTACATTAATAAACAAGAAAGATTTCCAGTAAAAAACCTAACTGTACACCTTAATGAACTAGTTATAAGTCACTATAAGTTATACAGTGATTCAGTTATATATATAACTGTATATATACAAAATATTGGTTATTAGAAAATATTGAGTAGAGTTCCCTGTGCTATACAGTAGGTCCTTGTTGATTATCTATTTTATGTATAGAAGTGTGTATATGTTAATCCCAACCTCCTAATTTATCCTTCCCCCCACCCCCCTTTCCCCTTTGCTAACAATAACTTTGTTTTCTATGTCTGTGAGTCTCTTTCTGTTTGGTCAATAAGTTCATTTGTATCATTTTTTTTAAGATTCCACATATAAGCTGTATCATATAATATTTGTCTTTGTCTGGCCTACTTCACTTAGTATGATAATCTCTAGGTCCATCCATGTTGCTGCAAATGGCATTATTTCATTCTTTTTTATGGCTGAGTAATATTCCATTGCATATATATATACCACATCTTTTTAATCCATTCACCTCTAGATGGACATGTAGATTGCTTCCATGTCTTGGCTATTGTGAATAGTGCTGCAGTGAACACTGAAGTGCATGTTTCTTTTTGAATTATGGTTTTCTCTGGATATATGCCAAGCAGAGGGATTGCAGAATTATATGGTAGCTCTATTTTTAGTTTTTTAAGGAATCTCCATAATGTTCTCTGTAGTGGCTGTACCAATTTACATTCCCACCAACAGTGTAGGAGGGTTCCTTTTTCTCCACACCCTCTCCAGAATTTATTATTTATAGACTTTTTGATGATGGCCATTCTGACTGGTGTGAGGTGATACCTCATTGTAGTTTTGATTTGCATTTCTCTAACAATTAGCGATGTTGAGCATCTTTTCATGGGCCCTTTGACCATCTCTATGTCTTCTTTGGAGAAGAGTATATTTAGATCTTTTGCCCATTTTTTGATTGGGTTGTTTGGTTTTTTGATATTGTGCTATAAGAGCTATTTGTATGTTTTGGAGATTAATCTCTGGTTGGTTGCATCATTTCCAAATATTTTCTCCCATTCTGTAGGTTGTCTTTTGGTTTTGTTTATGGTTTCTTTTGCTCTGCAAAAGCTTTTAAGTTTAATTAGGTCCCATTTGTTTATTTTTGTTCTTATTTCCATTACTCTAGGAGACAGATCCAAAAAGATTGCTGCAATTTATGTCAAAGAGTGTCCTGCCTATGTTTCCCTCTAGGAGTTTTATAGTATCTGGTCTTATATTTAGGTCTTTAATCAATTTTGAGTTTGTTTTTGTGCATGGTGTTAGAGAATGTTCTAATTTCATTCTTTTATATGTAGCTGTCCAGTTTTCCCAGCACCACTTATTGAAGAGACTGTCTTTCCTCCATTGTATATTCTTGCCTCCTTTGTCATCGGTTAATTGACCATAGGTGCATGGGAGAGACATTACAACTTATAGCACAGAAATATTAAAGATCATAAGAAACCACTTTGAACAATTATATGCCAACAAATTAGATAACCTAGAAGAAAATGATAAATTTCTGGAAACATACAACTTACAAAGACTGAATCATGATGAAACAGGAAATCTGAACAGACCAATTAGTAGTAAGGAGACTTAATCAGTAATCAAAACTTCCCAACAAAGAAAAGTCCAGGACAAAATGGCTTCACTGGTGAATTCTACCAAATATTTAAAGAAGGATTAATACCAATCCTTTTCAATATTTCTCAAACTCTTCCAAAAAATAGATGGGAAGGGAACACTTTCAGACTCATTTCATGAGGCCAGCATTACCCTCATACCAAAGTTGGATAAGGACACTATAAGAAAACTACAGACTAATATATCTGATGAGCATAAATGCAAAAATCCTCAACAAAATATTAGCCAACCAAATTCAACAGTACATTAAAAAGATCACACACCAAGATCAAGTGGTATTTATCCCAGGAATGCAAGGATGGTTCAACGTTTGTAACTCAATAGATTAGATACATCACATTAAAAAAATGAAGGATAAAAATCACATGATTATTTCAATAGATGCAGAAAAAAACATTTGCCAAAATTCAACATCTTTTTTATGATAAAAACTCACTCAATAAATTTAGTATAGAAGGAACACACTTTAACATAATCAAGGAGTTATATTACATGCTCACAGCTAACATCATACTCAATGTTGAAAAGCTGAAAGCTTTTCCTCTAAGATCAGGAACAAGACTAAGCATGCCCACTCTCACCACTTTTATTCAATATAGTACTGGAAATCCTAACCAGACCAATTAGGCAAGAAAAAGAAATAAAAGGCATCCAAACTGGAAAGGAAGAAGTAAAATTGTCTTTGTTTGCTGATGGCATGGTAATACATTAGAAAATCCTAAAGACTCCACCAAAAAACTATTAGAACTAACAAATGAATTCAGTAAAGCTGTAGGGTATAAAATCAATATACAAAAATCAGTTGTGTTTCTAAATACTTAACAATGGATTACTGGAAAGAAAAATGAGTTAGACAATGACAAATACTGTGTGGTATCACTTATATGTGGAATATTAAAAAATGTCAAAGTCATAGGAACAGATGGTGGTTGCCAGGGCTGGGAGTTGGGGTAATTGCGGGAGACTCGTAAAAGGGTACAATCTTTCAGTTATAAGATGAATAGGGGGGCTTCCCTGGTGGTGCAGTGGTTAAGACTCTGCACTCCCATTGCAGGGGGCCTGGGTTTGATCCCTGGTCAGGGAACTAGATCCCACATGCATGCCACAACTAAGAGTTCACATGCCACAACTAAGGAGCCTACATGCCTCAACTAAGGAACTGGCAAGCTGCAACTAAGGAGCCATCAAGCCACAACTAGGGAGCCCACCTGCTGCAACTGAGGAGCCCATGTGCTGCAACTAAGGAGCCAGCAAGCCGCAACTAAGGAGCCCACCTGCCACAACTAAGACCCAGTGCAATCAAATAAATAAATAAATATTAAAAAAGAAAAGATGAATAGGGTCTTAGGATCTAATGTATAGCATGCTGACTATATCTGATAACACTGTTAGTGTATAAATGAAATTTACTAAGAGTAGAACTTGTGTTATCATCAAAAAAGAAAAAAAAGGTAAATACGTAAGGTGATGGATGTGTTAACTCAATGGTGGAAACCTTTCAGAACGTATACATATATCAAATAATCACATTGTACACTTTAAATATATTACAGTTTTACTTGTCAGTTATACTTCAGTAAAGCTGAAATCAAATCACGTCAGGAACTATTACCTGGAAAAAAAAGAAGGTGTGGGAGAAATAACACCCTCAGGAAAAATATGAACCAATGGGGACCGAGCCCTGTATTAATGCCCTTGGGAGGGACAATTCTCAGAGGACCCAGTGGAGTCGAGCCCTTTTGCCTAAAACAATGACTTCAGTAATGTTTCCTTTCCTGGCTTTCTCCTCCTCTATCTCACTCTCCCTCCTCCTTCACTTCTACTCCCTGGGATCACCCCTCAGTAAACACCCTGCACCCAATCCTGGTCTAAGGCTTTGCTGAGGGGAACCGAATTGAAGGCACAGATCTCCTCCAATTTTATACTGTTTATAGGTAGGTATGGTTTTATCATTGATTTGTATGCTTGCACCCAGAGACAATGTATAGTGCTCTTTTGCATGTTTTTAAACTCTATTTAACCAGTATCATACTATTAAGAAAAACTCAAAAGGGAAATAATCATCCTCCTAAAAGGAAAATTTCTCTCTTCTTCTACTCTTTTCCTCCATTATTTCTCAAAACAAAACAAACTTTAAAAAACCAAAACAATAAAACAATCCTCTCATAATCAAAACAACCTATTTCCACAAAAATGTTTTAAACATATAATTCATGACATAGCATCACAAAATGGTGAAAATTGTAGTCTAGATGTAGAATAATACCTGGGCCAGCTTTAATCATAGCACTAATATGAAGCCTAGTTCAAGGATGATGAAAAAGGAAGTAGCATTAAAAAATTTTTTTTAATTAATTAATTAATTTATTTATGGCTGCGTTGGGTGGGCTTTGATTGTGGTGGCTTCTCTTTTTGCGGGTCACGGGCTCTAGGCACGCAGGCTTCAGTAGTTGTGGCTTGCGGGCTCTAGAGCGCAGGCTCAGTAGCTGTGGCGTACACGCTTAGTTGCTCTGCGGCATGTGGGATCTTCCCGGACCAGGGCTTGAACCCGTGTCATCTGCATTGGCAGGTGGCTTCCTAACCACTGCACCACCAGGGAAGCCCGGAAGTAGCATTTTAGTATATGAAAGTCTAGGTAAAATTACATGGGCTGAGTCATAGTATTTGTGTGTCTAAATTTAAGAGAAATTAAGTAACTCTGAAGCTGTGCACTGTCATCTCCAGGAGTTCATCACGTGAAAGAGCAAAGCTGTTCAAAGGAAAACTTTCAGGCTCATGCCAGAAGATGTTTCCAGCTGCATAAATGCCTAACTCAGCTACTAGTCCTTACAAATTAAGGAGCTCATTGAAAATTCAAGCTCTAGCCAGAAGCTACATCTGGGCTCAGATGTTGAAATCAGTATCTCCTGCTGATCACACTGTGACACAGTCAAAGTAATAGGCCTGGCTTCTCACTTAATCCTCAATGAGCCCTTCCTTTCCCTCTGCAGTGGTGTGGCATTTAAAATCTAAGTCCTTCATGTACACTGCAAACCATTCCTTCTCAGGGCAGATGGGAGTAAGAAATCTATCTATTTCAGTCTATACCATTATATTTAGAGCCTTAGGTAATGAGTGGCCTTATAAAGTCAGCAGAGGACAACCAGATTACTTGGAATAATAATTGACAGGTAAGGGACAGGTAAGGAATGACAGACAGGTAGTGGATGTTGTGCAGTGATAAGTTGCACAACATTTTGGAGAGAAAGACTTTATTTTCAGATGCCTCTAGTAACACTGCTGATGATAGTAAAGCAGTAAGGAGTTGATATTAATAAATGGCTAAAAAATCATTTTAAAGTAGCACATTTGTCATTTAGAAGCAATGTTTGTATAACAATGGTTCAGTTCCATTCCCTAGAGAAGAAACTACTGTTAACAGTTAATTATGCATCTTTTCAGAAACTTTTAATGACTATGTAAACACATATATACCTTGTATTTTTTACACAAAGAAGTCATGCAACTTGCATTATAAACATCTTTCCATATCAGGTCATATGGATATTTTAAATTCTTTTTAACTATTGCAGAATATCGTGGGAAATACTTTATTCAACCAGTCTCCTAATGATGGACATTTAGGGTGTTTACAATCTTCAATCTTTCACTAAACCTGCTGAAACAAATAATATTATTCATGTGGCATTTTATTCAAGTATGAGTATATATTTTTTTTTCTAGGATAAATTCCTAATAAGTAGAATAGCTGGATTAAAAGTTATGTATATTTTAAACTTTGATAGATATTGCCAACTTTCTATCCAAAGAATAAATTCCTTGAAGTAGAATTGCTGGGTCAAGTTGTATATACCTCTCAGCTTTCAGAAATGTTATACCAATTTATATTCCTGGACAATATGGCAAACTAGATAATCTGAAAACCTTCTCAAAAAGACACCTGGGATATTGATATATAACAAATATCTCATCTGTAGAGCTAGGCTTGCAAAAAAGTAAGGTAAATCTCCAGGGACCAAAAATGAAGAAGCTGAAAACCAAGGGAGGAAGCAGTCATTGAAGTCACAGATGTCCAGGGGCATTTGCTGTTCCAGGTAACCAGGATGCTGAGTGTTTAAC
This sequence comes from Eschrichtius robustus, assembly GCF_028021215.1. Classification (NCBI taxonomy): domain Eukaryota; kingdom Metazoa; phylum Chordata; class Mammalia; order Artiodactyla; family Eschrichtiidae; genus Eschrichtius; species Eschrichtius robustus. The sequence goes on along the minus strand of NC_090842.1, from coordinate 29,373,447 downwards.
AGCCACATGAAGATAAAACCTTGGTCATAGCAAAGTGGAGAACCAAGGTGAAACCAAGACCCTCACATGAAACTGGAATCCTCAAGCACTACATCTGCCATGAAAAGATGGACTAGAAAAAAATAACCTGCAAAAAGAAATAATAAAACAAATTCTCTGGCTTGGCCTGGTGATACAGTTGGAAAAAAAGTTTCTGCTGAGGATTTATAACCACAGGCCTTCCCGCAAGTGGATTAAGGGTTCTAATATATACTACTTTGGGCACCTTGGGTGCCTAACAGAAGCAAATGTAAATCCTCTCCAAAGATTTGTGTCTTCAACCCAGGCTTCATAAGATTCCTGTAGATAAAAGGTTTGATTGAATATAAACTCACAATCCAAAGTTGAATCATATAGGAAGAAACAAATTTTTATGCATGAATGTAAGCAGAGAAAGTAGCAGTATTAGCAGGATTTTCAGATAACTGAGTAATCAGTGAATATTAAATGAGTTTTATATTTTTAAAAGGTTTACGGAAATAATATCAGAAGTAAAATATAACTCAGAATACACACAAGACCTGACAGATTTTTTTTTAAATTTTTTAAAATTTTATTTATTTTATTTTTGGCTGCATTGGGTCTTCATTGCTGCGCGCGGGCTTCCTCTAGTTGCGGTGAGCGGGGGCTACTCTTCATTGCGGTGCGTGAGCTTCTCATTGTGGTGGCTTCTCTTGTTGTGGAGCACGGCCTCTAGGCACGTGGGCTTCAGTAGTTGTGGCACGCGGGCTCAGTATTAGTGGCTCGCGGGCTCTAGAACACAGGCTCAGTAGTTGTGGCACACAGGCTTATTTGCTCTGCGGCATGTGGGATCTTCCTGGACCAGGGCTCGAACCCGTGTCCCCTGCATTGGCAGGTGGATTCTTAACCACTGCGCCACCAGGGAAGCCCGACCTGACAGATTTTAAAAAGAAACAAAGTAGAACTTCTAAAAAATATATGACAATTAAATTTTGGAATGCCATAGAAGGGCTAATTAAGAAGATTAGGCTCAGTTGTGAAAAGAATTAGCAAACTGGGGAGATCTGAGGGAAGTTTCCAAAGTGCAGAACAAAGTTACAAGGATGGAAAATATGAAAGATGTTGAACATATGAGCATGAAAAGGACAAACATACATTGTATTGGTATTCTAGATGGAGAAGAGAATGGAGGGAAATAGGAAATGTTTGATGAGGTGAGAATTTTACGGAATAGATAAAAGACATGACTCATCAGATTCAGGAAGCACAATAAATTCTAAATTCTCCCATTGCATTTTAACATAAATAACATGTTTTTATGAAATGTAACTATATTTTCCCAAAATTAGATTGTTTTACATTTTGCAAATATCTTTAATGTTTGGCTCAAGAGGACAACTGGATTCTCATATCTGCTTCCACATTCAGTTTGTTCCCATATCACATATCATGTAGGCTCCGGAAAACTCCAAGTTTTGAGTGTATGAAAAGGAAAAAGACAAATCATGTCTTATTATTATTACAAATGTAGTTTTGACCTTGTGGAGCTTTTGAAAGTTTCTCCAGTTTCCTCAAAGGTCTCTAGAGCACACTTTAAGAACCCCTAATTTATAGTAAGTTTCCTATATGGGTCATGGTTGGTGGACTGGGTGTTACAAACAAATATTCTACACATACATACACACTTCATGTATGCTTTATGAGAACTGTGATTTTTCAGGAAATTAGAATACAGTAATGTACACTTGAATTTGAAAGAAAACTTAAGGGATTAATTTCATTTCTCTTCCTTGATTCAAAGGGTACTTCTGGGTCCTGCAGTGCCACTTTTGTGAACACCGAGTATGTTATGTTCGTATGTACAGAAGTCTTGGATTATACCAGATAGTTTTTGGTTAATAAGATGGTAGGTGAACTACTTGTTACTGTAGTATGATTGAGTGATATATGTCAAAAATAAATATGATTCTCTACTACACAATTTAAAAACTGCCCCAGAAGTGAAAGACACAAATCATCTACCAATACAGTGGAGAAAAGACAACCTCTTCAGTAAGTGGTGCTGGGAAAACTGGACAGCTACATGTAAAAGAATGAAATTAGAACACTCCCTAACACCATACACAAAAATAAACTCAAAATGGATTAAAGACCTAAATGTAAGGCCAGACACTATAAAACTCTTAGAGGAAAACATAGGAAGGACACTCTATGACGTAAATCACAGCAAGATCCTTTTTGACCCACCTGCTAGAGAAATGGAAATAAAAACAAAAATAAACAAATGGGACCTAATGAAACTTAAAAGCTTTTGCACAGCAAAGGAAACCATAAACAAGATGAAAAGACAACCCTCAGAATGAGAGAAAGTATTTGCAAATGAAGCAACTGACAAAGGATTAATCTCCAAAATTTATAAGCAGCTCGTGCAGCTCAATATCAAAAAAACAAACAACCCAATCCAAAAATGGGCAGAAGACCTAAACAGACATTTCTCCAAAGAAGATATACAGATTGCCAACAAACACATGAAAGAATGCTCAACATTATTAATCATTAGAGAAATGCAAATCAAAACTACAATGAGATATCATCTCACACTGGTCAGAGTGGCCATCATCAAAAAATCTACAAACAGTAAATGCTGGAGAGGGTGTGGAGAAAAGGGAACCCTCTTGCACTGTTGGTGGGAATGGAAACTGATACAGCCACTAGGGAGAACAGTATGGAGGTTCCTTAAAAATCTAAAAATAGAACTACCATACGACCTAGCAATCCCACTACTGGGCATATACCCTGAGAAAACCATAATTCAAGAAGAGTCATGTACCACAATGATCATTGCAGCTCTATTTACAATAGCCAGGACATGGAAGCAACCGAAGTGTCCATCAACAGATGAATGGATAAAGAAGATGTGGCACATATATACAATGGGATATTACTCAGCCATAAAAAGAAACGAAATTGAGTTACTTGTAGTGAGGTGGATGGACCTAGATTCTGTCATACAGAGTGAAGTAAGTCAGAAAGAGAAACACAAATGCCATATGCTAACACATAAATATGGAATCTAAAAAACAACAAAAAATGGTCATGAAGAACCTAGGGGCAAGACGGGAATAAAGACACAGACCTACTAGAGAATGGACTTGAGGATATGGAGAGGGGGAAAGGGTAAGCTGGGACAAAGTGAGAAAGTGGCGTGGACATATATACACTACCAAATGTAAAATGGATAGCTGGTAGGAGGTGGCTGCATGGTGCAGGGAGATCGGCTCGGTGTTTTGTGGCCACCTAGAGGGGTGGGATATGGAGGCTGGGAGGGAGGGAGACACAAGAGGGAGGAGATGTGGGGATGTATGTGTATGTATGGCTGATTCACTTTGTTGTAGAGCAGAGGCTAACACACCATTGTGGAGCAATTATACTCCAATAAAGATGTTAAAAAAAAAAAAGAAAAAGAATCCAATTTAAGGAAACAACCTAAATGTCAAAAAAAAAAATCATCTACCAGGAGACCAACACATTGATATTTCAGAATCATGAGGAAACTAATACAAGAATTGATGCAGAAACACTGACTCTGGAGACCAATGGAGGAGAATTAGATATTTTTTAATTGCTTGGGAAAAGACTCATTTACATAGCTTGAGTTAAATTTTGCTATCAAATTTTCTTAATTTGCATCTGATACTTCTCATTTCCTATTTTATATCATTAAAGAGATGGTCCTCATCTGAATCTGTTAAGGGATCAGATTCTTTTGCTCTGTTGATCTCATCCACATTGAACAAATATGATCCACATGTTTTTCCTGTCTTGTTTATTTCATTGTCTAAAATCTAAGATGCAAGACATTATTTCAATAGTGCCCAAGCGAAAGACAGTTATAATAACCCATTAGATCTCAGACATCTCATTTTCAATTAAAAAGACTAATATTCTCTCTAAATATTTAGGTGAGTCCATAAGGCTTAATCACAACTCATTTCTGTTGAAACGTAGAAGATGATTAGCTGCCCAGTTTTTTGTTTTTAATTTTATTTATTTATTTATTTATTTCTGGCTGTGTTGGGTCTTCGCCTCTGCGCGAGGGCTCTCTCTAGTTGCGGTGAAAGGGGGCCACTCTTCATTGCGGTGCGCGGGCCTCTCACTATCGCGGCCTCTCCTGTTGTGGAGCACAGGCTCCAGACGCGCAGGCTCAGCAGTTGTGGCCCACGGGCCCAGTCGCTCCGCAGCATGTGGGATCTTCCCAGACCAGGGCTCGAACCCGTGTCCCCCACACTGGCAGGCAGATTCTCAACCACTGCGCCACCAGGGAAGCCCAGCTACCCAGTTTTTAACATGGTACAAAATGATGTGACTTGCAAAATGATAGAAAGGATTAAAAACTGTTTATTTTCCACCTCATTACAAAAAGGATATGAACTGAAAGAATGATTTGTTCCGGTAGCATTTTGTTTATTAATGCAAACATGTATTGAGTAACTCCTGGGTACTGGGCACCTTGCTCGGCCCTGGGTTATAAAGATAAATCAGAAACAATTCTTGCCTTCATAGCTAAGTAGAGGAGATATGTCTATAAATAAAAATTGATTTATTTAGAGTGTGATAGGTTTATAATAAAGATAGGTAGGTATGAGATATATTTATGGCACAAAGGGAGTGATACATTCTGCTTATGGAATCAGAAAAGGCTTTATCTTTGAGCTGGTCTTGAGGAATAAGTTGGAGTTTTCAAGGATGTCAAGGAGGGTAAGAGTATGGTAGGCAGAAAGAACTATACGTGCAAAGCCCTTGCACGTCCAGGCATGGCTGGAGTAAAGGGTGAAGATGGAGAGCAGTTGGAAATGATGTTGGAGAGTGGGTAGAAATCAGTTTGTCCAGGGTCTGTAGCCAAGCTAGGAAGCTTGGGTCTCTGGTTTTCCAGGTATGCCCTAGCATGCCAGAGGATTCACAGAGGCACCCAGAGGTGTTGGTGGGAATGTGATCCGGCCTAACAGGTAGGGAGTTGCCCCTACTCCTGCTTCAGCAGGAACCACTCAGATTTCACATGTGTGCATGTTTTAAGTTGGACTTTATTTTACTCAACCAATGTTTATTGAGCACATACTGGGTGCAAGGCATTTTGCTAACATACACAATTCTTAGTCACCCAGTGCGTAAAATATTCCCTTAAAAAAGTTAGAAATCCACAGCTATAATTGATGGGGAACCTGATACTGTAGCGTGTCAGGCAAGAGAGTGATATGATCAGATTTGCTTCTTGGAAATCTCACTCTGGTTGCAGTTTGGACAGAAGGTGAGAGCAGAGAGGCTGGGCAGAAGATGAAGGTATGAAATCAGTAGGACTTGAGGTACATTGAATGTGGAGAAGAGGACGATGGCATAGTAGTGTAAGTCCCAGGCTTCTGGCTTAGATGAATATATCTACCATAAGGAATCTAGAAGAAAGAGAAGGGGACTGAAGTAGAACCCCAGGTCTCTCAACTTTTAGGGAGATGTTGGAAGAGGAAGAGCCAGTGAAAGAGACTAAGGGAGAGAAAGAGAGAGAGAGAGAATGAGAGAGAGAAAACAGGATAAAGTGTTACCAGGGAAGCCTTGGTTACAGAATTTCAAGAAGGGAGAGATCAGTATTGTCCAGCGCTGTCAGGAAGACGTTGTAAGATAGACCAAGAAGTCTTCACTTGATTTGGCAAATGCAGAGGCTTGGGTGACTTTCGCAGAATCATTTTCAGTGGAAGCCAGATTGCAGTGGGCTGAGAAGTGAGGAAGTGGTGAGGAAGTGGAGACAGTAAGACTAGATATCTTCATGAGAATGGCTGTGAAGGCAGAAGGGGAGAGAGCATGATTGCTAGAGAAAATGCTGGAGTGGGAGGCATGAGCTTATCAATATGCACAGTAGAGAAATCCAGAAGGATGGAAAATTGAAGATAATGCTGTGTGTGTGTGTGTGTGTGTGTGTGTGTGTGTGTGTGTGTAACTGCTGAGGGAGGTCCCTGAGCAGGTGGGCAGGTGGGAGGAAACTAGTCTCCAGCACGGGTCTTTATTGAGAAGCCCTAAATATACGAGAATTTAATTGGAATGTATTCAGCACATATGTGTACATGTATCTGCGTATCCACATATTTAGGATATTTTAGGAGGCAAGTTTATTGAGGAATGTTTGAAAATAAATTTGTTTTTTCAGGGTACTGGAGGATTTGGGGTATCAAGGAATTGTGGAATTCAAATCATGCCTTTTTAGTTATTAAATTTCTCTATTTAGGACATTCACATTTCTGAATGACAGAGCCACCTTTGTTTAAGCCTGACTGATCATCTGTTCTGGAGTGCTCAGGAACTGCATAGGTTTTTTTTAATCATTGGAGATTCCTTAAGAAACTCTTCTCTTTTTTACCTTTTTCATTCCTTTATTCTTGTTGGCTCTGAGTTTTCCATGAGGCACTCAAAGCTGTTTCCCCCCTCCCTTTAAATGTACCTTACAGCATTCAACAGTGGTTTTTCATTTGCCACCTATGGATCATCCACTTCTGAGATGAAATATTATTTTCTATTCCACAGCTGGATTCTTTCAGAGATGCTGGTGATCCTCTGAGACAAACCAGATGTGTGAAGTTATTAGCCTTTGGGGATGACTTTAAAATGAGAAATGGCATCATATTCTGTAAATAGTCGCTGTTTTGTGCTTTTAAAACATCATAGATGTCACTTGCTATCCTCTTGCCTGTAGGGCTGATGGCGAGAGGAATGGATGGGAAGATCTGGCTGACACCTATCTCTTCATGGGGCTAAAAGCCTATATTTGTTCTTGAATTTGCTACTAATGTCCAGTGTGGCATGGGAGAAGTATGTTAAATCCCACTATGTGTCAGGTTCTCACTCTAGAGAAAGGAGAGTAATACAGCATCCACAGGTGGTTCATAGGGGAACACAACACCTGTTTAGCAATTAAGAGGAAGTTCAACCTAATATCATAAAATGTTCCTGACAGTTGGGCTTGTTAAAAATGTGCAGTGGCCCTCGGGGAGAGCTGCACTTGGCACAGGCTTCACCGGGCCACGGTATTTACTAGTGAGTATGAGAGTCAGGCTGGGTCTCCCAGACAGGGACAAGCCTGGTTCCTGTGGTGTTGTATAGGTTTTGACATTGACTTTGGGGAAAAGACATATAAATATCTGACTGTCATCATCTTTTCAGCTTAATTTACCAAGAGAGACATGTTCCTGGTTTATTCAGCACACCAACTCTCTCCACCCCTGGGAACAACTACTGAACATGTGCTATTACAATTTCTAGTCTGTATTCACTGATTTTATGGTGCCAACAGTTGCTGATTTATCTTCCACTGCTAGGCCACCTTTATTGTCACCTGTCTTGATTTTTATTTTCCCCCAAACATATAGAATATATTTTCTCTAAACAGTACCCAAATGCTAGGTTGTCAAAAGGAAGTTGACAAAAGTATGCTGTGCTACACACTGTGAAAGGAGCTAATCAAAGCAGCTTTTTAATTGCTATAGTAATGATTTAGATGTGCAAAATATACTAAATTTAAATTTGCATGACTAATTAATTAAGCAAAGCTCACAGTTGACAGACATAATTGGCACATCCAAAATTGAAACCGCATCCTGGTCCTCTTAACTTGGAGCCAAAAAAGACAACGTGAAGCACTCAAAACCCCCTTCTTTCCACTATCTGCTGGTCTGGTTGCCAATTCGCATATTTAGGTTTGTTATGCATGGAGCATAGTTAATTGCAAAACATTCCTGAGGATCTTACTTTTTTTTTTTTAGCAGAGAAATCTCATGAGTTTTGGTATATTTGCTCAATCTTTTGGCAGCTACATTTTATCTAAGAGTGGAAATCTTCTCAAATAGAGGGAAAGATACCTCTATATCTATTATCTCAATCTGTTTATCACTATCTTTCATCTATTTATTTGTCTTTCTGTAAATTGTTGTTTGATCAGCTTTTATGCTACATAAATATTTTATATGGGGAAGAAACACTGAAAACTATGTAATGTCAGGTCAAGTTACCATGAAGCTCTATCAGTAGAGATATATGCAGCCTTCTGTGGCAAATTCTTGAAGGACCAAAGTAGTTAAGAGTCTCCTGGAGTCCTTTCTGAGTCAATACCATGCTGGTTCTGAGAAGGTAGGGAAAATATCCTTTCTGCAACTCACTCATGCTCATCCAGTGGGTGACACACTTTGTCACTTGGCTACCAAAGGAGAATTGCTGTGTTCAGAGTAACACGGGGAAAAGTCACTTCCCCTATAGACTTCCCCTATAGTCACTTCCTCTTTCCAAAAAGCAATGACCTCAGTTGGACTAGAGACCAATATCTGGGTCAGGCACCATATTCTGTTCCCCATGGTGAACCCTCAAATATACCTGCAAAAGCAAATTCTCATTCTTAAGCAATCACAGCACAACAGTGGCAAACCTCTCTTCATGCAAGTCGACTCTTGAAGGTCCCACCCACAAGCACAACACACTTCGTGCATTCACTGAACCTGTGCTAATGGAGTGTCTGTTATGTGCCAGACACAATTCTGGACACAGGCCATGGCATGTCTGATACCAGACTGGACTTCTGCCACTTACATGTGTGCGTCCGTATGCAGGTGTACATGTAGATCTTCATGTGTAGAATTTCATTTCCTTTAAGTTTCCTTTTAATAGCAGATGTCCTGATTCTACATAGTTGGTACGAAATATTCATCCTTAATACACAGATGGCAAGGACTGTATGATTACTATTATGAAAACTTTCAAAAATACAGAAAAGTGCTGAGGACAATACTGTGAAATACCAATGTAGCCATCAAGCAGAATTTCCAAGTGACATTTGTTATGTTTGCTTCAGTTTTAATCGAAGAAGTAATGCTTTACTGATAAATCTTTGATATCTTCATTTTTCATACTCATTTCTCTCTCTCTGTTTCTTCCTAGAGGCACCACTATTATGATTCTGCTGGGTAACCATCCCTATATTGTTTATATTTTTACTAGGTATAGAATCTGCCTAAAATATACATAGTATTATTTTTATACATTTGGTAAATTCTACATAAATACTATCATGCTGTACACATTGTTCTATTATTGTTTTGGAGCTTGACCCATTTTAGTGCATATACATCTAGTTTGTTTTAACTGCTATATATTATTCCATTGTGTGAGCATACCTCAATTTGTCTCTTTTTCTACCTATGATTATTTAGAGCATTTCCATTTTTTTTTCCTATTAGAAATAATACTGAAGAGAATATCCTTGAAAAATATTCATTTACACACTTAGGGGAGAATTTTCCTACAGTATGTATCTAGAAGTGGACTCACTGGGATGAATATTATTCACATTTTCAAATATTAGATATTGTTCTCCAAATGGTAGAACATTTTTACCAGCAATGTATGAGTCCTCCATATCCTTGCCAATACTTGTCATTGTCAGACCTTTAAATTTTGTCAATCTGGTGAGTTTCCCTGATTACATGTGTGGTTTAGCACCTTTTCCCTTGTGCCTATTGAACATTTGAAATGTGGCTAGTCTGCGTTGCGCTGAAAGAGTAAAATACACACCAGATTTTGAAGATTTAATATGAGAAAAGAATGTAAAATGTCTCATTAATAATTATTATATTGATTACATGTTGAAATGATAATAATTTGGACGTACTAGGTTAAATAAAATATATTATTAAAGTTAATTTCTCCTGTTTCTTTTTACTTTTTGAAATGTGCCTACTAGAAAATTTTAAAATGCATATGTAGATTTCAGTACATTTCTATTGGACAGCAGAGGTCTAGAAACTCCGGTATAATATTAAATAATCATGGTGAAAGTAGACTTCTTTGTTTGATTTGTAACTTCAGTGGAAACCCTTCTTTCTGATGTTTGCTTTTGGTATTTTGTAGCTATCTATTGAATTAAGGAAATTCTCTTCTATTCCTACTTTGTTGAGAGTAATTATAATGAATGAAGATTAAATTCTATTGTTTTCACTGCATCTGTTAGGATAGGCATGTAGATTCTTCCTTTAATCTTTTAGTGTGGTCAACTATATTGGTTAATCTCTTTTTTTTAATGTAAAGCCACCAGAGATAAACCTACCTGGCTATTTTGTACTCTTTTATACCCTGTTGGATTTAATTTGCTTAACTTTTGTTTTTACTTGGGAATTTTCCATGTAAAAATTTTTTTTCATAGGTGAGATTGCTCTATGATATTGATTTTTTTTTTTTTTTTTGGTACTCTCCTTATTGGTACCAAGTTCACACTACAATTGCTGCTGGTAACAGTCAGCAATTTTTGAGCACTTACTAGTGCCAGAGGCTTTCCATGCATTCCTTATTGACTCTCCACAACAAATTTATAAGATATATTATAGTATTAGCCCCATTTAATAGAAGAGGAAGCTAAGACGCAGAGGGGATTGGTAACTTTACTAATGGCACTCCATTTTGGGCAAAATGGTAGACTGGCTATCCCAAGAAGCCCTTCTAATACAAACATCTAAAATGCTGAATAAAACATTTTTGAAAATCTTAAGATGAATTGTGGAAAGAAAGTAAGAAAAACCTTAGATTTGTTTTTATCCTTTGTGCTTCCATTTTAATAGACCCTTAATGGGGATCAGGAGAGAAAGCTAAGGTTTCAAGCAAGATGAGGAGTTGGATTAAAGACCTCCAGAATGAGTCCAGGACCTGAAAAGTGACCCATTCCATGATTAAATTGTAAAAAAATACACTCCTCTCACATTCTCAAGGTAGTCAGAAAGGAAATTTGCCTGTTTCAGCCTTGGATCTAGGTGAATGGGCTGGGGATGTAGAGGTGAGAAGGTTCAGGGCTGGTGTTGCTCGCCCATCCTATGAGTTTTGAAAGAGCACTTTCAGAGAGCAAGTATTTTCACTGTCATTCAGTGTAAGTCTTTTATAATTCCCATTGTAATTTCCTCCTTAACCTTTGATTATTTAAAAGTGCAATTTCATTTCTAAATATAGGGTGTTTTTTTTTTACTTTCTTTTCTGCTTGATCCTAATTTCATTGCATTGTGGTCAGAGTATGCAAAAATGTGCTATTGATTTTTTGAATTTTGTTGAAACTTTATTTGTGACTTAGTTATTTTTTTGGTAAATATGCCACATATACATCAAAAAATGTATAATCTCTATTTTGGGGGGTGTACTTTTCTTTTAATGTAGCTGTCAAACATATCATTGTTTGTTAATGGTATTGTCTGATTCTTTGTCTGATTTATCTGTCAGTGTCTGAGAGAGTTGTGTTAAAATCTCTCCCACTGTAAATGTGGATTTATCCAATTTACTTTGTAATTCTATCAGTTTTTCATTTATGTATGCCTGAACTGTATTAGTAGATGCATACAAGTTCATGATAGTTATATTTTCTTGTAGACTTTAAAAAAACTCATTTTAAAGTGAAGATCTTTATCTCTGTTAATGCTTTTAGCCTTAATTTCCATTTTATCTGCTATCAGTATTGCTCACTAGAATTCTTTTGGTAAGTATTTGCCTTTTCTCATCTCTTTTTTTTTTTAACCTTTCTGTATTTGCTTTAGGTCTGTCTCTTGGAAGTAGCCAATTGCTAATTTTGCTTCTTAATCCCCAGCTATGGCGACTTTCTTGATTAGCTGAGTTTAATCTGTTTCCATTGATTGTGATTATGGCACAGTTGGACCTATTTCTACCATCTTATGTTATTTTCTATTTAATAAGCTTTTTACCTACTTCTTTTTTTATCCTTTCTTGTTCTATTTAAGATTTATACATTTTTATTATTCGTTCCTCCACCTCATCCCCAGCAGTTGGAAAATTTTAGATTCTGTGTTCTTAAAAATAATTTCTTCACATTTTTAACATACACATTAAGCTTTCTATCACTCTTTAGTTTCTCTGTTCTCCTTCTGAGCAAGACAAGGAATTTAGCAGACTTTAATTACCCACAGAATTCTTCCTTCAATCTGCCATTTTATTGTCACATAGAATTTTAGTTTTACCAGTATTTAAAGGTAAAAAATTAGTTGTTGTTGTCATTATGATTATTATCATTAGCAACCAATACCTAAATAGATTTAACAATTCATTTTGTTACTTTCTTTGCTAATTTTGCTTCTTATATCTCACTTCCCCCTTCTGGGTTCATTTTTCTTTTTGCTGAAGTATATCCTTTCGTGACCTACTTCAGTTGGAGCAGCATTGGTTTTGCTCCATATACAATTCTCATTATTTTCCCTCATCGTTTAGAAGCTATTTCCCCACTGTCTGCTGGCGTCAATTCACCGATGAGAAGCCTGCTTTCAGTTTAATGACTGCTTCTTTGTAGGTAATCTGTCTTCTCTCCTGGTAGCATTTAGGATTTTCTCTATCCCTGCTGTTCTGAATTTTCACTATGGTATGCTTAGATGTGGATTTATTTTTGTTTTTCTGTCTCAGCAGTTGATGTAAACATTCATTCTAGGGATTCACGTCTTTCTTTACTCTTCAGCCTGAAAAATTCCTAGCCATTCTCAGCTGTTAGTTTCTTCCAATCATGCCTGTCTGCCACTTCCTTTATTCTCTGCTTGTGGAATTACATGAGATATACATTGGAACTTCTCCCACTCTTTCATGTTTTCCAGCCCTTTATCTCTTTATAATAGTTATTATCTTGAGAAGATCACAAATATATATGTGCAAATTAAGTACAACTAACTTCCTTTCCACCAAACAAGTTGAAAATGTGTTGCTGACCTGATGTCCTGTTACTCCTGCGTACTTTAGTGTATATTTCCTACACATAAGGACTTTTTCCTATATGAGTGTAACGCAACCATCAAAATCAGGAAATTAACACTGACATATTAACCACCATCTAATCGTTAGACCTCATTCCATTTTCTTTGAATGTCCCAATAATATCCTTTATAGGAAATGATTCCAGTTCAGAAACGTGTTGCGTTTAGTTGTCATGTCTCTTTAGGTCTCCATCATTCTCAGACTGTTCCTGTCTTTCCTTGACTTTAATGATCTTGATTCTTTGAATATTTAGAGACCAGTTATTTTGTAGAATGTCCCTCATTTGGGTTTGTCTGATGTTTCCTCCTGATTGGGTTTAGGGTATGCATTTTGGCAGGAATATCACAGAATCGTTGCTATGTTCCTCATGTCAATATGTCTTATTAGTGATGGTGTTAACTTTGATCACATAGCCAAGATGGTGTCTGCCAAGTTTCTACAGTTTAAAGTTACTGTTTTTCCCTTTGTAATTAATAAGTATCTTTGGGGAAGATACTCTGACCATGCAGATATTCTGTTTCTCATCATGCGTTTGCCCAATAATTTTAACATTTATCCATAATTCTTGCTGCAGCAATTAGTATGCTAATGTTTGTCTGCTGGAGATTTTCTTATTTTCCCTTATTTCTTCTGCATTTATTAATTAGATTTCTACTGTAAGAAAGAGCTGGACTGGGACTTCCCTGGCAGTCCAGTGGTTAAGACTCCACACTCCCAACGCATGGGGCACTGGTTTGATCCCTGGTTGGGGAACTAAGAATCCCGCATGCCGCACAGCATGGCCTAAAAAAAAAAAAAAAAAAAAAGAGCTGGACCTTTCCCCCTGTTTATTATTTATTTTTATTTTTACTTTTTAAATGCATTTACAATTTTTTATTGTGGTAAAATATATATTACACAAAATTTACCATTTTAACCATATTTAGGTGTACAATTCTGTGGCATAAAGTACATTCGCATTGTTGTGCAAGCATCACCACCATCCATCTTCAGAAATTTTTTTATCTTCCCCAACTGAAACTCTGTACCCATTGAATGCTAATTTCCCACTCCTGCCTCCACCATTCTACTTTCTGTCCCTATCAATTTGATTACTCCAGAAATGTCATATAAAAGGAATATTACAATGTTTGTCTTTCTGTGACCGGCTTATCCCCTGTTTAGTTTTGCTCAATTATTTATTTAGATTAATATTGAATCATGGATATTCTATGGATTATAATCTAATATTATTATTATTATTATTATTATTATCTTTTTGTTGCTCCCATTGTCCCAGCTTTGGCCATTGGGAGCTCCTTCAAGCTGGCTTCTGTGTCACTTTTTTGAGCACTTCTCTACTCCCTCTCATCACAAGGTGTTCCAGGCTTGTACTGTATTTTTCCCGTCCCAGCTCTGGAACCAGCCACTTCTCCAGGGAGCCCTGGTCCCTTCAAAATATTATTTAGAAACCTGGATCTGGGCGCTAGGTGTTCTTATTGCTGCTGGGTATAATTTTTTTCCAGGCTATCTCAAGTGGACAGAACTAGGAAATGTATGTATGTAGACAAACACACTTATACACACATATTTATTTATTTCTATATGTACCCATCTGTATATGTATTATAATCCACAAATTTATACCTCCAACTCCAATTTAACACCACAGGGTTTGTTCTAGCCTTTTTCTTTTCCTGAGTTGTAGCTTCTTTCTCTGACAGTAGGAAAGCTGGCTCTCATTATCCACACAATATATAGTACTGTGAAACTGTACCATGGTTTTAAGAGTCAGTTATACAAAAAGGTGTGTTCAGAGAAATGTTGCTCCTTCCAGCCTTACTACCCTTTCCCTGCCCTCTTTTTTCCTCCCTATTCCCACCAACAACCAGAAAGTAACCACGCTCATTAGTTACTGGTTAATCTTTCCTGTATTATTCCTTTTGCACAAATGAGCAGATATGTTTTCTTTCATTCCCTTTTTTCTTACTTGAAGTGTAGCATATTATAGATACTCTTTTTGTACTTTGCTTTTTTTTTTTTGTGCTTAACAATATATCCTGGAAATCCCTCCATATCAGTTTGTAGATATTTTCCTTATTCTTGTTTGCAGCTACACATAATGCAGTACTCCACTGTGTGGATGTACTGTAGTTTTTTCAACTACTGTCCTATGTATGGGCATTTAGATTGTCTCCAATATTCTGCAATTACAATGTTGCAATGAATAATCTTGTGAATCTGTATTTTCGTATTGTTGGAGATATATCATCAGGCTAGATTCCCAGAAACGGAATTGCTGGGTCAAAAGGTACATGCATATGTGGTTTTGTTAAATATGGCCAAATTCTTCTCAAGAAAGGTTATATCAGTTTGCCTTCCCATCAGCAATATATGAGAGTGCTTGTTTCCCCACAGCCTTGCCAAGAGAATATGTTGTCATACTTTAAAATTTTCACCAATCTAATAAATGAGAAAGAGTATCTCAGTGTTTTAATCTGCATTTCTCTAATTATGAGTGAGTTTGATCATTTTTTATATGTTTAAGGGTCACGTTAGATCGTGTGCGTGTGTATGTGTTCAGTTTTAGAACATGTCTCAATTTTTAAGAATTCTTTATATATTAAAACCATTAGCCCATTGTATGTGGCATATGTTGCAAATACTTTCTCCTAGTTTGTCAAAGTCTTTTGACTTTGTTTATGGTGTTTTTCTTTTGCCATATAAAATTTTTTTATGTAGTCAGTTTTATTAATCTTTTCTCTTATCACCTCTGGGTCTTGGACCATGGTTAAAAGCCTTTAGCTAACCTAAATAGACTAAATAGGAGCTTGCAGTCTTTCTAGTATGTGTTAATGTCTGGTAGGGTTATTTCCCCTGCCACCATGGCCTCATGGATATTTTTTTTTTAAGACATTCTCTATTTATTTATTTAAAAAAAATTTTTAATTTTATTTATTTATTTATTATACAGCAGGTTCTTATTAGTTATCTATTTTATACATATTAGTGTATATATGTCAATCCCAATCTCCCAATTCATCCCACCACCACCACCACTGCCCCGCTTTCCCCCCTTTGTGTCCATACGTTTGTTCTCTACATCCGTGTCTCTATTTTATTTTACTTATTTTTATTTTTTTATTTTTTTGGCTGCATCGGGTCTTAGTTGCAGCACGTGTGATCTTCGTTGAGGCATGCGGGGTCTTTCATTGGGGCACACGGGCTCTTTGTTGGGGCACACGGGTTTCTCTCTAGTTGTGGGGCACGGGATTCTCTTTAGTTGTGGTGCGCAGGCTTCTCTCTAGTTGTGGTGTGCGGGTTTTCTCTTCTCTGGTTGTGGTGCACAGGCTCCAGGGCGCGTGGGCTCTGTAGTTGTGGTGCGCGGGCTCTCTAGTTGAGGCACGTGAGCTCAGTAGTTGTGGCACACGGGCTTAGCTGCCCCACCAGGAATAGAGCTTGTGTCCCCTGCATTGGAAGGCAGATTCTTTACCACTGGACCACCAGGGAAGTCCCGGCCTCATGGTTTTTGTTTTACATTATTTTTTTGGCTATTTTTGCATGCTTGTTTTTCCATATGAACTTTAGTTTCAGGTTGTCAAACTCCATAGAAAATCTTGGTATTTTTATTGGAATTGAGTTACATTTATAAATAAACTTAGGAAGAGACAACATATTTATGATGTTGCATCATCCTATGTGAGAATAGAAGAAATCTTTCCATGTGTTCAAGTCTACCTGATGTCCTTCAGAAATGTATATAATATTTTATTTTACTTATTTTGATTGCTGTATCAATTGCTGCTATATTTTATTACTCACTGGCATCTTGCTGTTGGTGTCAACTTTCTGGATGTTTTAAACCTTATTTCTATTTCTTTGTCATCTATGCTTCCATATGCCATTTACATTTCTGTAGTTAATACCATTTTATATTCTTGCGCCTTGCTCTTCATGGTAGACTTTGTAAAAAGACCACCTGGAAAAGAGTCTTATTAACGGGAACCCAGGTCTGGGTTGGAGAATCCTGGGAAGAGCTATAACTTATGTGGTGGAGCCTGGGTGGAGTTAGAGTGGTCTTAAGTGGTCTTAAGTGATCAGTTACACAGAAATGAGGGCTTATTTATAGACTGACTCCAATAAGATTTGGCTGGTGGCAGCTTGAGCTATGGAAAAATGGGAGAGTAAGACTAGATAAGGGGGCAAAAAGCCCAGGGTTGGGCTATGGAATAATAATGTAATAGAATGAGCATGGGCTTTGGAGTCAGATGATCTGGGTTTGAAGCCAGTTCTGTTATTTCCTGGTTAAGCTGAGCTTCAGTTTCTCATGTGTGATAGATATAATTTTTAAATTTTTTATTTATTTATTTTTGGCTGCATTGGGTCTTGTTGCTGCGTGTGGGCTTTCTCTAGTTGAGGCGAGCAGGGGCTACTTTTCGCTGCGGTGCGCGGACTTCTCATTGCGGTGGCTTCTCTTTGTTGTGGAGCATGGGCTCTAGGCGCGCAGGCTTCAGTAGTTGTGGCGCATGGGCTTAGCTGCTTCGCAGCATGTGGGATCTTCCCGGACCAGGGATCGAACCAGGGATCAAACCTGTGTCCCCTGCATTGGCAGGCAGATTCTTAACCATTGCACCACCAGGGAAGTCCCTGTGATAGATATTAATAGTACCTATCTCAGAGTTGCTGTGATGATTAGAGATGATGCACATAAACCACTTAGTGTCTGTTAGATATAGATATAGATATATAGCTATGTGAGTCATCACATCACATCACATAGACCAGACTAAACTATGATAAGAATATGAGCCTGTTACCTGTAACCTGAATTCTTCTGCTCTTCCCTCATTATCCTGGAACTATGATATACCTTTTAGGATTTAGAGGTGTGGAGAACGGTAAGTCATTACCCTTCAGGTTTTGGGCTGTGATTAGCAGACTGTGGTTTCTAATGTTGGACATAAAATTACAGGCTTCATAAGAGTTTTGGTGCCCATATAGAGCTAATGGAAGATGAATCCGATGAGTTTGGGGGATCTTATTCATAGGCATATTCTTCTCTGGGGATCCATCATCCCTGTGGTATGAGCTTTTGATGAATCCTTGACAATTTGAGCCTCACGAAACTACTGTGGCTTTGGCTGGTGAACAGTCAATGGTGGGGAGGCAGGAATGAAAGAATTAATGCTTTGTTTTATGTTCAGTTGACTAAGGATTTTGCCATTTGCAGAGGTACATAGTGGGAATGGGGGTTAGGGGAGAGTTGGATAGTGGGTCATCTTAAATATCTATATGAATAGCTAAAGTGACAAGACTTCAGATAGGGGATTGAAGACATGATAAAACTTGCAGCTGAGGGAGGGGTTAAAGGGCTGCACCCCATTCTCTGCTAGGGGTAGCATATAAGCATAAAGAGTTGAGGGTCTAGCTTAGCAAAGCTAGTAGAGTTAAAAGTGTGTTGGGAAAGGCCTGGAAATCCTAGGGATTCCCCTTCAAAGTCAGAAGTAAGAGGACTGTCATTTAGTAAATGAATGTAACTCCTGCTGACAGTGAGAAAGGAAAGGGAGAAGGAAGGACAAGGGGAGGAAGAACTGGCATCTGAGGGACAAAATTAATCAATAAAGTGAAACAATAGGAAGGTCAAAGAGTCAAAATCAAGTGTCATTTTGCTTAATTCAAGATAACTGGTCAGTTTATCATTGGAGAAAGAGAACACTATGAATAAATCAAATACATGGAGAATTTTAATTGTCATGTTAACTGTCCCTCCTCTATCCCATCATTTTTAGTAGATCATGTGAAAAGTTAAAATTTGCTGATTTGAGTTTCACTTTCTTTTATTTCATCTGCCCATGTGAAGAGGCCAGTGAACCTTAAAATAACCAAATGGCAGAAAACCAAGGGAATAGGGACAAGCTTAAGTGCCTGACCTAGATAATTAGTCTTTGAATAATCAAGAATGGGGTGCATTATAATCTTAATACTGGCACGGTAATTAGACTTAGAAGCTTTGAACTATGATGTTATAATTTGTGTGTGTGAATGTGGAGTTGGATAGTTTGGGGACACTTTAGTTTTTAATTTAGCAACAAAATAATTGATCCTGCATTTTCTAAACACATGAACATCTTGGTTCATATTTCTGGGAACTCTAGAAAGATAAAACAAAAACTTACAAACACCAATGCAGTGACCACAGGTGCTCTGTTGTTTTACTAAGGAGGTCCTTCTCCCATATTATTTTAAATGCATACAGTGTGTCATTCCCAGAGCAGCTTTCAGACTCACTGTGTTTTGAGACACAGCTGACTCCCAATTATAAAAGTAAAAGCAATTATCTGTATTCTCACCATGCATTTAAGATTATAGTTTTATGTTTATTTATAAAAAATAACACAAACCAGGCAAATGACTTAATTAAAATGCAGCATGTGCTAGAACTGATTTAGAGCAAAAACAACAGTCATATCCCTCACAATTCTCTAAAATGTTCCTTTTCCTCTGCAATTTGAATGCAAATGTTCAGCTTTGATTTTTGAGGTCTCATCTAAGTTTTGCACCTTTCTGGGCTCTTTGAATGTTAGAGATGAAGGGAGAGAGAGAGAGAACTAAGAATCCCAAACTATGACATTTTAAAACTCAAGTTTAAGAGTTATTTTGGTTAACAATTAAGATTTCTGTTTTGTTTGAACTGAAGTTACAAGCTCAGTTGTTAACTAAATCACCCACAAAATGGAATTGCTACTTTTCCAAAACAGCATCCTTATCCTATTAAGCACTGAATGGGTTTGTGATTGTGTAGCTCCTACTACTTTAGAGAACCCAGAGAAGGTAATACTCCCTTCAAGAATCCTTAAAATAAAAGAAACCAGATGAAATATGATTTGAACAATATGAGTATTCTCTAATTAATTGACACTGTTTAAAAATAATCATCTTTAGGGTTGGGATGGCAAAGAATATTTACAATAAAAAACAAAGAAGAATATTTACAATATTAAAAAATGTCATGCTGTATTTAGCATAAACCATAAAATTAAAAATACCAAAAACAGAGCTGAATACCAAAAACTGAAACTCTTGGCAAATGATTTACCCTGTCTCACAAAGTGAGTCTAACTGAAAAGTAGAAATTCCTAAAGCCTTGGTGATTTTCCACCAACTCCAAGCTCTTTTGAAATGAAGTTTAACATTTACACTCATTTTTTTCCATCCCTTAAACTTTCAGGACTTAGACGTCTTGGTACTTTTAAAATATTTAATTCTTATATTTAATTTGTATATATTTTTAAACTTGTCTTCCTAACTAGATTATGTTTCTTGAAAAAGAGGCCATATATTCAACTTTAAAAAAATCTTACATGTCTTCTAGTAACATACCTTGATAGATTAGAAATCCAAGAGATAGATACTTCTTCACTGATTTCATTGCTGATATTTTTAATACTGTCATATGCTTGAAAATCTTCATTTTTTAAAATATGTGATCTTAAGAGGTTTGCTCCATTCTGAAATGTGATTTTATTACACATAGCAACTCGATTCCCAGTTAAATGCATTCTATTAATTGAGAGACATGTATAAATATGCCCCTCCCTCCACTAAACACCCAGAGAAAAAGTAAATGTAATGGTGGAAACGATGGAGAACAGAGTAAGTCTATCTATTTGCATTAATTAAAGAGGTTAATTAATTAAAGACATTGATAACTGCAAAGGTAGCCTGTTTCCTATGTCAGAGCACGGAGAGAGAGAGAAGTAAGAAGGCTTTGTATCTAAGTAGCAAACGAAAAATCCTTTTTCTATACCTGGTTTCCTTGGAGTATCTTACTTTGAGGATATGGAAATTTCATATTCCCTAAGACATTGATCTGTCAAGCCCTATTACAGTATCAGTGCTTTCCCCCTTGAACTCTGGTTATGAGGGTTGGAGAGAGCTGGCAGCTCTGCAAGCAGAATTAATCTGCTAAACCCAGTGTGTACCTTTGGTGTGGGATAGGGCAAGGGAGGACAGAGTTTTTGGTATTAATATAGTAAATGGCTTCTCTAAGCTGACTTAGTTTGAAACAGGATGTTAGCTACTTCATCCTGACAATGAGCCTGATTTTTATTCCCCTCCATTAAAGAGTATTTTAGAGCATGTCTCTTTTACTTTGTAGCAGTTGTTAAGAAAAACCAAGTGCCTTGAAGGCAAAGACAGCAGAAACAATGGCTGGTCTCACTCAAAAGCTCACTCTCCCTTCTACTTTATGCCATCATAAAAAAAAAAATCCATCTTCTTAATATTCGCTATTGGTAATAGGTCCAGAGTTCAGCCCCATGCAGAAACTTCCCAGCTTCTTGTTGCCACTACAAACTGCTGATCAATATCAACCACTGGCTCTGGGCATGAATGGAATTGTTGGTTAGTAAAATCACAATGACCATCACTGTCCAGGTTAAGCCTTAAAATGAATGAGGTTAATAAAAATAGATCTTATTATATGATTTTTTGACATAATATCCTCTAAATATGTGTAGGGTATTTCTATAACACTTTATCTACTCCTTTATTGCGGTTTTATTACTTTGTGTCCTGTGCTATAGGTAATGTCCATATCTCATTTCACCTACCAGGCAGTAAGTCACTTGAGGTCAGTGTACATATCTCATCTTTGATATTGCTCCCAGTTGCTAGCATGGTGCCTTGCATTTAGCTGGTTTGCAGCATATACTCACTAAATGAGTGAACAAAATGGTATTTGTTACTAGTATTTAAGTCTCATTACTGTGTGCAAAATACTATATGCGATTTCGCTGAGTCTGGTGGACAAACAGGAGATGTGTAAATATGCCAGCAGGTTCTGTTTTCTATTTCTTGGTGCATAGCCATAAAGCCACACAGCATTTCCGGAGCAGATGTGCCTCCATTTTGGTTGAGAGGGCTGAAGAATGGTGGTTTTCTTTCTCTTCTGCTTTCAGTCCTCTCCTTGATGATACCTCACATTTTCTGGCTTCAGTAGTCTAACAGGGGCCAGACCGTAATTCCAAGTGTCATTTTTGGGTTCTAACTGGTAGTTATCCTTTTACAAGGAGGATTTAGATATACACTTGCATCACATCTGCCACTCTCTTGCCCGCTCCCCCTACAAATGGTCCATTGCACCTTGGCATTAAACTACCCAGAAGCACTTAAGGTTGTCTGAATTAGAGATTTATTGCTTACTTCTTCTTCCAGATCATTTATCAGTATTGAGTGATGTCAGTCCTTACATCCATCCCTTTTGGACTTCAGTCTAATGCTTATTCATCCCGAGAAGCTGTGGTTTGTTCTTATTAGTTTTCCTTAGAGGTCAGGTTTAAAGCGATGGGAAGTGCAGGAGAAGTGTGTATCTTGCATCCCATGTTACACAAGGCTTTGCAGCTGTGGTCTACGCTTGCTTTTCCTCTGCTAGGAAAAAAGAGATCTGCATTTTACAAAACTCCAGCCAGAGCAGGGCTAGTTGTCTGGGATTTTCTGTAATCTAATAGAGCAAGTTTAATAACTCAAGAGAAGCCTGCTGTATTTGCAGCTCATGGCTCATGAGAAGATATACTATGGTAATTTTCTGAACTCGGTCTCTTAGGCTGAATTACATTATTTTGGTAATGCCTCTCCTGAATTAACTGCAGTTATTTGAGAATCCAGCATCTCCAATTTACCAAGGGAAGGGAATCCTTGGATGTTAGTGAGCTATTGAATTCCAACTGGACCTCATCCTCTGTAGAGGAAAATGGCTAGTGGATGCAGACTTTTCAATGCTTTGGGGTAAAATAAATATTTTTTATGTGGGCAGCACACTTCTCCTCTACTGATAAATGTGGGTAGTGAATATCATGAGCCTCTCTTTTTAGAACACTTCAGTGCTCCTCATTCCTCCAGGATGAACTCCAGACTCCTTAACACAACCCACAGGGCCTTTTGCCCGCTGGTACCTGCTTTCCTCATCTCATTGCCTCCTCCCTCTCTTCTTTCCAGCTGGACTGGACTAATCTCGGGACACCACGTGGCCAAATTCTTTGTCCCCTCTGGGCCAATCTATGCACAGGCATTCTGCTGTCCCTTCCCTATATATGTCTCACTATTAATTATGACGGTAGTAGTAGTTAGGCTCTGTCTTAGTCGGGCTTACATGGATTCTCTCACTTAATCCTTACAACAACCCATGAGTGCTATTATTATTCTCATTTTGCAGATAAGGAAAATGAGGCTTAGTGTGCATGTCAGAGACCTACCCAGGCTCACACAGCTATTAAGTGGTAGCACAGGGAGTTGAAACTAAGTAGTCTGACTCCTGAGCCCACTCTCGGCTGTACTGCCTCTCAGCGTGTGATTTAAACATAGTTATGTGGCTAACTCCTGCTCATTACTTAGACATCACTTGCTCCAGAGAACCTCCCTGATATCCGCCTACCTCAGCCCCCAGTGGGTTATGTGCCCTTCCTGTGCTTGCTCACATTGCGCCTTCCGTTTCTCCCTTTACAGCACTTACCTTACGGATACCCCTGCAGTTACTTGCTTACTTGTCTGTGTCCCCAACAAGCTCCTGAGACCCATGGGGCGGTATCCCATTGGCTTCTCTTGCTGTTTTATCCCCAGCAGCTACCAGGAAGCTTGGCATTCAGCAGGAGCTCAATAAATGTTTATGAAATGAGTGGTCCTTTGACTAAACTTAGCTCCACTGAAAACCGTGCACAATTCTTTTGGCAGGAAAAGGTTAGTCCTCATCTTAACTGAATTTTCAGACTTTAATGGAGGAAATACTCAGCAGCTTCTCCTTTCATTGGGATTCCAGAATTATGTGACTAGACAGAGGCTTTCTTGTGGTTAACAGAGCCTAGTCATGTGTGTCAAGACTATCACTTCAATCAGGCTTTTGCTCACTCCAGCTGTCTCCGCCCCGTTAAATGCTTGTTTACAAAAGAGATAAACCAGGAAGTGGCTTGTTGCTTTACAGAAAGATTCACCAAAGGATTCTTACTTCTCATTTGGCCCGTTACTGTGTATCATGTAACACTGAAGCTGGAAGTAACACTGGACCCTTGCTCATCCAACCCTTTTTAAATGAGAGAGAAAAATAAGGCACAGAGAAGCTCAAATTCAACCACTGGTTAGTGGCAAGCCAGAGCTATAATCTACACCTTTTATTTAAATAATGAATTTATGTGGTGCATTTAAAATATGATTACTTTACAAAAATTTTTTTCACATTCACATTTATAGCAATAAATGTGTTAGCTCTAAAGCAACATATAACTATTTGTATACTTCAGCAGTGCAGACATGAGAAAAGTTTTTCAGAAAACTTTGCTTAAGTCTAACATACATTCAGAAAATTGTGTAGAGCTTGATGAATTTTCATAAAGTTAATGCATCGATGTAACCAGCACCCAGATCAAGAAATAGGACATTAACAATGGAAGATTTTTTTACTATAAATAACATATGATTACTTGAATATTATCACCTACATATGTTCTATAAAATATATTACAGGCTTATCATAACAGGAGATTTTTATGGGAGGTGGGTAGAGAGGGGAAGGAACTTTAAGACAACTTATCCTCATGTGCAACTCTCACAATTCCATAATGCAGTATTTAAAAAATATATCCCTTTGCTTTTGTAATGAAGATGCATTTACTTATTTGCCTATTCATTTGCAGAATTAACGTGCGTTCGGGCTGATTGTAAAGTCATAAAGAGCAATCTGTGTGAATCCGACTCATATTCTATAGTGCTTAAATATCTACTTAGACCACTTTGCGGGGATCACTTGTTACATGGGATTTGTAAGCATTGGTGTGTGTGTGCTTCATTCTTTTTAAAAGAAGGTGAAATCTTGAATCTATCATTAGCAGTAAACACACGTACTCCGAGCCCTGATGGGTTTGCATGGAGCTCATTACATGTTTTTACTTATGCTTTTTGGCAAACTTGGGTGTATTTCTCAGTGGTCTGACTGGCATTAGGGTGTCGGATTGAAGAGCGGACCTGTGGCCCAGTTCATTAGTATCAGGCTTTAAATATCCAATTCAATACTACCTGACAAAGAACTTTATTCCCCACATAGGCATTGCCCAGAACTTTAGACAAATTATTTAACCTGAAATAGTCTCGTCAATCCAACTCTTGGAGTAACCAATTCTGTCACATAATTATAATAAACATTTTGGGGAATAAAACTTCTGCCTAATATTGGATCAGAATGTTACACTTATCTGCAAGGCCAGTATATTACATGAACGTTATCATTGTACAGTTCACTTAATAGAACAGTGACTGGGCAATTTCTGGAAAATCTTTCATGATCTAAAAGTTGCTTAGCCCAGTGGATTTTTAATAACATCTAACATCCTAAGAAAGTTGTTTTTTTTTTTCTTTTCCCCATTCCCTATCTCCATCCAAGGATAAAATTCATCCAGTTATTCAGAGCAATGGCTCAACTAACCTTAGTCCAGAAAAAAAAAGGTCTTACCTGTTTTAAACTTACTTCCTGCTGTCTAGAATAGCCCCTTCAGCAAGCAACGTATTAATCTACTTAATTAACATGTATTGTGCCTTCTTCAAGGCCAAGCAGGGTCCAATTATGTGCTATAGCTAATTTTACCTTCTTCCTTTTGTATCTCATTCTGCTTCCCCTCAGCTACCCCCTTAGCCTTATTGGCTTACAACAAAAGCTCAACAGGAGCTAGCGGTAGCGTGATAAAATTAAATAGAATGTCACAAAAAGGCCTGGGAGTTTGAAAGATGCCTTTTACCTTTAGCAGGGAGGCAGAATAACATGGCCCCTGTCCTTGGCTTGGAGAAGTTTATGTGGCAATTACATGATGGTTATTCTGTTTATTTGCCCTTTTTGGACACTGTTTTTCTTTACGTGAGAAAAATATGTCAGCGGAATTGCTATTGAGAGTACACATCCCCTAGTAAAGGCAAGTGTTGTTATCCTGTTGACGCCACCAAAGCCTGTTAGGACTATTAATTTTGTTGTTCATTTAGGCATGCATGGTTGCCACAGCAACAACAATCTCATAGTTCCTTCAAGCCCTCTGTGCAGTGAGCATCTGTTGAGAGTCCTATGAAGGTTCCATAGTTTCTGTCCTTCCTGTCACAGATTGAACCCCTTGCTTGCTCTCCTTATGAGCTACATATTTATCAAGAATCCCTAGAGAGAGGAGTCTCTTTGCTGGAGCCAGTCAAAGGAGAAATCGAAATGAAAATGAAGGCTTTTGTTTCCCATGGGCTGTTGCAGAAGACCTCAGAATAGGTGGTTTGGAAGTCAGACAATTATTAAAAATCTTGGTCAGCTGAAATGTGAATAAGTCCTTGGCAAAATTCACAGCCAGTCTTTTATAGAGGGTGGGCAGGACACTTAGTGTCCTGCTTAAAGCCAAAATTGTAAATTCTAGCCTAAACTCCCAGTGGTATGCAGTAATAGGGTGCAATCTCTTGCCAACAATTTTTCATAGTCCAAGACATTCTCCTAAAGAACTATATAGTTTTCGGAAAATATGTGTCTTGAAAGGACGCATTTCCTCTTTTAATTTCCTCCTAACCACGGGCTGGTAGCTTACATGTTTTCAAAAGCCATCTTCTAAGACAGCCATCTTCTAAGACACTATTTAACATGAGTCCTTATCTTTGATGCTGTCCTAATTCATCTCATCTGCAATTTATACAGTCATAACTGGAGGAGAGTAACAATTTATAGATAAATTACATGCTACCAAGTGAAAGGAGCTGAGACAGGGGCAGTCTGTCTTTTTACAGCTGTTAAGTCCTTGCAGAATCCTTAGTTGAAACTTACATGTAAATATTAGGGCACCTGACTGAGTAAGTTTATCAAAACATCTTTATAGGTTTCCTACTCCTTCTGTCATTACTCTGATCAAGATGATCAAGAACAGATTTCTGTATTCATTTCTGCAGAGAAGCTTACTCATCCCTCTTCAAAATTCTCTTACCTAATGATACCTATTGTTCAATCATAAGTAATATTTAGCAATAAAAATCTTTTACTTTGAGGAAATTATCTTTGATAAGAATTCAACTTGGAATTCTCTACTGATCAAGTAATTGTCATTTCCACCTTTCAGTTTAGAGAAGAAACTTCTAGGCTGAATACCATTCGTAGGTAAGAAGGTTGGGTCTGGGTTACTCTGGCTTCTACAAGACAGTGAGTGTGTTCTGAGGGCTTCTTTTTTGCAGACCTTTGTGGGGACCCCTGGGACCAATTTCTGTAGGACTCTCCCATTCTAAGCACACTTTCTGGACCATTTTTACTTTTTATTCCCATTTTATCAGCAAAGACGTCTTCTCTTCATTTTATATTTTACTTCTACAGGATCATAAGATCGTAGTATTTTTGAGCTGGAAAACAACCCCCCACCCCCGCCTCCACTGATCCTCTCTTATGCATTTCTGTCCTCAAAACTTGCAAGGCCTAACTATGCTCATGTTGATCACTTTTAAAAACTTATATACATGGATTCATTGGCAGCTGAGCACAAACCAAACATTTTGTTATATACAATTTATTATACAAGTGTGGGTTTAAGGGAAATAGCCCTAAATTACAAATGAGATTTTTTTTCTAGTTCCAGCTCTGATTTTATTCATGGAATGACCCTGGACAAGTCTCTCAATTTTGCTAGGTGTCAGTTGCTTTATCTGTAAAATGAGAATAGCATTCTTTCATAACTTATTATAAAGATAAATGAGATAATATATTTAAAGACTCTGTGGAAAGTGTGAGGTACTATATATAAGTATCAGGTATGTGGATACCCATCCATAATGCCTGTCTCTGGAGTCCACATCAGCCTAGTGACTTTAACTGTGCCCTTAGCCAAGGTCACAAAACCCGATTATAAAGCCACTTACAAAAATGTGGTTTACCTTGACCAAACAATTTCACCAGTAGCAATCTATATTGCAGAAATTTTCATTCCTGTGTGATTATTGGCAAATGACAACTTTTCTGTACTTCATTTTCTCACCTCTAAAATGGATGTGACAATTTACCAGACACAAATCATTTAAAATGTATAGAATAAATCTAGAAGAACACATTTGATTACCCTGAGACACAGGATAGTGTCAAATGCTTTTGTGAAGTTAGAATATATTGCAGTCTAGTTGTTTTCCCACTTCAACTGTAATTCCCGACTGTGGGGTCTCTATTAATAGTTTCCCTTTAGCCCCTACAATGGCCAGCATAGAGCTAGGAACATGGCAGACACTGAAGATATGTGTTTTCAAAGAATAATGACATCTTGTGTATATTAAAAAACAGGGTTTTAACTTGAAATTTTCTATTAAGTTATTCATTTGTTTATTAATATATTATTCATTAATTCAAGAAGCAGTTGTTGAACATCCATTAGAGGCCAAGCATAATAGGTGTTGGTATACAGTGATGATGAAAGGCTTATGTAAATATCTAATTAGACTGAGTTCTCTCTACCAGTAGGTCTGAACTGTACAAGGTTTGGTACCTGATCTTGAATAAATTTTATGCTCTTGCTTGCAATCCTTCTACTTTAAGGCATACTCTTCAGTGACTCAGATGAAAACTCAGAGGAAGCTAGTAGAGCCTTGGAGAGCCTGATGGAGCATGAAGTGCTCTAGAGGATTCTGAAGGCCTACAGACCTTGAGCATCCTCTCCTTTGGTTGAGAGATCTGTAATGAATTCTCCAGTTATGAGCAGGGCTGAAGCTGACACAGCAAGCCTGGGGGTTGAGGGCATGGAGCCACTGCCTGAGTTTGAAGCTGAGCCCTACCACTTACCAAGTGGGTAGTCTTGGGCAAACCATATACCCTCCCTGCCTCAGTTTCCTCATCTGTTGAATGGAAGTAATAATATGACCTCCTTGGGTTGTTTTGTAGATGAAAAGAGATGATACACTTAAAGTACCTAGCATAGTGATTAATATATTTAAGCATCCAACAGATGATAGCTATTGTTATTATTTTAAAATTAATCTTATCAAGAAATGAAGCAGGGACTTCCCTGGTGGCACAGTGGTTAAGAGTCCGCCTGCCAGTGCAGGGACACGGGTTCGAGCCCTGGTCCGGGAAGATCCCACATGCCATGGAGCAGCTAAGCCCGTGCGCCACAACTACTGAGCCTGCACTCTAGAGCCCATGAGCCACAACTACTGAGCCCACACCCCACAACTACTGAAGCCCGCATGCCCTAGAGCCCACATGCCACAACTACTGAGCCCATGCGCCACAACCACTGAAGCCTGTGCACTCTAGGGCCTGCGTGCTGCAACTACTGAGCCTGCGTGCTGCAACTCCCGAAGCCCATGTGCCTGGAGCCTGTGCTCCACAAACAAGAGAAGCCACCGCAATGAGAAGCCCACGCACTGTGACGAAGAGTAGCCCCTGCTCACCACAACTACAGAAAGACCGCGCGCAGCAACGGAGACCCAACGCAGCCAAAAAAAAAAAAGAAAGAAAGAAAGAAAGAAAGCAGCCAGTCCATCGGTATGGGGGGGGGTGCCCTGGGACCAGACGAATGTGGAGATGAGATGAGCACAAGAGATTAGGAGATGGTAAATAAATAATGAGAATCAGCGACAGGGTGAGAGTACAATTGATACAGGCCAAAGAATCAGAGAATCCTAGGATTTTAGAGTCAGAATTCATTTATTCATTCATTCATTCATCCACTCATCCATTCCGTAAATATTTACTGAGCACCTACTATGTGCCAGAAGCTGTTCTAGTTGCTGGGTCTATGCATTGACTAAAATATTGTTGCCCTCATGGGCTTTATATTTTAGTGACAGAAACTGGACCATTTGGTCCCCTTCTTATCACGTGCAAAAACCCTGCTACAGTGCACCGAATAATGATCCTCTATCCTCTGGGTTTTTAAAAAATAATATATGTATTTTAAAATATTTATTTCACTGCGTGGGGTCTTTAGTTGTGGCACGTGGGATCTTTTCACTGCGGCTCTAAGGCTCTTCGTTGCGGTGTGTGGGCTTCTCTCTAGTTATGGCATGTGGGCTCCAGAGCACACGGGCTTAGTTGCCCCATGGCATGTGAGACCTTAGTTCCCCGACCAGGGCTTGAACCCACATCCCTTGCATTACAAGGCAGATTCTTAAACTCTGGACCACCAGGGAAGTCCCTATCCTCTGTTTTTATATGTCTAGGAAAGTACATTAATGAACAGGAACAGCACCTTCCATTCTTGGCCAGCTGGAAGTGTGAGGTTCTTTTTAAAATGCCTAAGTATAACTCTATGCTTATTGTATTGTATTGAAAATAGTACTGAACTCTGAATAAACCTAACCTGCTTCTATAGGACAGCATTTGAAAAATCCTAGAGGTTCTGAGGAATACAAATTTTGGTAAACACAATCCAGAATTGGAAGGGTAGGGGAAAATGGCCAGAAATCATTCAAGTGTGTGGCCATCAAGAATGCAGCAGAGGGTTTTTCTGGCAGAACTATGGGAAAACCTATAGTCTGATGAGGCAGATTCATGAAGCGTGGTGAGGGGGCTCCTGTTCCCACCCCAGAAAGGTTCACTGGTCTCATATCTGGCTTCCCTCTCAGCCATGTTCTACCCAGCTCATTACCTCAGGTACTCTGTATGTACTGCTGAAGTCTCCCTGAGAAGGAGGCAAAACCTTCCCTCCAGGGAGGTCACCTAGGATTGTAGTGCTTTGCTTCAGGCAAACATCCCTCCAGGGAAAGAGCCTTCAC
This sequence comes from Eschrichtius robustus, assembly GCF_028021215.1. Classification (NCBI taxonomy): domain Eukaryota; kingdom Metazoa; phylum Chordata; class Mammalia; order Artiodactyla; family Eschrichtiidae; genus Eschrichtius; species Eschrichtius robustus. Next base: position 29,342,910 of record NC_090842.1, on the reverse strand, counting down.
TCTCCCTGCTGTGTGCATAGATTGAGGAGCCCCTAAGGCTTGACAACAGGTCAGTGGCAAGCCAAGCTTCTAGAACCAGACAGAGGCGCAGATTTTTATCTGAACTTAATTCCTTTTTCAGAAGAGCGTTCATGGCCTTTCGTCTCTTATTTGAATTTAATCCCCATGGATCACAATTTTGTTCTGTGGATCCATCTAGCAAAACACGATTCAAGGGTTCTTGGTCCTTGGCTGGCTCACAGAACTACAGAACTCTGAAGAGATCAGCCCTCTGACTACAGGTGAGGAACCAGGGCTCAAGAAAGTCAAGTGAGCAGCCACGGTCAAGTGGCAAGTTGGTAAAAGCACTGGACTACAAGTAAGGTTACAAGTCTTCATCCAGGGTTCTTGCAATTTTTATTAGCAATAGGAAAATCTGCTCAAAAACAACTCATAAACCTCCTAGAATAGAGATCTTAGATGTCATAGGTAAAAGAGAGTATAGAGATTGTGTAGCATAGTCCTCTGAAAGAAATTTTGGAGTTTTTAAGTACCTTCTCCCTTTATTTTATTTAAAGCAATGTCTGGCTTGCCACAGCCAGGAGTTTGAGATGTGTTCTACTGCGTGTGCACCTGTGCACCTAGGGGTGATATCAGTGTGTCTCCCTGAAGATTTCAAGAGGATACCTCCTCTCAGGTTTTATTTTGTAGTAAAAATAATTTGTGGTGGTTTTGGTTTTCCTTGTCTTATGAGCTGGGGGTGACAGCCAGAAGGCCACTGTCTCCTAATTTTCTATGTGGTCATTATCCGTACTCCATTCAGACCACAGTGAAGACCACTGGATCATAAATGATACCCCAGGGACTGTTCATGTGGTCATCTGTGGGAAGGAAAAGGGGAGGTATGTAGGCAAGCAACGCTGACCAAAATATTTCTCCTGAAAGCTCTCGTACTTGCAGTGTGAATTCACCACTGGAAGACTGCCGTGTTTTCTATTTTAAGGTCCCATGTCCTTTATGTCGCTCTGCTGCTCCTTCTGGTTCTACCCTGTAGTGTGGAGGGTAGAGATGAAGATAATGGGTCCTGGAATTGGACTGCCTGACTTCAAATCTTGGCTTTGCACTGACTAATTCTGTGATTATAGGCAAATGTCTTAATCTTTCTGGGTTTGTTTCCTATCTGTAAAGTGATTTGACAACTTTGTCTAACTCAAATGGTGGATGTGAGGACTAACTGGGTAGAGCATTGGCACACTGGCCTGCAGTGGCCACTTAGTGAATGCTGGCTGTTACCATTAACATCTCCTGCTTGTGCAGCCCAGCACTGTGGAGAGAACACTGGATCAATGGGACAGTAGACACAGGATTTGGTCCAGGCTCTCACTTTTACTTAGCTGTGTGAACTTGGGACAGTCACTTGATCCCAGGTCACAGAATGCAAGACATGGAAGCAAGCATTTGGTCCAGCCACCTCATCTAATGAATGAAACTGGGCCTCGCAAGAGGAAGAGGCTCACCCAGAGTCCACAGGGAGTTAATGCCCAGGCAAGGATCAGCCAGTACCTGCTCTCTTGACTTCTAGCCCATAGCTCTTTCCATCATTACTTTGGGGACCAAAATCCTGCCAAGTGTTCCCAACTTTGCTGAAGACCTGAGGACTTTGGGGTTGGCAGGCAAATGGTTCCTAACACGCTGTCTTGGGGTTGTGGCCATCCCAGAAGCAGCAGCCAATGCATTCTAATATGTCATGGTTGGTATAAGTGTTGGAAGCATAGTGATGCCTTTAAGAAGCTACTGGTGAATGCCGCTGCACTTTTGGGGGGCCCAGAAAAACTCATTCCAGACCAACAGGACAAACTTGGGCAGGTTCTTATGGTCCAGTGGCTTAGTGATCAACCACATTTCTTCTTTCCCTTTCTTGGCTCCTGCCTGAGATGCTCACAGTGACTGTGTCTCTATCTTAAGCTGTGGATGTCTCCTTCAGAGCTCTTACTAGAGGTTCTTGCCACCCATTTCCTTCTCTCCTCTCTCACTCAGATCCTAGGAGTATAGGTTTACCATATTATCCACTCCTGCATATATGGCTTGATCTGCAAGGTCCTCTTTCTGTTCTGCACCCTGCCCACAATGGACACTCAACAAAGCCAGTCCTCTGCTCGTTGTTCTAAATACATCCCAGGCTTCTGGCTCTGGTTCACTGCATATATTATGTCTCTCCATTGATTCTTGCTGAGTCCTCTCAGATTAACTATTACATTTCTATGAAGCCCACAATGGTCCCCCTACTCAGAAGTGGTCTCCTGTTCCTTAGAACTTTCAAAGGACATATTGACTGTAACTGATGGTTTCCACATGTCAGTAGAGGTCCTATCTCTCTTAAGAAGCTCCTTAAGAACCATGTACTGACATCTTTTTATCCTCCAAAGCATTTAGCAGAGTTCCTTGCCCATTGTAGGAGCTCAGTTAGACCTGCTTGAACAAGTGTTGACTGGTTAGCAGGGTTGCTAACCACGGGCTCCAGCCTTAATAAAAAGATTATTCCTTCACAATGAAAAGTGCTTTCTCCTTGGGTGCCATTGTGAGTCTGTGATAAGTCAGTCATAGCCATTTAAAATTTCCTTGAAGCTTTGGCAATGCCCAGTCATGTTGAGAATTCTACTTTTTAGAAATCTGGAGTGACACATTTTTGAAATTAATGTCAATTAAAATAAATTTTGCTCTTCTTTTCCTGTTGGCAGAAACTGACCACCCAAGATGGGCAAGCAAAACAAACATACTTTTAAAATGCAAATAGAAGTTTAAGGACATCAAAGGCGTGATGAGTGATGGAGTTCTGAAGCTTTCATTTACTCACCCACTCATTCACTCAATCAGCAAACAGATTCATGCAGTTTGATTTCCTGCATTTCAGAAGGAAACAGTTGTGTTATTCTATTTATGCAGAGTTCTATGCAGAGTTCTGTATAGCCCTCTGCTAGAGCCCTGTGCTTCTGAAATTGTTTGCTAAAATAATGGTCAGAAGTAGTTTGTGTTCACAAAGTAGAACTCAGTGTTTTCCTAAGATCAAATACTCCACAACAAATTTTATCCCCAAATTCAGGAAAAAAATGAGAAGAATGCAAAGATTAATCCTTGAAAGCCCTTGAATAAGCCTCTCCTCCTTCATTTTGTTTGCTTTTTAAATATTGTATTCAGAGAATAATAGGTGAGTCCTTCTGTGGATAATTAAAACACATGTAAATTGAAATTCTCAGGCCAGTAATTCAATTGAGGAGTTCACTGGGTGAATGTTTACTTTTTAGCTCCCAGATTGTGTGTTCAGTTCCTCTTTAAGCTGTACTTTTTCTTTCTTTCTTTTTTTGTTTTTTTCTTCAGTCACGGAGATCCAAGCAACCTGAATTTTACAATAGCATCTTGTGAAAGAAGTGGCAGAGGGAAAGCCACAGTAGTTTCAGTAAATAATGCGCTTTGATGTCTCCAACTTGAAATCCATATTTTGAGAGCCCTGATGTATCTAATAGTATTTGGAATAAAATTTTAAGTCCCAGCCCTGGGGCCTTTTGCAGAGAAACACGCGTGTGAAAAGTGGATGTTAACATTCATCTCACGTCTTACCCCTGCCTTACAACAAAATGCTTCCATTCTTCTCTGTGAAGCTTGCGTGGTGTCCATGTCACATGCGAGTAGTTTGTCCACTTCTTTTTGGCTGCTGTTCACAAAATTAAGAGCTGTTAACCTTGGCTTGAGGCTTTGGGCAATTCATTGGGGGGGGGGGGTGGGGAGGTAGTTAAGAAAAAGTAGAAGGAAAAAAACGCTTTCCAGGAATACATCGTTTTCTCTAAAACCATAGAATCATTCCAAGAGCCCCTCTTTGACCGTGAGAAATACCTGTGAGACCTAACCATTGTTAGGGATTTATGTCTTTAGGCTAAAATCTGTTGGTCCCATTAGTTTGTTTTTGGGTGCAGGTGCTGTGGTGCCATTTTAAAAATGTCATGGCCCTTTGACCATGTTCACAGGCTCCTGGGCAGCAGGAAGCTTTGAAGTCCAATAGATATCAAAATACAAGAATAGATTTCAAGAATGACTTTTCTGTTAAAATCTCAAGACAAAATTCCCTTTGCTCTTGCCTTGGAGTCCCTTAGATCATACAGGCCATATGCCTCCAGCAGGGTCTCAGTAGTTCTTGTTTCTCCTGTGGTCACATTGTGTCCATGATGTCATGAGTGGCTACCATAGAGGTAATTGTCATGGTGTGGGAGATGTGTGAATTCAGGTGTGGAGAAACTCAGCAGTGAGAGATGGGTCTTTGAGAAAAAGAGACAAATCCCCTTTCATTCCAACTTCCTTAGTAACAAAAGGATGAAGCAGGAAGAAAAGGGGGAGATGTAAATATAATAACTGAAAATTATCATATTTTGAATAGCATGCTTTTTTATGCTTTGCATGACATACTGAAAAATCTTCCATTTATTTATTTATTTATATTTTGCTCACATAGAGTATGGCGTTAAAAACAACTTTCATGTTCTTTCTTGGAGAAAAAACAAATATGGCTTGTGATGCCTAAGAGAATAACATACTATGAAGTCCAAGTTCAACAGAGAAATCTTTTGAAAGATACACCAGGAAGCTCAAAGGTGATATGTTTTTGCCCAGTTGGGGAAAAAAAAAGACTGCTGCAATCTGCAAAACATTATAGAATGAGAGAGAGCCAAGTTAACAATGCAGCCAGACTGGCTTGCTGCTGGCATTTGACAAGCTAGGAAAATGAGACTGCAAAAATCCACAGGGAATTATTTTCCCTTCATGTTAATGAAGTACCATACATTTCTTTCTTGGGATGAGGGGTGGTGGGGGTGAGGGCAGGGGTGCTGCTGAGCAGGTATTTTAAGGAAATGATCCAGAATCCCTGCCTCTGGCTTGGCATAATCAATGTCATTACTGCTTGTTTGGAAGCTTTGTCTTTTCTTGGAAGGGACCCAGGGCTGGCAGACTCAAGTAGTCAGTGTGGTGGCTGGTGAAGAGGGACCCTGCCGAGGCAAGTGCAGGAAGGCTGAGCGCCCTTGAGCTTTGGATTCTGAGTAAGAGACTTGAGTTCCAGTCCCAGCTTTGCCTCTGTGGATTTTCTCTGACCTTCGCCAAAGCCCTTAACTGCTCTGTTTTCTCATTCTATTAATTACATGAGGCTGTTGTGAAAATAAATATATTGGTATAAAATATATATATTGGTATAAAATATATATTTTCAGGCATTCTACAAATGCAAGGGATGAGATCTTATTATTTGGGGTTCCATGTCAGCACAAAGATATTTAGTTGTTTTCTTGTCCAGTGGCATCTTTCATAGACCTACAGATGCCAGTGGGTGCTTTGGTGAGTACTAATGCTGGAACCCTACTCTCCATGGCGTTCCTTTGGGGAAAAGAGGGTGTATTAGGATTCTCCACAGAAACAGAACCAATAGGATCTCTCTCTCTCTCTCTTTCTCTCTTCAATCTTTCTGTCTATTATCTATCTGTCTATTTTTCTTTCTGTCTAAAATGAGATTTATTATGAGGAATTGGCTCATGTGGTTATGGAGGCTGAGACGTCTCATGATCTGCTGTCTGCAAGCTGGAGACCCAGAAAAGCCAATGGTATAATTCAGTCTGATTCTGAAGGCCTGAGAACCAGGGAAGCTGATGATATAAGTCTCAGTCTGAAAGCAGGAGAAGATGAGATGAGATGTACTAGTTTAAGTAGTGAGGCAAGAAAAAAGGGGCAAATTCCTCCTTCCTCCACCTTTTGTTCTATTCACGTGCTCGATGGATTGGATGACGCCTACCTGCATTGGGGAGGGCAACCTACTTTACTGAGTTCACTGATTCTAGTGCTAATCTCATCTGGAGACACCCTCACAGACACCCATAAATAATGTTTAATCTGGGTGCCCTGAGGACCACTCAAGTTGACACATAAACTTAACCATCACAGAAGGTGATGTCCCTAGGCAGTGCTCAGCTACCACAGGGTCAAGTATAAACTCCTTAGCCTGGTGTTTGGGTCCTTCCATAATCATTCCCCAACCAAACCTCCCAATTTCATTTCCTGACTCCTTGGGTGCACCCTTTGCTTTGGTCAAGCCTAATTTGTTACTGTAAATGCCTCTGGCCTTCTTTGCAGGTATTTCTTCTTTCCTTACCCAGCCAATTCTACCTATTCCCTGGCTTGCCCATCCTATATTGATCCCTCCCTGTGAACAGCACCTGTTAACTGGTGTCACACATACATTGTGCAGGGTGAGCACTACACAAGGACATCTGGCCAGGGCATGGGGACATGGGCTTAAACCCAGCCAAGTCATACAACCCACTAAGGGGCTGTGTCTACTTGGAAGAAGGGTACCTTTTCCTAATTTGAAAAAAGGCAGTGGAGAGCCACTGCAGGGTGGCTCTGTGTGTACTGATGAAGTTAACTTTTCATCTGTGTTAGTCATATCTACTTGAGATTATAAGCACCCTGAGGACTCAAGCTTTGATTTTCTTATAGATACTCACATGAAATAATGCAAAAGTTTTTTCTTTTTTTTTGTTGCCATCCTAAATTTTATTTTTTTCTTCCAGTTTTATTGAGATATAATTGACATATAGCATTGTATAAGTTTAAGGTGTACGGCATAATGATTAGACTTACATACATCATGAAATAATTATCACAATAGGGCTTCCCTGGTGGTGCAGTGGTTGAGAATCTGCCTGCTAATGCAGGGGACACGGGTTCGAGCCCTGGTCTGGGAAGATCCCACATGCCGCGGAGCAACTAGGCCCGTGAGCCACAACTACTGAGCCTGCGCGTCTGGAGCCTGTGCTCCGCAACAAGAGAGGCCACGACAGTGAGAGGCCCGCGCACCGCGATGAGGAGTGGCCCCCGCTTGTCGCAACTAGAGAGGGCCCTCGCACAGAAACGAAGACCCAACACAGCCAAAAATAAAATATAAAAATAAATAAATAAATAAAATATTAAAAAAAAAATAATTATCACAATAAGTTTAGTGAATATCCATCATCTCATACAGATACAAAATTATATAAATAGGAAAAAATTTTTTGTGATAACTCTTAGGATTTACTCGCTTTAATAATTTTGTTTTGAATTATAATCAGAGCACTAGGTTCTGAGTAAGGGATTGTGCTAAATGCTCTTTGAATACAGAGCTTACTCTTTACTTGTCAGTGTCTTCTATATAAGAAGAGAAAATACATCCCCAATAAATATCTGATTGCTTGCTTATCTATAGTAACAGTAGGAAAACATCAATACCGTTCTCTTTTAAAAATTCTTCAGTACCTATCTTGGTCTCTTGGAAGCAGAGGTAAGGAGTGGGACCATTTCCACTCTGAGGACTCTGAGACTGGTTTTTAGATGAGGCTCTTGGGTGTGGCCTGTGTTCCCTCCCACTTCCAGAGCGACACTGCACTGGGGCTTCGTGGTGGGCAAGAAAAGCGGGCCTGTGGCCTACTGCTCACTCAAGGGCCAGGATCTGCTCCATGTACTGAGGAAAGCAGGAAGAGAGCCATGTGTCTCTGTCCCCAAGGTGTTGCTGGACCATTAGTGGTGAAGACATGTAAGGGAGTGGCCACAATGTGATACAAGGAACCCTATAGCAGCCAGGGGCAGGTACAGAGGCCTGAGGGGTCACTATGAACCAGCAGAGACCTGCTCTCCTTGCGTGGGGACAGGCACAGCTGGAGCGACTAGAGGGAGAAGATGACTGTGAGTGGTTGACGTAAAGCAATCTCATTCATGTCCACATCTTCCATTACAATCTGGGTGCAGACGGCTCTGGAAATGTACGTCTGCATCCCAGACCCATCTATCACTCATCTTTCCACTTGGAGGCCTCAAAGGCTCCCTAAACCCATTATGTCCCAAACTGACCTCAGGATCTTTTTACCCAAATCTGGTCACCTTCCGATGTTCAGTTTTTCCAGATAGTACTGCCTATCCATATGGCTGGGTAAACTCGGGTTTGGTAAATTCATTTGCTCAGCTCACTCACCACTCCCAGCTCCCAGTCCAAGTTTACATCTGTATCTCTTGCTGGAGATGGACGCAATTCCTCCTCACTGGGCCCCCGCATCCACTCTGTGCCCCCATCCCCTCCTCCTCACAGCAGCTGGAGTGAGCATTTCAAAATGCAAATCTGATTATGCCCCATGCTCCCCTAGCTCCCCTCCTCCCCTCCTCCCCTCCTTAAAACCTCTTAACGCCTTCTCATTTCCCTTAGGACAAAGACCCATATCCTCAGCAGAGCCTCTAAGACTCTTCATAAACTGACCCCTGGCGACTTCCCCGGCCGCATCTTGGACCAGCGCCCCCGCCTCTGTCCTCAGCGTCACTGGTCTTCTTTCCGTTCCTCACAGACCCCAGGCCTGGGCAGCTCTCTCTGCCGGGAGTCCTCTCTTCTGTTGCTGCTGTCACTCCCACCCCGTTAGCCTAAGTCATCCCTTCTCACTTTTCAGATATCCACTCAAGTATCACTTCCTCAGGGAAACCTTCTCTGATCCCCCAGACTACTTCAGTCCTTCCACCTTGTACATCTCTGAGCACATCTCCTTATCAAATATCATTTTGTAATCATACATGTATTTTTGTGGTTATTTGATTGATGTCTGTTTTCCCTGGAAGGTTGTAAGCTCTGGGATGCCTGGCTGGGTTTGCCCTCTACTACATTGCTAGTACCCAGCACACTGCCCGATACACCTTACACTCTCCATTAATCGTGCATTGGACGAATGAACGCACCAAGGTTGTTCAGGAATGGAGGGCCACCCCTGGGACTGCAGTATAGGCTACGTGGGAGGAAGTAGCCAAAGGTGAGGTTGGGCCAGGATCTTGTCCCCTAGGCACAGGGGTGCTGAGCAGCCTGGGAAACAAGGATGTGACCAGCCAAGAGCTGTGTTTTAGAGTAGTAGCTCTGAGAGGGGTGTAGCATGGAGGGCAGAACATCTTAGAACCAGGGCGACATATTAGGAAGTATCTGATTAAGATGACCTGCATTGGAGCTGTGAAAGGAAAAATGGAGAGGTGGGAACAAATGTTTTTAGTATTTCCCATTTCCATTTTCCCCCCATAGGGAAGGGAGTAGTAGATTAAGGGGCTTTACATGGTTTAACATTTTTAACCTGCCTGACCCGAAGGTCACCAATGTATGGGGAAGAGTGGGGGGGTTTGGAATGGATGGGGTAGTGGGCAATGTGGCAGAGTCATAAATCTGTCTTTCTCCTTTCCCAGGCAATTGTGGCCCGTGGAAGGTTGAGAGGAGCGGGTCCTCTTAGACCTGCTGCCCTGAGCTGATGGTGAATTGGTGTGTGAGGAGGTGTGAAATCTAGGGAACCTCCTTTTGGGCTAGACATATCTGATCCCCACCTTCCTGTCCTGATCTGAGAAGTCTATCAATGGAGACCTGTCTTAACTGAGACCCCGAGTGTCTCACAATGAAGGGTATTTTGAGACAGGCATAGTGTGGAGGGCAGAGTGGTCTTGGGACCCCCAGACCTGGGCTTGGGGCCATACCTCTTATTTTGCTTATTCTTTCTTTTCTTTCTTTTTTTTTCTTTCTTTCTTTTTTTTGGCCGTGCCACGCAGCTTGCAGGATCTTAGTTCCCCGACCAGGAATCGAACCTGGGCCCCAGCATTGGAAGTGCGGAGTCCTAACCACAGAACCGCCAGGGAGTTCCCTGCTTATTCTTTTCTATGGTTCCTGTAGGCCTGAATCACAGTGACAGCACTAGTATCATATCATGGGTTGCTCCACTGTTCCACCATTGTTGAATTGGATAGGATGCAAAGCTTGATGCCACTAAATTTTAACTTTATGTGAATGTCTTTTATGGATCTAGCATCCCCTTCTAGAATGTGACCAATATAATAACACTGTTGTCTTAATAGTGTTCATGGCTAATGTATCATTTGTCATTTGATATTTTTTAACTACAAGCAGGGCTGCAATATTTGGTTGTGCCAGTTGTGCATTGCCCAGTTCTGGCTGGTGCCACTCATGTAGACTCCCACGGGATGGCACGCCCTGGAGGTGTGCACGGTAGCAACGCTGACCGTGAAGCATGCAAGGCAGGCACTTGCCTTATTTTGCTGGCTCAGAATGGTGACATGCCTTGTTTAGTGTCACGTGACAAGTAAATGCTGGCACTGCAGCTAGGGCCCAGCTTCTGAATCTAAATTCACTCTTAATTTTGCTGTACCTTGTGGCCTCCTGACTGAGCAGTGCTTGAGTAAATGAGTGAATGGGGAAAGATAAAGACTCCACTCAGGAGCCAAATGGGCACACAAGGTCCGTGACTTGCTCTGAAGGTCCCTGAGACCTGCCATCAGTGGAACCAGCTGCCCTAACCTCAGTCCATCTGCCTGGACCTCATCCATTCTCGTGTGGACTTTGCCCACACAGTGGGCCCCAGATGACATGGCCTTGGGTATTTTTCTGACTCCTTTCCTGAACCCCTTGCATCTTCCAGGAACACAAGGCCACACCTCCCCTGCCTGTCCTATTTCCTCAGGGCCTCACTTCCAGCTTCTGCTAGGTTATCTTCTCCCGTAAGGCATTCATTAATAACATGGAAGATTATAATTTCAAGGGAGGTGTAAAAGATAAAACAGCCTTTAAAACACAAAGGAATTACTCTATAAGGGTGGAATTCCTGGCTGGCTGGGAGAGTCATGAATCTGGGGGTCTTTTACGTGGCAGAAGCAGGAAAGGACAATCAAGTAATGCCGATGATGAAACTGAGAAATCACATAATGCAGTTGAGGAAACCAAGGACTCAAGAGTTAGGGGATTGGCTGAGGCTAGAACCCAGAGGTTTTTCCATTATACCATGTTTCCTCGAGCCATTTTTAGTTGGGGTCTTTCCTGATACCTTTTTCACCTTACGTGACTGAGGGCAGCCCCACTTTCGGACCATCTGTGCCCCTTCAGTGGTTGGGGGAGCAGGAGGGCAGAGCCAAGGGGATGTGGAGCTTGGTCAGCGGTGTCCTGGACCCTGGTGTGACCCCAGGATCTGTGCTTTTAAATGCCGTTATGAAATGCAGTCCGTCTAGAGCTCAGTGCCTCTTCCCATCAGACTAATGCAGCTGTGGTGGAGGGCGGGTGGCGACTGGCTGCCTGGCAATCTCACCCGGAGCCCGGGAGAGGGATTACCCTCGCTCAGGCAGCCTCATCGCCGTAATAAAAATGGGAGTTATGTTTATCAACTCACCAGGACTGCCCATTTAGACGATTACCCCATTTCCAATCCCATTTCTAGAGAAAAGAGGATTGCTGGGCACTTCCTCCCACCCCCACCCCTAGCAGGGCCCTGTTTGTGGGTGGGGATGTGTTGGAGGCAGGCACGCTGCAGGCTGAGAGCTTTGCCCTCTTTGTCTTTCCGAGCTGGCAAGCCACAGCGGGATGGCCATCCCCTGAGAGATAGGAGAGGACGAGAAACAGCCCAGCAGGGACCTGGAGACGCTGGCTGGCGTCAGTCATTTCCTGCAGGAGATTTTGCCGGCCGAGTGCATGCCACCCTTCTCTTCACCCCTTGTCTTCTCCCATGTGCTGCTAAAATACACTAAAGCAACCCTTGGGCTTTGCTCATCCAAATGAAGTTATTTAACTTCATCTCTGTGGAACCCAGGTATGAAGCAGGATCATCTATTTGGAACAAGAAGGGGAGGAGATGAGATAGAAAGATCCCTGAGCAGCTGGATTACACGTTAGAAAGTTTCTCTTTCCCCACAGAGGAGCCTTTTGGGCCCTTGCTCAGAGACCATTGACTCTTACTTAACACATAGCTCTAATTAGCTTGGTAAAGTGCTTTCTGACACCTGAGCAAATTGGTAGTGGAAGTTAAAGTCACAGGCTGGAGCCAACTGTTAAGAGCTGGACAGAGGAGGTGGCGTCTGTGTGGACGACTGTGGCTGGGTTTCCTGCTCAAAGGGGGATGCTGGGCAAATGGCTCTGAAGGTCCCTTCCAACTTTCCGTTCATGGCTCTGAATGTATCTGGCTTGACTATGACAGTGAGGGGCGGAGAGGAGGGGAAAGGGGACGTCAGTGAGGAGCTGGTATCCAGTAGGAAACGTGGCCTTGTGTTTTGGGGAGGCCCTGAGTTTTGGTGCATGAAATTAGTCGCCCGCTTTTGCTAGAGTCCTCCAGACACAATGTCTGCTCTTGATTGTCCTTTATTCTTTGCCAGCAACAGTGGGTTCTTGCGGTTGTTTATAGATAGAGTTCTGTGGGGCGTCGGAGTGTAATGGATAGACTTGGGCTTGGGGTAAAACAGACCCGTGTTAAGATCCTGCTCTGTACAAAGCTAGCTGGGCGACTCTGCTAAAATCATCCAGCCTCAGTTGCCTCACCTGTATATCTACTATATAAAGTATGGATCATGTGCCTTCCTGTCTATGGTCTTTCACTAGCTCCTGCTTTCCAGGCAGCCCAGTGCAATTTGAGTTTCAGACAAACAACGAATTATCGTTTAGTGTTAATTATGCTCCAAATCCTGAAAACAAAAACTGATTGTTTATCTGAAATTCAGATTTAACTGGGCATCCTGTATTTTCAAATAAACTTTTTATTTTAGAATCATTTTAGATTTATAGAAAAATTATAAAGGCAGTACAGAGAGTTACCATATACATTTACATCTTACGTCAGTATGATAATTTGTCACAATTAATGAACACGATATCACAAATAATGTTAATATATTATAATTAACTAAAGTCCATACTTTATTAGATTTCCTCAGTTACCGCCTAATGTCCTTTTCTGTTCCAGGATCCCATCCAGGATAGCACATCCCATTTAGTTGTCATGCTTCCTTAGGCTCCTCTTGTCTGTGACAGTCTGTCAGACATTCCTTGTTTTTGACAGGACAAAGATTCCTTTGATCTTGACAGTTTTGAGGAGTACTGGTCAGGTGTTTTATAGCATGTCCCTCAATTTGGGTCTGTCTGATGTTTTTCTTATGATTAGACTGGGCTAATATGTTTTTGGAAGGAGGACCACAGAGGTCAAGTGCCATTCGTGTTCCATCATGTTAAGGGTACATACTGTCCACATGACTTATCGCTGTTGATGTTGACCTTGATCGCCTGGCTGAGGTCATGTTCATCAGGTTTAGCATCCTGCATTTTTATTTGCTATACCTGGTAGCTCTATTCCAGGCGTATGAGTTCTTCATTACTAGGCTGGTGGCTTACTGCTGCTGACTTTTTCTGCTTCAACCTTGGGAACTGCTGACAGTTCCCCTAATGAACGACTTCTCTCCGTCTCTCTCCCTGCCAGGCCTTAGAGCTTACCCTTTCCTCTGCCTGGAGTGTTCTACTCACACACATAGCCCCCTTCCCAGCTAGGACTAGGTTAGGTGCTGGCCCTCCGCTCTGGACCCACTCTCAGGTGGTTCTTGTCCCTCAGTGGTTATGATCTGTTTACTTATCTGTCTCCCGGATCCCAGAGCATCCCTAGCATCCCGCACAGTGTCTGCTGGAAGTTAATAAATAATTATTGAATGAGTGAATGGTTATTCTAGACAATCCAGATAAAGCCTCTTAGCACAGTGCTTGCCTTATAAACACTAGATATCAGTAAATGCCTGTCTCTGTCTCTTTCAACATAGAGAAAATAATCTTCCTTAGATCTGAGCAACTACATTAAGTTTGTGCTTGCCTGATATCCCCAACACATGCCTCTCCCTGGAGATGAGATTCTGGAGCAGTGGTCTCCTAGGATTCCCTGAGAGCCAGGTGCCTGCGTCAAAGCATCAAGGGGGCCACTTAATGACAGAGATGTTGGGCTAAGTAGGCTATTCTCGGTCAATTTGCAAATTAAAAAGTCATTCTTCTCCCAACAGAGGAACTTCAAATTATGAACCCCTTGGCCCAAATTTCCATAGTCAGACCCCCGGCCCTTTGTTAGTAGAAGGGACCTTGCTCTCTTTTTGTGGCCCCCACACAGCACATATGTGAATAATGTTTACAGCTAGTGTTGTTTGTCCTTGGTGACTAGTATACTGGTATGTTTCTGTGTATGTTAATTTTTTTCTTTTCACTCATCCAGTGTAGTTGTGGCCCCACCCCTGAGACCTGCAGGAAGGAGACACCTTGTGTGGTGGTCCCAGGAATCTCTGATCAACCAGAGGGCTCATCATAATGTCTATCATTTATTATCTCCTTTGCACCAGGTGCTCCACCTACCTTACCTCTAATCCTCTCAATAACCCCACAAGTTAAGAATTATTATTCCCATATTACACATAAGGGAACTTTGGGGTTTGGGGTGCTTTAAAAATTTCCCCAAGTTTGTTTGTAATAGAGCCAGTCTTGGAGCTAAGTGTGTGGGCTTCAGAGTCTGAGCTCCATCCGCTGAGGTTGGCTGCCCCTCCATGGTTTAGAAAGTTCTGTAAGACAGAGTCAGCATCTCCCAAAGGCTTGTGCTCATCAGAATGGTTCTCGGGTCTACTCCTCCCTTTGTTTCCCCAGGTCCACGCTCTAGAGCATGCCCCCATTGATCCATGTCTACACACCTGCAAGAGCCTCCTTCATGGATTCCCAGTCTCAGATATCCCACCCACAGCCAGATCACTCCCATCTGGCATTGTCCTGCTCAGAACTAACAAGAATGGCCATTTTCAGCCTTATGTATTTTTTGCCCTGCTTCCAAGACTTTATATGCTATTCCTTTCCCATATCTAACTTCATCTGAATTAGCTACAGTCTTCTGCATGACCACAATGGAGGCCATCCACATTTCCACTTCAGTGTGAGGAATCTATCCTTGGAGACCCCAAGCCTTCTCCCCGTGCCTCAGAGTCTCCCTTTCCTTTCAGATCCTCGGATACGTTCTCCCTGAAAGGTATACTGACTCACCACCTACCTCCCCTCAGATCTCCATAGCATCTGGGTATGCAAGGTATAAATTAGTACTGAATGCACTTCTGGCTTGTGAGGGATTGTAGGGGTTTCTCTGTATTTCTAATCCAGTTCCCCCATCTGAATTACAGTCTCCTGAGGGACAAAAACCTCTTTATTAAAATTTACTGAAGTGTAATACATACATAATAAAATACACCTGCTTAAAATTTTCTCTTTATTAAGTTTTGACAAATGTACATACCCATGTAACCACCACCACAACCAAGATATAGAACATTTCCATCACCCCAGAAGTCCTTCTGTGCCACTATGCGGTCAGTCTCTCCACCCACCGACTCATTATTACAGATGGGTTTTGTGTGTTTTTGAACTCTGCATAAACGTAGTCACAAAGAGTGTACTCTTGTGTCTGGCTCCTTTTTGCTCAGCAAATGTTTTAGAGATTCTTCCATGTTGTGTGTGTCAATAGTTCATGATTTTTTGTTGCTGAATAATATTCCATTGTATATCTGTACCACAGCTTCTTTATAATTTCACCTGTTGATGGATATTAGGGTTGTTTCCAATGTTTGGCTGTTGTGAATACAGTAGCTATAAGTGTTCATTCACAAGTCTTTGTGTGGACATGTTTTTATTCTCTTGGGTGTATACCTGGAAGTGAAATTTCTAGGTCATATAGTAAGTGCATGTTTAATTTTATTTTGAAACTGACAAATTGTTTCCCAAAGTGATTACTCTATTTTACACCCCCACCAGTAGTATGAAAGTTCCATTTGCTCCATGTCCTCACTAATACTTGGCATTGTCAGTCTTTTAAATTTTAGTGAGTATGTAGTCACATCTCATTATAGTTATAATTTGAATTTTCCTGATGATTTAAGATGTTGAACACATTTTAATCTGCTTATTGATCATTCATATATTTTCTTTTGTGAAGTGTCTGTTGAAAATTTTACCTTTAAAAAATGTTTGATTGTCTTTTTAATTGTTAAGTTATAAGAGTTCTTTCTATATTTTTATGTAAGTCCTATCATATGTATTGTACAATTTTTTGTACAATACAGTATATGTATTATAAATATTTTCTCACAGACTGTGGCCTGCCTTTCCACTTTTTTAATGTTGTCTTTTAAAGACCAGAAGTTTTAAATTTTGATAAAATTAAAATTTATCAATTTAAATCATTTCCCTCTTATATGGTTAATGTGTTTTCTATCCTATGAAACCTTTATCTGCCACAGGGTTGTGAAGATTTTCTCCTACGTTTTCCTTTAGAAGTTTTATACTTCTGTTTTTTACATTTAGTCTAGCATCTGGTCTATCTTGTTGAATGTTCCAGGTGCATTTGAAAAGAATGTGTATTTTGTGCTTGGTGAGTGAATGTCATTTAGGTCAGGTTGGTTGATAGTGATGTTCAAGTCATCTATATTTTTTCTGTCTCCTTATCCTATGAATTATTGAAAGAATAGTTGAGAACTATAATTTAAATTTAAATTTGTCTGTTTCTCCCTTCATCTCTGTCAAATTTTTGTTTCATGTATGTTAAAGCTCTATTATTAGGTGACTGCCCATTCAGCTTGGTTATATCTTCTGGACTTATTGAATTGACCCCTTTATCATTATACAGTGTCTCTCCTTATCTCTGGTAATATTCCTTGCCCTGAAGTCTACTTTGTCTGATATGAATATAGCTTCGCCATCTTTTGTGTTTGCATGGTATATCATTTTCCCATACTTTTAAATTGTGTGTGTTTTTATATACAGGGTGAATTTCTTGAAGAATATAGCTGAGTCTTACTTTTTGTCCAATCTGACAATTTCTGCATTATAATTGCTATGTTTAGTCTATTTACATTTAATGCAACTATTCAAATGGCTGGTTTAAGTCTACCATGTAGCTATTTGTCTTGTTTTTTGTTCTTTTTTCCCTGTCTTCTCTTGGATTAATTGAATATTTTTGTATCCCACTTTATTTTATTATTTCTTCACTTTGTCCATTGTATTTTGTTATTATTCCATTTTATTTCTTCTTTTTCTATGTGGGTGGATATTCCAAGAATTACAACATGAGTCTTTAACTACCAAAGTCTACCTTCAAAAAATATACTGCTTCACATACAATGTAGGACCCTTAAAACAGTAGACTTCCATTGCTCTTCCAATGCTCTATGCTATGATTGTCATATATTTCATTTCTACATATGTTATGAACCTACAATACATTGTTATTATTTTTGCTTTGGATAATTATCTTTTAGAGGAATATTTTAAATGAGAAAAACATTTATTTTTGCTGACATATTTGTCATTTCCTCTGTGCTTCATTGTTTTGCACAGACCTGAGTTTTCGTTTGGAATCATTTTCTTTCATCCAGGAAATATTCATTTAACATTTGTTAAATGTAGTGCTGGTTTGCTGGCAATGCATTTTCTCAGCATTTGATCTTAATTTTTGAAGAATATTTTCATTGGTCATTGAAACCTATGTTGTCACCTCCTTCCCCAACATTCAAAAAATATCATTCCATTATCTTATTACTTGCATTATGTATGATAAGAAGTCAGAGATATTTCTCATCTTTCCCCCTCTAAGTACTGTATCTTCTTTTCTCTGGCTGCTTTGAAGATTCTCCCTTTATGATTCGTTCTTAGCAGCACAGTTATGATGTGTATTGGTGTAGTCTTCTTGATATTTTTCCTGCTTGATGTTAATTGAGCTCCTAGGATCTGTGGGTATATAGTTTTCATCAAATTTCTAAAATTTGTATCCATTTTTTCTTCAAATATTTGTCTGCCTCCCCCTTATCTACTTCAAAGATGCCAATTATACATATGTTAGACTGGTATTCTCTCACAAATTACTTAGGCTCTCTTCATTTTTCCAGTCTTCCCTCCTCCACTCCCCACCCCCAGGTGTCAGCTTAAATATCAATAGTTTTCATTGTCCTGTCTTCAAGTTCACGATCATTTCTTCTGTAGTGTCTAATCTGATCTTAATCCCATCCAGTTTTTTTTTTTTTTTTTTTTTTTTTTGTTGCAGATACTGTATTTTGAGCTCTAGAAATTATTTTTGGATTTTAAAAAATAGTTTCCATTTCTCTTCTCATTTGGTACATGTTTTCATCTAACTCCTTGAAAATATAGCTGTCTTAAATTGCTTGTCTGCTAAGTCCATTTCTGGTGTTTCCATAGTCAGATTTTTCTCAGTTATGATTCACATTTTCCTGGTTCTTTTCATGTCTAATAGTTTTTAGTGGACGCAGAACATTGTGAATTTTATTTATTTTTATTATTTTTATTTTTTATTGAAGTATAGTTGATTTACAATATTGTGTTAGTGTCAGATGTACAGCAACATTGTGAATTTTAAATTGTTGATTGAATTTTGTTGTGGTCTTCTAAAGAGTGTTGAGTTTTGCTCTGGCAGGCAGTTGATTTACTATCACTAGTTGAATACCCATTTAGTTTGTTAATAGTGCTAATTTAGCACTACTTCTAAGACTTGGCTTTTTTAGGGTCTCTGCTGAATTCCCTGGGTGTTCAACAAGTTTCCTTCATTCTGCTTGGTTGGAACTTGAATGCTTCCCAATCACATGTAAGTTCTGGTAGTTGTTCAGCTTAAAGCTCTCCAGTAGTTGTTCTTTCTCTGGTAGTTGTTCTCTGTGTGGCCTTAGAGTCATACCCTACATAAGCAACTTATTATTTAGACAAACAAGGGCACTCAATGAAAATGTCTGGAGCTCTTTCTTCTTGTAGCTCCTTCTTCTCTGGCACCCTGCCCCTCAAATTCCAACCACCTCAACCTCCCTTAACTTTAATCCCAGTCCCTAGGCTCAGGAAGGCTCCCATCCTCTGACTGGCTTCCTCCTCCCTGTCCAAGAGTTTGGTAAATGCGTTTAGGCAGAAAGCCAGGATGATCTAGGACTCATCTTAATTATTTCCTTTTTCTCAGGCATCACAGTCCTATGCCCTTGTTATTCAATATCTGAGGAGTTGTATTCATACATTTTGTTCAGTATTATAAAGGTGTATAGTGGCAGGGCTAGTTAGCAGCAGTTATTCCATCATGGCCAAAAGCAGAGTTCTAGGAGCCACTTTATAAGCTTCTTCTCTAGTTATCACAGAGTGACCTAAGTGCTGAGCACAGAACAGGATTAGAGAAATCCCATGGGTCTGCCCACCTGGGATGTTTTGCTGGTTTTCTGGGATAGAAAATGACATTGGGACAGGGGTTCCTTGAAGGATCAAAGCCCCTGGTGAGGTCCAAAGCCTTGGACTTCCTTCTTTGGGAATAGGATGTAATAACTATAAGGTGTTGGAGATCATTCTTCCTTTCCTCTGTGAGCTCCATGGCCACACAGACTCATTTGTCATGTCTAGGAACCATCATAAAGATTCACACAAGGCCAAGTTAGTGAGGAACCCAGTCACTGTCATGTGGCTGACTCTCTCCAGGAGTAAGCAGTGATTGTGCAGCCTCTGAATTTATTCTATCTACAGGTCACAAATGACTCAGCAGTCCAGCAGAAAGGTTGGCCAAGGGAGCTTTATAGCTGAGCCATTATATTCACAGGAATAAATAAAATATTTTGGACTTGGAAAGATAAGGGAAAAGGAGGCCCAAGAGGTGGGAGATGACTGCCAAACCCAGGAAGACTTCACAGCTGAAGAGTCAAAGATAAGAAAAGGGGACAAGGCAGTACCATCATGATTTCCCTCATGTGCAGGAAAATGGGGAAATCTCTCAGGTTTAGACAACATAAGAGGGAGAAAGAAAGGGAGGATGAGCATATTGATCCATTAATTAAATACTGTAAGTGCCTATAGTGTATCAGATGTTGAAAATTTAGTGTCTTCACTGAAATATCTGTTGAGACACATACATTGTAATTAGCAAGGAACGAAACAATCCATACCTCCCTTCGTAGTTTCCATGGCTGCATCCTATTCTCTCTCTGCATCTGGGTGAGTTTCGTTTTCCTATCCCCATCCTGCTTTCACCTTCCTGTGGTCTGAATGATGTGAACATCTGGGATTTCTAGGTGCCTCTCGAGAAATAGTAAAAGTGTGTTTAGGATTAGGGTGGGAGAAGTTGGGTTGAATCAAGGAAGGAGTTACAGGAGCTAGGTTAAATTATTTCTTTTTAACTGGTAGAGAAAAATTATATATTCTTATACTGGTTGTTGCCTTTTGGGAGGGGATCTCTGGGGCCCAGTAACATTTTATGACATCACCAGGGAGGATTTTCTAGACCCAAG
Source organism: Eschrichtius robustus (assembly GCF_028021215.1). Taxonomy (NCBI): domain Eukaryota; kingdom Metazoa; phylum Chordata; class Mammalia; order Artiodactyla; family Eschrichtiidae; genus Eschrichtius; species Eschrichtius robustus. Next base: position 29,322,762 of record NC_090842.1, on the reverse strand, counting down.
CAGGGATGAGTATGATATAGTGGAAAGCCCATGGGCTTATGTGATGGTTAATTTTATGTGTCAGCTTGACTGGGTCATGGGGTGCCAAGATACTTGGTTAACTGTTATTCTGGGTGTTTCTGTGAGGATGTTTTTGGATGAGTTTAACATTTAGATCAATAGTCTGAGTAAAGCAGATTGCCCTCCCTAATGTGGGTGGGCCTCATTCAGTCAATAGGAGGCTTGAACTGAGCAAAAAGGCTGACCTTCTCTTGAATAAGAGGGAATTCCTCCTGCCTTTCTTCAAGCTGGAACATCCTTTTTTTTCCCTGCCTTTGAACTAAAACATTAGTTGTTCCTGGATCCCAAGTCTGTTCTTCTTTGGACTGGAGCTACTCTATGAGCTCTTCTGGGTCTCCAACTTGCCCACTCACCCCGCAGATCTTAGGACTTGTCAGCCTCCAAAATTGTGTACACACACATACACACACCCTATTGGTTCTGTTTCTCCAGAGAATTCTGACTAAGGCAGCTTAGGAACCACATAGACGTTCCTAATTTTGAATCCCACTCTGCTACTTATTAGCTGTATGACCTTGGACAAGGTACTTCATCTCTCCAGACCCCAGAGTCCTCGCCTGTAAAGTGAGGGTATTTCACTTGACTTACAGTTGTTAGGAAAGTCAAAAGTGGAATTTTAAAAGGCCCAATTGCTAGATATGTCGATATCTAGAGGCTTCTTCCTGCTGTGTTTTTGTTCCTCTAGCTCCTAACCCACACAAGAGAGAAGATTCTTGGGGGCGGGGGGGGGGCGGGGTGGGTAGCTGTGATACCGTGCAGTCTCCACTTTCCCAGTGCTTCCCAGGTGAGGCAGATGAAATGGGGAAAGTGGCATTCACTAGAAACTTGAATTCACCTACTAGCAGGCTTTTCAAGAAATTGTACCCAAGGATACTGTATTAGAGTTCTCCAGAACCAATAGGATAAATATAGATATACAGAAAGAGATTTATTATGAGGGATTGGCTCACACAATTATGAAGGCTGAGAAGTCCCATGATCTGCCATCTGCATCTTTACATAGGCCAGAACTACAGCCTAGCAGTCTTATGTTTCTCCCGCAGCTGTTTCTCCCAGCTGTTGCAAGCCTTCAGACTCTTCCAATCCCTCACCCTACCCACCATCTCTGCTGAGCCCCGCATCTACCTGTCCGCCTTGCGTTGTCACTTGGTTGTCCCCAGGCACCTCAGACATGGCAAGTCCCCCACACCTACTCCACTTCCTGTGTTTCCTGTCTCCAGAAATGGTATCACCATCCACCCAGTTGCCCTAAAATTCAAATTTTAACTTTGTTTTTTCCCACTCCTTTACCATACTTCCCTTATCCAAATAGTTACTAACAATGATATATTTACTGAGCACTTAGCATGTCATAGGCACTGCTCCAAGCACCTTGTATCCTACTATTTTATCTTATTTAATCCTCGCAACCCTGCATGGTAGAGTCTCACTGTCCCCATTTTACTGATGAGGAAACTAAAGCCAGGAGAGTGTAAATGAGCCACAGATACCCCGCCAGTAAATGGTAGAGCCAGGATTGAACCAAGCGGCCTGTCTCCAGAATCTGTTCTCTTAGTCATTACACCAAAGTGGTTCCCGGTCTAGAGGGAGAGACAGGCAGTAAACCAAGAATTCTACAAATAATTATTTCACTACCACGGCGATAAATGCTGTAATGGAGAAGTGCAAGGAGCTTTGTTTAAGCTGGCTGGGAGACTCAGTTGGGGAAGGGAAGGAAAATGTTTCCCTGAAGAAGTGTCCTTTATGCTGAGCTCTGTGGGGGCCTGTTCATGACATCAGCAAGTTGTGGGGGGCCTGGTGGGGGGGGGGGACAAATGTCCTTCATAGACCCAGAGATATCAGACTGCTGCCATCCCCTCCACACCCCACAAATGGCCAGCCACCTGTTTCCCTTAATGCACAGTGTGATCTGGTCCCCTTTAGCTTGATATTTTTCCATAAGGTTGGCTGTCAAGAAATTGCTTTGATTGCTCTCCTATGGCTTTGGCTAAGGATTGGCCAGAGAGTCAATGTTTTAGGCTGTGAGGGCCAATCAGCCTTTGCAACTCTTTAACTCTATGGCAGTGGCACAAAAGCAGCCTTAGATGATATGTATATGAATGAGTGGGGCTCTAAGCTAATTCCAATAAAACTTCTTTTACAGACACTGAAATTTGAACTTCATGTACGTTTTACATGTCATGAAATATTATTCTCGGGACTTCCCTGGCAGTCCAGTGGTTAAGACTCTGCGCTCCCAGTGCAGGGGGCACAGGTTCGATCCCTGGTTGGGGAACTAAGTCCTGCATGCCGCATGGCATGGCCAAAAAAAAGAAAAAGAAATATTATTCTCCTTTTGATTTTTCAACTGCTTAAAAATGTAAAAACCATTCTTGGCTCATGGGCTGGCCATATTAAAAACAAGTGAGGAACTAGATTTGGTGGCTGCAGTGTGCCAGCACTGACCCAAACTGTATTTCCAGCTACCCTACAGACATCGCTCTCCCCTGCCTGCTCCATAAGCCCCCCAAAATTAACATCTCCAAAACTCAACCTCATCACCCCACTGAAATCAACTCCTTCTCCTGATATTCCGATTTTTCTGTTAATAACCCAAAGTGTCTGTTCCTCCGGGGATGTTAGGACAGAAGAAGAGATACACGGACTACTGTTCCAGAGCCACGCTACGCTGTTGTAACTTCTCAGACCCACTGGGCACATTCCTGCGTTTTCTCAGCTTCCGCCCCGCCTTTTTCCTCCTCTTCACCACCAAACTTCTCCTAAGACTTGTGTCTACTCCCTGTCGCTGTTTCATCACCTCCCACTCCTCACCCCCTCCAATCTGGCTTCCACCTCTTCGCTCCACAAAAACAGATCCCACAAAGGTCACCGATGACCTCAGCGCTGCTAAATCCAAAGGACATTCTTCAGTTCTCATCTTACTTGCAACTGACACCGTGGACCACTCTCTCCTTCTGGAAATACTCCTTCCGAGTCTGACTGCCCATTCTCTTTCTCCTTTGTACACCTTCCCTCTGCTACCTAGCTCTGACCTGTTGGAATTTCTGAAGGCTGAATCCAGGGCCTGTTCATCTTCTCCCTTGAGCTACCCTCCTTGGACGATCATGAATCTATAGCTCCCATCCCCACCTCTCTCCTGAGCTGCAGACCAACCATCTAGCTTTCTACCCAACATCCCCTCTCAGATGTCTTAAAGCACCTCAAAAAATCATCCACTCATCCAACTACCCCCACTCAATTAATAAGAGACTACTGAGCACTTGATGTCTGTCAGACACCATACTGGTTGCCAAAGACACAACGTTGAGTAAAAAGAGACAGAGTCCTGCCCTTGGGGGGCTTACAGTCTACTGGGGGAGATACATATTGACTACACCTTCACACCTCAGGTTCCCCACAGCTAGTCTCTCTACCACACTGGCCCTTTCCCATTGCCCTTTCCTAGGATCAGTGCTTCCATCTGTCTAGTTTTGAAAGCCAGAGGTAACCTTGGCACCTCCCTCTCCCTTGCCAAAGCCCCACAGCCTACCTTCCAGTCTTGACTTACCCCTGCATATCTCCTGACATCATTTCTCCCCATCCCCGCTGCTGCTCTCCTAGTCCTGGCCACCACCGTACCTCTTGCTGAACCACTGGTTCATCCACTGTGGCCCTAATCCAGTCTCCACACTTCAGCCAAATGATCTGTCCAAAATAAAACTCAACCATGCCACCTCTTACCTCCCCTTCCTGTAATGGCGCCAATTAAAATATTTCTAAGCCTGTCTAGTTAAAGTATTCTAAGAATATTTCTTAGAGTAAGGGTTGAGAGCTGCTCACCAAGACCCCACACGCCCCTGCTCACCCCTCTGGCCTCGTCTCCACACACGATTCATCCCACACCACACTCCAGCCTCCCTGGACCGTTTCAGCCCCTTGTTATCATTATGCTTCTTTCCCACCTTGAAAGGCACTCCCTCAGTTGGGAATGCTGCTATCCCCTCTCTCTGCCTGGGTGTCTCTGACCCCCCACTCCCTTCAGATCTCAATTCCACCAATCGCTTCACAGCAAAGCCTTTCGTAATTTCTCTGCCTTGGTCAAATGTTCCTGTTAGAGCCTCAGGCAGAACCTTGGACCACCCCTCATGGCATTGTCACACTGCAATTTACATCTGAAGGTTTAATACTTCCATTAATATTTGCCTCCCCAGGAGCTCCCAAGGGTAGGGATTCTGTCTCTTTTTACTCAAAATTCTGTTGTCAACAACTAGCACGGTGCCTGACAGAAAGTAAGTGTCCAGTAATTATTTGTTAATTGGATGCATAGTTGGATGGATGGATGGATGGATGGACAGGTGGACGGATGGTTGAATGAATGCCATTACGCCGCCTGAAGCGTTTTTCCTATCTACCCTTCAAGGTCAGGTCAAATGCCACTTCCTGCAGGAAGCCTTCCCTGATATTCTTGGTGGAAATTCACCTCCCTCCTGTTTATATGTATGTGCTGTGTGTTAACTCTGCTACAGTATCGATTGCCTTTTACCTTGTGTTCCTGTGTTCACAGCTATTGTCCCTGTGGTCTGGGTGTTTCTGGAGATCCAGGACCAGGCTTGTTCATCTTTGCATCTCTCACTTGGCATGGTGCCTCGGACATGAGAGGCGCTCAATAAATACTCGGGGAATTGATTTCTTTATACAGCCCAGGTTATTCTAACTCTGACAGTGATCCATCCTTGAAACATGATGTTGTAACCGCAGAGGGAGGCTGAGCAAGGGAAACTCCCTGCCACTTCCACCCTTGTCATTTCACGGCTCCTCTTTCCCTGGAAGTTACTAGCCACCCGAAAGGCTTCTCTTTCCCAAGCCACTTCAAGACTTAATGCAAAATTTCCGTCCTTGCTCACTATTACTTTTGTGAGTTGTTAGTGGTTCAGCAAGTTTATTAACAAGTTTCTTCACTGTCTAGGGATCCATTTTATGCTGCCTGCTGATTTATTACATTTAATTTTTCTAAGAATTCCCTTACCTGTGTTTTTTATCAACAGCTGTGTTTACATGGTCTTAATTACTTCCTAACTGTATATATCCATCTCTCTCCCTTAATTTTTCTTGCTAAAGTCTGACGACTAAAATAGAAAGACAGTAACTCAGTCAGCTTCCTTTCTTCCCTATTGTGATGAAAAGCGTTCTTAAAAGTTGGAATAGCTCATATGTTATACCTATCCCTGAAGTTATAACTTCATTTAAAAAATTTAAAACATGATATTTAGCACCTTTGGTATTTTGTGATCCCAATTAAATTCATTTATTACCTATCCCTACTTGGTTTCTATTCCCTTCAGCACTTTCATATGTACCATGAGCTCCAATCTGTCTGGCATATTGGGAGAGTAGGGTGTTCTGTTTAACTGAATATTCTGGTGAGTTGAGCTACCATAAGTGGTATGTATGGACCCCCAATTTTTATAAAGTTAAAAGCACGGTAAAATTCCCTTCACTGTATTGCTGGGGTAATTATTTAAAACACAAGTGATGCTTTCTACATGCCAGATACTGTCTCAAGGGCTTAACACTTGTTTCCTCATTTAATCCTCTGAAACTGATTTGGATGAGGAAACCACTGCACAGAGATGCTGAGTAACCTGCCTAAGGCCACAAGGCTAGGAGTGATAGAATCAGGATTCCTGACTCTAAAGCTCTCAGCTATTATGATGGAGTTCTTGGTTTACTTTTCTCTGATGATCCAGAGGGCGCCTCTCTGAGGTCCTCCAGGCTGTCACGAGGACACCACTTATCACTGTGCCGTGGCCCAGATGGTGTAGGGGCTTTTGCTAGATTGTCCTGCGTTCCTTCTTGCCCTCTGGTCCCCACGGGGGCTTTGCAGCTCATGCATCATAAATAGGTTCTAAGATCCTGGGCCCAAAGGACTGTGGGAATGGAGAGGTTGGTGCATTAAGACTTGGTTTTAAATCTTAGTTCAAATCCCTTTAAAAAAATCTAAGAAACTCAGACTACACCTGATATGGGAGACCCGGATGAATCAGTCTATCAACAAATCTTTATTAAATGCCAGGCCCCATGCTCAGCGCTGTGGGCAGCTATCCGAGCAGCTCTGGTTTTTACAGTAGAATTGTGATTTGCAGCTTCTGATGAAAAGAACTATTTATGGCATGCCAGAGCTTATAGGGCTTATGGCTGTTAAGTCTGTTTAAGCCTGCAACTGAGATTGAGGCTTTTTCTTGAGGAAAGACGAAAACAAAACCGAGGACCCATCCCTCTGTTTGGAAGTATGTAAGTTGAGCTCTCGTGTTATGCAACAGTGGGAACTGAACTGAAATTGGCTTCCCTGGGAAAAACAATAAACAGGAGGCTACTTGAGCTCACTGTTTCTTCAGGGAGAGTAAGGACAAGATTTTTTTTTAAGCCCAGCATTTTCATGGTATGCCTATTTTTCCTTTAAATGACTCTGAACTTATCTTGCCATTTGGAAATGTTAACTTTGGAAAGGACAATTAGCATAGGGACATGTGGACTGATCGGGCATGTGAGGATTGTGGGGTGGGGAGGAGAAGGAGGTAATGGATTATCAAAACTCACAGGGCTGCCTGGAAACACGGTGTTGGATGTACAGACCACGTTTCAAAGATGAATAGGTGAGAGTGAAGTTCTGGGGGGCGTTGTACCCGCAGGGGGAACTCGGGCAGGCCAGAGGGACATTTCACTAGAGAGCCACTTGAAGGTTTGCAGAGCTGCTGGCCTGGCTAGCAGCAGAGTGGCAACACGGGGGAAGGACCCAGTGAGATGCAGGACTTCTTTTTCTTTGAGACACCACATCTCTAAAGAGGGATCTCTAGATAAACATGAGGAGCTGTGCATTGCTTTGCCTCCTGCTTAGCTGAGCAATGGCTGTTCATACAGGTTCCTGATGTTGTTGGAGCTTAGCCTGTGTGCTGTGGAGCTGGACTGCTTAGGTCCGAATCCTTACCAGCCGTGTGACCTGGGTGAAATGACTCAATCTCTGGTGCTTCAGTTTCTTCATCTGTAAAATGGGGATATTTATGATGTCTACTGCAGAGGGATTTCAGGAGGATTAAATGAGAAAGGAGGTGCAATCTGTTTAGAACAGTGCTTGGTACATATCAAGAGCTTAAACAAGTGAGCGGTTGTTGTTATTATTATTACTGTTACAAAGTACTCCACAGTGTGGCTGTGAGGGACAGATTTAGGGGGCGAGAGCTAGGCAGGTTTCAGGACTTTTACTTATCTGAGAGAAGTTATCAGACACTGGAGAGGACTGGCCAAAAATGATGCAAAGGCTCACTGCAAAGGGATCATGGTAGATGATGATGATGATGATGATGATGATGATGATGATGATGATGATGATGATTTTCATTTTCACTTGTCTTTGGGGGAAGTATCACCATGATCTTTGATCATGAAAGACAACTATATCTAACACTGTATTTATACACAGAGAAATCAAGAAGAAAAACAAAGAGATTTCAACCTCCAACAGAGTGGTCTAAATGTAGGTAATTTCAACTACTCATTTCAAACTGCTTTTATCTTCATAAAAACAAAGATGGGGGAAAGAAAATGGAATACCACAGGTAACATTGCTGGAGAGTGATTATGAGCAAGAAGAATAGAGGTTGGAATCTGAAAGACTTTTATTCAAATACTTCAAACTCACATGTCTTGGTGCCCAAGGCTTGGATAAATAAAGTGATGTGCTGTCAATGTAAATATATATTTTAATGCTCATCATTGACATCTACATGAAGTGTGCTGGGTTTGTGAGTGCTCAGTGTCCATAAAGCCCCTCAGTGCTTAAGGGAGAGGTTTGAGAAGCAGCTACATTGGTCTGTTATTGCATAGAGAATGGGGTGTACTTCTCTGAGGACTTGGCTGACAGGTCAGGATGAATACCAGGCAGGACAAGGTTAGTCCGTGTATTTAATTCTTGGAACCAGAAGTACTGGCTGACTTCAGCTGAGGGGTAGAGAAAAGCTACAAGGAGACTCCAGGCTCTTCTTCCATGGTCCTTAGAGCCCAGGTGTGGTTGACTATACCCTTGCAGAGGCAGAGAGCTCTGGGAAGCCAGAGAGCTGTGTTGCACTCGGAAGAGAAATTTGTAGCCTCCTTGGGGGCTTAGAACATATGCTAGCCAGATCAGAAAGGAAGCATCCAGATTCTGACCAGGCTGTCCCCATAGAGGCTAGGGGGAGCTGCAGCCTCAGGAAGAAGTGGAGGCTAATATGGAAACAGGCCTGCCAGGAGATGACCCTGCAACATCCACAGCACCCACATCCCTACTTCTGGCAATAGAACCTGGTCTAGAATGATGGTTATTCGGAGACCCTGAGAGTGGAGCCTCAGATTGTAGTTAGTCCTGACAGTAATTGGTGCAATCTGTTTGTTCACTGTGTAACTTTTATATGGTGCTTTGTGACCACGGATCTGGAAATGGGAAGCATCTTTGATCATGCTTCACTTCTAGCCACTACCTATGATGTGAGGTTGCCCTGGAGTTGTTCAGTGCACAACCTGCACATCCTTCCATGGTGGTGGCCCAGGTCCTATATTTTGGGTGGAAGTTTAATAAATTAAACCTAAATATAGAAAAGAGAAATATAACACCCATTATTTTCTCTCCTTCTTCAGAAAGATTCTGAAATTTACCAAAAGCAACCAGTTCTGCTTTCTATTCACATCAATGAGTAAAACCCCACTATTTGTGTAGTCTACGTTTAGAGTAAATTTCTTGGGTGGGGGAATTTTGTAATCATCTAACCTGTAATCGATATCTCAAGGGAGATACTTTACCCCTGTGGAAATTTCCACCTCTGACTGCTGCTCTGTCCACAGTGCTCACTGACTCTTCCTACAGATTGGCAGGGTTCTGGGGGCCTCTCCATTTGGACCTGTCTACTGTGGGGGCACAGCAGCCTCAGAATGGCCCTGATGCGGCAGCTTGTGGTCAGGTAGTTCACTGTGGCCTTTCTCTATTGGCAGTGTTGCCAGTTCTACTTATTTTTACTCCACTAAAATGTGTAGTAAGCCTATGGCTCAGATGAAATTTGGCCAGCACTGGACTTTCTCATCAGTACAGTAGGAGGCTGTGGCCAGGACATTTTCTTTTTTTAATCTTAGACTTTAAGCTATTAGGCTATTATTTATAAAAATGTCCTCACACCAAAAACTCACCTCTGATTTTTCATCAGATCCCGGAAAGTAGCCCCCATTACTACGATGCCTATTATAGAAAATCCATCCAATTAGAGTTCTGGAAAATTCAAAATACTCTGTTTTCTTCTGTCATAGTGGGAACCACAGCTGGGCTCAGTCCCTCTCACCTTGTTTTACTTGGTCCATCTTTCATCTCTTAAACCCCAGCATCAGGTGGAGGCTGAGGAGGCTTGTGGCAGCACCCGTGGGGCCAGTGTTCCCAAGCTTCTCAGCAGTTCATGGGGGGGCCACAGGGCTTTGGAAGGAATCATCAGTCCCCTCCTAGCCCCAGCTTTTGAAGTGAACTCAGCTCCAGTCTGTCCAGGGATCTGCATTTTCATGTCTTTAAATAATAACATGGGCTTGCTGCACAGACACTGAAACATTCATATCTGGTGCCTTTGCTTTCTTTTGTATAATTTTAAAGAGCTTTGATGCCCTCTGAAGAAAAGTGCTATAGAAATCCAAGTCTTTCCTCTTACTTTCAGGAAATATGTACAAGATTCTAGACACAATATTTCAGATGCTTGCATTCTTCTTCTTCTTCTTTTTTTTTTTATAAACAAGGACAGCTGTCAGATATCTTTCCTGTCCTGCTCTCCTCATCAAAAAATTTTTATTTTGAAAATTAAAAAAAAAAAAAAAAGGCATTGAGGGCAAGATCACTTGGGAGCCTAGTGGGCAAGGCTGAGTTTGTACTTACATCCTTATGCAGTGGGGAGCCAGCAAAGGTCTTTGAGCAAGGGCACAGATCAGGATCTCTCCAGGAAAAAAAGCATAATAGCTACAGAGGAGGGGAGTGAACAGGGCAAACAGGAGAGAAGTTTTGGGCAGCTGAGAAGGTGCTGGGGAAAGAGAACACATGAAGGACATGGGGTGCTGATGGTGGAACTACCAAGAGTGCTGACGAGCCAGGGCCACCAGGAGAGATAAGGACTTCGGCTTGGGTTGCTCTCTGTGAAGATGTCCTTCATGCAACTAGAAATAAAAAATTAATAAAAGTGGAAGCAGTAACGATCACTCACGTGTGTACAGACTACATAGTAAAGAAAACACTTTAACTAAAAAAAAAAAATTATTACTTTAAATCTGGTGCTACAGGAGTTTGTGCTTGAATTGAGACAACTTGGGTAGCCATTCAGTAAACACACAAACTGCCCCAGGAGGATACGTTGTCAACAGAATAGCAACCATAGAATCAATGTATAAACAGAAAAGTGAAAACCTTGTTGTCATATTGAAGTACAGGGCAGTACTTTTGGGAAGCAATCATGAGGTGGATATTAGGTGGGCTGTCAGGTGTGTATAGTGTTTGTGGCAGAGAGGGGAATTTCTACCTCTGTTTCCTCAGCTTGGGCAGTCTGCCTGGAAGAGGTGGACATTCCCCACTCAATCTGAAGATTGCCATTTTGGACGTTGGGTTTCTCTCCTTCCTTTATAATTTTGTAGTTCAGTTCTTATAGTTTCAGGTTAATCATTGTTGAGTTGGGAGCTGGCATTCTGGTTACTGGGTGCCAGCCAAAGCTCAAGACAGCTGTTTCTTCACTGTCAGGTCCTGTTGCACCCACACCGAGTTGGATATCAGAGTCCCAACAAGTATCAATATAAGGCTGATGGTGTCTTTTTTTTTTTTTTTCTTTTGGGCTAAAGTGAGAAATGGGCAGGCCGAAGACATGTGGATAAAGGTGGCAGATTATGCCCTATAATCTCTGCTCCCTCCCCAAGCCCCACTAAAATGAAGGCAAAGAAAAGGTATAAACCTACAAAGAAAAAATGGAGAAAAAGTGACACCAGGCAAGAAATATCAATACATGAAGAGTGGGGGGATTGAGTGCTGTCTTGGCAGAGTGGATAATGCCCACAGAGGGGAAAGCTAAGAAGAAGCAGGCCAGCTTGCATCCAAAAATAGTTGGACGGCTCAGGAATTGGAGGCACCAATCAACTCTCAAAGCTGGGAGCAGGTGGGAAGGAACATAGGAAAAGCTGAAGATTTATCTCAGGAGGTCTCTTTTCCCAGTCCAAACATCCAGACAGCTGTTCCTCTTCTGCTCCAGCAGGAAACAGGAGACTTAGTACCCGGGTAGTTGAACCAGAGAGAATTCAGATTGAGGGAATAGCAGGAAACAGCAGAGAACAGCCCTGAGCTGGATGGAAAATGGGGGATAAGGTCTAAGTGTCCTTACTGGGTGGCTCCAAGGATATTGACCCATAAATTCCCACTCCCTCCAAGCATGGGATTATAGCATTCCTCTAGATATACAGACTTCCCCAAGAGGAAAGTCACAGATTCTGACATATGGGGAATCCCACGATGAAATGGTTGGTTCCTGCTTACAAACCCCACAGTGAAGCCACCATCCAATAAGCCCTTCACTTGGGTTCAGAAATCCCAATCACTTTGTAGTGCATTTTCCATATGTGAACGCACAGCTAAAGATCAGCAGGAATAAATTACACCCTAGAGTTGATAGCCTAAGAGATGAGAAGATAGAACAGCTATGGAATAAGACCAGGATGTTATCAAGGGGAACGCAGCAGAAATAAAGTAGTCAGAGAATGGGATCAGAAGATAAAATTGGGGAAATTTTGCAGAAAATAGAACGAAAAGACAAAAATCCAGAAAACAGAGAAAATGCTGCAAAAATTAGAGGATTAAACCAGGCAGTCCAGCATCTGACAGTCAACTAAAACAGGGGTTCATAGCCTTTTTTTTCCACAGACCCCTCTGGCAATCTGGTGAAGCTTACAGACCCCTTCTCAGAATAATGTTTTGAAGTGCATAGAATACATAGAAGTAGAAAGGAAGCCAATTACATTGAAATACAGTTATTAAATTGTTAGAAAGTGACATAGTGATATAGTAATATATGCTTTTTATGAACACACTAAAAACAAGACCTAGAGGTGGATGTATTGTAATTTTGAGTTAGTGATGAGCATAAAAGATACTTCACAATACCTGTGTTGACATGATGTGAGTTACTGGGCTGAGATCACTTTAGACAGGGCATCCCTAGGAGACAAGAGTCCAGAAAGTTTTGCTTCCTGGTTATCCCTAGTCTTGATATCACCCTTGCCTGAAGTTGTTTACAAGTCCTCTCCTTCATCCCTTCCAAGAGCTCTTTACCAGCCCCTTGCTTTTGCTAGCTAAGCAAGCTGCCGATGATCTGGTTTCCCCTCTATGTGGTCCTGGTGCCGCCGTCAGTCATGCTGCCTGGACTCTCTCATCACACCACTGAGCCAAGAATGGTGTCACATCTCTGGACACAGAGACTCATCCAAAGGGTGGACACATAGAATCCAGGCTTATTGGGGACCTCCCATGGAATCTTCTGAGTGGAGGTGGAAGGCTAGTTTTCCTTAATTTTAATTCATTAAGGGTTTATGTCTAGTGTTGCTAAGAACAATTTTCTCTGATATGTGGAGAGAGATTCTCTGATATAAAAGAGAAAGGGATTATAATAGAGGCACAATGAGATTGAGATGGAGAGAGAGAAAGAGAAGGAAGAGAGAGAGTAAAAAGAAAGAGGTGTCAAGTGAGATGAACACATCTGAGATTCAGATATAGGGAGGAGAGGGAAGAGAGAAGAGAGGAAAAGAGAAAGGCATTTTCTAGGTCTTTAGTGGGTTTGCACTTTCTGTCCTAGAGTTTTGGTTCCTGGAACTCTTCTTTCCATTCTGTGAGTCACTCCAGTATCCTTCTCATCCATGAAAGCCAATAATTCCCTTCTTGCTTAAGTCAATTTGAGTTGACTTTCTGTGGCTTGCAAACCAAAGGGTCCTGACTACACATCAGGTGTCTGCAGGCATTGTCAGGTGTCAGGATTTGCTTTCAGAACCCCTCTTTCTCCCTGTTGAGGCCTCTGCTGCCCTAGAGCACACAGCGCCCTCCTCAGGCACAGCATCCTTCCTGGGGCCCTCCTCAGGCACACTCTCCACAGAGCTATGCCTGGACCATCTACTCTGATTCCAAATTGTCATTTGTTCATTTATTTAGCAAGTGTTTATTGAGCATAAACATTGGTGGAAACATGGCAACCAGTAGAGTGGAAATAAGACATATCTAAGAATCAATGTAAAAAGTAATTCATTTCTTAAAATAAATTAAAAGCTATGAGAGGTCAGAGGAAGGAGTGACCATTGGAAAGGCTCTGTGGGTTTGTGGATGGGCTGAGAGGTGGGATTGGGACAATGGAATTGAAGGAAAACGTGTGAGCTCAGTGGAGAGCGTGAAGCTCTGGGAGGAAGAGGCCCAAGCAATCACAGTGGAAGCTGGACTTGCACAGAGCTGTGGGGAGGCTCAAACAAGGTACTGAAGATGCCCATCCTCTCCAGTTAGGTCATCAGATAGTCCACTTTCAGCCTGAATGTTAATGCCTGGAGGAGAGCTTTACATATCAGTATCTTAACAGTATGAGGAGTCTTCAACCCTCTACCCTGGGGATTAGCTAAGGGAGTAGTTTCAGGCCTGGGAAGATGGGGGAGCTTATTGCTCTGGGAACCTGGGAACCTTGTCGCCACCCTGCACAGTGGTCCTTCCACACAGGGCTGGCATCACCTCTGCAGTGGTGCTTGGCCAGGTCTGGGTGAGGGCAGAGAGGCTGCTGAAGGAGGTGGTTGGCAGTGTGCCTGCCTTCCTGGGCAAAACCCTGCCTCTTGCCCCTCCCCTTCCTCCAACTGGAATTTTCCACGGGAAGGTGGAAGCATGGCTTTCCCCTCTTTTTTTTTTTAACAAATTTATTTTTTTATTTTTGGCTGTGTTGGGTCTTCGTTTCTGTGCGAGGGCTTTCTCTAGTTGTGGCGATCGGGGGCCACTCTTCATCGCGGCGCGCGGGCCTCTCACTATGGCGGCCTCTCTTGTTGCGGAGCACAGGCTCCAGACGCGCAGGCTCAGTCGCTGTGGCTCACGGGCCCAGTTGCTCCGCGGCATGTGGGATCTTCCCAGACCAGGGCTCGAACCCGTGTCCCCTGCATTGGCAGGCGGATTCTCAACTGCTGCACCACCAGGGAAGCCCCGACTTTCCCCTCTTTGATACCACTTCTTGGTACCAATAAAATGGGCTAAGATGGGTTGGCTTCCCATGAGATAAGGAAGATAACTTTGTTTTTAAATGGTTCTGGGGAGGAAAGATTCAACCTATTTCTCTGTGTGTATATCTCCCCAGAAAGCTTTTCTCTGTAGGGTAACTTGATGCAAGTAGATCAGATCACTTTTCCAACTTCTCTTGAAACTAAATCATCCTGGAAAAAGAGTATTGAGATTCTTTGTTGTTACTCTTTTTTTTTTTTTTTTTAAAGTTTAGCTTGTTTTGTTTTTTTAATTTTATTTATTTATTTATTTATGGCTGTGTTGGGTCTTCGTTTCTGTGCGAGGGCTTTCTCTAGTTGCGGCGAGCGGGGGCCACTCTTCATCGCGGTGCGCGGGCCTCTCACTGTCGCGGCCTCTCCCGTTGCGGAGCGCAGGCTCCAGATGCGCAGGCTCCAGATGCGCAGGCTCAGTAGTTGTGGCTCACGGGCCCAGTTGCTCCGCGGCATGTGGGATCTTCCCAGACCAGGGCTCGAACCCGTGTCCCCTGCATTGGCAGGCAGACTCTCAACCACTGCACCACCAGGGAAGCCCCTGTTACTCTTTTTTTTAAACCTCTGTTACTCTTAGGGTTTCAACAACATAATTAAAGCAGTTTTAAAATAACTTGAATAATCAAACCCTCTTCCTTCGGTCCAGACTGAAACTGTAGCAAATATGAACCTGTCAAATATCCTCTGCCGCCATCTGGATTTTCAGGTCCTGGAAATTGGTTATTATATTTTTTTGCCTGAAAAGACTAAACACTTGTAGGTGTTAAAAGTAAAAGGAGTGCCTTTAAGACCCAGCAGAAGGCCCTTCTCCTCCAGAAAGCTTCCTGACCATGCCAGTCTTTCTTCACACCTTCTTGAAAATCAAGTACGGTGGTGATGATGATGATGATGACAGTGACTGTAATAAATACAATCATTTGACAGCCTGTTATTGTCCAGGAGCTCTGTGTGTATTATCTCATTGAAATCCCCACAAGGGCCCCATGACGCTTTCCAAATACAAGGGTTCCTGCACACAGAGCATAAATTTAAAGGAAAACAGTAGAATGATTTATCAAAAAATCTTCTCCTCCATTACCAATCACTGAAAATTCTTATATTAGAAGGTTTCTTGGTCTTCAGAGTAAACTCTCTTAAAACATGAATGCCTTTGAGAGGGGTCTCTACCTGTGTTATTAAATGAAATAGTTTTCTCCAAGATTTTCCAAGATGTCTTTCAGCTAAATGGTCTTCTTCCCCTAGTTCAGAGACAAGATGAAGTTGACAGAAATTTTAGCTTTTCCCTGATAAATTTTTCTTACAAGTTTAGCAGTGGCAAATGCTCAAACATTAAGGGAGAAAATAGGAACTGGGAATTTCTACCTGTTTTCCCCCATTGCCTCACTGTGACCCTCTACCCAGCTGGAATCACAGTCCAGTTCTCTAGAAAATATGAGAAAGGTGAGATTTCTCCCCAGTCCCATCTTCCCCTAACTCCTAGGTCTGTGCCACCAGTGAATAAATGACCCTTTTCATATTTTAATGACTAAAGGTATGAATGACTGACTGTATGTGGTCAGGCTGAAACATCTAGAATAAGCACACATCAAATAAATATCCAGAACCCCCTGAATGGGCAAATTTCAGATGGACAGACCACCACAACTTAAAGTTTTCATAATTGACTGGGTCTACTGAGGTGAAGGGCATGTGAAACAGGAATGCCATGTGCATGAAGAAGCCCTTTTCCTCTCTACAGAGAGGAACTCATAAAGAGGTATCATAAAGTGGTTGAGAGCATGTACTCCTAACCAGATAATCAGTCATTTAACTGATTAGTGTTTGTCTTAAGAAAATTGCCTTTCTGTGACTCAGTTTTCTTATCCCTGTAATGGGTATAGTAAAACTGCTAGTTTGTTCTCAGATGCATCCCTGCACTTCCTCTGCTCTCTTCTGTATCATAGGAGAACTTGTTTCCCAGATCTTTTGCCCTCTGGCTTCTGTGAAGGTTCAGTCAATAGGAGGCCTTGAAAGAAGGTTGCTTGAAATGGGGGCAGGAAGAAGAGAGAAGCCAGGGTGTTCTCCCTCTTTCCATCTCTGCTTCTTGTGGAGTGCTGGTAGTAAGTAGTTGTGTCTCCTCTGTAGTTCCATTGCCCACCAGTCAGCGCCTCCCTCCATGGTCTCAACTCCTACATGCAGTCATCATGATATTTCTCATTCCTGACAGTTGGTCCCAACTTTCAGGCACTGGAAACACTATGTTCTCCTATTGGCTCTCCAGCATCAGAATTGGTGCTGCTTCCTATTTTTGCTACTCTCTGAGCTGCCTTGCAGCCCCCGGTTTGGCCTCTCAGCAATTCTGTCACATGCATAACTAACTCCTTGTATTCAATTCCTTCCATCTGAGATACTTAGAGTGGTTTGCAGTTTCCTGGATGGACGAACAGTTACAGATACCAAACCCACAAGGCTATTGGGAGGATTAAGTGAGTTAAGGTCTATAACTGTTTAGTGTATGCCCTGGAACATAGCAAGTGATCAATAGTGGTAGCTATCAACATTGACCTTCTCAGCAGTGATTCTGAGAGTACAGTGTATGGATTATTATTATTATTATTTTACTCTTATTAGTTACAGCAGGATATCACTTAAAGCAGAGAACTCTGAAATGGACATGCCTGCCAGGGAAGACTATTGAGTGTCTCTGGCTCATGTGTAGTTTCCAGTTTCCATAGAAACCAAGCAAAGAAGATTTGCTAAAGGAAGCCTAGAAAATAAGTACATTCAGGTCTGTATGATTATGTCTCAAACCCTTTAACACACAAACTGACTCTTACTACTATTATTGTCTCTTGATAGCTTTTTTTTCTTATAAGATGCAATAGACACAGATTCTTTCTCTATGTAGAGGATGGCACAGAGTATAGGGTTTCTTTGCCACAGCACAGTCTCTATCACATCCCCAATAGTAGTGCTTCCGAGGCCACTATTATTGTGTTTATCTGCCAAATTGCCAGCTAAACCCAGCTCTTGCCATTCTGTGACTATTTAGAGGTTGTTTGTTGTCTGCTGTCAAGATACAGGAGAAAAGAACCAAAAATACTAGTTTAAGCAAAATCCCAGGATGGAGAGAGACAAACTGAAATTCCAGTTAACATCCTGGCAATGAGACCTCAGGTAGAATGGAAGTATTAAATTTCCCTACACAGAGAGGAGATAGGGATTCTTGGGTCATTTGATTACAGCCCAAATCCTTGGAATCCCTCTTTAGCCATCAGAATCGGTGGCAGGAATGAGAGAGACAGCTCTGAGTCAGACCTGCCAGAATTTGAATCAATAACCAGGCAATCTTGCTTCAATTTCTAAGCAATTTTAAATCTTTTCTTTAAAATGCCTTTGAGGAGAGAGGAATTGAAGTGTTGGGAGGGAGATGCAAGCAACTAGAATACCAAAGTGAGCTTCACCACTTTTCTGTGCAAAAGCAGGCGTGCAGTTGTCCACCAGAGGACTCTTTGGCGTGCTGGGGAGACTGGGCTCAGTTACGGCTGCTCCTAGCATGCTGGCCTCCCTGGAGTGGCTCACCATTGGTAAGTGCATACTTAGCTCAGCTGGTTAGTGCACAGAGAAAATAAAAACAAGCACAGGGGGCTTCCCTGGTGGTGCAGTGGTTGAGAATCCGCCTGCCAATGCAGGGGACACAGGTTCGTGCCCCGTTCCGGGAGGATCCCACATGCCACGGAGCAACTAGGCCCGTGAGCCACAATTACTGAGCCTGCGCGTCTGGAGCCTGTGCTCCGCAACGGGAGAGGCCGCGACAGTGAGAGGCCCGCGCACCGCGATGAAGAGTGGCCCCCGCTCGTCGCAACTAGAGAAAGCCCTCGCACAGAAACGAAGACCCAACACAGCCATAAATAAAATAAATAAATAAATTTATTTATAAAAAAAAAAAAAAAAAACAAGCACAGGGAACAAGTCCCTGTGAAATAATAAGAAATATATATATTGGTCTTTGTCCCCAGTTCTTGACACAGAGCCCCTAAAACCCTTCTAAATAGAGGTGCTAGGAGAATCTTTTGTTCTGACATTTAGTCTCTGACCCCAGTTCCTGACATAGAGCTCCTAAAACCCTTGTAATTTCCTGAGCGATAGGAGTGTCTAAAACTGAGCTCCTAAATCCCTTGGAGTTTCCTGGGTGGTAAGAATGTCTTTCTTTTTTTTTTTTTGGCTGCGTGTGGGCTTTCTCTAGTTGCGGTGAGCGCGGTCTACTCTTGGTTGTGGTGCATGGACTTCTCATTGCGGTGGCTTCTCTTGTTGCGGAGCACGGGCTTTAGGCGCGCGGGTTCAGTAGTTGTGGCGCACAGGCTTAGTTGCTCCGTGGCATGTGGGATCTTCCCAGACCAGACCAGGAATCGAACCAGTGTCCCCTGTATCGGCAGGCGAATTCTTTTTTTTTTTTTAAATAGCTACTCTATTTATTTATTTATTTTTAGCTGTGTTGTGTCTTTGTTTCGTGCGAGAGCTTTCTCTAGTTGCGGCAAGCGGGGGCCACTCTTCATCGTGGTGCGGAGGCCACTCTTCATCGCGGTGCGCGGGCCTCTCACTATCGCGGCCTCTCCCGTTGCGGGGCACAGGCTCCAGACGCGCAGACTCAGCAGTTGTGGCTCATGGGCCCAGTTGCTTCGCGGCATGTGGGATCTTCCCAGACCAGGGCTCGAACCCGTGTCCCCTGCATTAGCAGGCAGATTCGCAACCACTGCGCCACCAGGGAAGTCCCAAGAATGTCTTTTGTTTTAAAGTGGTGACTCCTGGTGGGCTCCTGCAGGGGGCTGGTCACCAGAAAGACCAAGCTATGATTAGAAGCTTGGAACTTTTAGCCCTACTCCTCCCACCTCCCCGTTCTCTTGAGAAGGGAAAAGGAGAGGGGATAGAAATGGAGTTAATAATTGATCGTGCTACTGTGATGAAGCCTATAGAAAAATTGCAACAGTATGGGGTTCAGAGAGCTTCTGGATTGGTACACATCAATGTTCTGGGAGGGTGATGCATCCCAACTGCAGAGGGACAGAAGCTCTTGCACTCAGGACCCTCCCAGACCATGCCCTATGTATCTCTTCAACTGGTTATTCACCTGTATCCTTTGTCGCATCCTTTATTATATAATAAGCTGGTACACATAAGTAACTATTTCCCTGAGTTCTGTGAGCTGTTCTAGCAAGTAGTCGAATCCTGGGGGGGGGGGGGGGGTCATGGGAACCTCTGATTTGTAGCCAAGTCAAACAGAAGTTGTGGGTAACCTGGGGACCTACCTCTTGTAATTGTAATTGGTGTCTGAAGTAGGGACAGTCTTGTGGGTCTGCACTAACTCCAGTTAGTATCAGAACTGAATTGAATTGTAGGCTACCCCATTTAGTGTCACAGAGAATTGCTTGGTGTGGGGAAAAAAACCCCCACACATCTGGTGTCAGGAGTGTTGTGACCGTGGTCGTAGTGTGAGAGTGAAGAAGAAACCCAGGAGTGTGGTTTTTCCATTACAGCCCTCTGGGAGGCATGTGAATGGATTGCAGCCTGGCTATGGATGACTGGGCGGCAGAATGGAAGGAGCTCTAGGCTTGGTGTTGGAAACTCTGGGGCTGTCTTGGTTCAGCCATTTTTGTGCCATGTGACCCTGAGCTAATCACCTCATTCATTCATGTATTTTTCACAAGGGGCTTGGGACAGAGAGTATATGGCTCAGTGCAAAGCATTTGCCAAAATAGGAAGAGCTTGCTTGTGAGGAAGCACATGATATATGTAAAAACACCAGAACATCCATCAATCAGCATTTATTGAACACCTACTCTGAAACCAGTAGTACTATAATGACATTGTAAAAACAACCCGGAGTAGCTTTTCCACATGGGCTAGCTATGGAAGTGGGTGAGAGAGAGCTAATGTTTCCCTGATGGCAGAAAAGAGGAACTCCACATCAAAACCACAAACTCAAAGCCTCCTATCAACCTCTCTCGAGCCCCCACTTGGCAGAGCCCCTCCCAGCCATCTCTGATGGCTCTTCTAAGGGTCACTCTTCCAGCCATGGCTTTTGTGACCACAGACAAGAGTGTTGTCTCTAGTTAGAGTTCTTAAAAGCATCCAGCATTCCCCCTATGCCTCTGCTTCTCATCAGGAGCCTAAAAGTCAAATGCTTTCTTGCTGCACTTCGTTTTTAAAGAAGGGCAAGTCCTCTCCTTATGGTTGAGGTAAGGAATATGGAATTGCAGAGGGAATATAGGGATGAAAGTTTCCATCAGGCAGGCCTTGATTGCCATGGCATCCCACGACCACTTAAATCACTAACGGGGAGTCATCCCAAAAGGGACAAGGAGACTCTCAAACGTGCTATCATTTATGTTCCTTCATTGCAAAGTTCTTCCCAATTGCCAGTGAGCTAATCCTCCCAACAGGCCTGATGAGGCAGATCAATATTACTATCCCTTGTAGAGCTCAATATTATTATCCACTTTAGGGCTCATTATCTTATCAGCCCAATTACTCTATCTTTAAAGTCTCATCAGTGTCCTCTTAAAGCAATACCCCATTTTGTGATTGTGAGTCTGTGTTACCTGTGAAACACTGGATCTGCTCCTCCAAGAGAGGCCAGAGCCAGGGTAGGTGGTACAAAAGACACCATGGGGCTGCATGGCATCAGCATTTAGTGTTACTCAAATGTGAGGACTCTAAGTTGCTGGGCAACAACTCAGAGGCCAGGACCACCTGCCCACTCACTTGGTGACCTCAAGAAAGTCACTTCTTTCTGGGATTCTGTTTGTGCATCTCTTGAATGGGGATCAGGATAATTCCCATCTCTCTTTGACCTACCTTTTCTCTTTCACAGAGTTGTTAAGATAAAATGAGACCATAGCTGTGAATATCCTTTGGAAGGAAATGCTGTATAGAAATACAAGAAGTAATAATGATGGCACGTATCAAAGCAATGATATAATCAACTGTTTCTTGTAAATATTTGGGCTCCAGAGTACAAAGAAATGGGCCCAATAGCATGTCTAGCTGGCTGGTTTCAACAGGATGAGAAAGTCTGCCCATGTGGTACATGATGAAATTAGGACTTGCTTGAAGTCACCCAGTAGGGCAAATGACAAGGTCTAGAAGGCAGAATCTCATAAGGTAACCAACTTGTCCCAGTTGGGTTCACCCAAAAGTGGGGCAGAGACTTTTGGTCAATGTCTGGTGGATGATGCCTGAACATCAGAGTCCCTGGTGGTCACCGAGCCCATCTTCCCATCACCAAGACCATTCTGGGAGCTTTTCCTTTTCATACAGACCCTGAGGAAAATAATTTCATAGCCTCTGTGAGATGTCCCGAGGAATGAAGGGGTCATGGAGTTCACCTTTATTAATGACCTGCTTTCCTCAGTTTGTCGGTCTCTGCCTTCAAATACCTGCTTCAGGGCCCTGGCCCCACCCAGCTGCCTTGTCACATCTACACTAGCTCTGAAAATCTACCTGGACCACACACACATAATTATATGATCATGTTCTCTCACTAGGAAAGTTCAGGTACCTTATCAGAAGAAAAAGAAGTATTTAGGATCTTAACCACTTTGCCAATTTGAGCACAGTATGCAATTATTGATGTCCTCCATATTTCTTCTAGAGGTTTTCATATGTATACGGTTTAGTCCAAAGTCATGTGACCTTTTCAGGGTTGTATCTTGACTTCTATAGTCTCAAGTGGGAATTTGAAGTCCAATACCTGCATCACAGGTGGAGGGACTTTAGGGGCAGTAAAAGTAGCCCTCATATGAAGTCTCTGTGGCACTTCCTATGTAAAGTAAAACAAGCTCCCCATCTTTCTCAGGTGTGCAGGGAAAATGAATTTCCTCTTATGGGAAACAGCTTTGAGAAAGAGCCAAGGGGTCCTGTTGCTTTATCAGTCCCTGGGCCTTGGCATTGTCATCCATCCCTGACCTCCATCCTGGGAGAGAGCTTGTAGGGTTCCTAGTACAAAGTCCTTGGGCCTCAATGTTAAAGCCCTCTGGAAGCCAGCTTGGAAGTTCAAGATGTAGGGTCCTAAAGGAATGACAAAGACAGCTGGTACTGAGAATGGAATGACACATACAGTATAAAGTTTTGCTCTTAAAAGAAGCATAACCTGAAATCATTTTTTCCTTGCTGTAAAAAGAAAAAGAAATACAAGTAAGCTGAAGTGAGACTAGATTGGATTAGCTATATTGAGAAGACCTCTTTGATAAGAATTATTATGATTGGGATTTAAGAGGCAAAGAATTGAGATATGGGAAAAGACTAAGGTTTACTGGAAAACCTTTTTTTAATGTGCTTGCGCATGATACATTCTTATTTATACAACATTTTCATCTCCTTGATCTTATTTGACCCTAACAACAACTGTGTAATGCAAAGGTTACTGGTATCTCCGTTTTACACACAAGACAATTTGGCTCAATGGTATTAAGTGACTTCAAGATCTCATTGCTGGTAAGTGATGTGGCGAGGATTTGAACCTATGTCCAAAAGTTCTTCTCTTTCTGTGATGCCAAATTTATCTCAATACACTTAGAAAAGTATAACAACAGTTACAGGGAGTGTATCTATTAATTTTAGGTCTCTCCCCAGTCACCCAACTGAAGAGTAGTTAATGAATTAAACACCTGGGCTCAGAAGCACCAAGGCAGCCTGACATGGTGTTCCCGAGAGAATGACATCATCCTATTGTTGTTTCCCCAAGACACTGCACTCTGGCTACTGAATCTAATTCCTAACAGGTGCCCCATAGGCAGGAGAGATTAGTAAATAACACTTGACCTCATGATAGAGGCAGGGTAACTGAAACAAAAGACTATCAAGGCAAAATATCTTCATTGTACTTATACTATATATCCAACATAGAGACTCAGGTTCCTCCACAGTGAATGGTGAAGAAACAATACAGCAGAATACAATGTGTCATAAAGTGTGGCTGAGACTGTAGTTGCTATAGGGGCTGTGATACCTGTGTGCCCTAGCTATCAAGGAAGGAATAAAAGAATTGATTAGGTCTTTTGACCTCAGTAGTAATACTATGGTGGTTCTTGCTGTGTGGCAACCTGCAGGCCCTCATTTATCTTTAGACTTTTGTTTTCTAGCAAAGAATCATCCTACCTGGATCAAAGACTGAAGATAAATAGCCATGTCTGGTGACCCAAGGAAGAAATGTTAGGAATTGATAGCCCAACATGGCTCAATCAATACCACCAAGCAATGTCCATTGATGGATTTTCATCTACTTATTTCTCAGAGTCAAAGCTCTCCCAGTAGAGAAGCAGTTAATACATCCTCAGTCTGTTCTCTCCTCCATTGCAACTTCTGCTGCTTTAGTTCATGCTCTTGTCATTTCGTGAATGAATTATAACCGTAATCTAAAACTAGTTTCATACCTTCTCTTTCTTCCTTCCATCCACTCTTTATATTGTTGACAGAGTTGTCTTTTTAAGACCCATCTTAGTGTGGAAGATTGCATTCATCTCCTCAACTTCTCACTCCTCCCTGCACCTGCACCCTTTACTTCAGACTTTGTATTTCCTCCCACAAAGTGTGAGGAGAATATTTCCGCCCCCCCCTTGATTTGGGGTTTGACCATGTGGCTTGTTTCAGCCAATGGAATGGGGTGAAAGGGATGGAATGAGGTGAAAGGGATGATGTGCTAGTTCCCAGCCCAGGCTTTAAGAAGACTGGGGCATTTCCTCTTACTTATTTGTGCTTCTGCCATTACTATGAAAGGGACATTCCCACGGGGTCCAGGAAAAAGATGAGAGACACATGGAACAGAACTTCCCTAATTTACCTTAACTAAGCCTGGCCTAGAACAGATTTCCAGCCAAACTGCAGACACGTGAATGAACCCAGCCAAGATCAGATCGGCCAGTGTAGCCTAGGGCAGAGCCCTAGCTGATTTTCAGACTCAAGTATATTACATTTTTGCTTTAAGCTACTGAGATTTTGGGATGGTTTGTTATTCAGCAATAGCTAACTGATACATTTATCGTCTCATCACCTTCCTTAAAAAACATTCTAGGCCTCCTTATTGTATGCAGGATAAAGGTAAAAAACACTCAGCATGGCAAATTCCTCTCCATTCTTATCTGCCACAGCCTCTATCCCCTCTTATCATCCTATATTTGCCATTCACCAAATCTGCCAAGCATTTCCCCACCTTCAGTGCTCATCCTGGTTCCAAATCCCTGGATCATCCTCTTCTCTACCTGATAAAAGCCTGGTCATTTTTAAAGCCCAACTCTATTGTCATTTCTGCTGTAAAAAAAAATTCTGTCAACTATAATAGGTGCCCATTTCCACCCCCATATAATAATTAATCCTTCCTTTCTTTATGCTTCTACATCACTTGATTTCTATTCTTGGTATAGCCCCCAAATACTGTATTAGAGTTGGTTGTTTTGTCAGACTACCTAGTTGCCCATCTAAATCTGTATACCCCCAATCTTCTTTAATGCTACAAATCCTGATTTTGTTCAGGATGGCCATGTTCCCAACTAGCCTTGAATGTCTCTCCCTATTATTCAGGGCTCTGTTGCATGAAGATGAATGCAATTGTGATGGATGCAGTTATTTTCATTTCTGCCTCATCCAAAAAGCATGGCCTCCATAAAGGGCAGGAACTAAATCTTAACCATTTCTGTTTCTTGAACACTAAGCAGAGTGGTGGGCACAGTAGATCCTGATAAATGCTTGTTGAATTGAGTTGAAATATTCACGACCTGAGAGCTAAAACTTTGAGGGTTCTAGGTCTGAGTTTCATCATGTTAGTGGATGGTAGCAACACCTACCCACTTGACTGCCCCCAACCTGACTCCCTTTTTTCTTCCTTTTCTCTGCCTCTGAGACCAGACCCTCATCGCACCCTAGAAAGAATTGAAAACATTGAACATTGCTAACAAATGAGCAAGAACCATTAAGAACAATATTTTACTATCTAGAAATACTGGAGTTGTGTTCTCAGCCACCTTCCTAGTCTGGAGGACAGGGTTCCAAACCAAAGATGTTTTTACAAGTTGCAGTTCATGAGCATCATCTGTTCTCCAGCTTTTCTAATGTTGCCCTTTCCTCTGATGTTTTTTTCCCTCTTTCATTTATGATCAGGTTTCTCTTCTCTTAAAACAAAACAACCCCCTACTTCTTTTTCTGACCTGTCACTCTTCCTGATGGTGATCCCTTTTTATTTTTTTTCCCTTCTCTTTTTCTATCCTCCAATTCTTGCCCATCCATTACCTTCTCAGCTTGCTGAAACCTGGCTTCTGTCTCATTGCTCTGTAACTGTTCTGGGTAAGGTTTCCAGTGAGCTCCGTCCTGTCAAGCCTGTTGGCCCTTTCTTACTCTTCATCCTCAGCCCCACCCACACCTGGCTGTGTGAAATAGTGGATGATGGCCCACTCATAGCTCACCTCTTCTAGTATGACTGCCCTGACTATAGCTCTTGCTGAGCTCTCCTTTCCCTGTGGAAAGTATTGGGCAGTATTCACCATCTTATGGACTTATGTTTCTTCTTCTAATTCATCATAAGCTTCTTCAGATAGAGACCAAGTGTTGGGGTCTCCCTACAGATGGAAGAACCTAACACAAATATGAGCTCATAAGTTACGCTTAATACTAGACTACTTGATTATTTTCACTCTTATTATTAATCAATTTATTACTCTTCTTTCTTGATCAAATTCCATCCAAGTTTAAATTTATCTTAAGTCTGTTTTCGTCAAGTCATTTCTCCTGGCCAAAGTTAATTTATCCACCTCCAGACCACTGATGCTATTGAGGACTGTGGTAACTTAAATAATGGTCCCCCTAAATATCTATGGCCTAATCCCTCAAACCTGTGAGTGTTACCTTATATGGCAAAAGAGATTGCAAATGTGATTAAGTTAAGGATCTTGAGATGGTGAGATTATTCTGGATAATTTGGGTGGGCTCTAAATGTTATCACAAATGTCCTTATAAGAGAGAGGTGGAGGGAGATTTGACTACAAAAGAGGAGAAGACAATGTGACCAGGGAAGCAGAAATTGGAGTCATGTGGCCACAAGCCGAGGAATGCTGGCAGACACTAGAAGCTGAAAGAGGCAAGGAATAGATTCTCTTATGAAGCCTACAGAAGAAACTAGCCCTGCCAACAACTTGACTTTAATCTAGTGAAACATATTTTAGATTTCTGGCATCTGAAACTGTAAGAGAATAAGTTTGTGTTTTAAGCCACCAGGCTTGTGGCAATTTGTTACAACAGCCCTAGAAAATGAATATAAGGACTCTTACATACCTTCTGGTGTTTGGCTTAAATACTGCCTTTTTAATTTATTTTCTGATTGACTCAAATATGAGAATTTTACTTCTCCAACCATACTGAAAACTCCAAGACAGCAGGGCTTTCTCTCATAATTTCTAGCCCAAATCTGGGCACAAAAGACTTGTTGGATTGAATTTAGTTGAATCTCTTTGATGGGTAAATCAAGTTGAAAAATGGTGCTTCAGTTGATCAGAACACAAAACCGATGGATCTGACTCAGTTATTTGTCAGGATAGTTGTGGAGAAGATTCAGATATCAGTAAGGTCTTCTACTAACTAGATGCTTTCTAAGTTCCTGTTGATTTCAAAATCCTTTGATTCCAAGAGGCTATGGTTTTTCTGAACACCAATGGGTCTTCCCCATGTTGCAGTGACGTGGCCTCCATAATATCACAGATATTCTCAGGCCTGAAAGTTAATGCCCTCCAGCCAGTGCTACCATTGTTTCAAGATGGAGATTAGTTGCAACAGATCTTCTCATGTGAAAGGTATTTTATAGCTTTCAAAGTAAATATTTCCCATCCACCATCTCACTTGATTCGTAGAATAAGCCTCCGAGGAAGCATGGTGGGAACTATTTTCCTGCTGAGCAGTTGAGCTCAACCAAATTCAAGCCAGCTGCCCAAGGGCTTGCAGGCACAGTTCTATAGCACCAATGGCACCAAATAGCAATGGCAATCTGAAAGCAATCCTGCCAAGGAATCAGGGAGCCACAGTGAAGACAGAACCTTTGCTCTGAGAGGCAAATTGAACACTTTGTCCCTGACTCAGGGAAGTGCAAAGAGAAAAATCCTGAAGTTCTAGGGCACTCACTTTGCCTCCTGGCAGACAAGCATCTAACAATCCAGGATAGAATATTGTCTCCTGTCTTCTGCTGTTCTTTGGGGTGAAACTTCTATAGCCAATTTAAATTTCTGTTTTCTCATATCACATTAAAAATAAAGAAATCCTTCAATATATCCAATTTCCATCATTCTTGGTTTTGGCTAGAGCAATATCCTTTTCTTGGGGCCTCTATCATAAAAGTATCTGATTTACATCTGTTTGAGATTGAAATTTGAGGTGAAAGGCGTTAGGCGATTATTTCCCACTTTTGTGAGAACATCTCTCTGCAGTGAGAAAAGGAAGAAAGAGGTAATAGAAAATTTCACTTCCATTTTCTCTAAGGCTGTGCAAAAATGTAATCCACTCAGATATCCTGTAAGATTTATTATATTGCATTACAAGGTATATTTAAGTAGTGTATTCATTTTAAGACAGATTTATTGAGCTATGATTCATATACCATATAATTCACCCGTTTAAAGTGTATGGCTCCTTTTTTCAGTGTTTCACAGGGTTGTGCAACAATCACCACAATCTAACTTTAGCACAGTTTTGTCTCCTTTAAAAGAAACCCCATACTCATTAGCAGTCACCCCACCCCTAAGCAACCACTAATCTATTTCTGCCTCTATAGATTTCCCTCTTATGGACATTTCATACAAATGGAATTGTACAATTTGTGGTCTTTTGTAACTGGCTTCTTTCTTTTAGCATAATGTTTTTGAGGTTTATCCACGTTGTAGCATATAGGTATCATTCCTTTTTATGGCCAAATAATACACTATTGTATGGATTTACCACATTTTGTTTATTCATTCATCCATA
Source organism: Eschrichtius robustus (assembly GCF_028021215.1). Taxonomy (NCBI): domain Eukaryota; kingdom Metazoa; phylum Chordata; class Mammalia; order Artiodactyla; family Eschrichtiidae; genus Eschrichtius; species Eschrichtius robustus. Next base: position 29,294,439 of record NC_090842.1, on the reverse strand, counting down.
GAACATTTGGGTTGTTTCCACTTTTTGGCTTTTGTGAATAATACTGCTATGGACATTCATGTACAGGTATTTGTGTGGCCACGTGTTTTCAATTCTCTTGGGAAGACACCTAGGAGAAGAATTGCTGCTGGGTCATAGGGTAACACTATATTTACCTTTTTGAGGAACTTCCAAACTGTTTTCACTATATTCATTTTGAAGGAGTTCATGATAGCTTTATGAGAGACAGACAGAGAGATAGAGAAGAGAAGAGAAGAGGAAAGGAGAAGCAAGAGGAGAGGAAGAGGGGGATGTTGGATATTCATGGTGGTGGTGCCTCTGGGACCTAAGGATTATGCTCAGCCAAGAGCATCAAGTCCCAGGCTGATTGCCGTCATGGGAACTGACCCAAGTTAATCTACAGAAGTGCAGCACATCTCGAAGGGTGTTGGTTGTGCTTTGCCAAGCCAAAATAGTGGCCTAGAATTAGATCTTTCAATTGGAATAAAGATGGAACAGAAGGTTCATTTTTGACCTTGCAGCAGGATAGAGAGACCAACACATTTTGTTTGTTAGCTGAGGAGACTGCTGTAAACAAGGGACTCGTTGCCAAGGCTCTTCTCATACCAGCCCGCCCCACTCGATGGCAGGCCTGGCTGGGGTGATGTTTTCTGGCCACCTTTGTCCTTTCATCTGCTTAAGCTAGTTACACTGTCACTTTGAGCTCTGGCTCTGATTCCTCTGGAAAGGCTGCTGTCCAGATGTTTAGGTATTTAGCAAATGCACTTTTCTGATGCCTTGGCAGGGTTACTTTCAGATGGGGATGAATATTTGATGCTGTTGGCTGTTGGGAACATGTACACTAAAATGACCAGCAAAGTTCTTGCCTTAAGCTCCCTGCATCTCTAATTCCTTTTATAGTGACAGTTGATACATCATTTAAAGGAGACTCACCAGAGAGCGGAGGGAAAGCCGCTCCTATTTTTTTCCCTTTGCCCTCTCTCATGGGTGCTTCATGAACCTCCCAGATTTTAAAGAAGGGTATTAGATGTGGGTTCCCTCAGATTATAAAGAAGGACAGAGTGCCTATTTACATCTTTTTCTGGGGTTGCATCCCCACTTTATACCACTCCTTCTCCATACATATAAAAAGTCCTGCCCACTGTGTTCTACTGCCTAGCCCACTACTTTATGTTTTTTTATCTTTATTGAGCTAAGAAGATCTTAGAGAATATTTAGACCACCCTCACATTTTACAGGTAGATAAACTGAGGCTAGAGAGAGGAAGAAACTTTCTCAAGGCCAACAGTGTATCAAGGACGGTTCTACCTCCCATAAGCCTTCCCACTGCCTCTCTGGCCTCAAACTTAACCCTTCACCATCCTGGGACTCCGTGGTGTTGTCCACCATTATATTCCCAACTGTCTAGCTCAGTGTCCGGCACATGTTTCAGGAGCCAGGCTTCCTGGGTTTGAATCCTGGCTCCACCACATGTGTTCTTATGGAACTGATTTAGCCGTCTGTGTTTCAGTTTCCTGCTCTGTGAAATGTAGCTAATGATGATACTTATCTTAAAGGATACTTGTGAAAGGTAAATTAATTAGTACATTTAAAGTGATTAGAACAGTGCCTTTTACAGAGTAGGGGCTCAATAAGTGTTGCCTCTTACCATTATTGTTGAATGAATGAATGAATGAATGATTCTATGCTCATCCCCTCAGGGGTCAGTTCAATATCCTCCCTTATGTCATTCCTTTTTCTAAACAGCCGTCTCCTAACCCTGGGCTGGGAGGCTGGGCTAAGAAGGACAGATTTGTGGGGCTCACGTTTTTGATTGGAGGCCTTTTGAGTGTAGCAGCTCTTCTTGGATGTTGGTTCAACCCTGGGTACTCTCATGAGAATTTCACGGGGATTTGGAGGCAAAGGCACAGTCTTTGAGCTCTGGATACAATTCCTTGCTTTCATTTATCACTGGTCTGTTTTATAGTAAATCTTGTCTCAACCACTTCATTCATGCAAAAGCCTTTTGGACCCTTAATATAATTTTGTGAAGGTTTCCAACTCTTTTGGGCTTTGCTTAGGAACATAGCAAACAAAGTTCTCAGCATCTCAAGGGGAGGCTTAAGCTGATAAAAATATGAACTGTAGACAACCAGAGCTTTGCTGAACCTTTCACTTCTGGGTATGCAGAACAAGTAGTCTAACATGCTGTCATTGGGAAGTTATCTTGACCCATCATGGCCAGTGGCCTGGTTGCATCGTACATGGGGTTAGGGAGTCTGTGTCGTAGAGTATGTGGATAGTCTGCATCATAGCCACAACTACTGAAAAGCAGTTCAAATATATGACACATCCAGGGCCAGGCAGGGCAAAGGAGTGGGCAGAGAAATCTTTTCTGGCACTTTCTCATCTCTTTCTGCATCACATGCCCATTCCTCCTCCAATTCCACGAATTCAGAGATGTCTGGAATGAAAGGGATTGGATGAAGCCATTGACCTCCTGGACAGAGGCATTCCTAAGGCAGGTGCTATGGGCAATGAATGGATCCTAAATGTTGACATTTCAAATGTTACCTTTATGTCAGAAATATGCATAGAGGAGCAGTGAGCCTTCCAGAGACTCCTCAGCTTTTAACATGTAACAGGTACCTGTAATTAATATCAGTCTGGGGTCTGGCTACAATGGTCTTACTTGGAAAGCTTTTGAAAACAAAGATTCTTTGAGCTCCAGAGTTTCTTCTGATTTAGTAAATCTGGAGTAGAGGCTAGGAATCTGAAGTTTTTATTTTATTTTATTTTTTCATTTTATTTTATTTTATTTATTTATTTTTTTAACATCTTTATTGGAGTATAATTGCTTTACAATGGTGTGTTAGTTTCTGCTTTATAACAAAGTGAATCAGTTATACATATACATATGTTCCCATATCTCTTCCCTCTTGCGTCTCCCTCCCTCCCACCCTCCCTATCCCACCCCTCTAGGTGGTCACAAAGCACCGAGCTGATCTCCCTGTGCTATGCGGCTGCTTCCCACTAGCTATCTATTTTACGTTTGATAGAGTATATATGTCCATTCCACTCTCTCACTTTGTCACAGCTTACCCTTCCCCCTCCCCATATCCTCAAGTCCATTCTCTGGTAGGTCTGTGTCTTTATTCCCGTCTTGCCCCAGGTTCTTCATGACCTTTTTTTTTTTTTTTTTCCTTAGATTCCATATATATGTGTTAGCATATGGTATTTGTTTTTCTCTTTCTGACTTACTTCACTCTGTATGACAGACTCTAGGTCCATCCACCTCACTACAATCTGAATTTTTACGAACGTGCTCCCAAGTAATTCTATTGTACAGTCAGGTCTGCAAATGCCTCTGTCCGTGGTTCTCATTCCTGGCTTCACATCAGCGGTACTGCCTGGGGAGCTTTTAACAAAGTCCCCTTGCCTTGGCCTCACTCCCAGGGACTCTGATTTAATTGATTTGGGGGAGAGGGAGCCCTGGGGATTATATATTTTTTAAAGGCTGCTTTGTGAATCTAAGTGCAGCCACAGTTGAGGACCATAAAAAAATAGACAAACAACTACTCCTTTTCTTAGTAAGGGCAGTGCTGAGTTTACCACCAGCCGGTGTGGCAATCAGCCACAAGTGAGCTTAGAGACCATCCAATCTAGAGGTCTCTGTCCTCTCAATTTGGTGGTCCAGTACAGCTCAGAAGATATTTTGAGGACTGACAAAAAGTTACAGTTTTTTTTTTCATTTTACTGACTTAAGATAGTAAAAACAAAATAAAGCAAAACAAAACTCAACTGTTGTTCATTTGTACCATAATCTAATTTTTTTAAATGAAGTTTTAACATTATATGTAGGAAAGACCCAGGGTCAAGATTGAGGACAGTCTTTTAGACTAAATACATCTGGCTTTAAGAGGAACTCACTGCATAGTCCTCATCTTGCCTCACTTCAGCAAAAACTTTGTTATGAACCAGGACTGGTTTAAGAGAAACCCGTTTCCAAGCTAAAGCCATAATTTTACAGATGAGGAAACTGAGACCTGGAGAAGGGAAGGTACCTGGCTCAGGTCTTTGCCAAGGTAGCAGCAGGACTGGGGCCAGAACCCACTCTCCTTGTTCCTCACTGCATCCCTTCTATGGGGTTCTGATGAAAAGCCTGGCATTCCAAGCACTTCCCACTTGCCATCCATGGAGCAGAGCCGCTGGGCATGACTGCCTAGTCCTCCCAGCCATACCCAGCATACTAAGAGCAATACCATGCTAATGCTCAAAGACATGAGCTCTGTTAGGAGGGCTCCATCCTCAAACCTCCAGAAATGATGGAGAATGATTATCCAGGTCTTCCAACTGACAGAAGGGAAACTTCAGTTGCCTAAGTTGCAAAAATGGGGGAGCATATTATTGCTCCATTACACTGATACTGTGCTTTGAAAGTTAAAAATCTGTGAATTAATTTTCTAATGGTCTCCTGCAGAGCCCAAGCCATCTTTTCCTCTATTATGCTGTTATTTTGCTGACACTTTCCCTAACTAAGGCCCTGACACTACTCCTAACTCAGGCCCTCACACAATTCCTAACAAAGGCTCTGATGCTAGTCCTAACTAAGGCCCTGACACTGGCACTAAGTAAGGCCTTGACACTACTCCTAACTCAGGCCTTGACACAGACCCTAACTAAGGCCTTGACGCTACTACTAACTCAACAAATTGGGTAATTCTCTTGGAAATGCTTTGATCTGAAGAAATGGACATTTTACACAATTCCCATGGAGAAGGAAGAAAACAGGTCCAAATGCGTTATCAATAAGCAGGACATTTGGACCCTGTGATCGGAAATGGAGAAGAGACAGTGAGCTCTTGGGTTCAGATGTTCAATTCAATATGTGAAGGAGATGATGAACGGGCCCTGGCAGAACGCTCGCTCCTTCTAGATGACTGTAGGACTGTAGAAGGGCAGGCTTAGAGCCAAGTTGGATCTCAAGTCCACCTGAAGTGGTCAAGTTCACTGCCTATGATTGTCAGGGAGCAGAGGTAGAAAGGAACATTCTCAAGTGTCACCCTTGGAGCTGCCCCTTGTGGAAAGAGCCATGTCCTATTTTTGTCTTCTAGCACAGGTCTTGCCCCTCGTAGACAGGAACACCTATTCGTTGAAATGAAGTGGCTTTTAGGGACCCAAAGGCATTTTCCTACATTGAAATCAGGTGACATCTAGAGAACTAGACTTAACCAGGGCAGTTTTGCGGGGATGGGAAGAGAGTGCCTGGGAGCAGTCAGGAGGGAGTTGTGTCTGTCACAAAGCCATTGGATGGCTGTCCCGAAAATGGGTCATGAAGGTGCCCTCAGTGGGAGGGAGGAACACGGGACAGAAATGTCACCGACCTCATAATTTTGTTGAAATCTGGCCCTGCTTTCCTCAGCCCATCCTTCTAAAGCCTATTTCCTAGAGCAAAAACTGCAGGTTTAATACCCCAACTCCAAATCCCTCGATTAACTCAGGCTCCTATGGGATCCCACCTATCAGAGGTGAAAGACAGAATGAATTCAGTCTTCTTTAAAATCATCATCTGACTTCCTTTTGACCTGTTTCCTGATTTCTAATTTAGTCAAATAAACCCACATACCTTAAAACCATGCCCTGCATCCCACAGGTGCCTAAACTCATTTTAAGTACCTTTGGAAGGGGGAAAGGAGCTCCCCCGGCCTGGCTGGCTTCCTGCACATGAGCACCTTTTTTTCTTTGGACTGGAGAGGGGGCATCTCTCCTGTCTGCCATTAGGAAGATGAAGGAAGCAGGGGGAACATAGAGCCAAGGAAGTTGACCGACAGCCTCATTTCAGGTAGAGGCACCTGTAGCACAGGGAGAGAAGGGCCTCAGATCACATCAAACAGTGGCAATGTTGGGGTTAGACAGGGTTCTTTGACCCCTGGACAGCAGCACACTGGTTGCATCAGCTCCTGGCTGCCTGGTAGAATGGGCTTATGTCTTTTCTTGGTTAAAGAAAAACTCCAGGTTTCCCAACCTTAAGCAGTAATCTTATTTTTTTTGGGGGGGTGTTCAATATAGATGTTAAATGGTTTAAGTTACAGTAGTTTGTAGGGATTAATTTGGAAGATCCCCTCTGTGTGTGTGTTTGTGTGTATATGTATGTGTATGCATGTCTGTCTGCCTCTATGCCTGCGTGCATGTGTGCCTGTGTGTGTGTGTGTGTGTGTGTATGTGTGTGTATTTTGGCCAGGGTTGGGAGGTCACTGGGGTTGGGGAGGAAGGAGGATCGGCAGGGCTAATCTCTAGTATCAGAGGGCCAGGCCCATCCTCCTGAGCAGCTGCCCTGCCCACACACCCAGGAGGACCCGCCCAGCCCCTCCAGACTGGCTGGGGTGTGGACTGCAGTGAGATCACCACTGCCCTCTGCTGTACTGAGAGGTGAATGCTGCTGACGTGCCCGCCTCACCTTGTCCCCGAGGGGGGATAGGGACGTGGAGATAAAATAAAAGGCCCCACCACTCGTTGTGAGGCTCAGCTGATCCATCCATCTTGGGGTCATGCCACCTTTGCAGTTCTTAGCTGCAGGAGGTGAAGCAAAAGCACCTGGTGCTTGGATGTAGGTGCCTGATTGTGGGTCAGAGGTAGTCATTGTCCCAAGGCTTTCCCAGGCAGGGTCTGCAGATGCAGGGATTGTTCTAGCAAAGCTTGCACTGCATTTGTTTTCATCCTGGCTCCACTGGGGTCAACATTCAGAATTCTTCCAGTGCTACTCAGGTTGGATACTCTTGGGTCAATCCTTTCACCTCTGCAAACACAGTGCCCTGGGGAAGAAGCTCAAGTACTGCTTCCAGATAAGAATACCCCACAGTTGCATAGTGCATTATAGTTTGTCAGCTGTGTCCCATTAGCTGTCTCAGTTGCTCTCCACAAACCTGAGAGTTAAATAGAGCAGCAATTATTATTCTTATTTAACAGATGGGGAAACTGAGGTACAGAAGGTTTGTCACTCTCTGACTGACTTGGAGGTGATTAGCTAAGACATAAGATGTATCTCCAGATGGAATGAAGTCTATCAGGCTTTAGATTAAAACAAATTGAGCTACAAGATAGTTAATGCCAAGTAAAACATGCAGTAATCAATCAGCTATTACAAGGGGAAAATTCATAGCAGTGCTGTCTAGCCACTTTCTAACAGCTCTGGAACCTCAGTTTACAGCTTAGCCCCTGAGTTCCGGAGCATATCCATTTTTAACAGGATCACCACAGTCTCATGGGTTGGTAACTAACAGCTAACACCTTTCCTTTCAATAATTAAATTGATTATAGCTTTTCGGTCTTAAGTTTTAAAAATAACTTCTCTACCTTGTTTTTTCCTCCTAATATGTTTGTAATGCAGGGGCAGTAGTTGCTATTGCTTGCATTTTGCTGATGCAGAAACTAAGGTCTGAAGAACTTTCATACCTTTATGCAATCAATGTTTGCTCAAGTGTTTACTCTGTGCCAGTCACTCTGCGTCAGTCACTCTATTAGTTCAGCGATTACAGTAAACAAAATGGCTATGGTCCTGGGTTTCATGAAACTCACAGCCAAGTTGAGGGGGAGACAAATAGATAAATATCTCCTGTAATAGATGATGCTGTACATGGGATGAGTGCCATGAAATTGAACCCGACACTCTGAGCACAAATGGCTGGGAACCTCACCTAGCTGAGGTTTAGGGGAAGCTTTCCTGAGGTCGGCTGGTTAAGTGGAGTTGGCCCAGCATGTGAGAGTGAAACCTGGGGCGCAGAGTGGTCCAGGCAGTGTGAAGAAGGAAGTTGCTTGGGACATCCATGGACCTGAGAGAAAGCCAACCTAGCTAGACCTCAGAGAGCAAAGGGTAGAATGGTCCAAGGTGAGGTTTGGTGAGGTCTGTAGAGCAGAGGTTAATCTCTGAGCCCAGTCCCACAGCTAGTTAGAGGCAAAGTGAGCACTAGAATTGTGTGTCCTTTCTGCCAAGGCTTTAATCTCTACCTTGCTTTTCTTCCCCGATTCTTCTCCCACTGTCTATGCAAACCTAATTGCCTTGATTTTCCAGGACCCCAGCTCCTCCTCCTCTGTGTCATTGCTCCTGCTGTGCTCTCCATCTGGTTTGCCTGTATCTGTATCTCCACATGTCAAAAATTCTACTGATCCTTTAAGCCAAGGATTATAAACACAAATTTGTCAGCAGGTGAGTTCTAATGGCCTAATATATTATCAAGTGGTGGGGAGTTGGCAAACCGGAGAAGGCATGCCCCCGTCATGTGTGAGCCCAGTGCTACACAGTAGAACTTTTTATAATGATGGAAATGTTCTATATCTGCACTGTCCAATATGGTAGCCACTAGTCATATGTGGATAGTGTGACTGAGCAATTTTTAATTTATTAAATTTTAGTTAATTTAAATTTAAACTTAAATAATAGCCACATGTGCCTAGTGGGCTATCATATTGGACAATGCACCTCTAGCCACTTGTTTTCATTCTGGAGTGAGGGCCCAATATTGCCAGATTATTCTAATTATTCCAGTTTTTTAAGAGAAGCCAGATCTCTGGATTGTTATTTGAAATCTTCTGGTTTTTAAATGTTGGCAATAAATTTAAATTTTAAAGATACTCTGTGGTGACTCCCACCTTGAGGAAGATGGAATAGAGAGACTCTTCACTATTGCTCCTGCAAAGTACAGCTAAAAACCTGGACACTATATATAACACAAGCATAAGAAGGTTCTGAACAGTGGAAGAAGACAGATTGGCTAGGGATGTTGGGACCCAAGGAGAGACACAGTGGTGAGGTTTTTGGTTTTCTTTATATGTCGTATGTCCCAGGTTTGAAACTGAAGAATTCAGCAACCCAGAAACACCAGTGAGCACAAACAAAGCCCCAACAAAAGCTTGCTCTCTGTGGCTGACATACAGGGAAAAAGACAGCCTAACAAAAAGAAATATTTTTTGACAATAACCAACCTACACTTCAGCCAAACACCATGGAAAAAACTATGGGCCCAACCCCAACACATGCCAACACAGGCCAAGTGAGGAGCCTTGACTATCACCCTCCTCAGGTGGTAATGAGGCACCCAGCGTCCCTGCTGGGGCGGTGTCAGAGAGGGCTGAGTAGAGGACTGAAATGTGCATCGCTGTGATCTGGTAACCAGCTGTTACCCCTCTTCCCTTCTGCAACCATGGTGTCAGTGGAGACCACTTAGGAAGTGTGGGAGCTTGGACTTCCAGTTATACCTGGCAGTAATGAGGCTTCCCTTCCCTCCCCGCTGGAGTGGTACCAGAGGAGTTTTAGTGGAGATTCAGGACTTCCACCATCACCCAACAGTAATGAGGCCATGCCACCTCATTGGTGACCTCATTGGTCCCCTCAGTGGGGACCATCTGGGGAGCCAGAGCTCCTGCCACTGCCCAGTTGTCACCATAGCTCCCTCATCACCAACATCACTTTGGCTGTCAACAAGGGCTGAGTGGGAAACCTGGCTTTTTACCTCTGTCTGGCAGTAACAAACAGGCACCATCCCTTTTCCTGCTGGGGTGGTGTCAGAGAAAGCCAGATAAAACATAAGGTTTTAATAAGATCCAGACTCTCATAACTTACTACAAAATTGTCCAGGTTTCAATACAAAATCACTTGTCACACCAAGAGCCAGGAGGATCTCAAACTGAGCGAAAATCTTGAAAGGAGCTAGAGAATGTTACCTTACTTAGGGGAAAACAAATGAAATGATGGCAGATTTCTCATTTAAACCATGGAGGCCAGAAGAAAGTGGCACAGTATTTTTTTCCCCCAAATACTGAAAGGAAAGAACTCTCAACCTAGAATCTGATACCCAGTGAAAATATCCTTCAGGACTGAAGGGGAAAAGCAAGACATTCTCAAATGAAGGAAATTTAAGAGAATCTGTTGCCAGTGAATTGAAGAGGAAATCACAAGTGGCATTAAGTGCTCTGGGAGGGTGTTCAGAGCAAAAATACCCAGGAATACTTTAAGCAGCCAAGACTGCTTCCCTTAGAAATGATACTTAAAAAGAAGTTGAGAAATAATTTCATCTGGGTGAGGAGCAAGGAAAATTCTAGAAAGCTGAAAACACAGCTTATGAGGAAATTCTGTAAAGTAAGGTTAGACATGTTAAATAAATGGCTGGGTGGGAGGAAGTATTTAATGGTCATCTTCAAGGATATCTGAGATATTTTATTTTATTTTACGATATATGATGTAATCATGAAAAAATTATCCCTGGTATAAGTGTGATTTTTTTTCTAGTCCACTTAAAAAGTAGTAATATTCTTCTGGTGAAATACCCAAAGTCTAAGAGAAGCATAGAATGATTAAATGATTTGCCTCAGGTACCACTGACAGCAGAAAAGTGAAGACTAGAATACATCTTTTCATCCTTAATCCACTGTGCTTTTTCATTAGCAGTGGAGTCACCATGTTTCAGCTCCTTGGACAAGCTTAACATGCAGCAAGATGGGCTTAAATTAGATGAGAAGATTTTTTCCTATAAGTGACAGTTGTGAGAGAATGAATCTAGCTGGACAACTTCTCTAAATATTTCAGATTGGGGTTCTGGGCTTTCAGGATTGTATGTTATATTTTACTTGGAGGCAGGAAGAGGAGCTGGTCTTTAGAAGTATCTTTAACTTTGGATATGATTGCAAGACAGTTTTAGAGATAGAATGTTGGAGTAAATTGTACTGAAAATCTTCCCTTTACCTCTTCAGGTGCATTAGCCATCATTCTCTGACTCAGGAGAGTGATCTGCTTGGACTAACTCTCAGAGCTTCCTTGTCCTCTGGCCAATGGGGAACCTTGGTGGGAAATGTTGAAGGAGGGAGAAAAGCAAAGTCAGGGTATCTATTCCTGCATTTCTCTCTCTCTGGTTTCACCGTAGATTGGCTGCTGCCTTCCACTGAAAACCACAGCTCCTGTCATGTGGTCCTTTCTGCACAGTGGTTCTCTGCTTCTCTGACCCATGACTGGACCCCCTTCCCACACCTGAAGGCCTGGGGGTGACAATTGCCCTGCTACTACTGGCTCTGGGGTACTGCACTATTTCTTACGGTTTCTCTACACCTTGGTTGCAACTGTGTAAATAGTTCCTTTATGAAACTATCTCCAACTTATCATGACATGTGTGGGTATGCCATCTATTTCCCTTCAGTACACTGACTGATACACTTGTCCAAATAGGTGAAAGTGCCCAGTGACTGTACTGGAAAGGCTAGAACTTTTAGCGAGGGTATCACCAACTGCAAAGTAAGTTTAATGCTCTTCCTTTTGTGAAGCTGAGAACTTCTGGAGAAGACACTTCAAGAAGGCAGAGTATAATGTTCTAAAACAAAAATTGGCCAACTTTTGGGCAGAAAATTTCTCCATTAAAAAAAACTCTCAAAACAAATCTCAGCCATCTGAACTCCATTGTCAAGGTTTACCAATCAGACTATAAATCAACAACCAATAACTGTCCTTATCACTCCTAAACACTTAGCAATAGTCATCAGTAAGGAGAATGGTAAGAACCTCCTCCATATTTGGGGGGAATTTGGAAGACTAGAACTACTCTAGAATCAGGATCCTGAGCTCTGCCTGGACATATGCGGTCCCAGCAAGTAGGCTTCTTAATTTCTCTGAACCTTCATTCACGCATTTGTGAAACATGGGGATTGGGCAAATGATTCTTAAACTCTCTTTTAACTCTTACGCTCTATGTGATTATGAGGAGGTGGAAGGTAGGATAGAGTGTGGTGTGTGGATGGGGAGGAAGGAGGAGTATAGTGTGTGGGCAGGGAGGACTGGAGAGTGTGGTGGATAAGGACTTTGTCTTTAGGTCCAGACACTGAGGTAAAAAATGGTGCTGAAAAGTCAGTGTTAAAAAGGATACATTTGGGATGCAACTTGGGATAGTCCTTGATGAGGCAGAGCCAAGAATTGATGACATCTCAAAGGGGAAAATGGTGCCACTTTCATTTCAACTAATACTGGGACCAGAACTAAGTAATAATTATTTACTAATCCATGTGGGAGATATAAGGAAGAGTTTAGTGACTCAAGGATTGGGGACCGGGCTCCTGCCAGTATAGTTATTTAAACTTGGCAAGTCTTTTTCCTCTTTAAGTTCTTGGGTTGGACTAAATAATACTAAATAACCTGTAAGGCCACTTTCAGTTCTAAAATCCTAAAAGCCCATAATACAAAGTATATGTTCCCAAGTAGTTTGTGACCTAACAGAGTGGTAAGACTCAGATTCATGTAACGCAAGAGGTGGCAAGAGGGATTGGGACCAAGGGAAGAATATGGGTAGTGGTACAATAGTCGCCATCATTCTATCCCTCAGCCTTATTTTTAGGGTCAGATGCTATCCTCCTCCAGTTCTCCATCACTTTGGGAGAACAGAGTTGCATACTTGAAAAACGCATTTTACTTTGGTCATCCTAGTTATTCACTGCAGCTATTCACAAATATTCCAGTACTCTTTCCTGTCCAGGGCAGATTCAGGTTTTGTGGGGCCTAAAGCTTATACAAGATACAAAAATATATCTTTACAAATTGTACAAAGCACATGACCATGTAAACATATTACTCTGGCCTCTCCTGGGGACTTGAGAGGGCCCTGTGCAAATGAGGGGACTGAAACTAAGCTTCACTAGTTTCATGAACAAAGGTACATCCATCTTTGATCCAGGCTCATGGAAGAACTGCACTTCTTCTATCTTTTGAAGTTAGGTGTGGCATATGACTTGATTAGAGAATGAAATGTGAGCAGAAGTGAAGTGTGTCACTTCCAAGTGGAAGATTTAAGAGCCTGTGCACGCTTCACCACATCCCTTTCCCACTGGCCCGGGGACTATGGAAGCAGCTGTCAGCACAGAGCCCCCTGTCACCTGGGTCTCTAGGACTATGAGGAGTGGAACCCCACTGCCATGGAGAATGCCCTATAAATTAAATAGACTTTTTGGCATTAAACTGAGATTTTGGGGGATTGTTTGTTACTACAGCATACCTTAGTGAAGCTTGACAGAAACAATGCTTTATGAAGTGCTTTCACAGGCAAAGCCTCAATTCTTTCTGGGAGGAACATGGACACTTCTCGTCCCCATTTTTCAGGTGAAAGTCTGAGGCTCAGAAAGGTTAGGTACCTTCAAGGAAGGTCAGTAAGTAAGTAGGTGGCAGACCTGAACTGGAGCTCAGACATTTATTTTTTTAACATCTTTATTGGAGTATAGAACCCAGACATTTTGACTCTCAGGCTTTATTCTGTCCACGATGGGACATTGTCTCCGCAGTGGTTGATGCAGTTCATTTCTGTGGCATCTACATTCTTCATTTTCTCCATTCCTCCTCCTGTGAACCCTGCAGAAGCCAAGGCTTCCACTGGAGGCAAATGCCTCAGATCCTTCTTGTCCTGGTCTCTATAGGGCTCCATTCTCATCAAGGTCAGATGAAAATTCCTAGAGAAGGGTCACAAGAGAAGAGAACCCTTTCTAGAGTGCAGATAGATTAGAAATGTGAGCATTTTGAATATAGAAAAATCTTGATAGTCACAAAGACATTTCTCTTATCTATTTACAGAGTGTAACTTATACTTGCATATAGTACTGTATCAAGCCTTTCCTAAAACACACACACACACACATGCATGCACACACAGACTTACATGGGAATTTGGATTTAGGTAAACTGTAATAATTTAACTGGGTTTAAGGGAACACGCCTTGGTTTGAACTCTTAGTGGTCACTAAAACATCTGTTAAGTGAGTGAATGGGATGGTTTTGACTTGGGGAGAAGAGGTATGTCTTAGTCCATTCAGGCTGCTATAACAAGATACCACAGACTGGGAGGGTTATAAACAACAGAAAATTATTTATCACAGTTGTAGAGGCTGGATGTCCAAGATCAGGGTACCAGCATGGTTGTGTTCTAGTGAAGCCCCTTCCCCGGGTTGCAGATTGCCTGCTTCTGGCTGTGTCCTCACATGGTGGAAGGGACAAGGGAGCCTTCTTGGGCAGCTTTCATAAGGGCAAAAATCCCATTCATGGCCTCTCCCCTCATGACCTAATCATCTCCCAAAGGCCTTGTCTCATGATACCATGACCTTGGGAATTGGGTTTCAACATATCAGTTTTGGGGGGACACAAACATTCAGACCATTGCAGCGTAATTTAGGACAAGAGTCACTTCCCTGGAAGTGTAATACAAGCCTTCAGGTGTACATCCTGTTCTAATGACAAGGTAGGGGGGAACCAGAGAGGGGAGAAGGAACAGGACCCCCATTTGTCTGAAGGGTGGTTAATACAGGGCACCGATCAAAACACCTCAGTAAACAGCACACATAGCTGCCCGGATCATTTGGGAGGAGATCAATAGGCTTGAGCTGAAATGAGGACCATGTGAAAAGCCAAGAAATATTGCCTGGAGAATTGCATTAGACAGCATTACACTCAATAAAGTTTAGTCTTGTCAGCTACTTGCCCTGCCTTTGCTTCAGGAAGATTCTTTCTTAGATTGGAATTGGTGTGGCTGGGGAAGGCTATTAGCTGTATGTAGACTTCTGCTTTGTGAACATTGGATGGAACCCTGTAAACTCTCAGGGGGGTCTTAGAAATCCCTTCGCTCACAGGTGGGAACTTGATGGTCCAGGACTTACTAGAAGAGGTATTACTGTTGGCTCAGTTTCCCTCTCTCTTCCCCTTCCTCTCTCTCTCCATTCTCTCTGTCCCTGTATCTGTCTGTCACACACATGTGTGCATGCGTGCATGCACACACACACACACACACAATTTTTTTTCCTTTTTCCTGTTTTTCTCTTTTATCCCTGGAGCCCTATCATTAGGTGAGACTTGCCACACCCAGTCTTGTTAAAGCATTGTCCATGGCAACCTATGTAATATGAAACACAAAACTAGACCAAAAGTTAAAACTCAAGGAAAACTGAATTTTTCTCCCCACTACACTACCCTGCTCAAAAAACTCAACAACAAATCCAAATAACTTTTCAGTAATAGAATAACATCCCCATCATCCAGAATAATTAGAAAAAATATAATATTCTGTTTAAAGAGGACTGTCATATATACTGTACACAGATTGCCAATGTCCAGATAATTATACTACAGTGAAATCTGCTGTATAAAAATCCTAGGACTGCTTCTCATGATTCAGAAGGCCCGTCACATAGGGCCTTGTTACATTATTATGAGTAATTCTCATTATTTAGGACTCCAACTGGGCAAATACAGGGGGCTGAGCTGAACCTTTGCTGACACTGGGCTCCCGGGGAAAATTTATGTATAATCTGTCTGATGTAAGCTTGATTTCTTTGACATTTATCTCTTTCATGAAAGTAAAAGGCTGAGAAAAAATGTCTGTTTATTTTAGCTTTATTTTTGCTTGGGTTCTGAGAAGCAGGAGACTTATAATCCTTTGAGCTTCCTACCATCTTCCCAATGATTTTCTCATCCATGATTTCACTCTATTGTTCTAATCTGTCTGTGTGCCTGGAAAGAGGCAATTAGCATCATCCCTACACTACGAATTGGAAAGCAGAGCTCCTGTCATAAGAGAAAAGTGTTTCCCAGGTCCCCCCTCCCCACTTCCCCCTCCCCCTTCCCTCCATGCTCTCCTTGGTCCTCTAAGCTGGGACTCCTCTGTATCCTCACCCATTGCTTTGCCATCAAGAGCACAGTGGTACAGAGACATCCTTCCTTCTTCCAGGTTCTGTATCATGTGTCCCAACCCTCTGCCACTTGGGCAAATGGTTTGCAACCTTGGGAGCTCTTTCTAAAGAGGAAACACAGTGTAAGCGGAAGAAGCACTAAGCCAGGAGTTGGGAAATCAAGACTCAAATCCCCTGGCTTCACCTGGAACTTCTCAGCCTTTACCAAGGACAATTTATCTAAATCCCCTGAGCTTTAGTTTCCTCATCTGTAAAATGGGCTTAGTAATCCTTCCCACCATTCTCACCAAGTTCTTTTTTTTTTCCTCACCAAGTTCTGATGCAGAATGAATGAGCTACTTGGCAGGGAAGCCTGTGCAGGGCCATCTGGATGAAAGACCTTGGTCTTCATCTGCCCCTTTATGGAGTTTCAGTGAGTGTCAGGCACTGGTGAAGAGGTGTTGAGAGCTTAGTCTAAAGTTGAGCATTTTGCAGGCACTCAGCTGCCTGAGTAATGAAGGGTTTGTGAAGAACTCCCTCTCAGTTGAGGTTCAAGTTCATCTCTCGTTGGGGGGCTGGTGAGGCGTGGAGGTCAGTCAGTATCCCTGAGAAACTGACCTGAACCTCTTGCCACTCACTCCCGTCACTCACTCTGACTCTGCAAGTGTCCAGGCCTCGCTTATAGATGCAGCATCTGGAAACACAAGAGGTGTGATTTCAGAGCCTTCAGAGAGTGCTTCTGTTTATGTTTATCTCTCTGTCTTATCTGAATTCTATTATCAACCTCACCACTGTCCTAAGGAACTTTCTGAGATGGTGGAAATATTCTCCAGTTGAGCTGTCCAATACAGCAACCACTAGCTGCATGTAGCTACCGAATACTTGAAATGTGGCTAGTATGACTGAAGAACTGAATTTTTAACTTTATTTAATTTTAATTAATTTAAATAGCCACATGTGGACATGCAGATTAAAGTGTTTCTCCTTTTCATTAAGGCACTGTGTCCAGAAGACCCCTGTTAAATTGCTTATGTATTATTATTATTTTTAAGTGAGGCCATATGGCCAAAGATGAGGTTCTGGCATGTGTATGGGGCAGAGGAAGGGAGAGGAGAGGAAACTTGCCAGGAAGGCCAGCCTGCTGGGCTCCCAAGAGGCCTCCAGAAGAACATCTGGCTCTCGGTCTTGCAGGCTCAGAAACTAGATTTTTCAGGGCACGGAGAATCAGACTGATCTTCAGAGGTGTGAGCCCTTTAATCAATCTCCCAAAACTGATGCAATCAATCAGAAAACAAGCATGTGGAAGTGCAAGGAAACCAGTACCCACCCATCCCTGGGGGCATTAAGAGGGGCTAGTAGTTTTCTACATGGAAACAGGAGTCTAAAGAGGAGGTGGTTTGGTGAGCATGAACCCAGAGCAGGTAGCATAAGATGATTCAAATGGTTGATGGGCTATTTCCTCATTGCATGGTGGATCTTATCTGTCCGGGGAATGTTTCTGACTATAGTTCTCCCTTCCTGCATGGTGCTTGGTGATTATCGGCAGTTTTTGCTTCTGACTCTATTTTCTAAGCTTTTATGATTGACCAGCCCCACACCTATTTACACCTTCTTTCTTCAGTTGTGTCACACATACAGTCAGGTTCCTGTCCTGTATGGCACACCTGAGGGACATTTATCTCTTTCAGACAACTTAGCCTAACTCTGCTCTGCACAACTGTGGGCTGACTTCCGAGTTTAACTCTTAGAGGACAGTCTTATTTCCCTTATTTCCAAATTCTCAACTGACTGTATGTATTTCCTGTGAGGTGCAGCATACTGATTAGTTATTGATATCCATGTGTGTTCCTTTTGAAAAATAGCTTGATGTGGTCAGAGGCTGATAACAGAATTTGCTTATTGGGGCCAGACAGAAACTAAATGAGTGAAGCAGGCGTGATGGTGGGCTGATTGGTCTGGATGCCTTAGAAGTAGAGTGATGTAGCTTAGTTCAGGCTCTTTATAGCCATGCTAGAATGTGGGCCCAGAGTTGCTGGATCTTCTGATGTTTAAAGAGAGGTTGAATAGCTGGATACTAATGTGAAATCTCCTGATTTTTCAAAGTTGGAAACTAATTCAGTTAAAACCCAACACTGGATATAAGCCTAACAAAATACATAATCAAATTGGATTTCACTCATGATCCCTATCTTGGAGTTTCTGGGTGTTGTGGGAAGTCCTGGCCTAGGAGTCCCCCCAGTTGGGTTCTAGTCTAAACCCTGCCTCTAAGTGACCATGAGGTTTTAGGGAAGGCACATCTCCCTGTTGCTCAGACTCCTCCTCTGTGATGTAAGAGTGTCAGGTGGGACGATATTTAAGGTTCCCTCTTGCTCTGTCTTAGTCGGCTAGAGCTGCCATAACAAAATACGACAGGCTAGGTGGCTTAAACAGCAGAAATTAATTTTCTTGCAGTTCTGGAGGCCAGAAGTCCAAGATCAAGGTGTTGGAAGGTTGGTTTCTCCTGAGACCTTTCTTCTTGGCTTGCATATGGCAGCCTTTACATTGTGTTCTGTTCTCACATGGCCTTTCCTCTGTGCATGTTCATCACTGGTGTCTCTTCTTCTTCTTATGAGGTCACCAGTCCTATTGGTTTAAGGCCCCACCCTTATGACCTCATTTAGCCTTAATTACCTCTCTACAGGCTCTATTTCCAAATACAGTCACCCTGAGGGTTGAGGCTTCATCATATGAATTTAGCGGTAGGGAGGCACAATTCAATCCATAACATGCTCTGAGAGTCTGTACTTTGTTGACAAGGTCACTGAGGCTAGGCCATGACTCTGACTCACCTGTCTTTCTTTTCCCCCTCCAGATCCACCCTCCAGCCCTGTACCTGGGGAGGCTGACCTCTGTGGATGACATCAGTGGGCTTCCTTGCTCTCTGACTATGGTTAGGCTCAACCGATGGGGAGGTTAAGAAGTAGATTAGAGGGAGAGAAAAGAATGAAGTTGAGGTATTTGCCCCCCAGCAACCTTACACTGAGGTTGCCATGGGCTGGCTGTGTCCCTTGACTGAAGGTCACTGCTCTTATCAGCCAGCTTCTCTGTCTCCAGGTTCCCCACTCCTTCCCTGGCCCTCAGACCTAAGGGTGGTAATACCCCTACTGTTACACACTCCAGGACATATCACCACCCCTATGGCTTCCCTACAGGTTACCATACTCTTGAGAATAGTCCCTTCTTCACACTTTTCTCAAATCACCCAATTTGTGGTTGCTGGGACTCTGATACAACCAGAGTATGAAAGAAGTTCATCAGTGGATCATCTGTCCACCCCCTCCTTTTGCATCCTTACTCTCCTTGCTTCAGTTTCTGGACAGCTCAGCCTCAGCCAGAGGCTTGGCTGGCTTCCCAGGCCACACATTTATTCTCTAAGGTGAACCACATCATGACCCTTGCTCTCTGAGTGGGTTTGCTATTATCCCATCACAGTCCCTTTGGACAAGGAAAGAAAGGAAGGGTGGAAAATGCAGCCCCCTGCAGCTGGGCTCTGGGCTCTGCCTGGCTGAAGTGACATTAGCTCCTTGACCACTTGCCCCAAGCAGGTAGGCATTTCTTCAAGGGTTGTAGAATGTGTTTAGGATGAAATTTACCCTGTTTCCTCTCATGATCACAGACCTCTGGGAATAGATTAGGTTCTCTCTTTCATCTAAAATGCCCACATTGACAACCTCCTCCCTGGTTTCAAAGTTCTTTCCACTAAAGTTTCAGGCATTGTGCTGGTTAGAGATATAGATGAATAGGACCAAGTTGGTAATACGTTCGCTATCCAGAGTGAAGGAAAGGAAGACAAATACACAGATGACAATTTAATACAAGATAGAGGTGGAGTACAGTAAGCAGTATAAGAATTAGTCAAGGGACTTCCCTGGTGTCACAGTGGTTAAGAACCTGCCTGCCAATGCAGGGGACACGGGTTCAAGCCCTGGTCCAGGAAGATCCCACATGCCACGGAGCAACTAAGCCCGTGCGCCACAGCTACTGAGCCTGCGAGCCTAGAGCCCATGCTCTGCATCAAGAGAAGCCACTGCAATGAGAAGACCGCGCACCGCATTGAAGAGTAGCCCCCTCTCACGGCAACTAGAGAAAGCCCGCGCACAGCAATGAAGACCCAACACAGCCAAAAAATAAATAAATAAAATAAATAAATTTATTTAAAAAAAAAAAAAAAAGAATAAGTCAAGTGCTAGAGGTTGGGTGTACAAGGACAGGAGAGTCGTTTAAAGCTGAGGGCCCCAGACTCAGGCTACCTGGGTTCAAAGCCTGCTTCACTACTCAATAGTTCTAACACACTGAGCAAGAAGCCCAACTTCTTAAACTTTGGTTTCCTAATATGCAAAATATGGGTTGTAAGAGATTGATTTTGCTGGGAATAAATGATGTATAATGCCTATAATGTGCTCAGCCCAGTGCCTGGCATGTCCTAAGTGCTTGCTAAATGTTAGCTTTTACTGTTACTTAGCAAAGATTGTACAAAGGAATGGGGTATGTGGTGACCTTGAAGAATGGGAGAATTTTATAAGAAGGGGGAGATCGTTCCAGAAGGACAAGGAACATGGATAAAGTTACAAGGATATCCTTGTTTAGAAATTATTAATGAATCCAGATGGCATATGGCAGGGGTAATTGTTAGCAAAAAGAGCAGGAAAAGCTTGCTGAAGCCATATCAAGAAGAATAACAGGATGAGGAGTTTGTATGTAACTTTGTAGCCAGTGAAGAGCCATTAAAAACAAGCATTTTAAGCAGGGCTCTGTTATGCTTAGGTAAACTTTAAGAAAGTTAATCTGGCAGCTTTGTATAATCTGGGTTGGAAGTGGAGAAAAAAGGTGGAAAAGTAGGCACGAGGCTATTACTATTGTCCAGGGAAATAGTAATAATACACGTCTTAGGGAAAGTTGATAAATGATGGTCAAACTCCTAACAACTAACAGAACTAGTTTTGCAGGAGACAGAGTGGCTGGAATCTGAAGTGCCTAGAGACACTCACAGTCAGGGGACAACTGGAAATTAAAAGGAGGCACTGAACAATCTTAATGTCAATCAATGGTAAAGTGACACTCACTACAAAATTCTGATTTTAACACATATTTTTTTCAGGAGCAAAACTACAGAACCCACATGTATTGCCAACAAGTAGCGCCGGCACTGAGGAGTCAAGAACTCTTAGAGAATGGGGTAGGGGAATGGGGAGTAGATGCACATGCTCTTGCGTGGGCAACCACATGGAGCAGCACGTGGCAGGAACCCAGGCAGCTGATGACTGTCAGCAAAGAGCACATCCACATGTTTGTTCAGTCCCCCCTCACAGCTCCTGCCCTGTTCTGACGAAGAAGCCTGCTAACATTTAGTCAGCGTTTTATTTAGAAAGATAGTGCCTTGGCTGGTATTTTCACTTGTAGGAGCTGACTGTCCTAATGTAGTAGGAAATTGCCCTTGAAACCCACACACCAGGCCAAGGAACATATAGGGTAGGGCCAGACTGTTTTTCCTGAGAAACGGATGGTTAGTCAAGAAATACAGTCTTTAGAGTGGAGTCAGAACAAAGAGCCCTAAGCCCCCTGTACTCACGGAGGGAAGAAGGATCTATGAAGACTAATCAGCTGGGGACTTAACCATGTGACACCAAAAGGAAACCCAAGTCTCTAATCCAGCAAAACCTCTGAACACTTACATCCCTTTGATGAGCCTCCCGTCTGGTGGGGTGAACCTTCACGTAGAGTTGGAGAGGAGGATGATTTCCTTGTCATAGAAAGCCAGGGGTTGTCTAAGTGGCCAAGGTCCTTTTAAGAACTGTAGAGCCTTGCTCCATAGAGCAGGGCCACCTGGTGAGGCAGCTGTCAGCTAGGCTGGGAAGACCTTCTCCAAAATGGCCGACCACAGGAGCTGTCCATGGTGCTGTAGTTTCCCTTGCTAGAGCCCATTGGACAGTTTCTATTAGCTGCTGTATAATAGGGGTTGTGCCAGGTACTTTACAAACATTGTGTCCTTTAATCCTCCTGGCAACCCTACAGGGTTAGTATTGTAATCAGCAGCCTTGTTTCTATCGACGAGGAAACTAATGCTCTGAGCTTCACTTTCTGCCTTGTCTAATTTGAATGGCCCGAATAACCATTTCAGACATCAGATTTGAGGACTTCTAGCTTAACAAAGAGAGCATATCTGTTTAACACCCTGTCTCTGGTCTGTGTCAAGATGGTGGTGGAGGAGCTCTACAACAAAGGCAACAGAGTTTATGTCACAGGGGATTCTTTAACGAGAAAGATTAAGAATCATAACCATATTTTAGACTATTGATTAGAAAAGAGTACAGGAACTTGAAACGTGTTTGTCAAAAGAGAGGAAAAAACTAACCTACTAATCAGAGGAAAGCCAAACATGGGTTTTGTGAAGATTAGCAAGTCCTTGTTACTCTTCAACAATTTTCTGTTTTCTTTTCTTGGCTATAGGGTGAAAAAAAAAAAAAATAGGTTCCAAGACAGACAAGTTAGAGGGAAAATAAAGGCACACCCTTTATTATTGAAAGAAATCTTTGCTAGGGCAATTGAAACCATAATAAGGAAAATGCACATGACCTTTTTATGCCAAACATCTCTAAATCTCAGGACCTGATACAGTATTTGGGTTAGAGAAGGGGTTTTGCTCAAACTCTTAGTGCCATAAAAACTCAAGGAGAGAGAAGCACAGCATTTGAGCTAGGACTAGGACTGAAAACCAAGTCAGAGGTTCTTGACCTGAGTCCATAGACCCTGGGAGTGGGGGGAAAGAGGAAGGTTTATAAATGGGCTCCAGGGAATCTATGCATACCTTCAAAATGTAGGCAAAATGTTGTAATGGATGCATTTTACAGGGAGGGGTTGATAACTTCCAAGAGATTCTCAAAATGTCCAGGAATATCCATAAGGTAAAGAGCCACCAGTTTAGTCACTCCAGAAAGTTAAGCCTCGGTGAGCAAAGCATCTAATTATACCTACATATTTATGTATCTGGGTTTGAAATAAGCAGCACATTTAAGTATGGCATTTATGCTAATTCGAATTAATGCCTATGCTTGTATATTTTAGTAAAGACTTTTAGTTTTCTGGGAAACATGTCTAATTAAGTACAAATGGTGTGTCGTTCTTTTCAATTGGATTTATTCCTTAAGGGAGCCTATAAAGTGAGAGAAAATATCAGTCAGGATACATTTGACGAGAGCTTATGATGTGGGAAGGCTATCACTCACCTGCCTAAAATTCAATAAAGCTCCCTACACAAGACATTCACATTCTAGTACAATGCTGGAGGTCACTCTATGTCTCCATTTGTCACCAAGTGACCCATTAACGTTGCCGAGACAAGAAAGCAGGGCAAGCACCAAGTGTGGCTCGCTCTCCTTTTTTGCCCACTCAGCTAAGTTGCTTCTTAAACTCTGATTGCCATGTATTTTACTTAGCTTGAGTCAGGTAAGAATCAGGACTCAGTTGGATTTTTAAAGCCCACAGATTCAACCTGGAGGAAGAATGCTTGAGTGCATATAAAATTCTCCTCTTCCTGCACTCCAATCCTCCATCTTTTCTTGACTCTTACTATATGGGGATTTAAAAAGCACAGTGTGTGTGTGTTATGTGTGAGGTGTGTGGCAACACCGTCCACGAAGAACATTTGATTTCTGTCAAGTGTCTTTGACAGCTCAGTGAGCTGACATAACCCAGAAAACATATGCAGTTATTTTGGGCAGGGCTGCAAAACAAGTCTAGTTTAGTTATCTCAGAGTTTCTCCTGAAAAGAGCTAACCTTAGTGAAGATGAAAAGGATGTCATTAATGTCCTGTGGTCCATGGGGTCCCAGAAGATTTGGATACCTAGAAAGGTGACGGGTGTAAAGGACCCAAACGCTCCAGCAACATCATTTCATGTTAGGACAGAGGAAGGTATGAACTGGAGGCAGCTAGGACCTGAAATGAGCCCAGTCCTATGGAATGAAGCAGGCCTGAGGGCTGCAGATCAGGATTTTCAAAAGGCATGGGAGCCATGGTGGCCCACATCTCAATGGGCCCCAGGGTGTCAGAGTCTTAGCACTGGGAGGGACCATAGAGGCCGTCCAGGTCAGCCACCACAGGGATCATGTGTATAATCCAAGTCCGAACCGGCACTGGAACCAAATGTCTTGATTGTCTAGTCATTGCTTTTGTCAGTGCGCTGCACATATCAGGTCCTACTCCCAACTCTCCCACTTTTTACTCCCCTTCCTCAACCCAGGGGGATGAGGCCAGGAGCTGTTCATGACTTGTGTAGTTCCACAGTGGGAAGGACCTGGAAAGGTTATTCTTTTTGGCTGGCCACAGGCTACTAGGAGGCCAGCAGGTGTGAAACCAGCTCAATTTTATGGTTATCCTGGTGCCCACAGAAACTCCGACAGCAATAAAATAGCAAACATGGAGCATATGCCAGGAACTGCTCTAGTGCTTCATATGTGTGATATCATCTAATCATCCCAACATCCCCATGTGGTGAGAACTGTTACTCTGCCTGTTTTACAGATGAGGAAACCTGTGAACAGAGAAGTTAAGTAATGTGCCTCCCGTTAAGTAATAGCAAGAGGCAGAGGGGGGATTTGAACCCAGACAGTCAGGCTTCAGTGTCTTGGCCATTATTTCTTGGCTCTCAGCCACTACTTCTTTCTTTTTTTTTTTTTTTAACATCTTTATTGGAGTATAATTGCTTTACAATGGTGTGTTAGTTTCTGCTTTATAACAAAATGAATCAGCTATACATATACATATATCCCCATATCTCTTCCCTCTTGTGTCTCCCTCCCTCCCACCCTCCCTATCCCATCCCTCTAGGTGGTCACAAAGCACCGAGCTGATCTCCCTGTGCTATGCAGCTGCTTCCCACTAGCTATCGATTTTACATTTGGTAGTGTATATATGTCCATGCCACTCTCTCACCCTGTCCCAGCTTACCCTTCCCCCTCCCCGTGTCCTCAAGTCCATTCTCTAGTAGGTCTGCGTCTTTGTTCCCATCCTGCCCCTAGGTTCTTCATGAACTTTTTTTTTTTTTTTAGATTCCATATATATGTGTTAGCATATGGTATTTGTTTTTCTCTTTCTGACTTACTTCACTCTGTATGACAGACTCTGGGTCTATCCACCTCACTACAAATAACTCAATTTCGTTTCTTTTTATGGCTGAGTAATATTCCATTGTATATATGTGCCACATCTTCTTTATCCATTCATCTGTCGATGGACACGTAGGTTGCTTCCATTTCCTGGCTATTGTACATAGAGCTGCAATGAACATTGTGGTATATGACTCTTTTTGAATTATGGTTTCTCAGGGTATATGCCCAGTAGTGGGATTGCTGGGTTGTATGGTAGTTCTATTTTTAGTTTTTTAAGGAACCTCCATACTGTTCTCCATAGTGGCTGTATCAATTTACATTCCCACCAACAGTGCAAGAGGGTTGCCTTTTCTCCACACCCTTTCCAGCATTTATTGTTTGTAGATTTTTTTGATGATGGCCATTCTGACTGGTGTGAGGTGATACCTCACTGTAGTTTTGATTTACATTTCTCTAATGATTAATGATGTTGAGCATTCTTTCATGTGTTTGTTGGCAATCTGTATATCTTCTTTGGAGAAATGTCTATTTAGGTATTCTGCCCATTTTTTGATTGGGTTGTCTGTTTTTTTGACATTGAGCTGTATGAGCTGCTTGTACATTTTGAAGATTAATCCTTTGTCAGTTGCTTCATTTGCAAATATTTTCTCCCATTCTGAGGGTTGTCTTTTCATCTTGTTTATGGTTTCCTTTGCTGTGCAAAAGCTTTGAAGTTTCATTAGGTCCCATTTGTTTATTTGTGTTCTTATTTCCATTTCTCTAGCAGGTGGGTCAAAAAGGGTCTTGCTGTGATTTATGTCAAAGAGTGTTCTGCCTATGTTTTCCTCTGAGAGTTTTATAGTGTCTGACCTTACATTTAGATCTTTAATCCATTTTGAGTTTATTTTTGTGTATGGTGTGAGGGAGTGTTGTAATTTCATTCTTTTACATGTAGCTGTCCAGTTTTCCCAGCACCACTTATTGAAGAGGCTGTCTTTTCTCCATTGTATATTCTTGCCTCCTTTATCAAAGATAAGGTGACCATATGTGTGTGGGTTTATCTCTGAGCTTTCTATCCTGTTCCATTGATCTATTTCTGTTTTTGTGCCTGTACCATACTGTCTTGATGACTGTAGCTTTGTAGTATAGTCTGAAGTCTGGGAGCCTGATTCCTCCAACTCCATTTTTCTTTCTCAAGATTGCTTTGGCTGTTCGGGGTCTTTTGTGTTTCCATGCAAATTGTGAAATTTTTTGTTCTAGTTCTGTGAAAAATGTCACTGGTAGTTTGATAGGGATTGCATTGAATCTTTAGAGTGCTTTGGGTAGTATAGTCATTTGCAGAATGTTGATTCTTCCAATCCAAGAACGTGGTATATCTCTCCATCTGTTTGTATCATCTTTAATTTCTTTCATCAGTGTCTTACAGTTTTCTGCATACAGATCTTTTGTCTCCTTAGGTAGGTTTATTCCTAGCTATTTTATTCTTTTTGTTGCAGTGGTAAATGGGAGTGTTTCCTTAATTTCTCTTTCAGAGTTTTCATCATTAGTGTATAGGAATGCAAGAGATATCTATGCATTAATTTTGTATCCTGCTACTTTACCAAATTCATTGATTAGCTCTAGTACTTTTCTGGTAGCATCTTTAGGATTCTCTATGTATAGTATCATGTCATCTGCAAACAGTGACAGCTTTACTTCTTCTTTTTAATTTGGATTCCTTTTATTTCTTTTTCTTCTCTGATTGCTGTGGCTAAACCTTCCAAAACTATGTTGAATAATAGTGGTGAGAGTAGGCAACGTTGTCTTGTTCCTGATCTTAGTGGAAATGGTTTCAGTTTTTCACCATTGAGGATGATGTTGGCTGTGGGTTTGTCATATATGGCCTTTATTATGTTGAGGTAAGTTCCCTCTATGCCTACTTTCTGGAGGGTTTTTATCATAAATGGGTGTTGAATTTTGTCAAAAGCTTTTTCTGCATCTATTGAGGTGATCATATGGTTTTTATTCTTCCAATCTGTTAATATTGTGTATCACATTGATTGATTTTCATATATTGAAGAATCCTTGCATTCCTGGGATAAACCCCACTTGATCATGATGTGTGATCCTTTTAATGTGCTGTTGGATTCTGTTTGCTAGTATTTTGTTGAGGATTTTTGCATCTGTGTTCATCAGTGATATTGGCCTGTAGTTTTCTTTCTTTGTGACAGCTTTGCCTGGTTTTGGTATCAGGGTGATGGTGGCCTCGTAGAATGAGTTTGGGGCTGTTCCTCCCTCCACTATATTTTGGAAGAGTTTGAGAAGGATAGGTGTTAGCTCTTCTCTAAATGTTTGATAGAATTCGCCTGTGAAGCCATCTGGTCCTGGGCTTTTGTTTGTTGGAAGATTTTTAATCACAGTTTAAATTTCAGTGCTTGTGATTGGTCTGTTTATATTTTCTCTTTCTTCCTGGTTCAGTCTCGGAAGGTTGTGCTTTTCTAAGAATTTGTCCATTCTTCCAGGTTGTCCATTTTATTGGCATAGAGTTGCTTGTAGTAGTCTCTCATGATCCTTTGTATTTCTGCAGTGTCAGTTGTTACTTCTCCTTTTTCATTTCTAACTCTACTGATTTGAGTCTTCTCCCTTTTTTTCTTGATGAGTCTGGCTAATGGTTTATCAATTTTGTTTATCTTCTCAAAGAACCAGCTTTTAGTTTTATTGATCTTTGCTATCGTTTCCTTCATTTCTTTTTCATTTATTTCTGATCTGATCTTTATGATTTCTTTCCTTCTGCTAACTTGGGTTTTTTTTTTGTTCTTTCTCTAATTGCTTTAGGTGTAAGGTTAGGTTGTCTATTTGAGATGTTTCTTGTTTCTTAAGGTAGGATCGTATTGCTATAAACTTCCCTCTTAGAACTGCTTTTGCTGCATCCCATAGGTTTTGGGTCATCGTGTTTTCATTGTCATTTGTTTCTAGGTATTTTTTGATTTCCTCTTTGATTTCTTCAGTGATCTCTTACTTATTAAGTAATGTATTGTTTAGCCTCCATGTGTTTGTATTTTTTACAGATTTTTTCCTGTAATTTATATCTAGTCTCATAGCATTGTGATCAGAAAAGATACTTGATACGATTTCAATTTTCTTAAATTTACCAAGGCTTGATTTGTGACCCAAGATATGATCTATCTTGGAGAATGTTCCATGAGCACTTGAGAAGAAAGTGCATTCTGTTGTTTTGGGGTGGAATGTCCTATAAATATCAATTAAGTCCATCTTGTTTAATGTATCATTTAAAGCTTGTGTTTCCTTATTTATTTTCTTTTTGGATGATCTGTCAATTGGTAAAAGTGGGGTGTTAAAGTCCCGTACTATGATTGTGTTACTGTCGATTTCCCCTTTTATGGCTGTTAGCATTTGCCTTATGTATTGAGGTGTTCCTATGTTGGGTGCATAAATATTTACAATTGTTGTATCTTCTTCTTGGATTGATCCCTTGATCATTATATAGTGTCCTTCTTTGTCTCTTGTAATAGTCTTTATTTTAAAGTCTATTTTGTCTGATATGAGAATTGCTACTCCAGCTTTCTTTTGATTTCCATTTGCATGGAATATCTTTTCCCATCCCCTCACTTTCAGTCTGTATGTGTCCCTAGGTCTGAAGTGGGCCTCTTGTAGGCAGCATATATACGGGTCTTGTTTTTGTATCCATTCAGCCAGTCTGTGTCTTTTGGTTGGAGCACTTAATCCATTTACATTTAAGGTAATTATTGATATGTATGTTCCTATGACCATTTTCTTAATTGTTTTGGGTTTGTTATCGTAGGTCTTTTCCTTCTCTTGTGTCTCCTGCCTAGAGAAGTTCCTTTAGCATTTGTTGTAAAGCTGGTTTGGTGGTGCTGAATTCTCTTAGCTTTTGCTTGTCTGTAAAGCTTTTAATTTCTCCATCAAATCTGAATGAGATCCTTGCTGGGTAAAGTCATCTTGATTGTAGCTTTTTCCCTTTCATCACTTTAAATGTGTCCTGCCACTCCCTTCTGGCTTGCAGAGTTTCTGCTGAAAGATCAGCTGTTAACCTTATGGGGATTCCCTTGTATGTTATTTATTGTTTTTCCCTTGCTGCTTTTAATATTTTTTCTTTGTATTTAATTTTTGATAGTTTGATTAATATGTGTCTTGGCATATTTCTCCTTGGATTTATCCTGTATGGGACTCTCTGTGCTTCCTGGACTTGATTAACTATTTCCTTTCCCATATTAGGGAAGTTTTCAACTATAATCTCTTCAAATATTTTCTCAGTCCCTTTCTTTTTCTCTTCTTCTTCTGGAACCCCTATAATTCGAATGTTGGTACATTTAATGTTGTCCCAGAGGTCTCTGAGACTGTCTCAATTCTTTTCATTCTTTTTTTCTTTATTCTGCTCTGCAGTAGTTATTTCCACTATTTTATCTTCCAGGTCACTTATCCGTTCTTCTGCCTCAGTTGTTCTGCTATTGATTCCTTCTAGAGAATTTTTAATTTCATTTATTGTGTTCTTCATCACTGTTCATTTGCTTTTTATTTCTTCTAGGTCCTTGTTAAACGTTTCTTGTATTTTCTCCATTCTATTTCCAAGATTTTGGATCATCTTTACTATCATTACTCTGAATTCTTTTTCAGGTAGACTGCCTATTTCCTCTTCATTTGTTTTGTCTGGTGGGTTTTTACCTTGCTCCTTCATCTGCTGTGTGTTTCCCTGTCTTATCATTTGGCTTAACTTACTGTGTTTGGCGTCTCCTTTTCACAGGCTGCAGGTTCGTAGTTCCCATTGTTTTTGGTGTCTGTCCCCAGTGGGTAAGGTTGGTTCAGTGGGTTGTGTAGGCTTCCTGGTAGAGGGGACTAGTGCCTGTGTTCTGGTGGATGAGGTTGGATCTTGTCTTTCTGGTGGGCAGGCCCACGTCCGGTGGTGTGTTTTGGGGTGTCTGTGACCTTATTATGATTTTAGGCAGCCTTTCTGGTAATGGGTGGGGTTGTGTTCCTGTCTTGCTAGCTGTTTGGCCTAGGATGTCCAGCACTGTAGCTTGCTGGTCGTTGAGTGGAGCTGGGTCTTGGCGTTGAGATGGAGATCTCTGGGAGACTTTTGCCATTTGATATTATGTGGAGCTGGGAGGTCTCTGATGGACCAATGTCCTGAACTCGGCTCTCCCACCTCAGAGGCCCAGGCCTGACACCTGGCCAGAGCACCAAGACCCTGTCATCCACACGGCCAGGTATGTGGGGAGTTTCTTGCCTTTTGGGAGGTCTGAGGTCTTCTGCCAGCGTTCAGTAGGTGTTCTGTAGGACTTGTTCCATATGTAGATGTATTTCTGATGTATTTGTGGGGAGGAAGGTCATCTCCATGTCTTAATCTTCCGCCATCTTGAAGGTTTCCCTTAGCCACTATTTCTTGATTCTTGGAACTCTCTCTTGATTTTTGGGACAAGGCATTAGGCTGTCCTTCTTCTACATAGTTGTCTTTCCTCCAAACAAAGCCCTACCCTTGCTTACCCAAGCTCTCACCCATTCAAAGGAGAAAGGAAGAGACGGCTTTTGGACATACATCAGGGAATACATCAAAGTGAGGAATCCAAAGTAAACTTTGCTTGGATGACCCATTTCACCACTATTTCCCAAATGTCAGAATTGGTGAGGAGAGGGGGTCCTAGTTACACCCTTCATTTTTTCCTCTGAATCCTACCCGGTTACTTGGAAAGAGAAGAAGGTGGTACGTGGTGCTAACTCGGCTGACACAGGTGAGGATGGCAACCCACAAAGACGGTGAAGGGAGCATCACTTCTGAAGCAGCATGGGTAGACCATATCCTACTGCTAACAAATGGTGCCCCTCTATCTTCACCTCAGCCCCTGAGGATTCCTTGTTGGTGTATAGGAAAGTGCATCTCAGTTTTGAAACCTGGGGATATTGGGACCTGTGTTGTCGTGAAGTTTCATGTGATCTTAAATAAAACTGCTACTGTTTCCTCCAAATTAAAGAACTGAGAGTGCCCATTTTGTAAGTCAGTGAACTAGTAATTCATTTTATCAAGAACTTCATGACTTCTTGCTTATACAGATGTTACTGGACTTAATATGGGGTTACATCCTGATAAATCCATTGTAAGTTAAATATATCTTAAGTCAAAAATGCATTTATTACACCTCGGCTACCCTAAACGTGTTCAGAATGCTTACGTTAGCCTACAGTTGGGCAAAATCATCTAACACAAGCCTGTTTCAAAATAAAGTGTTGACTAGCTCATGTAATTTATTGAACAGTGTACTGAAAGTGGAAAGCAGAATGGTTGTCTGGGTGCAGAATGGTTGTAAGCAGGTGGATCGTTTACCCTCATGATTGCATGGCTGACTGGGAGCTGTGGCTTGCTGCCTCTGCCCAGCATTACAAGAAAGCATCCTACAGCATACCACTAGCCTGGGAAAAGATCAGAATTCGACATCTGGTTTCTACTGAATGTGTATCGCTTTTGCAACCATTGTAAAGTCAAAAAAATCACAGGTTGGACCATCATAAATTGGGGATTGTCTGTAGTAAAACATAAGCTCTTAGTGAGCCACTTAAATATTGACAAGAAGCTGCTTTTTCAACTCACTGAAGTAAATTTATGGTGCAGTGAAAAGAAGTTACATTACATTCCTGAGAAGGCAGAGAAGAAAATCTGATAAGAATGTCCCCTCTACTAGTGAATTATGACAGTGTTTTATTCATGAGGCTAAATCTAAATGCATTACATTTAAGCATGCAATAATGGAGCTTGACCTCCAGAATGAGATGTACAGGGAGAAGCTTGGGATCATGGTCTCCACATGCCCTGGGGAAAAGTCAACTGTCTGGGAATCTGAGGTTTAATCTTACTCTCAGCCAAGCACTAAGTCATGCACTGCACCAGCCAAACACTAAGTCATGCACTGCACCAGCCAAACACTGATGCCATTAGGACTTGGTCAGAATTCCATGGATGTGTTTAGAGTTGATGGCAGAAGTGTGAGTGTCAGATCCTACTTCACCCCTTTTCTCCTGTTCATGTAACATATCTCTCTCCCTTAGAATCATGAAATATCATGATTAAAGCAACCTCAGAGATACTCTGCATTGTGCAGGTGGGGAAACTGAGGTTCAGTGAGGAATAGTGACTTACCTGAGATCGCATTGCAAGTTACCAGCAGAGTTAGGAATCCAGGTCAGCTAATACTTTGGGGGCAATGACTGTAATCCTTGTCTAGCTCCAACTTCAGCCCTTCCCTAGAGGCTGAAATGGGATTGATTCTTTCAGTCATTAACTCTGAGCTATTATCATGTTCTCCCATCTAATAGCATCTTCATGGGCCCATCATCAATATTAATGGATGGTGAATGTGTGGACTTTGCCACAGCTCATAAATGCAATGGGGGCCACACTTTATACATAGAAAGATGGGCAGTTTGAATTCTTTGGGGATTTGTTTAGACTTGATTCTTGCATTCTTAGGCTCTAGTCTCTCAGCAAAGCAATCAGTGACTGATCTGTGGCAGAGAACATAGATCACATTGACCTTGGCCTTCAGGAACATATTGATAGTGTGGCTCACAGGGCACCCACCCTGGGAGACCTGCTCAAAGTCCAGCTCCCAAACTTCCCAACCAGCCCTATTGACCACCATCCTCATTAGGGCTCCTTACCTTGTAATGAAACTGGAGGGCTTTCTTTTGCATCCCTTGCTTACTCCCTGCTGTCTTGATTCAGTGGCCTTGATCATATTATTCTCATTTTCTTCAATGCCCTTGCACCCAGATATGCAAATATTCAAATCTTATCCACCTGGCCCATCTAAATTCAAGTAACTGTACCACTTTTACATAACATGTCAATGCCTTTGATGAAATACAGTTTTTGCATGGCTGTTTCTGATGCCTTTGCTGTGCTCCTTGGCACCTGGCACAGTGCTGTATACAGACATGTTCTTCATTATGTGTAAGTTGGGTGAATGAATGAATGAATGATTAAAGAAATGATTGAGCAGAAAAGCAATCCTTCTGAGAATCTTTCACCAAATCGAGGACCACAGAAACTGCAGTTTTGTCATCCCACCTAAAAAAAAACTATTTAAAAATGTGCTCCTTATCTATTGCTACATTAAAAAACCACCGTCAAAATTGGTGTCTTAAAGCATCAAGTTATTATCTCTATTGGTTATGTGGACTGAATGATCTCAGCTGGGTGTTTTTTACTTGAGGTCTCACACAGTTTTAGTCTTATGCAGGCTGAGGTTGCAGTCATCTGCAGTCATCTGAAGGCTTGACCGGGCTGGATGTCCAAAATGGTGCACTCATGGCTGGCGGTTAATGCTAGGTGTTAGACCATCTATACTTGTTGAGTAGACTGGACCATCTACACTTAGCCTCTCCATGTGGCTTGGACTTCTTACAACATGGCAGCTGATTGCCAGAAGACAGCATCCTAAGACTGAGTGTTCCAAGAGAGCCAGGAGGAAGCTGCAAGGTTTCTTATGACCTGGTCTCAGAAACCCAGAATGTTATTTCCACTTCATTTTATTGGTCAAGCAAGTCAGTAAGGCCAGCCCAATTATAAGGAGTGGGAGTAGTGTATGTGTGCAGAGAGGGAAAGCATTGACAGTGTCTGTCTTTGGAGATTATCCAGCTATTAAGCAAATATATTATCCCAGAGAGCAACCTACCTCTATGAGCACCTTCCTTCATCAGGTTAACTACCGCACTGCTGAACTCTGGGGACAGCTTCA
This sequence comes from Eschrichtius robustus, assembly GCF_028021215.1. NCBI lineage: Eukaryota > Metazoa > Chordata > Mammalia > Artiodactyla > Eschrichtiidae > Eschrichtius > Eschrichtius robustus. The sequence goes on along the minus strand of NC_090842.1, from coordinate 29,260,914 downwards.
ATACTAGGAAATATTTTGGAAAGGTAGGTGGCAGGAAGAATGAGAGGGAGAAGTCAGGGATTTGTGATAATGGTTAAGGAATCAGGCCTGGGAGAGATAATACAGGGTATAAAATGAGGATATTAGGGAGAGGGTATTGGGGGAGGGTGGGGTGAGTGCTGAAGAAAAATGTTACCTACTTCCTTTACTGGCTCCATGTATGCTGGGGGTGGGTTGGAGAGAAATGCAAGCACAGTTGATAAAAGTATTGTAAAATGTATTTATTTATTATTTAAATCACATGTAATTATAATGAAGATTATTTTAAAAGATTTATAAAAGCACCCATAATCCCACCAACTGGACACAATGGTGTTCGTTTTTCTTTCCAGTCTTAATTCCTCCTTATGTATATTTTACATCTCTGTTGTCATCCTGCTTTGGGAATGGGTTCTATACTTTTCATCCAGAGTCATTGTATAAATGCTTCTCCATGTTAGCTGCTGTCTTTGCCTGCATTGTTTTTGGTTTTGTTTTTTTTTTTTTAATTTTTATTGGAGTATAGTTGATTTACAATGTTGTGTTAGTTTCAGGTGTACAGCAAAGTGAATCAGTTACACATATACATATATCCACTTTTTTTTAGATTCTTTTATCATATAAGCTATTACAGAGTATTGAGTAGAGTTCCCTGTGCTATTGTTTTAGAGACTGCATCCCATTCCAGCTGAGGGAGATTTGTTATGGGCCAATGAACTGAACATGATTAGCAAGGGTGACTCAGGTCTCTTGTGGTCCTGTCACCCATTGGTGAATGGGTAAGGCTCCAGGGAAGCTGAACCTGGCCCCTCCAGGCTCTGGGGGGCTTTCTGTGACCTGGCTGCCCTACTTGGGATGAAGCCCTAGGGGTGCTTCATAAATGTTTGTAGCTGCCAGCAGGAAATACCCTTCCTTTAAGTGGGGACACAAGCCAAGTATTTTCCTCCTTCTCTCTTCAACCTTGCAAGGAGCTGCTGGTTTCTTAAATCAGTTAAGCTAGAGCACAAAGGTTTAGATTTCTCATCTCTTATAAAGGTTTCCATTTCTTCCAGAAAGGGGATTTAATTTTACTGCTGTAGCAATTTTTCGCCGCAAGAATCTGCTTACTTCTTTTCCTGATACTGAGATGCCAGGCTTGGCACATTCTGGGCAGGTAGAGGGCATCCCCCTCCAGCTACAATGCCCTCTGCTCTCCACCCATTTAAATCCCATTTCACATCATTTCATGTCCTCCTTGAAGCCATCCTTGGCCTTTCACACCCACACCCAGGTTTCTGACATCTTAAAACATTTACTATTTGCTCATAGTCACATTCTCCTAGAGGGCAGCATGATGTCGTAAACAGACCCTGGACTGGAAAGCAAGATACTTCAAATCTTGTCCCATTGCTAACCATCTGTGTGACCTCAGCTAAGTCTTTGCACCCCCCTGGGCTTTAGCTGCTCCAATTTTCAAATGAGGGGCTGATCCTCATTCTTCCTTCCAGCTATGATTCTAATCTGAGTCTTTTGACCTTTGAGGTCGCTCTTGTGTGGAAATTTGGTCAATTCATGCTCATTCTTCCCAATGACCCTGAGTCTTCCTGATCATCAGACATCATCTGAACAGTGCTGAAATGGGTATTGTTATTGATAATATGAGTCTCTTCCACAATTTGCCTCTTGCCCTTCCCCTTGCTTATCTCCTTTTCATCCAGTAAGTAGAATTCAGGCCCTGTTCTTTCTTTCGTTTGAAGCTATCAGTCTCTGATTATGATAAAGTACAACAAATGGAAACATACTTTTTGAAGGCCGTACTTGAAACACTAATGCAACATGCCACAGACCAATCCCAACAGAATGCCCACAAACCAATTCCATTCTCCTTTGATGAGGCAGAGGTGCAAGGCAAGAACTACTTCTCTAAGAGGGAGAAGTGATTAGCTGGAGGACAGCCAAGTCCCAGCTATCTCTGTCACCAGAGCATGAAGGCCCATTGCAAGGACAAGTGATCCATCCTGGAAGCCCATGTTTGCTTCGCCCAAAATTGCTGAAGATTTAGTTATGATAAAGACGGTTATACACAATGCTGAAGGAGATGGACATGGTTTGGCTTAAAATCAGAAAAAGTCAGAGCTTTCTGAGGCTGTTTTTATGTCCTAAAATATGATGTCCAGTGGAGAAACCACCATTCTGGTTAGCCAGAAGCCACCAAGTGATAGAACCTTCATAATATCTGGTCAAAACCACAACCTGCCTTTATGATTTACATCCACTGTATTCCCTCATCCTTCCACCTGAGGCACATACCCTACAGTCCTCTGCCTCTGGGCTCTCCCTCATATTCTTCTCTCTGCTTGGGATGCACTGGCCCATATCATCCTTATTAACATTCTATTCACTGTTTGGGGCAAAAAGGCGCTTAAACAGTGCCTCTGTTATGGGCTTTGGAGTCTGAATGACTTGGGTTTAAATCCCAGCTCTTCTACTTCTAGGGCAGGCTACTTCTCTTAGCCTCAATTTTCTCAGTTGTAAAATGTGGCTAATAATATACCAGCCTTGCAGGGCTATTGTGAAGATTTTTTGAGATGTCAGAAGGCTTGCAGCACTGAACATAGTTCCTGACATACAGCAGGGGCCCAATGAGTGGCATTAACTATTACTTCCCTTATGTATACCTTTTGGGGGGCAGTAATGTAGTACTATATTTATGAAGCTATATAACTCATCCCACTGCTCGATAGAAACTTCTTGAAGGTAGGAATTATTTGGCACTCCTGTCTATCCCATTCTGTGCCAAGCACAAAGCTTTGGACAGAGTAGATTCTTAATATGTTTTGTTCAGATGAATTAAATATGCCACTTTACCTGCCTTTTCCTCTTGGCAATACCCAACAAAGACAGTTGAAAGTCAAAATTTAAAAACAGGGCAAGAAATAATTCCTTTCTACATTTTTAGGCCACATCCTCTGAGGTTCAGCTTTGGGGTCTTGCCTCTTAAACTGTAAATTCCTGGGAGTGGGGAGGGGATTGAGACCATGACCTTCTATGTGTGCTTTTGGTATTTAGTGCTCTGCAGGGCACTTGCTGAATATTTAAGTGTTGCTATTCATGATAAAAGCTTGAAGAGTGACAGATTGAGGAGCAGAAAGACAACTTGGTAATGGATTTTATCTCAGATAAATGCAGGAGAAAGTCTGCTTAAAGGTTGTAATTGTCCTAACAATTCTAGCCACATTCTGAAATCCTGTTCTCTCACAAATGAAGCTCTGGGGTTTCTGGGTTTAATTTTTGTCATGAGCCCCTGGGCACCATTCCTGACAGTGGAGGGAGAGGCCTGGTGTTTGGGCAGCCCTTCTCCTGGAGTACCAATGTAAGATCCTTTGGGCAAGATTTATCTACATTTTTCTTAGGAATCATTCAGGCTGTAAGGAAGCTGTCACCCAGACTGACTTCGGGTTCCATGTTGGTGACCCTGGCAAGATAAATAAAGCTTTAGGCTCAGCAGAGGCAGTGTAACACAGTGGTTAAGAGCATGGACACTGGAGCCAGACTTTCTGGGTTTACATCCCCGCTCCTACCCTTGCTTGCTTGTGACCTTACACAAGTTATTCAATTTCATCAAGCCTCAGTGTCCCCATCTGTCAAATGGGTATGTGATAGTAAGAGTGTCTACCTCATAGGGTTGTTATGTGGATCAAAGGTGTTGGAGTACATAAATTACCTAGAACGGCACCTAAAATGTAGTAAGTGCTCTGTAAGTGTTGGCTATTATTATTTTTGAACCATAAGGGTTGTTCTCCCAAATCATATGAAAAGCTGTGTATCATATGCTTCTTTTGTACCTCAGCTTGGCTGATCCTCATCCCTGTGTTGTGAGGTGAGCCCAGGGGTGGGCAGGGGAAACTTCTGCTCTAGGCAGGAGACAAAGGGAGCTGTGGCAGCAAGGATGACATAAGGGGGACAGATATGGAGATATATAGGAGGAGTCATGGTGGTTACATGTGAAGCTAAGGGACAGGGAAGATCCAGGAGTGGCTCCCAGGTGACTGAGACACAGGATCTGTTGGTGGTGACACCATAGGAAGAGAGGTTCACATGGGGAGGCTGGGCTTGAGAAACCAGTAGAATATTGGGATAGCAGGTGGCGATGTCTAAAAAGTGTTGCAAATGTGACTATGGGAGTTGGGAGAGAGGTCCAAATAGAGCTATAGATTTAGGAGTCACCAGTGTTTGCAGTGAATGCCACGAGAACCAGTAAGATCCTTCAGACAGCTTGCAGCCAACTGTCCAGTGTCTAGACCAGGGCTGGATAATAAATATTTTAGGCTTTGCAGGCTATATGATCTTTATTGCAAGTACTCAACTCTGGTATTTTGGCTTGAAAGCCACCATGGACGATACATAAGTGAATGGATGTGGCTGTGTTCCAACACAACTTTATTTACAAAAACACATGGGCCATAATTTGCCCCCCACCTGCTCCAGACCATCATCTTACACATAGTAAGTATACAACAAATATTTGTTGGCTTAATCTACCTGTTCCAGAAATTGTCTGAAGTCAAGATTTTTTAAAATAATTAAATTTCTAAGAATTTAAACTCTTGTTAGTAATACATCAAGACACTCACAAAATCAAGTAGAAGAGAGGATGTTTGGATTTCTGCTGCCATCCATAAAATAAGAAGCCCTGAATCAGAGATGTGCCATTGAATTTCAAAGTATACAGCCGGAAACCTGCTCTGAACCTAGGTCCTAGGCCCTCAGCCAAGTATGATAACTCAGACTGGTGAATTATAGGGCCAGGTGATGAGAGAACCATTGGATGTTAAACCCCTGAGGACCAGGGCTGGTGGGGAAGGTGAGAGGCCTGGCTTCTCGGAGAGCTCTCAGGTGTCCTGGGTGGCACGCTCATCAGGTCCGGGAAGTTGATTGCAAATGTGTTAAATAATTAAGAAACTGCCCACAAGTATTTGTAGCTAAATTACAAAGAAGCAGATGTAGGAGGAAATGGGAGGAAATCAAAAAGAAGATGAATTGAAGCCATGTAAGGGAGTAGGCATTTTGCACTCAGGGAAATAGTCATAGACAACTTGCGGGGGAGAGAGAGAGAGAGAGATTGAGACCCCAACCCTTCCCTCCAAACAATAGGGAGATATAGCAGATTATAAGTAGTAAGTCAAAACACACAATGCAAGGGCTGAGGGGTTCAGCTACTAAATCATGGCTGAAGCATACAGAAGATGTTCCCCCTCCTTCGTGTCTTATACTTTTGGCTGTTGGATCAAACCCCCAAAGTCCATCTCTTGCTTTTGAAGACTGAAGCTGTGCAACTCAATTCCCTGGCCACCTTCCTGGGGACGATTCTGAGGTCTTGGATATCAAGTAAAGGGAGAAAGCCTAGAGAAGAGGCTAGTATTTGACCACAGGTTGTGAAGGACTCCTTTATCTGTTTCCAAAAAAGAGTGAGAGTGTGAAGAAACCCACAGCTCCTGGGCAGTCGGTGTGGCTCTGAGCTAGAGTGTGGTCTGTGGCTGCAGTGATGGAAGCAGCTGTGTGCCAATTTTGATGCATATGTGCATATATGCACACATGCATTTACAGACACACATTCACATGTGTACATGTATGTGTGTATATACACATGTATATATGTATATTGCGTGTGTGTGTATACATGGACAGGTATTTTTTAAATGCGTAAATTGGTTGCTAACACAAATGTCCTGCACTGTCTGAATCTGTCCATCTCTGATTTCAGGCAATGAGAGTTCAAGTACAGTGAGTGCAGGGGAGCCAGAGATTCTGCATTTGGTTCCTGAGTGTGAATAGTTAGTGCTTGTATAGCAAGGGGTCAAAAGGAATACCAGATTTTAAAAATCAAGATATTTATTTTTTTAATTTAGAGATTAAAAACATCTGTATTTCTGAACCCACTCTCCCACATGGCAGCACCTGCTGGAGCCGAGCAGGGGTAGCTAGCTCCACTTGAGCCTCAGCCTGCACTCCAGTCTCCATGGGCCTGTCTGGCCTGCTTCTCAGGGTGGCGGTATCTGCTTGCCCTGAAGGCTTTGTGATTAGTCCCTTGGCTTCCATGCTCAAGCCTATCTTCTCCACTTTGCCGTCAAACTGTTCTTTCTGGAACTCAATTTCAATCAGACCACATCTTGCCCAAGGCTCCCCAGTCCCTAAGGCAAAGCCAGAGCTCCTGCCTGGTATACAGAGCTCTCCTCTCCATCACCCACCACAGCCTCCTCCTTCCCTTTCATTTCTCACACTTCCTACCACCATCTCTACACTCCAACGACACACAGCCCTCAACTCTTCTAGAAAGTGCCCTGCTCTCTCATCAGACCATTGCACATGCTTTCCACCAACCCAAACTCCTGGTGGATTTCTGCTTATGCTTTAAGACCCAGCTCATTTGCTACCTTCTGTGTGAAAGCTCACCTGATCTCTGCCCCCTCCCCCTTGCTCCCACAGTCCTCTGCTGATGCTTCTTTAGTATGCTACTTATTACGACATTGTAATTGTCTGGGCATGGATTTGGGGGTTATATCTAGATTTGAATCCTAGCTCTTCGGCTTTCTACTGTGTGGCTTTTAACAAGTTATATTAACTTCTTTGGGCCTCAGTCTTATGATCTGCAAAATATGGCTATTAAGACCTATCACAGGATTGTTGGGAGGTCTGTGTGTAATTTAAGTGTGTCAAAGGGCTTACTTAGCACAGTGCCTAGGACACAGTAAGTACTGAATAAATTTTAGCTTTTCTTTTTTTTCTTCTCCACTTGACCTTGAGCTCACAGGGATCAGGAACATGACTTGAATATCTTGGTAACCCAAGTGCCTAACTTGTGTTTATAGTGTGGTTCCAATATTTTATGTTGTTGATGAAAACACAACCCAGTGGATAGTAGGAGATCAGTGCCTGTTTGGTTGAATGGTGTGGTGTTTTGAATTATGGGTCCCAAATTTTTACACCCCTGTAGTCATGGCTTCATGATGGACAGAGTGAAATTCTCCATTTCTTGACTCTGGGATTGTCCACCTAACTTTTTGGCCATTGGGAAGTTAGAGGATGTGATTCAAGAAGAGGCTTGAAATGTCTTGGGTGACTGGGTTTACCCTCCTTTGTGCTTCTTCCATTGCCATAAGGAAGACATGCCCCAGAGGCTGGTCCCAGAAGAGTGAGAACTATGTGAAACAGACCTGAATCTAATTCATGGCCTGGAGTCAAACCTAGTTGAACCTAGTCTAGAACAGCCGAACTCTAGCCAGTCTCTTACCTACTAAGTTATGTGGTGGTCTTTTACATAGGAAAAGCTGGAGTTACACATGCTCAGAAAGAGGAAAATAACTGATTACTACCGTCTAGTTTTTGTGGTCTGGTTTTAAGGACTAGTCATACAAACATGAAACAATACATCATGGGGAAAATTTAGGGAGCAGCATTGCTGAAATATGGGAGTGAGGTTGATGATGAAAAAAATACGTTGAAACTCAAGTCATATGAAGGGTTATGGCTGAGCTCTTCTGCTTGAATTTTATATCCAGACCTGAATGAAGAAAAGTCCTCTAACAGCCGGAGTAAGGAGGGGCCCTCGTCTGATTGCCCATTTCATGGGCATGGACTCTTAGAATCCTCTCACTGGGAGAGATTTCCAGAGTTCATCTGGCCCAGCTTCTTGTCCCCTGCACAAATGTATTCTGTGACATCCTGATGGAAGCTGATCCAAATTTAGTCACTTACGTGCTGTGTGATCTTAGATAACTACAAAAAAATGTTGGAGTCAGACAGACTTGGTTTTAAATCCCAGCATTGTGACCTTAAGAATTTACTCATTTTTGGATCTTTCATCTCCACTTGAAAATAGAAATAATGAGAATGCCTACCTCACAGAGCTACTGGGAGAGTTAACTAGACAAAAAATGGCACATTCATCACAGCACCTGGCATCAAATGCAATGGCTCCCTTCCTGCTTTGGACCAGAACAGAATACACCAACCCGCTGCTATACGAAAGCCTTCTGACATCTCTATAAAGAGGGGGAGGGGGAGAACCAAGCTGAGCTCCAACTGGGCCCTACCATGGTCCAATCCAGATGCTGAGCCTGCTGGCCTGAATCAGGTGTCTCCTTCCCAACTCACTTGATGGGGCATTTCAATTTTAAATTGTCAATTGTCAGCACATTTGAATGTCCTTGGGACTAGCAAAACATCAGAGCCAATTATTGACTGTTTCATTGATTTAATCAGATAGTTTTGCACAAATTGTAATCCATAAAATTCCAGGCTTCTTGTAGTCATCCGTAAGCAGAGTTTCACTGTAACTTAAAATGGAAATTACCCATCATCCCTATAAGGTGGGATCTAGAAAAGCAGAGATGGATCAGTGTGAGCTACGATGCATGTAGAAAATGGGGGAGGGGATGGTTCAGAGACCAGAGAGCAAGTTCTAAATGAGCTGGACTGTGCATCTGAATGAGAAGAGAAGACAGAAAAGGAGGTTGGGGGCAGGTCAGGAACACCTTGAATAACATGAGGAGTTTGACCTTTGTAGGCATTAGGAAACCATTGAAAGTTTTTGAGCAAGAAAATGACATGGCAGAGCTTTGCTTCAGGGAGATAACTCTGGCAAGAAGGAGGGAATGGATTGGTTTGGTAGGGGGCGGTAAAACTAGAGACGGAAGAATATTTAGGAGTCTATTGCAAGAGTCAACTGGACAAGAGGTGATAAAAGTTGTGCTTGGGTCCTGGAAAATAGAGAACAAATATGAGACATATTGCAGTGAAAAATCTACAGGGCTTATTGACTGACCAGGAAAGGCAAAGAGAGAGGGAAAGATGACTCAGGTTTTAAGCCCAGGGAAAGTGACTGAGTTATCTAATTTAACATGCAGGATGTGGAGCATACCTAGCGTCACCAGGTTTTTCTCATTTATGCTTAATGCGTATATATGTGTATATATAGCTCCATGTATATATAGAACAGTATAAAATAAATCAATAGCCCGTTACACACACACACACACACACACACACACACACACACACACACACGCTCTCTATTCCAATTCAATATTCATTCGCTTTAAGTGTATGTAATTATGGATATTGTGAAATGAGGGTATAAGGCTTTCTAACTTCATCTGAGAAATTACAGTTTTCATACTGACAGTGTAGGGATTATATTTTAGGATTTTGAAACTATTGTTAGTCCTACTGATAATAGTAGCTGCAGTTGACTGAGTACTTATGTGCCAATGCTTTTCACACATCACTTCACTTGTCCTCGCAACAGTCTTTGAAATGGACTCTGTTAAGGGTCTCCCCAAGCCACTCCCAACTCCATCTCTCCTTGCTTCCCACAGTAAAGGCTGGCCTCCTTTGCAATAGGCGTAGCCACATAACCCAGGTCTACACAAGGAAAACGTAAATGACATCTGCTTGGAATGTTCTAGGTAAGACAGTGACCTCCTGATAGCAGTATAAAAGGAGACTGAGCTGGCACTTCCTCTGTCCCCATATTACCAGCTTGAACATGGCATATATGCTTAAAACAGACAGCCATTTGTGACCATAGGTGACACACATGTAGATGAAAAGCCAGTGGCTCAGGATATCAGAAGACAAACTGTGTGACCTCAGTGACACTGTTGAGCCACCGAACCAGCCTTGGAACCACTATATCTAGGCTTCTTGATAAGTGAGACAATAGATATTTGCAATGTTCAAGCCACCATTGGTTGTTTTTCTATTATTTACAGACATATGCACCCTGATGTTCAGAACTTGTCCGGGCCCAAGCCAGGAAATGGTGGAGCTGGAAATCAAACCCAGGTCTTTCTGACTCCAAAGCAATACTATTAGCTGTCACACATCCTCCCTTCCAATACCCATACGGAACAATGTGAAGGCTTATTTTGTTGTATGTGATGGATACATCTTCCGTCTTTTCCATGGTCTCCATTGCTTACTTCTTCCTCCACAGTTTTCGCTGTCTCTTAAGTGTCAGACGCTGAGTGAAACCATAGGAGTTAGTAAGATGATTATGATTGAATCCCTGTCCTCAAGTTCATGATACAGAGGAGGGGTTGGCAAGCTATGGCCCACAGGCCCAGTTTGGCCCACTCCCTGTTTTTGTACAACCTGCAAACTAAGAATGGTTTTTATATTGTCAAATGGTTGAAAGAAAATCAAAAGAAGAATATTTCATGACCTGTAAAAATTACATGAAACTCAAATTCAAGTTTAGTGTTCGTAAATACAATTATATTAAAATACAGCCAGGCCCATTTGTTTAGGTATTACCTATGGCTTCAACTGCAGAGTTGAATAGTTGCAACAGAGATCATATGGCCTGCAAAACCTAAAATATTTAGTACCTGGCCCTTTACAGAAAAAGTTTGCTGATCCTTGGTCTGGAGGAGTGGGGGCATCTAGAGAGGGATTAGGCAAATGAACAACTCATTCCAGGTAACGGAAAGGGAAGAGATGTATATTTGAAGTACTTAGAAAAATTTCCCAAAGTAACAGAAGAATCCAAAGCTCTGAGTCTTATTGCTAGACTTTTCCCATTTAAAGATAGATTCTAAAAGAGGTTGGAGGTGGGAGTGGACCAGGATGTCTGTCAGGTTGACTTACCTTTGTTTAATGTCTTTTGTTACTTGTCATTCCTTAGACACAGGACCCTGTGCTCCAGTAGGTTTGAACTCCACCCAAATGGAGAGAACAATGATGAATTCTTTTAATACACACTATAAAATTACCTTGGAAAAAATTAATTGACCTTTTAATTAAGGCCCTCAGAGCATCCACATATTGGCTTTTGCCTGAAACTCTTATGCTGGAGATTTTGGTGAGCACGTGAGCCATTCCTCTCGAATCCTAGTTCCTGTCAAGCAGGTCCTGCTATCCTCAGGGACACCACGTACCTTGGACACATCCCTGTGTTGGTGGAAAAAGACCTTTCCATGAACCTAACTCTAAAAATCAATAGAACTGTTTAATTTTCTTTCTTTTTTTTCCTCAAAGAAAGTGGCAGGGTGTCTCTTGCAATAATAATGGTGCTTGTTGTTGGCACATAATCACACAACTGATCACTTTTCTGTCCATATTGATTCTGACTCTTAAAATAGCCGTGACCCAAATAATTTGATCATAATGAAAACTGGTGAAACTATGTAAAAGTACACTTCTGATGTACTAACAAAAGAGACTTTTGAGCTCAATGAACTCATACCCTTTTTGTCTTTATCTTACAGATGAAGACATTGAACTTAGTGAGAAAGGCAGCTAATCAATGGCAGATCATGTATGTTTTCCAGTTATCATGAAAATGAAGACCAAGGCTACCTGGCACCTTTGTCAATCACATGTGTGGTTTAGAGGCAGGGTGAGTCTATAATTTGTTATCAAAACTGAAATACTTTGGCTCAACAGGCACAAAGCAAAATTGTTCACCAAGACCAACAGTCACCCTATATGTAGATAAGGCAGGTGCAGTAGGTCATGTAGACCTTTGGACTCATTCTTTTTTTTTTTAATTTTTATTTTATATTGGAGTATAGTTGATTTACAATGTTGTGTTCATTGCAGGTGTATAGCAAAGTGATTCAATTATGTATATACATATATCCATTCTTTTTCAGATTCTTTTCCATATAGGTTATTACAGAATATTGAGTAGAGTTCCCTGTGCTATACAGTAGGTCCTTGTTGATTATCTATTTTATTTATAGTAGTGTGTATGTGTTAATCCCAAACTCCTAATTTATCCCTCCCCTCACCTTTCCCCTTTGGTAACCATAAGTTTGTTTTCAAAGTCTGTAAGTCTGTTTTTGTTTTATAAATTAGTTCATTTGTATCATATTTTTTAGATTCTACATATAAGTGATATATTAGTCTTTCTCTCTCTTACTTAGTATGATAATCTCTAGGTCCATCCATGTTGCTGCAAATGGCATTATTTCATTCTTTTTTATGGCTGAGTGATATTCCATTGTATATATGTACCACATTTTCTTTATCCATTCCTCTGTTGATGGACATTTAGGTTGCTTCCATGTCTTGGCTATTGTAAATAGTGCTGCAATGAACACTGGGGTGCATGTATCTTTTCAAATTATGGTTTTCTCCAGATATATGCCCAGGAGTAGGATTGCTGGATCATATGGCAACTCTATTTTAGTTTTTTTTTTTTTTTCATATTAGATCTGTTTCTTTTACTTTTTTTTTAAAAATTAATTAATTAATTAATTAATTTTTGACTGTGTTGGGTCTTCGTTTCTGTGCGTGGGCTTCCTCTAGTTGCGGCAAGCGGGGGCCACTCTTCATCGCGGTGCGCAGGCCTCCCACTATCACGACCTCTCTTATTGCGGAGCACAGGCTCCAGACGCACAGGCTCAGTAGTTGTGCCTCACGGGCCCAGTTGCTCCGCGGCATGTGGGATCTTCCCAGACCAGGGCTCGAAACCGTGTCCCCTGCATTGGCAGGCAGACTCTCAACCACTGCGCCACCAGGGAGCCCTATTTTTAGTTTTTTAAGGAACCTCCATACTGTTCTCCATAGTGGCTGTATCAATTTACATTCCCACCAACAGTGCAAGAGGGTTCCCTTTTCTCCACTCCCTCTCCAGCATTTATTGTTTGTAGATTTTTTGATGATGCCCATTCTGACTGGTGTGAGGTGATATCTCATGGTAGTTTTGATTTGCATTTCTCTAATGATTAATGATGTTGAGCATCCTTTCATGTGTTTGTTGGCAATCTGTATATCTTCTTTGGAGAAATGTCTATTTAGGTCTTCTGCCCATTTTTGGATTGGGTTGTTTGTTTTTTTGATATTGAGCTGCTTGTAAATTTTGGAGATTAATCCTTTGTTAGTTGGCAGGCAGATTCTTCACCGCTGCACCACCAGGGAAGTCCCTAGAGTAAATTTTTGAGATAAATGATTTTCAGAATGGATCACAAAGCGAACCCAACTCTATGTTATATGTAAGAGATACATCTAAAACAAAGACACAGAAAAACAAATATATACCAGGGAAATATAAACACAAAGAAAAGCACAGGTTGCTATCTTAATATCAGATAAGGTGGAGTTCAGGACAGATAAGGTGGCATTCAGGACAAAGATCATTAAATGAAAAAGAAGGGTATACTGTAATCTAAGGGGTATAATTCAGTAAAGACAATTTTTTTTTCCAGCTTTACTGAGATATAATTGACAAATAACATTGTGTAAGTGTAAGGTATATGGCATGATGATTGATATGCATATATAATGTGAAATGATTATTACAGGAAGGTTAATTAACACATCTATCACTTCACATAGTTACTTTTTTGTGCTGATAACATTTAATATCTATTCTCTTAGCAAATTTCAAGTATGCAATATAGTATTGTTAACTATAGTCACCATGCTGTTCATTAGAACTCCAGAACTTATCGTATTATACCAAAAAATTCCTACCTTTGATCTCCCCATTTCCACCCCCCCCCCCCAGCGCCTGGTAATCACCAGTCTACTCTGTTTTTATGAATTTGACTAAGACAACATTTGTAAATATCGATACACCAAATAATATGGTATCCACATTTATAAAGCAGAAGTTACAAGAGATGCAAGAAATAGGCAGTCATACATAAGTAGAAGCGGAATATAATTTACTTCTGTAAGAATAGACCAAGAGGACACAAATAAATAAAGATATAGAATACTTAAATAACTAACTAATGAGGTAGACCTGATTAAACCATGTAATGAAAGAATAAACTTTTTGTTTCCCCCAAAATCTGTGAGAATTTTCATAGAAACTGACCATATATTAACCCATCAATAAATCTTCAATAAATTCTAAAAGTTAGATGTAGTTTGGATAACACTTTGTAACTATTTTATTACATATTATATAATTCATTAAACACCGATAACAAAATAGAAAGTAGAAAAGCTCCTTCAGTGTAGAAATTTTTAAAGGCTCTCTTAAACTCTCAGAGAAGAAATAAAAACTGAAATGGAAGACTCTTTTAGGAAACAACAATAATGAAAGTACTGTTTATCAGAATTCGTGGGATATAGTTTGTGATGGGTTAAATCGTGTCCCACCCTCCAATCATATGTTGAAGTCCTAACTCCCAGTACCTCAGAATGTGACCTTATTTGGAGATGGGATCTTTACGAAGGTAATCAAGTTAAAATGAGTTCATTAAGGTGGGCCCTAAATCAATATGACTAGTGTCCTTATAAAAAGGGGAACTTTGGTCACAAAGACATGCACAGGGAGGAAGTTATGTGAAAATAAAGGCAGAGATTGGGGTGATGCTCCCACAAGCCAAGGAACACCAAAGATTGCCAGCAAACTACCAGAAGCTAGGGCAGAAGCATAGAACTATTCTCTCTCACAGCTTCAGAAGGAACTAATCCTACCAACACCTTGATCTTCAACTTCTTGCCTGCAGAACTGTGAGACAATATACTTCTGTTGTTTAAGCCACCCAGTTTATGGTATTCTGTTACGGCAGCCCTAGGAAACTAATACACAGCTAAATCAATGTACAGAGGAAAATCATAGCCTTAAATAACAAAAGAAAGAACAAAAAACAAGTGAGTTAAGCATCATGCTCAAAAAGTTATAAAAAGTATACCAAAATAAATTGAAGGATACCAGAAATAAGTCATGAGTAATGATAAAAGTAGAAGTTAATGAATTAGAAAACAGATAAATAGTACTAATAAATTAATCCCAAATCTAGTTTTTTGAACCAATAAAATAGATAAATCATTAGATAACATAATCAGAAAAGAAGGATCAATATACAAACACAAATAAGAACCTGAAAGGGATAGGAAAACTTACAAATAAAATGTCAATTCTCAAAAAAAAGTCAATTCTCCCTAATTTCATTTATACATTTAATATGATCATAATAAGATATACAGGGTTTTGTTGTTAATCAAATGAGCTTATTGCAAAGTTCACTTGAAAAAATAAACAAACTAGAATAGTAAGAAAAATATTCACAAATAAGAGAAATGACTAACCTTACCACTTATAAAAACATATAAAGCCTCAATAAGTAAAGCAAGGTAGTTGCGGTGAATGAAACGTGCCCATGAAATAAAACTGAAAATCTGGAAATAGACACAAATACTGTGGCAATTCAGAATATGATAAAGAAGATATCCCAAAGTATAGGGTGAAGGATGGACAATTCAGGAAATGATGTTGGAATAACTATATAGCCATTTAGAAAAACTTCAAAGGTATCACAGGCTTTATGAAACTATAAAAGTACACAAAGAAAACATAGAAGAATTCCCTATAGCATTGGAGAGGGAGAGGCCTTTCAAACTCCAGCTCAAAATCTAGAAGCCATACAAGAAAAGATTGATAAATTAAATTTCATTAAAAACTCAAAAACTCTGAATGGGGGAAAGTAAGGAAACAAAAAACTTGGAAAAAGTACTTGCAACTCTTAACAAAGATATAGTGGTAATTTCTGTTATTTTAAAAATCCTTCCCTCTCTTACGACTCAATAATAAAAAGACAAAATATGGGCAAAGGACCTGAACAGATATTTCTCCAAGGAAGATATATGAATGGTCAATATGTACATGAAAAGCTGTTCAATGTCATTAGCCGTAAGGGAAATGCAAATGAAAACCACAATGAAATGCTACCTTATACTAACCAGGATGACTATAATAAAAAAGACAGCTAATAAGTGTTGGTGAGGATGTGGAGAAATTGGATCTCTCATACAGTGCTGATGGGAATGTAAAATGGTTTGGCCACTTTGGAAAACAGTCTGGTGGTTCCTCTAAAGATTAAACTTAGAGTTACTGTATGACCCAGCAAATCTATTCTAGGTATATATCCAAGAAAAATGAAAACATGTTCATGCAAAAACTGGTACACGCATGTTCATAGCAGCATTATTCATAATAGCCAAAAAGTGACAACAACCCAAATGTCCATCAACTATAATGGATAGATAAAATGTGGACATCTATACAATACAATATTACTCAACAATAAAGGGAAATAAAGTACTGACACGTGGTACAACATGCATGAACCTTGAGAACATTATGCTGAGGGAAAGAAGTCAATCACAAAAGACCACGTATGGTATGGTCCATTTATATTAAAATATCCTGAATAGGCAAATGCATATCCAAATGGCCAATAAACACATGACAAGGTGCTCACTTTCATTAGTCATCTGGAAAGGACAATTAAAAATACAATGAGATACTGTTTTACACCCTTCAACCTGGCTGAAATAATAAGACTTATAACTACCATATGATCCAGCTATTCCACTTCTGGATATTTACCTGTAGAATATGAAAACACTAATTGGAAAAGATATATGCACCCCCATATTCCTTGCAGCATTATTTATAATAGCCAAGATATGGAAACAACCTAAGTGCTCATTGATGGATGAATGGCTAAAGATGTGGTACACACACACACACACACACACACACACACACACACAATAGAATACTACCCAACCATAAAAGAGATGAAATCTTGCCATTTACGACAACGTGGATGGACCTCTCCCAGATAGAGAAAGAGAAATACCATATGATTTCACTATGTAGAATATTAAAAAAAAAAAACCTAAATAAGTGGACAAACACAACAAAACAAAAGCAAACACGTAGATACAGAGAACAGAGTAGGGGTTACCAGAGTGGAAGTGGGGGTGGGGAGAGGGCAAAATGGGTAAAGGGGGTCAACTGTACAGCGATGGATGGAAACTAAACTTTTGGTGGTACGTAATAGTGTATACAGAAGTTGAAATGTAATGTTACATAACGTTATAAACCAATGTTACCTCAATTTAAAAAAATCAAGTGCTGGTAAGGATGCAGAGCAACTGAAACTCTCATATGCTTCTGGTCTGAGTACAGATTAGAACAATTACTTTAGAAAATGGTTGCCAATATATGATCAAGTTGAACACTCACTACGCTCTGACGCAGCATTCCTCTCCCAGTTATATCTACAACAAAAATCTATATACCTGTGAACCATCATTTGTATTAACCCCAAACTGAGAACAGTGCACATGTCCATCAACAGTAGAATGGATAAATAAAGGTCTTTTCACATAATGGAATACTATACAACAATGAAAATGAATAAGCTACTGCTGTGCAAAACAGTGTGATGAATTCCACCAACAAAATGTTGAAAGAAGCCAGATCCCAAAGTAAATAATATGTGATCAAAGTTCAAACACTGTCAAATTTAGTCCATAATATTAGAAGTCAGAGTAATGGCAACTTTGGGGGAAGAAGAGGTGGTAGTGAGTGAGAGGGAGTATAAGGGGGGCTTCTGAGGGGCTGATAATATTCTAACTGTTGATCTGGGTGCTGATGGTGAGTATGTTCACTTTGGAAAATTAATCAAGTACTTTCTATATGATATGTTATACTTCAATGAAAATTTATTAAAACAAAACAAAAAAATGGAGGTTTAAAGATTCCTTCCCTTCTATTGGATCTCACAGGATTAGTTACATCAGGGATGTGAAAAGGCAATATATTTTATTTTGAATTTCACACTTCTAACATGCATCCAGATTACTTAGCTGCATAATTATTTTGAGTGTACACGATGCGTAATGCATAATTAATCATGTGTGGAACAGTTGCAATTTCCTATTCATTTCCTTATTTAATTCTCACACAAAAATCTGTAGTGTAGCAAGGAGGTCAGATATTGTCTCAGTTTTACAGATAAGAAAATTGAGGCCCAAAGAGGTTGAGGGACATACCCAAAGTTACCCAACTAGAATTTGTATGTAATTAAAAAAATATAAAGGCAACTAGCTGTAGGTGTGTAATGCACCATATGCATTTTTATCTTGCTTCACAATTCAGAAATCCCAGGCAGCAGGGATTTAAGAGCTGAAATCCTTGGGTGCAGCTCTTCCCCTTTCCTTACCCAGCCAGATTGCACAATCTTTCCGTGTTGCAGTTGATACCCACTAATAGACTGGCTGGAACACGACATTTATCTCCTCATTTGTACCACACAAATGAAGTTAAAGTAATGGCACTTTGTTGGCACAGAGGAAAGCCAGTTCCGAAGTGTCCCACTTTTTCTCTTCTATTGAGTGTTCAGAGTTGATGTGAAATAACAAATGTTCTGGCCCAGTTTGAGAACATAGCCTGGTTGTGTTGTAAAAATCAGGACTTACCATTCCAGCGAGTGCTTAGTCACGGGACCTCCGATCCTGCATGGACCCACCGAGTCCCAGCTCCTGTGAGACAGTCCTGGAGTGACCAACTATGAGGGTGAAGCAAAAGGGGGAGACTGAGTTGGTGACTGGGTGAAAGTTCTCACTGAGGACCCACGGGAGGCAGTGGGAAGGAGGCTGGACCAGAAGTTGGAAGACCTAGTTGAAGTCTTCACTACAATACCCACTAACTGTGGGAACCTGAGCAAACCACAGACCAAATCATCACATAGTTGTCATGTAAAGAGCACTGGACTTGGAGCCAGACAAATTTAGGTTTGAATTCCAGCTGGGCATCTTACTAGCTGTGTCACCTTGGTTCAATGTGTCACCGTATCTGGATCATATTTTCCTCATCTGTAAACCAGAGAGGCTGTTTGGATGCTCTTAAGAAGCCATTTCCTGGTAGTTCATATTACGATCTCCAAGGATCCACATCTCCATCTGAAGTGGGGAGACTGATTCCTGCCAGTTTATTGGGTTGTTGAGAGAGGCAACAGGAGCAGGAACTAACAGGTGCCTGGGAGGTTTTCTTAGTGTTAAATTGGGAGCTGCTCCCTAGCAGCACAACCATTAACCATTAACCCCACTTTCATTTATGGTCCCTTTGATAGGCTGCATTTTCTTGAAACCATTATCTTACGTTAGCTGCCTTTTCAAGGTCTGTTCATCCCTCAGTGAAAAGGCAATTCAGTCATCACATGGAACCAGCAGAACAGCATTCCACTGGCTACCAGGGGGAGGGAGAAGTCCTTTTGTGTTCCAATTCCACCCACTCTCTCCTCTTCCATTTCAGGCCTAAGCGGCAGGGGGGTAGCCCTTCTCCATGACACCCAGACACTGAGGTTTACTGGATTGTCCGTGGAGACAGGCAAGAACAAAACCATGCCCACCGTGGGGAGGGGCCAGGACTCCACAGTAGGAAAGGCTAGAACACTCAGGAAGGTGGGAAGAAAGGATGTGGTCCTCAGTGGTCTCCCTCTCTTAGGTTCATATGACTTCAGGCGTTTTCATGCCCTTGTGATCACTCTGGGTGGTGGGAGTCTTATAGGATCTCCGCCCTGTGGCAATGGCCAGGAGCAAGGCAGACCCTCCCTATGAACTTGAGGGAACCATTTGTAACTCGGGGGTTGGGGGGAGGGGGAGGAGGGGAGGATTAAAGTAGGCACAGCGCCCCCCAGAGGCCAGCATGTTAGTTGCAGAAGAGGTCAGAGAGAGCCGCAGGAGCGCAGACACTGCAGCGATGGAGAGGCTAGGCTATGAGGTCCATGCTCCATGCATGGAGAGTGTCCCATTGGAGTCCTCAGAGGCTGTGTTGAGTCGATTAGTGTCCCCTCAAACTTCATGTCCCCCTGGATCCTCAGAATGCAACCTTATTTGGAAATGGGGTCTTTGCAAATATAATTTGTTAAGATAAGGTCATACTGGATTAGGGTGAGTCCTAATCCCATGACTGGTGTCCTTTTAACAAGAGGGAAATTTGGACAGAGAAACACAAGAGACACAGAGAAAAAGGCCACGTGAAGTCAGAGGCAGGGATTGGAGTGTTACAGCTGCAAGTAACGCCAAGGATTGTTGGCAACCACCAAAAGCTGGGAAGAGGCAAGAAGGATTCTTCCCTGGATCCTTCAGAGGGAGCATAGCCCTGCTAACACCTTGATTTTAGACTTTTAGCCTCTTATAAATGTGAGAGAACAAATTTCTGTTGTTTTAAGCCACCCAGTTGTGGTGCTTTGTTATGGCAGTCCTGGGAAACTAATATAGGGTCCAAGCTTTTATTCTTCTTGTGACCCTGCCTATAGCGTCTCCCACCCTATGCTGAATTCTGTGATTCATTTCACCAGCAGCTCAGACAGATGCAAATTTGTCTCCCAAAGTCCCTCTTCCAGAGGAGAAAGGCACCCAGCCAGATGTGAACCAGCCAACACCATAATCATGTCTCTTTGAACCTATATGAAAAGAGGGGCTGTCTTGTCTCCCATCTGCTGTCCATTTTGCACACATCCCTGCAGGTCTAGGTAGAATCTCAGGGTTCATATAGACCTTAAAGATCCCTGGTCCCCACTGAATGCATGACTCCTCTGGGCAATATCCCCTGCTTGGGTCCTCCTGGAATCTTCTTAAAGTCTTATTGCTCCTTACTTCTTCCATTCCACAAATATCACTGATGACCTGTGTGCCCAGCTCTAGGCAGTGAGCAAACAGACTCAGTCCCTGCCCCCATGAAGCTCACATTCCAGTGGAGATTTGACCCTGGAAAACTCTTCCTTTGTTGGCCCCGGATCTGCCATCAAAGCAAGCCTGTTCTTGGTCTAGCTACGTGCGGGTCGTGGTGGTGAACCCGCAACACTCCCTTTGAGACTGGGCGCATGCTGCTCTCACAGCTAGACTGATGCAGGCATCAGGAAAGGGAAATATTGTTGAAATGGCGTCTTCTTCCCCTCTGGTTGGCCTGGAATGCTGTAATAGTCCCCAAATCCATTTTACAAGGCAATTGGTATTTAAAACACTGTAACCTCGAGAGATTGGCAAGTTCCATGCTTTATTTATCTCCAAATCAAATTAAGTCTCTGAGGTGTGTACTGAAGATGCCCTCATTATGCGGGGCATGCATTATAATTTTGAGGTGTATTAGCACACTTGTATTTGACAAAATGCAGTATATATATATATATATATATATAGTAATTATACAATATGGTCTACTAATTAAAATGATGCTTCTAATATGCTGTATATTTTATTGTATAAGAAAATCTTTGGTAGGTTTATCAAATTAATTGAACAATCTGATGACATTTCATGGATGTTTAGAGCTGACAACCTTAATAATTAACTAGCATTCTCATTTTTATAACAGAGGAAATTAAAGTAGAAAGAGCTACTTGTTACAGAAATAGAGATTGACTAAAGGCTCAAACTCAGATCTCTGGGCAACTTCCCAGCAGCCTGGTGAGACTGATTCCCATTTTGTAGATGAAGCTCTTAAGAAGTGAAGGCTTAGCTGGTTGGCCAAGTCACATGGCTGGTGTTTCTCTATGTGTGAATTGGACTATTCTCATAGCATGAGAGGTACACCTTGACAGCTGGAGAGAGATAGAGACCATGTAACATGTGTTTCTTTTCTACTTTAAAATTCTGTGTTGGGAGTTGGTCTTCTATTGATGAATAATGGCATAATAGACCTTAATGGAGAGAGGACCAAGGATGGCTCTGGGGGACCTTCTCCCCACTGCCTGGGTTGGTCAAGATGGGTCTTCATCTGCTCTCAATAAGATGGGCCTGGGACAATGCAAAGCCATGTATTTCTGTTCTCAGGGAAACTCTCGGGGTTAACAGGGTCCCTTAGCAAGAGACTGTAGGGGACCCACACCAAGTAGGACACTGGTTCAAGGAAGCCATCCCCATGAAGGAGGCCCCAGAGCATCATGAGGAATCCAGTCTGTTTCATGCTCCTGGACTAGATGCCAGTTTTCAGGGCTTTGTCCCAAGACCTCTGCTCCAGGAACACAAGATGGCGCCTCCTCCTGATCCCCGGTTTGGCACCGTCAAGCCTCTGTTCCAGGCTTGTGATCATACAAGGTTGTCAGAGCAGCCACTGAGAGGGTCTGAAATGGGGCCAGGCCATTGTTGATGGTGTCTTGGGGCTCAGCTCTTCTTGAAGGATGCATGAGCCCATGAACAGTTCTAGGAAAGTTTCGTACCTCCCATAGGTGAGGTGGTGAAGTGGGTTGTAGCTGGAGGAGAAAGAGCTAACCAGTTCATTCATTTATTTGATTCATCTGTTCAACAGATATTTACTGAACATTTGCCGTGTACCATTCATGCTTCAGGGAGCTGCTAGATAAGGCAGTGAACAGACAAGTTCCCTGCTCTCGTGGAGCTTCTGTTCCAGGAGAGACAGACAGTAAGGAAGCAAACATCTTTCATGTACAATATATTATCACAAAGTGATAGATGCAATGAAGAAAAGCAAAATACAGTGAAAATATAGAGAGTGATGAGATGTGGAATTTTAGGTGGGGTGTTCAGACACCTCCAAAGAGGGCACAATCAGGCGGAGAACTGGATCAGGTGAGAAGGTGAACCATAGGTATATTGGGGGCATGGCATTCTAAGTAGAGGGAATTGAAAGTGCAAAGACCCTGAGAGAGAAGGATGCTTGCTGTGCTCAAGGAGAAGCACAGAGGTGGGTGAGGCTGGAGAGGAGAGAGAGGCAGTAGGAGGGGGGACAGAGAGAAAGCATATGGCTAGACCAGAGAGCCTCATTGTGAGCAAGTTGGGGGGCCATTGGAGGGTTTTGTGCAGACTCTCTGGCTATTGCATGGAGAAGAGACCTCTGGGGGCAAGACGGGAAATGGAGCATCAGCCTAGGAGGCTGCTTAAGGCATTCTGGGGGCTAGTGGCTAGATGAGTAGAGGTAGTTGTAAGGTTTTTGGATGGTCTTATTTTGTGTGAAGGTATAAAAACATTTCCCCTGTGCCATTCTGGCAGCTTCCTTCCAATAGCTTTTGACACCTACCTCTTCCCTGAGGTCTCCCTGGATTGGCCAGGAGAGAATCAATGGCTTCCCACTCTCAGTGCTTCCTTTGTTCTTCCTCAGAGGGGAGGGGAGGGAGTACTGGGCAAGGAGTTAGAAAATCTTAAGTCTGTTCCAGCTCTTTAATACTTGGCCTTTGAACTTGGGCACATCACTCACCATTTCTGAGCCTTCATATCAGCACTTTTAAAGTAGGTCTTGTCTTCTCTGTGTTCTCACTTCACAGGATGGTTGATTGTGTCAAAGGAGCTGATGTGAGTATAAACATTTTGTAAACAGTCAAGAAATAAGCACATGAACAGGACTATAGCTTTTTGTTTATTTTATCATTATCCTGGCTTTTCAGAAGTAACACCACTTGCTAAGTGGGTGGTAAAAACACTTACAAGATATAATCTCTGGGGACTTCCCTGGTGGTCCAGTGGTAAAGAATCTGCCTTACAATGCAGGGGACCCAGGTTTGATCCGTGGTCAGGGAACTAAGATCCCACATGCCGTGGGGCAACTAAGCCTGCATGCCACAATTACTGAGCTCGCACGCCTCAACTAGAGCCCACGTGCCACAAACTACAGAGCCCACGTGCCCCAGAGCCTGTGCGCCACAACTAGAGAAGAGAAAACCCGCATGCCACAACTAGAGAGAAGCCTGCGCACCACAACAAAGGGCCCGCGCGCTGCAACGAAAGATCCTGCGTGCCTCAATGAAAATCCTGCGTGCCGAAACCAAGACCTGACGCAGCCAAAAATAAGTAAAATAAATAAATAATAAATAAATATGTTAAAAAAAGATATAATCTCGGTAAACTGGGAGCCAACTAACCAGAGTTAACCAGTTAAACAGAATCCTGCAAGAAGGTGGAGATAGGAGAAAATGTATTCATGTGGGCTTGATGGTTTTTCTTTAAGTTTTAGAGGACTCAGCTTCACCTTCCATAAACCTCCCTATCTCCAGGGGTAGATGGGACCAGTGGTACTCAGACAATGGTCCACACCACCCATGTCCTCCATCATCAAACCAAGATTCCTTCACAGTCCTCGAGCTCTAAGTGAGAAAGAAAATGGATCTTGACTTTCTCATAGTTTCAGCAAAGCTCGGGAAGTAAAGGCACTTCAGGTCACCCCCTGTGTTAGATTGTGTTATTTGTCCATAATTCTTCCTTCCCTTTATGCGCTGGCCATGGCTTCTCCATGGCTCTGATATACCTCCATGTCCCATTGATTCTGGGCTTGGTCATATGACTTGCTTTGACCAACGAGATGTGGGAGGAGGTATTGTGCAAGTTCCAAGCTGAGACTTAAAGAGGCTTAGTGAGTTTCTGCAGCCCTCTTGGAGCTTCTGTTCTGCATTATGAGAATAACATGCCCCAGCCCTGATGGAAGATGCAGAGAGTAGATCTGAAACATCCCAAAGCATGAGTCCAACCTAGTTTATTGGACCCCACTAAGCCTAGCTGAGAATGGCCAACTACAGTTGACCCATGATTAGGAAATGAATGCTTATTGTTGTAAGGCACTAAGATTTTGGGATTGTTTGTTACATGGCATTATTACAGTAAAACCTGACTCATACCTTCTGAGATGACAGAAAATTTTGGTATCACATCAACCTGTTCTCCAGCTATTTTGATTCCCTGAGGTTATTCTAAGCCTGCTGGGGCTTCTGTTTGCTCCTTCTGTGGCTTTACTTTATTTGTTCACCTGAAAGAACCTTTCCTAGGTAGAATAGTTTTAAAGAGCAGACTCGGTGCCTGTGCCCAGGACAGAGCCTCAATCAGAAGCAGGACCATGTTTATACCAAAACGAGAGCTTTCAAGTTAAGATGGCTAGTAGGACCTTTTAAGATGCAAGGTCAGACTGCAGGTATATCAGGCCCTTATGACTTCAGATGAGAAATAGATCAATGTCGTTCCATAGAAAAAGGCCACAGAAGATCATATATAACTGCAACATCACTTTTTGTTGGAAGAGTGACTCATAACAAAAGCTTTGAGACTTGGTGAATCAGAAATAACTTTTCTTGTCAGTAATTGCCGTCAGCTATTGGTTTAAAGAATAAAATTTGAATCTCCAGCCTCATGTGTATCTAGCTAAGCTTCCTTGATGGATAGATGCATTCATCAGTGGGTTCTCTAGCTTATTGGCACCAGGAAAGCTTCCCACAGAACTGGTGGTGCAGAGAGAATGTAATGTGAGAGCCTGAAGGCATCAGAGACCCCCAGACCAGAGTCACCTTGGAATTCTCTGGCCTTGAGGGCATCTCAGGGGTAGAAGGGGCTTAAAGATCATCTGCTAACTCCCTGTCCTAATGCTTGAAATCCCTAAAAATATCTCAGAAGTAAGTATCCATCGGAGTGAGAACAAATGTCCCTTTTCAAGGCCACATATATCCTCTTTGGATAACTCTGTGCAATAGACTGAATGTTTGTGTTCCCCCCAAATTTATATCGAAGCCCTAATCCCCAGTGTGATGGTATTTGGAAATGGGACCTTTGAGGGGTAACTAGGTTTACATGAGGTCCTGAGAGTGGGGCCTTCATGATGGGATTAGTGCCCCAATAAGAAGAGACAGGAGAGAGCTGGTTCTCCCTCTCTGCTCTCTGCCATGTGGGGATACAGCAGGAAGATGGCCATCTGCAAACCACACACCAGATCTGTCAACACCTTGATATTGGACTTTTCAGCCTCCAGAACTGTGAGAAATGAATGTTTTTGTTTAAACCACCCAGTCTATGGCAGTTAGTTATAGCTGCCCAAATGGACTAAGACACACTCAGGTGAGTAGTAGTTTTCTCTTCTACCAAGCTAATCTCTTTTTCTCTCTCCCTCCTTCTCTTTCTCTTTCTCTCACTCCCTCTCAGCTCTTTACATATTTTAAAGGTTTAGAACAGGAGCTAGCAAACATTTTCTGTAAAGGGCCTAATAATAAATATTTTAGGCTTTGTGGGCCATATGGTCTCTGTCACTACTACTCAACTCTTCCACTGGGACATGCAAAAGCAGCTATCAACAATACATAAATGAATGGATGTAGCTGTGTTCCAAGAACACTTTATTTATGGATACAGAAATTTGAATTTCATCTGATTTTTTACTTTGCACAAAATATTATTCTTTTGATTTTTCCCTAACTATTTAAAAGTGTAAAAATCATTTTTACCTTGTGGGCTGTGCAGAAACAGATGGGGACTGATTTGGCCTACAGTTTGTAGTTTGCCTGTCCCTGGCAAAGTGTCTACCTCTTCTTCAAGACACTCTTTCAATTATGAGTCATTTCTAGACCATCCTGTATCCTGGTCTACAAGTCTTTGGCTTTTATGGATCTATATGACCTTCTGTTCTTCTAAAGGAGGAGATAAGGAGGTAGACAAAATAATCTTTTACTAAGAAAGGAGACCTGTTCATTCAAGAGTCACGAGTTTCTGTTCATTTGCAACCTAGTGTACTCTGAAATCACGCCAAAGCGTTGCATTCCAACCCATCCATCCTCCTGGTGTTAGGCTTCTCTTGGTTGCTTTCTTGATCTGTGGAGTGCTGGGGCCACCTGAAGTGGTAGGAGGGACCTTATGGTGCCCACTTGGGAAATAGGTGGATTGGAACTCAGCACCACTGCTATGGTGGAGGAGCTACCACATTAAGATATTAAATTGCAGTTTAGTGGAAATTCAAGATTTCATATGAAAGGAAATGACCAACAAAGTAAAATGGCAGCATTCATTCTGCCTCTTAAGCTCTAACCAGGTGCTCTGGGGCCTGGAGGCTCCCCGTTCAGGCAATCAGTCTGGGAAGAGTCAACCTTCCTAAGCCCTCCCCTGACTTTCCTTCCAGGAACCCTTCTCCATAGTTTACATACCCTGTTCTAAGAGCCCTGGAGAAAGTTCCTTGGTCCAGACATAGAGTTAGAGAATTTTGTCAGCAGAATCCTCTATCATGTGGGCTCCTTCCTTTCCCAAATTGCCCCTGTCCCAGACAGGGCTGGCCGTCCTGAGATGAGTGGGTCCCTGCCCTTTGTTAGCGGGATTCCTGTCCTTGTGTTCCCGAGAACCTCATGGCTCAACCCAACATCCCTAGGACTACTAAGTTCAACAGATTTTTCTAGCATGAATTCATTTATTCATCCATTCATTTACCTGGTGAACATTATTGAGAGCCTACCGTATCCCAGGATTCAAAAGGAACACACGTAAGAAAAAGGCCTGGCCTCTGGGGCTTTGGTCAGAGGATAAGACAATGATTGACTTGAATGTCATGAGCATCCTGCTAGAGGCATGGACAGGCTCCACGGGGTACCAGAGGAGGATGCCCCCCTGTTATGGGAAGGGCGCTGTGTCCCAGCTGCCCTGAGGACTTGGGCCACCTGCTAGGGTTGCTGTAAATCCAGCTGGCTTCTCTCTCGCTCACGGCCACACTTTGTAATCCTCACCCAGCCAAATGAGTGTGTGCCTCTTTCCTAAGGTGGAGAGTTCCATGTAAGGTCCTCTACCACTGGGGATAGGACTCCCAGCATTTGCTGTGCTGACTGTGAAGGAGGCTGGGGTCAGCAGTAATAATAATAGCTAATGCTTATTGAGTGCTTAGCATGTGCTAAGTGCTCTAAATGTACTTTCTAATTTAACCTTCACAACAATCCTTTGTGGCACTTGCTGTTATCATACAGAAGAGGAAGTCAAGGTCAGAAAGGTTAAGGTCTAAGAAGTGGTACAGACTGAATTGGAACCCAGGCTATCCAAGTTCAGCATCTCCCTTGATGTGCCATCTCTGTATAGAAATTGAGATAGTCAACTACATTTTATACATCCCTTCTGGGCTTGGCACTTTACTTCCGGTGTTTCACTGAATCTAAATGATGTCCTAGGAAGTGAGTATTAGCATTCAGATTTTACAGGTGAGACTCCTGCGAGGAAGTGACTTGCCCAAGGCCACGTGGAGCCTTTTCTATCGGGCTGTCCTTAGCCCCAAACTAAGAAATACAGGAGAAGGGAGCCCAGAGCTGCCCTCAAAGCACTCACAGTCTGGGCAGGAAACAGATTTACTGAATCTACCATTTACTTACGATGCTTAGGACCCCTCGCTAAGGTGCAGAAGACAGTGTGCTCATTTCCATGGCTTCATTCTGTGCAGAGACTGGCGAGAGCTAGGGGTTGATGTCTGATGGGTGAGTGCTGAGATTCAAAAGGAAGGAGGAGGCATTATAAAAGGGGTCTGGGCTTCCCTGGTGGCGCAGTGGTTGAGAATCTGCCTGCCAATGCAGGGGACACGGGTTCGAGCCCTGGTCTGGGAAGATCCCACATGCCGCGGAGCAACTAGGCCCGTGAGCCACAATTACTGAGCCTGCGCGTCTGGAGCCTGTGCTCCGCAACAAGAGAGGCCGCGACAGTGAGAGGCCCGCGCACCGCGATGAAGAGTGGCCCCCACTTGCCGCAACAAGAGAAAGCCCTCGCACAGAAACGAAGACCCAATGCAGCCATAAATAAATAAATAAATAAAAATTAAAAAAAATAAAAAAGGGGTCTGGACTCAAAAAGTGTGGTTTCCAGATCAGCAGCACTGACACCATTTAGGTACATGATCTTCTGAAGGATCATCTCCTGCAGGGTGGCTGTCATTTCAGGGCATCTTGCTTTCCTGGGTGACACTGGCCATGTTCCTTACCCTCACATATCACAGGATGCACAGAGAGCTCACGATAGACTGGCAAACGCCTGGATTCTATACAGCTCTCTCTCTTACTTGCTGTGGGATGTGGGGCAAGTTTTAACCACTCTCTGGGCCATAGTATCTTTTCTGTAAGATGCCCAGATCAGTCGTTTTCAATCCTGATGGCCCATTATAATCACCTGGGGAGCTTTTCAATAATTCTGATATCCCGGGCCCATAGCCAGAAGTTCTGATTTAACTGGTATGGGGTGAGGCCCAGGAATTGGTACTTTTAAAACTTCCCAGGTCATTATATTGTATAGACAATGTTGAGAACCAGTAAACCAGATCACCTCTGGTTGCATTAACATTACCTGGGCATTCCTTGAAGATTCAGATATCTCTCAAGGTGATGCCGACACACAGCAGAGCTTGAGAACTCCTGGAATCAATGACCTCTGAGGTCTCTTTCAGCTCTGACTCCAAGGTTCCCCGATCAATGATTCTCTTCTTTCTCCCCATGCTGGAGCCTCCCTTTGGTAATGAGCAGAGGTGCCATCAGCTTGTAAGCTAAGCTTCAGTGCCTCC
This sequence comes from Eschrichtius robustus, assembly GCF_028021215.1. Taxonomy (NCBI): domain Eukaryota; kingdom Metazoa; phylum Chordata; class Mammalia; order Artiodactyla; family Eschrichtiidae; genus Eschrichtius; species Eschrichtius robustus. Next base: position 29,231,879 of record NC_090842.1, on the reverse strand, counting down.
TGAGAATGCAGCCAGCTGGCAACGGTGGAGGAAAGTGGTAAACACATTTGACTTTTCTTTATCAGCTGTGCCGTGTGCACGATGTGCAGGAGGACTGGGGCTCTGTGTCAAGGCCAGCTGAGTGGCTGAGGCCTTGTATAAAGCCCAAGGGCAGTCCTGGCCACTGATCTGTTTGCCTGCTCCCTTCCTTGGCCCCAGGGTGGGCACTAGCCACAGGCTCCTACTGCCTGGACCCCAGCCACAAACCTTCTGGAATGACAAAGATGAGCCTTAGAGCAGATGTGTGTACCCATCCTACTTTGTCTTTCTGGGTCAGCCTCCAGGTTGGCTAGATCAATACCTTGACTCCCAGGAGAATCCAGAGATGGAATAAGGAACCCAGAGGCAGGCTTGGAGCAGGCTCTGGGGCTGAGCTCCAACGCTGCCCTGGCTCGGCAAGGACATCCAAGTGTCTCCTTTCCTCCATGTGGTATGTGGCTATTTAATGGCAGTGAAATTTATTGTGGGTAATGGAGTGTCAGGCTCCTTATTGCTAATGGATGAGTTCAAATGTGAAGGATTTATTAAATAAGTCAAGCATACGCCTCCGAGAGACGATTACTGTGAGTGAAAACAATTATATAGTTAAACAAGGAGGAAAGACATTTTAAATGCATCTTTGAAGTTCTCTAAATCAGTTTAAATGTGTAATTTCAAAAGGTTTGGGGTGGAGCAGAGATTAGTTTCAGCAAATTACTCATCAAGTTTTTTTTTTTTCTTCCTTTATTTTGATTCAGCAAGAAACCAACTGCCCTATTTGGCTGTCATTTAAAGAGGTTACTGATGGGTATTTGGAGATGGAAAAAAATGCTAAAGCAACAGAACCTAGTTTGGTAGCTTCCTACAGTTCCCAGGTTCTGATTTCCTTGGTGTGTAAGTGGGCTCTCTGGAGCGGAAGGAAGGAGTCAGAGAGGCAGCAGGAGCTGTCATTCAGAGAGAAGGATCAGTGCTTCTTCCTGATACTAAGCGGTGGTCTAGAGCCATAGAGTTGGAAGGACTTTGGAGGACCTTTGGTCGATTCCATTTTGCAGTGGGGAAGCTGAGGCCCAGAGAGGGAAAGGGCGTTTTTCTAAGGTCACACAGCTTGAAAGCCTGGAAGCCAGGCTTCCCCATTGCTCTCCCTTTGAAATGGAAATAGTACTGACCTCACAGGGGTGTCTGGAAGGAGACAAGGAAATAGAGGGAAAGTGCTTTGGGAAGTACGTATGTTTCTACCTGGAAAGGGCTACTGTGGGGGAAGGATTGGCTATGGACCTCCTTGGTGGGTTCATTTTGGTGAGGGGCCCACCCCTCAGCCGCTTCACAAGTTCTGCAGCCAGGACCACAGCGAGCTGAGGTCCCTGGGACCCTCTCCCCTACTGAGCTGAGGAGAGGCACAGGCAGCGACAAACCCCTGACATTTTCTTTGAGACAGTGACAGCTGGTGGAACTTTTGACTAGAGGAATAAAGAGCAAGCAGGCAAAAAAAGTGACTGTGTTAAAAAGTGGTTTAAAAATGCGCTGTGCCATCTGTTTGGCCACCACGGCTTTGTGGGGTATATGTGGGGACAGAGACCTCCCCCTCTCCCACTCCTGGGTCTCACCTTGGTCAGGGCCCACAATGATGAACTTTATTAATTCTGCAAGTTTTATTTTCCATGTCCCCCAGTCTTTCTTTCTGCTCCCCTCTGTTCCCAGTGCACACCCTCATTTTGCTTCCTGAAAAGACATTTTCTTAATTTCCCCAATTGCTAACAAAGTCTTTAATCTACAAAGCCCTGCACGCTTGACTTAAAAGGCAAGTTTTTGGTTTTGGCCTTTGCTGTATGAGTCTGGTCCTAGTGTTAGAGAAATGGGGCTTTAAAAGACAGGTGTTTAAGCTTTACTCTACCTAGCAATATTGCAGGCTTCATATTTATTCAGGTTTTCCTTCATGTCCTAAAGCTTTATACCTTTCTTCTGCTGATATTTTTAATTAAGTTTGTCTGAGATATTTTTCAGGTTCTTTTTTTCCCTTTTGTGAATAGGGTTATAAAGTGCATATTCTAATTAGTTATTGCTATGGAATATGAAAGTTATTAATTTTTTGTGTTTATATCTGTCACCTTGATGAATTCATATTCGATTATAAACAGGCTTTTGGTTCTTGTGGATTTCCCAGGTAGATGGTTATATTGACTGAAAATACTAACCATTTTGTCTCTTTCTGTTCAGCAGTATATTTATTTCCTTTTCTTCTTGTCTTTCTCCACGAGCAAGCCCTCATTACAGTACTGAAAAGTAGCAGAGATTATGGGCATCCTTGCCTTGATCCTGACTGTAATGGGATTGTTTCTGGTAATTTATCATTTACTTTGATGTGTGCTGTGGGTCTATAGTAGAAAACATTATTAACTTAGGTTTTGGGTTTTTTTTTATTAATCAGAAATGGATTTTATTAAATTTTATTAAATTTCAGCATCAATTGAAATGATCTGTTGAGATGATTTCAGTCTAGTCAGAAACATGGATGATGTTCTAGTGTTTCATTCTTATATACCTGCTCACAATGCAATTCTGGTTTTGATATTCTAATATTTTGTTTAGGATTTTTGCATCTTCACTCATAAATGATATTGGCTTCTGGTTTTTCCCCTTCTGTATTTGTTTTCCCTGTCCAGTTTTGGAATTGGGTTATAGAATAGAATTGCATGGAATTCTGGATTTCTTGAATGTTTTGTAGGACATTCAAAACTGTAAACTTTCTCACTTTGGTGCACTTTAAAAGGGTAGAGTTATAATGACTATTTCTATTTCTTCTATGATTATTGGTCTTTCATGATTTTTTTTTTCTTTTTGAGCCAATTTTTGTGATTTATTGTTTTCCAGAAAATTATCCTATTCATCTCGATTTTCAAATGCTTTGGTGTAAATTAGCATATACTTTCTCTTTAATTTAAAATATGCTTTGTCTAGTATGTTTCTTTTCTCACTCTTGATGTTGTACTTTTCTGTCATTCTTCCCTACCCTACCCACAAGTCTCAGTCTTGCCATAGATTATTCTAGTTCATTGGTCTTTTCAAAGAGCCAGCTTTTAGTTTTATTAATCTATACTGTTGATTTGTTTTCTAGTTTATTAATTTTTGCATTTTGTCTCTATTAATATCTTCCTCAGATGTCATTGCATTTATTTTGTTTTTCTTTTTGTAACTCCTTGATTTGAAAAGCTTAGTTATTTTGTTTTCCTTTTTTTTTTTTCCTTTTTTTCTCTTTTCTGAGAACTTCATTTTAAGACTGTAAATTTTCCAGAGTTAGGTATATACCTCAGGTTTTGATATATGGCCTCTCCTTGTCATTCATTTCTAAATAATAATATTAACTTTTCTTTGTTAACCTAAGAATTATTTAAAAGATATTTAACATTTTTCAGATACATAGAACTTTTTGGCCATTTCTTTGTTATTAATTTTTAATTTTATTGCATTTTAACTAGAAGGTAACCTGTCTGACTTCCTTCTTGTAGGATTTGTTGAGATTTCCTTTGTGACCTAATACATGAATTCCTTTTCTTGAATGTTCCCTGCATAACTGATATAATGAGCAGTCTCTTTTTATTAACATCTTATCTGTTAAACCACACTTCAAATTATAATATATATGTTATTCAGATCCTCTCTATCTGTACTTGATCTACAGCTACTTGATCTGGTTATTTCTGAGAGGTGAGTAACAAAGCCTCTTACCATGATAGTTGATTATCACTTTTTCCTTGTATAACTTTTATTTTTGCTTTATGTATTGAAACTATGTTATTGGGTGCATAAAGTTCATGGCTGATATATCAATCTACAAATATATTTTTGTAGATATATCATATATTTTTTGATATATCTTTTCTGTAAATGTTATATTTTATCAATATGAATTATCTCTTCCCCCTAGTTCCTTTTCTTATTTTTTTCCCCTTGAGCTCTATTTTGTTTGATATTATTACAACTCTGCCTACTTTGTTTTTATTGGTATTTGCATGCCATAGCTATTTTCATCCTTTAACTTTTAATCTCCCCCTGTCATTTTGCTTTAGGTGTATTTTACAAGCAGCATATAGGCTTTTATTTTTTAAATCTAATTTAACAGTCTCTGTCATCCACTAGGCATTTAAACCACTCATACTTATTGATATTACTGATATATTTGGGCTTATTCCTGACTTTTTTTTGTGCTTTTTATTTATCATAAATTCTTGGTTTTTTTATCCCTATCTCTCCTGTGCTTTTTAAAAAAATTATTGAATACATTTTAATTTTATTTTTTCTTCTGTAATGTTTGGAAGTTATTCATCCCATTTGTATACTTTCAATCAGTTGTAATAGATTGGGTGCATTTTTGAGAGGCCTAATGACGTCTGGAATTACTACCTACATCCTTTCAGTGAAAAATACTAAAACCTTTTACTACTTCCCTTCTCCTACTATTCTTTCTTTTCTCTTCCCCAACACTACCATGTTGATATAGTTTGGGATTTTAGTTACAAAATGTTAATCATTTTGTTTTAATATCATCATGTATTTCAATTAGTAAAATTTGTTAATTTCTTTGGGTTCCTTTTTTTAACATGACTTGAATCCCATATTTGGATACAATATATGGTAATCCCTCTTTGATTCCTTTTTTTTATTTTATATGGTTCCATACTGTCTAAGAATTCTTTTGGGCATGTTTGACAATATCTCTATTTTCCCCTTTTACTTCAAAGATAGTTCTACTGGACATCAAATTCTAGGTTAAAAATAAATTCCCTTAGATCTCTGGGACTACTGTTCTATTGCCTGTTGCATTCAGTGGTGCCAGTAAGAATTTTGATGACACTTGATTCTCATTCCTTTGCAAGGAATCAGTTTTGTCTGTATGGAGAATTTTTCTCGTCTTGTAAAAATGTCCATAAGATACCTAAATGTAGATCTTTTTCAAGTTTAACTTGCTCAGCACTTGATGGCCCTGTCAATCTGGAGACTTCCATTTTTTTTTTTTTTTCAGGATTTCCCCCTCACTTCTTATTTGAATACGTCTTCATTCTAACTATTCCCTCTTTCTAGAACTCTTATTAGATGGATTTTGTCACTATTGGATTCATTCTCCATTTCTCTACTTTTTTCTTACTTTCCATCTATGTTGCTTTCCATGCTTTGTTCTGGGAGAAGTCCTTGCTTCCATATCCTAGTTTAGTGATTTGCTCTTTACTTTTATCTATTCTGATATTCAGCCCATATGTTGAGTTTTTTATTTCAATACTCAAATTTGTTATTTCCAAGACTTCTAGTTGATTACTTTGTATATATGCAATATCCCCTCACATGAGAATACCAATTAGACTTTTCTAAAATCTTTTTTCGTTCATTTTATTGATTCCTTCCATGGGTTTTTAGTTCTTCAGTTTGTTGAATTTAGTTCTTCATGTTAAATTTAGCTCTTCAGATTGTTAAATTTAGTATTTTTCTTTTATGGTATTGATTTGCTTTTGTAACAGTCACCCCATTGATCATCCTTGGGCCCTCCTTCTGCCTCTGACTTTGGTACCTCTAGGGCTGCTTCCCCCACTTTTTGCAGAAGGTTTCTCCTTTGTACAACCGAGGTAGAGTTTCCTGTTTCAGTCCTCCCTATCTTACTTTGTCCTTTCAGGGATTCCTAACACTTTTGGTCCATTGGGGGCACCCCTTCTTTTTTCAATACTGTTATGGATTTTTATTATATGTGAATATATTTTTAAACATGTATGTAGTCTATTTATATTGTATTTTATTTGTTTATATAATCATCAATGTTTATGATTCTTTTAATGTTTTTTTTCCTAAGCGTTTAGGATAAGAAGGACAATATGGAGATTGTGCTTGGTTCACAATTTTTACCTAACTTGCTGAATTTTTCACATACTGAAAACTGATGTCTTAAATCAAGACTCCAAAAGATGTGACTAGATGTTACTAGGGGTCTGGGTTGACAGCTGCATGATAGCGCATGGCTCCACGGTGGCATCCTTCCACCAGGAATTCCCTCTGATTCATTTCCATTGTTAAGATACTCTTCTGTTTCACCACCGGTTGGAAAGCCTGTGAACTCAGATGCGTTTGCCACTTGCTCACCAGCCAGGAGTTAGTACCGAAGAACTGGACGTAAAGAAACTAGCTTACCTCCTTGTGTTTGACTTGAGGAAACATTTTGAGGCACCAGCCAGATCCTCCTTCCAGAATAAAGAATGTATTTCCCCAGCTGCTGGCAGTGTCTTGGGAATACAGATGTCAGCAACAGCCCTTTTAGGATTGCCTCGATGAAGAGAGTGACTTTTTCTCAGAGTGGGCTTCTCACCCCAGCTCTGGCACTTCTGAAGGATTTTCTCATTTTGAGAACTCCCCACACTTCCACTGACACTGCATCTCAGCTCAACATCTTTCTCCGCCCAATCTGCTTCCTTTCCTTCATTCCACAGGTATTGATCCCAAGAGTACTTTCTTAAAAAAACCTCTGCATGCTAAACTTCATCTCAGAGTCTGCTTCCTGGAGATCCCAACCTGGGACCAAGAATTTACTGGAAATCACTACATCTATCAGAGGAAAGTGCCACCGTGGGTGTATTTGGCTACAGAAGCCCTTTAAACTGCCCTGGGTGTGGGTAGCTGAGTTGTGTAAGGCCAAACACAGGCAATCAGAAAGCAAAGGAAGTAACTGCCTTTTCTACATGCATTCGGATTTGTCTACTCAAGTCTGCTTCTCCTGCAACTTTACCCAACTCAGAAAATGGTGACTACCATTTCCAGTTGCTCACGATAAAAATCTTGGAGTCTTTTCTGACCTTGATCTCTAATACCACACTTCTGATCTATCAGGAAATCCTCTCAGCTTTACCACCACAATAATCCCAAATATGACCCTTTCTCATCGCCAAGAATGCCAACCCCTGGTCCCAGCCACTACTACCACTGCTGGCTTGGATTACTGAAATTGCCACCCAGTCAGACTCTTCGCCTCCACCCTTACAATCTGTTCTTGACACAGCAGCCAAAGTGATCTTTTTTATTTATTTATTTATTTATTTATTTATTTATTTATTTATTTATTTATTTATTTATTTTTGGCTGTGTTGGGTCTTTGTTTCTGTGCGAGGGCTTTCTCTAGTTGCGGCGAGTGGGGGCCACTCTTAATCGCGGTGTGCGGGCCTCTCACTGTCGTGGCCTCTCTTGTTGCGGAGCACAGGCTCCAGACGCGCAGGCTCAGTAATTGTGGCTCACGGGCCTAGTTGCTCCGCGACATGTGGGATCTTCCCAGACCAGGGCTCGAACCCGTGTCCCCTGTATTGGCAGGCAGATTCTCAACCATTGCGCCACCAGGGAAGCCCCAAAGTGATCTTTTAAAACCAAAGTCCAATCATGTGTCTCCTTGGCTCAAAACCCTCCAGTGCTTTCTATCCTGTTTGGAACAAAGTCTTCAGTCCTTTTATGGCTCCTGTCAGGGTTCTCCAGAGAACCAGAACCAATAGAATGCAAGTGGATATAGAGATAGAGATAGAGATAGAGATAGATAGAGACAGAGATATGGATATAAAGAGGAGATTTATTATAGGAATTGGCTTACGTGATTATGGAGGCTGAGAAGTCCGCAGTCTGATTTCTGCAAGCTAGAGAACCAGAAAAGCAGTAGTATGATTTAGTCCAAGGCTGAAGGTCACAGGGTTGGGGGGCCACTGGTGTAAGTCCCGAAGTCCTGAGAACAGGAGCACCGGCGTCTGAGGGTAAGAGAAGGTGGAGGTCTCAGTTCAAGAAAAGAGAGAGGGAATTCGCCTTTCTTTTGCCTTTTTATTCTATTTGGTCCCTTAAGAGATTGGCTGATGCTTGTCCCCATTGGTGACTGCGAATCTTCCTTAGTCTACTGAATCAAATGCTAATTTTTTCCAGAAATCCCCTCACAGATGCACCAGAAATAATGTTTTACCTGCTATCTGGGCATCCCGTAGTCCAGTCAAGTTGACACATAAATTAACCATCACAGCCCCCAAGGCCCTCTATGACCTGGTCCTACCCCCATGCTGTCTTGCTGACCTTTTTGACCACTACTTCCCCTTGCTCACCTCACTCCATGCCAAGCTCTTCCTGACTCTTTGCACTTGTGGATCCCTCTGCTGAAAAGGCCCAGATATTTTCTCAACTGCCTCCTTGGTTCTTTCAACTCCCTGATTGTCTTAGTCTGTTCAGGCTGCTATAACAAAACACCACAGACTGGGTGTCTTATAAACAGCAAAAATTTATTTTTCACAGTTCTGGAGGCTGGAAGTCCAAGATCAGGGTGCTGGCATGGTCAGGTGAGGGCCCTCTTCCAGGTTGCAGACTTCTCATTGTATCCTCACATGGCAGAAGGGGTGAGGAAACTCTGTGGGATCTCTTTTTAAGGGCACCAATCCCAATCTTGAGGGCTCCACTGCATGACCTAATCACCTCCAAAGGCCACACCTCTTAATACTATTACCTTAAAGATTAGGATTTCAGCATATAAATTTTGGGGGACACATTCAGACCATAGCACTGATCAAATGTCATCTCACGTATGAGAACTTCCTTAACCACCAGTATAAGACACCAACCTCCTCTCACTACAACCCCAGTGTTGACACTTAAATCCCCTACTCTGCTTATTTTTATCATCACACTTATCACCACACAGTGGATTTACTTTTTACCTATTTATTGTCTGTGCCCCCTCCCTCAGTAGAATGGAAGCCTCAGGAGAGGTATTTTGTTCACTTCTTTATCCCTAACATCTAGAACGGTGCTTGGCACAGAGTAGGTGCTAAGTAAGTGTTCGTTGAATTCATGAAATCTTAATTACCTGGCTGTTTGGAGGTGTATCGAGTGGGAAAATTGCTCAAGCACAGGCAGTATTCCTCATTCTGCTTCTTACTTGCCTAATGACCTTCCACAGGGCCCTTTTCCTCTCTGGAAGCTGAGGGGGTGGGATAAGATGGTTATCCAGAGTACCTTCCCAGTCTGATCTTTTATAAAGCTGTGATTTATCTAAAGCAAACAACCAATTGTGACAAAGAAGAGGTCAGGCACCTCTCATGTGGGTTTTTGCCCTGGGGGATGGGGAGAAAAGGCACTGAGAAAGTCGGAGTCCAGGCAGTGGTGTGTTGCATACTTGGAGAGTGTTGTTTTATTTTTTGGGTTTTTTTTGCTTTACATTTTCTCCTTCCTTACCACCCCTCTCCCCATGGAGACATTACTGCAGCCATGCCATTATTGCTTGAGTGAATTCCACGTAAAGACTGGTTCCAGCTTCTCCAGGATCCCTCTCCTGTGTCATTTCACCTGCAGGGAGTAACCCCTGTGTACTCAACATTTGTCTTCCATTTTTACCTTCCGACACCCTGCCTGTGTTCTGACTCGCTCTGGCCTCATGTTGAGCAGACTGTATGTCCTTACCTTTTGCTCTACTCAATGGGATGTGAGCCAGTGTGATGCCAGCAGTGGCTTGAGATTAGCTTGAGCTGTGGACTTGCCTTCTTGGGCTTCTGCCATCACCATAAGAGAAACATGCCCCAGTTAGCCTTCTGGTCCTAGAAGAATTGAGGGATACCTGGAGCAGACCTGGACCAAACCCAAGGCCAGAGCCAAACTCCACTGAGCTGAGATCAACTGAATGAGATCAGCAGTGCTGTCCAGCCAACACACACATGTGTGAGTGAGAATAAATGATTGTTTTAAACCACTGAGTGTTGGGGTGGCTTGTTACATGGCACTATCATGGCCACAGCTGATTGATACACCAGTCTTCTGAAACCCAGCCCAGGGTACTCACTCTCCCAGAGAACATTTCCTTAACTCAAAGACTTGGCCTAACAGTAAGAATTTCGGGTATGTTTTAAGTCAGTGGTATCAGTGTTTTGTGGAGACTGAGATAGGGACTGTAGCAGAAAGAAGGAAAAACGAGAAGCCAGTATTGCTCAACTGTACCATTTGAAGACTCTGCAAACAGGAAGAGCAAGGACTGAAGGGATTTACAGCAGAATCTGGTTTTATGAGGCTGGGGTTGGCTTTATGCATCTTTCTCAGTCTTTCCACAAGGCCTTCGACCAGGACATGGGGCTAGTAACCCTGTCCTTGGCCTAAAATGTTGTCTGGCCTAGGGCTCCCAGGTATATCAGACTGGGGCAGCAGGGTATTGCTGTTCTGGCAGTGGAAATGACACCTTCCAAGGGACATTGTGGACATTTAGAATCAAGTCTTGTCAAAATATCCTGATTTGCATGTTAGGGAAGTCAAGAGAGAAGCTATCTTTATTCCTTCTTACCCAATGAAAAGATTTTTGAGGAGACGTCACTGCAACTGTGTTTCTAGTGCTTAAGTGAATTCCAAATGCTACTGTAAATTCCATTTATTATTTATACAGCTTCAGCTCCCTTGAGAAGCTGAGTGCCTTACAGGAAGGAAGGAGTGATCAAATCCATGCAGGGTGAGATGCTCAGGGAACTGGATAGTAGGGCAAAGGGAGAGGGTCTGTGGTGTTCGTGGTGACAGATCAGGAGCCCAACTGAGTAGTAGTGAAGCAATATGGACAGAGCTGGGAGAACTTCTAAGATCATCTGGACCTAGGATTTTTTTTCTAACTTCCCTGGTCCTGAGAATCATGAGTCACTTGTTAAAAATACAGAAGTTCAGATCCCTCCCCTGGAGATTCTATTTTAGCATCTCTGAAGTGGGGTCCAAAAATCCATACTGTTAAGAAGGACCCCAGGTGATTTTGACAACTAGGCATGTGCAGAAAAGTGATCTATCAAACTTTCTTGTTTTATAGATGAAAAACTTTGCAGCCCAAAGAGGGGTCTTGCCCCAGTTCTCAAAGCCCCAGGGAGTGCTAGGGATGATCCAGACAAGATCTCTGAGACCTGAATGGCACAGTTCAGGATGGCTGATTTGCGGGTACCCTGGGACTGACAGTGTAGTTTGCTGATTCACTCATCTCTCCATTTCCTACGTTTGGCTGCTTGTTTTCTCCCTTTAAGAGCAGCAGAAGGCAGGGCTCCTGGAGTCAGATAGAACCTGGTTCAAATCCTGTCTTTACTTCTGAGTTGCTGTGCAACCTTAGGCAAATTGTTTAACTTCTCTGAGCCATTGATATGGGCATTAAATCAGATAATGTACCCAGTAGGTGCTCAATGAATCATTATTATTGCCTACAGCGTGCCAAATCCTATTCCAAGAGCTGTAAAAACCAGGATTAGTGATTTTAAAAAGACTATTATTAATCCCATTTTAAAATTAAGGAAAGCAAAGAACAGAATTAGAATGACTTGTTCAAAATCATGCATTTAGCAAGTGAGGGGCAGAGGTGGATTTGAACTCAAGCTGTCTGTAGCTCTCCTTTTTTCCTTTGAGGGCAGGGCCTGGGTCGCACTTACTCTGTGTGGCCCCGGCTATAAGTAGACATGAGTGCTCCAAGAACTAAATTGAGATTTAAAGGCAGGACAGAAATGCACTTCAAGCATGGGGCTGAGAGTGGGGCGTGGGGCTGAGAGTGGGGCATGGGGCAGATGGAGAGGGGGACAAGAGACCTTGGAGGAGAAAGGCCTGTACCCAGGGAAGGTGGGGCAGAGACTTGGACCTATCCCTGGGAGATAAAGAGTGATTTCAGCCCAAATAATTAGCATTGAAATGCTCAGGAACCAGGAAGTTTCTCTGCACTGTTGCCTGCAATAAAGAAAGATCCAGACTGAACTGGCTGCTTCCATTAGAAGTGATGTAACGAGCCTGCTTTGGCCTAGTTTTCTTAAAGCAGGCGGTCCCCTGGCTCTCCCACACCCTTCCTTCTGAATCTGCAAGTGATAGCTACCGCCATCTAGTGGTCTGAGTGGCACTACACAGGCACGGGGGAAAAAAGGATTGGTTCTGGACTACATGGATTTAGAAGGTAAAATGGCTCTAGCTTTCCTCCCCCAAAGATAAGAGCCCCTTGTCTTGGTAGGGAGTTTTATTCTGCCCAAAGTATGCCTGTCTATTTTACTTCCTTAGGTCCTTTCAATTATCCAGGGAGGTAGGCTGGGGCCATAAACTCCATTTTATTGGTGAGGAAACAAGTCCATACAGGGGAGGGGTCTTGCTTAAGAGTTGCATTGTCAGCTATTAATGGAACTAGGACTGCGACCCAAGTGCTCATAGTACCAATTTCTTGGCCCAGAAATGACACAGAGAAGGTGTCAGGTCCTTTGAAATTTCCTTGGACTAGGGAATGGGAGATGATTTATCCTGCATGTCCCATACTGCTGTACATGGAGGAGGGTCCCTCTCAGCTTAATGACTTGTGAGATTTTTCTCTGGAATGAAAATCCTCTGGTGGGGTGTCTGGGCTGATAGTGTTCATATGGGAGGTTTTGGAGTAAGATGAATACTACCCTTCCAGCTCTAGACCCTAGGATAGGATACTTACTTAGAACTTACCTAGTCCAGGTCTCTTGTATTAAAGATTGGGAAACCAAGACTTGGGAGTGGGTGACTGGGCTGACAGCACACAGTGGCAGAACCATGGTTAAAGACTTTCTTCTCCAGCTGGTCTTTCTGTTTTATACACTCTGATGTAATAGCTGGTGCCTGGAGGCTGCACTATTTCAGGCAGATATCACTGTTTTAGCCCAGAGTGAAAATCAGATTCTAGTGTCTTGCAAGTCATACCACAGAGGCTGCCAAGGAAGTGGGGAGCCCCTGGACATTTACGGTTGTTTTAGCATCTATAATATCAGCAATTCTCAAACTTTTCAGATGAAATCTAAAGCAAAAGAAGGGGTGAAAGTGGTGAGAGTTGTGGAGGCTGACAGTCACCTGCCCATGGTCATCTCTGCAATGCTTGAGAGCAAGGGAGAAGAGAGATTGAAAACCAAGGCATTGCATAAGGAGCACTGGACGTGGAGTCCTAACACCTGAGCTCTGGTCTTTGCTCTGGCACATGCTATATGCTCCTGGGACACACTTCCTCACTCTGATCCTCTCCTAGTTTCCTCATCCATAAAATAAGCCAATCTTCCTACTTCCTAAGGTTGTTGGGAAGCTCAAATGGAGGGTGAAAATGTTTCATAGAAAGTTAAGTGCTATATTCGTAAAGGGTTTCTTTTCTTCTTACTAAATTGAGGTAATTTATATACAGTAGAAATGCACGACTTTTAAATGTTCGGTTCTATAAGTTTGGACAATTGTAATCAGCTGTGAAATCATGACCCCAAACAAAATATAAAGCATTTCCATCACTCCAGAAAGTTCCCTTGGGCCCATTTCTAGTCAACCTTCTCACCCCCCAGGCAACTGCTGTTCTGATTTCTATCATCTTAGTTTAGTTTTACCTGTTCTAGAACTTTGCATGGATGAAATCACACAGTGTGTACTATTTTGTGCCAGGCTTCTTTGGCCTACCATAATGTTACTGAAATTCATCTAGGTTGTTCTTTCCTTTACTGCCAACTAGTATCCCATTGTATGAACATATCATTGTTTGTTTATCTGTTTTCCTGTTGAAAACATTTGAGTTATTTTTGGGTTTTGGTTATTATGATTAAGGTTTCAGTGAGTAATCTTGTACATATTTTAGGTGCACATATGTATGCATTTCTGTTGAATTGGAAGTGGCATGTTGGAGCACATGAAAGACGTATGTTTAACTTTATTAGAAATTGCCAAACAGATATCCAAAATGGTTGTACTGTTTTATATTCCCAACAGCAATGCATGAGAGTTCCAGGTGGTCCATAGACTCAACATTCTGTATTGTCCGTCTCTTTTGATTATAACCATTTGTGGGGCATCCATGCCTTGTTCCTGATCTGAGGGAAATGTACTTAGACCTTCACCATTAAATGTAATGTTAGCTGTAGGGTTTTTTGATTTTTTTTTTAATACATGTCATTTATCAGATTGAGAAAATTCCCTTCTATTTCAGTCTTACTGAGAGTTTTTATCATGAATTGGAGTTGAATTTTGTTAAATCCTTTTTTTGAATCAATTACATGATCGTGCGTTTTTTTTCCCTTTAAAGTTTTTATATGGTGATAACATTGATTGATTTTCTAATATTGAACCAGGTTTATATTTCTGCTCTAAATCTCACTTGGTTATGTGTTTTATTCTTTTTAATATATTGCTAGATTTGCTTGCTATTATTTTGTTGAGAAATTTTGCTTCTATATTCATGAAGGAGATTATCTGTAGTTTTCTTTTTGCCACCATCTTTGTATGCTTTTGATATCAGGGTGATGCTGGCCTCATAAAATGAATGGGGATATGTTCCCTTCAGTCCAATTTTCTGGAAGAGATTGTGTAGAACTAGTGTTATTTCTTCTTTAAATATTTTTTAGAATCTGCCAGTGAAACCACTGGGCCTGGAAATTTCTTTTTTGGAAGGTTTTTAACTACAGATTCAATTTCTTTAATATTTATAAGACTATTTAGGTTGTCTGTTTTATCTTGAGTGATTTTTGGTTGTTTGTGGTTTTCCAGGAATTGTTTAATTTCATCTAAATTGTTGAATTTACATGAAATGACGTGTTTATAGTATTTCCTTATTACTCTTTTAATGTACTGTAGTGATATCCCCTCTTTCATTCCTGATACTAATATTTGTGTCTCCTCTCTTTTTTCTTTGTGAATCTTCCTAGACACATTTCAATTTTATCAGTCATCTAAGAAAAGAGCAACTTTGGGCTTGATTCGTTTTTTTCTATTATTTTTCTCTTTTCAATTTTCTTCACTCTGCATTACCTTTATTGTTTTCTTTCTTCTGGTTGCTTTGGTTTTATTTTGCTCTTCCTTCTCTAGTTTCTTGTGGAAGTTTAGACTGCTGATTTGAGACTTTTCTTGTTTACTAATGTAAGCACTTAATATAAATTTCTCTCTAAGCCCTGCTTTACATGCATCCCACAGATTATGATATGTTGTATTTTCATTTTCATTCAGTTTAAATATTTTCTAATTTCTCTTGAGACTTCTTCTTTGACCCATGTATTATTTAAAAGTGTATTGTTTCATATGCTAGTGCTTGGAGATTTTCCTCTTATCTTTATCTTATTGTTTTCCAGTTTAATTCCATTATAGCTTGAGAACATACTTTGTATGATTTCAATTACTTTAAATTTGTTAAAGTTTGTTTTATGTCCAGGATATGGTCTATCTTGGTAAATATTTAATGTTCCCTTGAAAAGAATGTGTATGCTGCTTCTGATTGGGAAAAACAAGGAATCGATAAATGTCAATAGGATGTAATTTGGTTTTGGTGGTGTTCAGTTCATCTGTATCTGAGAATTCGGAGTTTTCCTTTCTATTCCTTGAGCCAGAATTATAGAGTTCTCCTGGAGCTCTCTGTTCATGGTGCCCACTTGGGTTTCAGGCTGAACTGTGTTCAGGTGCAGGAATACCAGAGGGGAAAAAAGGTAATTCACAACTGGTTCAGTAGTACTGAGAATTCTGGTCTTATTCTCCTATCCACCTGTTATTATTTATTTTACAGAGTCCTCTGAATGCTCCATGCATTCTGTCCAGGTCTTAAAGTTGTCTTTTCTTTGGGAAACTATACCTTTGTACTCAGTTTGTGAAATGTGGATGGGGCGGCTACAGTGACTGGTTGAGAAAAGGGCGTGTGATTCAAATTACGCAACGAGTCATTTCTGAGACTTTTGTTGGAACCAGTGGCAACCAGAATCTCTTTCCACTGAGGTTGTTTAACTGAAGTGCTAGGATAGAATCTTGTCAAGCTTGGAAAGAGTTTGCCTGGGAGTGAAAGGGTGCATTGAGGAAAGTGGGTTAGAGAGGGAGAGAGAGAAACTCCAAATGAGCTTGCTCAAGCACCTAGATCCAGTCATTCCCGAAGCTAGTAGGCACCCCCCCACACACACACACATTCTGGACTGTTCAGGTACACGAGCAAAAAAAAAAAGTTACCTTTTCTGCCTTAGTCAGTATCAGCTGGTGTTTCTGTCACTTAATACTAAAAGAATCTTAGTACATACCTTAAGTTTCCTTTCAAATCTCTTAAGTTCCTTAGTCAAGATTTTAGGGACCCATTGCCCCCTTAAACCCTAGGGTAGCAACATTTCCTTGAGAGGGCAAATGGATGATTTCATAGTTGCCCAAACAGAAATGGCTGTCGTTAGAGAATCTCAGCATGAGAAATGGCCAGAGAAGCAGGGGCTCAGCACAGAGCCAGAGACTGTGTGTGCAAGTCTGCATCTGTTGGTAAGATTAATGTGCAAGGTAGGCTGTGGGCCAGAGCTTATTGTTAATAATCAGAAGCCAGTCTTACTTTTGAAATGTGCTGCAGTTTCCTGTGATGACAAGGAAGAGATAGTTCATCCCTCCTTTCCCTCACACCATGAAATCTAAATTTCTCTGAATTTGGAGATGACAAAACTTATTCACCCCTGGGACTCAATCTTCAAGAAGGAAACAAAATAGGTGAGGGTCGGAAAAAAGACAACCTTTTTAAAGATGGGAAAGAAATATCTGTTTCTCTGCAGTGTTTTGCTGCATTTGCTAAAATCCATCAGGCTCCCAAGCTATGGGATAGATAATATTTTGGGCATGTCGATGAGGCATTTTCCTTGGTTGTCAGGATCATGTAACCTTATAACCATGGAGACCATGAACTTGTAGCCCAAGATTATACTGATGGAGAGGAAGAGGACCCTTGAGGGAAAGTGCTGTGCCCAAGGTCATACAGAGAATTAACAGCAGGATAGGAATATGCCCTTGTGTAGGCTCCTCCATCTGTGTCCAGAATCCTTCCCTTCATACCAACCTCATTTGCAACTTTCCCACATTTCCAGAAGTGCCCCTTTTGTGAAGGGGGTTCCCAAGGTGTGCATATGTTGACTTGGTTTGGCCACTCTCCACCTGTCTGTCACTGATCCATTTGGCAGTCCCTGTGGAGGTCTGTTTGGCATAGCTGAATTTGGCCAGGCAAGGTCTGAGGTGTGGAAAGTGCAGCCAGAAGCATGTAACTTGCTTTGGGCCATGGAATGTGAGTGGAAGTGACATGGGTCACTTCAGGATGGAGGCCTTTAAGTAAGCCTGACTCACTGCCGTATCATTCAACAGAATTTATTCTGTGCCATGCTTTGTGCTGGGGAGGCCCTGGGAGCGCAGTCTGCCCCTGCCCTCCAGGAGCTCACAGCCACGGAGTGGGGAAGATATGGAAGCAGTCGTCACGTGGGGTGATCAGGCTGGGCAATGCTGTGACCCAGGCAGGATGCATCAGCCAAGGGAGTGTTCCTCTCTTCTGGCGGTAGGGGTTAGAGAAGGCTTTACCAAAAAGTGCAGACTAGGGCTGAATCTTGAAGAATATGTCAAGTTCTCCAGGAAGGAAAGGCACAAGAGGGGATTCTAGCAAGGGAACTGCCCTCTCCGTTTTCCTCTCTTGTGGCGTTTATCTTACTCTGCCCTTCTTGATACCACTCGTGTCTGCTTGGACTCCTGCAGCCCATTTGCTGCCATACTTAACATCTCTGTGCCTCAGTTTCCTCATCTGTAAAGTGAGTGTAATAACACTGCTCCCTTAAATTGAGGATTAAATTGTTTAACAGGTATGCATATGTATGAAGCATATGGAGAGTACTCTGTGCATGGTAAGTACTCAGTAAAAGTTAAAGTACAATACTTTATATATAATACATGCTCAAAAATATTTTCTACATTAAAGTGCTGTTTAACTTCGAGTAACCCCTTATCTAAAATAAAAACTATATTCTAAGTGTTGGGAACCTCTCATAGCCTCATGCCTATTCTCAAAAGGCATCTCTTCCTTGAATTTGCTAATTCTCTGATCCATATTGGTGTCACTCTGTGATCAGCCAGGATTGAAGGAACACCTACCACTAAAAGTCAAACAGACACAAAAGAAGATCTCCCAGGCCTGCCTGGCTCTCTGACTTAGGGACCAGATGGAGAAACACAACATACGTTTGGATGCAACTGTAAAGAGACACCATGGGACAGCCCTGCTTTCCGGCTTGCAGGTGCTTTCACATAGCATCACTGCCAGGAAGGTGGGTGTGGGGGAGTTATCTGATTTGGCAGAGAGACCCCAGCAGATTCTCAAATGGATTCTCAGCAAGTACTGCAAACAAACCCACTAAGAAAAGGAAGACGTTGGCCTGCAGAGCTGCAAAGATGGCATTGTGAAAGCAAACGCCAGGTCTCTCCTTTCCTATTCTCTTCTATTGGTTCTTTGAGGCACAGGATGTAGATTTCCAAATATCGCGGGAAGTTAGGCATGCTACAGCGCCTGGTCCATAAGTAACAGCCCAGGTACCAGAGGTTCTGGAAGACTGGAGATGACAGAGGCCCCAAGGAGGCATGAGAGTCGAAGTGCCACATCAGAGAATGCCGACTGAAGTCAGGAGTAAAGAAGACCCGAGAACGTGGGCTTTTCTCATCGGCAACCGTGAAGGACCCATCTACAGGCTGGAATTTTGGCAGCAAAGGCAGTTTCAGCATTTGTGTGTCATTTCTCTGACTCAGTGTTTTTATATGTTGCTTCCTGTTTATTAAGTTCTATTCCTGATAACTTTGTGGTGAGAGCATTGGCAGGCACGCCTGTCTCATATTTCACGTGGTCACAGGAGGACTAGGTGGAGTGTGTGTGGAAGGGAGGATATACCAAGAAAAGGCATTAATCGTTGAAACAGATTACTACAGAGTACATGGGAAGATGCACTGACACAGCAGCTACACACAGACATCTACTCAGAGAGAACTTGAGGCTGCCTGATTTTTTAAAAAAATACCGGTGTAGAATTCAGAGCTGGGAGACAGTGAACTGGAAGACTTCTAGGAAGAGGTGATTCTTGACTGAGCCTTGAAGGATGGATGGATTTTCTTTGGATATATGGAAAGAGAAGGGATGGTATTCCCAGATGAAGCAAAATTGTAGTAAATGAATACTTATTGAGACTCTACTATGGCTCAAGCACAGTGCTGGTCAGTTTCTACTTGATCTCATTTAAGTGCTAAGCTTACGCTCTGGGACACATTTCTAAGTCTGGCCTGTGGATCAATATTGTACCAATATTTAATTCACAAATATTTATTGAGCACCTACTATGGGGCGAGAGTTTTCTCCATACCATGTAATAGTGACACATTTTGCATATTCACTTATTTAATCAACAAATATTTACTTAGTGTCCACTAAATGCTTGGAACACATCAGAGAACAAAATAATGATTCACATCCTCTTGAAATTTACTTTTAGTAGGGGGTGAGGCAGAACAATAAACAATAGATATAGCAAATAAGTGAATAATATAGTATATTAGAAAATGATAAATGCTATAAAATGTTGAATATTGAAAAAAGGATTAAACATACTGGGGTTGGTCTGCAATTTTACATAGGATAGTCAGTGACGCCTGGTGAAGGAGTGAGCCGTGCAGATATCTGAGGGCTTACAAACCAGGCAGGAGGAGCAGCTAGTGCAAAGGCCCTGAGGTGAGAACATGTCTGGTACATGTGAAGAATGGTAAGGAGGCTGGCATGTCTGGCTACGAGTGAGTGAGGAGGAGGGTAGAGGTGGTGAGGCCAAGGGTAAAGAAGGAGAGGTCAGAGTGTGTAGGGCTTTGTAGCCATTGTAAAGAATGTAGCTTTACAAATCAAAAACTTACAATAGATTCACAAAACCCAAAAAGAAAGGCACTCAAGCATACTACAAAAGAAAATCATCAAACCACAAAAGGAAAAATCAAAAGAAGAAGATAGGAACAAAGAAGAGCTAGAAAAACAACTGGAAAATGAGGATTAAAATCGCAATAAGTACATACCTATCAGTAATTACTTTAACTGTCAATGGACTAAATGCTCTGATTAAAAGAATGTGGTTTGGGGCATCCCTGGTGCTCAGTGGTTAAGAATCCGCCTGCCAATGCGGGGGACACAAGTTCGAGCCCTGGTCTGGGAAGATCCCACAAGCCGCGGAGCAACTAAGCCAGTGCACCACAACTACTGAGCCTGCGCTCTAGAGCCCGTGAGCCACAACTACTGAAGCCCATGTGCCTAGAGCCCGTGCTCTGCAGCAAGAGAAGCCACCACAATAAGAAGCCCACGCACCGCAACGAAGAGTAGCCTCTGCTCGCCGCAGCTAGAGAAAGCGCGCACGCAGCAACAAAAACCCAATGCAGACAAAAATAAAGAAAGAAAGAATGTGGTTTTAATGAGGAGATAGGAGCCCTTGCGGGGCTTTGAGCAGAAGAATCACCTAATCTGCTTGACATTGTAACAGAATCCCTCTGGCCGCTGTGTTGCAGTGGTTCAGGTGAGAGGTGGTGGTGGCTTGGACCAGGGTAGTAGCAGTGGAGGTGAAGGAAATGATCAGATTCTTGATATATGTCTATATCCCATAAGTGTATAGGTAATATATGTATATAAACAGCTTTATTGAGATATCAATATAATTCATATACCATTTAATTTACCCATTTAAAGTGTACAGTTCAAGAAAGACAAGGTTTTTGAACTGGGCAACCGGAAACATGGAATTGGCACCTATTACAGTGGAGGGAGAGCAGGTTCATGAAGTGGGGAAGCAGTAGTTTAGTTTGGGATATGTTAAATCTACACCCAGTTGCCAATGCCAGAAACCCGAGAATTATCCCTGACTCTTCCCATTCCCTTACCACCCTCTAACCCTACATCTGATCCATCAACAAGTCGGATCACTTCACTCTCCAAAATATATCTTGAATAAGTCCATGGAAGTAACACACAGCATGAAGAAAGTCTGTTGTAGGGGGTCAGAAAGGTCTGGGACAGCTTCCCTGCAGAAGCGACACTTGGGGTGAGGCCTGAAGGATGTTTCAGAGAGAAATGGGCAAAGATGGGAGGTTAGCAGGTGCCAGGCAGAGGGAACACACGTGCAGAGAGACAAGGAGAAGACAGTATTTCTGGAGCCGAGCACAGGAGAGCTTGGCATAGGATGAGGCTGGAGAGGCGACTATTGAAAACATTGCTTGGGCAGGATCTGGGGGTCCCCAGTTGGTCAGACATTGGTCCTTTGGTTGCTGGATTGTGGGGAATTCTGATACGGTCCTGGGGGAGGAGCCAGGATGGCAGGGGACGCTTGGGGTGCGGGTGCTGGTGCTCGGGATGAGGAAGTATTCCGATATTTAAACAACCTTTATGGCCATGCAGGTATGTTCCAGCTGACTACCAGGGTTAGGGTGGAGATGGGCGGGGGCCCAACCAGGAGGACTTAGAGGGCACACGGAGAGTTTTGCTTGCATCCTGACAATATTGGGGAGCCACTGCTGGGGCTGAGGAGGGTGAGGGACAGGACACACGTGGGTTTTATCAGGACCTGGGTGAGGGTAGTGAGGCATTGCCATGGGCACAGAATTTAAGTGGAGGCCAAAAATCAGTAACTAAGATAACTAATAATGCAATATTTTAAAATTTAAAGGTAATACAAAATATCTACCGTACATGAAATACCAAAATTTGTACCAAAATTTTTAATAAAGACATCTAACCCTGTATTTATACAACGTGACTTCCTTCACCTCAGTCCAAACCTCGCCCTGTCAGAGACTGTCTTATGTAAATTTTTGATATTTTGCACATTGTGGACTTTTTTTGCATTAATTTTGATTTTTAAAAATATCACACAAAAGTATTATTTATCTTGATCGCTGAGTAATTTTGATGCCGCCATAAATATTGTTCCTCACCCGCCTCACCCTAGTCCCAGCCCTGACTTTGAAGTGATAACTTGGGCTTGTGGGGAGTGGAGGCCTGTAGGGCTAGGGTGGGTGGGGGAGATGGGTTGAGGTGGGGTTTGCGTGAGAGATGCAGCCAGATTGTGTGAATGCGGGCGGGAGGAGACGTGCGGGCAGGCCTGCTGCTCGCTCCCCCTTCGGAGTATTCTGAGGAGGGGGCAAGAGGGGGGTGCTGTCAGCAGCCCACCTGTCCTACATTACATGCCTGCTTGAGGGCTAGGCACCCACTTCCCTCAGTGAGTCTGCTGGAAAACCATTTTCCCAGGAGGTGGGAAGTAACTTATGGTTGAACTAGGCCTTGCCTTGGGGCTGATCCAAGATGGTCCCCAGGAGTTGATGGACCCCTATCTGCTCCCTTCCAGTGCCCACTCTGAGCCACTCCCCTCCTCAATTACAGCCTCCGTGAGCCCCAGTCCCGGCTGTGACTTCTCTCGTGTAGTGTGTACAGAGACCACCAGCCACATGCCCTGAGACCGACCCCATGAGCATGTGGACCTGCCTGTGTCACTTATGTCTCAGATTGTGCCCAGACCTTGATCATAACCTACCTCTGTGCTCCTGCAGGCTGTGGCTGGGAAGTAGATCCTGGATATCCATTAAGGGCCTCGAGCTCTAAGGCCATTCCATGATGTAAAGTTGTAGTCAAGTGGGACCTCTGAGTCTTGAGACATGATTGTCAAGACATTGTCAGGTCAGGACCATGTTGTCTCAGGCTCTGAATAAAGAAATAAGAGGGACAGAGGGGATGAGGGAAAGGCACTGGCTCAGAAGTCAGCAGACCTGGGTTCTAGTACTGGCTGCTGGGCTACCTACTTAGTGTGACCTTAAACTAATCCTTTTGTCTCTTTGAGCCTCAGCTTCCTGGTCTGACAGATTAGGAAATTAGACTAGAGGGGCCCCGGTGTTTCTGTTACCTGAGCATGTACTAGGTACTGTGGGGGAGCTCAAGAGGAATTTATGGTCCTGTTCTTGAGGGTAAATCATTAAGCTGGTATATCAGCTATCACCACAATGATGCTGTGTGACAAGTCCACCCCACGCTCAGCCTCAGTGCCTTAACACAACAGTTATTTATCCTCATGCTGTCAGTTCTGCAGGTCAGCTGCCACTCAGCTGGGCTAGCTGGACCCTGGACTCTAGGCTGCAGGTTGGGTACGGGTTCATTCCACATATCTCTCCTCCTCCATGGGCCAGCAGCTACTCCATGGTCACCATGACACAAGACAGTAAGCCAAACTGGGCAAACAGGTGTCCAGCCTCTGCTCAATTCACATCTTCTAATGTCCATTGACCAAAGCAAGTCACGTGGCCAATCCCCAAATCAAGAGGTGGGGAAGTTTACTCACCCACCCAGCTATGGCAAAGGTGTGGATGTATAATACTACCATAGGAGAGTGAAGGATTGCGACCAATAATCCACCTGGCACAGTTGGGGAAGACAAGAGTAACCCAGGGAATATGAAAAGGTGCTACACATCAGGGTGTGGCCAGTCCACCTCTACCTGCTGCTTAGCTGTGAGTCTCAAATCTGCCCAGTGGCACTGGCATCACTAGCCAGCTCAGACTTCAAGGACACCCAGGTCAGGTGTGGGGTGATGGGGTACTTGGAGCTTCCCATATTGGCGACAGCACTAAGAGGGACTCAGCAGCTGCCTTTAACTGGCTCTTTTGTTTATTCCAGCCGGGATGTTAGCTCTCCAGCCTGAGCTTCAGCTTGCCACTGTGCCAAGACCATGCCACTGGGCCTTCATTCCCCTGGCAGTCTTTGTATCACAATGTGGAGCTTGGGAATGAAGCCAACAGGAAGTACAAAACTGAGAAGCTTTAAGGGACCAGGTCCTGAAACATCATCAGAACCCCTAGATGCAGCCAAACTCGAAGCCATGCCTTCTCAGTTACATGAATCAATAAATTCCTTTTTTGTTTTAAACCAGCATTCAAATTGGGTTTTCTGCCACTTGCAACAGCATGAGTGGGCTGGGCTTAATATAAGAGCTTGCCTACCCAAGAGGATCTCACATGGGAGGGAGGGTGGCAGGTACTTCCCGGGCACAGTGTGATGTGGAGCCTTGCTGCTCAAAGTGTGGTCTTTGGATCAGCAGTATTAGCATCACTTAGAGGCTTATTAGAGATGCAGAATCTTGGGGCCCCCCCCCCCAGATCTTCAGAATCAAACTATTCATTTTAATACATTTTAACTAGAGCTCTATTCATTTGTACATTAAAATTTGAGAAGCATTTGTGTTGGGGATCAGGACAAGCCTCTCCCACCCCCTTCCTTTGTGACTGGGTACAGTTTAGCAGTTGACTGGAGTTGGGACCAGGGTTCAAATTCTGGCTTCATTACTTACGAGTGGAAGGGCAATGACAGTTGTGTTTTTAAATATCTCTGAGCCTCAGTTTCTCTTCTGGAGAACGGGGGTAATAACAGTAACTACCTCCCACTGCTTTTGAAAGGAAATCAGTGTATTTAACTCATGGAAAGTGCTTGGCAAAGAGGAAGGGCTCAAAATGCGCCAGCTATGATTATTTCCACAATTCTACAGTGGGGCTGCTTTATGTTAAACCCACCTAACAACTTCTGATAGACAGAATGAGACAACAGATGAGAAAACATTTTGGGAATGTTTAAATTAATGAAAAAGTAGTGATTTTTCCAAATCTTAAATAAAACCATTCACAGGGGTTGTTTCAGCTGCATGTGGTTAGTAGTTGGTTGGTTTTGACCTGTACACCAGGTGAAGAGGCAAAGTGAGGTCACCAAGAGGGGGCAGTGCTCTGAGCTGAGAGTCAAAGGGTCAAAAGGGCCTTGTCTTACAGGGAGAGGGAGGATCAGAGCAGTTGGGCAGGGAGTCCTGGCTGAAGACAGACCCCAGAGAGCCCCAGATAAAACCACTCTGAGCTTTGTCCATGATGAAACAAATCATAGTGACACTGGCTTCTCTGTAGCCCTTTGACCTGCTGGAGTACGAGACTGTTTCTCCAACTCTGTGGCTTCACTTGTTGAACAAACCTCAGAAGAACTCCAAGTGGACCTTGAAAGCCTGACACAGCCCAGCTCTTCTGCAGGGGAACACAGGGTGGAATTGCCTGGAAGCTGGCAAAGGCCATGAAGGAGGGGAGCCCTGCCACCTGGGAGTCACTCAGCCTCTGCAGATAAACACAGCCCAGCGAGACATTTGATTCGAGGCCTGGGGACTTCTGTTATTGATTCTGTGTGTGGCTGAGAGTTGAGCTACCAGCCCAACAGAGACCATTAGCTGAGGTAAGAGTTGGGTAGGAAGGGGCTCCGGCAGGGCACTGCCAAGGCTCCAGAATGAAGTCTTCCACCTTGTCTTGGAATCCTGGGCATCCTTGATTCTACTCTGGGGAAGAGACTGACCTTGGCTTTTGAGATCTGTAACAGGGGAAGTGGGAAGGGATAAAAGTTTCCTAGATATCTTTCGTGCTCACAATCAGTCTCTGAAGTATGATCTGTGGATTATAAACGAAGATACTGAGATTGAGAGATGGAGAAACTCCCAACTCCGGCTTCAGTTAAGGAGAGGTGAAGGAGAGAACAGACTGAAAGTCAAGCAGAACTGGGTTCTGATTCCCCTTGTACTATGTTTTGTTAGTTCTGTATGAGATCATGGACAAATCACCTCTTTGTGCATTCATTTCCTTATCAAAAGGTAGGGATAAATACACCTTTTTTGCAGGACTGATGTTAAAGTGATCCATGGTAGCACAATTAAAGTATTGATACATAGAGCAGTACATGGGACATAGGAAGGAAGTAAAGATTTGTTGATTATTAGTTCAATTAGAACCTAAAGGTCTAGGGGGATTAACATGGACAGGGTGGTGAATTCAGGAAGGTCCCCTCTGAGGAGCTGATACTTCAACTGAGATAAAAGGGAGGCAGCATTATGAGCATTAAGGGATAAAGGATTCATTACAGGAATTCATTGTAGTCTTATAGTGGGAGGAACCAGGGAAGTGAAGTCTGGAAGGGGAAGGGGAGTTGGAGGATCAGAGAAAGAGCCAGTAACAGTCCTGCAGGCCTGGTGTAGGTGGATAAGTTGAAGCACACCCAAGAAATCAAGCACATCCAACAAGCAAGGTGAGGCCATGAGGGGAGTTCATGGAGAGGGCTTTGAGGTACTGTTGTCTCTGTTCCTCTTCTGCCTCTCTGGGCTTGCAGCCACACATCTGGAGGTGGGCCTTGGGTAGCTGTTGGTCAGCAAGGCCAGCAGTTGGGAAGATAATCTGGACAGAGAGCAGAGTGAGGGCAACCTGGGATGCTCCAGCTACCTCTGTGTCTGCCCGTCAGCATAGCTGACTGCCGTGATCTTTTGAAAATAATGGCTGATGCTTCATTTCCTCCTTCCACGTCTGGTTCAACCTCCCAGTCTGGCCAACTCTTTCCCAGAACCATGCAGTAGGGAGATTCTGGGAGATGTAGTTCCAGCTTATCCAGTTGATAATACATTCCATTCCAATGCTGCTGCACTCATTACAAAGATAGAGAAAACTTGGAGATGAGAAAGTTTGGGATGGGAAAAATCAGGAGTTCTCTCATGGACATGTTTAATTTGAGATGCCTGTTTAAAATGGCCCCCAATATTCCTGTGTCCTGCTGTTCATGCCCTGAATAATTCTTTCCCCTTGAGTGTGGTCTGAATTCAGTGACTCACTTCCAGCAAACAGAATTGGGGAGAGGTGGTGGAAGGTCACTTCTGTGATTGATTACAAAAAGACCATGGCTTCTGTGTTGGGTACTCTTTCATATTCTCCTGCTCACTTTCTGTGAAGCAAGGCAGCCGCCATGCTGTGGGCAGTCTACAGAGAGGCTCTCATGGCAAGGAACTGAGGGAGACACCTGGTCAACAGCCAGTGAGAGACAGGGACTCTCAGTCCAGTGACCTGCAAGGAACTGAATCCTGCCCACAGCCACAAGAGTGAGCTTGGAAGAAGATCCTCTCTTAGTCACACCTTCAGATGAGACCACAGCCCCAGCCGACAGCCTGACTACAACCTCATGAGAGAACCTGAGCCAGAGGCACCCAGATAAGTGGCACCCGGATTCCTCACTCACAAAAACTATGAGGCAATACATCTTTATTGTTTTATGCTGCTAAATTTGGGGGTAGGTTTGTTACTTGGCAATAGAGAACTAATACACTCAAGTGGATACTTGTGCTTAGAGCTTAAGGGAGAGGTCAAGGGTGGACATATATATTTAGGAACCATTAGCGTTTGATGGCATTTGAAGCCATGGAACTGAATAATATTATTTAAGTAGAAACAGTAGCCCGAGAAGAGCAAAGTTCTGAAGAGTGAACCTTGGGGCTTCCCAACATTCAGAGGTTGAGTAAATGAGAGAGATTCAGCAAAGCAAGTGGGCACGAAGTGGCTAAGGTGAAAAGAGGAAAGGCAGAAGTGTGTGGTGTTGAGAGTCAAGATAAGGTCATGTGTCAAGAGGGTGGTTGGGGTCAGGCTGCTGATAGGTCAGTCACCGTGAAGACAGGAGTGCCCTTTGGCTTTGACCACATGGAGTTGGTTGGTGACCTGGACAAGAGCAGTTTGAGCCAAGTGGAAGCCCACCTGGAGAAGGCTGAGGAAAGCGTGGAGGGGAGGTGATTTGTGCGCTTGACTGTGTAGCGTGAGGCATGCCCAGAGAAATACAGACTTTCCCTTTCAGTTCCAGTATAACAGTGTTTGCTTTTCTATGTGGTCCCTGGCCTTGGGAGATGGCTGGCAGGAGAAGGAGGCCGGACAGAATGAAGGGTGGCTTTGGGGAACAGGACACGGCTGGGGCAAGTTTGGTGGCAGAGCCAAGGAGCTCAAGTTAAGACAGTTTCTTTGTACGTCCTGAGCTAGAATCTACCTTTCAGTCATTCAACAAACACTCACTATGTGCCAGGACTCTGCCAGACGGGGGTGACCTGTCATCAGGTCAGATATCACCCCGAAGGGAGAGGATTCAAGGTCTAGGGGAGGCAGACTTTTAAGTAAACATCATAGGACCTTCCGATTAGTCAAGTGTAACAGAGGTGTGTCCTGTGCTATGGGCAACCAAGGGAAGGAGGGCCTGAGTCTTGCAAATGAAGACCTCCTGGAGGAGGTGGCCCTGACGCAGAGCCTGAAAGACTGAGTGGCTAGTACTGTGCCAGGTCCCTTCTCTCTCCTCCCCTCCAATCCTACTTGCTCTCTTTCCTTTTCTAACTCCTCCCCCTTCCCCTCTTTCTCTCCTTCTCCCCCCTCCTTCTCTCCCTCCTCCTTCCCTGGCCCATGATGAAAGACCTTCCTGGCCTCCCAGCTGATGAATTATGCATGCCCTTCAGCAGTGTGCCTGGCATCCAATTAGGACCTGGCCAGGTTGATAACAGAGACAGATTAAAATGTAATTCATTGAGGTTGACATTTAAGCCCCAGTGTGAATGGCAGGGAGGAAAAGCAGTGCTCTCCCAGAACCTTGGGGTAGGGGCTCTCAGCTACCTGCACTTGCTTAACTCAAGCCGGCTTAGCATGCGGGCTGGGCCTTCTGACGCACCACTGGTCTGGGGAAGAGCCCACAGCAGGCTTTGAGCTAAAGCAGTTTTTTTCTAACCTTTTATTTGGAAATAATTTGAGATTTACACAAGATTTGTGACGATAGTACAGAGAGTTCCCATATACCCTTCACTGAGATTTCCCTAATGTTAACATCTTATGTAACTATGGTATAATGATCAAAACTAAGAAATTAACATGGGTACAATACCATTAACTAAACTACTGATGTTTTTCGGATTTCAGCCAATTTCCTACTAATGTCCTTTTTCTGTCCTAGGATCCAATCAAGGATCCCAATCGCAAAACAGGCTGCTGTGGCCTTGCCTCTACAGGGACAGCATCTGTCCCCACACCCCAGACCAGTGGTTCTCAAACTTTAGATTCCAGAGAGTTACCAGGGATTTTGCTTAAAAGGCACGTTCTTCCCTAGACATCTTGATTCAGTAAAACTTGGGTAGAACCCTGGCGTCTGTATTTTTAACAAGCACCCCAGGCAATGGAGAGTTGCTGGCCCTGACCAGCACTCCAAGCAAAGCCGGGTTGGTTCCTAGTTCTTTGGCAAGTCATTCTCCACCAGCAGATTTCCCTCATCCCAGCTCAGCCTTAGGACAAAGCAGAGTTACCCCTACCCATCACTTATTGCCAGATCCTGAGGGGGAGGAGAGCTGGGCTAATAAGCTGGCCAGGGCAAAACCCCAGGGAAGCCCTGCTTGGAGAGGAGCGGAAATGACTTTTATCTGTCAGTCACAGATGTATATATGTTTTCTCATTTAATCTGCAAAATAACCCCTATAAGTAGATACTGTTTTTCCCATTGTATAGATGAGAAAAGTTAACAATAGTGATATTCAGTTTAGGGTTGCCAGATATAGCACATAAAATTACAGGAGGCCCAGTTAAAGTTGAACCTCAGATAATACAATACTGGCGACACACTAATCTTAAAAAATAATTATTGTTCATCTGAAATTCATATTTAACTGGGTCCCCTGTATTTTATCTTGCAACCCTAGGTGATATGCTTTGGTTGCAGAGCTGGTAAGTAGGCCTCGACCCAAATCTGCCTCGGTGTCTGTAGCATGGCATACCCTGTGCTTACCTGCTCGGTGCCAGCCTCACCTGCTGGACCACAAGCAACAGGAGGTGGGGACCATGCGTATGGGTCCCCTGCTGTATCTACAGGGCTTGGCACCATATGGCAGTAGGTGCTTAATAAGTATTTGTTGAATTAATGAATGCACAAATGGACTTACTACTCTCTTTGTACAAAAGAAAGCTGCAAATGATGATGATTAAATGGAAAGGCTAAGCTGGTGAGGGGTGGTGTGACAAACTTGCCAATAGGAATGCAAGAGGAGTTCGAGGGTCCGCGGTCTCATGCCCACACCTGGGAACCCCAGCCCTTGCACCCCGAACAAGGGCAAAGAGCCAACTCTTCTCATTTCAATCTCTCAGGGCCTCTGCCTTCCCAACTGGGAAATGGGATTGGGTCCCTTGCAGCGCTAGGCTTCTGTGATTCTATGGTTTTTCTTCCTAACTCCACCCTCCTGAGTAGGGAAAGAATATGACCAAATTACAGGGTTTGCTCTCAACTATGGTATCTACCTCCCACACCACTATTTCCTAGTGCTCCTCTTCTTCCTCTCCCTCATCCTCCTCCATGACAGTTTTCTAAGCACCCCAGTGGTGCCTGGCCTTGAGTTCCTTTCCTGGAATACTCCCTTCCACACCGTCAGACCAAATCAGAAGCCCAGAGAGACTCAGCACAGCACAGTTCTTTGCAGACAAGGGAAGATGTTGGGAGCACATTGTATCTTTTAAAATAGACCCTTTGTCGTCGGAATGTATTTTTAGCTGTGGGAGAGATTGGCATGCTCTCAGTGCCACCATCTGCCAAAGGCAG
The DNA here is from genome assembly GCF_028021215.1 of Eschrichtius robustus. NCBI lineage: Eukaryota > Metazoa > Chordata > Mammalia > Artiodactyla > Eschrichtiidae > Eschrichtius > Eschrichtius robustus. Next base: position 29,201,653 of record NC_090842.1, on the reverse strand, counting down.
TTGCTAGGCAACTGACACTGACGACAGCAAGGGGATGACTTCATGGAGGATCTGGGGACCCTTATGGCCCAATCCCTCTCCACTGTCTAATTCCTGCATGCCGACAGCGAGGCCCAAGGGAACCAGCATCCCTCTCCTTCTGGGAGAGGGCAGGGAGCTGGTTTAAGGCCTGTGAGCTGAGCACAGAGGATGCTGTTCATGTAACAAGGGATACTGGGCCATCACTGCCACCTTGATTGGTAGATTTTCTATTTAGAAACTTTAGATGCTACTGTGGTTTAAGGCTGGGCTCTGGACTCAGTGAGTCCAAAGGATACACATCCCTCTCCCCAGCAGCCCCATAGGCACTGGTCTGAATCAGAGCAGGAGCTGTTTGGAAGTTGCCAGCCCAGAGCAGGCTCTATGGATAAGGCAGCCAGCTGGTAGCCAGGACCCCTTGGTTCTGGCTCAATTCTGCTTTTTGCTCTCTAGGTGATTTGTGGTGAGTCTCTGCCTTTTTCTGGCCCCCAATTTTATCACCTTCAAAGTAAGGATATGGAACCAAATAAAATGCATTTATAGGGATAAAAAGCAGAATAACCACAGAGGAGAAAAAAGCCAGTCAGACCTGGGTTCAGCTCCTGACTTTGCCCCTTACTGCTCCTGTGTGACTTCAGGTAAGATACTGAACTCCTCAGTTTCTCAATCTGTAAATGACAGCAGTGACACTCATTGTATTGTGCAGATTCAACAAATCAGCACATGGAAGATAAGCAGAGCACCTTTATTTTGGAGTCCAGTAAATGGTTAGGTATTTTTTCATTTCTGTAGCAGAGACTATATGCAAGTATATGCACCCACTGCAACCATTTCTTCTATCCAGATTAATATTTTAAGCTGGGCACATTTCCAGCCTCCCTTGCAGCTAAGTTGTCACTAAGGACACATGAAAGGAAGGGATGGGTACAACTTCTACCTCACTCACTTGTAGCAAATTGCTTCCCTGGTTGTCCTCTCTTTTCCTTCCTACAAGCCAGGGCGTGGATATGCCCGTGACACCTCTTTGACTATGCAGAGCAGGACAACATGCTGGGGTGGGGGAGGCGTGGCAGAACAACAAATTGGAAGGAACCTGGGTCCCTCTATTAAGAAAAGGACTGAGTGCATGTGGTTTGCTTGGGAGGGCTCAGAGCACTGCAGGTGAGTGGGGAGGTGACAAAGGGAAGAGAAGGCAGCCAATAAAGGCCAACTACCACAGTGGATGACCAGGGCTTAATTCCATGGGGAAGTTCTGAAAAACAGTGTAAAACTCAGCCTTCAGAGCTAACCAAGCCTAAGGGAACTGGGCCATGTTTATCCCCACACCCATCAGTCCCAGGGTGGTGGAGAGGGGGGGATTAGTTCCCAGGCACTTCCCAGTCTTCTCTGTGTTGGTGGGTAGAGTGAATGTCAGCAGCCCGAAAGCAGCCCTCTGTCAAAGATGCAGGTGCTGGCATTGGAAGCCAAGCTGGTGGGCATGGGCCCGGTAAGGGGACCCGAGGGAATGTGAGCCCAGCACCAGCAGCATCAGCTATGGTTCTTCAGAAAGAGAAATAAACTCCTGTGTTCTTCAAGTCACTATATATTGAGGATTCTTTTGCAGCATAACTTTTACCCTAATTTATTTTCCGAATGCTATATATATGGGAAGTTTTGGTTTTATGTAATCTCTCCAAGCTCCTGGACTCCACGTGATACTCATGGAGGTTATGTCATGGTTGAGGAAACAAGGTTCATGCTAAGGAGCAGACGTGTCTTGACAGAGCATACATCACTTGGTATTTTGGGGGCTCAGACACTGCATGGTGTCGGCCCTCCGAGAAGGGACAGATGAGTGTGGACAGGCATAGTCAGAGAAGCTGAAACTTTACCTGCCAGAGACGACTTGGAGAGATGAGGTGGAGGGCCTCCTCACTGAGGCATGGGGTAGCTCCTCTGGCAGGTGTGGGGTAAGCAGGTACCTTGGCTCACGTGACTGTAGTGTGTGGTCTTGGGCTGGTAGATGTTGGATTTAGTTGCATTGTGCATTTAGAGGAGTGGGCTGCAGGGTGCCTTTTAGCTGAGAGTGACTTGGTAGAGGGGGCCCAGCTGCAGGGCACATGGCTTTTGCTCCCTGTATTCTGAGGTGGGGAAGCTGGTGGCAGGTGCTCCCCATCCCACGCCTGATGCCACTGCTGTCCAGCTGGCGTGTCAGAGCTCACTGAGGCTGTGGCCTGCCCACAGTGAGGGAGCAGAGGTGAGGGTCCTGTAGTGCACTGGGTGACCAGCGGAGGCTGGGCACTCGTGTGGGCAGCGTGTCCCACCATCTCAGCACACAGCAAGCCCTCTAACTGTCTTGGAAGGCAGAGCTGGGGGCCCCTTAGAGATCATCTGTTCTAGCCTCTCATTTTGAGGATGATGGCGCTGAGCCCAGAGAAGGGAATGAACTTCCAAGGCCAGCAGAGGAACCTGAATCCAGATTTCTTGACTTCCCAGGATGGGGGAATGCAGCTGACATAAAGATAGGGGGTGCATGCCTCAAATCTGCTGCCAGCCACCTCTGAGCCATTTGCTCCACCTGTAAGACCCTTTTACTTATTTGTGAATCTCAGAACTAGAAGAGAACTCAAGAGATGATCAGATCAGATCCCTCAGTCTCCAGGCATGTGTGCCTCCTCAGCTGTGGCAGCTGGCTTGAGGTCACCTTTCTCTGCCCTTCAGACCAGAGCTCCTCTTTGCCACCTCTGTGTGTTCCACCACAATGGTCTACCAATTCTCCTTGGTGTCTTACTGCAGTCATTACTGTTTCACATTTGGTTTGCTTTATTTTAACCTCTAGATACAGGTTGACTTTGCTGCATTATGCATTATGACAGTGAGGAGTGGGTTGGAATCAGTGAATTCGCCCTCATTCTCTGTCCTATTTCTATGGGAAAGGGGGTGGAGGGAAGGCTCCAGCCCTCCACCCCCAGCCCCCATGGATTGAGGACAAGTACATGAGAATGAGGCTGTCCAGCCAGGCTCCCCAAGTCCTAGTCAACCCCAAGGCTCTGGAGGGAAGAGTGAATGCAGTGTCCTTCAGAGGGCAGTGGGCTATACAGCCTTGACCCAAACCCAGGCAAATGAAAGTCGCCCTTTGCTGCCTTTGTTACAAATCCCATCACCTCTCCTCCCTCCTCATATCTATAAATGTGGAACATTTTTTTCCCTGTTCTAGATTCTCTTTGCATTTTATCCTCTTTGGGAGAATATGAGCATCTTTCTTTGTTCTCTTTGAGCAGTTTGTGTCTGGAATGGAGAGAAAGAGAAGAACGGGTGTAGCCTTCGTCCCTCAAGGGAGAAGGGGAATCTCTCTGTAGCCAGTGCTAAGTACCTGTGTCCCATGCGGGTGTGGAGGTGGAGAGGCCTCTGTGGGGCACCCTGTCTATTTGGGGAAATCAGACTACAAGTCAAGGTGCTTATGGCCAATACAAGGTATAAGATGAACTAAACTGTGTGTGTGTATGGGGGGGCATCCTGAATATACACATAGCAAGAAGGGAAAGATCAGTGTGGACTCTAGTAGTTAGAGAGGGCATTATTGGAACAAGAAGTCTCCAATGGGAGGCTGACGGATAGGATTTGGGCAAGATGAGAAGAGAAGCAGGAACGGGAAGCGCCAGTGTTCAGGGGGAAAGGGGAAGAAAGCAGGGGCCCCGTGCTTGAAGGAGTAGGAACGGGGCTGGAGAGTTAGGGTAATTTCAGGGGTAGATGGAAAAGGGCTGTGGGAGGGGGCAAACTGGCAAAGAACCAGGCAGGGCAGGGTGAAGGAGGGACATTTAACCAAAGCCAAGTCCAGACAGGAGGCCAGCTAGTCAGCACCAGACCTCTGATGGCCTGGGAAGGTTTCATGGGACAGTGGAACATCCGTGTCCATTTTCCAAGAGCTGTTCGGGGATGGGGGTGGGGATGCTCAGTGAGTGGAGCAGAAAGAGGGCGGATGGGCAGTTTCCTGCGGAGTGTGATGTATCTCAAGCCCCAGGAGGCCTGGAGATGTCCTCACAAATCCCGCAGACCTTCTACACAGCACATCCGTGAAGAACAGGGCTAGATGGCAGGGGCAGGGAGGGAGGCTTGTCGTGTCATCTCTCCCCCTGCCCCCACCCCAGGAATCCCTGGGATGAGCGAGCCGGCCTTGCCACACCCCGGGGGAGTGTCCTTGTCAAAGCAATGGTGGCCTCACCTGAAAGTAACAGTTGTGGAAGCACTTTGTGCAGAAATCTTCTGTCTCCTGCAGTTTCATTCTGAAACAGGAGAATTACCTGTTGCCCACAGGGTGAAATTCTCCATTCCTTCCCATAGCATTTGAAGCTCTCAATAACTTGGCCCTGACCTAATATCCTATTCTCATTTCTCATCATTGTTCTTTATCATCGTTGTCATCATCACATGAGTAATTAAAATTAACTAGCTTTTATTAAGCATCTATATGTGCCAGGAATTCTTCTAGGCATTAAAAATGTAATAACATTTCATCTTTTCCACAACCATCTGGGTAGAAACTATTATTCTGTCCATCTCACAGAAGAGGCAAATGAGGCACAAAGAAATGACTTGGCCTAAGGTCTCTCCACCAGCACATGGCTGGACAGTGGAGGCATCAGACACTGAACTTCTTGTGTTGCATGCTTGCCCATGCCCGGCAGCCTTTCCCCAGGCTGTCCCCCCGGCCTGGACTGCCTCCCCACCTCTCAGCTTCTCTCCACCTGATGGACAACCACACAAGACCTGCCTGCAAGACCTAGCTTAAAAGTCACCTCTGTGGAAACTCTTCTCCAGCTCCCTGGGGAGCAACTTTCTCTAGGCCTCCCCAGCACACCCTGATTATGATGTCAATCACATCATGCTTCTGGTTTTTGTTCATGTGCCTGTTATTTCCCTCAAAGGAAGAGACTACTCTTTTTAAAAATGTTTGCATTTTTAAGGAAACATTTAATTGACATACAAAGGAACTAAAGGAACTACATTTTGTTCAACTTCGTGCCTTTCCTCTTCCCCCCCTCCCACCTCCCCAGGTCTGGTATGGAGCAGAGGTGCAATAAATATTCATTAAATGGAGATGTCTTTCTGGCCCCACTCAGCCTTTTTCCTGACCACCCCGTTCCTGACTGTTTGCTGTGTGGGAGAATCCAGACATCTTGTACAGCTGCAGCTCAGTGTGTCCCATTTTGGCTGGAATTCAAGGAGCAATTACAGACAAATAAGTATTATTACAACCGCATCAATCAACATCTCTCTCCTCAAATGCTCTCACCAGGAAACAAGAATGATCTCAGTAAGACGCTGTCTTGTTTAAGCCCAAGTGTCTTTTTTGGTGCCTAGGGAGTGTGTGATCCTTGGAGGGACCCCACCATTGACCCTCTGTAACAGAGTCTGTATAGTCTGTGCACGCCCCTAGAGGCAGACAGTCCTGAATTCAAATCCAGACTGTCACTTTTTCTCTCTGTGAACTTGGACAAGGGTCTTAACGTCACTGAATTTCAATGTTCTCATAGGTCACATGGAATCAATAATACTTCCCGGGGGTGTTGTTGCAATGAGTAAATGAAATAGCACATTTAAAGTGTCAAAAGATTTCCCAGGCAATTAATAAATAAAAACTTCCCTTTCCTCTTACTTCTCAATTAATTATTGCATTCTCTCCTCTGCATTGAGGGTATGGTTTGTAATCACAAAGCTTTGTATCAGCAGCTAGATGGTAAATCCCAACCTTACCTACAGTTTGAAGCTTCTTGCAGAGCACAGAGGAACCAGTATAGAGAAGCTTTCCTGGAGAATCGAGGCGTGGTCTGGGCACAGGAGGAAGAATCGTGTTTAACATCAGATTTTCAGATCTTTTGTGGGGCACTAAGGTATCCTGGAGAAAAGGAAAACTGGGAATTAGAAGACCCCAACCACGAAACTCCCCTTGTTTTATGATACCACCTTGGGAACCATCCACGATTTGTCTGCAGGGGAAGTTGCCTGTGTGATGGAGGCCTGGATGCGGGGCTTGGGGACTGCCGTGTGTGGCCAGGGCAGAACTTTGCTGCTGTAGTAACAAGAACTTCTTGTCCAGGGCAACTGGCTCATTTGGCAAACTGTTTGGAAAGAAAGCTTATGAAACTTCAAACTCAGGTGCCTCCATTTGCGTGGAGCTTACGTATGATAGAATTTGGCTTTTTTGGCCAGTCCATTCAATTCAGTTTAATAAAATATCCTGATACCCTCTTTAGGTCAGACATAGTGGTAGCAGTGGGGATCCAGGGAAGGACAAGATAAATTGCCACTCTTGCAGTGCTCACTGTTTCTAGAATGATGTATGGGGAGGTATGAACTAGAAACATGGGGTGCTGACTTCTGCTTAGGACCAAAGGGAGGCCTGACTTGAGACTTGAAGGATGAGGGATTTGTTGCTATTATGTTGTGTCAGGTGAGTATTTTCACTTTAACAGCCAAGAAAGTGTCATGTAATGGTTAAGGACAGTCAGACATACCTGGGTTCAATCCCAGCTCTGTCACTTATTAGCTGTGTTACTGTAGGAAAGTCACTGAATTTTTCTGAGCCTCAGTTTCCTTTTCTGTATAATAGGAATAGTGATAAAAACTTCTACTTGAAATGTTTTTTTTGTGAAGATTAAGAGAGACAATGCATATAGCAAACTTACACAGTGCCTGTGTAATCATCTAGTAGCTGTTGGTGGTGATAGTGTAATTAATTTACTGTAAGAGGCCCAGGAATGGAGGAGTTATAATCTTAGAGTGAATATACACTTGGTGCTTTATGATCCTCGTCTCTTGGCCTTCTCATATTTTCTACAAAGCTCATAAATTCTCTCCCCACTCTGCCATCAGGAAAGACTGGTTCTACCAGACTTCAGTTCTTCACTCATCCTGGTGCCCTTCCTCTTCCAGGACTGGTAGGAAATAGGTTAACAGAGAGAAAACACAAGCACAGCCACATTTCGTTGCTAGCTTGGACTTTGGCTTCAAATTCCAATGAAACCACAGTGAGTTGGATTGGACCCTTCTCATGATCAAGTCAATCCTTCATCTCCACAGAGAAATTAAAGACCAAAACCTCCTATTCTTCAGGGTTTTTTTTGTTTTGTTTTGTTTTTTTAATTCTCCTCAGTCTCAGCCATGAGAGGCCTCACTCTGGGGTGAGTGAGTCTGGGTTCCTTATTTAGCAGGTGCTGTGTTCAAATCATCTCACTGTGAGTATAGATTTTTCAATTTCCCCATAGTTTTCTGTCAGAAAACTTGTTTCCCCCTGATTTTTCTGTCAGGTTGTACTTTATATATTTTGAAGCTATGTTATTGGGTGTGTACAAGTTCATGGTTACATTAACTTCTTGCTGGATTTTTTTAGTCATAGAGTGTCCATCCTTATCCCTTTCATGTTTTTCAGCATAAATGCCATATTTCTCTACACTTTCATTTTCAATTCTTTTAAAATTTTGTTTCAGGTATGTCTTTTATAAATTACATGTAGCTAGATTTAAGTCCAATCTGATAACCCCCAACTTTTAATAAGTGAGTTTAAGCCATTTCCATTTATTAAGATTACTGTTAAATTGGTTTTATTTCTGCAGTCTTATTTTATATTTCCTACTTTACATGCTTTTCCTTTTTCCCCCTCTTTTACTGCCTTTGGTTTGATTGTCAGTGTTTTCTTTGTTCTCCCCTTCTTCCTTCTTCTGTTAATATGTATTCTCAGTTTTGTTGAGGTTGTTGGCTACCTTTCTGTGATGCTGTTTGTGTGTGTGTGAGTTTTTGGTTTTTTTCTCTCTGTGCTCATCACTCTCTAGTTGGTGTGTGTCTGTGTATGTGTGTATGTGTGTATGTGCTGCTCTTATTCAGCTCCCTGGGCCCCCAGTTCAGATCCAGACCTTATGTTTGTCTGTGTCTGTGTGAAGTCTCATTCTGTATGGATATTGCAAATTTAAGTGACTGAGTTAGCAGATCACAAGTCCTGGTTGCCAGAGTGTCCTATGCCTGTCTAGGCCCATCTCAGATAAGCAGTTTAGGATGGGCCACAGCCCCAGACAGGAGAATAGCTTTCCTTAGCTCAGATTCAGGTCTGGGAGCCTGACTTTGGTCTCCTACCTGCATGAGGAGTTCACTGCCCCTCCTAGGCTTCAGGAGTTGAACTTGGTTCTTGCTTCAGGCCTGAAAGTACAGTAGGTCTGCAACTTCTCTGTGTACCTTTAAAACAGGTCCTGGTCTAGGGCTCTGTGTCCTAAGGGGTCTTAGTTCAGACTGATGACTAGATAGATATAAAATGACCCTTCCCCAGGCTGACCCTGTCATAATTGTGAAAGAGGCAGAGTTAGTCTTTGTTGCCTTCTCTTCCTTATCTTTCTTTCATCGCTCCTCTCCCATCTTTCCCTCTCCTCCCACTACTTCCATCTTGACCTGGATTCTTCTGGTCTGAAAAACCTATCTCCTCATCTGAGGGTCTTGAGCTTTACCACCCCTTACCCTCTCTGGCACATTTGTGTTGTAAAGAAGGAATCACCAACGGTGGCATTTCAGGAACAGGTAAAGATGGAGTTTTGGATGATGCCCTCTATGTTTTCCTGTAAATCAGAGGGTGTGAGGTTGTATCTGGCAAGGACCACACTTTTTTCTCCTGAGTCGCCTTCAAACCCCACTGAGTCCAGGCCTCTGACATCTGTGGATGGTGCCTCTGATAACCCCACTCCATTGTGAATATCTTCTCAGGAAGGTTTAAATAAACAATGATTTCATAGGATGTTAGTCAGAACTAAGAAGTAAAACCAAAATGATCTCTTCTTTCATTTGCCTTCATGTGTCCTATGGAAAGGTCCTCAGAAGGTCAGTTCTGATGGCCAGTGAAGTTGTGCCATCACTTCCCACCTGAGGGTGGAAGACAGCCCTCCTGGGGACTTGGCCAAACTGGACAGAAGGCAACATGTAAGAAAATTTCTACTGCCCATTCCATGTCCCGTTGACCCTTGCCTCCCGAAGTGTCCAGTCACCATTATAGAGCTCACACTTCTCATTCCCTGCCACTGGTGCCCTGGCCTGCCAGGTGATGGAGCTTCTGTTTCATTCTAAATAGAGCAGAGGATGTTGAAAATCTTCCATGGCTTCTGGCAGGTGAAGGATCAAAGTGGTGCTTGGCAGCCACAGGCACAATCAAAAAGGTTAAGATCAAAGGGGATGGGCTCCGTTTGAAAGTGAACTCTCCTGTTCCTCATTACAGTCCTCACCAAGGCTTCTATCATCCTCTGCTGCAAGGAACAAGGATGAGGAATTTGGGCTGCGGCTGGCTGCTGAAGCCACGTGCTGACAGACAGACAATCCCGGAACAGCTGCAATGTCATTGTAAGCCTTGAAATTAAAATAAAATCCATTGATTTATAAGAGGAAAACAGGGTCAACACTAGTGGGGTCAGAAAAACCAATTCCAAGAGCCCTTGGGTTGGCCTAAATCCTACATATAAAATGGGTGATGGAAGTATTTGCCATGGAAACCATCAGAGGGAAGCTGAGGGAATCCAGGTCTTGGCAGGTGATTGCAGCCGTTGTTGCTGGCACACAGCACACCAGGGGAAATAACTGAGGCCTCAATAAATAGGACATCTGGAGAGGCCAGAGCCTAGGCTCAATGTATTTTGTAAGGGGAAGGCTTCCTCACTGAGGATGGGGAATCTGCTTTCCAAACTGTATGGTCAGCAGCTTTGTGTATTTTGTGTCTGTAGGAGTTTATTTTAGCTCTGTGGTGAAGCTTTTTTTTTTAACAAAACGTTGAATAGGGTGCCCACAAGGTATTTGCTTGCTGGCTTTATTTCCCTCCCTGCCTGGGTATGGAGAGGTGAGCAGCACTTCCCCTGACTCAAGCAAACCCCTTCCTCTCTTTGTGCCTCAATTTCCCCATCACACAATGAGGATGCGAGATTAAATGAGCACTTCCCAGATGCACTTTTTAGAGAAGTGTTTGAACAAAACTTGGCTGAGGTATTGGGCGGATGGGACTTAAGTGTCCTAGTACTAAGATGAGTGTGTGCAGGTTAAATTCAAGTTGGCATGCAAACTGCCTCGGCTTTTGGCTGCAGAGTGAGGGCAAGCTTGACTCCTGCTCCTCACCCCAAATCTGCACAACTTGGCTTGCTTCTTCCCCCCTGGATGTTCTCCAAGGTTCTTCCCGGCTCTGACAAGGAGAGCGCTGCTGTAGGCTATGTGTCCTCAGCCCTCAGAGGTAGCTGTGGCATTGCAATTTCATTTTTCCTGGAGGACAAGTTCCCCTGGACTATTGCAGACCCCTGCACAGACTTTGTTATGGAATGGTACTGGGCTCCTTCTTTCAGAGTGAAAGCCTCCTTGTCCATCTGAGGCAAAGTTATTATTCCTTAGGAGCAAAGCCTTGTCCCTCCCAATGTGCTTCTTATCCGCCTTTTCTCTCTTGATCAACGTGAGTGAGTATTAATCTCTCTTAATTCCCTGCAGCTGGCCTTACTTTGCATGGCTGTTTGGGAATAAGGCTCTTTTTTTTTTTTTTTAATAGATCTTTATTGGAGTATAATTGCTTCACGATACTGTGTTAGTTTCTGTTGTACACCAAAGTGAATCAGCCATATGCATACATATGTCCCCATATCCCCTCCCTCTTGCGCCTCCCTCCCATCCTCCCTATCCCGCCCCTCTAGGTCATCAAAAACCACCAAGCTGATCTCCCTGTGCTATGCTGCTGCTTGCCACTAGCTATTTTACATTCGGTAGTGTACATATGTTGATGCTATTCTCACTTCGCCCCAGCTTCCCCCTCCCACCCTGTGTCCTCAAGTCCATTCTCTATGTCTACATCTTTATTCCTGCCCTGCAACTAGGTTCATCAGTACCTTTTTTTTTTTTTTTTTTTTAGATTCCATATATATGCATTAGCATACGGTATTTGTTTTTCTCTTTCTGACTTACTTCACTCTGTATGACAGACTCTAGGTCCATCCACCTCACTACAAATAACTCAATATCGTTTCTTTTAATGGCCGAGTAGTATTCCATTGTATATATGTGCCACATCTTCTTTATCCATTCATCTGTCAATGGACATTTAGGTTGGTAATAAGGTTCTTTTTATCCGCCTTTTCTTTCTTTTTAAGCAAACAGATTTTCTTTTGAGTTCTGGATGAATGTCATTCCAAGTTTTCGGTGGGAAGCAGCTCTCTCTAAAACATTCTCCTGAGGCAGGGCATTAGAGCAGTAAATAGGAAAGAAGCCATTTCCTGTGGTTGGAGAAATGAGTCTGGTTGGAGGCTTCTGTGTTGACAGGAAGGGTTATGGGGACGCAGGGGGTCTGTGTTTCAGGTCTGGATCCATGCTTACTTGCTGTGTGACCTTGGAAAATCCCGTTATCCTCTCTGGGCCACATTCTTGCCATCTGTGCAATCAGGAGTTTGGATTTGATTAATGATTTGCAATACTTAAGAATACTTTGGAATCCTCTCTTAAATTTAAATCTATAGAAACCCAATATGAATCATGTGAAATCGCTATAGGCTATATCATGTGGTTTGGTTCAGGCTTTCTCAACCTCCACACTGTTGACCTTGGGGGAGGATAATTGTGGGAGGCTGTCTTGCAGGATGGATAGCAGCATCCCTGGTCTCTACTCACCGGATGCCAGTAGCACTCCTCAAGTTGTGACAACCAAAAACGTCTTCAGATATTTCCACATGTCCCCTGGGGAGAGGGGCAGAATTGCCCCTGGTTGAGACCCACTGCTTTAATCTAATAAAACAATTAAAAGGTGAGGGTCTCCGTTGAAGGGGGATGGGAGGGAGTGTGACATAGATCCATTCTCTGTGGCCCCAGAGGCTCTTCTGACACACCAGTGTTTCAGGAGACACAGTTTAAAAACTTACAGACTCAGTCCTGATTGTCTCTTAGCTCAAAACTGCTATGTGAGTCCAGGGTCCCCTTTCCAAGTCAGATTTTTAATTGGAAAGGCAGAGGAGGGGGCTAGTCAGCAACTTTCTCAGTGCTCCCAGCTCCCATTTCATAAGGATGTGTAGCAGTGCAAGCTGCTTTTTCTAGGCATCCTCATTTGGACACCTTCTCCAGGAAACCTTCCATCATAATGCCAATGAAAGAACATACTCTCAACTCCTGTATCTATTCTGAAAAGGACCTGTCTATTCTGTTCCACCTAACTGAGCTGTCCTTTCCCTGCCACAGGCTCAGGCACTCAGGCTCTTTGAGATGCTGGCGTCTGGACCTAGGGCGGGTACTTGAGTATGAGGATCTTCAGAAAAGCAGGCCAAGCCTGTTCTGTGCTTGACCAGGCTTGGGGCTTGGCAGGAAACAAATCTGGTGTATTTGGATCCACACTGAGTCATATGAGGTGCCTCCAAGGCCCTCACCACAGAACCTCTGTCTCAGCCTCCATCTGGTTCTGTCACACCGGTTATGGGACCTTGGTCAAACCTCTACTTCCTCATTTACAAAATGCAGCCATTAAGATGTCCTTATAGGATGGCTGAGAAGAGGAAATTAGATTACCTACTTAAGTACCTACACAGTGCCAGGTACACAGTGTTCTCTTGGAACGTGGTTATGAGTGTGACGATTTCAGTGTTGGCACCCCGCCCCCAGTCTCCTTGCTCAGACTCTCTTCCCAGGAAGCCCCCAGCCTCTCCCATGGTGGTGGAGACCGGCTAGACTGGGGCAGGGGCTCCTGGGCCCTGGGTACCCACCAAGGACATATCTCATTATGAGGGTAAAACCTTTCCTCCATAATTAGAGATGAGGCTTTAGAGAACTTCTCACTGAATTTTAATTTGCTAGTCTATTGAAACAACCTCCTGGGGTTATACATTCATTCCACTGATTTTTTTTTTTTTTGAGCATTTACCATGAGCCATTATACTTTACTTGGAGGCTTCTTCCTTTATTCTCAAGTGTTATTTGCCTTTATTTTGCTTCAGTTATGTCTTTCCCCAAATAAAAATAACCATTTTTTTCTGATTATAAAAATACTACCTGCTCATTACAAATAAAATTTCAAACAATACAGAAAAGTATGAATAAAAACGACTCCAATTCCTATTTTGAAGATCTACCCACTTTCAACATCTCGTGGCCCACCTTTCAGAGTTCCTGGATGCACCTACACGTGATTTTACATGCATGCACTCAGGAAATGTCCACTATTTGCTTTTACCTTTTTATTGAAGTATAACCTATAACATGTATGTGGAAAAGTGCACAAATCCTAAGTATACAAATCAAACTTTGACCAATTTTTGCTCATGCAACCACATCACACAGATCAAAATATAGAGCATCCCTAGCACCCCAGAAGCCTTGCAGTCATTACCCATCTCACCAAGGCAACCACTATTCTGACTTCTGCCACCATAGATTGATTAGCTTGACTGTATTTGAACTTCACATCATGGGACTAATGCAGTGTGTAATCTTTTGTGTCTGACTTTTTAAGTTTGACATTGGGAGAGATTTATTTCATGACATATAGTAGCAGTTCATTCTTTTTATTGCTGTATGGTATTCCATTGTATGGCTAGACCACATTTATTTATCCTACTAATACATTTATTTATTCTACTGATGTCAGAATTTTGAGTTGATTTCAGCTTTTTACTTTTACAAATAATGCTGCTATGCACAGTAAATTAACCTTCTAAAGCCTAATGGTAAAGACACATTATCATCTGAAAGTACCTCTTAAACCAAAAGGAAACATGGAGATAGCTACCCCATGCTGGGTCTTGATTTCCCCTGTTGTACATTGAGAGGCTCAGAGGAAATGCTCTCTTAGGATCCTTCCATCAGGGAAATGAGGGGATTCTGGGAGCGCATCGCTACATCCAAGCACCTGCCTGGTCCCTCTTCAGTTTAAGGCAGATGTATTAGTCAGGGTTCTCCAAAGAAACAGAAACAATAGGATAGATATAAAGAGATATATAAGAGGAGAGTAATTGTAAGAATTGGTTCACATGGTTATGGAGGACAAAAAGTCCCACGATCTGCTGTCTGCTGGTGGTGTAATTCAGTCTGGATCTGAAGGTCTGAGAACCAGGGGAGCTGATGGCATAAGTCCCAGTTCAAGTCCAAAGGCCAGAAGCTCAGATGTCTGAGGGCAAGAGAAAATGGATGTCTTAGCCCATACAAAAAGTAAATTTGACCTTTCTCCACTTCTAAGATGCCCACCCACACTGGTGAGGGTGGACATCTTTACTTAGTCTACCGATTCATATGCTAGTCTCTTCCAGAAACACCCTCACAGACACACCCAGAAATAATGTCTTACTGCTATCTGGGTATCCTTTAGCCCAGTCAAGCTGACACGTAAAATTAATCATCACAGCTGGCTTCCATAGGACACATCCCTTCAGTTTGAGTGTTGATGGACATCTCCTAAGAAAGACAAAGCAAACCTTCATCTTGGACCCCCTCTAAGACCCTGAGTCACTTAAAGGGTCCCAGGACCATTTCTTCCCCTTCCCTGAAAGCTCCTGCCACCCCCCAGCCTTGGAGGTGTCTTGGCCTTTGGTCAGAATAAAGAACAGATCACTTCCCCTGTGTCCCACTTCCTGCTGGTTCTCCCCTCCCCTGCTTCCAAGCAAAGTGCTTTGTTTCCCACAGAGGACAGCAGGGAGTAGTCTGTGGTAGTTAGATGCTCTCGGCATGGGCCTCAGACAAGCAGAACACTTAGCAGTCCCCTGGAGACACAAGCTGGAGAAGAGCAGAATGGGAGCTCTTTGCACATGAGTGAGCAGGCTGGGCCTTACACAGGGATGTGGGAATGCTCCCGTGACCCCAGCCAACAGAAAATCCACCTCTGTGAATTCATCCCTTGGGATGAGTACCACCCACCCTGGGCAGGCAGATTAGGAATTGAAACACAAGCTTTCTAATAGAGTTTTACTTGCAAATGCTGACTCTGCCATTCAGCATCCAGGACCTTGGGCAAGATAATAACTTTTTGAAACCACAGTTTTGTCATATTTAAAATGAAGATAAACCCTATCTCCCAGGGTTGTCGTGAGGAGTAAATGAGACAATGCATGCCACCCTTTTGGTCCACAGTGCTTGCATATTGTAAGGTTGGCACCCTGGATCTGCGTGGAGAAGAACAGTGGTCAGGAGTCAGGAACCTGGGTTCCGGTCTCAGCCTACCCCCTATAATCCTGGGTGGCCCCATTGCTCTGATGAGAAGGTTGGCTTTGGTCATCTCTAGATCCCTTCTAGTTGTAATTCTCTTGGAATCTGTGCAGCCATAGTCATTGCCTCCAAAAACAAATTGCAATGTAGAATAGGGGGTGAAACTCAGGCTTAGAAGTCAGGGAACTAAATACTTAGCTCCCCTAAGCCTTAATTGTCTCCTGTATAAAATGGAAGTAATAATACCCATTTCATATAATTGCAGGAAGATTAAATAAAGCAATGTATGTAAAGCACTTTACACAGTGAAAGCCATGATAATAACAAAACCAGTAAATATTACATAATGATTGTATAATATTAATATGATCACTGATAAATAATTTAAATAATTAGTTTCCTCCAGTGGCAAGAAGCTGAACTTGTAAAGCTTGACTTCCACAGCAGTCATTGAGAGTAAAAGAGAATGTTGCTATGTAACTACCCCAAACTTAGTACAAAAATATAATGTTCTTTATTGTTTATAATGCTAAGTTAGCATGCAGAGACCTCACTCTACACAAATGGTGAGAGAATTTAGCCTGAACTCTTTCTCTGTTCCCTAACCCCCTACCCAGTTCTGGAGATTGGGTGATAATCCCTGGAATTCAGTGCCAAGGAATGGGTTGCGGTAAGAGGCTTGCAGGGCCATCTACTTCTCAATCATTGGTTCACATGGGGTTCAACATCCATCATCCAGTGGCCCTACAGGCCCAGAAGATCCATGCCCTCTGTGGGTTATATTTGGGGCATGGGATTCGGTTTTTGGGGTCTTGTGCCTGGGTGCATATTACCATTCCACCTTGGGGCCCAGGTCGCTGCCCTCCAGCTGGGAAGCACGATGCAGACCCCCTCTGTTTAGGACTCATAGATTTCTCCTCTCCACTCTTCTCTGCTCCCTCTGGGACCTGGCCTTCTGGAAACAATAGTCTGGAACTGAAATGCTTGGCAAGAATCGATTCTTTTTCTGCCTTCCCACACACTTTCTTTATCTTATCATAAGCAATAAGAGCATGCTAATGACACAACATTCTGTCTCATGAATTTTAGGTTTTGGTTATGGTAGCCTCCAACTCTACATAACAACTTATGTCTCAGTTATATATTGTTGTGTGACAAACCATCCCAGAACATAGTGGCTTAAAAAAATAACCATTTTTTCAGCTCGTGTTTCTGTGGGTCAGCAGTTTGGGCTGGGCTTACTGAGGCAGTTCTGCTGGTTTTAGCTAGACTTAACTCATGCATCTGTGGTCAACTGCCAGTCATCTAGGAGACTCTGACTGTGTGGGTTGGGTGGCTGTCAGTTGGAACAATGGGGACTCTGGGCCTGTGACTCTTATTGTCCAGCAGGCTAGCCCGACTGTTTCACACATGGGGATGGCAGGGTCTCAAAGGGCAGCAAGAAAAGGAAAATCCCAATATATAAACACTTTTCAAATCTCTGCTTGTGTTATATTTGCTGTTGTTTCGTTGCCCAAAGCAAATGACATGGCCAAGCTCCGAGTCACTGTAGAAGAAGAGTTACCCCTCCTTCTGATAGGGGCTGAAACACTTATTCTCCCTTGACATGGCCCTGCAACTTCCTGGGGTTAGATGTCATGGTTTGAAGCTCAAAGTGGGAGCATAGGATGGAAAGTACCCACACTCAAGGCTAGGGGAAAATCAGACTAGGGGCTGCGAGCTCCCTGCTCCCTTCCCTGTTGAAGCCATTGGTCCAACAACTATGAGTACAATCGTTTAACTTTATTAGAAACTGCCATGCAGTTTTACAAAGTGGTTTTTACCATTTTAGCTCCTCCCAGCAATGTATACTTGGCATCCTTGCCAATACTTGGTATAGTTAGATTTTTTATTTTTAACCTTTTTGGTGGTAAGTAATGATACTGGGGTTTTCATCACATTACTCTGATGGCTAATGATATTGAGTGCCCTTTCATGTGCTTATTAACTATTTGGATAGATTCTTTCATGAAATGCCTGTTCAAGTCTTTGAATCTTTCATGAAAGAGTTAATTAGGTGATCTGTCTTTTTATCATTGAGGTGTGGGAGTTTTTATACATTCCAGATATTATTTCTTTGTCAGATATATATATTGTGAATGTTTTCTCCCAGTCTGTGGGTTGTCTTCTCACTTTCTTAATGGTATCTCTTGATGAGCAGAAGTTTTAAATTTTGATGAAGTCCAATTTGTCCACTTTTTTCATTTCTGATTTGTACCTTTTTGTATCCTCTCTCAGGAATGTTTTGCCTATTCTAAGACCATGAGACTATTCTACATTTTCTTCTAGAAGCTTTATAGTTTAGTTTTCACATTTAGGTTTTGATCTGTCCTAAATTAATTTTTGTGTGTGATGAGGTAGGGACCAAGTTAACTTTATAGTAAGTCTTGATTTCTAGTAGTGTAAATCTGCTAACATTTTTAAAGGTCCTTTGGTTTTACATATAAGTTTTAGAATTAGCTTTTCAATTTACACCAAAAAAAAAAAAAAAAAAGACTGCTGGAGTTTTCACTTAGATTGAATTCACTCTATAGATCAGTTTGGGGAGAAATGACGTCTTAATAATATTGAATCCTTGAATTCATGAATATGATTTACCTCTCCATTTCTTTAGATCTTTAATTCCTCTTGGCAATGTTTTGTAGTTTTAAGTCAGATGTCTTTCAAATCTTCCATTAAATATATTCTTGAGTCTTTGATTTTTTTAATGCTATTATAATTAGCACTTAAAATTTTCATTTTCTGATTTTCATTGGTAGAAAAAGATTGATTTTTCATATTGAAAATGAACATGTTCTAACAGACTAACAGACTGATTTTTGTGTAGCCATGGTAACAAGTCACCACCAGAACTGGTTTTAAACTTGTTCAATTGATCAATGACAACTTGCTTCAGGGAATGTGCTTTTGCAAATCAACAAATTGTTGTTAGCTCCTAGCTTCTGAAAATCAGTCCATCAGGGGCAAACTCACTTTAATAAACACACTTCTGAGTGCCAACCAATCAACAACAGTCTCACCCAAGTAAGCATGCTCCTACAGATGATGTCAATACACTTATGTTATCTAAAATCCACCAACCCCTGAACTCCATTGTCTAATTGGTCCTTGTGATTTTTTCCTTTGACCCATGGGTAATTTGGAAGTGTATTCCTTGATTTCCAAGTGTTTGGGAATTTTCTAATTATATTTTTGTTATTGATTTCTGCATTATGGTCAGGGAATATATTCTGTATTATTTTAATACTTTGCAATTTATTAAGACTTGCTTTAGGGCCCAGCATGTGGTCTATGTTGGTAAATGCTCCATGTGCACCTGAAAATAATAATCTGTGGTTGTCCATCTCATATATGTCAATTAGGTCAAATTGCTTAATACTGTTGTTCAAATCTATATCTTTACTGATTTTTTCTGATTATTTTATTAATTATATAGATAGAGCTGTGTTAAAACTTCTAATTATGATTGTAACATTTTCCATTTCTTCCTTTAGTTCAATTTTTTCTTTATGTATCTTGAGCCTCTGTTGTTAGGTACATACACAATTAAGATTTTTATATCTTTCTGATCACTGTATTTTCTTTTCATCTACTGAAAAAAATGATATTCTTTATCTCTGGTGATATTTCTCATCTTGAAATCTACTGTACTGAATGTACTGAAAATCTGTCTTAAATTGCAGTGCTTAGTCTGTTTTCATTAAACGTGTTTACTAATATGGGTAGACTAAAGTCTATCATCTGACTATTGGTTTTGTATTTTTTTTTTCCCATCAGTTCTTTTGCTGTTTTTGTGGTTTCCCCTTTCCTATTTTCTTTTAGATTAATTGAGTATTTTCTATGATTCTTTTTTTTTTGGTCTCTGCTATTGAGTTTTTTAACTACACTGTATAAGAAACTTAATATAACATAATTATCTTTACCTCTCCCATTTGTGCCATTTTGTCACACATTTTACTTCTGTGCATCTTAGAACTCCATAATACATTTGCATTATATTTGATTTATCATTTTCTTTCAGCCTGAATAATATCCTGTAAGGTTGGTAGTAATGTTTCCACTTTCATTACCAATTTTAGTATTTTGAGTCTTTTCTCTTTTTGTCTTGATTAATCTAAGAAAAGGTTTTTCTTGTTTTGTTTTGTTTATTTTTTTTCAATTTGCTTGGTCTTTTCAAACAACTAGCTTTTGGTTTCATTGATTCTCTTTATTGTTTTTCTGTTGTCTATTTTGTTTATCTCCACTCTAATATTTGTTACTTTCTTCCTTCTGCTTGCTTTAGATTTAGTTTGCTCTTCTTTTTCTAGTCACTTAAAGTGGAATATTAAATGATCTATTTTGGATCTTTCTTCTTTTTCAATGTAGGCATTTATAGCTATAAATTTCCCTCTGAGAACTGCTTTCACTGCACCCCATAAGTTGTGGTATGTTGTACTTTGGTTTCATTCATCTCAAAGTATTTTTTAATTCCCTTGTGATTTCTTCTTTGACCTATTGGTTGTTTAAGAGTGTCTTGTTTAGATTTCACATATTTGTGAATTTTCTGAATTTCCTTTTGTTATTGATTTCTACGTTCATTCCGTTGTGGTAGGAGAAGATACTTTGTATGACTTCAGACCTTTTTATTTTATTCAGACTTGTTTTGTGACCTAACAAATGGTATACCTTGGAGAATGTGCCATGTGCACTTGAGAAGAATGTGCATTCTGCTGTGTTACATAGAATGTGCTATATATGTTTTTTGTTGAGGGATGGGCCCTTGGAATTCCCTAGTCCGTTTTCTCTGATGTCACTCCATATCTCCTGAAGAACATCCTTTAGTCCTTCTTGCAGTGTGGGTCTGCCAGTAGCATATTCTCTCCTGAATATGTTCTTATTTCTTCTTCATTCTTGAAGGATATTTTCCCTATGTAAAGAATTTTACAGTGACAATGCTATTTTTTTCATCATTTTGTTATCTTTTGCCTTCCATTCTTTCTAATGAAACTAGCCATCATTCTTATTGTTCTCCTCTGGAATCCAATATGTATTTTATTCTTTGGCTGCTGGCAAGATTTTTTTAAGCTTTGGTTTTTAGCAATTGATTGTGATGTGCTAAGGTGTAATTTTTGTGCATGTGTTTATCCTGTTTTGGATACGTTGGGATTCTTAGATATGTGGGTTGATGTTTTTCATCAGTTTTTCAACGAATATCACTTCAAATATTTCTTCTGGGTTTGGATTATTTCAGGACACATTTGAGTAAAACTCCCCTTTAACTATCAAATTGGATAGAAAAGCACATTCATAATTTTAAACTTAACATTTATTAAAGACTTGCTCTGTCAGGCTCTAAGCTGGTCATTGATGGTAAAAGGTAAATCTGATGTGTCCCTGCCCTCATGCAGTCCATACCCTGGTAGGAGAGGTAGATCTGAGGCAATATTAAGATCTGGAAGTCATTCATTGAATGAAAAGGTGACTGAGTCCCTAGGAAAAAGGGCTCTGCAAAATTATGGCAAGTATATACTGTGATAATTTCCTAGTTCTTCTCCAAAAGGACTTATGGCTATTTACTTGGGTGACTATGTCAGCAAACATTTCCAAGATTATTGGACACAGAGTTTGAACTGACATTAATATATGGAGACCCAAAGTGTCATCATGATGCCCTTATCAGAGTGGGGGCCTATAGAGGGACAGGTAATAAATGTAGTTCCAGCTAAATTCCAGCTCATAGTGGGCCCACTGGGTCAATGGACCCCACTCAGTAGTCATTTCTCCAAGTGCCCAAGTACATAAATTGGGATTTATATACTTGGCAATTGGAGTAATCCCCCATATTGGGTTCCTGGTTTATGGAGTTAGAGTTATCACAAAGGGAAGGAGGGAAGGCCAAATGGAAACCTCTGACCTGCAAGAATCCAGGAGGCCCCCACTCCATGGCCAAAATAGGAAATAAAAAACAACATTGTATCCTGCAGGAGGGATATGGCATAGATTAGTGCCACCATTAAGGGCCTAAAAGATACAGGGGTGGTAGTTCCTCTCATATATCCATTTAATTCAACTGTCTAGCATCTGTAGAAACTGAATGGAACCTGGAGAATGACTGAAGACTACAGTAGAGTAAACCAAGCAGTAACCCTGATCATAGCTGCTGTGCTAAATGAGGTGTCCTTGCTTGAGCAGACTAATAAAGCCTCAGCTACAAGGTATGTAGCCATTGATTTAGAAAATGCAGTCTTTTCCATTCCAATTTAGAAAGAAGATCAGAAAAAGTTCACATTTTCATAGGATGACTAATATTCACTTATAAGGCTAAGTCTCCACTGTCTGTCATAATATAGTCCAAAGACATCTAGACTGCCAGGTATCCCACAGAACATCATACTCGCCCATTAAATTTACAACTTCATGCTGATTGGACAGGATAAGCAAGGGGTGGCTAGCATTCTGTAGGCCTTGTGCTCCAGAGGGTAGGAGATAAATCCTGTGGAAATTCAGGGAGTGGACACTTCACTGAAGGTTTTAGGAATCCAGTGATTAGGAGCATATGAGGGTCTTCTCTCAAAAGTAAAAGACAAATTTATTCAAATTGAAATTCCTAACAAAAAGAAGGAAGCTAGGCCTCCTTGGGTTCTGTAGGTATGACATTTTATACTGAGGCATGTGGCTTCACTGCAAATACCAGGCGACATGAAAAGCTGCCTGCTGTTTGAGTGATAGGATCTGCCAAGCCCTATGATGTTGGAGATGTCAGAGACAGGAAAAGATGCACTCTATAGAGTCTATGTCAAGCTCCGGTGGGAGAATCATGATACAGGTCCCTGGAATTCTGGAGTAAGGCCAGGCCAACTGCAGCAGAGAATTATATGCCCTTTGAGAAGCATCTCCTGGTATGTTACTGGTCCTGGTAGAGAAGAAATGCTAGCCCATGGGCACTGAGTGACCGAATCTAAAACTTCCCATTATGAGCTGGATCCTGGCTACAAATTTCTTTAGGGAAGGATTGGGGAATTGCTTATTGGTAGTAGCATTGCATAGTTCTTCCTTAAGAGGACCCACATCCTTTATTCAGTGGGCTCAATAGGTTTTGAAAAATGGTTTAGATCTGGAAAGATCTGGTAAGGTATTATGATTTTTCATTATTATGGCTGACATAAAACGTCTGCTCACCAGCTCTTGACTTTTTCTGGTTATACAAGTTAAATAATGTCCAAATTGGCTGCCCATCTATCTTACTTCTAGGAATACCATTGTCTGTTATCCACTGTCATAAATCTCTATGGGATAAGGCACCCTGGTTGCCACTCTGTCTTTGCTGCCCATTAAGGTAATTATTTCTTCCTTATCTGTAGTGGTTAAGTAGCACTAGCTGGCCTCTGTTATTTCAGATTCATTCACACTGAATCTGGATAAAGCCTATTTTCATGGTAGAATTGATTACGGTCAACACTGACCTAACAAGGACTGTCACCATCAGGCTTCTCAAAGATGCTGGTGACCTTTACACTAGTGCATTCCTTGTTGCCCTTGTGAAGATAGCTCCTGGGTGCTCTTGGTAAACATCGTCAGGTGGTGGGTTCCCTCATTTTAGGAAATAAAGGTATTCTAATTGGCCCACAATCCCTAGCTTTCTGATCTCTTCATCAGGACTCTGCCATGGCAATTCTAGCATTCCCATCTCATTTACTATAGGCTGTCATCATGTCCAAGCTTCAAGGAGCCATTCCTGCAGCATGTTAGACCAGCCTGAGGCATTCGTTCCGGACCATACATCCTGAGTCATGAGAATGTGCTTTTGTATTAATCAATTCTCTCCCACACAGTCTTATGTTCTGCCCCATGCCTCAGGTCCACCACCCACAAGAGTCACTCCCACAAATGTTTTTTCAGTTCCTACCAGGACATATTAGCCATGTCATGCAGTTAATTCAGTGAGAAGGCCATTTCCTCCCAGAGAAGGAGCTATTTTCCTTGTTTAGGCTGAAACCTGCCCCTAGTTATTAGCTTGGGGAAATGCATGGAGCAGGGTGATCTTGACGAGGAAAAGCATTTTCATAGGAGACACATGTCATAGATCATGTATACCCTCTTCTAGTGAGAAGGAGAGAGCTGCTCCTGCTAGTCTGGAGAGTTTAAGAGAATCTGGATGGTCATTTCTGAAATGTATACATCCAAACGTCTCCAACCCATGTCTCGGCATCTTAATCATTTCTTATCTGGGACCTGACTTTAACATAGTGGCTCTTTCACGGCTGCACATTCAACCTCCTTTGTAGCTCTCTCACTCTTATGGTTGAATTTTGGGTCTAACTTTCAGAATGATCTAACTATGGTTCCAGGAGGTAAGGTATCTTTCAGAACTGACAGAAGGCCTTCCAATTTTCATGGCATACTCTGTGTTAATAGCTGAGTCTGTCATTTTCTTTTAGGTTTCCAAGGAACTTAAAAGCTAGCCCAAACCACAATCCTTATAATTACCATTGCCTCTATACCTTAGAGTTAATCCATACCTTAGTGCTGCCCCTCCAGCTGGAGAGAGTCTTAGTGACATGATGCCGTCTGACTGGTGAACGATCCAGTTACAGAATCCCACTGAGAGTCTCCTTCCTAGGTCTCCTCCTAGTACTAATTGACTTAGTTTGGTTCCCTGAGAGTAGAGCCTGAGGCAGAGAGGTGAGGAAACCACAAGATCAGTGTGTATTACTGAGACTGCTGCCGTGAGCAAGGAGAGACCAATTTCTCTAGGACTTCCTGCCACCTGAGCAGTGTACCGAATGTCTCCAGATGCTGGAGCACAGGGTTACTCCTGGGGGCTTTAACCGTCCTGTAATTCCAGTCTCACTTGAACAAAGACAAAGGGGAGAAAGTCCTGGAGCAGAGAATAGAAAGTCACGTGGCCCACCCATGCTTCAAGTGGCATGCTGTCCATGCAAGATGAGGCTGAGCCTGCACAGAACTGTCCACTGCAGCTATGACTTAAATCAGAAGTGGGCTGAGGTTATGTGACCAAGTGTGAGTAATGTCGTCGTCGTCGTCGTCGTCATCATCATCATTATTTGTGGCTAAACCAGCTATAGAACAAGGACAGAGTATTATAAATAATATAATAGAAACATCAACAAAATATATAGGAGGAAAGGGAAAAATGAATCTCACATTTGAGAATAAAGAGGTCTATATGGAGGAGATGGTATTTCCGTGAGATCTTAAAAGAGAAGTAGGATTTCATCAGGTGAAGTCAAGGCAAAACATCCAGGAGAGGAAAATGTAATTAACAAAGACTGTATGCAGTCATGGTGTACAGTGCTGGGGATGCAGTGATGGGTGTAGTTATGGGGTTATAGGGATGGGGTGTAATGAGGCATCTATCTGGAATGGCAGTGTTTGGGTTTAACGTGAATGTGAAGTGAGTTTGAAGGAAGATTATAAGAAGGAAACTCTAAAGGTCCAGCTCTGGGCCCATGTGGGATGAGAGGGGCATTGCCTGGTGACCTGATTACATCCCCAGACCATCCTCCCTTTGTTTTGTCAACCTGTAGGCCAGTTTCCACTTTGAGGCCACAGGGTTGCTCTGATGCCTTCAGGGTTCCTTCAGCCTCCCCTTATGAGAATCGGAAAGTGGGCTTTGATCTCCACTACCTATCAGCAGGGGTAGATTAGCGCATGTTTTAAGCCATGCCTCAGACTGAGGTCCTCTCTCGTTTTGTTTTCTCCCTCAGCGTTTCAGCAGAGCAATCTGGAGGACAGAGAGAGCCCATCAAAGGTCTATGTCTCTCTGGGGCCATCCAGGCCACTGGTCTGTGCTACTGATGGGGACATCACAGTCCTAGGAGGTGATGTCAAGTGGTTACTCAGCTTCCTAGATGATTAAGTGATTTTTCATAGTCCAAGAACTGCAGAAGTCAGCCAACCTTCCCGATCTTATTGTTGTTCCTCATTTCTTACTTCATCCTCTCTAAATGGCAAAGCCTGCAGCTTGGTGGCAGGAAATCTGGGCTCAAGTCCCAGCTGTGCTGCTTTTCAGCACTGTGATATTTGATAATTCATCCTACCTTGCAAAGCCTCAGTTTCCTCATCGGCAAAATGGGAATCATTGCATTAAATTAGGGAATGGCTGCAAAGCATTTAGCCCTGGGTCTGGCACCTACAAGGCATTCCATACATGAAAGCTAGTACCATTGTTTCCTGACATATATTAGTGTCTCCCAAAGTGGAGGTCCTGTACATTAGGGGACACCTGAGATAATCAAAGGTGACCTAGACAGAACAACAAATAGAAGATATGCAATTAGGAAGCCATATTCTCCACAGTTCTCTTTCAATACTGATTTTGCAGAGAAGATAGACTCAGTTTGGTGGTAGCATATTTCATATATACATATATACATATAAATTAGTAAGACATATGTATATATATCTTATATATACACATATATATGATATATACTTATATATCTTATATATTAATAAGATATATGTATATAATTATCTTAATAAGATATATATGTATATATATCTTGTTAATTTCCCTTTATAACAAAGAGAGAACACCCTTGTGCCTCCAGTTAATGGGAGAAAATTACATTGCGTTTAATCTGGTAAACTCAGTCCTATTCAATACTTTAAACAGTCTGTTTAAGTAACATAAGCTTTTTCAAATAAATGCATGGCCTCTCAGATTTGCTTCCCATCCTCCCTCCTCCTCTCCAAGATGCAGTCTGGCTGTATGAGTTAGGGGAAACATATATGACCATATGAGTAGAAGTGCAGAGGGAGCCTGGACCCACTTATGAAAGTCCTCTTGTTGTGGTGGTCTCCACAGCAACTTCCCTCTGCACCAGGTTCCTGGGAGGATGATGAATTCTAACATGGTGAGTTCGTGGTCTGTCCTCTTGTCTTGATCAAAGTCCATGGGTCCTCCCCTGCTAACTCAGTCCCCCACTTTGGCTCTGACCAGCACTCAGCACTGTGCTCCACCCAGGTCAAATTGTGGTTCCACTTTGTTTTCAAGCCTGGGAAGCACCTCTATAGGCCCCCTGCCCTCTTCCCCCTCCAGCTCCCAGCCAGGTTCTCAATCACCTCTCAGTTCCCTTCAAGGCCGTATCTGGGGTCCTTCCAAGGAATAGCAGATTTGAGGGAAGTGGGCGCATCACCTGAGATTTCTCTAACCTCTTTTATTTTGCTGTGGCTGCTGCAGGATGGCTCACAGGTGTGGGCACACAGGTGGCAGCCTTCTCCTGGAGATCCAAGGTTGCTTTGAAACTCTCCCACCTCTCATACCTCCCACTTCGGGACTTAAGTCTAAGAGGGGGAATCAAGGCAACTTGTGTCATCCTCTGCTTTCCCTACCTCTGTTTCCTTCTCCTTCCCAAGGTCCACAATGCAAGAGGGGCAGACTATCCTCTTTGTCCTATTTTGAGAACCTCTGCACCACACCCTCCTGCTTCACCATAATGGTTGTCGGGGGAAATGGGAATGATTTTGCAGTATGACAATGCAAAACGTACTGGTTTACTCTTTTTAAAGTACTATCCCATTGCATTAGATATTAAAGATTTCTTTGATAATGAGAAGGTCAACAAAAACTAGAATAAGCCACAAGCAGTTATCCTTCAGAAGGGTAAACACACATGAAATCTGATCAGTTCTTTATTGCACATGGAATAAATTATGAATGGCACTGTAATTAATTCCCATATAGCTCACATACCCATCCCTTTTAATATCCCTTTTAATAAATGTAACATGCAAATTGCTAATGTTTTATGTAAAGGCAACCTATCTGAATACTGATGCTGTTATTAGGAAAGGCTTTCCATGAATGCTGGCAAAAACTCCAGGCGTTTTGTTCCCCACACTGGGCTTCCTTATTCCAGGGCAATGTCAGAACCTGTTGTGCAGGGTTCAAGGCTGGCTTCTCCCAGTGCCAACCCTGGGATTGTGCACTTCCATGTTCACCACAGGTCAATTTAAATAAAATTTTAAAGGCCAAGGTCAATTTAAAGAAAGGTCAATTTTTTTAAGGTCAATTTAAAGAAAAATATCAAGTGAATTGATAGTCAAGTTAGTAGTGGGAATGATACAAATTGTAAAGTTAGGAGGTCAATGGCTGAGTTTGGGGAAACACCAGGGTACACGGAAAAAGCTGTGATGGATACATGAATGGAAAAGACCTTCTCAAGGAGAAAGGCAGTCATGTACACAACTCATTAGGAAACAGGAGGGGCGGAAAAAGCAAAGCATTGAGTTGTTCAGGAGAACCTAGGACAGCTTCTTGGAAGAGGTGGCAGTTGAACTGGCTTTTAAAGGATGAGAAGCTGGAGAAGAAAAACTTCCAAAATGTGTGGGGAGAGATGTGACAATAAGACAGTACATGTGAAGACACTTTCAAAACTGTTGAATGAGTAGTGGTATAAAGAATTAATATTATTTCTGAATGGATGCAGGGACAGAATTATAGAACAGGGAGAATCTTTTTGGTGGCACTGAGGGAGGTCCAGAGTGGGGAGTTAGTCTAAGAAGGCTCAAGATTGTAGACAAGGTGGACATTGAAGATCCTGGTTGGCAGGGCCAGGGGAGATGCCACTCTGAGCTGGCAAAGTTTGTGCCTAAGAGCCAACCACTTATCCTGTCAGCAGCCTTCTTCCTCTCCTTGGAAACTTCTCTGCCTCTCCACCCTGCTCTGGGTTCTTCTGGAATCACAGGCAGGAATGGAAACCTCATTCATACTTGGGCCTCTAGAATTTGTAATCCTAAAACGTCTGCTCAGTTTTCATAAGATGGGAGACTGAGGCCCAGAGAAAAGAAAGGTTTAGATTCTGACTTAGCAAACACTACTGACCACCTGCTACTATACGGCCCAGACATGAGCTAAGTGCTTTGATGTCTAAACAGCTATAATTCTTTTGAACCTGTTACAACAAACATGTCTATAAACATTAAATGAATTAAAATATTTGTATGCTCAATTTTTTTAGTGGCAAATAGTTTTTTTTAATAGTTCATTTTGCAATTTCAGGATGTTCTTTTTTTAAATTTATTTTTTCTTGAAGTAAAGTTGAATTAAAATGTTGTGTTAACTACTTCTGTATAGCAAAGTGACTCAGTTATACATATATACATTCTTTTTCATATTCTTTTCCATTATGGTTTATCACAGAATATTGAATATAGTTCCCTGTGCTATACAGTAGGACTTTGTTGTCTATCCAGTCTATATATACCAGTTTGCATCTGCTAATCCCAAACTCCCACTCCTACCCTCTCCCCCCACCCTTGGAAACCACCAGTCTACTCTCTATGTCCCTGATTTTGTTTTTGTTTCATAGATAGGTTCATTTGTGTCATATTTTAGATTCTACATATAAGTGAGATCATATGTTATTTGTCTTTCTCCCTTACTTCACCTAGTATGATAATCTCTAGTTGCATCCATGTTGCTGCAAATGGCATTATTTTGTTCTTTTTTATGGCTAAGTAGTATTTATTCCATTGT
Source organism: Eschrichtius robustus (assembly GCF_028021215.1). Lineage (NCBI taxonomy): Eukaryota > Metazoa > Chordata > Mammalia > Artiodactyla > Eschrichtiidae > Eschrichtius > Eschrichtius robustus. Next base: position 29,172,963 of record NC_090842.1, on the reverse strand, counting down.
ATATATGTACCACATCTTCTTTATCCATTCATCTGTCGATGGACATTTAGGTTGTTTCCATGTCTTGGCTATTGCGAATAGTGCTGCTATGAACATAAGGGTGCATGTATCTTTTTGAATTGTAGTCTTGTCTGGATATATGCCCAGGAGTGGGATTGCTGGATCTTGTATGCTTAATGTTAAACCAAAATGAGTAAACCCTGCAGACAAGCTGGAAACATTTTAGATATTCCCACCCCACCTCCCATTCACCTCCTGGGATTTACGGTCACCTCAAAGGTGGGCAGTTTGAACATCCAGACATCTGAAATGGGCAGTCCCTTTCTTCCTTACCCCCCGTCTGTGGTTCTCATCATGCATAGGGACTGCTCTCCAGGTGTCCGCTGGATTTCAGAGGCAATTTGAGGGATTTTCAACGTTTATTTGAACCATATGTGATTTTTTTGCTGAATTAAGAATCAAACCCTCACATAAGACTCCACTGAAGTCCCCTTTCCATAATCCTTAGTGCTGTCAGTGGCATATCAGAAATGGAGTTGCAGTTGGGAAGGAAGGTGTTATTTACTGGAGGACTTCAAATCTGCAAAAGTTTATGGAGCACCTGACTTGAGCAAAGTGCATGAGGCAGCCCCTTGCTCTGACCTTGAGGAAGCCCTTCCCTGCTTGTGCAGAGTTCTGTGCCCTGCTTGTCACTCCCCTGCCTCTTTTAGGAGGTGACTATTCTGGGAAACCTCCCATGCATTAGACTGATGCTTCCCAAACCCACTGTTGCTGTTGTTAAATTCCTTCCCCACATCTCCAGGGGGTGGGGCCAAAGAACGCACTTTTCAGCAAGTGCCCCTGATAATTCTGACTCCACCTGCCCAGCCCCAAGTATTTGGGAAGCTCTGTCCTGGGCCCTTAACCCTAAGTGAGGCATGGAGCCTGCGAGGGGCAGGATGGTAATCCTCCTGGGTCCTGAGGCGGATCTTCCATGACCCACCAGTACTGCAATGAGATCCTGGAATGCTGAGGACAGGCCCCGACAGAACTGCTTATATTAATAACTTCGCTCCCTAGGCTTGTCTTCTTATATTTACCGTGGGGGGCCTGGGTCTAGATCAGAATTGCAGAGTCTTCATCCACGACACAACTCAAGCCAGTAGAAATGCTGTGTTGGGCTCACATGGTGATTTTTTGTTAATTGAGACCACATTTAAGAATTGAGAGATATCATAGACTTCTGGTTTGGCCCACCTACATTGTCACAAGGCAAATGTTTACTGGAGTTGAGAAGTCATTGCCCCTTTAAACAGAGCATGTGCTGTCTAGTTTTCCACAGTCCCCATGATTCCCTATTGTCTCTCCTGGCCAGCTTCATTCACTGCTTGTTTGCTGCCTTCCTGGCCTCTGTAGACATCTGAGTTGATGTCTCTGGCTTGCCTGAACCCAAATGTACTCTCTGCTTCTACCATCCTGTGAGCCCAAAGCCTATCAAATTATCTTTCCCCCACTCAAGAGTTAATCATCAGCTTCTTGTGTAAATCAGAACAGGAAAGTCTTGCTTGGCCAATTCCTCCAAAAATCTTAGTCTGATGCTATTATTGTTCACCGAGCCTGTGTCCTGTGTCTGCCTGCTCAACACTTGTCTCCTAACCGGAAGCCCTTTCTTGTCCCTGACCGAAGATCCCTGAGGCCAGCCGTGGCCGCGGATGTCCAGGGAGTTCAGGCGGGCCAACCAGATGAGTGGGGAGTGGGTGCACCCAGGCCAGACCCTGTTCTGGGCTGTTTGGGTCCTTGCAGCTGCCACCGAGGGTGAGACACCCAGTGGGAGAGGAGGGCTCCTCAGAAGATGGGATAGGGGATTTCCCTACCTTGGAGGATTTTCCCTGGTGGAAATGAATTTACTTCTCAGGAGTCTCTAGGGGCCCATGGAGGGCTGTGTAGTAACCTCAGGGCACCTGACCAATGTCCTGGTATTACTGAGAGCCCTAGGCCAGGGTCTTCTCAGGTGTGGGTAGAGCACAGAAGACCCTGTCTTGTCCTTGGGTTGTTCGCACCTTTGGGAGCTTGGAGAGCCCTCTGACCTAGGCACTGGAGAGGGGCGTGGGATGGAGCCTGTGCTTCTGTAATGCCAACTGCCCAGGGAGGACTGTCACTATTGAAATGACATTAGAATAAATAATGCCAAGAAATCTGGGTCCTGCTAAGTAAATAGTTGAGCAGCTAACTTCTCAAGGCTCCATATTCGATGTAGAAACTGAGAAGCTTGCATTGCCATTCTCCATAAGAATTATCCTCATACCCCTGGAGGTGGATGAGCTGATTTCAGGTGGCATCTGCAAGAGAGTTTTTTATTTTCGTTGCTGTATATGTATTTTCATGTGTACTCAAAAGCATATACCTAAGTCATCAAAACCACAATTCCATAGACGTTACTGTTTACAATTCCTCTAAGTAAACTTTTAAAAGTTTATTTCAATTTAATTTTAAGAAAAGATAAAAGCCAGTAGTCACATGGGTGATACACAGACATGCCAGCAATTGTGCTGGTGGGTATAAAAATGACTGAAATGTGGGAAACTTTGAGCCAGAAGATTTTTGTGGGGTCCTAGGATCTCTAAAGGCTGGTGTGTATCAGTTCCATAGTAAGGGAAAGTTTGTGTGCAGCAGAAGGGAGATGGATTCCTGAATTAAATTTTGGAAGATGGTGTGGCTTGGTGCTGTGCTCCTAGGAGAAATTAAGTGGGTACTCTGATGCAGATGACTTCTAAGGGAATGTTGAAGGAGCAGTAGACATGGGTTCATTGAGAAGGAATCCAGATACTTGCGCAGCCTCTGGGTTGAGAAAGAGTGTCCCACTATGGGGAGCTCTGAGTCTGGCTTATTCCCAGCCTCTTCCCTGCCAGCTCTTGATTCCTCCCTGTGTGTTTCCCTAGGGCCAGCTGCAGATGCACCAGTGAGGAACACCAGGCTGGAATGGTCCCGGGGGAAGCAAGCTACTGTGCTGGGAAACGACATGCCTGTGAACGTGTTCCTTGGGATCCCTTATGCTGTACACCCTGTAGGACTCCTGCGATTTGCAAAACCAGAGCCTGCATTGCTCTGGAATGATTTCCAAAACGCTACGTCCTACCCTAAATTGTAAGAGCTGGCTCGGTCCTGTGGGTGGCCTGTGACCTGGGCGTAGGGGCAGAGCACATGATAAAGATCATGCAGCCCAGTGGGAGGATGTGGAGGGTCAGATGTGGGTGAGGCTTCTGTGATGGCATGGCTCCCCGTCTGGTTTAGAACAAGCAGATTCCCTGGGCTCCCTTCCAGACTTCCTGAATCTGAATCCCCAAAGCTGGGCCTGGATAACTGGATTGTAAAGAAACTCTCTAGGAAGTCTGAGGACCAGTCAGGTTTGGGAACCACTGTGACGGGCTTACTGAGTCTTTTGGTTAGAAGGGGTTGTTGAAGCGTTTCCATGTGACCTCTCCCCAGGCTTAGTCTCCACACTCAGACTAGGTAAGGGCTTTAGAGTGGAATGGATACATGAGTGTGTCTCTGTGCCCCAGGGTAGCTGGGAGGGCAGGAACTCCCAGACACTGCAAATTTTCAAGCTTAGATGGGCAAGAAGTTCACAGGTAAATTTTGGAGGTGTCTCGTGCATTGGATGGGAGGTGAGACTTGGAAATCGCCAAGAATCTGTTGACTCTCAGATTCTGTGAAGCCCTCAGGTTGGGCCATGTTAGTTCTTGGCATTGGGGTCCCAGGCAGAAGGAGTACCCTGGTGCCAGAAAACTCACTAAGCCACAGAAGACCCCATGTGGTCCAGAGACCAAGGACAATAAGCTGAATCTCATCTGCTTGTTCATTCATTCATTCAACTGATATCCACTGAGAACCAACAATTAAAATATAGGGTCTAACTGGAGAAATTTCAGAAGGCTTCTTGGAGGAGGTAGCGTTTTGACAGAATCTGGAAGAAAGGGAAGAACATGAGCAAGAAGATCTGGGGAGAGAGCAGTCCAGGCAGAGGTACCAGCTTAAGTGAAGGCCTGAATGCAGGAATCTCCCTGCTTGTCTATCTCAGTTGGTTCCTGGTAGAAGGCCTGGAAATGTCCTTTTGTTCCTGTAGGGGCAGAAGGGGGAGCCGCCAGAGTAAAACCCTTGATACGCAACCCAGTGTCCTACCTTTTACAGCTTGGGGAATTGTTGAGCCACCTTGAGTCTTTATGTGTGTGTCTGGATTATGGTGATGGGGGTAGGCATGGGTGGGTGCTGGGGGTTAATGGTATAATTATTCTGCATGATGTGCTTTCTTACCCAGGAACCAGATCAAAGAGAATTATAGCTTGTTTGTTTGGGCCACCATAGGGGTTGGGGTATTATTAGACTTTGTACCAAGAGTGCTGTATGCCTCTTCTGCTCAGGCACTGGAGACCGTTAGGCCTCCCTGCTGTCATAAGAACTGGTCCCTCCCAGGCAAGTTTGCTGACAGCAACTCTGAAGGTTTCTTCTTCCCTTTTTCAAGGTGCCTCCAGAACTCAGAGTGGCTGTTCTCAGATCAACACATTCTCAAGGTGCATTGTCCCAAACTCAGTGTGTCGGAAGACTGCCTGTACCTTAACATCTATGCACCGGCCCATGCGGACACTGGCTCCAAGCTCCCCGTAAGGAGGCCTGCCTTGCTGAGGGCTGCAGTTGGCAGGTTCTGTGCCTGGGACCCAGGCGGAGTGGCAGGATGTCTGGAATCAGATCTAGGCCCCCACTGGGTAAAAGGGAAATGCAATCACTTGACATGTCAATAACTTTCTTAAAAAATCATTCTAATGACAGATTCACTTTATCTCCTTTTCTGATTGCTTCCTTATTGGCAGTGACTTGATCTTTGATTTTTATTTTGTTTTGTTTTTCCCCTCTGTTGGGTATTTAATGGTCTGTAAGCATTTAGAAAAGACTCTGCTTCAGAGGACTCTGATTTTTCAGTTTGGGAAATCCTGTTTTAAAGAGGAAAAATGCCTTTTTCAAATTTTCTGTTTTCAATGAAGACAGTCAGGTAATAATGTGAAATGTTTCACTTAAGAATGTGAAAGATCACTGTACAAGTGAGTGGAGAAGGTAATTCTACCATCTAATTTTGAACCACAACCTCTATCACCCTCTCTCCCCTTGCCACTGCAATGGAGACTCGCTCTATTGTATCGTAACAGCAACACCTATTGAGGGCTGACTATGTGCCAGGCACAGTTCATTATCTCATCTAACCCCCACAATAACCCAGTGGGTGAGGATAATTGGACCTATTCTACAGCTGAAGAAGCTGAGGCACAGGAAGGGCATAAGTGACTTGGTCCATGTTATACACACAGTAAGTGGCAGATCCGGGTGTCAAAGCCAATGCTTTGTCCAGTTCTCCTTTTTCCTCTGTGGCTTTCTTCTCTTTTCTTGCCCCAAGAGTTGTAGTCACTAATATGACCTTAAAAAAGAGATGGGGAGGGATTTATTATTAAGTATATAAATTGTGGTAATACCATTTGAATGTTTGATGTTTCCTGGTCCCAGTTTTTCTAATCAGTATAGTAAAGCTTCCATACTTCTCTTCCCTTTTTTCCCTCCTCTCTTCTCTTTTCTCTGTAAGTAGGGAAAAGTCTTAGAAAAGCAGCTTTTCCTCTCATATATGGCTTACAGTGATTTCCATCCTCCTGTGGGTCACAAGTTCAAAGACATTTAGTTAACATTTTCTGAGCACTTGAAATATACAACATTGTTCTATAGACTTCGGATGAAGAATTTTATTTAAACCTAATGATAACCTCATAAACGAGATACTTTAATTCTTCACATCTTACAGATGAGAAAAACAAACCTCAGAGAGGTTGTGGAAGCTGCTCAAAGTCACACAGCTAGTCAGTGGCAGAGCTGGGAATCAAACCTAGGCACTCATATGCCAGAAGCCACATGCTTAATCCTGGGCCTTCTTCAAAAGACAAAAACCTCTGATGCTGTTTGGAAAGGAAAGTGAGACATTCATATTTCCCTAAAGAAAGAATGTCCCAACATGCATGCGGAGGGGATATGGGTGCCTGGTGGGCTGACTGGAGAGTTCCTCTCTCCTCCTTAGGTCATGGTGTGGCTCCCTGGGGGTGCCTTCGAGACTGGCTCAGCATCCATCTTCCATGGGTCTGCCCTGGCTTCCTATGAGGACGTGCTTGTTGTGACTATCCAGTACCGGCTAGGAATATTCGGCTTCTTCAAGTGAGTCTCCCCAAGTGATTGACACCCCTGATCCCCAAGGGGCAGCTGGACAGCAGCCACAGGGGGTTCAGTGCCCAGCAAGCTAAGGAGAAATGAGCCTTTAGTGACACTGAACAAATTTGGCCCAAATTAGTTAGGTAATTTTAGCGGCTATAACATGTAAACCCCCAAGTCTTAGTGGCTTAAAACAATAAAAAGCTCCTTCTCACTCAACTAAAATCCAATCAAATGTTTCTGACTGACAGATTTTCTTCTGTGTGGTCAATCAGGGACCCAGGCCCCTTCCATATTGTGGCTCTGCCCTCCTCAAGGGCCCCAGATCCTCTTGGATCTGCTGTACTTGGACAGCAGATGAAGAAAGAGCATGAAGAAAGTGGTCTTTCTGGGTCAGCCTGGAGGTGGCGATTATCACTGTGTTCACATACAACTGGTAGAACTCAGTTATAATAACCACACCCAACTGCAAGGGGGATGTGTGCCCTAGAAAGTGAGGAAACAGGGTGTGTGAGCAGTTCGTAGTCTCTGCCATAGGGCCCACATCAAGGCTCCTCAGGCGCTCACCTGAAAATAATCACTCCATTGCATGGCTTCCCTTCCCCCAGTAACATCGAACATGTTTCAGATGCTCACTATGAGCCAGGCATGGTGTTGTGCACTTGCTATGCATCCATTATAGCTCATCCTCAGAATAATTCTATGAGAAACATACTGTTGTTATTCCCATTTTACAGTTGAAAAATAGAGGCACAGAGAGGTGAAACAGCTTCCCAGAGGTCACAGAATAGAGCTGGGGCTCTTGGCCACTTCCATTATCCTACTTAGAACATGGCAGAACCTAAGCCCTGACCAGGATGCAGTGTGAGCCAAAGGAGTAGTGAGAGGCCACGGTCAGAAACTACGGGGAAGGTGGCAAGGAGTCCAGCGTGAATCCTACCCTCGAGAGGCTCTCAGTGTCATGGGGGAGATAACACAGGGACACAAATACCCTACCAGGCAGGACATGAGTAATGGTCTGAGGGTGAGAGGCGACAGAGCTGTAGAAACAGAGGGAGCTGCCAGAAACCAGCGAGGCTTCCTGAGAGAGGTGGAATTTGATTTGCACCTTAAAGATGAGGTTGGGTTTGGGGAGGAGGGGTTGGGAGAAAGCACACTTGGCAAAAGGAGCTGTCTGAGCAAAGGCTGGGAAGTTGGAAAGAAATGTAGCAGCACCTGGGCCTGGAGCAATATTTGCAAACTGGGCTTTGAGCACATAGCACGGGGAGGTGGCTATGGGGCTGCGGTGGAGGCAAGAAGGCCTGAGAGGGGTGCCCTGATTACACTTTTAGCAGATCTGTACATTGGGATTCTGCCTAAGATTCCTTCGACAGAAAGGTCTCCAAAAATTGCTTATAACGTCTGGTTCTAGTAGACAGGTAGATGAGGATATAACAGGAGATGGATGTGAAAAGGTAGGGACAGGCCTGATTGGGAAAGACCTTGAATGCTAGGCTGTGCACGGTGACTGGTTTTTATTGGATAAAGAAGGAGGGACAAGAGACTTCCCTGGTGGCACAGTGGTTAAGAATCCGCCTGCCAGTGCAAGGGAGATGGGTCTGAGCCCTGGTCTGGGAAGATCCCACATGCCGTGGAGCAACTAAGCCCGTGCGCCACAACTGCTGAGCCCACATGCCACAACTACTGAAGCCTACATGCCTAGAGCCTGTGCTCTGCAACAAGAGAAGCCACCGCAATGAGAAGCCTGCGCACCACAACGAAGAGTAGCCCCCGCTTGCTGCAACTAGAGAAAGCCCACGCGCAGCAACGAAGACCCAATGCAGCCAAAAATAAAAAAATTAATTAATTAAAAAAAATTTTTTTTTAAAGAAGGAGGGACCCAGGAGTGCCCTGCACAGCAGTATAGTAGGAAGGTCACTCCAGAGCAGAGTGCAGGCTGGGCTAGGGGCACCTGGCCTTCAGATGGGGAGTCCGGTAGGGAGACTGCTGTACAGCATAGGTGCAGGTCATGGGGTGAAACAGGCTGGAGGGATTGCTAACATGTACATGGCACTTGCTGTGTGCCTGCACCGTCAATCTTCACAACAACCATGTGAAGCAGGCACCGTTATTAACCCCATTCAGACATGAGAACAATGAGGCAAAGCAAGTTAAGTGACTTGCTCAAGGTCACCCAGATCATAAGTGACCAGATTATGAATCAGGATAAACAGAAATGGAGGAATGGGGACCAATGTGGGGCCTATGATGGAATGGAGGTAAAATTGGCAGGGCATACGTGGCTCCTGACCAGATACGGAGGCTGTGGGAGAGAGAGGGCGGAGTTAGGGCCAACCCAGGGGTCATGGACAGAGAAAGGGAACCAAGGGGAGGAGCGGTGTGGGGGACTGGGGGACAGGAGGAGTAGACTATGATCCCGGGGTTACTCTCATACATGGTGGGTACCACACGGATGTTTTGGTCTAGGCGTTTCTTTGATTCTGTGTTTCTCCCCTTGTTTCCCCGTTAATTGTCCACTCATCCTGGGAAACAGGCTATTCTGCAGGGGCAGCAGCATGGAACATGGTTAGGAGCATGGATCCAAATCTGCAACTTTCTGGCTCCTGGGCAAGGGATTTAACCTCTCTGTGCCTCCATTTACTGTCTGTGAGAAGGAAACGATGAATCCATCAGTATCCTTAGAACATGCTTGCGGATATCACTGATGGGCGTGGGGGTGATGTGAGCTGTGGCTGCAGAGAAATGCAGCCACTGCCTAAACCACTTCCCAGCAGAGGGTGGTGGGGCATGGGGTGGCAGAATAAACTTCCCAGTCCCTCAGTATCCCACCCTGAAGCCCCCAGCCGGTGTCTCCCACTGGCCACAGTTCATAAAGGTCAGTCTTTTGAGAACAAGGTGGAGAAGGGTGAAGAGAAGACCCAGAGGGATAAAGGAGAAAGACCAGCACCACCTACCTCACAGGGTGGGAGGATCATAGGAGCATCAGCTGTAAAGCCCTTGGGACAACGTTGTGCACGATGCTGCAGCAGCTGCTATTATTATCATTATTATTCATTTAGTCATTCATTGGAACCCCTGTGCCCAGGGAGGTCTTGCTTCCTGGTGCAGACCAACTCTCAGGGGCAGGACTTTTCTGGAATCCATGGATGCAGGGGAGCCTATGATTACCCTGGATTGCACATATAAGATCGTCTGTGCATTTTTCTGGGGTGTGGAGCTATCATCAGATTCTCAAAGAAACCCAAATCCCAGCAGAGGGTGAGAATTAAGCCTGGTTTTCCCAGCTGCCCCAGGCCTCTGACTCTCAGCTCCTTTCCAGCTGAGGTGGCGATGCCCTGACACCAGCCCACGGCCTCTGCAACCCACTCCCTGGGCTGTGAGAAGCAGACAGCGGCCACCTGAGCATTCTCACCCTGCCTCTTGTCCACAGCACAAGGGACAAGCACGCACTGGGGAACTGGGCCTTCATGGACCAGGTGGCTGCCCTGACCTGGGTCCAGGAGAACATAGAATTCTTTGATGGGGACCCACACTGCGTGACCATCTTTGGCGAGTCAGCAGGAGCTATAAGTGTTTCCAGCCTTGTGAGTTCTTCTCTTTGGGACTTGAAGGAACCTCGGTGTCACCTCATTTTTGAGGTGACAAAAATGAGGACAATGAGTCATTCACATCTAATTGCTGCTTTCATGTTGAACAAACACTTATAAACACATTGTCTCCCTCGAGCCTCACAAATACATTGTGAGTTAAGGGCTCAGTCTCATTTCAAGGACGGGGGGTGAAGGAGCTAGCACTCCCACGGCAGAATGCTTGACCTCCAAGTTCATGAGGAACCTGGGGCTCGGAGAGGTTAGAAAACTTGCCCAAACCTTCGCAGCTAGTCCTTGAAACCTCCAAACCAGGATTTTTTCCCCTCTGAGTTTAGAGCTCTTAAGAAGGCTTCCTGGGAAGTTTTCTTTAAAGAAGGGCTGGGTTTTGTGTGTGATAGGTGGGGAGCCCCCTGGATAACTTTTCCTGGGTCTCCTGTGTTCTCTCTCCAGATTCTGTCCCCCATGGCCAAAGGCTTATTCCACAGAGCCATCATGGAGAGTGGGGTGGCCATCATCCCTTACCTGAAGGCCCCTGATTACGAGAGGAATGATGATGTAGGTATATTGTTAACTCTTCTCCAGCTTCCTCTCCTTGGTCAGGAGAGAATGTGGTCAGGTGTCCATAGACCACGTGCTTGGCTATCCTTGCTGACCATGACCAAAGGATCTGATGTTGGCCCAAGGTGACCCTTGTTGCTCCATGGAAGGGCTGGTTCAATAGCAAATCGGTCCAGGTACACAATGCACTACTGCTGGTGTGCATGAGTGTGTGTGTGTGTGTGTGTGTGCGTGTATAAGCATATGTGTAATAGTTCTTACATCTTATCCATTACTCTTTGCTTGTGATATATAATTCAGTCCTCTGTATTATGTATGGCTTTTCTCCTGTACTAAATCTACTCCACCTAGAGTACTATGTTAAGAAAGATTCTGAGGTTGTTTCCAGCTCAGTGTGAAATAATGCTGTGACTGATAAATGCTGTCTGGCATGAGATTGTGAGGGGGAAGTGAGGCATATGCCCTAGGTATGTGTCATCTATCATCTTGTCTTAGCGCTCTACCAGATAAGAGGACCTAGAGGCCAAGGTCTCTGTATCTTTCATGTCCCAGCATAATGTCTGGTGTATATTAGGTGATTATAAATGTTTGCTGAATGAATGAGTTAACGAATGAGCTGATTCATTCAATGAATACTAATTAAGCCCTGGACTGTGGAGCCACCTCCTGGGTATTATTCGCTTTAGTGGTGCATTTTCTTAAACACCTTGTAGAAAATAACAACTTACACCAAGAGTGGGAACATAGAGTTATAATATCGTAAAACAAAATACCCTCAATACACAGGGAATATTGATTTTGGTAACATGATATATCAAGCTTTTTTTAGTTTGTGCATTCGCCACACACATATTGAGTGCTCATTGTTTTCCCTGCTCTGTTTTAAGACCCATGGGTTTATAAGTGGAGAAGACATATACTAACTTGAGAAGACTATAATCTTTTTATGGCAAGGATTTTTAACCTGGAATCCATGGAGAGTTTGATAGGTGGTCCTAGAACTCCTACAGTTGTATGGAGACTCTATGTTTGTGCATTTTCCAGAGAGAAGGTCTGTAGCTTCCATTGGATTCTCAGAGCATCTATGACTCCCACAAGAGTAAGGACCACCACTCTCAAGGGACAAGTTCTACACATGTGGGAAGTCCAATGACAGGGCAAGAAGGTGTTTAGCAAAGAGCTAGGTAGAGGAGGTGAGGACACTTGGAGTAACAGGAGATTAGAAGAGGAAGGGGCTCATGGGGGCTGCAATGGTCTAAAAGAATATCCTGGAAAAGATGGGACTTGGGCCTCAAAGAATGAATGGAATTGGTGTAGAGATAGAAAAAGGATGCTCAGGGCATGTTCAGATATTCCAGGCTGGGGTGGGGCTGGAGCAGAGCTGATAAGCTGAGATGGATCCAGCTCTGGTGATTGCTAAAGATTACAAGGAGGGTCAGGCAAGAGAGTAAGGATGATGCAGTGCCAACCTGTCCTCAATGTGTGCGTTCCATTATGAGCACGTGGGGGTGGGGAGAGGCAGCAGGCCGGACTTCATATATAAAGCACCAACCTGGGGCTGGACTGAGGACATTTTCCAACTTTCATTTTCCTGGAGGCTTTCAGTCCTGTGCGCTGACCTGTTCCTTCTCTGGAAATAGTCGCAGATGGTTGCAGATATTTGTGCCTGCAATGTGTCAGACTCCGTGGCCCTGCTACAGTTCCTGCGGGCAAAATCCTCCAAGGAGTTGCTGAGCATCAACCAGGTGAAGAGGGAGGGGAGAGTTTGGGGACAGTGTTGCCCTTTGAATGGAGTGGTAGACAAATCCTGCCACTCTCTTATTTATTTTGATTTGGGACTTGGACAGGTGGCGGTTGGGGATTCATAATAACGGCTGTAAAAAAGCAATGTGGCATGTAGAACCCTTATAGGTAATTTAAGGACATTGACAAGCCAGGGTGCTGCTTAGCTTGGATAAGACCCAACAAAATACAAAGGTTGTCTCTACATCATTGAAGGCATCTCACTGGGAAGAGGGACCACATTTGCTCCACAGGCCACTAGAAACTAAAGTCAAGATCAAGAGCTGGAAGTTGGGAAGCCATTTTGGCTTGAGATGACCAAGAACTTTCTAAAAACTCAGCTGTCTGAAAAAGGACCGGCTCCTTTAGAAGGCAGTGAGATACCCACCTCTGTAGGTATGCAAGCAGGGTCTACATGACTGCTGACGAATTTCAATCACTGGATGATTCATTGGACTGGATGATCTTTTATGTCTAATCTTCCAATCTTGAGACCCTCTGGTAGTCCTTGAGAGAATTAGGTCCTTACCTGTTCGATTCTAACATTTGTTAAATAGTTATTTGGCATGGATTGAGAATCTGCTGTGAGTTTTACTAGGGTCCGGGAAATGGGTAATAAGTTCTTGACCCAGTGTAGTGTGAAAGCTCTTTTGTGTGCTCCCTTCTACCCCCACTCCCAGAACAGAGACCTAAAAAAAATCATGAATAGAGCCAGGTGTTACTTCCTAAGACCCAAGAAATATCCATCCAGATCCAAGGCCCAGTGCTGAGGAAGATGCCTCAGGAAGACGCTCACACGAACCCACACTACCCTGGCCATCCCCTCCCCTCACCACTCTGCCCATCGCGTTTGGCCAGTGGTTCCACACTTGAGCATGCATCAGACTCACCTGGTGGGCTGGGCTGCACCCCCTAGAGTTTTGTATTCAGCAGGTGTGGGATGGGGCATGAGAATTTGCATTTCTAACAAGTTCCCAGGCGTTGACGCTGCTGGTCCAGGAGCCATGCTCTGAGAACCGTTGTGCAGGGGTATTATATTTCTTAGGTTATTACTATTATTATCCCTATTTAGCAGATGAGGAAATTAAGGCCCAGAAAAGTTGAGCCCCTTTGCCTAAGTGAATGGCAGAGCTGGCCAGGCAGCACTGATGTGTTGGGATGGGCCAAGAGTGGCTTATTTTTCCCTTCCTAATGCCCTTTGCTATAGTGGGTTGGCTCAGCTAGGCTAGGGTTTGGGGACAGCAGATTTCGTGAAGAGAAACAGCTGCCGATTTTTCTCTTCTTCCTTATTTCAGAAAACCAAGTCTTTAACTCGAGTGGTTGATGGCTTTTTCTCTCCCCATGACCCTTTAGACCTATTGGCTCAAAAATCATTTAAGCCAGTTCCTTCTGTCATCGGAGTCAATAACCACAGGTGTGGCTTCCCGCTGCCCATGGTAAGAACTCCTGCTGTGCCTCCTTCTGCTCCCTCAGCAGTGAGGCAGCTGTTTGCTTCACACTGGGCACGCCCATAGATTTCACCCAGCGTTACAAGGGCTGGAGCCCATCACCCAAGTACACAGCTTGGGTGTACTTCTCATCTTTCCTCTCTCTGAAGGAGGAGAACTGGGGATTGGGGGCAGCCGTAGCAAGTGTCCACCCTGCTCCTCGTATAGGTTTAAAGAAACAACTCTACAAAAAGTAAGAGAGGGTTGGACCCATTTGAACTTTGTTCAAAACGTTACAAACGATTGTTTCAAATAGGCACTGCTACTACCTCAAAGGTGAAATTCATACAGGTTTAGAAAACTTCAGTCCTTTACACTCTCATGTCCAGCCTTGGTTCTGGTATTTGATTTCCAAGAACGCTCTCTAAGGCAGTGCAAGTTGCAAGATTATTGAATTGTTTCATTCCTTCAACAAGTATGAAACAAGCATTTACTATGTGCCCTGCACTCATAAAAAACCAGCATTCGGCAGTGAGCAAGTCACATGGTTCCTGCTTTTTGCCCGCTTACATTCTCAAGGGGAGAGACGGGTGACATGCAAGATTGAAAGGATGGTTTCAGAGAGTCTAAGTGCTATGAAGGACATCAACTGGGAAGAGGAGGCTTCTTTAGGGAGGGAAGCAGGGGTCGGGAAAGGCTTCTCTGAGGAAGGATCATTTGAGCTGAGGCCTGAATGCTGAGTAGGAGCCATGATTTCGTGACCCTGTAGTTTGAGAAGACCCTCCCCATTCAAAATAAGCTTTTCGTCTGTCCTCAGAAGAGCAGAGTGCTCAATTCTTAATATATCAAAGCTCACTTCTGCAGACCAACCTCTACCTTTCAAGCTGGGGGAAGTGAGGTTATGAAATACAGAAGTGTGTCAAGTTACAAGGCTAGTTGGTGACACTCTAGAATCAGAATCAGAACCCTGAGTTCACTGAGCTGTTAAAGGCATGTTCTGGTAATTACTAATTTGACACATAGAGCAATGTTTAGGGGTAAGTAGGGTTGGGGATTTTTTCCCTCGTTGTAAATGAGACAACTGAGTCACAGGCTGTGGCTTAAGTTAGGTCTTCTAATGCTTTCTGGATCTGTGCTAGAAAAAGGAAGGCAGCTGCTACTGATAATAGCCACACCACCATAACCACTGTGACTGAGTGCCTTCCATAAGCCAAGTGCATGCTGTCGGTACAACTTGCAAACAGGCATTATTATCCCCATTTTGCAGCTAAAGAAACTGAGACTCAAAGTGACTAATGTGACTTTCCTAAGTCTCCTAGCTAGAGAGGAGACAGCAGTGTATAAATTTTGTGTATATAGGCTCTGCCTGTAAATGCTGAGTTCTCTATTTACCTGCTGTGTGACCTTTAGGGAGCTCCGTAACCTCTCTGAACCTCTGTTCCCTCATCTGTGAAATAGGGCTAATGTTATTACGCACCTCACAGGTACACATCAGGTAGCCTGGCATATAGTCTGAGTGCTCAGTAAATGTTAGATATTGGAATTATTCAAGTGGGAGAACAGAACTTGGTGCCCAGGTCTGCATGCACAAGAGGCTGCATGGGTGCTGTCATTCTGTGTGACCATTGCTGGTTGTTTGAGACCATAGGAAATCTCCAAAAACCAATCCTAGTTCCTGAACGTACAGAGAGGGTTCTTGTAGTTAAAATGTACTTATGGATTATTTCAATGACTCTGGGAGAAGACAGATATGTTTAAATATCTGTCATGACTCGTTACCCCAAGATTTTCAGCAGAAAATGTACCAGAGAAATTCATTTGACAAGTGAATTAGTATTCACTTCTACCCCCTCATGTTTTTTTTTGTTTTTTTTTTTAAGTTATTTATTTTTGGCTGTGTTGGGTCTTCGTTTCTGTGCGAGGGCTTTCTCTAATTGTGGCAAGCGGGGGCCACCCTTCATCGCGGTGCGCGGGCCTCTCACTATCGCGGCCTCTCTTGTTGCAGAGCACAGGCTCCAGACGCGCAGGCTCAGTAATTGTGGCTCACGGGCCCAGTTGCTCTGTGGCATGTGGGATCTTCCCAGACCAGGGCTCGAACCCGTGTCCCCTGCATTGGCAGGCAGATTCTCACCCACTGCGCCACCAGGGAAGCCCCCCTCATGTTTTTAAGCTGTGATATTGGCTAGGGAAGGGTCATTTTAAAAATAATTGCTCGTAGCTCTTACTCTGTACCAAGCAGCCCCTGTGTTTTTAACCATCCTCTCTGCAGCCTCACTAAGCTGCCTGCCCCTGCCAACTGCTGGCTTCTGAGACCCTAATGACAAAGGTCTTTAGAAAGAGAGCAGTAAATAAACCACTAGTTTTGAGATTTTCAACCTCTCTTTTAACTTGCTGTTGAAGCCAAGTGGTGGCCTGTGTTAGTTTCCTAGAGCTGCCATAACAAAATAACACAGACTAGTGGCTTAAACGACAGAAATTTATTTTCTCAATGTTCTAGAGGCTAGAATTCCAAGATCAAGGTGCCAGCAGATTTGGTTTCCTCTGAGGCCGCCCTCCGTGGCTTGTGGGCGGCCGCCTTCTTGCTGTGTCCTCACAAGGTCTTTCCTATGCGTGCGCACCCCTGGAGTCTCTGCACTTCCAAATTTCCTCTTCTTATAAGGACATCAATCAGACCGGATTAGGGCCTACCCTACCATCCTCATTTTAGCTTAAAGACCTCTTTAAAGACCCTCTCTCCATATACAGTCACATTCTGGGTGTTCAACATAGGAATTTGGTAGGGGACGCACTCAGTCCATAACATGGCCTTTCCACAGGGCAGCCACTCAGCTCCCACAAGACTGCAGCTATGACAGGGAATGGCTGCCTCTTATCAAATGTGAGGAGAAGAAACTTCGTTGCTCAACCAACCCACTGAGGCTGCTCCTTACACGTGGACCCCTGGGGGCTGAAAGGGTTCCTGCTCTTGCCAGCCTCCCCTCTGAAAGGCGGGTGCCTGGGCCCTCGGGGAGACCAGTTTCCCTTCAGATGACCTGCTGTGCTCACAGAGGGGGCACCTGCTTCTTTCCAAAGGAGTTTCCTGAGATCCTCGGGGGCTCCAACAAGTCCCTCACCCTGCAGTTGATACACTCAATCCTGGTAAGTGAGCCTGACTCTCCAAGATCCATTCATTTCACAGACCTCCTTGGGTCACACACAGGGGTAGCACTGGGGGTACAGATCTTCCTCATTCATTCATTTAGTAGGTCTTTACTAAGCAGAGTTCTGCAATCCCTTATCCACAATCTCAACATCCAAATCGCGCTGACAACCCAAAGGCTTCTTGTGACCCACATGGCAGCCAAAATTGACCTAGACTGATACGTAGCCGTTGGTCTTTATTGTTGCTATATGTTCATTCACTTTATCCCACCATATGTTTCTCTTTGGGCATATTAATATGGGGGCTGGGGTGCTGCCCCGTCCCCCCACCCCTGAACATATCACATAATATGTAGCATATGTACTGAATTATCTGTCTACGGACGGAAAAGTTCTGAATTCTGAAAACCACTTGGGACTAGGGACCCATATTCACTACATACCTACATACCAGCCAGGCACTGTACTAGGTTCTAGCAATACCGAGGACCATTACTCACTCACTCCCTGCACTAGGGATTTAGAGATATAGTTATCCTAGATACTAGGATATAGAGAAGGATTTCTTTCCTTCCTTCCTTTCTTCTTTCCATAAACATTTATTCAGTGTGTATTTTGTGGCAGATTCATTTCATTCATTTTTTATTGAACAAATGTCTCTTATGCATCCACATGCCCCAGAACTTCCCGAGGCACTGGGTGCAGTGATAAGCAGGCACTCCCCCTGCACTTGAGGGACTTAGATACTGTTGCGGTGGACGGACATGACCGGGCACTTTGGTACGGTGCTGTACGCACCAGAGCAGAGATGTGTTCGAGGCCCTGTGGTGCCCGCAGGAGGGAGCAGGTGGCTTCCTCGGGGAGGAAGGCTTTGGAGGATGAATTAAGTTTGTCTGGTTAATGGAGGAGCAGGACTGAGGGGAGCTGGAGGGGCTGAGAGGACCAATTAGGAGCAGAGAAGCGTAAGGAGATCAGTGGAAGAGGTTGGCTGCAGCAGGGGAGGATGCTGGCAGCTGTTTCATGCTATGGAAGGAATATAAAGTTTATTCTGGGGGCTGGGAACAGAAAAAGAGAAGCATGCTTTGACTTCCACTTTAGAAATAGCCCTATGGCTGCAGAGTGGCCCAGACTGAAGGCAAGGGATCCATCAGGTCCTAAGGCTTAGAGGGGATGTTTGGTGAGTCTTGGTTGTCTGGTGATGAGAGTTGGGATGAAGGTTTCAGATATTTACAATATGTTGGACAGAGGAATTTCTCAGGCTGGATTGGAGATGGCCTCATGGAGGAGGAGGCCATTGATCTGGGCCCTAGCAAAGCGGAACATTTGAGCAGGAGGGCATTTCAAGAGGAGAAGGTATCTTGAGCTAGGTCCCAGCGGGTGGGAAGTAGGTGTGTGGGAAGCTGCAGGAGGACCGGAAGGGCACGCAGTCTCTCTTCCTCCCAGTAGCAAGGCAGGAAGTACTTTCCAAATGGTAAGTAGTTTTCTCATGCAGAAGCCATAATTTTGCTCCAGAACCCTAGGGGTCTGCACTGTGACTGCCCAGCTGGGGCTCGCCAGAGGCTCCACATGGCGTATGTACCCCCCTTGGACACCTCAAGCACCGAGGTGTCTGCTGGTCCTATGGGCCATGCAGGGGAACTTGCACCAGAACCTGGACCTGCTGCAGAGCCCTCACTTGCTCTGGGCCTGATTAAAAGCAGTTGGCCTTCAGAGGACCCAGTGAATGTGTCCAAGCAGCATTCCCTGGCGTGGTATACGCTGCCTCCAAATCCCAAAGAAACCTATGAAGGGCTGTGCCTCTGTCTTAGTGGTAGGGGGTTGAGGTGCAGTAACTTCTCCCAGTGTTCCCCAGAGCACCAGACTCCCACGAACATCACCAATGTGGCAGACCTTGAACCTTTATGATGTTTCCCTTCCATCCTCTGGCATTTGTGCTGGGGCCACACTGAAGGACTGAAGACTGGGAGGCAGCCTGGTGTCAGGTCAAAAAAGCATGGGATGCTCTGTTAAAGGACTTGGCAACGGGTTTCAGAGGGAACTGACAGAACTGAAGGCCTGCTCTGTGCCAGGCAGCATGCTTTTCTTTTTGTATCTTGTGTGATCCTCTGAACAACAATTGTTGTTGAACAACAACAACAATAAATAAACAACAATTTTTTTTTTTTAATAGAAGAGGTAACTCCAAGAGACCAACTCGCTTAGATCAAAGAGCAAAGGTCTGGAGACAGTGCTGGTACCAGGAGCAACGCCAGCCTCAGGAGTGTGCAACCTGTGTAGTTCAAAGGGCCTCATGCTTAGAAGAGTCCTATACTTGGTTGAATGTTCTGTTGTCACTATCTTAAAATTCTTAGAGTTTTTGAACAAGGACCTCACATTTTTCACTTTGCACTGGGCCGCACAAACAACGTAGCCAGATCTGCCCAGGGGTGGCTGTTTCTAAAATATTTCAGGGAGGCGCACATACTGTGATTAGAGCATGGGATTTGGATGCAGATAGACTTGTGAAGGAATCATGGTTCTACCACTTTGGACAAACCATTTAACCTCTCTAAACCTCAGTTCCCTCACCTGTCAAATGGGGCTGATTTTGATACTTGCATCGTAGGGTCACTGCGTGGATTAAATGAGACAATGCATGTAAAGCACTCAGAATTTTGCCTGCACAGGCAAATGCTTGACTGTTGTTGCTGTGTGTTGGCTATTGCTGTTGACCTAGATCTCTTGCAACCATGATGTTTTACAGCACATCCCTGTCCAGTATTTATACCTTGTGGCTAATTAATATTTCTACAACAAGCACTCTCTGATTGATACACGAGATCGCTTCCTGGATTTGCTTGGAGATGTGTTCTTTGTGATCCGTGGGCTGGTCACAGCTCAATATCACAGAGGTGAGTCTCCTAGCACCGCTCCTCCTGCAAGGCTGGTGGCTGCAGGGATCCCTGTCGCCTGCTGACTGTCCACCTGCTCTGCCCTTCTTTTGTTTTGTTTATGGTTTGCTGAGAGGGGGTTCCCAAGGCTGTCTGGGATATAGCCCTGCATGCTGACCTTAGCAGTTCCCCTGCCTTTCAGAGTAGGAATGTTGATCAGTCCTTGTTGTTTATATTCCTTCCCCTTCTTCAGGACCATGTAGAAAAGTTCTACCCCTCCATATTTTCTGGGGCCTGGCCCCCACTTTCCTTCCTCTTCGGAAGTGTCTTCCCAAAGATCTTAACTAGAAGGAGTAGTGGAGCAATCAGAAAGAGAAGATTACTCGTGGGGAAGCAAACCTGCCCTTCTTTCTTTTTAAAAAATTTTTATTTTTATTTATTTTTTAAATTGAAGTATAGTTGATTTACAAAGTTGTGCGAATTTCTGCTGTACGGCAAAGTGATTCAGATATATATATGTGTATGTATATATATTCTTTTTAATATTCTCCTCCATTATGGTTTATCACAGGATATTGAATATACTCCCCTGTGCTATACAGTAGGACCTTGTTGTTTATCCATTCTATATATAATAGTTTGCATCTGCTAACCCCAAACTCCCACTCCATCCCTCCCCACCCCCCTCCCGCTTGGCAACCACATGTCTGTTCTCTATGTCTGAGTCTGTTTGTTTCATAGATAAGTTCATTTGTTGTCATATTTTAGATACCACATATAAGTGGAATCTCATATGGTATTTGTCTTTCTCTTTCTGACTTTCTTCACTTAGTATGATAATCTCTAGGTCCATTCATGTTGCTGCAAATGGCATTATTTCATTCTTTTTATGGCTGAGTAGTATTTATATATTTATATATATACACACCCCACATCTTGTTTATCCATTCATCTGTCGATGGACATTTAGCTTGTTTCCATGTTTTGGCTATTGTGAATAGTGCTGCTATGAACATAGGGGTGCATGTATCTTTTTGAATTATAGCTTTGTCCAGATATATGCCCAGGTGTGGGATTGCTGGATCATATGCCAACTTTATTTTTAGTTTTTTGAGGAAATTCCATACTGTTTTCCATAGTGGCTGCACCAATTTATATTCTCACCAACAGTGTAGGAGGGTTCCCTTTTCTCCACACCCTTTCCAGCATTTGTTATTTGTAGACTTTTTAATGATGGCCATTCTGACCGATGTGAAATGGTATCCCATTGTAGTTTTGATTTGCATTTCTCTAATAATTAGTGATGCTGAGCATCTTTTCATGTGCTTGTTGGCCATGCGTATGTCTTCTTTGGAGAAATGTCTATTTGGGTCTTCTGCCCATTTTTTGGTTGGGTTGTTTGTTTTTTTGTTGTTGTTTTTGAGTTATATGAACTGTTTGTTTATTTTTGAAATTAAGCCCTTGTCAGTCGCATCATTTGCAAACATTTTCTCCAAGTCCGTAGGTTGTCTTTTTGTTTTGTTTATGGTTTCCTTTGCTGTACAAAAGCTTGTAAGTTTGATTAGGTCCCATTCGTTTATTTTTGCTTTTATTTCCATTCCCTTGGGAGACTGACCTAAGAAAACATTGTTTCGATTTATGTCAGAGAATGTTTTGCCTATGTTGTCTTCTAGAAGTTTTATGGTGTCATGTCTTATATTTAAATCTTTAAGCCATTTTGAGTTTATTTTTGTGTATGGTGTGAGGGTGTGTTCTAACTTCTTTGATTTACGTGTGGCTGTCCAGCTTTCTCAATGCCACTTGCTGAAGAGACTGTCTTTTCTTCATTGTATATTCTTGCCTCCTTTGTCAAAGATTAATTGACCATAGGTGTGTGAGTGTATTTCTGAAACCTGCCCTTCTTTCCTTTCTCCCTCCCTCCCTCCCTCCCTTCCTTCCTTCCCTCCCTCCTTCCTTCTTGCTTTCTCTCTCTTTCGTTCTTTCTCTCTCTTTCCTTCTTTCTTTCTCCCTTTCTCTTTCTTTCTTTCTTCCTTCCTTCCTTCCTCCCTCCCTCCCTCCCTCCCTCCTTTCTCCCTTTCTTTCTCTCTTTCTTTCTTTCTTTCTTTCTTTCTTTCTTTCTTTCTTTCTTTCTTTCTTTCTTTCTTTCTTTCTTTCTTTCTTTCTCTCTCTCTTTCCTTTTCCCTTTATTCCATCCCCCTTTCCTTTCCTTTTCACAGATATTTTTTATCAAGGGCCTGCCATATGCCTGATACTATTCTAGGCCCTGCAGACATAGCAGTGAACAAAACAAAGACCCTGCAACCATGAAACTCACATTCTAATCAGGAAGACTGAAAACAAATAAACTAGTAAATATAGAGTACCTACTTGTTAGATGGTAATAAGTGCTATACAGTAAAATAAAGCAGGGTAGTGGATAGTAGTGACAGGGTGCTGTGGGAGGATACTGTATTATAAGGTCTATTAAACTGACAGGTAACAACCAACTCTTAAATTTGGCAGCTTGGAGGTCACTTGAGAGGTAACCTTGAGAGGAAACATTTTGATGGAATGATGGAGGTAAAAGTCTGATTAAAATGGATTCAAGATAAAATGGGCAAACTGATCTCTATACTCAATACAATCCCGATCTCAATGAAAATCTCAGCAGTGGTTTTGGAAAAATGAACAAGCAGATTCTAAAACTTTATCTGGAAACGTAGGGGTAGAGAAAACAATCTTGAAAAAGAATTACAAAGTGGAGGACTTACAAGTCACCTGATTTCAAGACTTATCTTTGAGCTATAATAATTAAGAAGGCCTTCTATTGGCTGAAGGATAGACAAATAGAACAGAGTGGACAGTCCATAAGATGGACAGTTAATCAATTTTCAACAAGGCACTTAGATAATTCAGTGGCAAAGGAAATTCTGTTCAACAAATGGAGCTGAAATAAATGGATATCTTAACATAAAAAGTTAACCTCAACTCCCTAACTCACATCATACACAAAAATTAGTTTGAGACAAATTGTAGATCCAAATGTAAAAGGTTTCATTGTATTTTAGCAAAATTTTTGCTTATCAAAATACACTGTTAACAACATCAGCAGGAATGGTGGAGTAGGGAACTTGCAAAGACTGCCCCACCACGAAAGCAGTGGATAAACTGGCAAGGACCGTCAGAATCAACTTTATCAGAACTCTGGAAACAAATTGAGAATTTACAGCAAGCAAGGGAACATTTCATCAAGACATAACCTTGAGTTTCAGTTAAAGAACTTTGTGGCATTTTAACTTACTCTGCACCATCCCCTGCTACCCAGCTAGGTGGTGGTCTTGAAGACAACAGCCCACACTTATAGTATAGGTTCCTAGTACTAGAGGGAGAAGAATGGGCCTTATTCTCAATGAATTGTGGTTGCTTGTTTTGACCTGTGTGGTGGCTCCCTAAACAGCTAAGCTCAAAAGGCTTGGTTTTTGTTTTGCCAAACTCAGAACTCTCTCAGGGGCTGAAGCAGCTACCTGATGGGCATTTTTCATAAACATCTGCAGGTGCCACTAGGGTCCAGGGATAACAAGTCGGAACAAATAATAGACAAGAAGAAAGACTGGGCAATGAGATACTTTGGAGAATAAAGGCTTGAAAAGCCCCCTCATGTTCCTGAGAATCTAGAAAGCCATGTATATGTCCATAGTGGGGAGCATGCTCAGAAAAGGCCTGAGAAGGCCTTAAGCTCTCACATCTGGCTGACCCTCAGGCTCTGCTCAAAGAGAACATGAATGCTAAAGGAACCTAATAGAAATTCTGGCATTGAAAATACAATAACTAAAAATTCACTAGAGGGGAACAGTGGTAGATTTGAGCATAGAGAAGAAAGAATCAGAGAAGTTAAAGATAAATCGATTGGGATTACCCAGTGTGAGTATCAGAAAGAAAAAGGAATAAAACAATAATAATAGAGAACCTAACGACCTGTGGGATGCCACCAAGCATGCCAACATATGCATAATAGGAGTTCCAGAAGGAGAGGAGAGAGAAAAGAGACAAAAATAATATTTGAAGAAATAATGATCAAAATGCCCCATATTTGATAAGAGACATGAATATACCCTGCCAAGAAGTTCAGTGAATCCTAAGTAGGAGAAACTCAAAGAGAACCCACACAGAGACATGTTATAATCAAACAATAAAAAGCCAAAGACAAAGAGATTTTTTTTTTTTTTAATTTTTGGCTGCGTTGGTCTTTTTTGCTGCACACAGGCTTTCTCTAGTTGTGGCGAATGGGGGCTACTCTTCATTGCGGTGCACGGGCTTCTCACTGTGGTGGCTTCTCTTGTTGTGGAGCACAGGCTGTATGCATGTGGGCTTCAGTAATTGTGGCATGCAGGCTCAATAGTTGTGGCTCGCAGGCTCTACAGCTCAGGCTCAGTAGTTGTGGCACACAGGCTTAGTTGCTCCACTGAATGTGGGATCTTCCCAGACCAGGGCTCGAACCCGTGTCCCCTGCATTGGCAGGCAGATTCTTAACCACTGCACCACCAGGGAAGTCCCAAAGAGAAATTCTTGAAAGCAGTAAGAGAGAGGAGACTAATAATGTACAAAGTCTCTTCAATAAGACTAACAAGTGATTTCTCATCAGAAACCACGGAAGCCAGAAGGCATTAGAATGACATATTTAAGGTGCTTAAAGGAAAAAAACCCTGTCAAAAAAGAATTCTACATCAATCAAAACTATAATTCAAAAATGAAGGGGAAATCAAGATATTCCCAGAGAAACAAAAAATAAGGGAGTTTGCTACTAGTAAACCTGCCTGAGAAGAAATGCTAAAGGGTGTCCTTAAAGCTAAAACAAAAGGACACTAGACATTATCTCAAATCCGCAATAAGAAAAAAGAACATCATTAAAGGTAACCACTTTACTTATGCTATGTTTACTTATAATATGAAAGAAAGTATTAATATATTTATTATTTCTAACTTCTCTTTTTTTCCATATGATTTAAAAGACAACTGCATAAAATAGTAATTATAAATCTGTTACTGACCCACAATGCACAAAGATGAAATTTGTAAAAATAACAACATAAAGGGTGCAAAGCTATATAGGGGGAAGTTTTTGTATCCTACTGAAGCTAAGATGGCATTAATTTGAAATAGATTATTAATTGTTAACTGTAATACCCAGGATAACCACTTAAAATAAAAATATGTAGTAAAAAGAAACAGTAAGGAAATCAAAATGGTACACCAGAAAATATTTATCTAACATAAAAGAAGGCAGTAATAGAGGAACTGAAAAACAAAAAGTATATAAGACAAACAAAGATAGGAAACAATTAGCAAATGGCAGAAATAAGTCCTTCCTTATTTGTTATTACATCAAATGTAAATGGTTAAGATCTCAGAAGGCAGAGATTACAGAACGAATGGATTAAAAAAAGTAATCCAACTATATGCTTTCTACAAGACACTCACTTTAGAATCAAAGATACAAATAGGTTGGAAGTGAAAGGATGGCAAAAGATACATTCCATGCAAACAGTAACCAAAAGAGAGTTGTAGTGGCAATACTTAAATCAGACAAAACAGACTTTAAGACTAAATAGTTACAGAGAAATTGTTACAGGCTAAAAGAGACAGAGAAGCACATTATATAAGGATAAAATAGTGAATCCATCAAGATGATATAGCAATTAAAAACCCAGATGTACCTTACAACAGAGCCCCAAAATATATGAAGCAAAAAATGACAGAATCAAAGGGAGAAACAGACAGTTTTACATTAATAGTTGGAGACTTCAACCCCACTTTCAATACTAGAACAACTATACAAAAGATAGACAAGGAAATAGAAAACTTGAACAATACTATAAACCAACTACATCAAACAGAAACATAAAGAACACTTCACCTAACAACAGCAGATTGCATATTCTTCTCAAGTACACATGGAACATCCTCAACTATAGACCATATACTGGACCACAAAACAAGTCTCAGTAACTTTTAAAAAGATGTAAATCATACAGAGTATCTTTTCCAACCACAGTGGAATGAAGTTAGAAATCAATAATGAAAGGAAATCCGGAAAATTCACAAATATTTATAAATTAAATGGCACTTTTTTATAGTTTAGAAAATTGTGGCAAAATATGCATAACAAAAATTTTACCATTTTAATAATTTTTAAGTGTACAGTTCAGTGGAATTAAAGTTCATTCACATTATTGTGCAACCATGCCACTGTCCATCTCCAGAACATTTTCATCATCCCAAATTGAAACTCTGTACCCATTAAAAAATAACTCCCCACTCCTTCTGTCTCTATGAATTTGACTGTTCTAGGCACTTCATATAAGTTGAATCATATAATATTTGTCCTTCTGTATCTGGCTTAATTCACTTAGTGTAATGCCTTTAAAGTTCATCCATGTCATATCATGTATCAATTTCATTCTTTTCTAAGACTGAATAATATTCTGTTGTATGTATATAACACATTTTGTTTATCCATTCGGCCATCAATGGACATTTGGGTTGTTTCCACCTTTGGTTGTTGTGAATAATGCTTCCATGAACATTGGTATACAAATATCTGTTCAAGTTGCTGCTTTCAGTTCTTGGGGTGCATACCCAGAGGTGTAATTGCTGGATCATATGGTTATTCTATGTTTAATTTTTTGAGGAACTGTCCTATTGTTTTCCACAGTGGCTGCACCATTTTACATTGTGCATTTATAATGCACAGGGTTCCAAGTTTTCCACATTTTTACCAATACTTGTTATTATCATTTTTAAGTAATAGCCATTCTAATAGGTGTGAAATGGTATCTTATTGTGGTTATGATTTGCATTTCCCTAATAATTAGTGATGTTGTTGATATCAAATATCTTTTCATGTGCTTATTACCCATTTGTATATATTCTTTGGAGAAATGTTTATTAAGTTCTTTGCCTATTTTTGAATTTAGCTGGTTTTTGTTGTTGTTGCTGAGTTTTAGGAGTTCTTTACATATTCTAGATACATTAATCTTTTATCAGATAAATGATTTGCAAACATTTTCTCCCATTCTGTGGATTGCCTTATTATTTTGTTGATAGTGTGCTTTGCTACAAAATAGCTTTTAAACAACAAACTCTTAAATAATCAATAGGTCAAAGAAGAAATCACAGGGAAAATCAGAACATACTTTGAGATGAATGAAAACAAAACCACAAGATACTGAAACTTATGGAGCATGGTGAAAACAGTGCTTAGAGAGAAATTTATAGCTGTAAGTGCATACATTAAAAAGAAAAAAAGATCTCAAATCAATAACCCAACCTTCCACCTTAAGGAACAAGAAAAATAAGAGCAAAGTAAATCCAAAGCAACCAGAAGGAAGAATATAATAAAGATTAGAGCAGAGATAAATGAAATAGAGTATAAAATCAATAGAGATAATGGATGAATATAAAATTTGGTTCTTTGAAAAACAACAGAGACTTCCCTGGTGGCACAGTGTTTAAGAATCCGCCTGCCAATGCAGGGGACACAGGTTTGATCCCTGGTCCAGGAAGATCCCACGTGCCGTGGAGCAGCTAAGCCCGTGTGCCACAACTGCTGAGCCTGCTCTCTAGAGCCTGTGAGCCACAACTACTGAAGCCTGCACACCTAGAGCCCATGCTCTGCAATGAGAAGCCACCGCAATGAGAAGCCCACACACCTCAACGAAGAGTAGCCCTCGCTCGCTGCCACAACTAGAGAAAGCCTGAGCACAGCAACGAAGACCCAACGCAGCCAAAGATAAAAGTAAATTAATTAATTAAAAAAATAAAAATAAAAGAGTGTTTATTGAAAAAAAAATAAAAGAAAAACAACAAAATTGACAAACTTTTAATCAGACTGACCAAGAAAGAAAGAAGACTCAAATTAGAAATGAAAGTGGGTGCATTACTACAGACATTACAGAAATAAAAAGGATTATTATGAACAGGTGTATGGCAACAAATTAGGTAGATGAAATTGAGAAATTCCTAGAAACACAAAAACTACAAAAACCAATTCAAGAAGAAATAGAAAATCTGAATATACCTGTGACAAAAGAAATTATTGAATCAGTAAGCAAAAACCTACCAACAAAGGAAATCCCAGGACCAGTTGTCTTCACTGGTGAATTCTAGCAAACATTTAAAGAAGAATTAAAACCAGTCCTTCTCAACCCTTTCAAAAAAGTGAAGGAGGAAGGAATACTTCGTAACTCGTCCTATGAGACCAGTAGTACCCTGATAGTAAAGCCAGACAAAGACATCACAAGAAGAGAAAACTATAGACCAATATCCCATATGAGCCTAGTTGCAAAAATCCTCAACAAAATCCTAGCGACTGAATCTAGCATATTAAAAGGATTGTATACCATAATCAATTGGGATTTATCCCAGGAATATAAGCATGGTTCAATATATGAAAACCAATCAATATAATATACCTTATTAATAGAATACAGGAAAAAACACACAATTATCTTATTAGATGGAGAAAAAGCATTTGACAAAATTCAACACACATTCATGATGAAGACACTCAACAAACTAAGAATACACAGGACCTTGTTCAAACTGATAAAGGACTTATGTGAAAAACCCACAGCTGATATCTTACTTAACGGTGAAAGACTGAAATCTTTCCCTAAGATCAGGAACAAGATAAAGATGTTTCCTCCCACCATTTCTATTCAAGTTCTAGCGAGGACAAATTAAAAGGAATCTAAATTGGAAAGAAAGAAGCAAAACTGTCTCTATTCACAGATGGCATGATATTATGTGTAGAAAATTCTAAAGAATGCACAAAAAACCATGAGAGTTAATAAATTCAACAGAGTTTCAGGATACAAGATCAGCATACAAAAGTCGGTTTTATTTCTACACACTAGCAGTGAACAATCAAAAAATGAAATTAAGAAAACAACTTCATTTAGAATAGCATCAAAAAGAATAAATTACTTAGAAATTAATATAACCAAGGAGGTACAAGATATGTGCACTGAAAACTATAAAACATTGCTGAAAGAAATGAAAGAATAAATGGTTTGGAAGATTTAGATTTAAGATGGCAATACTCCCAAATTTAATGCAACTCCTATCAAAATTCTGACTTCTTTTTTTGCAGAAATGGACAAGCTGATCCTAAAATTCATATGGAATTTCAGGGGACCCAGAATAGCCAAAATAATCTTGAAAAAGAACAAACCTGGAAGACTCATATTTACTGATTTTAAAACTCACTTACTACAAGCCAATGGTAATCAAGGTGGTGTGCTACTGGCATAAGAATAGACAAACAGATCAATGTCCAGAAATAAACCTATACATATCTATGGTCAACTGATTTACACAAGGCTGCCAAGACTATTCAATGGGGAAAAAATAGTCTTTTCAACAAATTGTGCTGGGACAACTGAATAACACATGCAAAAGAATGAAATTGAACCCTACCCTCACACCATAATCAAAAATTAACTCAAAATGGTTATTTGTAGTGAGGTGGATGGACCTAGAGACTGTCATACAGAGTGAAGTTAAGTCAGAAAGAGAAAAACAAATACCGTATGCTAACACATATATATGGAATCTAAAAAAAAATGGTTCTGAAGAACCTAGGGGCAGGACAGGAATAAGGACACAGACATAGAGAATGGACTTGAGGACATGGGGAGGGGGAAGGGTAAGCTGGGACGAAGTGAGAGTGTGGCATGGACTTATATATACTACCAAATGGAAAATAGATAGCTAGTGGGAAGCAGCCGCATAGCACAGGGAGATCAGCTCGGTGCTTTGTGACCACCTAGAGAGGTGGGATAGGGAGGTTGGGAGGGAGACGCAAGAGGAAGGAGATATGGTGATATATGTATATGTATAGCTGATTCACTTTGTTATAAAGCAGAAATTAACACACCATTGTAAAGCAATTATACTCCAATAAAGATGTTAAAAAAAAAAAATTAGCTCAAAATGGATCAGAGACCTAAATGTAAGAGCTGAAACTGTAAACTTCTTAGAAGAAAACAGGGTACATTTCCATAACCTCAGATTTGGCAATGGATTCTTAGATATAACACCAAAAATATAAACAAAAAAGAAAAAAATTGGGCTTCATCAAAATTAAAAATTATTGTGCATTAAAGGACAATATAAAGAAAGTGAAAAGAAAACCCACAGAATGGGAGAAAATATTTGCAAATCATATATCTGATAAGGGTCTATTATTCAGAATATATAAAGAACTCTTACAAGTAAAAAAACAAACAAACAAAAAGCCCAAACAACTCAAATAAAAATTGGGCAAAGGATTGAATGGACATTTTTCCAAAGAAGATATACAAATGGCTAATAAGCACATGAAAAGATGATCAACATCATTTGTTATTAAAGAAATGAAAATCATAACTACGAGATACCACTTCACATCCACTAGAGTAGCTACAATAAGCAAATAAACAAAAAACAACAACAACAAATCCAGAAAATAACGTGTTGTTGAGAATGTGGAGAAATTGGAACACTCATACTGCTGATGGGAATGTAAAATGGTGTACCCATTGTAGAAAACAGTTCGGCTGTTCCTCAAAAAATTAAACGTAGACATATCAACAACCCAGCAAGTACACTCCTAAGCAACTATACTCCAATAAAAACTTTTTAAAAATAGGTGGTCAAACAAAAATCTTACATGAGTGTTCATAGCAGCCTAATTTATGGTAGCCAAAAAGAAGTAACAACCCAAATGTCCATCAATTGGTGAATAGATAAACAAAAGGTGGTGTATATATATACAATGGATTATAATTTAGCCATGAAATATTGATACGTGCTACAATATGGATGAACCTTGGAAAAACTGCCAAGTGGAAGAAGCCCATAAAAGGCTATATGTTGTGTGATTCTATTTATGTGAAATGTCCAGAGTAGGCAAATCTATAGCACCATAAAATTTCCAAGGGCTAAGGGGAGGGGTGAGTGAGGGAATGACTGCTTGAATGGGTCTGGGTTTCTGTCTGAGGTGATGAAAATGTTCTGGACCTAGATAGTGGTGATGGTTGCACAACATTCTGAACGTACTAAAAGCTGCTGAATTACACACTTTGAAATTGTTAAAATGCTGACTTTTATGTTGGTGAATTTTTAAAAATTACTGTGAAGAAAATGCAAAAGCAAGCCACAGACTGGAAGAAAATATTCACAATACAAATCTGACAAAAAATTCATATCCAGAATAGAAGAACTCTTACAGTTCAGTAATGAAAAGACAAATAATCCAATTACAAATGGGTAAAAGGCTTGAAAAGACACTTCACTAAAGAGGATGAATGAAAGCAAAAAGCACATGAAAAGGTGCTCGACATTATTTGTCATCAGGGAAATGCAAAGTGAACCCAAAATGAGGCAACCATTTTTACACCTGCTAAAATGGCTAATATTAAAAACTCAAACCATATACCAAAAAGTATTGCCAAGGATGTGGAATGTTCAGAACTTCTGGTGGGAATATGAAATGGTTACAATCACCCTGGAAAACTGTAAGTTTCTTATAAACATACACCTACCCTGTTACTCAACCACAGAAAAGACTTGTATATGGATATCCACAGCAGCTTTAATCATAATAGCCCAAGATTGGAAAGAACCCAAAATGTCTATCATCAGATGAATGGATAAGTAATTTATGGTATATTCATGCAGTAGCTTACTACTTGGTGATTAGGAGTCAATTATTGATACAGGCAAAACATGGATGAACCTCAAAAGCGTTATGCTGAGCAAAAGAAGCCAGATACAAAAGAGTACATATTGTGTTATTCCATACAGAGTTCAAGAACAAACAAAATTAATCAATTGTGATAGGAATAAAAACTTTGGTTTTCTCTTGGTAGAGTGACTAGAAGGAGATACAAGGGAACTTTTGGGGCGATGGAAATGCTCTGTATCCTGCTTGGGGTGGTGTTTACATGAACGTGCATGCATTTGTAAAAACTCATCAAAATGTACACTTAAAATCTGTGCTTTTTATTGTCCATACTTGATACGTCTATTAAAAGAGAAAATGAGAGGAAAGGAAGCAGAGATAATAAGGCAACTGCACTGCAAGTCTTGCTAGAAGGGATTTAGAGAAATAAGCCAGTAACTGGAGGGGAAGTTGAGACCAAGAGTATGTATTGATATGTTTGTGTGTGCTTCTGTGTGTGTGTGCCCATATGTGTGTGCACACGTGTGTGTGCTTTAATGAGAGACTCTGTAAGCATGTTTGCTACTGATGGTGATGATCCAATAGAGAAAAACTGTTGATGCAGAGAAAGAGGGGAAATTACAGAGCAAAGACCTTTAGAAGAGAGGTGAAGAAACATAGGATGCAGCAGAGCATCTTGGTAGCAGGAAATAATTTTGTTCTGTTTTCCCCAGACAGTTGAACCAGGGTCAAACAAAGGAAGTCACAAGGAGGTAGATCTCGGATCAGTATAAAGGGTTTTTTTTTGAGAAGTAGTACTGTTGCCCTCTCAGGCCGCCCTGAGGAGTAGTGAGTTCTGTCTCCAGGGGCATGAGGGCCACTGTAGCAGGAAACACTAGCCTCACATTGTCTCTGGGCTGTTCCACCCACGAGTCTGTGGATCCCAGACTAGATGGACGGAAATGCAGGGCCAGCCCCTACTGCCCCCTGCATGCATGCCTGCCACAAACCCTTCCTACCTTTCCACAGATGCTGGTGCACCTGTCTACTTCTATGAGTTTCAGCATCGGCCCCAGTGCTTAAAGGATAAGAAGCCGCCTTTTGTCAAAGCTGATCACACTGATGAAATCTGCTTTGTCTTTGGAGGTGCCTTCCTGAAGGGCGACATTGTCATGTTTGGTAAGAAACTGGCTTCAGGGGCTCCTGCTCTTGCAGGAACATGAGCTTGGGATGAGTTGGGGAGAAGATGAGAATCTCCACTGTTAGCACGAAGCCTCACCAACCGCAACACTATGCAGGGGATGGGAGGACTGGCAGGGTGGTTTACAGACACAACCTTTCCCTGGAGAATGTCTCCACTCGTAGTTTCAGAAAAAGGGACCATGAAAAAGAGGGGCCAACATTTGCTTGATGAGTGTTTTTCTCTGGACTAAAGCCTATAGGGGTGGGCACTTGGGGGCACTCATGCAATCTGATTTTTTGGGGAAAAAAAAACAAAAACCACTTACTTCCTTCTCTTTGACACCTGGTCTCACCCTCCCTGCCCTTCCCAGAGCTCCCGTGAGGCTACCACCCAGGGCTTTCAAAGGCAAGAACCACATTTTTCATAATTGCAGCTGAAAGTGGTCTGGATCCAGGTGATCTAATGTAAATGCTTGTGAACTGTTTCTGGTGAGGTTAGCTCATTTATTCCTGAATTCATGACCTGTTCGGTGCCTAAAATAATAAGCCAATCAGATGAGGTTATCAAAATTTAAAAAACCATAGGAACTACATACAGGAGTTATGACTAAACTATTTAGTTAAAAAACTGCACAATATAGGCTCTTAACCAGTTCATGCTAGCCTCTCCGTGAAAAGGACAGAACCTCTCCTCTAGAGTGTGTCTGTGCATTGTGGTTTGTTCATTGTTCTATTTATTCTTTCTTATCTTATAATGCCAATAATAACAGAACTACCTCCTAGGTTGTCATAAGGATTAAATGAAACAATTCTCATAAATCATATGGTGAGTGTTTAAGAAATATTACTATTATTATTACTCAGTAACCATCACTGAACCTGTACTATGTGACGGGCACATGGACTCTCAAAAATGGAAAAAATGAACAACATATGTATGTATCAAAGGGTTAAATTCCTTGATATCTAAAGAGCTCATAAAATCAATGAGAAAAACACAACCCAGTCAAAAACTGGGTAACAGATATAAATAGTTTATGGAAAGGGAAACATGTGGCTTTTAAACATAAAAATCCATTCAACCTCGCTCATAGCAAAGAGGATTAAAAACTAACCTTGACCAAGGACTCATTTTTCATAGATCAAGGTTGGGAAGAACATTTTACATAATGTATTTGAGCAGGTGGGGGAAAATTGACAACCTCATATGTCAATGGAAAACTCTATCAAAATTTAAAATGCATGGGGCTTCCCTGGTGGCGCAATAGTTGAGAATCTGCCTGCCAATGCAGGGGACATGGGTTCGAGCCCTGGTCTGGGAAGATCCCACATGCCGCGGAGCAACTGGGCCCACGAGCCACAATTACTGAGCCTGCGCGTCTGGAGCTTGTGCTCCGCAACAAGAGAGGC
Source organism: Eschrichtius robustus (assembly GCF_028021215.1). Taxonomy (NCBI): domain Eukaryota; kingdom Metazoa; phylum Chordata; class Mammalia; order Artiodactyla; family Eschrichtiidae; genus Eschrichtius; species Eschrichtius robustus. Next base: position 29,139,104 of record NC_090842.1, on the reverse strand, counting down.
CGCGACAGTGAGAGGCCAGCCTACCACGATGAAGAGTGGCCCCCGCTTGCCACAACTGGAGAAAGCTCTTGCACAGAAACGAAGACCCAACACAGCCATAAATAAACAAATTAATTAATTAATTTAAAAAAAATTTTAAATGCATGTAGTTTTTAGCCCAGCAATTCAACTTCTGGGATTTTTTGTGCAATTATACTTCCACATGTGCAAAAATATACACACACACACACACTAAAACATTGCTTTTACGAGCAAAAGATTGAAAAAAATGTCAAGACCCATCAATACAGTACTGGATACATGAATTATATATTTACATATATATATTTATGTATTATATATTTATAGAGCAACAAAGAACAGTAAATTGAAGGTTTATAGGCAGCAATGTGGAACTAACTCCTGGATACAATTTTAGTGAAAGAGAAAGATGTATAATGTGTGTCTACTATAGCACCAAGTGTGTTAAAAGTGTCTGCTTAAACCCTCATGCACGTCTAGACTCCTTCGGAAGTGCGCTCAAGAATGTGGTAACAATGGTTGCCTCTGAGGCTGGTAACTCGGTGACTAGAGGGAAGAGACAGGGAGAAACTTACTTTCATTAGATATACTTCCTGCATTTTGAATTTTGTGCTTTAAGCAGTGTTACATTTTCAAATAAAGAAGTACAATAATTGATTGATTGATCTAGAGAGAGAGGTGGTCTCTGTCCCCAACGAACTTGCAGTCCCGTGGAAAGGGCAGGAAGAGCATTGGATGGTCAGGGAAGATGTGTGTTCAGCCTCCACCATTTGGAACCATGATTCCTCAGGCAAGTCAGTATCTGCAAATACATGATGAGTGCAGTGACTTGGTAGGCTGTTAAGGATGAAATGGGAGGAAATGTGTGAAAGTGATTCATCCAACGTGAGGCCCCTTGGGCTTCTGGCGAATCATTGTGAGAGCGGGATTTTGTGCTTATCTCCTTCAGAAGGAGCTACAGAGGAAGAGAAACGGCTGAGCAGGAACATGATGAGATATTGGGCTAACTTTGCTCTGACTGGGTAAGTGAACCTCCCAGCTTCCTCCATAACCAGGTGTTTGAGGATGAAAACTCTCACCGGGTGTTTGAGGCTGAAAATCTCTCACTTCCAGGAATCCTAATGGGGAAGGCCTGCCCCTGTGGCCGGCCGACGGTCAGACTGAGGAATACTTACAGCTGGACTTGAACATGAGCATGGGACAGAGACTGAAAGAGCTGGAGCTGGAGTTTTGGACAGACACCTTCCCCCTGATGATGTCCTCTTCCGGAACTCTCCTTGCTTCTCTTTCTTTCTTAACCTTCCTTTCTCTGCTCCTGCCTTTCATTTTCTCTTTTGCTCCTTGACAGGTTATCTTTGTGTGATTCTGGTTTTCCTTCTCCTTCTGCGGTTTCTCCCACAATCATTAGCTTCATCTGTGTTTAGCTACTTTATGGAATCAACTGCTTTAGCTGATGTTTTGGGAACTTGGGGATGATCCTTAAAGAATTATTTTCAACATCAAAAAATGCAATTTGCCTTGGAAAGCTACCAGATTTGTTCAATAAATCGCAGGAGTGCTGGCCTATTAGTTGGCATCATAATGATCTTGTTACTCATATAAAATAAAATAAGAATGCAAAATATGTACAGGGAACAGAATTTAATTATGGGCTGAAAACTCTCTCCCTCTACGCCAGCATCCAAGATGAAGTGAACTTTCTAACATGTCTTGGTGTGTGTTATCTGAATTATGAGTCCTCCAACCCCCATCTAGGTGGGTTTTAGCCACGAACCAAGCATGGATGTCCTGAACATCACTGCCTTGAACTGGCTCTCTTCTCTGGCTCAGGAGATATGTCGGGGAGAGGGACATACCAGAGACCCTGCTCAGAAATGGAAACCAGACGTCCTCCAAGTTCTGGAATGCAGAAGTCAAACACCAGGCAGCAAGTTCAGTCAGAGATACCAAGAAGAAAGGATGTTTTACTGATGGGGTGGAGACTAATCCATCATTCAATAAATCTACATTGGGTGCCTGATATGTACCAGCAATAGCCCCACTGGGGATACAACGGTTAACGAAGACATACTCTCCACCAAATGGTGAGCAAACAGACAGTAAGCAAACATTCACACAAGTGACTATCTTAAGATATAAAGTTGAAGAGTTCACTCAGTAAAGGAAGGTGTTTTAAGAAAGTGTAAGAGGGGAACCTAATTTAGGTGAAAGTCTTAGGAAGCTCTCTCTGGAGAAATAACATTTGTAATAAGAAAGGATGAATTAAAGTTAACCAGATGATAAGTAGGGAGAATGTTATACATACCCTCATTCAAAGGATGCACTTTTACTTTTTATATCCATATAATTCCTGTTACATCCATATAATTTACCCAGGTAATTAGTATTTCTTTCTGATTCCTTCAAAATTACACGAGGTACATAGAATAGGAGGGTCTCTGAAATGTCAGTAACTTACAGTTCTTCTGGGTCAGAGATCTTCAACTTACAGCCTGAATCTGACCCCCAGAAGAGTTTTGGTTAGCTCACACAATGTCAAATATGTTTTGGTATTAGTTTCCACCTAATTTTAAATTAGGGACGTTTCACATTAAAAGCCATATTTCCAGCTTCTCAAAAACAAGAACAACAGATCCAGCAACATTAGAACTGTATTCCCACATGGTAACTAGGGCTTCTGAAAGCCCATATAACACCTTCGTGCAAATTAGAAGGTATCCTTTCCTCAAAACCCTCTACAGAAAATATCTACACCTATGATGTGAATGACATGTCCTCTGAAATAGTGTCCTTGTGCAGTGCACAACCTTCATAACTGTTCTCAGCAACCCTGATAAAACAATCTGCAGGAGCTGAGGAGTGGCTATCCCTTTACAAAGGCATGAACTCTCAACTTTCCCCAGTCCTCACTATTCTCCATTGTCTTGGTCCTGGCCCATTTCACTCACTGATATTACCTGCCCCCTGAAGGTGTTTAAGTTTGGACCCCTTACCTCTCATTTTACAGTAATCTGCAAGGGTGAAGGGACTCACCCAAGATCACTTGTGAGTTAGCAGCAAGTCAACACCAGGCCTTGAGTCTCTTGTCTCTCCAGCGCAAGACTCTTCCTGCCATGCTGCCTGCCTCCCTCAGCAGATGGTCCAAAGCTGTTGGATTATCTCTAGTTTAGGTGATTTTGAGAGTTATGGATCAGTGATGTTCGGGACATTTTATGGCTCTTAAAAGAGGGACTGAGCCGCATACAAGCAAGCTTGAAATTCAGTTGCCTCTGCAGCTGCAGAAGGCTAATTTCTACATTGGTATTTGGCAAAACTAACAGAACAGCTAGAAAAATACCACTCAACTCATATTTTTAAATATTATTATATTAAATGAAATTACACATTATTTATATACTGCTTGCAGTCCTAGTGTCATCAAATATGGTTCTTATTTTGGTTGGTACCTTGCAGGAGGGAGCATATATCCACTTCATCCAGATACAGGGCCCTCTTCCCTCCTTGTTCCTGTCCACATGCAATCAAATGTTTTATCAAATTAAAGTTGAAATATAAATGACAGTTGGCATCCAGGTTTTTTTCATTTAATTCAGAATTTTATATGGGGTGTAAGTAGAAATACACTTGGAGGGTTTTTCCAAAATCCAATGCCCTTCCACACCCAGTCCAACTTAGGCATAATCTTCTTGGGTAGGACCTGGGAATCTATATTTTCAGTTTTTACATGTTCAGTGCTGAGCATTAAGTGCTGAGCATTAAGAACTGCTGAGCATTAAGCATGTGTCATATGTATTTTCCAAGTTACCAGAGGGTCTTTAAAAAATCAGCTTTTATGGGGCATGGCCAAGATAGCAGAGTGGGAAGATCCCAATTTCACCTATTTACATGGGCACACCTAAATTACACCTATTTACAGACCAACTATCAATGAGAATGACCTGAAGACTAGCAGAAAAGATATTGTATAATTAAAGATATTAACTTTAAAAGGAACTACAATGAATGGGTTGGAGGCACAGAGATGTTATATAGTCAAGATCCATACCCCTGCATAGGCAACCCACAAACAGGATTATAATTACAATTGCAGAGGTTCCCCTCAAGAGTGAGGGGTCAAAGCCCCACATTGGGCTCCCCAGTCCAGGGGTCCTGCACTGGGAAGATGAGCCCCCAGAACATTTGACTTGGAAGGCCAGTGGGTCTAACTTTCATGAGAGACAGAGGGCTGTGGAAAATAGAGACTCCATTCTTAAGGGCACACACAAAATTTCACATGCTTGGAGATCCAGGGCAGAAGCAGGAATTTGAAATGACCTGGGTCAGACTCATTACAGAAGGCAAACATCACCCTGATACTGAAACCAGGCAAAGATATCACAAAAAAGAAAATTGCAAGTCAATATCACTAATGAACATAGATGCAAATTCCTTAACAAAATATTAGCAAATTGAATTCAACAATGCATTAAAAGGAACATATACCATGATCAAGCAGAATTTATGCCAGACATGCAAGGATAGTTGAATATCTGCAAATTGATCACTGTGAAACACCACATCAACAAATTGAAGAATAAAAATCATATGATAATCTCAATAGATATAGAAAAATCTTTTGACAAATTTCGACATCAATTTATGATAAAAACTCTCAAAAAAGTGGATGTAGAGGGAACAAATCTCAACATAATATAGGCCATATATGACAAACCCACAGGTAACATCATACTCAATAGTGAAAAGCTGAAAGCATTTCCTCTAAGGTCAGGAACAAGACAAGGATGCCCACTTTCACCACTTTTATTCAACTTAGTACTGGAAGTCTTAGCCACAGAACTTTGAAAAGAAAAATAAATAAAAGGAATGCAGGTTGGAAAGAAAGAAGTAAAACTGTTACTGTTTGCAGATGACATGATACTATATATAGAAAATCCTAAAGACACCACTGGAAAAAAATTAGAACTCATCAATGAATTCAGTAAAGTTGCAGGATACAAAATTAATATACAGAAATCTGTTGTGTTTCTATACACTAACAATGAGCTACCAGAAAGAGAAATTTAGAAAACTATTCCATCCACAATCACATCAAAAAGAATAAAATACCTAGAAATAAATCTAACTAAGGTGATAAAAGACCTGTACTCAGAAAACTGTAAGACACTGATGAAAAAATTGAACATGACGGGCAAATGGAAAGATATACCATGCTCATGGATTGGAAAAATTGACATTGTTAAAATGGCCCTACTACCCAAGGCAATCTACAGATTCAACACAATTCCTATCAACATACCTATGGAATTTTTCACAGAACTAGAACTAGTATTTCCAAAATTTGTATGGAAATACAAAAGACCCAGAATAGCCAAAACAATATTGAGAAAGAAGAACAAAACTGGAGGTATCATGTTTCTTGATTTCAAACTCTGGTACAAAGCTACAGTAATCGAAACAGTATGATACTGGCACACACACACACACACACACACACACACACAAAGACACATAGATCAGTGGAACAGAAGAGAGAGTCCAGAAATGAACTCACACTTATATGGTCAATTAATGTAGGACAAAGTTAGCAAGAGTATACAGTGAGGTAAAGACAGCCTCTTCAATAAATGGTGCTGGGAAAACTGGACAGCAACGTGCAAAAGAATCAAACTAGACTACTTTCTCACACCATATACAAAAATACTTTCAAAATGGATTAAAGACTTGAATGTAGGACCCGAAACCATAAAATTTGTAGAAGAAAACATAGGCAGTACATTATTTGACATCAGTCTTAGTAATATTTTTTTTTGGATCTGTCTCCCCAGGTAAGGGAAACAAAAGCCAAAACAAACAAATGGGGCTACATCAAACTAAAAAGGTTTTACACAGCAAAGGAAGCTATCAACAAAACAAAAAGGCCATCTATTGAATGGGCAAAGGTATTTGCAAATGATATATATGATAAGGGGTTAATATCCAAAATATACAAAGAACTCATAGAACTCAACATCGATAAAACAAACAACCTGATTTTAAAATGGTCAGAGGACCTGAACAGACATTTTTCCAAAGAAGAAATACAAAGGCCAACAGGCACATGAAAAGATGTTCAGCATCACTAATCATCAGGGAAATGAAAATCAAAACCACAATGAGATATCACTCACACCTGTTAGAATGACTATCATCAAAAAGACAACAAATGGCAAGTGTTGGGGAGGATGTGGAGGAAAGGTAACCCTTGGCACTGTTGGTGGGAATGTAAATTTGGTGCAGCTACTCTGCAAAACAGTATGGAGAATTCTCAAAAAACTGAAAATAGAACTGCCATATGATCCAGCAGTTTTACTCCTAGGTATTTTTCCAAAGGAGACATAAACACTAATTTGAAAAGGTATATGTATCCCTATGTTCATTGCAGAATTATTTATAATAGGTAAGATATGGAAGCAACCTAAGTGCCCATCAATAGATGGACATAGAAGATGTGGTGTGTGTGTGTATATATATATATATATATATGGCTGAGTATATATATATATACTCCGCCATAAAAAAAGAATGAAATCTTGCCATTTTTGACAATATGGATGGACCTAGAAGTTATTACGCTAAGCAAAATAAGTCATACAAAGAAAGACAAATATCATGATTTCACTTATATGTGGAATCTAAAACACAAAACAAATGAACAAACATAACGAAACAGAAACATAGTCGTAGATACAGAGAATAAACAGGTGGTTGTCAGAGGAGTGGGAGTTGGGGAGAAGAGAAGAACAGGGGAGGGAGATTAAGAAATACAAACTTCCAGCTGTAAAAAAATGAGTCATGGATGTGAAATATCCAGTGTGGGGAATATAGTCAATAATTATGTGTTATTGTATGGTGAGAGATGGTAACTAGACTTATCATGGTGCTTTTTTTGAAATATGTAGAAATAACATCACTATGTTGTGTAACAGGAACTAACAGTGTTGTAAGGCAATTACACTTCAAAAACAAACAAACGAGTGAACAGAAACTAGCAAACTTATATAAGAAGAGATTGTATTTGTGGTTACTAGAGGCAGGGGTGAGGGAGGGGAAATTGTATGAATGTTGTCAAAAGGTACAAACTTCCAGTTATCAGATAAATAAGTACTAGGGATATAATGTACAGCATAATAAATATAATTAACACTGCCATATGTTATAAAGAAAGTTGTTAAGAGTGTAAATTCTAAGAGTTTTCATCATAAGGAGAAAAAGGTTTGCTGTTTCTTTAATTTTGTGTCTGTATGAGTTGATGACTGTTCACTAAACTTATTGTGGTCATCATTTCATGATACATATAAGTTAAATCATTATGCTGTACACCTTCAACTTACACAGTGCTATATGTCAATTGTATCTCAACAAAACTAGAAGAAAAAAATCAGCTTTCATATCTGCCTGATGTGGATATATCACAATCTCTTTAGCCAATAGTGTGCTCCTGGATATTTATGGGCATAATTTGATGAGTAATTTTGGGAATGAGTACTTTTACTTTTTTACTTTTTTTTTTTTTACAGTCCAGGTCTTTTATTTTCTTTACACCCATCATGCCATGAATTCATGGGGAATGGGCTCCAACAGTTGAGGCTCCTTTCCGTTGGTTCTCATGAAGTGTGCTTCTCTGGGTGGAGCAGGCTGGTGCTTCAGTTGACCCCAAGTACCTTTCTCTTTGGCTTCCTTCTTTTTCTGACCATTTTCCTTCACCCGTTTCAGGAAGCTGTGTCGGCTCTTAGAGCGCTTAATATGCTTGATATGCACATTAATTCTCTTGGCAAGAATCTTGCCCTTAACTTGTTTATTTATAATGATGCCAACAGCATGCTGGGTAACATTGTAGGCTCTCCCAGTTTTACCATGGTAACATTTGTGGGGCATTCCTTTTTGAACAGTGCCCATTCCCTTGATATCTACAGTATCACCTTTCTTGTAGATTCGCATGTATGTGGCCAAAGGAAGAACTCCATGTTTTCTAAAAGGCCTAGAGAACATGTAGCGGGTGCTCCTCCTCTTTCCCTTTGTGTTGGTCATTTTGGACAATTACTGGAAGATGGCAGTTCCGGCCAAAAGGTGAGTACTTTTACTTTTTAAAATTACTTCTGGCTTCTGGATTTGCAGAAGATCAACTCGATCAAAGGCCCTTTGATTTTATTTATTTTTTAAATTTTTTATAAATTTATTTATTTTATTTATTTATTTTGGGCTGCGTTGGGTCTTCGTTGCTGCGCCTGGGCTTTCTCTAGTTGCGGAGAGCGAGGGCTACTCTTCGTCGCGGTGGGTGGGCTTTTCACTGTGGTGGCTTCTCTTGTTGCAGAGCACGGACTCTAGGCACGTGGGCTTCAGTAGTTGTGGCTTACAGGCTCCAGAGCGCAGGCTGAGTAGTTGTGGCGCACGGGGTTTAGTTGCTCCATGGCATGTGGGATCTTCCCGGACCAGGTCTTGAACCTGTGTCCCCTGTGTCTTAACCACTGCACCACCAGGGACGCCCCAAAGGCCCTTTTAAAATTACTCTCCTTACGTTCTACAAATTCAATTCCGTAGGGTCACATCACTTCACACTCATCAACAATACAGGTACATGTATTTCACAATCACTTCTGCTTTTTCATCATTGTAAAAACATAAAATATTTAACACTTTCTTGTTGTAAATTTTAAAAATTATTTGTTTACAGAAAAATCCTTTATTTTTTTCAAACAATCTTGAATTTGAATTACTAAATCAAACCCAAACAAAACTTTAGAGACAAATCAGCCTTCTCCTGTGGATTGCCTCTCATCCAGCAGAGGTCAGCAAAGTAAAAGGGGAAAAAATATTCCCTTCCCTCAGGGATCCTGGGATGCAGGTGATATGATACCCTAGAACTTAGAAGGAAGAGAAAACCATACAAAATAGTTAAGTTACAAACCTATACCATTAATCATTGTCCCTTTTCCCTGTAATATTTGGAAAGGGGAAAAGTACAGTTCATTACCTCAAAAGACTGAAATGACTCACAGGCAGAACAGAGTTTGGGGCCAGCAGGTTTTTTCTTTCCTGTTTTTTATACTTTCCCATCAAGTCCCTAGGAGCCTGCCTCAGATGGGCAGAAAGTAGTTCCTTCCCCTGTGGGTCCCTGTTCTTTCTACTCTTGCCTCAGTGGCTCTTTGGGCTCTGGACCTTTCTGCGTGACCCCCAAAGCCTGATTCTCCTCCCTCTCAGCCTCTGGTCTTGGCTGAAAGTCACGGGTTTCCCCTCCTGGCAGAGGTGGAACAAGGTGCAAGGTGGGCTCAGGACCTGCACCTGGGAAGCTGCCCTGCCTGGCACTGCCCCAGGTAACAAATCTACAAGATGAACCCCCTTCCCACAGCTGAGACTGACCCAGCCCACCATAGCCCTTCTGCTCTGCTAAAAGTTTGTATGTGTGCACCTCATTTTATTCCCTGGGAAGGGAAGAGTGGGGAGAGAAAAACCTGTCACTTGATTATGTCCAAATACAAGGGAATTCCTGGGCAAAGAGGTTGCTGTGCTCCATGGATGGGTTGGGTCTCAAATTGGGACCTAAAGAATGGATGGGGGGATAAAGGCCAGCAAAGGTGTGTGGAAGCTCGACCATAAATGTGCAGGGCGGGGAGAGGGCCAGCCCAGTGGGCAGCATGGCTGGTATTGTCACAGTTGCTAGAGCACAACTTTGAGGCTTAGGGAACAGCTTTTATACCTTGACCTGTAGGAAACAGATTTCTTTGTTTAGAGTGGGATGATTGATAAGAGGTGAATTTATCTACCCATCCATCCATTCATCCACTATCTATCATCTCTATCTATCTATCTATCTATCTATCTATCTATCTATCTATCTATCTATCTATCTATCTATCTATCTGGGCTCCTTTATAGGCATACCTCATTTTATTTCACTTGACTTTATTATGCTTTACAGATACTGCATTTTTTACAAATTAAAAGTTTGTGGCAACCCTGTGTAGAGCAAATCTATTGGTGCTATTTTTCCGAAAGAATTTGCTCACTTTGTGTCTCTATGTCACATTTTGGTAATTCTCACAATATTTCAAACATTCTTCATTACTATATGTGTTATGGTGATCTGTGATGAGTGATCTTTGATCTATTGTAATTGTTTTGCGGCGCCAGGAACCATGCTCATATAAGATGGCGAACTTAATAAATGTTTTGTGTGTTCTGACTACTCCGTCGATGGACCATTCCCCTCTGTCTCTCCCTCTCCTCAGGCCTCCCTATTCCCCAAGACAAAACTATATTGAAATTTGGCCAGTTAAAAAGCCTACAATGGCCTCTCAATATTCGAGAGAAAGAAAGAGTTGCACGTCCCTTATTTCAAATCAAAAGCTAGAAATGAGTAAGCTTACTAAGGAAGGCATGTTGAAAGCTGAGATAGACTGAAAGCTAGGCCTCTTGTGCCAAACTGTTAGCCTCATTGTGAATGCAAAGGGAAGGTTCTTGAAGGAAATTAAAAGTGCTGCTCCAATGAACACACTAATGATAAGAAAGCAAAACAGCCTTATTGCTGATATGGAGAAAGTTTTAGTGGTCAGATAGAAGATCAAACCAGTCACAACATTCTCTTAAGCCAAAATCTAATCTAGAGCAAGGCCCTGACTTCCTTTAATTCTGTGACAGCTGAGAGAGGTGAGGAGGCTGCAGAAGAAAAGTTTGAAGCTAGCTGAGCTTGGTTCATGAGGTTTAAGGAAAGAAGCTGTCACCATAACATAGAAGTACAAGGTGATACAGCAAGTGCCAAAGTAGAAACTGCAGCAAATCATCCAGATTATCTAGCTAAAATCATTAGTGAAGGTGGCTACACTAAACAAGAGATTTTCAATGTAGGTTAAACAGCCTTATATTGGAAGAAGATGCCATTCTAGTATTTTCATAGCTAGAGAGGAGAAGTCAATGTCTGGCGTCAAAGCTTCAAAGGACAGGCTGACTCTCTTGTTAGGGGCTAAAGCAGCTGGTGACTTTCAGCTGAAGTCAATGCTCATTTACCATTCTGAAAATCCTAGGGCCCTTAAGGATTATTCTAAATCTCCTCTGTCTGTGCTCTATAAATGGAACAACAAAGCCTGGATGACAACACATTTGTTTGCAACATGGTTTGCTGAATATTTTAAGCCCATTGTTCAGACCTATTGCTCAGGAAAAAAAGATTCCTTTCAAAACATTACTGCTCATTGACAGTGCACCTGGTCACCCAAGAGCTCTGATGGAGATGTACAAAATTGTTATTGTTTTCATGCTGCTAACACAACATCCAGTCTGTAGCCCATGGATCAAGGACTAATTTCAACTTTCAGGTCTTGTTATTTAAGAAATACATTTCATAAGGCTATAGCCGCCACAGATAGTGATTCCTCTGATGGATCTGGACAAAGCACATTGAAAACCTTCTGGAAAGGATTCATCATTCTAGATGCCATTAAGAACATTCACGATTCATGGGAAGAGGTCAAAGTATCAACACTAACAAGAGTTTAGAAGAAGTTGATTCCAACCCTCATGGATGACTTTGAAGGGCTCAAGACTTCCCTGGAGGAAGTAACTGCAGATGTGATGGAAATAGCAAGAGAGCTAGAATTAGAAGTGAAGACTCAAGATGTGACTGAATTGCTGCCATCTCGTGATAGAACTTTAACGGATGAGGAGTTGCTTCTTATGGATGAGCAAAAAGAGTGACTTCTTGAGATGCACTCTACTCCTGGTAAAGATGTTGTGAAGATTGTTAAAATGACAACAAGGATTTATGATACTATTGTACATAAATTTAATTGGTAAAGCAGCAGCAGGGTCTGGGAGAATTGACTCCAATTTTGAAAGAAGTCATACTGTGGGTAAAATGCCATCAAACAGCATTGCATGCTACAGAGAAATCATTCATGCTACAGAAAAATCATTCAATCAATCAGTGCACAGACTGCATTGTTGTCTTATCTTTAAAAATTGCTGCAGTCAATCCAGTGTTCAGCAACCACCACCCTGATCAGTCAGCAGCCATCAACATCGAGGCAAGACGCTCCACCAGCAAAAAGATTATGACTTGCTGAAGGCTCAGATGATTGTTAGTGTTGTTTAGCAATAAAGCATTTTTAAATTAAGGTATGTACATTGGTTTTCTAGACATAATGCTATTGAAGACTTAATAGACTGTTGTAGGATGTAAATATAACTTTTTTTTAACATCCTTATTGGAGTATAATTGCTTTACAATGGTGTGTTAGTTTCTGCTTTATAACAAAGTGAATCAGTTATACATACACATATGTCCCCATATCTCTTCCCTCTTGGCATCTCCCTCCCTCCCACTCTCCCTATCCCACCCCTCCAGGTGGTCACAAATCACTGAGCTGATCTCCATGTGCTGGGAAACCAAAAAATACAGAGATTGCCCATCTCCTCACTTTCAGTCTGTGTGCATCTTTAGATCTGAAGTGAGTCTCTTTTTCTCTTCTCCCCTATAATGTGAATGTTATTCTGCATGATGTTGTCCTATAGGTTCCTTAAGTTATCTTCACTTTTTAAAGTTCTTTTTTTCTCTTTGCTGCTCTGTTTTGTTGAGTTCCACTGCCCTGTCTTCCAGATCACTGATTCTTTTCAATGCTTCTTCTATTCTGCTGTTGAACCCCTCCAGTGTATTTTTCAGTTCAGTTTTTGTATTCTGCAGCTCTGTGATTTGTGTGGTACTTTCTCATGTTTATTCTTTGTTGAAGTTCTGCTGTGTTCATCCATCCTCTCCCAAGTTTGGTGAGCATCTTCATGACCATTACTTTTACATTTTTATCAGGTAAATTACCCATCTCTGTTTCATTAAGGTTTTTTCTGGGGTTTTATCTTATTCTTTCATTTGGAAAATATTCTTCTGTCTCCTCATTTTGTTTGGCTCTCTGTGTTTGTTTCTATATATTAGGCAAAACAGTCTTGAAGGAACAGACTTGAGTAGGAGATCAAGACTTATCATTTAACCTTGACCTAGCTCTTGGTCATCTCTTAATCATTTGTGATTGTCTAAGCAGCCTGATTTTTTCTTGCTAGGTCCCAGTTTTTGAGCGTGTCAAGAACTTTCTGATTTTTTCGGATCCCTGGGACCCAGAAATATAATACCCCTTGCCACCACAGTGAACCACTCAGTGGGTATCCCCGTTATGGGCTGCATGTGTCTGCTGGCTTTGGTGGGGCCACAGGAGTAATGCAGGGGCAGTGTATTTGCCCGGTCAGGTTTGGTGAGACTGTGGGAATAGCACAGGTGCAGGGCACTCACCCAACTGGCTTTGCTGGGGCTGCAGAAGTGGTAGGGCTGAGGTACTTGCTTGGCCAGCTTTGACTGGGGCCAAGGGAGAGTCTCAGATGCCAGACATGCCCCCTGTTGCTAACAGGTCAGAGGGAGAGTGCAAAAAAGGTGTCTGCCAAGCCGATGCTAGCAAGGTAGAAGGAGAAGCAGAAAGGGTGCCCAACAGTGCCGGTGTCCCCAGAGAATGTCCTAATAGGTTCCTGCCCCTCCAGCAGATGCTTTAGGATTAACAAATAAATCTTCTTCACATATGGTCTAGGCATTTTTCAAACTGCAGCTTTTCTGCTTGGTCCCAGGGCAAATGAGTCTGTGTACAAGCTCTTAAAGAAAGAAATCTCCATTCCCTATAGGCCTGTGGTTTTCCTGAACATAAGCCCTGTTGGTTTTCAAAACCAGACATCCTGGGGGCTGTCTCTCCAGTGCAGGTCCCAAGGGTTAGCATGCCTGATGTGGGCCACAAACCCCTCACTCCTCAGGGATAAGCAGTGCATTTGTGAGATCCCTCCTGCTTGTGGGTCACCATACTGGGGATGGGGTTTGGGGAAGACTGCAACTCTGCCTCTCCTACCCATCTCGATCTGGCCCTTTGTTGTGGAGGAGCTGATCTACTACTGTGAGTATATATTTATCTTTACCAGTGAGATTTTTTCTTCTGTAATTTTCATATCTCTAGCTGTGGTCTTTTCATTTCTTCTTAGAGAAGTCCCTTTAGCATTTAGTGTAAAGCCAGTTTTCTGGTGCTGAACTCTTTTAGCTTTTGCTTATCTATAAAACTCTTTGTCTTGCCTTCAAACCTGAATGATAGCCTTACCATGTAGAGTATTCTTGACTGTAGGTTCTTCCTTTCATGACGTTAAATATATCATGCCACTCCCTTCTGGCATGCAGAGTTTCTGCTGAAAAGTCAGCTGATAGACTTATGGGAATTTCCTTGTACATAACTAGTTGCTTTATCCTTGGTGCTTTTAATAGTCTCTATCATTAACTTTTGCAGTTTTAATTACAGTGTGTCTTGGTGTGGACCTCTTTGGTTTGATCTTGTTTGGGACACTCTGTACTTCCTAGACCTGGATGTCTGTTTCCTTTCCCATGTTAGGAAAGTTTTCAGCTATCATTTCTTCAAATAAGGTTTCTGCCCCTTTCTCTCTCTCTTCTCCTTCTGGGACCCCTGTATTGCAAATGTTAGTATACTTGATGCTGTCCCAGAGGTCTTTTAAACTATTGTAATTTTTTAAAATTCTTTTTTTTCCCGTTGGGCTTCAATGAGTCCCACTACTCTGTCCTGCAGTTCACTGATTTGTTCCTCTGTATCACCTACTTTACTGCTGATTCCTTCTAGCGTATTTTTAATTTCAGTTATTATATTCTTCAGTTCTACTTTTCTTTATATTTTCTAACTCTTTGTTATACTTCTCACTGTGTTCATCCATTCCTCTCCTGAGTTTGTTGAGCATCTTTATATTCATTACCTTGAACTCTTTATTGAGTAGATTGCTTATCTCCACTTTGCTTAGTTCTTCTTCCAGGGTTTTATCTTGTTCCTTCATTGTGACATATTTTTCCATTGCCTCATTTTGCCTAACTCAGTTTTTATTTTTGTGTATTAGATAGGTCAGTTACATTTCCCAGTCTTGGAGAAGTGGCCTCATGTAGGGGTTGTCCTATGGGGCCCAGCAGCAGACTCCCCTCTGGTCACCAAAATTGTAGGCTCTAGTGGTGCCACCTATGGGGGCTGCATGGGTCCTTCTATTTTGGCAGGGCCGACTACTGTGAGTCCACTGGTAGGTGGGGCTGGTCCCTGGCCCCGGTGGCTGCCAGTGGGTCCTGGGGGCAGAGCCGTCCCAGGGCTGGTCCCAGCCCATTGGTGGCAGGGCCATGTGCCAGTGTGGCTGGCTGCTGAGGCTTGGTGGTTTTATGGCTGGTGCTGTCCTGTTGGTGGGTGGGGCTGGGTCCTCGGCCTGTTGATGGGCAGGGCTATGTCCCAGAGTGGCTGGCTGCTCAGCCTAGGGGGTCCTGGGACTTGTGCCAACTAGCTAGGGGACAGTTAAGATTCAGTGCTAATAGACTAGAGGTAGGACTCCAAAATGGCACTTGCCATCACCAGTGTCCTTGTGGTAGAACAAGCTCCCATAAATGGCTTACGCTGTAACCTTTTTCTCTAGGGGGAATCCCTGTTGCCTCCTGCCTCTTCAGGAGGCTCTCCAAGATTAGCTAGTGGGTCAGATCCAGGCTCCTTTCAAGTTACTGCCTCTGTGCTGGGTCTAGGAGTATGTGATATTTTATGTGCACCCTTTCCCACAGCCCTCCAGCTCTCCTATATGCTGGCCTTCAAAGCCAGAGATTCTGGGGGCTGGTCTTCCTCATGCAGATTCCCCAGGTTGGGGGGGCCTGATACAGGGCTCAGACTCCTCGCTTCTTGGGGAGAACCTCTTCAATTGTGATTATCCTCCCATTTGTGGGTCACCTACCCAGGGGGTGTGGGTCTTCTCTGTCCGTCCTCTCATACTGTGTTTCCTTCTCTGTATCTTAGCTGTGGAAGACCTTTTCTGCTAGTCTGCAGATCATTCTCGTTGATAGTCACTCTATTTGGTGTGCCTGTTGGAGGAGGTGAGCTCAGGGTCTTCCTACTCTGCCATCTTGGCCACTCCCTTACAAAATGGTTTTCCTGAAAATAAGTTACTCAGTGGGAAAAGCTGACCACTGATGGTCAGCTAGTAACATAAGAATGGGACAACCTTGTCCACCGTCATGACCACTAGGTAGGTGACCAGGCGTTGTCTTCATCACTGTTACTACAGCCGCTTCCTTGAACTTCAGGAGACTTTTCCTTTTGACACTCAAATCTCTGGACAGAAATCACATTATGTTGATGCTGCCACAGTCCTTCTGTTGTGATCAGGTGATTGGATTCCCCAGATTCAATCCAATTCTGGCAGAAGCAGAGCACATGTGGGGAACTTTAGCCGGGGTGGATCTTGGAGGGGAGAGCTGCACTCTTGATGTGCATAAGCTGGGGGTATCTGCATCCCCCACTTTCACAGCTACCTGGCACCTCTAATCCAGAGTGTTGTCTACTGTTTCCATTCTGCATCCATCTCTCGGGGCCTCCCTCCTCCCCATGCATTGACTTTCGCTCTCTCTGCCCTAAAAGCAGTGGTCATTGTTCTGTCATCTTTCAGCTTCCAAAGTGCTGTTGCCATCGTCTCCTCTTCCACTTTGGACACATGGGCTTGTGCCTTTACAGACTTTATTTTACTGTCCTTTTAGAAAAACTGGGGGAGGGAGTGAAAATAAATTCAGGTTTTTATCCTCCTTCTTTAATAGCCAGTGCCACACTGCTTTTTTTTAATGAACACTTAAAAACAATATTATGTATGTTTCTACACTTTTGACTGCTACATAGCATCCCATAGTAGAAATACTTAATAAATTATTTAACCATTTACTATCGTTGGTCATAGGTTATTTCATACTTTTTACTACTATCAGTATCATTGAGGTGAACAATCAGTCTGATACAGACATCTTAGGGCTCATTCAGAATTATTCCTCAATAGAAAATAGCTAGGGCAACGAAGATACCCTTTTTAAGTATTTGGATAGATTTTGCCAAATTGCCTCAAGAAAGGCTGTACTAATTTATCTCCCACGTCAGTGGTGAAAGTTCCTGTTTTTCTACACTCTTGTCAATACTGGGCACAACCATTAAAATAGTATTGAGATGATTCCTTGCCAACTTGACAGGTACAGTTTGAGTATCTGGTTTTAATTTGCACGTCTTGGTGTTCATGCTTATTGTATATTGAAACGACATTTTATATGTGTGTAGCTTGAAGGGTACTTGAAACCTGGGTGATGGGTTGGGGGAACCGTGGACTGACTCAGCCTCCCACATACACACTTGTGCCCACCCCTCAATGTGCTCCCAACCTGCTTCTATAGAAGGACAAGTAGGCACAGAACAAAGACAATGATTCAGGGGATCTCAGTTGGTTACAACTTCCCTGTGGCTCCTGTGACCTTTCAGAGTGAGAACTGAGAGCTCACATCAATAGGTCCTGGGATTTGGCAAAACTTTTTGCCATCTAGTGTTTTGGAAACGCTTATGTCATTATTCTTTCTGAGGCCTGTGGGAGCCCCAAAGGCCAAGCTTTCACCTGCAGAGAACTTATCTGTCTTTGGAAAAGAGAGCTCACCCTCCACCCTCCCAGTGAGTGTTTGGGAGGTTCCTTTTCAGAGTAACCCTCTTGGCCTCTCCAGTGGCTTACCTGCTTCTGCCAGATTCTACTTTTGGAAACACCCTTGTTATCTTGTCATTACCATTGCAATGGCTCCCCATTGTCTGTCCAGGGTGAAACCCAGTTCTCCTTAGCTTGGCACTCGTGCCCTCTGTCCTTTATTCACCTTTCAGCCCCTGCTGACCTCCCCAGGAAGCCTTCAAACCCACCTTGCACTGCTGCTAATGTCCTTTCTTCTCTGTCCTCCAAATTCTGTTCACCTCTTAATGCCCAGTATGATCAGAAGTCATGGGAAGTTTGGGGCATTTATATATATGTATATATTTTGACAATTCCAGGATAAAAAAAAACACACAAAACACTTCTGTAGTTGGAGGTCACTGTATTTGCCCAGATGTCTATAAAAAATCTGTAATAATAATTTGAACTTCTTCCAGAATATAATTCAATCTTAACTTTTCTAGGTCTAAATTTTTACATGTCTTTCTGATTCACCCTTTTTCCTTTTTGACTCTTAAAAGGCTGAAGGAAAGCTTTATAGAGTAGTCCTAGCAAGTAGGGACTGGATTTACAACCAGGCTACTGTAATTTAAATCAAAGAAACAGAAAAACTCAGTGTTTACCAAAGTGTAGTACTTACTCCCAGAGTTATGCAAGGTCATTTTAGATGGTGTGCAAACAAACTTTAAAGGGTTTATATAATGGTTACATGTTTATTTTGCTATGAATTAGGAAAAAAATCTCTAATATCAAATCCATGATTTAATGGCTATTAATTGTGGCAGGAATTGCTAACCGTCCATTAAAATCCATCCTACTTTGTTTGGTGCACAACCAGACCACGTTTCCCAGCCTTCCTTGCAATTAGACTGACCATGTGCCTAAGTTCTTTCCAGTAGAACCTGAGTGGAAGTGAGGACTGTCACGTCCAGGCCTGGCCCAATTTTCCCCAATATTCACTCCTTCCTGCTCCTCCCCACTCCAGCTGGACGAGATTTAACACCAACTACAACATTAGAAGCCATGAATTAAAGATGGCAAAGCCACCATTGTCTAGATCAGGGGTCAGCAAACTATGGCCCATGGGCCAAATCTGGTCCACCACCTGTTTTGTTTTTTTAACATCTTTATTGGAGTATAACCGCTTTACAATGGTGTGTTAGTTTCTGCTTTATAACAAAGTGAATCAGCTATACATATACATATATCCCTATATCTCCTCGCTCTTGCGTCTCCTTCCCACTCTCCCTATCCCACTCCTCTAGGTGGTCACAAAGCACTGAGCTGATCTCCCTGTGCTATGCGGCTGCTTCCCACTAGCTATCTATTTTACATTTGGTAGTGTATATATGTCCATGCCACTCTCTCACTTCATCCCAGCTTACCCTTCCCCCTCCCCGTGTCCTCAAGTCCATTCTCAATGTCTGCGTCTTTATTCCTGTCCTTCCCACCACCTGTTTTTAAAGTAAAGTTTTACTGAAACACAGTCACGCCCATTTGCCTAGGTATTGTCTATGCTGCTTTTGCTACAACAGTAGAGATGAGTAGTTCCATGGAGACCATATAACCTGCAAACCTAAAATATTTACTATCTGGTCCTTTATAGCAAATGTCTGCTGACCCCCTGGTTTGATCCCTGAATGGAGGACAGCCACCTTGTTGACCTGAACCACACCCAAGTTCTTTATATAACAAGAAATAAGCCACTAAATTCTGAGCCTATTTGTGACCATAATTTACTCCCCTCTCGCAATACATTCTCACTCAACAGGAGCTAAACTAGGCAGTCCCACATGATTGCCTGATGGAGACGGCATGACCACCAGTTGTTTGTACCATGTAGGGTGACCACTTGTGCCCATGGTGAGTGACTCTCTCCCCACTGGGAACCACCCCCAGGCCAAAATTTCCACAGGTACTCTGCCTTAGTCAGTCCTAGGACTTGACTGACCCCAGGGTGTCTAGCAACACAATTACAACAGAGCATCAAAGCCCTTGAGAGGTGTGAACATAATGTGATTTCTGCCCAGTGATTTAAGTATCAAAAGGAAGAAGGTCCCTGAAGCTCAAGGAAATGGCTACAGTAATGATGACCCTTGATGAAGCCAGTGCCTGGTCACCTAACAGGTGGTCATATGGTGGACAAGTTTGTCCCTGCCCTTATATTACTAACTGACCATCAATGGTCCACTTTTCCCATTGAGTATTTATTTTCAGGTATACACTTCTGTAAATCAATTAGAGGTGTTATTACCTATATACTTATTCACTTTTTATTTTTACCATTATTTTAATTTTTTAAAATACAATGACACATTTTCCATGCTTACTATTGGTACATAGTAAGTTATACAGATCTTCCCTTTACGGAAATGGTGTAAAAATTTTTTTGAATAAGTTTGTTTTTTTGTTTTTTTGTTTTTTTTTTTAAAACATCTTTATTGAAGTATAATTGCCTTACAATGGTGTGTTAGCTTCTGCTTTATAACAAAGTGAATCAGTTATACATATACAATATGTTCCCATTTCTCTTCCCTCTTGCATCTCCCTCCCTCCCACCCTCCCCATCCCACCCCTCTAGGTGGTCACAAAGCACCGAGCTGATCTCCCTGTGCTATGCGGCTGCTTCCCACTAGTTATCTATTTTACATTTGGTAGTGTATATATGTCCATGACACTCTCTTACCCTGTCACATCTCACCCCACCCCCTCCCCATATCCTCAAGTCTATTCTCTAGTAGGTCTGTGTCTTTATTCCCGTCTTGCCACTAGGTTCTTCATGGCCTTTTTTTTTTCCTTAGATTCCGTATATATGTGTTAGCATACTGTATTTGTTTTTCTCTTTCTGACTTACTTCACTCTGTATGACAGACTCTAACTCCATCCACCTCATTACAAATACCTCCATTTCATTTCTTTTTATGGCTGAGTAATATTCCATTGTATATATGTGCCACATCTTCTTTATCCATTCATCTGTCGATGGACATTTAGGTTGCTTCCATGTCCTGGCTATTGTAAATAGAGCTGCAATGAACATTTTGGTACATGACTCTTTTTGAATTATGGTTTTCTCAGGGTATATGCCCAGTAGTGGGATTGCTGGGTCATATGGTAGTTCTATTTGTAGTTTTTTAAGGAACCTCCATACTGTTCTCCATAGTGGCTGTATCAATTTACATTCCCACCAACAGTGCAAGAGTGTTCCCTTTCCTCCACACCCTCTCCAGCATTTATTGTTTCTAGATTTTTTGATGATGGCCATTCTGACCGGTGTGAGATGATATCTTATTGTAGTTTTGATTTGCATTTCTCTAATGATTAATGATGTTGAGCATTCTTTCATGTGTCTGTAGGCCATCTGTATATCTTCTTTGGAGAAATGTCTATTTAGGTCTTCTGCCCATTTTTGGATTGGGTTGTTCGTTTTTTTGTTATTGAGCTGCATGAGCTGCTTGTAAATCTTGGAGATTAATCCTTTGTCAGTTGCTTCATTTGCAAATATTTTCTCCCATTCTGAGGGTTGTCTTTTGGTCTTGTTTAT
Source organism: Eschrichtius robustus (assembly GCF_028021215.1). NCBI lineage: Eukaryota > Metazoa > Chordata > Mammalia > Artiodactyla > Eschrichtiidae > Eschrichtius > Eschrichtius robustus. The sequence goes on along the minus strand of NC_090842.1, from coordinate 29,117,965 downwards.
GGTTTCCTTTGCTGTGCAAAAGCTTTTAAGTTTCATTAGGTCCCATTTGTTTATTTGTGTTCTTATTTCCATTTCTCTGGGAGCTGGGTCAAAAAGAATCTTGCTGTGATGTATGTCATAGAGTGTTCTGCCTATGTTTTCCTCTAAGAGTTTGATAGTGTCTGGTCTTACACTTAGGTCTTTAATCCATTTTGAGTTTATTTTTGTGCATGGTGTCAGGGAGTGTTCTAATTTCATACTTTTACATGTAGCTGTCCAATTTTCCCAGCACCACTTATTGAAGAGGCTGTCTTTTCTCCACTGTATATGCTTCCCTCCTTTATCAAAGATAAGGTGACCATATGTGTGTGGGTTTATCTCTGGGCTTTCTATCCTGTTCCATTGATCTATATTTCTGTTTTTGTGCCAGTACCAAACTGTCTTGATCACTGAAGCTTTGTAATATAGTCTAAAGTCAGGGAGCCTGATTCCCCCAGCTCCATTTTTCGTTCTCAAGATTGCTTTGGCTATTCGGGGTCTTTTGTGTTTCCATACAAATTGTGAAATTTTTTGTTCTAGTTCTGTGAAAAATGCCAGTGGTAGTTTGATAGGGATTGCATTGAATCTGTAGATTGCTTTGGGTAGTAGAGTCATTTTCACAATGTTGATTCTTCCAATCCAGGAACATGGTATATCTCTCCATCTATTTGTATCATCTTTAATTTCTTTCATCAGTGTCTTATAATTTTCTGTATACAGGTCTTTTGTCTCCTTAGGTAGGTTTATTCCTAGATATTTTATTCTTTTTGTTGCAATGGTAAACGGGAGTGTTTTCTTAATTTCACTTTCAGATTGTTCGTCATTAGTGTATAGAAATGCAAGAGATTTCTGTGCATTAATTTTGTATCCTGCTACTTTACCAAATTCATTGATTAGCTCTAGGAGTTTTCTGGTAGCATCTTTAGGATTCTCTATGTATAGTATCATGTCATCTGCAAACAGTGACAGCTTTACTTCTTCTTTTCCGATTTGGATTCCTTTTATTTCTTTGTCTGCTCTGATTGCTGTGGCTAACACTTCCAAAACTATGTTGAATAATAGTGGTGAGAGTGGGCAACCTTGTCTTGTTCCTGATCTTAGTGGAAATGGTTTCAGTTTTTCACCATTGAGGACAATGTTGGCTGTGGGTTTGTCATATATGGCCTTTATTATGTTGAGGAAAGTTCCCTCTATGCCTACTTTCTGCAGGGCTTTTATCATAAATGGGTGTTGAATTTTGTTGAAAGCTTTCTCTGCATCTATTGAGATGATCATATGGTTTTTCTCCTTCAATTTGTTAATATGGTGTATCACATTGATTGATTTGCGTATGTTGAAGAATCCTTGCATTCCTGGGATAAACCCCACTTGATCATGGTGTATGATCCTTTTAATGTGCTGTTGGATTCTGTTTGCGAGTATTTTGTTGAGGATTTTTGCATCTATGTTCATCAGTGATATTGGCCTATAGTTTTCTTTCTTTGTGACATCTTTGTCTGGTTTTGGTATCAGGGTGATGGTGGCCTCGTAGAATGAGTTGGGGAGTGTTCCTCCCTCTGCAATATTTTGGAAGAGTTTGAGAAGGATAGGTGTTAGCTCTCCTCTAAATGTTTGATAGAATTCGCCTGTGAAGCCATCTGGTCCTGGGCTTTTGTTTGTTGGAAGGTTTTTAATCACAGTTTCAATTTCAGTGCTTGTGATTGGTCTGTTCATATTTTCTATTTCTTCCTGGTTCAGTCTCGGCAGTTTGTGCATTTCTAAGAATCTGTCCATTTCTTCCAGGTTGTCCATTTTATTGGCATAGAGTTGCTTGTAGTAATCTCTCATGATCGTTTGTATTTCTGCAGTGTCAGTGGTTACTTCTCCTTTTTCATTTCTAATTCTATTGATTTGAGTCTTCTCCCTTTTTCTCTTGATGAGTCTGGCTAATGGTTTATCAATTTTGTTTTTCTTCTCAAAGAACCAGCTTTTAGTTTCATTGATTTTTGCTATTGTTTCCTTCATTTCTTTTTCATTTATTTCTGACCTAATCTTTATGATTTCTTTCCTTCTGCTGGCTTTGGGGGTTTTTTTGTTCTTCTTTCTCTAATTGCTTTAGGTGCAAGGTTAGGTTGTTTATTCGAGATGTTTCCTGTTTCTTGAGGTAGGCTTGTATTGCTATAAACTTCCCTCTTAGCACTGCTTTTGCTGCGTCCCATAGGTTTTGGGTCGTCGTATCTCCATTGTCATTTGTTTCTAGGTATTTTTTGATTTCCCCTTTGATTTCTTCAGTGATCACTTCGTTATTAAGTAGTGTATTGTGTAGCCTCCATGTGTTTGTATTTTTTACAGATCTTTTCCTGTAATTGATATCTAGTCTCATAGCGTTGTGGTCGGAAAAGATACTTGATATGATTTCAATTTTCTTAAATTTACCAAGGCTTGATTTGTGACCCAAGATATGATCTATCCTGGAGAATGTTCCATGCGCACTTGAGAAAAATGTGTATTCTGTTGTTTTTGGGTGGAATGTCCTATAAATATCAATTAAGTCCATCTTGTTTAATGTATCATTTAAAGCTTGTGTTTCCTTATTTATTTTCATTTTGGATGATCTGTCCATTGGTGAAAGTGGGGTGTTAAAGTCCCCTACTATGATTGTGTTGCCGTCGATTTCCCCTTTTATGGCTGTTAGTATTTGCCTTATGTATTGAGGTGCTCCTATGTTGGGTGCATAAATATTTACAATTGTTATACCTTCCTCTTGGATCGATCCCTTGATCATTATATAGTGTCCTTCTTTGTCTCTTATAATATTCTTTATTTTAAAGTCTATTTTGTCTGATATGAGAATTGCTACTCCAGCTTTCTTTTGATTTCCATTTGCATGGAATATCTTTTTCCATCCCCTCACTTTCAGTCTGTATGTGTCTCTAGGTCTGAAGTGGGTCTCTTGTAGACAGCATACATATGGGTCTTGTTTTTGTATCCATTCAGCCAGTCTGTGTCTTTTGGTGGGAGCATTTAATCCATTTACATTCAAGGTAATTATCGATATGTATGTTCCTATTCCCATTTTCTTAAATGTTTTGGGTTTGTTATTGTAGGTGTTTTCCTTCTCTTGTGTTTCTTGCCTAGAGAAGTTCCTTTAGCATTTGTTGTAAAGCTGGTTTGGTGGTGCTGAACTCTCTCAGCTTTTGCTTGTCTGTAAAGGTTTTAATTTCTCCATCACATCTGAATGAGATCCTTGCTGGGTAGAGTAATCTTGGTTGTAGGTTTTTCTCCTTCATGACTTTAAGTATATCCTGCCACTCCCTTCTGGCTTGCAGAGTTTCTGCTGAAAGATCAGATGTTAACCTTATGGGGATTCCCTTGTGTGTTATTTGTTTTTTTTCCCTTGCTGCCTTTAATATGTTTTCCTTATATTTAATTTTTGACAGTTTGATTAATATGTGTCTTGGCGTGTTTCTCCTTGGGTTTATCCTGTATGGGACTCTCTGTGCTTCCAGGACTTGGTTAACTATTTCCTTTCCCATATTAGGGAAGTTTTCAACTATAATCTCTTCAAATATTTTCTCAGTCCCTTTCTTTTTCTCTTCTTCTTCTGGGACCCCTATAATTCGAATGTTGGTGCGTTTAATGTTGTCCCAGAGGTCTCTGAGACCGTCCTCAGTTCTTTTCATTCTTTTTTCTTTATCCTGCTCTGCAGTAGTTATTTCCACCATTTTATCTTCCAGGTCACTTATCCTTTCTTCTGCCTCAGTTATTCTGCTATTGATCCCATCTAGAGTATTTTTAATTTCATTTATTGTGTTTTTCATCGTTGCTTGGTTCCTCTTTAGTTCTTCTACGTCCTTGTTAAATGTTTCTTGCATTTTGTCTGTTCTATTTCCCAGATTTTGGATCATCCTTACTATCATTATTCTGAATTCTTTTTCAGGTAGACTACCTATTTCCTCTTCATTTGCTAAGTCTGGTGTGTTTTGACCCTGTTCCTTCATCTGCTGTGTGTTTTTCTGTCGTCTCATTTTGCTTATCTTACTGTGTTTGGGGTCTCCTTTTCGCAGGCTGCAGGTTCGTAGCTCCCGTTGTTTTTGGTATCTGTCCCCAGTGGCTAAGGTTGGTTCAGTGGGTTGTGAAGGCTTCCTGGTGGAGGGAACTAGTGCCTGAGTTCTGGTGGATGAGGCTGGATCTTGTCTTTCTGGTGGGCACGTCCACGTCTGGTGGTGTATTTTGGGGTGTCTGTGGCCTTATTATGATTTTAGGAAGCCTCTCTGCTAATGGATGTGGCTGTGTTCCTGTCTTGCTAGTTGTTTGGCATAGGGTGTTCAGCATTGTAGCTTGCTGGTCATTGAGTGATGCTGGGTCTTGATGTTGAGATGGAGATCTCTGAGAGATTTTTGCCGTTTGGTATTACGTGGAGCTGGGAGGTCTCTTGTGGACCAGTGTCCTGAAGTTGGCTCTCCCACCTCAGAGGCACGGCCCTGATGCCTAGCTGGAGCACCTAGAGCCTTTCGTCCACACGGCTCAGAGTAAAAGGGAGAAAAAATAGAAAGAAAGAAAGAAAGAAAGAGGCTATAATATAGTGAAGTAAAATAAAGCTATTGTAAAGCAAAGCTATATAGACCAAATCTCACCCAGAAGCATATAAATATACACTCACAAAAAAAAGGAAAAGGGGAAACATTAATATATCCTGCTCCCAAAGTCCACCTCCTGAATTTGGGATGATTCGTTGTCTATTCAGGTATTCAACAGATGCAGGCACATCAAGTTGTTTGTGGAGTTTTAATCCGCTGCTTCTGAGGCTGCTGGGAGAGATTTCCCCTTCTCTTCCCTGTTCGCACAGCTCCTGGGGTTCAGCTTTGGATTTGGACCCGCCTCTGCGTGTAGGTCGCCTGAGGGCGTCTATTCCCCGTCCAGACAGGACGGGGTTAAAGGAGCAGCTGCTTCGGGGGCTCTGGCTCACTCAAGCCGGGGGGAGGGAGCGGTACAGAGGAGGCGGGGCGAGCCTGCGGCGGCCGAGGCCAGCGTGACGTTGCACCAGCCTGAGGCGCGCCGTGCGTTCTCCCGGGGAAGTTGTCGCCGGATTACGGGACCCTGGCAGTGGCGGGCTGCACAGGCTACCGGGAGGGGTGGTGTGGAGAGTGACCTGTGCTCACACACAGGCTTTTTGGCAGCGGCAGCAGCAGCCCCAGCGTCTCACGCCCGTCTCTGGGGTCCGCGCTGATCGCCGCGGCTCGCGCCCTTCTCTGGAGTTCGTTTAGGCGACGCTCTGAATCCCCTCTCCTTGCGCGCAGTGAAACAAAGAGGCTAGAAAAAGTCTCTTGCCTCTTCGGCAGCTGCAGACCTTTTCCCGGTCTCCCTCCCAGCCAGCTGTGGTGCGCTAACCCCTTCAGGCTGTGTTCACGCCGCCAGCCCCAGTCCTCTCCCTGCGATCCGACCGAAGCCAAGCCTCAGCTCCCAGCCCCGCCCGCCCCGGCGGGTGAGCAGACGAGCCTCTCGGGCTGGTGAGTGCTGGTCGGCACCGCTCCTCCGTGCGGGAACCTCTCCGCTTTGCCCTCCGCACCCCTGTGGCTGCGCTCTCCTCCGTGGCTCCGAAGTTTCCCCCCTCTGCCACCCGCAGTCTCTGCCCGCGAAGGGGCTTCCTAGTGCGTGGAAATCTTTCCTCCTTCACAGCTCCCTCCCACTGGTGCAGGTGCCGTCCCTATTCTTTTGTCTCTGTTATTTCTTTTTTCTTTTGCCCTACCCAAGTACGGGGGGAGTTTCTTGCCTTTTTGGAGGTCGGACGTTTTCTGCCAGCGTTCAGTGGGTGTTCTGTAGGAGCAGTTCCACGTGTAGATGTATTTCTACTGTATCTGTGGGAAGGAAGGTGATCTCCGCGTCTTACTCTTCCGCCATCTTCTCTCCTCCCAATAAGTTTGTTAAAGTAAAAAGAATTAATCTAAAGAAAACTGGTAATAGTAGTACAGATGGTATACTGATATGGCAAAAAAACATGATATTATTATGAGAATAACTGAGGTTCCAGAAACACTGCATATGTCTAGGCTGCATTGGAAAATGCCATATAATTCTAGATTCACAGAATGTTGATCCAGGGTAGGTGGTGCATGAGAGATCACCTCACCCATAGCCACCCCTGCCTCTCACCACTCCCTTTCCAGAACAGATGCCCGTATGTCACCCAGTGGGGTTCCCAGATTTCTGGTCTCCCAGTGCAGTGTTCTCCATCATAGACAAAGCCCAGTAATGGGCCTAGTAGGACACAAGCTCCTATTTGTCCAGTGCTTCTTTTAGTGTATGCTGTCCATATATCTTTTGAGTAAATTGATGGAGATGGAAAGGTTTGGGGGTAGCTAACTTAGAGGCCCCACAGGTGTCTTCTCTCCTAAGACCTGCCCAACTGCTTAGGAGTTAGGGTTAGTTCCTAGGATTTTACTTTCCAGATCATTTAGTTTCATATGGGAAACCTTAGGGAGTTCCCCAAAGGAAAAGTGATAATCCCAATCAACTGCCACTGAAACCTAAGAGCTGTATTACTTATAGCTCATGTGATGCCAAAAGATTATACACATTAAGTGAAACTGAGGTTTGGCTTCAGGTTTGGTAGGCTTCAGCCTCACCCACTTCTGCAGAGTCCTTATGAGCCAGGAATGGGCATCCAGACTGCAGCCATTAACAGCAAGGTCTGGAAGGGGCTGCCTCTGTTTTTGAAATTATGGGTGTCACAATTGGGTATGTGATTGAACAGTGAGATTAGGAGAACAATTCATCCCTTCTCTTTATATTTTGCTAAGACAGCATCCTACAGTCTTCATAGGCTAAGAACTAGGGCTGTGTTCCTAGGTTAGAAAGGCCAGATGGCCAGGGCAAAAGCCTGGATGGTTATTCCTTGACAGGTGTGTGAATTTGTGTGTTTGAGTGTATATGTGGTGCAGTAAGTGATTAGAAACAGCCTTGTTTTCTGCTTAGGAGGACCACCTGGATTGTCCCATGTGGATAGAATTAGGGGTGCTCTTTATTAGGGTGCTCTTATGACCCATGATTCTTTCCCAGATAAAAGTAAGGGAAGAATCCCAGACAAAGTCAAATTTCATAGAGGCAATCTTGTCTAAGGGCTAACTCTAATGCTGTCACAAAGTCCCCATCCCTAACACAGGGCTTCCCCTTACTGGCCTGCCATAGTGGCTAGAATGAGTGAAAATGAGCATCCTTTATAGAATTTTGGTCTCCAGAAGCTTCATTTCAGCTATAACCTATGCCCTTAGCCAAGAACTCATGAGATTTTCTGGGATTGTCTTGTGTTTTATAGATGCTGGTTGCTTAACTCTCTCTGATAACAGTATTGGTCTGGCCTGGACAAAAGCAGGCTTGCTAAATGAAACTGTGAAAGCAGTGTGAGCATAGAGAAGGTACAGCTGCCTCTTACTGTGCTGGCCTGACTTAAATTTTAAAATGAAACTATAAAGTCTCTTTGCATCTGTCTGTATGTTTATGTGTGTAAATATGCTTGTTGTAGATGTGTGTGTATTTTCTACCTCTAGATGGCATTTCCAAAGTTAATTTGTAAAAAGAGCTCTCTCTGTTTAATTGGTTTAAGAAAACTTAAGTGCTTGTATAAGTCAAACTCTCAGAAATATAATAGAAACTAGCCCAAATGTTTCTCAAGTTCATATGATCTAAAATAATCTTAAGTAAATAAAAGCTAGTTTAAGTTTATTGGGGTTGTTAGTAAATATAACTTGTGCCACATTGAGAAATTTACTATGAAAATTTATGTTCCTAAAAAAATGTATTAAATGTATTTTAAAATTTTTAAATAAGTTGAATGAGTTTTAATATCAAAAGTAAGCTGGGGGAGTAGGGGCAAGATGGGGGAAGAGTAAGACGCGGAGATCACCTTCCTTCCCACAGATACAGTAGAAATACATCTACACGTGGAACTGCTCCTACAGAACACCCACTGAACGCTGGCAGAAGACGTCAGACCTCCCAAAAGGCAAGAAAATCCCCACGTACTTGGGTAGGGCAAAAGAAAAAAGAAATAACAGAGACAAAAGAATAGGGACGGGACCTGCGCCAGTGGGAGAGAGCCGTGAAGGAGGAAAGGTTTCCAGGCACTAGGAAGCCCCTTTGCGGGCAGAGACTGCGGGTGGCAGAGGGGGGAAGCTTCGGAGCCGCGGAGGAGAGCGCAGCCACAGGGGTGCGGAGGGCAAAGCGGAGAGACTCCCGCACAGAGGCTCGGCGCCGACCAGCACTCACCAGCCTGAGAGGCTTGTCTGCTCACCCGCCGGGGCGGGCGGGGGCTGGGAGCTGAGGCTCGGGCTTCGGTGCTAGCCTGGAGGGAGTCCGGGAAAAAGTCTGCAGCTGCCAAAGAGGCAAGAGACTTTTTCTTGCCTCTTTGTTTCGCGGCGCGCAAGGAGAGGGGATTCAGAGCGCCGCCTAAACGAAATCCAGAGACGGGCGTGAGCCGCGGCTATCAGCGCGGATCCCACAGCAACAGGGGCGCAGAGGGAAAAACGGAGAGATTCCCGCACAGAGGCTCAGCGCCGAGCAGCGCTCACCAGCCCGAGAGGCTTGTCTGCTCACCCGCTGGGAGCTGAGGCGCGGGCTTTGGTCGGATCACAGGGAGAGGACTGGGGTTGGCGGCGTGAACACAGCCTGAAGGGGTTGGCGCGCCGCGGCGAGCCGGGAGGGAGCCGGAGAGGAGGTCTGCAGCCGCGGAAGAGGCAAGAGACTTTTTCTTGCCTCTTTGTTTCGCGGCGCACAAGGAGAGGGGATTCAGAGCGCCGCCTAGACGAACTCCAGAGACAGGCGCGAGCCGCGGCCATCAGCGCGGACCCCAGAGACTGGTAGGAGACGCTAAGGTTGCTGCTGCCGCCACCAAGAAGCCTGTGTGCGAGCACAGGTCACTCTCCACACCGCCCCTCCCGGGAGCCGGTGCAGCTCGCCACTGCCAGGCTCCCGTGATCCGGGGACAACTTCCCCGGGAGAACACATGGCGCGCCTCAGGCTGCTGCAACATCACGACGCCTCTGACGCCGCAGGCTCGCCCCGCCTCCTCCGTACCGCTCCCTCCCCCGGCCTGAGTGAGCCAGAGCCCCCGAAGCAGCTGCTCCTTTAACCCCTTTATGTCTGGGCGGGGAACGGACGCCCTCAGGCGACGTACATGCAGAGGTGGGTCCAAATCCAAAGCTGAACGCTGGGAGCTGTAC